>NC_059429.1:90266688-91516688 GCF_021028975.2 Sphaerodactylus townsendi | reverse complement strand
GTCAGTGATTATGTCCTTTCCCTCCATCTTCCCACTGATTTTGCCACAGTCCGCAACAAGATGAATGAAATCCAGAACTTGGCTGCAAAGCTTCAGTGTCCTGAGAGCATCATTGCCCAAACAGCTGGGGACATTGCTAGGGCCAAACAGCTTCTGCAGGAGGCTGAAGAAGCCAGGTAAAGGAGGGGTTTGGTTGCTGAGCCTCATGAAAGATTAATAAGAGAATTGGCACATAACTTTAATAATATTTGAGCCTGTGATTGCTCACTGTGATTGGGGCCCTTTTCTTACTCAACAGTGACTTCAATAAAAGCTGACATGAAACTTCTCAGACTCCTCACCCTTCAAAGCATTTTCCCTTAACATGAAATATTTTTCATATGATTTAATTCACACACAATTCACATTTATTACTAGCTGCAGGGCCATTGTTCTGAAGCATCATTCCATAACCTCACAGTAAGTATTGGAATACAGGAGCCATTTGAGTGGGGACAATTGTCTGGTTCTTTGCTAGCTGATGGTTGCTTTTCCTTCACTTTGGCAACATCTCAACTGGGTGAGAAGTATCTCTGCAGTTGGACCTTTCCTCCTGAAGTCAACCAGGTATTACAGCAGTATGGAAAGATGCCAAAAGCATGGAGCAAATGTGACTGGGACTTCCCACTAGGCTTCCCCCAGTAAATATTGCTCAGTGTTTAAACAGAATTTCCCTGAGTTTTGAAGCTCTTAGTGGACGTTATCTCAGAAATCCTAGTAGGCAGGCCGGTATTCCCATGTTACAAAGTGTGTGTGGGAGGAACTGATGTATGAAGCTGAATGAGAAACAGTGGCTTGCCTTTAGCTACCCAGTAATGATTTATGGCTGAAGGTTCAAACAGATGATGAGAGTTCTGTGGCTGGAGCTCCTAGCACTCCCCCCCCCCCCAATCAAGCATGCATGGCCTTGCTTTGGATCAGGACCACAGTATAGGGGGAGAAAGTTTGAGCCTTCTCTGCTGTGATATTTTCATAATATGAAAAAGTCCCAGGTAACTACCTTATTGGGCTGAAGTCTCCCTAATAGGACAAGTAATAACTTTTTTTGTAACAGTCTGGTGTTTAAATGTGAACCAGCTGCCTCCTGTCTCACAGGTCATTCTCATAGTTCCTATAGTGCATGAAACTAGTCCTTCTCGTTTTGAAGAGATAGGGATGGAATCTTTTACAGCCACTTCTTTTCAGTGAGCACACAGTAGGCAAGAAAGATATCAAATGAAAACCTGTCCATTTGAGCTGCTTAAAAGCCTCTCAAGTGTGTTCTCCCAGCATTCTTTTACATGCTGTTCAGGAAAAAAAATATGCCACCTCTCCAGAGACCCGCTGCTGCCTATTTTCTTATTGGGCTTGTTGGTTTCATCTTCCATCTTCCAATCATTAATCACAACGCAATACATGGTAGAGATTGAGAAGGATGATTTTGATCAGAAATCAAAATTATTATTTTCCTAGGAATCGAGCAAATGCTATTGAAGGCAATGTAGAGAATGTAGCAGAAAATCTGAGACAAGCTAATGTAGCACTTCAGGAGGCTGAAGACACTATTCATGGTTCTGGTTATTCCCTTCAACTCATCGAGGACCGCCTTGATGAAGTGAGTGGTTCGTGCTGAGCTTTTGGTATTGTGTTCTTGTATGAAATGCTTTTTGTGAAGCCAGGGTTTTGAACATCTAGCTGGGGTCTGGAGATTTCTTGGAATTATAGCTGATCTCCAGACTAAAGAGATCTTTTCCTAGATCAGGAATACTTTTTTGTTTCCCTCTTCTTATGCTTGTTACTGGCCCTTCCTGCACAACCAAAATAAGACATCCTGGGGACGTCTTAAAAAAACCTATCTTCTCTCACTTTCATTTTCACTGGTGTCTGCTATTTTCTGCCACTTGAATCCTATGTTGCTCCAGCCATTGGCTGAACTTGCCCTGAGTCGTTTGCCCTGCATGCATCATGCCCAGGCTTTTTAAAACTGAATAAACTACATGAATCAACTACTGTTTTTTGTTTTTTTTAATTCAATGAGCTATCTTTGAAGGCACAAACACACTCTATGAGAAAATAGGAAAACTATATATTGATGGAATCAGCAGGAACAGCTGAGTTGAGTTGATTCATGTAGTTTATTTACTGAAAAGAAGTCCAGGTCTGACGCCTGCTGAGCAAACATCCCAGGGCAAGTTCAGCAAATGGCGGGTGCAACAGAGGATTCAAGCAGCACAAAATGTCAGGCACCAGTGAAAATGAAAATGAGAGCTTCTTTACTGGATGGGAGAAATACATTGTCTCCCGAGCTCTGCACAGAAAGCAGGAGATGACTTTAAACCAACTTCAGAATATTTTTTTTTTTGCTTTTAGTAATTTTAAAACACCCCAGATAGTTGGAATAAAATGTCCTGAAGACATTTTGGGGGGAAGTTGTGCGGAATTCCTCCCCAAAGCACTTCTTTTCATATCCTCAAGACATTTTATTTGTATTGTGCAGAAAGTTCCATTGTCTTACTCCTGAGCCTTCAGTGTTTTATTTTACAATATTTGACCATAAAAAGGAGGCTTTGCTCTTTGCATCATTGCAGCATAAACTGAGCAGCTTACTTGTTTCCTACAGCCCTGAATGCTAGTGAACACTGTCTGAGTATCTGTAGCTGAGTGATTTTAACAGTATAGTAATTTTGTGCTTCAGGGAGAAAGCAAGTATATTTTGCAAGATAGACCTTGAACATTGACGTTACAGCAGATCCTGGAATAAGGGATAATAACCCTTACTGATATTTTTCTCGGGGAGAGCCTTAGGTAAATTGCTAAATGCTTCCTCTTTTGGCATGTTCAGATACAGATGGTCCTTAGTCCAGCTGAGAAGAGTATACAGGACATCACTGGTCAGCTGGATCGCTTCACGAATAGACTCAATCAGTTACGGTATAAGGGAGACCAGAACCGGGTGTGGGCTTTGGATGCTCAACAGAAAGCAGTGGAAGCCAGTGAGCAAACAAGGAGCACTCAGCAGGTATGACAATAGGATCTTCCAGGCACTGCACTTTTTATTTTTATTTTAATCCATTTATGACCTGAGGTGTACATATCATATTCAGGGCTGCTGAGACCGTAACAGGTCCCTGGTAAAAGATTCTTCCCCCGCACTTTTAAAGACAAAAAGATAGAGCAAGGAAGGAAAAAACTAATTTAACCCATAATGGAACAAAAAGCCTCTTAAGGAATCCAAAACCCTTTGCTTAACTGGAAAGGTAAACATTCTCTTGCAAGAAAGTTAAGCAAAGGGTTAAAAGAAGGGATCATAATAGTCCCAGTGGGCCACTGCGAGTAGCAGAGAGCTGGACTAGATGGACTCTGGTCTGATCCAGCTGGCTTGTTCTTATGTTCTTAATATATAATAGATATACTTCTTGAGACCTGCAGCCTTTTCGATCCGGAGTTCTTCCTGTCCGCAGCCTTGATGGTTATATATTAGTTTCCCACTCGGTCTTCGCCCCTACTACCGTTGTATTTTATATTTGTTGTTTGATTATGCCAATAAAGGCTAATGTTACATTAGTTTCCCAGATGCTTATGTAGTCAGAGTTGGAATATTATTCAAGCAGCCCAGTTAGTGCTTTTTGGCAGATGCTCTAAGTTCTTACCCAACCTGGCCAGTAATCTGCAAAATGACTTTGTTCTCTAGCTATAACACAGACTTCTATTCCATTGTTCAATGGCTGAGCTTTGCCCATAAAGAGAACATTAGTGAAGAACTGATAGAACTCCCAAACAGTTCTTTCATGTCATTATCCTCTAACATAAAATGTTTGCTATGAAGGTGAACAAGAAAGCCTACCAGAAGGAAAGGTGTTTACCAGGGGCAGAGAAACCAGGGCAGGGAAATTAGGGCCGATTCACATATTATAGATATATTTCTTTCAGATGCAATCTGGGAGTTTCTTGCTGGGAACTCAGTTTCCAGGCTGCATAGGCCAGGGACATGGGGCTTAAGCCTTACACCAATTAGGAAATTCCTATTTGCCCAGTGGTGAAAACTGACATATACTGATGATTCCATAAAAGTTTATCCAGCAAAGTTAATAGTGGTTGTTTAAGGTACGGGCTTCCTGGTTAGTTTCAGGTTGGAAAAATGGTGCCATCTCCCTGTATGTCTTAGTCCTGATCTGCATTAAACCCTTGTACACATGAGAACTGAGTTCTTTACAAGCAGAAGCATATCTGTCTGACTGAAAGTCACGTGAGGACACGTGAATCATTCTTTATGAGAACAGTTTCAGGCAAACTGATGAGCCAAAGTGAATCAAAGGGAGTTTTGTAACAGCCTAAAGATGTAAGAGGTAGGAACTAGGGAGGAAGCTAAAATAAAAATGGTATTCTCCCACACTTAGAAGAGGCAAGGGAGGAATCCAACTCAGACATTTGGGTAAGTGACATTGCTGGTTATGCATGACTACATCTGATGCTGAGCTCTGTGGGAGGTTGGGCAACGGAGAGAGTGGTAAACAGGAACCTGTAGTCTTCTCTTCTTCCTCCTGGCCTTTCTGTTTTTAGCATCATCAGGCAAGGTCTGACATGTCCTCACTGACCATCTTTGCAAGCCCCTTTTATCCTTGGTCCATTATTTGACCTGCCTTGGTCCTGCTTCCACTCTCTCATGATAGGCTCTCATCCCGTGACAGGCTGGAACCAATCACATTCATCTCCCATGGAGGCATCCCTCTTAAAGTCCCAGCCTTGCCTGGACTGAAGGTGGTATGACCTGGCCTCCCAGATATTATCCTGCCATCAAACAGCCCATCTCACTCTTCACACATTATCAGCCTGTCATTCCATTCTGTTTCAGGTGAGGGTTTAAAGATTCACTTTTCTGTTTCTCCCTGTGCCTCACCTCCCACCTCCCATTGTTGGAGCTGGTTTGCCTGCAGGATCCTGGCACTGGTGTCAGTGCCTTCTCTCTTCTAGAGCAGACATCAGTCTTCCGTGACAAGTGTCAGTCGTGAAATAGCATAATTTCTCTCAGAACCTCTGAAAGATAGCCAAGGTGTCTGTGTTAGTTCTACGGTATCAACATGACCCATCCATCTAAAGTTCATCCATCATTCTATTCATCTGTTTTGTGGCAGGAATTTGAAACAGTAAAACATAAGTATGCAGAACTGAAAAGACGAATGGGGCAGGGTTCAAACTTGGGCATTCAAGGGACCCGGATCCAAAGGGTTCAGATGGAAGTCAATTCACTACTTAAGGAAACCTTGAGTATGATGGCCAAGATGGGAGGTAAGTAAAACATGAATGGAAGCTCACATGTCTTTTAGCTGACCTCACTGCTATGGTCTTTCTGGCATTTCCACACACAAGCACTATGGACTAGAAAGGCCAAACATCTGAATAAATTTCTGTGTATCACCACTGGAATAATAGTTGCATATACTGTCTTACAAAAAATTTGATCCATCTTCATTGCAGTCTGGGGTATAAGGTGGAAAATCTTCATTGCAAGATACCCTGTGACTTGCATGTGCACTTTCTTCAAAATGGAACCTGGGTGCAGCTTTTCAGTAATAAGACCTTTGCTGATCCAGTTTTAGAAGGGCAAAGGCTTTTCTGAAACTGCAGTGATTCCAGAGTGATGCAAACCTTGTTGTTGTTGTTTTTGGTGCCATGTCAATTCAGAAGGGGGACAAACACTCTGTTCTATAAAGCCTCTCATAGGCTCACTTAATAACAGCCGACAACCAAGCCACATTTTGGGATCCTTGAGTCAAACACTTCAGTTTTGTTCATTCAGGCTTAATGATTTCATTCAATGTGTTTTGGGAACCAGCCAGTGTGTGGACTAAATGCCTTGGCCCCAGCAGCAGGTGCTGCATGAATAACTGACTGGCTTAAAGCCAGAGTTTTTATTGGGAAGGAGGTTCAGCATTGCCTTCATTGATAAAGCTGTGCCTCTAATGAATGTCTTTCATTGAAGGTGTCCCTCCGTGCCAAAAACTTGGCATCTGGCTGCTGCCAGCCAGTTACCCCCACTCAGTGTTTACTGAATGCAGAAAGAATCTTGATATTATTAAATAGGCCAGGCAGCAATTTCCCATGCAGAACATGACACACATACATTATCAGTGTCTGCTGACGTCAATGTTAAAACCCACTTGGCCTTGCCAGGAGAAGCTGCAGCTTTATCAGGAAGAAGTGCTAAACTGATGCAGATTGGTATGGGCCAGTGATTCCTTAATGGCAGGTTATCAATCCCGGTGGTTAAAGAGACTGAGCAGTTTCCCTTCACTGGGGTTGCAGATAAGCAGAAAATCTGGCCTTCAAGAAGTTTGTAGGGAAGAGGCCCAAGCCAAAGCTCATCGTTATTAAACTGATGAACACTGTTTCCTTAAATGAAGGTGTTCGTATTAAATTGTGTCTGTACCAGCCCTCCTTTTGATGTCCCTGGTGGTCTCAGGCCTGCTTTTTGCATACATGTATACTTCCCCCTTTGGGCTGAGAAGTCCAGAAAGAATGCTGAATATATCCATAAACACCTTCAGTCACCTTGCTAAAAACATACAATAACAGAACACAGTCAACTCATGATCTCCAGAGGTAAATCATAATCTTGACAGCTGAAGATGAATGCCTTCTTATGGTAAGAAGGACAGGTTGTATGATTTGCGAGGAGATAACAGATTTGTCATCCTCTGATCAGACAAGGGCTTTTTCTGCCCAACCAAAATAAAACATTTTGAGGCAGGAAATCAAATGTTTCCTCTACATCCCCCCCCTCCGATATTTTATTTCCAGCCTCAAAACATTTTAAATACATCCTATTTTTTATTTTAGCCATTCTTTTATTGAAACGTTTTCAAAACATTTTGATTTGCTGTGGGTATCTCTATAAAACGTTTACCATGCCTCTCTGCAGTCCCCAGACTTCATCCTTGGCACCGTTTTCTCAGCTCGCTGTTGACTCATCTATTTATTTTTGTCCTCAAAAAGGGTGGGGGTGGGGTCAAATCTTTGAAGCACAACATATGAAAACTTCAGCATACTTTGAAGCAATGTAGTGTTGAATCCATGGAGAAAAAAATTGGAACAATCACAGGATGGCAGGAATTGTTTCTAGAGAGTGAGTGCGGACAAACGGGGTGATTGAAAACATTTTGGAAACTTTTGCAAATGTTTTCGGGGATTTGTGCAGAAAGGGCAAACGGTAAAAATGTAGAACAGATGTTAGCCAGTATCTTCATAATGTTGAAGAGAAACAACATGGTGTCAATTCTGCATGCAGCTTTTATTGCCAACTGTAGATACAGAGACAGAGCACCCACACAGCAATTTTTCCTGTCTTTCCTCGCCTCAGGCTCTTATGTCACTTGAGAGCTGACTTGGGATTTAAAAACAACAAAAAATGGCAGTAGACATATTGTAGCATTATAACTATTTGTCTGCTAGGTCTTCTGAAATCCTTGATGCCTCTTGCCTCTTTTGTTACAGAGATATACAGGGAAAGGCATGTCACCATAGCAAAAAGGACTAAAGACTTACTATTTTCTTTTGAAATCAAAGTTGAGAAGTCAGAGGAACCTTGTGGATAGAATGTTACAACATTATAATGCTATAGGGGTATGTCCATTGTTGATTAAAAAAAACTGGAAAGACCTCTGTGGTAGGGAAAATAGTAACCACAGGAGAACTGGGGCAAGGAACATGGTGCCAGGTTTGGGAACGATCAAAGCAATCAGAAAGCAGACAGTTAGAGGATGATATTGTCTGTATACTCCAGTGTAGATGCCAAACTGGAGCACAACCTCCCTGTGGAAGCAACCTAAATTAGGACTATAGGAGAATTTTTCTGCAGGTTAACCTATTTCTCTTACATTTTCAGCGTTAGAAACAGAGCTCCGGCACAGCAACAGTGCAATTATCCTTGAATCAGCCAAGCTAGCAGGCTTGGAAAAGCAAGTGGAAACAATTCGAGATCATATCAGCCACCGAGCAGCATACTTTGCCACCTGTACTGACTAGCACAGCTCATTCTCATTTCCTGGCTGAAGCCTTTTGCAAATCTTACAACTTCATCTACCTTTTATTTAAAACAAACAAACAAACAAATGTAGCTTTGAGCTCTTTGTGAAAGGCTTTCTTTCTACGTCAAACTTTCGGATATAGGAATGGATTGTAGTTGTTTTAATTTATTTGTTTAACCATTTCAACTTTTTATACATACCTGGAATTCACTTATCAAATTAAAACCTTATGATAGCTGCTTTTTGTAGCATACATATTTATTTTACACTTTTCATCCTAGGAAAAACAGGGTTAAAGCCGGATTTGGGATTAAAGGAAGTACAAACAGGCATGAATAGTGTTTTCAGGAGCAATACAGACACAAATATATTTCAGGCTTCAGGGCAAATGACTTAACAAGAAATCTGTTTTTATCCAATGCTACTACCTGCTTTACTGACAGCATCACACTTTGCAAGCAAAGTATTATATGAAACAAATCTGCCATTACAGCCGGGGGAGGGGGGAATCTCCAGAGTGAATTAAAAGCTCACTTCCTTTTCTGTTAATAACTGGCAGCCACTTGAAAAACAATCAGCTTTATTAAGCATCATATTTATTATACAGTTAATAACCTGGAAGCAGCAGTTAACTATACTGAGAACGGAAGCTGCGTAGCCTCCTCTGCTCATTCTGCCTATGCAGAAGACCTGTGTACAGTTCCATTGAAACAAACAACAACCAGGCAGCCATGCTTGGCAGATTGCTCTCAAACCATAGATGAAAGCAACACAAATAAACTCTGGCAAAAGATACTTTCAGTTTCAACAATCTCTTTCACAGAGGAAAACACCTTGCAATTCTTCTACTGTTGTACTGAACAGCTACAGATACATAACATACTTACTCCCGCCTCCCAAAAAAGATCAAAAGAAAAAAGATACATAAACATTTTTTGCAAGGATGTAGCACAATACACTGAAACTGTAGCAGAAGCTTGGTGTCTCTCTCTTCTATTAAAAATGCTTCTCTGTTTGAATGAAATGACCCTTCTAATATTTCAAGGTAACCACACCATCAGATTTGTCAGGCCCCTGGATGTCCACCTCTTCCATGAGTGGCCCCTGCCATCTGAAAAGGCAGCTGTGCTGCACAGAATTTAGGCCTTCTCTCTTCTTGCACTGTTGATGTTTGACTTTGAAGCACAGAGAAGCCCTTTGAAGCCCTTCTGCAATGGAAAGGAGAAAGACAAAAATAACTTCTTAGTCATTTGAGATATATATATATATATGGGTTTTTTTTACAAGAAACTGACTTACAAAACGCTCCCCCCTCCACCAAATTCTGGATGATAAGCAGAAAAAGTCAAAAGGTGCCAATAGGGTTGCCAACTCCAAGTTGGGGAATTTTTGGAGATTTGGAGGCAGAGGGTCCTTTTTCCTTTTTGTTTTCAACGAAGTGTCTTCAAAGACATTTCATAGAAAACAAAAAGGAAAAAAACAACATGTGTGCATCATCAGCTGAGAAAACTAAGTTTATTCATGTACTTTACAAGCTAAAATTGCAGCCGCCCATGATGCAACCAAAGGTAACAGCCCCAGGGACAACTCGGTGAATGGTGGGCAGAGGCGTAGCTGGGCCAAACTGTACCCGGTGTACATTTTATGTTTTTCTGCCCCCCCCGCAACACCCCCCCCTTGGCTCTTCCACCTGCAAGCGCCCCCCAAGTATGATGTTCTTTATTTTCCCTTCCCCATATTCACTTACCTTAGTTCCTTTTCTTTTTTTGAGCAACTTTTTTCAAGCTGCAAAGGAAGCACTCTTTGTTCCTCGCAGTAAAAATGGCGTGATGGGAACTATACTTCCCAGGAGACTTTGTGAGCCCCAAGGTCTCCTGGGAACTGTAGTTCCTCAGGGCGTTTTTACTGCGAACAGGCCTTTGCAGCCTGAAAAAGTTCTCAAAAAGGAAAGGAACTAAAGTAACGGGGAAAGGGGTGGGGGGCACCATGGAGGGGGGAGAAGGAAAGGGGGAGGGGCCAATTTCCATGCCCCCCAGGCATGCGCCCGGTGCACGGCACACACCCCGTCCCCTTGGAGCTTCGCCACTGGGCGGGCAGCACAATGAATTCCTGGAGCAGCAAAAAATGGCGGGCATGATCTGGAGAAACTGAAAGTGACAACTTGCAGATCAGGTGGGAGAAAAAACCTGCCTTCTCCTCACCAGCTTTATTTGTCTATGCTATCCAAACAAAAAAAAAGAGCAAACACTTTTTAAAGATGTCCCCATGACAACTTATTTGTGTTGTGCAGAAAGGACCACTATATGTAGACTCTGGACTAGGTAGTTTCTAAATCACTTAATGTATCATGTTTAAAACTTATACTTGGCTTTATTTGACATTTGTTTGTTTTCACATTTTGTATTCCTATTGTATTACTGGTTGGACATCACATCTTGTTAACTGTACTTAATTGTACTTGTCATCTGCCTTGAGTCTGAATGAGAAAGGAAAACAATAAATAACCTAAATAAATAAAGATGAGAATGAAGATGAATGACAGTAATTTGCCAAGGGCAACACAACATAATAATGTTAGGGAGGTTACCAAGTAAACAATTAAGAAATAGGCCTTCTAGCATTCACAGTGCTTTCACAGTAAATGTTGTTCTGATACTGTTTGGAGGCTGTTTGCCTGTTTTCTGAATATACAGAAATCTTGTTAAAGCAACCATCTCTGTGATTTGGGAAGGAACATTAGTTCCCAGGTTTAACAGACACCCAGTAAATCAATGACTGACTTAAGACTTCAGTCGCAGCAGTGCTAAGACTAGATCTGTTTTGAGCCTTGTGGTTCCACTGAGCATTGTTCTTCCAGTACTAATTTCCTCAACAAAACAATAGCATCAAGAACGTTTCAGAGTTATACATGTGAGCAGCTTTGCAATCTAACTCAGAGTAAAATGTCAAGTCCTTTGGAATCAATAGACTTGAGTGTATTTTTAGAATGGCTGAGTGCCTTTAATATTTCTTCTGCTGGTGTGAGTTTTAATAGGGCCTTAACATTTATTGTACTTGTGTTTTATGATGTGAGTTACATTGAGAATCTTTGAGCTGGGGGGCTAAATATAAATATTTAAATATGTATGTCGGTGTATATTTAAATTTGATACATTCCTGTAGGAGAGTTTGGTTTGTTTAATGCCTGCTTCTTTGAGTGAGGTCAAGGAATTTATATATATAAACACACACACACACACACACACACACACACACACACACACACACACACAGTATACACACACACAGTATACACACACACACATATAGTTCAGTTGCTTGATCTCACCATCCTTTTGGTGGAGTACACCAGTGGTGGGATTCAGCAGGTTCGCACCACTTCGGCAGAACCGGGTGTTAAAATGGTGCTTGTAAACAACCAGTTGTTAAGTTATTTGAATCCAACTACAGGAACTGGTGGTTAAATTATTTGAATCCCACCACTGCAGTACACCCCGCCTGCTCTTAGGGGCTTTGAACATATTATAAAACTAGGATGTACATTTCATGCAAATAGCACTAGATCACAGCTAGTGTAACTTTTAATGCTAAGGAAGCTTTGAGACATCATATAGAAAGCTTATGGGTTGGATCCAACCAGTTTTTTCTCTGCCCAATTTTTTCTTACTATATCCACATGGCTTTTATTCATGCAGGTTCCATTATCCCCAGTGTAGCCTTTTTGGATTGTCAAAGGTGATCCCTCCACTCTTTTTGACTGACAAAAGCTGGGTGGATCAAACTTTATGAAGGATAATATTGTGTACAATTTACCTGTAAAAGTGTGCATCTGGTTCATATGGCTGTTTTTCCAATCACATCATCAAACAAACTCCAGTTTGCCCAGTGCCAAAATGTGAGTGGTTATTGGCTTTCCCTGGAACAAGGACCTCTGATTTGAAGTGACTGAGATTCGGAAAAGAAGAATGGAGGAAAAGGATAATAGTGAAGTTCATTTATCAATGGAAAAAGTAACAACATTTACTGATTTACTGATGTACAGATGAGTCAGATTATTGGCAAATTGTTAACTAAAGTATCTGATTTGAGGATGGATTCACTTATAAATACCAGCAGCAATGGCAGTAAGCTACTGATTTTTTTTCTGCACACAAGTCAAAAGGCAGACAGTGAAAAAATCTTAAATGTTTCAGCAAAATGTAGTAAAATGCTTCAGGCCATTAGAGGCAACAAGAGGTGTTTGATTTTATCTGGTTATTTTTGATACTGTTAGTACTATTCTTTAGATTTTCTGCTTTATGCTGCTGTTGTCTTTTATTGTTTATCTTGTGGTACTGATTTGAATATTGCAGTTAGTCTACATTTGTATTGCAAACTGCCTTAAGATTCCTTGCAGGACAAAAAGGCAGAATCTCAATTTTAAAAATAAATGTCACAACTTTGTCTATACTGTCCTTTTTTCGTTCAAAATTTTAACTCAACTATAAACAAAAATTAGAATATTTTATTCAATAATACCAAATAATGAAACAGACACTTACTGAGGCTTAACAGGTTTTTTTATGAGCACTGACTCTGAACAAAAGGTTGGTTTCACTTTCTCATGTGTTCCACATGCTGAAGAGCAGCCAAATGGAGATCTGTTTGGAGAGTTGTGATTGTCTGCCACAGTTGTGCAGGCATTTGTAGGGACAGAATTGCTAACCACGTTATTCAAATACTTGCTGTCTATCACTTTGTCCTGTTCATTAGAAAGATCTGATACATTGTGGCATGATAACAGAGGCATCAAAGTACTGGGATCTTGATTGGGTTGCTCCTGACTGGTGACTGATGGACTGTTGGGTCTTGATGAATCTTGCACTTCTATGACTGGGAGACTGTTTCCAGTATTGATGTCTGTATGGTGGCAGTTCATATGGAGTTTCTTCATATGATGAACAACAGTTGCTGCATTGAAAGCTTGCTAAGAAAGGAGAACACAACATGTCTTGTGAAATGGACTTTGGGTCCTTCCAGATGCTACTTCACTACTGGTATGTTGGTTTTGGGAGAAGACCTCAGAGTGGTCTTTCCCACACTACCCTGATATGTAGAAAGTTGTTAATTAACTAGGAAATGTCAGGTTACTTTAAATCTATAATCCCCCTGTGAAACAAAATAGCTTTCCAGCTTGCAAGGGGCTTTCAAGGTGAGAGACAAGCAGAGGTAGTTTGCCATTGCCCTCCTCTGCAGAGTCTTCTTCGATAGTCACTCTTGCAAATAAGAACCCTGCTTGTCCTCTGATTGGGCTACATCATGCTATTTTCCCTCTCTAAGGGAACTTAAGGTCTTTTAATTAATAGTAATTCTTTATTACACTCTATATACTAAATTAGCATGGCAATTCTAGCCTTTGTTGCAGTATGCCAGATCTGACCGCAGATCAAGCCTTCTGGTTATCCATTTTTGGAGGATTTCCAGTATGGTTCCACAAGGAAATCTTATACCCAGTGGCGTAATGCCCACAGGGCAGGAAGGCACAACACCCCAGGTGGAGTAGTGGCAGAGGTGTGGCCGGGCCGTCAAGGGGGTGTGGCAGGCGCATGGCGGGGAGTTCCGGGGGCATTCTGTGGTGCCAGCGGGCGATGCTGCGGCAGGGTGCGGTTTCCCCTCGCTTCACCTCTGCTTATACCAATGTACTTATGACAAGACATTATTACTAGACTAAAATGACTAAGTGGCACATACTCAGATGTTAGCACCATGCAATTTACCTTCCACTTGCTTTTTGCAAAATTTTTCTGGATCTGTGCACTGACAGATGGGTATATGTCATGGTGGAGTGCAGTGTTTCCATTAATCCTGCAGATTGAGTGAGAGGAAGAACAGGTCTGTAGGCAGTTGGTTCTTGTGAAACATTTTACATTCTTGCAAGAACTGCCTAACCTTTTTATGTTCAATCAGTAGTAATTAAACCCAAAGGGGAAAAACATTAATAAAACACCATATACAGAAATTCTGCAGTGGTTGAGTGGGATCAGAGTGAAGTGCTTTCATCCCTAGCTGTGTTCATGTTGACTCTGCATAATAATAGTAGCTATAACCTGGACATGAACGTAGGCCTCATGGAGATGAAAAAAGTGCCATGTCACTCTAGGGCTTGCATGACACCTGAACACATAGGGATGCCAGGCTCCAGGGGTATTGTACTCCACTGAGGTTCCTGTCCTCCCCAGGCTCCATCCCAAAATTTCCAGGAGTTTCCAAACCCAGATCTGGCAAGCCTACACTCCTTTCCTTTGCCAGAGGCCCGAGAGGACCTGGCACAAACCATGAAGAACTAGGTTAGAACTTATTTCTGTGATGCGTTTTTATTTTTACAGAGTTTCTGTATGGGAACCATTACAACTGTCTGCCCCACCACTGTCATCTGCAGTCTTCAGCAACAACATCCATTTTACCATCTCAGGATTCTGTTACACCAGTCAAGGTCTGAGAGTGGTCATGTCCAGCTTTAGCAGTGAAACTATACAAATCCATTTACAGACTGATCTCTCACATTTCTCTCTCTTACTATCTAGCACCAGAGTTTAAAGAACACCCAGAGTATGGAACTGTTTGCTCTGGAAAGAAGTAGAAACATGGCATTCCATAGTCTACCTCTATACATTGAAGCACGTGCTAAGAATTCACTATAGTCTTGTTCCAGAAGCACAACCTTCCAACTTCCCCTGTGGACACAAGTCTTTTGGGGACAGCATGAGAAACAAATTGGGGGACTAAAGCTGAAAGAGGGAACTAGTGGAAATTATCCTACCTCTTCAGTCAGCAAAGATTTAATGGGCACCCAGACCTAGGCTTTACGGATATACAGAAACCAGTTTGGGTTCTTTAGTAGGTATAGGCTCTGTGAGAGAGTATAATCATGGTATCCCACTGGCTGTGTTATGTTGTCCCACTGTCCAGTTTTACCATACATTGTAAAGGGAATTGCTTTTAATTTTTTTATAATTATGTTATTTTTACAACCCACCACATGTAACATGAAAAATTATAACACCCTATTCACATTCTCCTCTCCACTGGTTCATGCAGATGGCAATTTCAGAGAAGACAATCCTGTTTTATAAGCCATGGCTGATGTCACAGCACTTAAACTACCATACGTCATTACTGCATCCCATAGTTGCACAGTCTGATTGACGAACATAATTGACCCTACCAGGGGTGTCTGAGGGCTTTTTCACAGGTGAACCTCTCATTTGGATCCTTGTCCAACATGTGACAGATGAAATCCTTGGCTGTTTGGAAGGAATGAGAAGAGTCAGTGATCAGCACAAAAGATATGTATAATCTGAGAAATGAGACATGCAAATGAAGGAAGCGAAAACAATCTGTCACATGACTCACTGTTGCAGATTTTTACTCCTGTGAACAATAAAATGGCTCAGAGGCTCTTACTTCACTAATATACTGGGGATGTAACATGCATAAAACATATGGATGTAAATGCAGGAAGCAGCCCAATACTAACTATCCAAGAAATTATTTTTCTGTCTCACTTACTGGTTGAAGCATGTTACACTTGAAAGTGAAAGAGGAGTGATTTTTACAGGAGTTAATGTCCTTCTGTTAAGTCTCTGACTATCATTAGTTGCTTAGTGAGAGGTCCATGCACAATCAAATTCATAACACCATGAAAACTGTGCTAGGGAAGCAGAAACGTACCTGATTCAGAGATATCATCCCAGAATGGAGATTCAAATTCAAAGTAACCTTCTTTGATCTTTTCAAATAGCTTGGACTCTGTCTCTTCATAGAAAGGAGGGTACCCACACAGGCTGGATTGGAAAAAAGAAAGAAAGAAATGGGGTTAGCTTTGATGGTGCCACAATCAGTGCTGGGTTTCGATGAAGAGTCCTACACTTTTCCATTTCTGAGGCCCCTCCCAATCCCCCCCCCACCTTCATAATTAAAGGAAGATGGAGTCTACAAAATGGGGTCACAAAATGAAATTCAGTGAAATTCTGATAGGATAAAATCAATACAGAAATCAATGCTAATATAGAGTTATCGGCTTAATTTTGAAATGGAATGCAAGGAAAAGGGGCCTCACAAGTAGAAAGGGTTGTTTAGAGACTACAATGTGTTATGACAGCATGTGTAAGAAAGGTCTGTAACAGTGTAAAAAATATTATACACCTTGACCGGAGGCCCCCTAGATTTTGAGGCCCTAGGCTTCAGCTTGTCAAGCCTATAGCTAAATCTGGCACTGGCTGTAATAAGTCCATAAAACAATACACACACACATTACCTGATTCAAAAAGGTAATGATACAAAAAAGGTTAATGAAAAAGATACAGGGATTATGTCCATTCAATAGACTTTAAGCCGTGTAGGTAGGGATCAGAATACATTTTTGTGATCTAGCACATTACTGGGACTAAAGAAATATAAAATCCTAATAGTAACTAAATGTGATGTTACCCAATGGGTCAGTAATGACCTCATGCTTGCACAGAGGACTACCTTTACCTTTTAAGTGATGGCTTTAGGCACTAAAGAGAGAGCAGGAAGCATAGACATAGCAGAAACAATGCCATATTTTGGTAACATGAGAGAATATCTTGGCAGGGCTAAAACAGACCACTTGTTATTGAAGTTAAAGGCCTTTATTTATTTATTTATTTATTTATTTATTTATTTATTTATTTATTTATTTCTTTCTTTCTTTCTTTCTTTCTTTCTTTCTTTCTTTCTTTCTTTCTTTCTTTCTTTCTTTCCTTCCTTCCTTCCTTCCTTCCTCGGGGCCAGTGAAGCAGTGAACAAATTAAAAACATACATGATAAAAGCACAACTTAAAACCATTTAAACAAACAAAAAACCTATTAAAACAATTTAAATAGAGCTAAAATAAACATAAAGACAACAATGAAAACATTGGGCCCAGAATCTCTTCACTAAGCAAAGAGGATTAACAGTGGTGTCAACATATTAATAAAAGTCTGAGCAGGCAACTAGGTGAGACTTTGGAGAGCCATGATCCAATTAACCAGTTCTTTCCATTTTTTAAATCAACAGTATTGTGAGAAGTCCCATTTTTGCGTAGGAAGCATGGCACTGTAGGATGTTTTTTTTTTAAGAAGTCATATTACCAGTTTTCATGATGTACATTACTTGCTTCTCTGAAAATGTTATTTTCCCCCAACCAACCCCAATACTATCCTTGGGCAAACAACATATTTGGAGGGGGAGGGATTTTAATCAGAAAAGTGGTTTTGGGTTGAAGGATTAAATTTCCCCTCTCCAAGTGCCATACTCAGTCTAGTTTGGGGTCTTCTGTGGCTGTTGCTAATAGAAATGTAAAGAGATAGGTGATCTAATCACAGAATCCAAATTGCTTGTCTATCTGATTCTGGACACATTTGGCAGTGTTCTACCATATACATGTGAAGGAATATGGAGTTTTCCCACCTTCCTTTTTTTCCTGAAGATCTTTCTTATCCCTGGAGTTTTCATTCCTGGGTTTGTGTTGGGTTTATTAACTTAATATTTAGCAGAGTAGCAGAAGAAGAGACCATCAGACAGTTGCTTGTTTTATATAAATGAGTTTACTTTCTACTAGGAAGGGTTTACATGGAAGAAAATAAAGAACAGCTTTCTATTCTAAAACTAACTTGGTTACACAGCTTAGCACCGTGTGATCCCACATGGCGCTTACCTAGCAAGGCAAAGGTATTCCTCGTGTGTGCTCCTTGTATGTGAACATCATGATGGTGGTTCAAACAAAGAAACATACTTTACTGTATAACTTCTGTCTACGTGACTAGTCTCACATAGGCAATGCTGGGGTTAGCTGACCAATAGCTTAATCAATGAACTGGCCATGAAACTCTGACCTCAGTAGCTAATTAGCATGCATACAGTTAACCTCTCTATATCTGAATTGTGTCAGACACTTGCAAATACTAACAGTTTGCAGAATCTGTACAGAGGAACAGCCACGAAGAGTCATGGGTTGGAGTTAAAGACAAGGATATGGAATTGACTCCTTTCCTCAGCAAAGCTAAGCTTAAGAAAGAAGATTGAAGAATAATTTCACCTCTTTGTCCTCCTCACTCTCACCCCCTTCCCACCCTTTAGCTGCAATTCATACAAAAACAAGCAACAATAGTACATAAGAATAAACAACCATTAAGAGCTTGATGTAAAAACATACTTCTACATGCCACAAATGTCACAGTAATGTTTGTGGATTCATTTACAAGTATATTCTGGCAAAAACAAAAGGCGATGAAACTCACAGGATATAAGTAATGACTCCTATTGACCAGCAATCCACAGCTTTGCTGTACGGCTTTTGCTCTAGCACTTCTGGAGCTGCAACAAATGAAAATCATATTAAGGTAAGACACAATGTGAACATCTAGTCCAGCATCCTGATTTGCACAATAGCCACCCAGTTGCCTTGGAGGATCACAAACAAGGCTTAGAGGCCAAGGCCTTCCCATGTTGTTGCCTCCTACTACTGAAATTTTGAGGTTGACTGCATCTGCATGTAAAGGTTCCCCACAATGACTATGGCTAGTAAGCCACTGATGGACATATCCCCTATGAATGTCAAATTCCCATCTAATGTTATCTATGTTTGTGGTCATCACTACACCACCTGGGAGAGAAGACTGTAACAGCAAGAGAGAAAAAAATATTAAAAGATTCAGAAAAGGAATATTCCGTGTCTGCAGCAGGTGATGGTGTAAAATAGAAGATATGTGCGCTGCCCGGCAGGGAGGGGTGTCACAAATTGGGTTTGCGTCCTTGTGGCACCTAGTAACTTCCTGTTCCGTTCCCTCAGGGGATGTGCCGGACAGGGGTTCTGTCCGAAGGGCCTAAGGGGTCAGCTTGGGCTGCCCTATAACCAGGTTCAGCGGTTTGCTACCTGGGGGCCAGGATGTGCTCTGGTATGCTCATGCCCCAGCTTCAAGGTTTTCTTGGTTGGCATGTGTTAAATAAATTTTTGGGCTGCGGCCCGATTTCTATTCCAACAAGTTGTGTTAGTAGTATTAACTTTCTGACTTAAAATGAGTTCTCCAAACATCCCCATGCAATCATGGCGCTTCCAGGCTTCAGCCTGGAGAGCGCCCGTTACTGGGGGGGGGAGAGACGATGGAGGCTTCTACCTCCTCCATACGGGTCGGATGAGCCAGTGATCACGCGTGGCGAGATTGCCCGACGCATCGGGTGACAGAGAGCCTCTAGCGGCAACAAAAGGCTGCATCGGCGGGGAGTTGGAGCCTCTTTCAAAGCTTTCAGGATCGTTTTATAGGCCCTCCCTCCCGTCCCCAGTGGAAGGGCTTTTTTGAGGAGTTGTTCCTTACATTGTTATGTTTGTCGCAGTTCACTTTCAAGGCGGTAGGGAATAAAGAACGCACATCCTATTTGGGGAAGGCAGAAGCTTGCATGCGGACCTTCCCACCTCGAGGGAGCCTCCCTTATGAGGTCCGGTGGTATGGCTGATATAGAGCTCTCTCACCGAAAGCCAAGCCTGGGGCTGCGGCTTGAGGAGCTTTCATACCCGGCAGGAGAATTATCTAAGAATTGGGTTTCTTATATGCGTCCTTGTGGCACCCTGGCCAACTTCCTATTCCGTTCCCTCGGGGATGTACGGACAGGGAGTTCTGTCGAAGGAGCCTAAAGAGGAGTCAGCTTAGGCGCCCTATAACCAGAGTTCAGCGGTTTTACTGCTACCTGGGGCCAGGGATGTGCTCTGGTATGCTCGCCCAGCTTCAAAGGTTTCTTTGGTTATGTGTTAAAATAAATTCTTTGGGCTGCGGCCGATTTCTATTCCAACAAGTTGTGTTAGTATTCTTTCTGACGAAATGAGTCTCCAAACATCCCCATGCAAAAAAAGATGTTTGTTCAAAATTATGGAGTGCAAAGTACCAACCACAAGAACAAATGATAAAGAGGAAGTGTATAAGCAAAACTTTCCATATGAGTTATCAAAAAACTCACACAGCTGCTTAGACATAAACTGCAAGCAAAGGGCAGGAGGTCGTGTCGTAATTAGCTAATGCATATTAACTTTTACACCCCAGCTTGAATAAGGGGCATCAATAATAAACAAACAGGAAGAATT
Source organism: Sphaerodactylus townsendi (assembly GCF_021028975.2). Taxonomy (NCBI): domain Eukaryota; kingdom Metazoa; phylum Chordata; class Lepidosauria; order Squamata; family Sphaerodactylidae; genus Sphaerodactylus; species Sphaerodactylus townsendi. The sequence continues at coordinate 91,496,525 of NC_059429.1, read as the reverse complement.
TGGGAGGGGGCAACATACCAAGGAGCAGCATGTAATTAGGTGGATCAAAAAGGTGTAACTCCAAGTACCCTTAGCCATGGGGGAACGGACAGGGTGTAGTGAAACTGAAAGAAGGGAATAAATATGCTGTGGATGTGTTGTTTCAGTGGAGTCTGCCCACGTAAGGACAGCTCCCCTTTCTTTGCAAATAAAGCTACTTAAAACTGTTGGCTTAATATTTGGTAAAGAATATTGGGAACCACAATGGCACTTTCCATGGTAAGTCTGGAGATTATTATTAAAGCATATGTAAAACAAGAATCACACCAACCCAGGGGGAAAATCAAGCTATCCAGAGGTGCCAGAGACACTGCACCAATTTATTCCAGAAATCCACACAACCAATATTTTCCTATTGTTATACAACAGATAGGTTTTCTTTTTTCTGCTGTTTTTTTTCTTACTGAAAGCAGAAAAAAATAAAAAAAAGTTTTGTTCTTTTATAAGGGGTGTGAAATGTCTGTGAAAAGCAATGCCTAAAATGCATCTGGTGAATTTCTATAATCATCAGTTGTCTTTGACATCTTTTGATATTTATTTAATTCATACAAAACTCAGCTTGATGAACTGGGACATATACAGAGACTAGGAAATAATGTATATATTTTCCTTATCTTGCTACATATTAAAGCTATTGTATTGTGTACACATTTTTTAAGGCCTACTTGCATCAGTGTGTTCAGGATAAGAGTGTTAATAAATCCCAATTTCACAATTGTATTTGCATCCTCCAGATATCACTAATAAAGTTATTTCACTAATAAAATTATGGGACATCTAATGAAACAGGGAACTGTGCGGGAGGGGATGAAGGCAGCTGGGCTCTTAATATCCTATTTATGATCACGATGTTTAGGAAATTTTTGCTGGAAGGAAATTTTGGTTCTTACTGTAATATTCAATCCCAGTAAAAGATCATATCTATTTTGTTGCTTACCAACATAACCTGGCGTTCCACATGCTGTAGACATGATGCCATTCTGTTCCATTTTAGACAAACCGAAGTCAGTGATCATGATTTTGGAGTCCTCCTCAGGGGTTAGGTAGAGCAGGTTTTCAGGCTGTGGACAAGAAATTGTTACCCTTCTAAACTGGCAGGGATGTGAAACTTGTATATGATTGTAGCCTAAGAAGCCCTGTAATAGTCACACTCAGTACTGAATTCAGGATGGCTTCTGATTAAGAGCTTCTTAAACTGCTATCCTACTTCTGCTTAGAAGGAGAAAACTCAAAGCTAAATCTGCATTGCATGAGTTTTCTTTTGTTGCACATTTGGCTTATCTGAAAGTTAGGAATGGGAGACGTGAGAAATAGTCATTCAAACCAGAAACTGTACTCATGGCATTCTAGGGCTGACACTGCTCCCAATGATGTGTTCATGATGAACTGTGCCTGAAGAGTGTTAGGATATGTAGCTCAGTTCAGGTTGGTAGGTGGCTATAAAGGCCGGATTCCTCAAACATGTCAGGCCAAAAAAACAGCGGTGTAAGCTTGGTGTAATCAAAATGGTGTAAACCCTTTTATACCCTTTTAAACCATTTTCACATCATCTTCACACTGCTGTTTTTGACCCTTGCGGAATCAGCTTAAGAGTTCATGAACCTGTAGACAGACATACTTTGTGGATAATTTAGCACCATTATTGTCAAGATACAAGGTTCAAGGACTATACCTTCAGATCTCGATGGACTATCCCATTCTCATGAAGATACTGAACAGCTTCCAGGACTTGTCGAATTACAATACTTGCATCTTTTTCAGTATATACACCTCGTTCTAAAATACGGTCAAATAATTCCCCTCCAGACACCCTGTGAAGGAAGACAGAAGAATCATTTAAAAATGCCCTGACTGTATTGTATGAAAGTTCAGTTTGATTGTGGCTTAGAACTGCTGGAGTGTTTCTGTGGATGGAAGTAGTTTTGCCTGTGTAGCATGGTTTTCTTCCAGATCTAGTCCCAAATGTTCCCTGACAAGCCACTCCTTTAGAGGGAGTATTTGGGATTTGCAGTTGTGGGTAATGGTGGTGATTAGAAACTTATGCTGTATGGGTGGAAACTTTTCTGTTTACAGAAATGCTGCTGTGAAACCAAGCCTATGGGTTTAGGCACAGAAAATTCTCTTGACTGAGTTTCATTTCCTTTCACATAAAGCACCATTGAATAACTTGTTTTCCCAGTAATGATGGAATTTTTGCATCTCGTTTCTTCAACTGTAATCCAAACAGCTCTAGTAAATGAATGCAAGAAATAGTGTTATGGCACTTCCACTCCCAATGATGTGGCCATATAGTGTACTCTGGACCTCCCTCATCTCTGCCAGTCTACAGTGTTTATAAACCAATGTGGGATTTATAGATCCACAAGGCCAGCTTCTTGCACTGAATTCAGGAGTGTTTGGGCATCAAAGGCACCCAACCATGTTGTCTGGTAACCAGCATCTACTCATCATATTGGGTTTACTCTGTGCCTGCATAGAGGTATCCAGTGGATTCATTTTGAATTATAAGAGAGCTTCTTTGTCTTGCCACAATGACATAAACTTAAAAGATTCAATACCTTGCTGTGACATACCTGCTGGGTATTTCACATAATAAGCTAGCTACACCCTATGCAGAAGAGCAAATGGGATAAAGAAGCCCTGCATTATGAATTGTTTAGACTATCTTGCTTTTTTTAATTTACTGGGCATTGTTAGTAGCTGTAACTGTTTTGAGTGCTTTTCTTAAAAGGCACTGAAGATTTTGTATAATTGATAAATATCATTATATTAACTTTTAAATTTTCCTAGGTCTCCAATGGAGATTGATGTGGCCAAGGATTAGTAGTTTACATGTGCATCCATCAATAGTTTACATGTACATCCATCAAGTAGTTTACATGCACATCCATCAATACATCATCGTTTACATCACTTCGATCCATACATTTACATGTCAATACAAATTAAGCCCACCACACACCATTACATAAGTCACATGATCTAAAAGAGGTGGGCTTTTTACACCTAGAACGGTCCTAAACTTCCCTGGCAACCTGAGGGCAGCCCTGCCCCCCCCCCCCCCCCCAAAATACCAACTGGCTAGTGAAGGCCATGTGGGTGCCATAAAACAATAACTATTTAGCTTATTTCCTTTTCTAGAACAAATGACTTCAGAAAGCAGTGGTGAGGCATCTCCAGGCTTTCTAAGGCCCTTTCTGCACACGGACGGAAACGAGCCTCCACCGGCATAATTTATGCCAATGGAGGCTCTGGGACCATTCACACGCTAGCGTGCGAGCGGACCCCACTCCCCACTCAGCCGGAGAGGTGGCTCCGCATGGAGCCGCCTCTCGGTCAGCCCCCTCCACTCACCGTCATGTCCAGCATTGTCCTGGAGGGCTGCAGGGGTCGGAGGGCAGCGTGGGCGGGTCCCTGCAGCCCTCCAGGACAATGCTGGACATGACGGTGAGTGGAGACAACAGGGGAAGCAGCGTCTTCCCAGCAGTGCGGTTTGCACCGCGCCACTGGGAAGACGATCCTTTGCAAAAACCTCGCTTGTTTTGCGAGGTTAAAAGTGGCGGCTTCACGCCGCTTTTGGGTGGCCAGGATGGCGTTGCTGCGATGCCGTCCCTGGGCCGCTGTATATCACCCATGCAGAAAGGGCCTTAGATGAGACAGTTTATCTAGGTCCATTAGAAGAAGAGTGCTTCTTTGTACTTGTGCTCCATAGTTCAGTCTCATCCCCACTCCCAAGCCCCATTCCCTTCTCAGTTAATATTTACTGTTCATATGGAGAGAGCACTGTGCAGGATAAAAATATTTACAACATAAACAAATCAATCAATAAGCTGTCCTTTCTCTCTCTTTGTGGGTTTTTTCCCCAAATGCAAGAAATTCCTTCTTTTATGGCTGATTTAGAAAACCAATGTGCAAACTGTTAACTTAAAAAAATGTTCATAAGCTTCTAGATACAAAATAATAATACATAAAGTGTCAACAGACATGGGCATATTAAAGATAATTCTCAATTTTTCAATGTATTTATTTATTTAGAACAGTTTTAGCCTGCTTTTCTGCAAAACTGGCCTCAAGGTGGATTACAACTGTAATCTCAAAATGCAATTTATTTTGAACTTGATCACAAGCTAGAGAATAGACATTTGTCCTGTTTCTTGAGTTTTAGTAAGAAGTGAAAGTGGTAGTAAGTGTAAAGAAAATGACTCCGTAGTTGTAGTCTTGCCCACGAGGCCCCAATGAAGAGACGAGACGCGGAGATTTCATCTGGTGGAGAGAGCCAGCAGCAGGAAGTGCGGGATCCCGTGATCCTGGCAACTCTGCCGTGTGCTCGCCCCTCACACCTTTTATTGGGGTTTCAATGGGGTCGGGCAGGCGGGAGAGCGGGAGAGCGGGAGAGCGGGAGAGCGGGAGAGCGGGAGAGCATCATGTGATGCATGATCTCATCGGGCTGCTACGTGCGGAAGGAAGCATCCTTGTCTGGGCCTAATCCTCACCTGAGGGCAAGGGCCCTTTTGTCCCTTTGTATGGGACACCTGGTGATCGTGAGCCGGGTAGTTCATGACCCGTGACTCACGGGGGAACGGGGGTTGGGGGAGCGTGTGCGCCCGGAAGGCCGTAGCCGGCACCGGCATGCCAGGCGCTCCTTCTACGGTTCTGCGGGGTTCGCGGGCTCACCCCTACATCTCCCCGTTTCTTATGTTTTAGGAAGGAGGCCGAATTAGTTGGGGCAATTTAGGGGACGCTTGCTTCCCCAGGAGCCCGCTCCAGTTGGCTGAGTTGTTTGTGCAACATGAGGACTTGGTTGTGACGAAGGGGAAAGTCAAAAGGTTTCTTACAAACGTTACAAGCAAAAGCAGATATACATTGAACAAGACAAGACCCGACAATGAGGCATACGATCAAACCAATGAAGAATTGTACAATAGCGCTCAACCATCCTCCTGGCAGCCAACTCCAAAGGGCTGACCACCAGTGGGGCAATACATCGTATTTCAGATTAGATACAACATCTTGCAGTTCACGCACTTTCATATGGATCAAGTGGGAATTATCAGAGAGATTAAAACAACACATATTATGTACATTCTCACAACCTTGGTGATGCATTAACAACAAATAATCAATAGCAGCACGATTGTCTAAAGTCGCTTGACAAAGTTCCTGTTGCTCGGAGGCCAGAGCATCCAGAGCAGTGGAGGTGGAATTGATGGACTTCGCAAGGGCACAGGCCAGCCGGCCAATAGTCTTAGCGTTATAGGTGGCGAGTCCTGGGACTCCCACCAGGGAGGTTGCGAGGGAGACATACTCGGCTTTGGAGAGAGCAACCGCGTCGCTCCGGCAGGAAGGGTCGAGGGAAAGAGGGGAGCGGCGATGGCGTTTGGGCTCCCAGGGCGGAGCCTGAGGCAGGACGATGGTGAGACGGCTAAGGCAACAAAGAGTCCCGGTGGAGAGGCGAGCGGGGATGTAGTTGAAGGTTCTCTCCCCGCAAGTCCAGAACCAGCCCTTAGGGAGGAGAATGTTCCCATATATGGGGGGAATGTCCTCAACCTGTGTGCAGTTCCAGTTGGCCGAGCCGGTGACTGGGCTCCGGCCAGTTTCCTGTCCCGCCACATCTGCAATGCGGGCGCAAGTGTTGGACTCGTGGTTGGCGACGGTTTGGGTGATGAGAGAGAGGGCGCCGGCGGGGAGGGTTTGAACAACGGGTCCCCAGTCAATGCTCATGGAGTACCGGATAGACGAGGTGTTCATGAAAGGGCTCAGGCCAGACTCTTCCAGGAAATCTCCAGGGGCTTTGCAGACAGGGAGTAGGCAGGAGCTTAGCAGGCTTCCCACCCCAAGATATTGGCCCAGGCAGAAGGATGAAATGTTGGCAGCGGCAGCGAACCGCTCCCAGATGTTGACTTGGCTGAGCTCCAAAAGGGGGTGACCGAGCGTCACCGGCAAGAGGCAGCAGAGCAGGCAGATGATGGTGACTGCGGAGTTTGCAGTGATGATCGCAAAGATGGCAGCGCAGAGACCCTCGGGTGTCTCGGGGCAGCCTTGCTGTTGCAGCAGCTCTCGAGCCTGGCCGGTCGTTGCCTTGACGTCTCCCCAAGTCATCTGGGTCCTCAAGCCGTTCTGGCGCTGGCGGCGGTTCTGTCGGGGCCGTGGGACCGGATCTTCCAGAGAGATCCGCTCCATCTCCGGGATCGGGTTGGTTTCCTTCTGGTGCCATTCCATGGGTTGGCTGGACATGGCGAAGCTGGAATCCACTGGAGACCTGTAGGGAGAGGGATTGAAGCATACCCCTTTCCCCAGGTTATGAGAGGGGCCGGGCCCTGCCAAGCTTGGTCTTGGCTCTGGTGGGCCTGGGCGTGTGAAGGAGGCTCTGACTACCTGAAGTGCCTCTTCACGAAGGGCAGGTTAAATTTAAGTGAGTTCAATTCAGCAAAGGGGGGGCCAGGGGCCACCTATTCCCCTTTCTTTAGTTTGTTTGGACATAGGACAGGGGGTACGAAGGGCAGACAACTCCTATGGAGAGTTGGCTTCGAAGACGTCATCAGGATGCGTCAGAGCGATGGCCCGAGCCTCCAAAGAGAGGGGGGGGGGCGAGTGGACCGTCAAGGGATTGTGGGTATGCATATCTAATTTGCAGGACAAAAGAACTTTGGGGGTGCGTTCGGAGAAGGGGATGTGTCAGAATAGCAAAACAATCACACACTTGGGAGTTGGTCTCTGGGACAAAGGACTGGGGGAGGTTCCACCCTGGGGCAGATATACTTACCGTGATCGCAGGGGTTGAGACAGACATGGCGTTCAGAATTTGGGATCGCATTTGAGTATCTTGGGGAAATGCCGCCCGCCGAAACCACTCCTTAAGGGGCGGTTTCGGCTAAGCGCCTGGCCTTGCACATTGTATTGATACAGCTGCCAGGCGCTAGGCAACCACAACCCAAACAGGTTTGTGAGTGAATTTGGTGCGACAGCCCCTTTTTAACCTGGGGCCTGTCCTGGCAGTGCTGCGGTACCAGGATGGGCCCAGATTTTAATCCAGGGAGGGCCAGTCAGCCAATGAGCCCTCCCGCCTTTGCTGGTTGAAAAAATAGAACGAAGTGAGGGAGAAAGAGGGTGTTCCAGAGCGGGGGCTCTGGGGTGGAGGTAGGAAACACAGCCAGAGCTGGGGGGTGGGGATCTCAACGTGGCCAGCTGCTATCTGTTCTTCTTCTGGGTAGCGGCCATGGTGGGAGTGGATTTATCCATCCCAGACTAGAGTAGTCTTTACCTGACTCATGAGATCCCTTCCCCACAAGTTAACATGGATGTCCAAAATGATGGGGCGGACTGTGAGTTGTCGCTCAAGCCCTGGACTGCGGACCATGAGTGGGCGGGTGCTCCGTCTCGCGGTCTGCTTCCCCCCCCACCCCCCAGATGCGCGGGCAAGCCTCTGTTGGCCACTGATCAGGCCACTCGGCTGCTCTGATGACGGTTACGTCGGCGCCGGTGTCCACAAGTCCCTTGAATGGACACCCTTCTATAGTGAGCTCCAGGTACGGGCGGGAGCTACCGATGGGCGTTTCTACCGCCGCCACGGTGGTGCCGACTGTGCCCCGATGGCGATTTGGGCTCGTGGCCTTTATTGAATCGGTGGCAGGCAGCGTGTGGGGCAGGAGGATCAGCTGTGCGCAGCTGGTTCCGCTGGGCAACTCCTGCGGGATGTTTGTCCACACCTGAATGTGAACGGCTCCTCGGTGTGTGGAGTCGATGACTCCCGGGACGACAAACAGTCCCTGCTCAGTGGCGGAGGCTTTGGGCAAGATTAACCCGACGGCCTCTGGGGGGATGGGATCGCTGTACTGGGTCGGAGCAACGAGGATCTCATGGGGGAACTTGAGGGAAAGAGGTTGGGTGCAGGAGAGAGAGATACCGCTGGGAGGAGGTGGTTTGGGTTTGGGCCTTGGTTCTCGGGGCTGGTTTAGTATTCTCCTCCTTGGTCCTGGGCTGGGGAGAGGCCCGGGTAAGAGTTTCCCGACGGGCACTCACTTCTCCAGTGAAAGCCCTCTCGGCATCGGGGGCATTTGGTCCTGGGCTTTCCTGGGGGCCTTCGCCTCCTGGGGGAGAACCCCCCTCCGTCGGGGCTGTAAGCCCCCCCACCGGGCGACCTACAGTCCCTCCGGAAGTGTCCCCGCTTGCCGCAGTTGAATCACTCGTCTTGGGGCTGTCCCCGGGTGGTGGAGAGTGCTGCGGCTAGGAGGCTGGCCTGATGGGCGGAAGATCCGATATCCTGGCAAGCCTTAAGCATGTCGGCCAGTTCGGGGTTCTTTCCTAAGCCCGTGATTGCTCTGCAGCACTCAGCGGAGGCGTTCTCTTTGGCGAGGCGCATGAGGAGCTCATGTTGGGCTGCGTCGTTGTCAACTTGTCTCTGCAGGGCCTCCTGGAGCCTGTTCAGGAATTCAGCGTAAGGCTCCTGAGGCTTCTGCCGAACGTTGGAAAAGCTCTGGGTTGAATGTCCGGCAGCGGGCACTCTTACAAATGCCTTGTAGGCACAGTCAGAGGCAACCTTAAGGGTGGCCTCCGGCAGGACGATCTGCGCGTTGGGAAGGGCGAAGCCTTCGCAGCCATAGAGCTGCGTGGCAGTATAGGCACCGCCAGAGGCTGCCCCTCTGCTTATGCATTGTTGGCGGTATTCGCTTTCCCAAACAACATATTGCGCAGGGTTCAAGAGCATGTGAAAAGTGGTTTTCCCGTCCTCCGGAACCATTACGTGATTCCGTATGACTGCTTCCAACATGCCTCTCACATAGGGGCTGGTGATCCCCACGTCCCGTATTGCCTTGCGGAGCTCAGTGAGAACATTATAGCCTATGGGGCGATACTCGAAGACTCGCTGGATGACGCCGTCCTCCCCCACGTGGTCAGTGAAGTGGGCTGGGCAGACGGCGAGGAGGTCGGCATCGTCTTCCGTCAGGGTTTCCTTTCTCTGCAGATCGTGGGTAATACGCTCTGCTAGAGTTTTGAAACCCGCGCCATTACGTGGCATTGACGGAGGTGCGGTGGCTTCGGAAACGGGAGGGGGAAGCGGAGCAGAAGGCGGAGCAAAAGGAGGAGGCGGCAGGGCCGCGAGAGCACGAGCGGGAGAGTTTGAAACGGGAGAGGGAGCGAGTGAAACGGGAGAAGGACAGGCGTCCTGCTTAGTGGATAGAGAAAGTTCCGGGCTTGAAACTGTAGGTGAAAGATCAAAAGGAGGGAGATCCATGGCAAAGACACCGTGGACCTGCAGGCTGATGGCAACATAACATTGTCTCCACGTCAGTAGCAGTGACATCGGCGCGCGAGGCTCTCTGTGCAGAGTGCGCCCGATGTTTTCCCAGTCCTTAAGATTGAATGTCCCCCTTTCTGGGTACCATGGACATTGCCTATCAATCTCCTCAACCAATTCGTGCAGCTCCCCTCTCTTTACGGAGACCCTGCCGCGTTTCGCTAGCGCTTTCAGTTCGCTAACGTGCTTGTCAAAAGCCGTGCTTTTACAAGCGCCCATGCTTACCGGTGGCTCGTCAGACGAGAGAGTGTCCTAGAACGCGAATCCCTGGATGCGCCGATCCAGCGGATGGTCAGTACCGAGGGGGTGGGTCCCTGGATGCGCCGATCCAGCAGACAATCGGTACCGAGAAGCCCTTTCCCAGGCAACGGTAGGCACGGCGGAGGTTCGAGGATTCCCGTTTTTCGGCACCAGCTTGTAGTCTTGCCCACGAGGCCCCAATGAAGAGACGAGACACAGAGATTTCATCTGGTGGAGAGAGCCAGCAGCAGGAAGTGCAGGATCCCGTGATCCTGGCAACTCTGCCGTGTGCTCGCCCCTCACACCTTTTATTGGGGTTTCAATGGGGGCGTGTAAAGGGGTCGGGGAGGCGGGAGAGCGGGAGGTCGGGAGAGCGGGAGAGCGGGAGATCATCATGTGATGCATGATGTCATCGGGCTGCTACGTGCGGGAGGAAGCATCCTTGTCTGGGCCTAATCCTCACCTGAGGGCAAGGGCCCTTTTGTCCCTTTGTATGGGACACCTGGTGATCGTGAGCCGGTAGTTCATGACCCGTGACTCCACGCCTTGCAGCCTTGGAGGCTGAGGCTGCACCCGGCATGCTAGGCTCCTTCTACTGGGTTCTATGGGTTCACGGGTTGTCCTCACCCCTACACGTAGTGGGTCGTGGGACAGCATAGTTTAATGTGTCTCAAACCATGTAGTAATTGTGTCTTATTATCTCCAAAGAACTAGGATCAGTTTTCAGTGCAGCTGCTTTTCTAGTGGACAAAGCTCTTTCTAGCCTTCCGTGACATAATCTGATTTGCCAACAGTTAATCTGCATGAAATACATTAATTAGACAGTTCTCCCTTTAATCCAGGACTAACTGACATGCTAACCCATTTTCCTTTTTTAATTGCCACAGTATGGGATTAGTGAGAAAACCTTCCAACTAATTTGAGTTTCTTCCTTTTTAGAAAATGATGACTAGGTGAGGTAGTGGTGCACAATTTATCAACAAAATGGGCTCTTTTAAGATTCACCCACTGGCTCCACTTCACAATAAAGTCACTTCCATCAGATTTTGGTGTGCATTATTGCTGGTGCTTACTATAGGCATCCTGTTTCAGTGGGGTTTCAGTGACAATTTAGAAGTATCCTGGAATTGCTGAATGATACACATGCACATATAGGCTCATAAGTAAATAAGTGGTATGCTGATACCCCCCTATTACCTAACCAGTGCCAATTTTCTTCCATTCTCATGAACAGCTTTAGACCAAGCAGTTACTGATTATAGGGAGAAAGCAGATATGTAGATAAGAATGAGTGCGACTGAGAACCACATTTGATGGAACCAACTGAAAACTGAAATATATGAGTCCTTCAGAGCAAGTTGTGAAGCCAACTGCTGGGAATTTGCTTTCTTTCTCCTTGATCTCAGTAGGTATGTTATAGTCCATCTCATACACTGCTGACATAAGCAGTATGTGCTCTCTACGTATTGCCATATTATGCAGTCTGTGCATTGTTTAATATACAGTACGTATTACCATATTATGCAGTCTGTGCATTGTTTAATATACTGTGTTAATACTCATATTCGTTTCAACTTTGTTCCACATTTTTACTTGGCTTAATGTCCACAATCCTAATTCTACTACTATTGCTTACTGGCAGTCCCATCCTAATGATTCCATTGGTTTATGTTGTGTAATCTGCCTTCAGTCTCAAGGAGAAAGGTAGACTATAATAATGTAAATAAATAAGTAAAATAAAGTATCCCATTGAAATTAATTGATTTAGAAGGGCTTGTCCTTACTTATGACCACATTGTTAGTCTAGTTTACAATTCAGGAGAAAGCTGACTTGAGAGATCAGAATAATCCATTCAGTCCCATAAACATCAGACTGAAACTTCTGACTGCAATAATGCTATTCAAGTTTTAGGAATTTGTATACTTTTAAAACGTTACCATAGTGCCATGAGACTGGACTCCAAAGTTTCATTGTAATTTTCAAAGGCTCATCCAATAGTGGGGGGTAATTCTGATAATACACTGTTCTTATCCCACATCACCTTATAGTAAGGGCCCTTTAGTCAGCTTAGTTTCTAGTACTCATGGCTGCAAGCCGTTGAACATTATAGCAGTATGGGATGAATCCATAGGAGTCCATAGCAGTATGGAATGAATCTTTAAGAAAGTAGTTTCATTGCACTACCATAAAGTTTTAAAGGGTATTTGCATGGCGAGAGTTCTTCTTTGTGATTGTGGCCAATGATAATCTTTCAAGGCACCAGGGGTCACTGATATTTTTGCAACACTGTTTGTGAACTGATACTTACAGCTGCATGACCAGATAATAATGGGTTGTACTTTCATAAATGTCTTCCAGAGTTACTATGTTTTCATGCTTTATTCTGCAACCAAACAGAAAAATGGTTCATAGTAATATGTCAAAAAGTGCCAAACTAAAACAATCCCCTCCTGTGCTATGTTCTTTTAATTCTCATAGAGATTTGATTACTTCAAAGTATACAGATGGAGAAACACATTACTTTCATAGAATTATAGAATTGGAAGGGACCATGTAGGCCATCTTGTCCAACCCCCTGCTCAATGAAGTATGGGCCCAAGCCACTACTAGAAGATTGCCAATGAAGGGGAGCTCACCACCTCCCAAGGCAGTGAATTCCACTGCTGAACAACTCTTACTATATATGTTTTTTTCCTAATATCCATTTGGTACATTTCCACCTCTAATTTATATCCATTATCATGAGTTATATGCTCTGCTGCCAACAGGAACAGCTCCCTGCCCTCCTCTAAGTGATAGGCTTTCAAATACCTCAACTTCATTTCTCCAATAGTCCGAAGTCCCTCAGACTTTCTTCAAACTGTTTGGTCTCCAGGCCCCTGATCATCCTCGGTGCTCTCCTATGCACCTGCTCTATTCTGTCCACATCTTTTTTGAAGTGAGGCCTCCAGAACTACACACTGTATTTCAGGTGTGCCCTGACAAATATAGTGTACAGCAGAAATATGACATCCTGCAATTTGGATGCTATGCTTCTGTTAATGCATTAGCTTTTTTGCCACTGCATCATACCAACTTCATATTTAGTTTATAATCCATCAATACCCTAAGATATTGTTCACACACACTGCTAACCAAGAGTGTATCTCTCATCAGGTATGTATGCTGCCCATTTTTGTAACTCAGATGGAGAACTCTACACTTACCCTTGTTGAATTGTATCTTGTTCACATTCACACATTTTTCCAGTGTGTTCAGATCTCACTGAATTCTGTATCTATCATCTGTAGTGTTTGCTATTCATGCCAATTTGGTGTCATCTGCAGATTTAATGTCCTTCCACCCCCTCATCCCAATAATTTACAAAATTATTGAAAAGTTATCAGGCCTGGAACTGAGGCCTGTGGGTTCCCAATGGACACCTCCCCACAATTAAATGAAATGCCTTTGACAACTCATGTTTGGGTATGCTAACCAGTTCCCTATCCATCAACCTATCCCAGGTTGTTTCCCCACAGCCAGAGGTAGGGGCAGTTCTGCACTGAGCCGCCCAAGGTGTCTGCGAGGGACTTATCTTGCCTTCCTCTGCAGCTCTGGGCAGCTGGAAAGACACACCCATGCTGCTCTCCCTCGACCCCTCAGGGGTCACAGGGCAGTGCATGGCGTGCCTTTTCCAGCCACCTAGAGCTGCAGAAAAAGGCAAGATAAATCCCTTGCAGATACTGGAGGGGGCAAAAGCAGCAGCCTCACACTGGTGTGATTCGCACCACGCTGGCAGGAAGACATCACTTTTTAAAAACCCTCAGCTCAGTGGAGCGAAGTGTTTTGAGAGGCATCTTCTTCGCGACAGCTTAGGGTGGGCCTGCTGTCGCTTAACAAGCGTTCCAGGGATGGTGTTTTAACTGTTCCTAGGGTGCTCTTTTCTGCCCATGCGGAAACAGCCCTAGAGTGTCTTCCAAAGTCTTCCAAAGTCTTCCAATGTATTTATCTGAACACCTTGGCAGACACCATCAAAAGCTTTACTGACATCCAGGCAAACAACATCAATGGTGTTCCCATGATCCAGTAAGACTTGTCCCTCCCAGATGGGCCTCTGCTGTTTGCGCTTCTTTGAAATCCCTATTTTGGTTGTCTCCTCATCATTGTGGTATCAGTTTAAAGCCCTCCTGATGAATCTATCCAGGTTTCTGCCAAAAACATCCATCCCAGACCTCGATAGGTGAAGTCCATCGTGTGCTAGAAGGCTATCTTCCAGAAAACCTAGTCCATGATCCCAAAATCCAAATAGTTCCTGCCAGCATCACCAATGCAACCAGTGGTTCACCTCCATTAACTTCTCTCCCCATTGAATTTCTCCCATTATCTTCTGTTCCCATTGCACTTGCTTGAAAATAAGTGCAAAGAAAGAAAACCATTCTGCTTTGAAAAACCTTACAGTAGAAACCAATGTTGGATTAACTTTCACGGCTTCCTTCAAAGGATCATAGGAACTGTACATAGTCTTGCAGTTCTTTAAGAAATTGATAGTCTAACTAAAGCTGAAAAATGTTTTAATCCAAACCAGACATAGGATCTTATTTGAAGTCACAGGGCCCTTCCCCACTTACCCTAAGCCCCGCGCTACTTCGGGAGGGAGAGAAGCGCAGTCCCTCGGCGCTTCCCTTATTCGAGAGTGGCGGCGCATAGCGCAACGCTTCCGGACGCTGCGCTGCTGTCAGCGCTTCTTAGCTGGGCTGGTATCCTCTGGCGCTTCTTTCAAAGGCAGCTTTTGATGACTCGCCGCGATGCTGTCGGTGGAGTCATTGAAACCCGTAGCTGCCAGCAGGGATTGCTATGCGCTGAATTGAACCGCGGCAGCAGCCCTCCGGGAAAAGGTAAGGTGGGGAAGGGGCTCCACCGGGGCCTCTTTTGACAACCCTGGATACAGCTACTTCTTAAGTAGTCCAGGGATTATTAAACAGGGAAGCAAATGAAACCCACAAAAACTGAGACAGTTCCAACAAAAAGGAGGAGTATCTGAGAATCAACAAAACATGGCTACCAATACTAATAAAAACAACAACATCCAAAATCTATCCCCCACTGTATTTTCAAGAAAGATCCACTCCAATTTATTAGATAAGCCACACACATTCAAACCACACACATACAAATACAACTGCAAATGAACTTGACCTGGAGACATGCAAATGAACCTGTAAGGGTCTGTTACCCCAGTCAGTAACAAGTCTCAAGAATGGTTCAAGAGCTTTATTAGAACTGTAATGAGTGTCAGCCCCGCACGAAGCTGATGCGTTAAAACTGAGGTTTCGATCTCTGGCCCAACATATATACCTGTGAAATTACAGCGATTTGATCTCAACCAGAATCCTCCATCCTCTCAGTCCCTCTCATTCCCAATATCAGCGTGGCACAGGGTGAAAGTACAGGAGAGAGACATTGTTTTGGGGACAGGGCAGGCCTACCCCCTCCAAGGAAGGGTCGATAAAGAAGTAGCAGTTAAGCACTATTGCTAGAAAGAGGCCCCATGGCCTTGGGTGATGATAATAGTTGGGCCATCTGCTCCAAGGCTATGTACGTGCGAGCTGCCAGGCCAAGCCAGCCCCCACCCCCAGTGGCGGACAAAAATAAATAGCCAAGTACAAAAAAACCCCCACTCCACATTGTGCCACAGAGAAAAACACATCTCACTGCGACATGCCTTTGAAGATGCCAGTCATGGATGCAGGTGAAGCATTAGGAGATAAAACTACCATACCATGTCCATATAGCCTGGAAAACTCACAACAGCCACCTAACTACAGAGACTTATAAAACCCACAGATGACTACTCAGACTAGATCAGACTGGGAATCTGCAGGTCAACCCAAAGAAGTAAATTCCACTGAGCTCACTGGTGCTTACTCTCTTGTTAGTGTGCTCCAGATCACATCCTTTGTCTTCTACAATGACAACCCTTGCAGAAAACTTATTTTCTGTTGCCTGGCATGGCATGTGCTGTTCACCATGACACAGTTGCTTGGGGACTGAAGTTTTACTTAGGCCGTTTCCAAGACGTAGTAATTAATCGAGCGGCCTGGAGACGGCAAAAAACGCTTCGCCTCAGGCAGTCGCCTTTATTCTGGCAGACAGGGCCAGGTCGGCGGTGCTCTCCCCAGAGCTTTGAAAGCGCTCTTTGTTGGGGAACGCCCGCCCGTGAAGCCCCGCTGCGTTTAATCGGCAGCGGCTTCCACGACGCCTCTCCCCACCCGGCATCTTCATTTTGTTCCTGGAAGTTTGGCGGCGTCGAGGTTGAGCGGGACACCTCTCCGCCCCGCGCCAAGCTGGAGCAGGCTGAATAGCGGTCCTCAGGCCTTGGCGACGAATCGGAGGCCCGGGACATACAGCCGGAGCAGTCGGATATCCGGAAGCGCCGGTATGACTCGCGGTAAAGCGCTCGGCTGCCCGGCTGTGCCTTCCAGAGACCGTCCGCCCACGGGACGGGTCCGAAATGTGCGTCCGGGTCGCATGCACAAATGCGTTAGACCTAGCCGCTTTCCTCGCCTGTCTGTGCGGAAACGGCCTTACATTTCAGCTTCTTTACAGCCTGAGATTGCAAACATTTAGAATGTGTAGAGAGAATTTAAAAAAACGCCCCTTCCCATTCTGAATTAAATCATTAATAAAAAATTAATTGTCAGCCATGGCTTCTTACACTTCTGTCTCTGATGACATAGCCCTTTGGGTGATTCTCCTCAGTTCATGATAAATGAGTGCCTTCTAGCCTCTAGTGAGTCTCTGGGGATGGTGGTTGTTGTTGTCTCTGTTGTAATGTACTCACTTTTTTCTTCAACATTACAGCTATTTCCATTTTTCCAGTAGTTAGCTCCGAAAGGTGACCTCGGGGTGACTCTTTAACATATGCACTTTGAAAGCAAAACAGCTTCTGCTCCCTAGGCCCTCTTCTCGCCTCCACCAGGAAAACTTCTGAAAAGGCTCCTCTGTGAAGAAAGCAAAGTTGGAAGGAAACCTGATTTAACTAGTAAGCGAAATGCACATAGAAAAGGCAGTAACACAAATAGCCAACAAAGAACATACTAATAACACTCTTCAGAAGCAGATGGCATTAATAATTAGATCTGAGGACTTGGCAGCAAATTCAGTATATTAGTTACATAAATATCTCATGGGATTTGATCTTGTGATTATTTTGGAAATTCTGAGAGATAATTGCAGTGTTAATCAATGATGGATATGTGGGCTGAGAGCTAGAACTGCAGACTAAGAGAACATAAATGGTTCCTTGCTGGATCAGACTTGTGGTCAAACTAGTACTGTTTTACATGGTGGCTAGACAGTTGCCTTTGGAGAACCAAGCATCAGGGCACAGAGGCCAAGGACTCCTTCAGATGTTGCCACCTAAATTGGCATCCAGGGTGTTCTGCCTCTGGACATTTAGTCAGCCACTGTTATAGATCTATCCTCCAAGAATATGAGTAATTCCACTCTTAACACCATCCATGCTAGCAGCCATCATTACATTCAGAGGCTTTTAAGTTAGGGATAGAAGAGGTAATTAGCATGGACTTGTCAGCTTGGACTTTGCCTTGATACTCTCAAGTCATTTCTGTATATCAACTGGGATGACAGAACTGTAGAGATGTTCCAAGTTCATTAGGCACAGCACATGTATCTATGTTTTCTTGTACTGTTTCTGGCATGGCATGTTCCTCACATAAGCTAAAAAAACATGCAAAGGAATCATTTGCAACAAATGCAGAAAATCCTGGGGTATAATTTAATTTTTTTCACACAGACAGTCTCACCTCATTTTGCTTATCTGAACAGTCAAAAAGTTTGAATTATCCCCATTTAGAAGTTCAACATCTAAAATGAGAGAATTTTTCAGAACTCAGCTCTTCCTGTCTCATTTTAAACACACCTTTCCTTTTAGTTAACTGATGACATGTATGCCTTCCCCTCCCATTACATTTCTAGTAGCCCTATCAAGTAGCCTAAGAGAGATTGACTGGCCTAGGGTCACTCAGTGAGTTTCATGGCTGAGTGGGAATTTGAACACAGATTTCCCCACCTTCGTCTCCAACAGAATGGTTTCCAATTGGCAAAAGTGTTACACAAGGATGTATTTTATATCCCTAGCTGCTCAATTTGTATGCAGAACATATAAGGCAGAGTGAAAACTGGTGGAAGGAACATTAACAATTTTGAGATACGCAGATGACATCACATCATGTACGTGCACCTGCTGTTAGGTTGTAGCTGACTTATGCCGACCCAGTAGGGTTTTCAAGGCAACAGATTCAGAGGTGGTTTGCCATTGCCTGTCTCTGTGAGGGCTGAGAGAGTTCTGAGAAAACTGTGACTGGCCCAAGGTCACCCAGCGGGCTTCATGTGGGGAACTGATCCTGGCTATCCAGATTAGGGTCCTCCACTCCACCAGAAAATAGCAAAGACTACTGATTAAGGTTGAAGCAGAAAGCACCAAAGGTGAATTACAGCTGAATATAAAGAAGACAAAAGTAATAATTACAAGATAACTACACAACTTTAAGGCTAATGATGAAGAAATTGAAATTGTTTAAGATTTTCTGTTCTTTGGCTCCATTATCAACATAAAAGGCTTTCTTTTTGACAGATAAAAATAGCCAGACCATGGAGAAGGCTGTTAAATTTTGTACAGTAGAGAAATCTATTTGTGCTTCATTGGGAAAGTAGTTATGGTTTATTGTATTAAACTATAATTTTTATTTGGGATTTTTTGGAATCCTATACTATGAGATCAGAAGGAATGATTGTTATTTGTATTTCAGTTTTGCTCATTGTTGACCATGATAATAAATACAATACAACTAAAAGGAAGACTGCAACCAAGAAATCAGAAGGAGGCTGCAACTGGGAAGGGCAACCATGAAGAAGCTAGAAAGGATTCTGAAGTGTGAGGATGTGTTGCTGGCAACCAAGATCAAATTAACTCATGTCTAAGTACTCCCAATTACTATGTATGGATGTGAAAGTTGGACAATGAAGAAAGATGACAAGAAGAAAGTTGATTCCTTTGAAATGTGGTGTTGGAGGAGAATTTTACTGATACCATGGTCTGCCAAAAAGACAAATAACTGGGTTCTAAATCAAACCAAGCCAGAACTCTCCTTAGAAGCTAAAAGATTAAAGTGAGGCTATTGTGCTGTGTAACAATATATGAAGACAATATTGATTGGAAAAGACAATAACACTAGGAAAAGTTGAAGGCAGCCGGAAAACAGGAAGACCCAACATGAGATGGCTTGACTGTATAAAGGGAGTCTCAGTCTGCAAGACCTGAACAAGGCTGTTCAGGAGAAATGGGGGAGGTAAATGGCAGGGCCGGGCCTGGCCTTACATAGGCCGCCCGGCCCTGCCTCCACTGATGCCGCCGGGGTGAAACCTTGTGAGCCTCCAGAGCTTGCAAGGCAGGGGAGGGAGGCAGCCCAGCCAGGAGATTGTCCCTTCCCCTTCGAGCAATGGCGGCCGCAGTAAATTGCGGCCGCTCCTTTATCAAAGTTGCCATAGGTCAGAAGAGGCATGATGGCACCTAACACACACACACTGTCTACAATAACCTCTACAACAACTGTGGCTCCAAAGCAATTCCACATATATCTTAAAACATCAGAATCTACAGTAGATGTTTAAAAGAAGTAAAGTTCTATTCTGAAAATTAAAACAAGGAATTTAATAATATTGTCAGTCTAACAACTAACTCAAATATATTCACAACCCAAAAGTTTCTATATCTTTGGATGGGAAACAGAAAACATGAAAGGAAGGGGGGAATCACAGAAAAGAGTCATAACAAAACAGAATATATGACAAATGGAACTCAACAAACAAGATGCAATGGGGACATGAATGAAACACATGATCTTAGAAATGCACATGACGCAGAGCAACACAACCTGCCAGAACAACTTGCACATGTTAATACATGAGATTTCTTCTTTGCCAACTGATTACAAATCTCTTCATTTACTTCTTAAAGATACCCAAGTGTTGATGATTCTAGGCTATTATAACATCGCTGTGACACCCACATAAAATTACACTGATACCATGGCAACTTCTACTAGTCTATGGGACCAGAAGAAGCAAATGAAGTTAGCCTGCTTCCACTGCATTTAGTGGAGAGACAAGAGGTCAGTCCCATTCATCTCTAGTTAAACCTCAGGCACCATGTGCTGGGAATTATTTTTTTTCCTTTCTGAAAGCCACTGCCAAAATAGACAATATGGGTTAGCCCAATCTATTTGTGCTTCACTGGGTAAGTAGATATTGGGAAGAGGCAATAGAGCTTGGCAAATGAATGTGGGCCTGCACCAACATGGGTAACCACCTCCCTGGTGCAAGTAGCATATATGCTGGCACAGGGGGCAAAGAGGGTGGTGGGTAGGCACAGCTCTGTGGCACCTGACCCAGATGCAGGATGATATGCTGACCTAAACCTGACCATTGGCACAGCTCGGGGTGAGCCAGAGGTGTTCCCAGGGGTGGAGCTGACTATAATTGGTTTCCTCTGGCCATTCAGCCCGGGAACACTCCCCATGTATGGGAGTTTTTGAGGTAGCCAGGGTTTTTAAGAACCTCGCTGCCAAGCCATGCCACCTGGAAGCCCTCAGAAGGCAGCATAGCAGTGCAACAGCAGCACTGTCCCTGGTCGCCCAAACCCTGTGGATTGGGTTGTAAGCTAGGTAGACCGATTGTCTTATTCAGTGTAAAATGGCCACACTATGATAAATGTGAATTTGGCACAAAAAAGGGTACATAAATAGCCAAGAAAAATACACAAAGCATAAATGGAGTATACATGCATACAAATTATTATTATTTGTTCAATTTATTAGACCGCCTTACCCCTGAAGGGCTCAGGGCGGTTTACAGGCAACTGGACACAATATATTACAACTAAAACAATCGAATAATCCAAATTAAAACAATAAATACAATAAAAACAGTAGCAGCAATAACCTTTCATAATTAATTAATTAGGTGGATGACGTCCAGTACTAAACCCCAGGAGGGGACCAGCAGATTTTCAGATAAGCCAATGACATATAGGACAACAGAGAGAGGCGGACTCAGTGGCCAACCTCCCCAAAAGCCTGGTGGAACAGCTTGGTTTTACAGCCCCTGCGGAACTCCCCGAGGTCCTGCAGGGCCCTACAGCTGGAGGAAGAGCATTCCACCAGGCAGGGGCCAGGGCTGTAAAAGCCCTGGCCCAGGTGGAGGCTAGCTGCATCATAGAGGGTCAAGAGACCACCAGCAAATTCTCCTCTGCCGAACGGAGAGGGCGACTCGGGGCCTATGGAGTAAGGCAGTCTCGCAGGTATGAGGGCCCCAGACCATAAAGGGCCTTAAAGGTCAATACCAACACCTTGAAGACAATCCGAAACTCCACTGGAAGCCAGTGCAGACGACACAACAAGAGGGTAATATGATCTCTAACTGAACTACCCATGAGAAGATGGGCCGCTGCATTCTGGACCAGCTTCAATTTCCTGATCAGTCGGAAGGGAAGGCCCGCGTAGAGTGAGTTACAATAGTCCAACCTGGAGGTGACCATTGCATGGATCACTGTGGCCAGGTCGACCTGGGAAAGATAGGGATATGGCTGATGTACTGGTATCCTTTTAGAACTAGGAATGCAAACAACTTGGGGGGGTGGGGGAGTAATGCCCTTTAGGTTTACTGGGATTATATATACCATGTGATGTTATGTACATTTATGCCAGGAAAACTGTCAATTTCTACACATATATCCTTTGTTTAAAGAGCAAGCTACTTTTCCGAGGTTGTGGCAATCATATAGAATCCTTAGGGTCAAAGTGGTATCCCACAAAGACTTGCAGGAAGCATCAACTTTTTCCCTTCCCCCACTTTTCCCTCTTTTCTATACCTGAAAGCCTCCAGAGCCATTCTCTTTTTCCTGCTTCCTTCTCTGTTTCTAGGTTGCCAATGTCCAGGTGGGGTTGGAGATCTCATGGAATCACAACAGATCTCCTAGCTACAGAACTGATCTCTGTCATCTGCAGAGCAGCTGCAATTTCAGGTGATCTCCAGCCCCAACTGGAGGTTGACAACTCTAGTTCAACTGGAAGACATGGCGGCTTTGGAGGATGCAGTATATGTTATACCCTTCTGATGCCCTCCCCTGCCCAGGCTCTATCCCCAAAATCTCTAGGTTTTTTCTAACCTGGACTCAGCAACCTTATTTCTTTTCCACTCAATAGCCAACCTACCTTTATCTGCCCCTCTATCTATCTGCCTTCCTGCAATTCCTGGTTCATGAAAACTGTGCATCATATTTTAAAGGTTGGCTCCACTTGCTTGGTACGGAACTGTCAAGGAATTGTAGGGTGGAACCATACTTTCCCCTTAATCCTCTCCCCATGCTATTTCCTCTTTTCATTTCCCTGGCAGCCCCCATATCCTTTTTCCTTTCCCTCCCTCATTGTCTGCTTCTCAGACATTCATTAAGCTATCTTTTATATATCTTCCCTCTTCAGCTGTAGTATACTGATCATTTATTTGCTTCATTTATATTAGTGGTTCTCAACCTTCCTAAAGCCGCGACCCTTTAATACAGTTCCTCATGTTGTGGTGACCCCCAACCCTAACATTTATCCATTTTACAGATGGAGAACACTGATGCAGAGAGTCTTAGGCGACCCCTGTGAAACAGTCATTTGACCCCCAAAGGGGTCCCGACCCCCAGGCTGAGAACCACTGATTTATATGCTGCCTTTCTCCATAGTGGGGTTCCTATCAGCTTACATTATTCTCTTCTCCTTTTGATCTGTACAAAAGATTAGACTGAATACATGTAGGTGGCTCTAAACAGAGTCATAGCAGGGGAAATGGCGCCCAGAGCAAAATGGTGCCCCCCGTGCACCCTACCCGCTGCACTTCACTTACCTGAGCCAGTGGTGGTCCTGGGCAGCCTGGTGGGGCCTGGCAGGGTGGGGCCAAGGGGTGCTCGGGTGCCAGCTCTGCTGGGTCTGGCAGGCTGAGGCCAGGCCAAGGGACACCCTGTGGCAGCCCTGCTAGGTCACTCCTTCAGCCTCCGCCCTTATTTATTTATTTGTCTTGTATACCGCCCTCCCCCTGAGACCCGTATGCTGTGCTTACCTAACAACAACCACTATTGGAATCCTTTGCTTAAAGTCACAGGCATTCCTTTTCTCCTTTTGGATTTTTTTAAGTCCCCCAATTTCATATTTTTCTGAAAGTGTGGGGTATTTTCACGTTTGTAAAAAGATCTGTCTTGCCTGTTCACCTCTCTAGTCTATAGATTTAGACATACTCACATTTGACTGACTTTGCTCTTAGTATATAAATGATTATTTGCCTGTAAGTTAAGAAGTAAATTAAAATGCTTCACCCTCTTAATAATTTGATTATTCAGCTTTACTAAAGTTGTGTCCTACAATGCCAAGATGCATCCTAAGCCAAGACATCTCATTATTCATTTTGGAGCATTTCCAGCTTCCCTTGCATTATGGCCAGTGATAGGATTTCTTGAAGCTCTTTTATAAATTATCTCTAATGAAATATATCCTGTACGCTGTGGCAGAGATGCTGACATTTTCCTTCACTGTTAGTACCAGTGACATGGTTATTTACTCATGGCTATTTCATCCTAGATTCATTTATATTTTGTCTCCCTAATTAATACTTTGTTAGCTCTAATGGTGTGGTTGCAAAAGAATTGCATGAATTCATGAATTGGATGCATTACTGCAGTAAATATTAGTGTGCATTGAAACTTAAGTGTTGAAGGCAACCTCACAACTCATTGAACAAACACAATTGATGCATGTATGCATCAAAAACACATAGCATAAATACCTACCTACCTTCAAACACCCATACACATCCAGCCCAAACAGGTTTCTTAGATGCATGTCCCAGTGTTTAAAGAAATATGAATATAGTATCCACAATGTACACATGAGCAGCATAAGAGTTGACAACAACCTGGATAAAAATGTCTCAGTATGTAGAAATGAGCAGCTGAAACTTTTCATAGCATAAGGATATATAACATCATGCAAATAACATCCTATTAAGCCTTTGTTCAAGGAACAGAACATTTTATTATCCAGGTTGTTGATAGCTGCATACAGGTGCACTTGCTGTAGCTATGTCTACTGTGTAAAATATGTAGTATAAATGCATCTGTTGGGAGACCAAGTAAACATACTAAGGCAATCTGGTTTCCCCACAGAGTTGTTTTCCACAGAGACGAACATGGAGGAAGTACATTCAGTATAACTTAAATTGGCTCAAAGAACGTTAATTATTCACTGAGTATAAAGCCATTAGGATGATTCAGTTGCACATGGAACTTAAAAATAAGCATCTAATACATATTATGTAAAAATTATTAAACAGTAAAATATAATAGAATAGAATTTGAATTTCAATATTAATATAGGGTATTGTATATTGGTCCCTTTAGTCTACTCATACCCCTCTCCTGATATTTCTGCTCCCTCTACATGACATATCAGTTAAAGTTCTTACTATGAGTTTGTTAAGAAATAACAATGTTTTCCTACTCACCTATGGGAAAAAGCAGAATGCAGTGGAAATAAATCATAATGGAAATAAATACTGGAATAAGCATCATAGAAATAAGCACAGAAAATAAGGCATAATGGGAGCTAGAAGAAAGCTGAAGAAAGTAACCAGCTGAGTAAAATGGGACTTACTTATGAGTAGATTTGCATAGGGTTGACTTAGACAGTCACATGTAAGCTTTTTGCTTGCTCAGTTTCTAAATTCTGAATCAAGTATGTGTAATGTTTTAGAACTGTGTCTAAGGTTGCTTTGTAGGTTATGACAGCTGCAATTAATCACTAAGAGACATTGCAACCCAAAGGGAGTGGAGTGACAATAGGGAAGCATTATTTTACACTGCAGCCAAGCTGTCTGTCTATGAAGCTTATTTACCTTCAAGTTAATCAAAGCTCTGCATACGGTTGCATCACAAGTAGGAACTCATCAGGTAAACTCAGCCTCAGGAGAAACTTCTCTTTTGGCCTCCGGCCTTAGTTGCCTGCTTCTTATGCAACCGACTTAGACCAATAAAGGCTTAATTGAGACCTGATAGATGAACATTCCATCCTGTTTATTGAATAACTCAGTTCTATGGGAAGAAGTATATTTTTAACTTGCTTAAGCTGGCAATCTTGTTAAAAGGTTTTGACCCAGGCAGTGAAACACGTGGCCACCCATGGTATTGCTGTCTGTTTTAGCAGGTTAATAATGATTAATTCTTACCACTTGATTAGACTGCTTCAAGGGCATTTCTGCTGCTAAGGTTAGATCCTCTCAGAGCCTCCTTTCTACCATGAGTCAATGTCTATAATAATCTACATATTTCATTTCTTCCAGGCTGTTCTCGGGGTGGGGTGGTAGGGTAATCCCCCAGTTTCCTCTGTAGCATCTTTATATTAATTAGTGGCAATATCTAACAACTTTTGTGGGCTTTCTTCCCTCATAATGTTTGATTTTCAAGTAGAAAAAGAATAGTAATCTGGATATAAACCACTGCACCCTTTCCTTCAGCCTCCCCCCCCCCCAAATCCAATCCATGCATATTCTAATCCACTGCTGGCAGAGGCAGCAAAAATGCATATGTAAACAACAATTAAAATTAACAAATGTAAGTCTTCAGTTCACTGACATTTCTTCAAATCTAAAATAGCTGGCTGGAATTCATCCTGCAATTCAAGTTACCATCCATATATACCATATACCATCCATACACGTATACCAGCCATACAACATATACCATCCATACACCTACTTTTATTTCTCTACAGCCCTTTTCGCTGATCCACCAGCTCCCATCTTTAAATTCTGTATGCACTCCAGAATCATCATGAGCACTCAAAGACACCACAGCAACTCATCTCATAGCTAGGGAGACTCACTTTCTTGATTGCTAAGATCCTGTGACATCACAGTAGCTCAACCAATAGCTAGAAGATTTTTTGAAACCGCAGTCTGTGTCTCCCTCTATTTTGCCATTTCTCTAGCATCAAAGAAGAAGAAGAGTTTGGATTTATAGCCCTGCTTTCTCTCCTATAGGAGACTCAAAGGGGCTTACAATCTCCTTTCCCTTCCCCCCTCACAACAAACAACCTGTGAGATGGGTGGGGCTGAGAGAGCTCCGAGAAGCTGTGACTACCCCAAGGTCACCCAGCTGGCATGTGTGGGAGTGCACAGGCTATTCTGAATTCCCCAGATAAGACTCCACAACTCAAGTGGCAGAGCGGGGAATCAAACCTGGTTCCTCCAGATCAGAGTGCATCTGCTCTTAGCCACTACACCACTGCTGCTCCTTTGAGATAGTCTAACTTTGAGGGCTTTGAGATAGTGATCATACCTTGAGTGGGTTTTGGTAAACACACAGAAACAGCAGCCCATGATAAATCATGGTATGTGTAGGATACTGTTCCTTTCTTTGTTCCTCTGCTTACCTGTTTCTCCCCATGGCACCTCTCTCCAACCAATTTGAAGACAGACCCCTCTTCAAGTAACCCTCTGAAACTCACCTGAAAGTAGATTACCTTTGAGGCTTGAAACAAGACCTATATTTGCATTAAAACTTCTGTTTGGAATTGTGCTAGACACTACGGCTTAAATCCCACAGAGAATTTCTGCTTCTTGAAGAATTTTCATCTGTGGATCATGACCTTCTTGTCCCCCAGCCTCCAGCTGCAACTCCAAATGCCTGCTGAAATGCAGCTTCAGTTTAACAAAAACTGTGTTTCGTAGCCATTTTGGGCTGCAACAGGAAGGGGAAGGTGAGAAAACTATACTCCACTGGTGAAAATCCTTCCATCAGGAGAAAAGCTGCACGGGATCCAACTCCATAACCAGACCCATGTCTGTTTCTCTTTGGCTTCTGAACATTCACAGAAGGATACTCATCTGTTTCCAACTTTCCTAAACATCCATGAAGAATGGAAAACCTGCCATGTGTGCATTCAAACAATAAAATAAAAGGTGAGTTAAATGGCAAAGAGCTACCAGTAGACAAATATATATAGGAATGTACTCCTTGAATATTAAACTGCCCTGGACAGCAGATCCCATGCTTATACAGTGTACCTGTGGACATGCAGAAGAGGAGTCATCATAGACGCTGAGGTTTTACTGCAATGCTGCTTCCTGCTTCTTTGGTTTTCACATTATTTTCATTCTCTTCAATGCACTACCTAATCACATTTCCCCACTGAAAACACCCACTCCATTGGGAGGGGAATCAGAATTTCCAGCATTGTCTTTCTTCGCCACCCAAGACAGTAGGAAATCATCAGCCTCCACATCAGATGCTGTGGCATCTGTTCCATGTTTCATTCCTAAACAGTTTAAGATAATTACAGCTCCACATTTAGTCTACTTGAATCAACAAGCTGGCATAGAGGAAACAAAAGCTCTTTCTATATTGTGTTGGAGGGTTCTGGCTCTGCAGATCTGATCTCATCCCTGGAGCTGACTAACCATGGCTGAATCACAACCCAAGGACCCTATGCACATACAAGCATGAGTGAACAAGGCAGACATAACATTATATAAAATTTACAGGATTTAAAGAAACAGGACTATCCTTTCATAAGCAGAACCCCAGTTCAGTTCACGTTCAACTGTGACTCGGTTTTAAACCAAGCCAATTCAAATTTTGGACATTTGTTCTCCAATCAGCAATGGCATTTATAACCCCAAGCTTCAAATTTATGCTCAAGCTCTTTTGCCACTTAAATCTACTTTGCCCTTTTTTGTAACAGGAGGGGATGGTACCTGATGTGTTTTTAGCAGCTCCCTCTCCATTCTGCAGTTTGCTATGGAAAGATGGCAGGAGATTAGGAGCAGCAGTGGCGTAGTGGCTAAGAGCAGGTGCACACTGATCTGGAGGAACCGGGTTTGATTCCCAGCTCTGCTGCTTGAGTTGTGGAGGCTTATCTGGGGAATTCAGATTAGCCTGCGCACTCCCACACATGCCAGCTGGGTGACCTTGGGCTAGTCCAGCTTTCCAGAGCTCTCTCAGCCCCACCCACCTCACAGGGTGTTTGTTGTGAGGGGGGAAGGGAAAGGAGATTGTCAGCCACTTTGAGTCTCCTACAGGAGAGAAAGGGGGGATATAAATCCAAACTCTTCTTCTTCTTCTTAACCAGAGGTGGGATCCAGCAGGTTCTCACAGGTTCCCGAGAGTAGGTTACTAATTATTCGTGTGTGCCTGCTAGAGAGTTTCACGAAACACCACATTTTTCCACGTGATTTTTACCTTCATTATGCCTCTCCATGTCTCCAGCTGTTCTGCAAGAACTTGAAGCAGTCTAGCAGGAGGTGCACCGGCGTGCGTGGCACCCCAAGCCTGCCTCCAAGCCTCAAGTGACTTTAGTGGCTGCTGGCCTCTGCCACAGCCCCCCCCAGGAATGCCCTTAATTCCACAGAATGCCTGGTCACTACCCCGTCATGTCCTCCGCCTAGCCCCACATGCCACGCCTGGCCAGTTTTCTTTTGAATCCCACCACCATGGGAACCTGTTACTAAAATTTTTGGATCCCACCACTGTTCTTAACTAATATTTTGGATAACTGGTGGTCCATCTACAGTCCATATTTGTATACCCTACAATATATCATGAAGAAAATAGGTTACATGCAATTAATTCTCATACCAGGGTTCACTTGCTTAGTACTTCCCACCCATCCCATTCCAATCCTGATGGCTTTTCCTGGTACCTCATTTACTTTGCACTGTTCTACTAAACTCTAGCTTCAGAAACAACAGTGTGATTCTAACCAGAGTCACACCCAGCTAAGCCCACTCAGTTAATAGAACAGTGTAGTGCTGCCTGGGAAATTGGGATTGAACTGCAAATGAAGGGATTCTCAAATGTAGATTGTCAGGTTGACACAGCTGCTGAATTTTTACAAAAGAACTGTTGGAGTTAGAGTCACTCAGTAAATCTGGACATTGGAGTGGACTAAATCACTGCATAAGTGTTATCTCTTGTTCCTCTCTTTGTCTGAGCTTGGGAACTGCCCTCTGGTGTCCCTCCTTCAACCTTTTTTTTGCACACCTCTCACAATGGAGACTGATGTTTCTGCAAGATTCTCTCATGGAAGCCAATATAGCACACCTGCACTTGCATGGCACCAGAAAATCTGGCCACCTGTTTAGAAAAATGTATTCTTTAGATCAGACTTTCTATCTTTCTATCAACTGTAACAAGAATGTGAACAGAATCTACTTGAATAAATGTAAGTTTTATCTTTATTAAAATTTAATACTCGGGAGGATTGATTTTACTGCACTCAGTATCACACTTTGATGAGTGTCCAAACCCTGCTATATTAACCAAATATACCCAATAGGAACCTCCCTTCAAATATGCACAAGGATTTACTAAGGACAGAGACCAATGTTAGGTTCTTCCCTGATAACTAGGCATAGTTAAAGTGTATTGCTTTAATTTGTTGGCCTTCAGTTGGGTACAGTTATAAATTTTAACCAAGGTCCTTGCACATTGATTGGTTTGGTTCACATCCTGTTTGCCAGTGGTAAAAAGGGAGACTATTTTATGATGGACTGTTTGCCTGTTTATCAACCATTTATGGTTGTTTGGCAGGTTGCTTCCCTATATTCCTTCCTGACAAATAGCGGCACTAGAGTCAACTAGGCCATAATAGCGACAGGGGGCAGGGCACATGGTGATCTCTGGAGCAGTGAGCATACATGCCCTGGGCTGGCTTGGCAGCTGAGCCACACCCAGCCTGATTGCGTTGGCGCACAAGTGCAAGGGGTGGAGCACGCTCCCTATATATTAGGCAGCATGCGGTTGCTCCAGCCTTCATCGACCCCACCCTCCCTCCCTATTTGGGCAGGGTTTTTTTGCTGCTCATTCTGTTGCAGCCTTGGCGGTTTGGGCAGAGGAGCACAACCTTATGGGGGGGCGAGCGTGCATGCTGGACCTCCCCACAGTTGGGGGCCTCCATAAGAGGCTTGGGGTGGGGCAGGCTCATGACACATGCCGCGGAGGCCTCTGCAATCGAGCCTGACACCCCAGCAGGAAGAGGGCCACAACGGGCGGGCGCCCAGGTGGCCCAGTACCTTCTCTGTCCTCCCCAATATGGATTCAGTCATGGATTCAGCTGACCGGCTGCTTGGATGTGCTCCTCTTGCTTGCCCAGCTTCTGCCTCAATAAAAAGGGCTGCGGCCGATTTTAATTCCAAGACGTATCCTGTGGTTATTCACCAGATAAAACCTCTGCATATCTGGGCGCAATTGGCTTTCACACAGCTGCAGCTGCCATTTCCTTCAACATAACACTAGAGGAATTCGCTAGAAAACTTTATAACTGAATGCTGGGCTCACCATGGCCAGGACCAGCATTGAGCTCTAACCACCATCACTTTCCAAGTTCACATGGAAACTGTGGAGAAACTGAATGCAGTGGTTGCCGGGAACTGAATCTGGGGGTGGTGGGGAAACTGAATGCTGGGTTCAGCGTGGCCAAACCCAACATTCATCTCTCCCTGCAATCAATTCTCCCTGCTACCACTTCTCAAGTCCATATGGACTTAGGAAGCAGTGTTGCGGAGAGATGCAATTTTTTGGGTTCAGACCCAATTTTTGGGGGGAAAGCTGAATAAAGCCAATATGGGATATCAGCTTTTTTAAAAAAAATTCTAAGTCTTAAATTCAAACCCCCAAAATTCAGCTCTCCCTGACACTGCTTCTTTAACCGACTCCATTGTATCTTAGGTCTTCCCCTTTTGATGCTGCCTTCACATTTCCGAGCATTGTTGTTTTTTCCAGTGAACCTTGTCTTCTCATATTGTGATCAAAGCGTGACAGCCTCAATTTTAGCTTCTAGGAAGAGTTCAGGCTTGATTTGATCTAAAACTTACTTTAGTAAGTCCTTTAGTAAAAGCTGCTAGTTTGTTTTCATTTGCAATGCTCTGCACATGCACAGCTTTGAGGGGGGGGGGGGACCCTCCTCAATGCCAATCTATCAGGTGACTGAGACACTCTATACCAGCTGAACAGATCAGGTGATCAGCTTACATTTGATCAAATTGATAGAAACCATAATTTAAACTGGAACATGGCATTAAGAGGGGAGGAAGAAGAGAGAAGGAAGAAAGATGAGGGGAAAAAATAGATGGACCTAGCCAGATTTTGCAGGTAATCAACACCTATTATGTAAGCGATAATTTCGTAATAAACCTTATTCAAATTTTATTTCCTATACTTCAGTTGCTTTTCACAATAGTATGCAGTCTAACATCTGCTACATAGGGTAACCAAACTCAGGTGGGGCCTGGAGATCTCCTAGTATAACAGAGATAAGTAATCCTGGAGAAAATGGCTGCTTAGACTCTATGGCTGATTCCACATGGGCCAAAAACAGCAGTGTGAAAACGGTGTGAAAAGGTTTAAAAGGGTTTAAAACGGTTTGAAGGGTTTATTCTGTTTTCACACCATTTTCACACGGCTGTTCTTGGCCCATGCGGAATCAGCCTATGGCATTGTACCTTGATGAGTTTCTTTTGACTCCCTAACCACCACCACCACTACCCCCAGGTTCCAGCC
The DNA here is from genome assembly GCF_021028975.2 of Sphaerodactylus townsendi. Lineage (NCBI taxonomy): Eukaryota > Metazoa > Chordata > Lepidosauria > Squamata > Sphaerodactylidae > Sphaerodactylus > Sphaerodactylus townsendi. The sequence goes on along the minus strand of NC_059429.1, from coordinate 91,465,301 downwards.
CCCAAATCTCCAGGTATTCTCCCAATCCAGAGCTGACAATCCTTCATACATTGGTACATTTTCTAACGTTCACTTACAAACTGATTTCTAATTAGTCAGAATATGAGCTTTTACATGTCAAACACATTTATACATTGCTTGTAAGCAAACATTCCAGAATAATGAATATCTTTCATCTGTTTCAATGTTATTGTTTCTTATCTTAAGTGAAAAATGTTGACCATAAAAAATCCCATAAAGGTGTCAAAATGTCACCATAGCTGAAGATGAATGTATGACTGAAATATTATCATTTCTGAAAGGATTCATTTTCAGACATTTTCAATTCTTTTGACTTTTTATGGAGGGAGGGAGCTATGCTGGATAAATGCAAATTGACATAGTGAGTAAAGTGTTTTTAAAAATCCATTATTCACAAACTGAGTCTTGCTCTGGAGAGATAATTGGGAAGATAAGCAGACCCCCATTGATGTGAGATGACAGTCGTGGTACAATATTAGAGTCACTTGAATGCCAAGGCAGAATTGAAGAGGATGTAAAGTGTGAAGGAGAAATCTTTTGACCACTCAACCATGTAATCATAATCAAGCAACTGAGGCAGCTGCTAAACAGGGCAGAAGTTCTTAGAAAGCACAGTGATTTTGTTTGTCAAACAGAATGAAATGGGAGGAGGAGAGCAAGTCAGAGGATAGAATAAGGCTTAAGTGGGAAGGCTCAAGATATGATAGATTCAGGTTTAACAAGAGATTGTGTTGGAACTTAGAGGTGAAGTATACCTTACAATAATCTGCATCTCTCTGTAGGCCCTTGTAAAATCTAGGGCAAAACAATTACTGATATGATATTGTCACTCTGTACATGGTCAACAGGCAATGAGATGAAGGTGAGGCTAATGAATGTAACAACATCCACTGTGTTTACATAGCTATTATAGGGAGAAAGGATGTTCTTTAAAATCCTTGATTCTCATAATCAGTAATTAAGTCCTAAAAATGATGCTTTAGACTAGGTATAATTCCATGCCCCCAACCCCTTTCCCCCGATGATGCACTGAGGGTTGATTTGAAGGGTCAAACCAGCACTGTGGATATATAACCTTTCCTGTGTGCTCGATCAAATTATCAATTCTGTGCTGCTGCCCTCCACTTGAGTTTTCATAATGTATAGGTATTCATATTTTCCCTCAGTTGTAGGTAAAGGGGGGGGGGGTTGCCAAAAAGTCACAGCTGACCTATGCTGGCCACATTGAGTTTTCAAAGCAAGAAATGTTCAGAGATTCCACTGCCTGCTTCTGCATAGTGACCCTAGTATTCCCTGATGGTCTCCCATTCAAATTCATACTAGGGCCCACCCTGTGTAGCTTCCAAGATATGTTAAGATGGGGCTAGCCTGAGCCATTCAGGTATGATTAGGGTGATGATTTTTGATAGGGAAATGACCATACTGGTCTACTTCTTTAAAGCTTAGTAACCCATGACTATATTTTGTTAAAAAACAAAACCTAGTCCCATGTAACGTTTATTGGTCCAGTGACAGAGATTAATGGAATGAGGGATGACTTAAAATAAATGTAATATGAAGGACAATTCAGACATCTTGTACAACAGCCATTTTCAAGGATACCATGTTTGTTAATTTAAGGCAAGTCCTCTAATTACCAGTTTCTTAATAGCGTTAAATATAAGGTAACAAGAGGGGACCTGAAAGAAACTTGTGAGAGCAGCTATTCCATTCCCCCCATCTTTGCATTCCCTCCTCCTTTCTATCCCCTTCACCTTCTCTATCTCTCTATCTCTCACTTTTTCTCCCTTCTGTTACCCCTTTTCCTACTGGGCCTTTCCCAGAGGCGGAGCGAGGGGAAACTCCGCTTGGGGCATTGCGCCCCACCACACCCTGTTGGCACTATGCCTCTGGCCTTTCCACACAAGCCCCTGAAAATGTTTTGCAAACATTTTTTAAAAACTCATTTGTCTGCACTCACCCCCTCAAAAATGCTTCTGGGCTGACATTTTGTGCTGCTTTCATTTTTAAAAAAACAGATCTGTAAATTTGAGTAAATATGGGGTTTTAAAGCCCTGAGCTGTGATTCTCTGTAGGTCGTGTCCACATAGCTACATAGACATGACCCTGCCCAATTTTTTTTAAATGATGGAAATACATTCTGAGACTGCTAGTGCAAGCACAGAAAATGACACTGACAAGGAAGTCTGGGGATGGGAAACATTTTAAAGGGATCTGCACAGCAAGTGAAAATGGTTCAACAAAACAAATGCTTCCAGAAAACTGTTTTCAAAAAAAGAATCACTTGGGAACAGAATGCAAATAAAACATTTTGAGGCAGGAAATAAAATGTTGTGGGCTAAAAACCATGCAAAACTCCATGAGAAAAAGTTTCATTTCCTGCCTCACAACGTTTTATTTGGTTTGTGCAGAAAAAACCACTATCTCTCCCTTCCATGCTTGTCACTTTCTGCCCCCACTCCATCACTCTTTCTGACCCCTCATCACCCTCTTGGCCTCCCATATGCTTCCTCTCCCCCACCCACAGCAGCACTGGTAAAGACAGCATTCCCATCCGCCTACCTGCTTCCTGCCTCCCCTCAGCAGTAACGGCATCACCAGCTCCCCCAGAATCATAACAGATCTCCACACTAGAGAGTTCCCCTTAGGGCTGCTAGTTCTAGGTTCAAAAATGCCTGGATATTTGGAGGTGTAGCGTTGAGAGGGTGAGGTTTGGGGAGGGAAGCCACCTCAGGAGCATACAATCAACCCCTCCTCCAAAGCAGGTATTTTCTTCAGAAAATCTGATCTCTGTCATCAGGAAAGCAGTTGTAATTCTGGGTGATCTCCAGATCTCACCTTGTTCCCCTAGAAAAAATAGCTGCTTCGGAGGGTGGAGTCTGCTGAGATATCTCCTTTCCTCAAACCCCACTCTCCCCAGGCATTACCTCTCAAATCTCCAGGAACTTCTCAAGCTGGAGTTGGCAACCCCTATTTCCTTCCCATTCAACAACCAGCCTATCTCTATCTGCTTCTCTGTCTTCAGATTTCCTTCTCTCCCTGCCACCCTCTCACTCGAAAAATTATGGTGTTTCTCAACTAGGTGGTGGAGGAAACCAAAGCAGCTTACATTAGTCTTCTCTCCTCCTTTTAATCCACAAAGCTATCCTATAAGATAGGTTAGGTTGAAAGTATATGAAATAACCAGTGAGCTTTTACAGGGTCTCACAGACTCTGCTCTGAAACTCTAACTGCTACATCACACTGGCTTTCATAGAGAGGCTGCTATTGAACAGTAGCATGCAGCCAGGTCTAGCTGAATTATGAAAGTCAGGTGGTATCAAGTCATCCAGAGGTTGATTCCAGGCCTAGGCTTGCCAACCTCCAGGAGGGACCTTTTCTGCAATTGCCACAGGGATGTGGAATGACTTCCCTGATGAGTGCGGGGTGGATTGAATGGAGACGCTTGGGATGGAATGGGGCTATTTGGAGTTGGGAAGGGTGGAATGGGGAGGCTTTGAGTGGGGACTGGTTGAAATGGGGAGTCTTGGGCCAGGCTGGGAGAAAGTGGGGGAGGGAGTGGGGAGGGTTGGGCTGGAATGGGAAGGCAGTGCATAGCAACGTGATGCTGCCCTGCTGGCCTGGTTTGCAGTTTGGGGTTTGGGACAGGGCAGTGGCGTAGCATCACGGGGATGGGTGGGAGGTGTGCATGATGCACTGGGTGCATGCCCCTGTGGGGGCATGGCAAGGGTATGGAGGGTGTGTGGTGGGATGTTGTGGGGGTGTTCCATGGCAGGGCAGGGGGATGGGGGCATGGCAGGGGTGCAGGGTGCATGCGTGCCCTGGGCACATTCCCCCTCGCTCTGCCCCTGGGACAGGGTGGGCATGCTTGGACCGGGTCAGTCAGGCAGTACATGACAACCTAGCACTGCCCTGCTGCCCTGCCATTTGGGAGCTGGGAGAGGGTGAGCAAAGCAGTGGGGAGGCTTGGGCCAGGCCAGCAAGGCAGCGGACAGCAACCTGGCACTGCCTTGCTGGCCTGGCTTGCTGTTTTGGGGGTGGAAAGGTGGCTGGAGTGTGAGGGACTCACTTCTAACCCTTACTCAATTATGTATTAGGATGATCTGTCAACCCCCCCGCCCCTCCCGCAAGCACTGCTGGGATACGAATACTTGAAAAAAAATCAAACAAAGCTACTTACGATCCTAGTGCTTCCATGAATATGAATGTTTTCCGTATATTGGTGGTTTGTTTCTTCCAGGAACTGCCCTCCTCCTCTTGTTTGCGGCCCATATTCTCCAGTGTTGAAGCTGAGTGTTCTGTTAGGATATTGAAAAATTGTGAAAGTTGAATTTTTTAAAAATGAGGGAAAGTATGCTCCTAAAATAAGAAAACACAGTTGCTAATTCTAACTTACTGATACCTTCTTGTCTGTCTGTGGTTCAGCTACGTTTCACATCACTGCTGCAGTCAGTGGGCAAAATATTACTGATCTATGTTACAATACCTTGCAATGATGGTTCAGAGCCAACAGCCATTCCCTCTTGAGCAGAAGAATCCACTTTTTACTGCTGGTCTCGATTTTTAAAATTTAGATCAGTGCCTTTGCCCTTTTTTATGATCAAATTCATATTCTAAGCCAGCAGTCTAGATCTGCAATATATCTTTACTATGATGTTGCTGTAGTTGCTCAGTGATGATGGAGAGGGCCTCTTGTGACCTACCAAACCCGCACCACCTTCTTATCTTCTTCAGGCACAGAGCCACTCACTGACATGTCCTGAAATTTTTTTTTCTGCCTTTTCCCCTTCAGGAACTGAGATGTTTCAGAAATATGGTAGCATTTGGTTTAAGCACTTTCCCTCTGCCCTGTAACACACCCAGAAGGTGAAGGATGCCCATTGACTTAATTCCTTCCTAGACTGACCTTTCACTAAGGCCCTCTAAAATAAATATTTGAGGCAAATTTAAAAGTTAAACAGATTAAAGATTTATTAACAGATAGGGGGGACAGGAAAGGAGGAATAATAACTTGGAGATGGATTTTGATGAAGTAAATAAGTCAGGAAGAAGGATAAATATATACACTATACATGAAATGTTAACACAGAAGATCAGGAGTTTGTTCCTCTGCGAGCACTTAACAAGATCATTTTCAGTTCAGCTTAGATGTTATACAGTCATACCTCGGTTTTCGTTGGTAATCCGTCCGGATTATTTCGGCGAAAACCGAAACCAACAAAAACCGAGGCTACGCTGTTTGTGCAGGCACAATGCAAACGGCGTAGCAATTTACACAAAAGTTGCCTTGGATTTCATCAGCATGCTATTATATTGCAACTGTGACATATGATATCATTCTAAGCAATTACTAGGCTATTAGAAGAACAGTTGTTTTTATACCCTGATTTTCTCTTTCTTTAAGGATATCTTGTGAGGTAGATGTGTCTAAGAGAGTTCAAAGAGAACTGTGACTAACCCATGGTCACACAGTTGACTTCATGTGGAAGAGTGGGGAAACAAACCCAGTTCACCAGATTAGAGTCTGCTGCTCTTACTCCCTATGCCACATTGGTGTATGGAGCAGTACTGATGCATGTTTTGTATTACTTTTCAGTGATGGAGGATATTTGACTGTCATTGGAGAAGATATTTGTTTATACATACAGAATAGGAATGCTCATAATTACCATAATGAATCAATTTTGGAAATCATCAGTTACAAAATCCTTATTCTATTCTATCAGCCTCCTCACAATAGTAATTATGAATGCTATTTCTATTAATGTGGCTGTCTGCACATTTGCATGTTAAACACATGTCTGGGAATATTAGATTCTCACACAGTGGCAATGATAGTAGTTTACAGTTGCTTCAGGAGTTAGAGGATCTCATTGTGCTGGGTTTGTGTTATATAATACCGTATATACTCGCGTATAAGTTGACTTTTTCAGCACATTTTTTGTGCCAAAAAGCCCTCCTCGATTTATACACAAGCCACCCACTGCTGCCCCCCCACCCCTGCTGCTGCGCCACCACCGCCCGTAGTCCCCCTCACTCACTCACTCACTCACTCACTCACTCACTCACTCACTCACTCACTCACTCACTCACTCACTCACTCACTCACTCACTCACTCACTCACTCACTCACTCACTCACTCACTCACTCACTCACTCACTCACTCACTCACTCACCCACCCACCCACCCACCCACCCACCCACCCACCCACTCACTCACTCACTCACTCACTCACTCACTCACTCACTCACTCACTCACTCACTCACTCACTCACTCACTCACTCACTCACTCACTCACTCACTCACTCACTCACTCACTCATCTTTTCCTTTCCCCGGCCAGCTCTGAGGCTTGACTTCAGGGAAGCTGCTGCTCGAGCAGGGTGTCTCTATGATTTTCTTAAAAGGGCAATGCTCCAAAGATTGCTTAAGCAAAAACAAACAAATAAAAACGAATACTGGCATAGGGGTTTGGGATTATTTGAGAATACTAATATTTTTCAGCCCCAGTATACCTAATATATTTCCAAACCCCTGCATGCTTTGTGATATACACTCCAAACAAGGGCAGAAAGCTCTAGTTCCATCAGTTCCTCTTATTATTTTGCAGCATTTTAAAGACTTCCCCTTGCAGCTGTTGAAGCCAAAAACAAACTGCCCCCACATTTTTTGCTTCTATTTGTAAATAAAAACTTGGGTTTCTTACATCTTTTCAGTTTACAAAATGTTTAAATGGAGAGATAGAAGTTCTATATGGAAGTTCTATGAGGAACAGATGTTAGTCTTAATTATTCATAAGTGCTATTTTACTTTTGCCTCCCAATCCTTTAGTTAGTTCAGAGCAGTATTATTATAGCAATCTTATTAGGTTAATTATGTGTAGAGGAGATGACTGGTCCAAGATCTCCCATTAAGAGTTGGGCAGTTCATTCTTAGTGACACTACTCTGATTCTGACCTTAAGAACAAACTCTTCCTATGATAAACTGGCAGTGGACCCAAAAATATCAATGCATTTGCTGAAGAATAATTCACTGTACTAAACACAGATTCCTGGAAGAGATATTTAACATTGGCAATCGAGAACTTTCTCATTATTCTCTAGAATCAAAGAAATACATTGGGGAGAGCAGGGGGAGGGTAGCTGGCTGCTAAAAGTGCTTCATTTTTCACTTCTCAGGAGCAATGAAAACCTTCACCATTCCCAGAAACAAAATAGATTCTTTTGTTTAAAAGGAACATTCTGGTCGAAATTACAATAGCAAAGAAGCTGCAAGTTCACATCTTGAAACAGCCAGTTAAGATTTTCAATCCCTACTGAAACTGTATTTGCCACCTTTAATTAATGGGGTTACATGATTTTCAAGTGTTCCAGCTCTGGGTTTCAAAGGTTAATTCAACTGTTGTGAAAGAGAAATTGACTCAGTTGCTAAAGCATGACAGCTTCAGTCTATAAACTGCTGTAAGGCTTCAGTATGAATTGGCCTTTTTTTCAATTGTGTTATATTCTCTTGTGAACATTAAGCAGCTTATCGTGATAAAAAGGGGGTCTTCTTAATATATGCTGATGAAAACATTGGGACAATCGAATAGAGTTCTTTTATTGGCAACAGTTGTAGGTGTTGAATTGTAACCAGTATTGCCCTTGACTACAGCAGTGAGTCATGCACTCATAGCAAAGTTTGAAGTGAGTGAATTTTCAGGTAATCCATCATTCCTCAATCTGGAATCAATTAAACTGTTCCTCTCAAAGTTCACTGTTCTACACATCCTGCATACTTGGAGTAGTATGTGGAGCTACTTCGTAAGAACCACTTCTGGGCTGTGTGGCCATGGCATGCAAGGGAGGGGAGGGAGGGGGCCGGCATCTGGACATGGCCTACCCACCGTAGCAGATGGAGAGGGGTGGCATGGAAGGGAAGGGAGGGGAGGGAGTAAGGGGTGGCATGCAAGGGAGGGTGAGGGGCCCAGGCATCTGGACATGGCCCACCCACCCTAGCAGAGGGAGAGAGAGGGGGAGGGGTGGCATGCAAGGGAAGGGGTGTGAGGGGAGGGAGTAAGGGGTGGCATGCACACCTTGCAGGCACCATGCTGATAAGTATATAGGTTTGCCAATAAGACTTTCTGCACATCTAAAAATATGCATCAACATGTTATCAGGCCTACATAAGCACCCGCTTGTGTTAAGAATAGCATGCAAAATGCTGGCGAAAAAACCCTTTGCTGGATACTCCTGTGAGTGGCATGGAATGATCTTGTCTTGGCATAAATGGGCTGGTCATGTTGCTATAATGCAATGCAGCAGAAGCTAGGAATGGAAGTTGGCCAGCTAGGGAAGGGCTATGTTGACTTGTTGGGGACTACATTTTTTATTCACTTCAAATGGTCTCTGTTTTGTAAGTCAGATTCTCATGGGATGTGACTACCTATTATGTTCTAGAAGAGTGGGCAAGCATTCTCTCTTTTTTCAAATAATTTTTATGTTGTAAAAAAAGCTAAAAGAAAAAGAAAAGTAAGTTAACAGTAATAACAATTAGGATATTTTAAAATAATTAGAATGGATCTGTATTTATGATTTCATATAATACACGTAATGTTGATCCACTTGTTATTGAAAAATAAAAAAGATAAAAAAGGGAGAAGATAAGAGAGAGAAAATAAGAAAGACTAACAAGGAAAACAAAAAGGTAAAATGTAAATATTTATTAGGAACTACATTTAGTACATGAAAGAGGAAAAAATAGCATGCTGTTATCTTGCTAGCTAGGAAGAACCTCTGCAACTAACTTCTGAGAAGAAGCAGGATATTAGATGTGAGAGTATCAGTCCAATCCATAAGTAGTCCGTTAATTAATTAATTAATCCATAAATGCTCTTCTGCAGTTTGCACACAAAATGTTTGTCCTCGTGTTGTTCAAATCTTGGTGGTTGTTTTATGCAGACTTCTTCCTTTATTTCTACATATTGGAAGGCAGTCTTTATGTCTAAGTGCTGAACTTGCATCTTTCTTGCAGCTGCAATGCTAAAGAGTAATCTCACAGAAGTATGTCTGACCACTGGTGAAAAGGTTTCATTGTAGCCTTCTCCAGATTTTTGAGAGTAGTCTTTTGCAATCAATCTTGCTTTGTATCTTTCCACTTCCTCTTCTGCATCATGCCTCGTCTTGAAGACCTACTTATATACTACTGCCTTCTTTCCAGGTGGTAGTTTGATAAGTGCCAATGTTTTGTTTTGAGTTAATACTTCAGTGTCTTCTTCTGTGGCATTTCTCCCGTCTCTGCTTCTCTAGCAGGTATTCTGGCAATGTCCTCCCATGTGAAGTGCTCTGGAACCATTGTTTCCTTTGCAAGACAAGCATACCTCAAAGGTGGTATGCCCATGTTTGTTCTGCTGGAATGCCTGGGGCTTGCAATGCCTTCTGGTTGAACAGACTCTGCAGATACTCAATGTGTGCTGTCCATGGTGCTGTCACCCTCAGGTGCTTCAAGTGTATTGTTCATGCCATTCAGACATTCAAGTGAACTATCCATGACATGGTTGCTGCACTTGATTTTGCATTCCTAAGGTGAAATCAGTGGAATCTGCTTTCTCCCTTTCATCAACATAAATTGCATTACATATCTTTAATTCACCAGTCTTACGTAGAAGGATTCTGTTTCCTCTGCACCCCTGAGCATATCCTATGAAAATGCCTTCTTCACATTTCCAGACAAAATGGAATAGTCAATTGATGTTCAGTTCCATGTTCAATTACATATTCAGTCAATAATGTTTTCCTTTCATTTGAGGAATATTCTCCCCCATTGTCTGAGCATAAGGCTACTGGGGTCCTTTGGAATCTGTGGATGACTAATGCAGGGTAAGCTTTAAATTTACTCAGAATTTCACTTTTATGTCTGAGGAAATATGCCATAGTATATTTTCAAAAATCATCTACAAATATGAAAAAGTATATGGTTTCTGATGGTGACCCACACACATCAGTGTCAATAAGCTCCAGGGTTATTTTGTCTTAAGACAAGTTTCACACCTCTCCTCCTGCTGAGTGCAGTATGCACATTCTTTGTTAGAGTCTGGCTTTTTAGATTCTGGCTCTCAAGTTGTTTTATAGCTTCAAATGATCTATGTTCAAAACGTCTATAACACAGATTAAAATTTTGTATTTGAGTACACTTCTGAACAAGATTCACTTCTCTGCATGCAAATCCAGAAAATATAGCCCATTTTGCTTAGTTCCTTAGACCACTAATTTTGAGTAATCAAAAATTAAACATGCATCATCAAAGGAAATTGAGAAGTCTTTATCTGTTAAAGCACTTATAAAGATCAGTGACTCCAATAACACCAACATTTTTTTTACAAATCCTATATTACAATAATGCAAAAATAACCAAACCGGTGGAAAGGGTTGTAGACAAACAAGGAATTCATTATTTGACTCAGCATTAACATACACCTACATTGTAAAAGTTGATTAGGTAGGGATAGGTTGGTAGTACTCTGACACTAGAATCATAGAGTTGGAAGTCCAACCTTGCAGGAACACACAATCAAAGCACTCCTGACATATGTTCATCCAGCCTCTGCTTAAATACTCCAAAGAAGGAGACCCAACCACTCTCCAAGACAGTGAATTCCACTGTCGAACAGCCCTGACAGCCAGAAAGTTCTTCCTAATGTTTAAGTGGAATCTCTTTTCCTGCACCTTGAATCCATTACTCCATGGCCTAGTCTCTGAGGCAGCAGAAAACAAGCTTGCTCCCTCTTTGACATGACATCCCTTCCAATATTTAAACATAGCTATCATGTCCCCACTTTGATTCTCCAGACTAAACATCCCCAGCTCCCTCTTCTCTTCATAGGGCATGGATTCCAGATCTTTTACCATTTTGCTTGCCCTCCTCTGGACATGTTCCAGCTTGTCAATATCCTTCTTAAATTGTCCAGAACTGAACACAGTACTCTAGATGAGGTCTGACCAATGCAGAATAGAGTGGTATTTCCCTTGATCTAGACACGATACTCTCATTGATGCATCCCAGAACTGCATTGGCTTTCTTGGCTGCCATATTACACTGCTGACTCATGGTCAGTTTGTGGTCTACTAAGACTCCCAGATCCCTTTCACATGTACTGTTGCCAACCCAAGTTTTCCCCATCCAATATCTGTGCATTTAATTTTTTTTGCCAAAGTGAAGAATCTTACATTTATCTCTGTTGAAATTCATTTTGTAGTTTTGGTCCAGCTGTCTAATCTGTTCAGATCATTCTGAATCCTGCCCCTGTCCTCCAGGGTATTAGTTACCCCTCCTAATTTGGTATCATCTACAAATTTGATTAATATGCCTATATTTCATTATCTAGGTCATTGATAAAAATATTGAGTAGCACTGGGCCCAGGACAGAACCCAGGACAGAACCCACTACGCACTTCTCTCCAGGATGAAAATGAGCCATTGATGAACACTCTTTGTGTTTGGCCAGTCAACCAATTACAAATCCTACTTGCTACTGGAACATGGCCATACAACCCGGAAAACCCACAACACCCTAATTCCAAATCCATCTAACAGTTGCATTGCCTAGATTACATCTTTCCAGCTTACTTGCAAGAATATAACGGGGCCTTTCTAAAATCAAGGCCTTACTAAAATCAAGGTATGCTATGTCCACAGCATTCCCTTCATCTACCAAGTTTGTCACTCTATCAAAAAAAGAGATAAGATTAGTCTGGCAACACTTGTTTTTGAAAAACTCATGTTGATTTTCAGTGATCACATTACTCCCTTCCAAGTGCTTACAGACTGTTTCCTTAATGATCTGCTCTAGAATCTTTCCTGGTATTGATGTCAAGCTGACTGGGCAGTAGCTGTTTGGGTCCTCCCCCCCCCCTTTTGAAGATGGAGACAACATTAGCTCTCCTCCAGTCCACTGGAATTTCTCCTGTTCTTCAGGAGTTCTCAAAGATTATAGCAAGTGGTTCTGAGAATACTTCTACCAGTTCTTTTAATACCCTAGGACAGTGGTGGCGAACCTTTGGCACTCCAGATGTTATGGACTACAATTCCCATCAGCCCCTACCAGCATGGCCAGTTGGCCATGCTGGAAGGGGCTGATGGGAATTGTAGTCCATAACATCTGGAGTGCCAAAGGTTCACCACCATGGCCCTAGGATGTAGTTCATCAGAGCCTGGAGATTTGAATTCATCTAAAGTATTCAGGTATTCCTGTACTAGCTCTTTATTTATTCTGTGAGGAATTTCCCCTTCTGCATCTTCTGATCCATTTCAGTTTTTTCCCAAAAGAAAAACTAGACTTGGCATCCCCTTTCCATTGTGTAATGAACTCCAGGAGAATATGGTCACTCCCACCTAAGGACCCTACCGCTTTCACCCCATTAATCAGGTTATCACTGTTGGTTAGGAGCAGATCTAAAATAGTCAGTCTCCTGGTTGCATCGTCCACTACTTTGAATATGAATTCCTAAATTAGAGACTGCTATTTGCAGTAATTATAAAACCTACACTTGACTGGAGACTTACATACAACTCTTACTACCAGTTTGGTTATTTTTGGACTAATATATGATTTGTCATATATATACATATATAATTTTGACCTCTAAAAAAGACATTTGGTCGAAATGTGTTAGTTCAGTCTTGGCAACAGCTTACATGCTATCAGATCAATCTTTGTAACAATTTATGTGGGGGGTTGTATTATTGTGGGGGATTGTATTATTCGAGATGCTACTCTTGGATTTATATTTATATTTCCATGGAATTTCCACAATTTTAAATTGTTATAAATGTTCTGAGTACAGTGTAATAGAAATATTTTGTATATAATGAGTCCTGGCTCTGCCATGGAAACTCACTGGGTGATCTTGGGCCAGTTACAGTCAGCCTAATCTATTTCAAAAGGTTGTTGGGAGGATACAATGAGGAAGAAGGCAATGATAGCAACAGCTTTGGGTCCCCATTGGGGAAAGGGGGGTATAAACGTAGTAAATAAATAAATAAATTTCCATTTGGTTGCCTATCTCCACTGGATAATGCCAGTGCTACTGAAGTGAAAAACCCAAACAAACACAAATAGGCCCTGAACTGCAACATGATTAAGGATAGAGAAAGACTCATGCTAATTTTGCCAATCTGATTAGTTTTTGTTGCTGTATAATTGGTTTTTAGTGAGATTATTCCGAACTGCCTGTCGATCAAAAGGCAAATTATAAACATTTGAATAAGTAAGGGGGACGTTCTAGAACTACAACTGCCACCAGAGCAGACTACTTCTATTCAATATATTCCTTCTCTGGATAAGTTGAATTGAACTGGGAAGGGTCAAATCCATTCCTTCTGGGACACTTCACATAAAACTTTGATAAACAGCATCAGGTAAATGTATGTAGCTATACATCTCTTCTCTTGAGCATGCTTCCCTTGGTAAGCAATGAGCTCACATGGGCACCATGTGAAAGTTAAGCCAATTTGATTAAGCCGCTGAAATGAACAATGAAGGCAAGCAAGAGCAACTGAGAATCCACTGTGATCACCAAAGTATGGAATAAGAGAAATTGCAAACAAATGTAATTAGGGGGTTAATTAAGAGATTGTGCATGCAATAGAAAAGTCCCATGAGCACTCTTTCCAGTGCTGAATAAACATATGGTGGTATGGGATAGCATCAGGGGATATGTGAGAACCTCCATTTTCTGCTGGCATTTCATTTGCAATTGTGCTGCTATATTCATACTGCTGTTCAGCAACATCCAGTCCTCCTGATTAAAGTCAGAAAGCAGTTTTAAGGTAATGGGAGGCAGAGGCACCAACTCCAAGGACATGCACATACATTTCATTTGTTTTGACATTGGCTAGGGTCAGAAAGGTTTGGTAGATTACTGAAACTCTACAGAAATCTTTGAATGATAACGGGATGAGGGCTCACACCTTGGAAAACAATGCCTTTTTCATCCCATTTTCAATAGATGGTGCGTGTGGGGGAGATCTGTGTATATGACCCCCCCTTTCCTTAAGCACTCCATTTCTGATGCTTTCTAATGATGTTTCCTGAGGTATATCCTTTGTAATGTAAGGATGAAGGAATTTTATTTTTAAATGTTTTGATTCAATTTACTGAAAATGCAAAGGTCTTTTCAGACAAAAGAACTCACCCAGCCCAAAACTGATCAGTCTTCCCACATGGAGGTTAAGGGAACATTCCTGGGTTCCCAGAAGATATCTAGGCACTGCCCAAGCCTATGTCAGCTTGGCTTCAGGACAGCTGCTGTATCATGCAATTTCCAACCACATCATGGATATGAATTTGGATACTAAGCAACATACAATAGATCCATATCAATCCCAAAAAACACATATCAAAAACTGACTGCAATCCTATGCAAAAATTCCCAGTGACATAGACTTGGAATAATTTAGCATAGCATTACACTGCAAATCCTATTTATTTAAAGTGACCTGCATGACATTTCCATTTATTTTGTTAATGAAACACTATCTAGGAATTAGTAAGTAGTACATATACTGTCAAAATCCTAAGATTCTTCTGTCTGTCTTCCAGCCAACACATTTGTGACCTCAGTTCAGACCTTATGATTTCTGCTTGGTGTGACAAACCCTGAACCCCTTACTCAGGATTAGATTCTGATTCAATTCTTTATAACCTCCTTGTATATGATCATACTTTTTACAGACAGCAAACAAAATGCTCATCGCTTCTTTGCTCATGATGTTATGGCAACTTCGCATAACTGCTAGCAAGATTGTACGCAACTGTGAACATGCACTCCATCTGCTTCAAGCTCTCACTCAGCCATATTATCTCTTGTCTACAGTGTTTCATGTATCTTCATTTGTGGATAACAGTGCTAGCCTACCTTAAAAGGATGTTATGAGGATCAGAGATACTATTTGTGAAAATCTTTGGATTCTAAAAAGCACAAATTATTACTGATAATAATGATAATAAACATCACCACCACAATAATAATAGAGAAAAAATGGAAATGAGAGAAAGAAGGGAAACATTACCTCTGATTCCTAGGTGTCAGAGCAAAAAAAAAAGCATTATATTGTGTATCTCATAACCATTAAGTAGCGATCACAAAATAAAGTGTCTGTTCTTTAGCTGGAGTTTGGTACAAAACCAGAGGTGGGATCCAACCAGTTCTCACCACTTCTCTAGAAGTGGTTACTAATTTTTTCTGAGTGCCGAGAAGGGGTTACTAAAGCAACCTCCCTGCCCAATAGGAACTGGAGGTGCGTTTGTGCAGCGGCGCCACTGTTTGAATCCCACCACCATCGGAACCTGTTATTAAAATTTTTGGATCCCAGCACTGTACAAAACCCCCATACAAGTACTCTTAACTTAACTTTAAAGAACACTATGAAGGTAAATATTTTACTCATTATATGATATTATGTGGAGATCCAATGGCCCTTACTGCACAAGCCCCTGAAAATGTTTTGTAAATATTTCAAAACGTCGTCAAAACCCCCTGTTTGTCCGCACTCCCTCCCTCAAAAACGCTTCCTGGCCCTCATTTTGTGCTTATTCCATTTGTAAAAGCTTCTTGTTAGATTTGTAGCTATGAAGTGTCAAAGCCTCATGCTACAATTCTCTATGGGCCATGTCTATGTCTATATCATGTCTACCTAGCTATGTAGACATGACCTCCTGAAATAATAATTGAAAAAATTGATGGAAATTCAGTGTCAGATGGCTGGCAGTAAAAGTGCAGTGAAAGTGAAAATGCTGTCAAAATGTTTTCAAAAAGAATCGCTAGGGAACAGCATGCAAATAAAATGTTTTCAGGCAGGAAATAAATTTTTTGAGCTGAAAACCATGCAGAACCGAATGGAGGAAATGTTTCGATTCCTGCCTGAAAACGCTTTATTTGTGTTGAGCAGAAAGGGCCAATATTCTGCAGTAGTTAGTGTACTGGGCTAGGATATGGAAGACTCAAGTTCACATCCCTACTTTGCTATGAAGTTTGGGGAAGTCGTTCTCCCTCTCCCTCTCCTTCCTTCCTCCCTCACCTAAACAACTTTTGGATTGTTGTGAAAAATAGAAGGGAAAAAAACAGTAGATATTGTCATGTGCTCTTTAGAAGAAGGGCAGGGGAATAAAAATATACCAAATTATTTTAATGACAATCATATTATTATAATAACTATATAACTAATTCTGAAGAGTCCCCCCTGCCTCCAGATATGAAAATCTGCAGATGGGGGGCAAACTTACCCCAAACAGATGTCTCTGCAGACTTGGGGAACCCCCTTGGTCTGCAGAAAAATCAGGAATTTAAAAACAAAAACAGGGGTTTTAAATCCCACTGATTTTTTTAAAAGTGATCTCTGTTCGTGCTCAGATAATGCCTCTACCAGTAGTGGCTGACTCCAACCCCAGCCAGTCCAGTTGGTGCAGGATGCACAGCCATCATGTTGCTGTGAAGGTGGAGCCCAAGAGCCATTGACAGGTCCACAGTGGCATTGGTGGGGTGGTGGTGGTGATGCTCTGGCCACGCCCTGGGGCGAGGGTGTGTCCAGGCTGTGGAGGGGGCATGGCAGGGGCATTCCAGGGCATTCTGGGGGTGTTCCAGAGAGGTGGTGGGTGGTGCTACGGCGGGGCGCAGGGCATGCTTGCACCCCGGGTGCAGTTCCCCCTTGCTCTGCCCCTGCAGGTCCATTTGGCTGTAGCCAGGCCAGAAGGTGAATGTGTAGGAGAGATATGATACCACCACCCCTCTCCAAATTTCATGGGCCTTCAGCTTTGTATGAGCTACCAAGACAGTGGAATTGGGGGGAGGAAGCCTTGCTGCACTTGCCTAAAATGGTTCTGGACAAGCTCCTGAGTGAGCTGGATGGGGGTGTGGGGGGGGGGGAGGCCTGGTACTGCAATGGCAGGGGAGATTCTGCAAGTTTTGGGGGCATCCACTTCTCTTACATTCCAACAGTGAAGAGGGCCAAATATTTGGATGCTTAAATCTAGATTTTGTGGAGGAGTGTGGTCAGGAAGGATATAATGCCTCAGTTGGATATAATGCCATTTAGTGCACCCTCCAAAGCAACCGTTTTCTCCAGGGGGACATCTCTTTGTTGTCTGAAGCTCCAGGGGATCTCCAGGTTACAGCTGTAGGTTGGCACCCACTGGGCCCAGAAACAATCTCTGGGTGACTTGAAACTACCTGACTTCCATGACTCAACTAGGCCTGGCCGCTTGCTACTCTTCAACAGTATTCCCCCCTATGAAAGCCAGAGTGGAGTAGCAGTTAAGAGTTTCAGAGCAGGGTCTATGAGACCCAAGTTAGCATCCCCATCTTACAGTGGAACCTCACTGGGAGATTTTGGACCAGTCACATACTTTCAGCCAAAGGTATCTTACAGGATTGTGGTGAGGATAAAAAGGAGGACAGGGGAATAATGTAAACTGTTTTGATCCCCACTGTGGAGAAAGACTGTAGTTTTCAAGGGTAAAGGTGGGGTGGGGGGAGGGAGTTGGGCAGCTTAAGACAGAGAAGAAGATAAAGGTAGGTGGGCTGTTGGGTGGGAAGGAGCTAGGGCTGCCAGTTCCAAGTTGGGAAATTCCTAGAGATTTGATGGATGGAGCCGGGGGGGGGGGGGGGATGAGGAGGGTATAATGCCATAACGTCCACCCTCCAAAGCAGCCATTTCTTCCGTGGGCTAGGGTTGCCAACCCCCAGTTGAGAATTAGAGATAACCCAGAATTACAACTGAACTCCAAATCAGTTCCCCTGAAGAAAACTGCTGCTTTGGAGGGTGGACATTATGGCCTTATACCCTGCTGAGGTTGCTTCTCTTCCAAGGCTTCACTCGCACATCTCCAGGAATTTCCCCACCTGGAGTTAGGGGGGGGGGACTGATCTCTGTAACTCTGTAACTGTTGTGATTCTGGAGGTTTGCTGCCACCACTACTGCTGTGGGGGAAGGAAGCAGGTGGGTGACAGAGAGTTCCGCCACCACCGCTACTGCAGTGGGAGGGGGAGAGGAAGCAGATGGAAGGCTGGGAGGGTGATGAGGGGGCAGAAAGAGAGAGTGATGGGGTAGTAGCAAAAAGAGAGAGAAGGTGACAGGTATGGAGGAGAGAGAGATTTTAAAAAAGGGGTGGCCGGAGGGAGCAAGAATGAGAGAAGCAGGCAAAGAGGGGAGGAAGCAAAGGAGGAGGAAGCAAAGGAGGAGGGAATGGGATAGCTGCTCATGCAGGTTTTTTGGGAGGCCCACTTGTTATTGTTATTTTATATAGCACCATAATTCCCCCAAGAATAACAGCATGCAGAATGATTAAACAACGGACCCTTCAGTGTTTCAGGTGAGACTCCTATTATAAAAGGGCAAGAAGTTACTGTGCTTGATGAGTATCCCCCCCCCCCAACTAAATAAGTGAATCAAACTGTTGCTTCATACACTTTGATTCAAAGAATGCGCTGTCACAAACTGCAATCTAATGAATGATGTTATAACCTTGAGTAAATATTTCCCCAAGAAAATGTGTTCTGTTTTACATCCTATAGCAGCAGCAGATGCATCTACAGATAGTCTGTTTCTGAATGGATCCATTAATAACACTGCAGACAGGATGGGTTGTTAGTTGAAAGATAAAGTTAAGATCAACAGGAAAGCAAAAATCATGGAGGGTTTTTTGGTTTACTCTCTTACAATTTCAAACTTCAGGGAGAAAGAAATAGAAGATATATGTATTTGCAAACAATTTTCTTCATATAATTTAGTGATATAAGATAACTCATCACCATAAACACAAGATGGCACTCAAATTCTGACAGTCATAATCATTAGCTTAAAGAAAAGCTCAGAAAAAAACTATAGTATATTCTCAGCAATGAAATGCTTAAAAGAAAACAATGTAACACTTACAGAAGTCATCAGACAACACTACTGATACTAATGAATTCATTAACTTAGATCAATGTAAAGGTCATTCCAAATCACTTTTACTGTTTGTTTTCAGATTAATGTTTGCAAAGTAAAGATAACTCTCCCTCTATCATGCTGTCATGCTCCAAGACAAAAACTGTCAGAACTAGAAGAGTACTAGACCAAGCTACAAAATTTCCTCCACTGTATTTTTAGAATGAAACCATGAAATGAAATAGGAGCTAAAAGAGAAAATTGATTGTTCAGGTTGCACTTTGGACAAGATCAGCAGAAAAGACAAATGACAGACAAGGAAACAAGATCAGCTTACCCCAAGACCCAAGTGAAGCAACTTCTGTTCTCTGATTCTCCTGTTCGGCTCTGCAGGGATTAAAGGCAAGCACTGTGCTAACAATAAACTGAGATTAAAGGGGAGGAATGCTGGAGGCTCCTTTCAGGAGATAGTAGTTAGGCAGCTCTTAAAGGGGAGTGAAAGAATATGAGAATGCACTTCTGTGTGGGTGTCTCTCAAACAGTAATGAAAGTGTATTTTACACTCCAGAGAACCTGTCAGTAGCATACTCAAAGGAACATAGCAACTGACACTGATTTACATTCCTGCATGCCAGGAAGATTTAGATGGTTCACAATCCAGTTTTCAATGGGAGCCCATTAGCTTGTTGAACTATACTTGCTGCCTGATCATGAGTCAGCTACTGTGGCAAAAACAATGGCTTGACAGGTAGGGAAATGCTATGCTGTTCTACACTACATGCCAAAACTCCACCATAATCCTTTTCTCTGTAGCAAATGCACACCGCACTGCCCACAGTCCCTACGTTTGAAGGGATGTTGAGGGTGAAACTTTCCAGCACATCTAGCTTGTGGTCTTTTTCAGGGATTTGATTGCCCTCTGTGAGACACATAATATTGGACTTGAGAGACCATTGGTCTGATCCAAGGGGGCTCTTCGTATGTTTTTATTTTGCAGTGGGGTCACTGTCCAGATTACTTGC
Organism: Sphaerodactylus townsendi; assembly: GCF_021028975.2. Classification (NCBI taxonomy): domain Eukaryota; kingdom Metazoa; phylum Chordata; class Lepidosauria; order Squamata; family Sphaerodactylidae; genus Sphaerodactylus; species Sphaerodactylus townsendi. The sequence continues at coordinate 91,445,352 of NC_059429.1, read as the reverse complement.
CCACCCTTCAAAAGAAGGGCCTTTGCCAATCAGTTATGTGCAACTCAAACTGAAGTATGCCACACTTCCAAAGAAGAGGACATGGTGTAGGATAGAGAAGTGAGTGGAGAATTTAGCAGTGATGCATATCTTACAGTATGCAAAAAATTATAAAATGAGGTACAAGAGTTCAAGCCATCCCCTTAGTCATACCTTTTGGCCTTAATTCCAGACAAATAAGGACAGGTTGCTGTAACTTAGTGGTGAAGGAAATGTATTCTGAACATGTTCAGAGTCAATCACTATTATAATTAGATCACTTTTTAAAATCAGCACAAGCTGCTGTGCTTTGCAATGAACCTCATATGGTTGTGCAGATTTACTTGATAATTACTTTGCTATATGTATGACATTTCTTTAAGGATCCAGCTGCCTGGGTTCTATTTCCATTTAATGCAAACATAAATTGCACTTTAGTTTGTACATCATCCCATTGTCTCAGAGCAATAAGTGAAGAAAGATGAATTTTGTTATTGAAATTCACTTCCCACCAGCAAGATGTCAGCCATGGCTACTTTGATGAGTGAACAAATACTGCCCTCTAGAGGCTGATACTGAGCACTATCAATCCTCTATGGCTGCTCTTTCCCACTCATTTTCATAGTGGGGAGATTTGTGCAGCATTTTTATGTATGTATCTGCTGAGATTCAATGATTTATGTTTACTTCTAACTTGCTCTGAAGCAGCAGCATTAAGAAACTGTTCTAGCCATGCCAGTATGTTAAACCTTATGTCAAATGGAAAATATTGCATTTACTAATAGCTGTCAAAATGGCAATTATTATGATGAGCTGTGTTCATATCTCAAAACCAACCAGGTCCCTCACATTCATCAGAAAGACAGTGTGGTTCCTTTAACTTTCAAGAAAGAGCCTGCCATAGGTATGCTTGCCAGATGAGATTTCCTGGGATGCCACACTGAGTGCACATTTATGCACTTATGGACTGCCTCTCATTGAGCGTACATTCCCTTTATGTCAGATTCTTGATTGTGCACACATTTTCCCCCTCCTGAGCTCCCTGCACTGCAGATCAGAAAAGCCACATGGTTTACAAAAGTGGGCAAATTGTGAGTTTCCCCCTCCCTGCACAGGTAAAGAAAAGCAGACCAGTATGCATTTGGCTTTGTCCAGGTTTCCCATTCCTCCCTGCCTTCCCCTGCCCATGCAGGAGCAGTTCTATCCACTCCTCCACTGGCATTTGTGGCAGACTAATAGGGCTGTAATTGTTTTTTTCATGCTTGCAGGAGCAATTGATCATTAATACAACATGAAAAAAAGAAAAAAGAGGAGAAACGAAAAAGGCAGCAAACAACCACCCAAACTGGAAGCAGGAAGAAAACAAAATGGCGACTGGCCTTGGAGGAATCAGATGGGCACTTCCACACAAGTAAACAAACAAACACAGGGAGACCCCACTGTGGAACAAAAAGTCTTGGGGAAAGTACTGCATGCATAAAGATCCTTAGCCAGTGATAAAACTGACACAAAGATTGAATATGGAAGATGTTGAAGACTAAAATAATGAGAACAGCGTTAACCTACTTTTTTTATAGTAAGCTGAGTTCATACCCATCTTTTTTGATACTAATAAAAAACAGTATCTTATATTCTAATAACCAAGTTGGCCCTTAAATCCAGTTACTGGAGCTTTGAATGGGCAAGACAGATCTTTCCTCAAACCTGAAAAAGAACCAAGGTTTGTAGAAAAATCTAAAATCTTTAAAAATACATTTAAAAAACCTCACAGAAGGAGTGCTGTAGCTTTAAGCAATGGAATCCCTTCATGGATCTTGGTGGGCAACTGCAGAATTCCTGGCATTCCAGACAGGTCCCCACTTGTAGAATAGAAGACCAATAAAACAATAAGAAAAGTCAGTACTAAAGATTGCATAGGGATTTCAAATTTGGTCAATGAAAACAAAACAGTCTGCATATCAGTCCTCCAGTTTGAGGGCCTTCTCCATGAATCTTCAAAGTCAAATTCTGTCCACTGTCCACTAAAAAATCATGATTTGTGAAGAAGCCTTTTAATTTGAAAGGGGAATATGGGAAATGTGGGCACATACAGAAAGCAAATTTTCTTTCTAAAATTGAGTGGATGAAATGGGATGGGGCACTGTCCAGCTAGATTTTGAAAGGTACTGTGTGGGTTCCAACACTTTGATGTACATTAATACCAAATTCTGCAACTGTTCCATGCATACTAAACATAAGAGGCTACAAGACTGTAGAATGCACATGATCTTTAACTAATTGAGGGAGAGGCCATGGGTCAAGACACATTATTTGCATGGAAAAGACCCTAGGTTTAATCACTAGGACTTCAAGTTAAATGATTTCTAGTAATACTTGTTAGGAAACACCTGTCTGAGATCCTGGAGATCTGCCAGTTACAACATGGGGGCTAGATGGACCAGTAGAAATCATTTCCATATTGGGTTGGATCCAGAATCAATTTTCCACTAAAAAGAAATGTACTAATTTCTCCTTTTTTTGCAGCAGACTCCCAGTTTGTCCCTCATGCCATTTCTGAGGGTCCCCTGTTCCCCACAAACAGCATTTCTTGCAAATCACTAGTTGTAGTGGGAGGAAAGGAGGCAGGAAATTTCCGCACTACTAATGGAAATGCTAATGGACATGGACGTAGGTAAGGGGGGGCGGTTTCCTCGGGTTTGAACCCCCCCCCCCATTCATGTCCGAAGCTCAGCTCCTCCGTTTGTGGGTTTTAAAAACATTTTAGTGCTTTTTCGGTTTTTGGCCTGCAGGGGGCGCATTGTTTGGGCTAGCAGCACCAAACTTTCAGGGATTGTTTGGGGGGCCTCTCCTGATGATACTACCCTGGTTTAGTGAGGTTTGGTTCAGGGGGTCCAAAGTTATGGTGCCCCCATCCTCCATTGTTTCCAATGGTAGCTAATAGAAGATGGGGGCTACACCTTTGAGGGTCTATAACTTTGGACCCCCTGAACCAAACTTCACCAAACCTGGGATGTACTATCAGGAGAGTCTGTTATTGATACCACCCAGGATTTGTGAAGTTTGGTCCAGGGAGTCCAAAGCTATGGACTCCCAAAGGGGATACCCCCACCCCCCATTGTTTCCAATGGGAGCTAGTAGGAGATGGGGCTACACCTTTGAGGATCCATAACTTGACAGTTAATTAGACAGTTTGGTGCTTCTAGCTTAATAATTAGACAGTTTGGTGCTTCTAGCTTAACAATTGCACCCCTGACAGCAGGCACCCCCCAAATTTCCCCAGATTCTCCTTTTAAATCCACCCCTTTCGGCATGGATTTAAAGGGAGAATCTGAGGTCCTCAGTTTAGAAGAAGAAGAAAAGTTTGGATTTATATCCCCCCTTTCTCTCCTTTAGGAGACTCAAAGGGGCCTACAATCTCCTTGCCCTTGCTCCCTCACAACAAACACCCTGTAAGGTGGGTGGGGCTGAGAGAGCTCCGAAAAACTGTGACTAGCCCAAGATCACCCAGCTGGTGTGTGTGGGAGTGCACAGGCTAATCTGAATTCCCCAGATAAGCCTCCACAGCTCAAGTGGCAGAGCAGGGAATCAAACCCTGTTCCTCCAGATTAAATGCACCTGCTCTTAACCACTACACCACATTGAAAGTGATGCTGTTTCAGGGTGGGGGATAATCCACCCCAAAACAGCATCACTTTCAATGTTGTTTAATTAGGGATCCCAGATTCTCCCTTTAAGGTGGATTTAAAAGGAGAATTTGGGCTCTCTAGTTTAAACACCATTGAAAGTGATGCTGTTTGGGGGTGGATTCCAGCATCACAGCGGCTGGCCGCAGGGATGGGGTGCAAAACTCAGATTTTGCACCAGGCTCCATTTTCCCTCTATGCCTCTGCCCAGAGGTGAGGGGCAGAGGAGGGCAGGGCAGGGGAGTCTGCCATCCCCAACCTCGGAGAGCTGCTTTTATAAGCGCTAGGCCAGGGGTGGGGCTTTGGGAGGCGTGGCCATGCCCTAGGGGCGGGTGGGGATGAGGCCCCACCCCCGAACCCCCCCCATAAAAAATCTATACCTACGTCCCTGCTAATGGATTAGCAGGAAGTTTAGTCTGCGTCCAGCCTATATGTTTTTTTACATCTCAGTTCCTACACATGTCTACTTGTGAGTGTCTCAATGACTTCAGCAAACTTACTTCGAAATAAGTGGCTTACAGTGCAATCCTAAACAGAATTATACCTCTGAAGGCCATTGAAGTAAATAGATTTAGAAGGTGTAACTTTGTTAAGACACTAATCATATCCTAGAAGATGACACAAGTCTTATCAATGTCAGTGACAATCACTTCCAAGTAATGTGCTAAGGGCTTGATTTGTGATGTGCTTAAGAATGACCTGAACATTGCTGGTGACTTTGAAATAGCTGTGTAATGCCAAACACTCTGATGGTATATTACTAAGCTGCAACTATCAAGCTTATTTAGGAAGAGGTTAAACAATGTAATTGTTTATAGAATAAACAAAAAGGCTCATACAAATTTGGTATGAAACAGCTGGAGATCTCTCCCACATCATGCTGATTCAGAATCTGGCCTTCAGTGAGGTGGCTATAAAGTAACCATGGAGAGAGAAAAGATTTACAGTGAAGTGAAACCATCAAGAAGATGCTCTGAACCTTGCACCATGGAAATTGGGGACAATAGACTATGTAACCCAAAGTGGTAAATTGACCTGTGTGAGCAAATGTAAAGATTTGTTGTCTAGTTGAATCACTGGTGAAGGCTTTATAAGGGACAGGAAACTGGGTGAATATTTCTTCCTTTGGAGAGGGAAAAACAGCAATTTATCCTGCTATCCCAGACTAACAATAGATGAGGAGAACATGGGCAACTTGTGCAACAATTCACTGATAGTGCTATTAGTCATGGCTACCCACCACAGTTAAATGGAGAATATGTTCCAACATCTTTACTCAGGGGTGTGAAGAAGTGATGAAAGAGACACTGCAGTGCTACTATATCCCTGTGTAGGCACAGAGCTCCCAAGTGGCTTAACAGCATATAAGAGCTGAAATATAAGTAACATTGTATGGGTGTTTCATCAAGTACTGCTCGACTGTCCTTTTACATGTAGTTGCAGCTCCGCTTGTTCATCTTCCCAACACTGTTCCACTTGTGCTGTCCAGTCGATCTCCTGAACATCTGACAGCACATTCATGTGTTTAGTTGGTTTATGATTATATTATCTTGCTATTGTTTCTTCAGCCGCTAGATGTACAATGGCAAAGCCCGTGGCCAGGAAATATGGGAATGGTAGAACATGTGGCTGCAGCAGCAAGTGCACAGCACAGGGGTAAGAAACATGTGGAATCTTAAACACGCAAACAAACTTGCGTTCAGTGTCACTTATAGTTTGGCTCTAATATGAATGCAAGAAATGGCATTGCTGGCTTTCATTGGATGCTGATAGCTGCTTAATAGCCACAGGTATGCACTGCGCAGAGCTAGAAGCCCCAAGCGCATTCTCCTGATGCTTTGCCATACATCTTCTCAGATCTTTCTCCCCATTCAGTGGCACTCAGTGGCATTGGCTGGCACTCCTCAAACAAACTGCCGTTAACAGCTGCCCCAGGAAAAAATGCTCCAGAGACAGTTCAGGAATGAGGCTCAAACAAGCAAACAAACTAAACAAACAAACCCAGTGAGGCTAATACATAGTAATTCCCTAGTGGAAATCCTGGCTCTGCAGATGGATCAGCAGCTGCTCAAGTATTTGACTGACTGGCGTGGGTAAACGAGTAAAACAAGTTGTGAAGCCAGGACCGTGCACGCTGTAATGACCACTGAAATGCATTCATCGTCCACATCCACTTTCTTAGCTAATCAGAATAGAGTTCAGTCTTCTCTGGGTGGTTTATGAGACTTCTATGGTAAATTTTTCAGATATACTGAATTTTGCAGAGGACCTATTTGTGAACTTTGATTCAGCTCCTTCTTAAACATTAACATTCTAAATTTGTTTTCCCAACCTATTAAATTCTAATGAACTACCCCCCCCCACATCGTATCCATTACACATGATAACAATTGGTAATCTAGTCAAAGGGTTTATTAATCCTATTAATAAATCTATTATCTATCAACCATGTGTAAAAAAAATTGAACAAATTGTGATGGTGGAACATTTTAAAAACTCTACAGTTCTTGCAGTTACAAGAATGCAGAATTGTTTTAATTAGTTTGATAATTAACCCAATCCTCTTTCATTTTTTTTATTTATGATGACTGTAGTAATTTGCTCATAAAGGAAGTTCAGGGGAACATGAAATCATACTGCTTTAACCAAAAAAAAAGATGATAATCTATTAGCAACAAATTATTATTGTGGATATTATTGTTATTTATTAAGGGTGTGCATTTGGAAAGTAACTAACCAACAACCTTTTTGTTAATCTCAACCAAGCAACTAATCTAGATGAAATTACTCCTGATATTTGGACACAAACCAACTAGGACAATTATGCCCATTTCTTTCACAGTGTTGTGATGTCCAGATGCATTCTGCTTTTAATTTCTGTCTCCTTGCTCTGTTTCCATTTCCCAGGATGGTGTAGAGTAAGATAGGAGCAAAAAGGTCAGAGAATGGCCAAACTGCTACTTGCTAGCCTAATCCAACCAGATTACTCACCCTGCGTTCTTTGCTGCACAGCTTGGTTTTGGGTTACAGTTTTTGTACTCAAAAATTTCCCTAGTTGTATGGCTGGCTTACTGATCGTGGTGTGGGTGTATTTTTCATTATCAAAATGCATTATGTGGGAGGTAATGCCTGTGCCTTCCCATACCTTTTCCTTCACTTTGTTCTTTGATGCATTTAATTTTCTCCATGCAATTCTCCACCAATTCTTGGATGGATGATGGGAAATAAGTTAAGTTATACACAGGTTGCAAGTAACATGCTAAAACAAAAGAAAACATTCCCCATGATAAATTTGGAGAATTCTTAGACATCACCTGGCACTGGTTTCTGAAATTCCTCTCCCTGATTCTGCTGAGTGCAGGCTGGTAACCCTACAGCTCCAGGTAAACAACAGGAGAGAATCTACTGCTCTGTCAGTCCCCTCCTTTAAACCCCATTCATTGGACTCTTGAAGCCTCAACTCACCTCTCTCTCCCTCATCTGTTGTATCTCTTTCTTTCCATTCTACGCCCCTCCCCCCCAATCTGGCTTCCTTCTTTGGGATACCACACACTCTTGCTTCATGGATTGGCTCTGTTTGGATTATCTTTAGGACCCATCTACTTTAATAGGACAGTTTCTGCTAGGAATTATACAATTGTTTGTTGACTGCATATTCCCCATTGAACGCTTTACATTTTGCAATTCCTATGATTTATTAGATTTTAGTATATTACCCAAACTTGGATTTATTTTATTGCATTGCCTTTTAATCTACCTTTCTTTCTCTCCCATGGTAAAATGGGTGTTTTAAACTTTTTGAAACCAAAAACAGAGTATGAAAGAGGGAAGAAAAAGAGACAAGCAGGCAGGAAAGAAGAAAGGAACAGGAAGGCTGAGAAAATGAGAATGAAAAAGTAAGAGTGGAACAAGGGTGGACTGGCCACTTAACGGAGAGGGAAATTTCTGGGTGGACCACTGAAATAAAGGGCCACTGATGGCCAGGTATACGTGAATGTTACAGTATCCAAAATACCTGTATACATCTTGAGAGCAGAGAAGTAGATCAAACTGATCTAGTCTGACAGCTGCTCCTCCCAGCACCCTGTCAGAACCAGCTGAAACCAGTCAGCTGTTCTTCAATATGATTGGTTACTTTGTATATAAAAGCAGTGCTTGCTTACCAGCACTAGCTCTTAGGGTTTACCTGTTGCTGCAGGGCATGCTGCCCGTTTGCTGTTGGAGTTCCTGTATGCACTGTAAATATCTGCACTGGTGATAAAGTTTTTCCTCACAGTTAAACTTATGTGTGCAGTGGTCAGTGCTTTCAGCCGTGGTATGCTCAGCCAGTGCTTAGCCCAAGCACCTTGCTGGCTCCCTCTGTAGCAGGCTTTCTCTTGCGTAAATTCAACTCTGTGACAGGTTATGGGCCCAAGAGTAAGCTGCTACCACCTGAGGTAAGGCGGTGCTGAAAGGTCCGTTGTTCAACGTGGGAGAGCAGCAGGAGGCTGAATTCGGAGCAGTTGCAGCTATGGCTTTACTACAGCTACAAAGTTTGCCTGTCTCCTTGAGAGGCTTCATGAGGGGAAACTACCAGGCATGGAGCACATGTAAAATGAGGAGTTTCCCTGATCACGGGGATGACCTGTGGGATATCGTTGAAACTCCCCCCACCTGCCGGGCTGGAGCCTCTGCTGCAGAAAAGAGGGCTGGATGAGAAGGCTCGGCGGCGACAATCATCCTGGCAGTGGCTGATTCACAGTTGAGGGTGTATTTGCAGAATGCAGTCCACGCATAAAAGATTGTTGGGAAGTTCTGGAAAAAGCTGTACCAGCGTGACAACTGCAGAAAGAGGTCTAAAAGTGCACTTCTCCGCACTTGTGGCTGTAAAGTTGTATAATATGAAACTAAGGAGGCTGGTGCATGTGTTTCATCTCACCTGCAAGCAATGAGAACACCTGCTTTGCTGGAAGCTTGAGAGCAGAGGAATGGAATTCTCAGACTCTCACAAATCTTATACTCTACTGCTGTCATCGCTTGGATGATTACGTAGAGGAGCAGTTGGTGTTGAGTTTGCAGAATGTGAAAGAGACTGATTTAACTTTCGAAGTTATGTCACTACCTGTTTAGCTGGAGTGGCAACACAGCAAAAGAGATTATAAGCGGGAGTGTCGGTCAGAGGAGCTGAAAGCAGCTGGTGATGCTAAAGCAATCAAGGGCCGGAAGGCTTCGGCCGCATGATTTCTGCTGAGGCTTTTTTCCTGTGAAATCTTTTGCTAGGGATTACGGGTAGATGCTATAAATGTGGAGCTACAACACATATTGCCCGTTTCTGTTCTGGATCTAGCCAATTGAGGCAACAGAAGGGGAATAGCAGAAAAAGAAAACTTTGTTGGCAAAAACCCAAGACAGAGAGGAATCTATGCTGTTGCTTGTCACTTGTAGAGAAGAGCCGATGACTCACCTTCCTGGCTCATTGGACTCTGCATGCACAGAAACCATTGTCAATTCCAGGGAGTTTACTGCAGGATGTGCAGGACCCAGCCATTTCTCATGTCAGTTTAGCTGGTGAACTCGGCTAGAAGAAGTCCAACTTCAAGGAACTGGCGTTTGTACCCTCTTTGGGCAAGTCTTTGAAAAAAATGTATTGTGTGTACCTCCAACTTGACTTTTTGTCCTCCTGTCAGTGCTTAAAATTTAACAAAGCGAAGGTTATAAGGTTGAGTTTGTAGATGACAATGTGTTATGTTAAAAAAGAATGGCATTATGTGTATTGCTAAAAGGAAAACTTCGATCCAAGAATTGTATAAAATGCTTCCCAAGAGTGCTACTTAAGAAGGAACAGGTTGCATGCCTATCAAATCGCCCTATGCATGATGAATGTGTTCATGCTTCCTCACCATAGAGTGCTAGGGTCATTCTAGTTTTCCTCTACCATTAGACAGCTGGCTGTCTAAAGTGTGTGAGAGCTACACTTAGCAGAACCATGTAATATGTAAATACCTTGAGTGTTCTGTTTGCAGTAGCAGGTTAAAAAGAGTGAAAACATTTCCCTCTACAGCAATCAGCAAAAGAGATCAGACAAACAGACCTTTATGCGCTCATCCATCATGGATCTCTTAGCAGGTCCTTTTCCACCCACACAGGAGAGTAAAGCTAAATATATGTTTGTCATTGTGGATGATTTCCAGTAGACTATACATATTGTTTATTGTTAAAGACTAAAGCTGAAGCATTCCAACAGTTCAAACAGTGGGTTGCTAAGTGATTGAGAGAAACTTTCCTTTCAAAACTAGCTAAAGGGTGCAATCTGATAGAGGCCGAGGAGGAATTCCTTTGGCAACAATTTCCAGGGGTGGTTAACCCAAAAGGGTATAATTCACAGAAAGAGTAATCCCTTTTCACCTCATGAGAACGGGATAAGTGAAAGGAAAATAGGTTGTTTGCAAACAATGCGGGACTGTTTACTAACGGATGCACATCTTCCCTTTCATTTTTGGGGTGAGGCAGTTAATACTGCTACACATATCATCAATAGGATATGGAGTGTAAGTGTAAATCAAACCCCATACTATATGCTTTTTGGTAAAGCTCCTTCCCTAAAGCACTTGAGAGTTTTCGGAAGTCATGCAAACGTGCTGATTCCAAAACAGCAAAGGAGGAAGGGACAGCCTAAGTACCAAAGGCTGCTCTTTGTAGGTTACCAAACCAAGGGACCGAAAGGCTATAGGATTCCATGTCCAGCTTTGGAAAGGTAATCATTTTCTAGAAGCGCTTGAATTTGTGAGGCAACGTCATTCAGGTTGGGAGAAAAATACATGCAAACACTGCAAGTTTTTCTGCCTTTTCACTGTGTCCCTGAGCGAACAAGCCATTGCTGAAGTGGCAGCCAATAGCCAGCAACGTCTTCCCCTCACATGCTCAAAAGGAGTCCACACTCACACTCTGCCTGTCAAGAGAGAAAGAGAGAACAGGAGGGAAAAGGGGAGGAGGTGACAGAAGATGAGCAAGACACAGACAGCAAAGCAGTATTTCCCAGACGCTCAGAAAGGGAAAATAAGGGTGTTCCTCCAGCTAGGTATGGTTTTACACAAACTGTTCGGGTTTGCCAAACCTGGGTAGAACCAAAGTCCTACAAGGAAATGTTGACTAGAGACCCAGAGGAACAAGAGAATTGGCAAGAAGCCATGACTCAAGAGTATGAGTCACTGCTTGAGCAGAATGTCTTTGAGGTAGTTGACAAACCTCCAGGTCGTAAAATTATTGGTTGCCAGTGGGTTTACAGACGAAAGCCCATGCCAACAGGAGAATTCATTTTTAAAGCCAGAATAGTTGCTCAAGGCTTTGGCCAAAAGTATTTACAGGATTTTGACCAAACTTTTTCCCCTACGGCAAGGAGCAAGTCTCTTTAAGACTCCTGTTGTGACCTATGGCTGTTAAAAAAAGGTTTTCAAATAAAACATTTTGACTTCTCAACTGCTTATCTCAATGCTCCCTTTAGAGCAAGAGACTACATGCAGCCCATTCACTGGGTTCCAGCCAGAGCAAACTGATAAGGTTTTATTTGTTGAAAAAGTCTCTTTATGGTCTTCGTCCAGTCAGCAAGCACGTAATTGGAGTCATTGTTTGAATGAATGTTTGGTTTTCTATGGGATTCCAAAGAAGTGCTAGCAGATGCGTAATGTATACACAAAAGGGGTCTAAGGATGAGATCAAATCATGCTGGTATTAGTTTTATGTTGATGACCTATGTGTCTCTGCCTAAAACTGAGAAGCAGATAAAGGCTTTTTATCATGCTTTAAGCAAGCATTTTAAAGTCAAAGACCTTGGTTTTCTCCAAATCTTACCTTGGTATTGAAATTGCTAATAACCCTTCCAGGTGGCTTAGTGTACTACTACAGTCCAAAAGAAGATTAGTGAGTTGGAGTTTGGAAACGCTGTGACCTAATAACTGATGATGCCAAAGTAACCAATACTCCTATGGCAGTTGACTATCCACAAGACTCCTTGTGAGATGTGTTTGATGATCCAGGGCTGTACAGATCAGTACTTGGGAGTCTGCTTTTCGTTAAGTAACTGGACATGTCCTGATATAGCCCTCACAGCAGTCAGCGTTCTAAGCAGAAAGGTGTCAAAAAAAAACCATCTCTGCTATAATTGATTGGCGAGGCTGTCCAAGCGTGTTTGTAAGGTACCTAAAAGGGTGTTCGTGCAACAAAGGTTTGTTACTTTGTCCAGATAAAAAGAGCAATGAGTTGACTGCAATAACTGATATAGTTCCTTAGCAGAGAGAAACCAATGGGCAATCCAGTTCAGGAATTATTGTGATTAAGTATGCCAACACTGTAGTTCATTGGGTTTCTCGTGAAAGCAAAAGACAATCTCATTGTCCAGCGTCTGAAGGCAAGAATTCTGTGCTCTCTGAAGACATGTACAGAGCTATTGGTAGACTGAACAATTTGCTGGAAGGATCTGGAGTGAACAATGCCAAAACCAGTAAAAAAATACTGGAAGATTCACAAACATGTATACACCTGGCCACTATGGAGAATCTTAAGGCCAGAACTCAAAATATATTGAGTTAAAAGTACCAATTGAATGTTAGACACTTGCTTGGTTCATAAAGGTGATATATAGTGCTTGCATATGTTGAGTCAGAAAACAACTGTGCTGGACTTGCTACACGAAAACCAGGCACTCTGCAAAAGTATCAAAAAAGATGTTACCAGAGCTTTGGCATTGTAGAGTGTAACTACACCTTAACCCTTATTGTTATGTTGTACTTTGTCAAGCGGTAAATATGTACTTTATGTTCTTATTGTACTTTTACTGTACTATCATGTAAATATGTAATGTGGCCTGCACTCAAGATGAGAAGGGGTGTTACAGTATCCAAAATACCTGTATACATCTTGAGAGCAGAGAAGTAGATCAAACTGATCTAGTCTGACAGCTGCTCCTCCCAGCACCCTGTCAGAACCAGCTGAAACCAGTCAGCTGTTCTTCAATATGATTGGTTACTTTGTATATAAAAACAGTGCTTGCTTACCAGCACTAGCTCTTAGGGTTTACCTGTTGCTGCAGGGCATGCTGCCCGTTTGCTGTTGGAGTTCCTGTATGCACTGTAAATATCTGCACTGGTGATAAAGTTTTTCCTCACAGTTAAACTTCTGTGTGCAGTGGTAATTGCTTTCAGCTGTGCTCAGCCAGTGCTTAGCCGCACCTTGCTGGCCTCTGTAGCAGGCTTTCTCTTGCGTAAATTCAACTCTGTGACAGTGAAGCCAAGACTCAGCAATTCTGCCAGTGCCTCAGAACACTGGCAAAGTAAACAGCATCAGCTCACCCACTATTTCTGGTACTGCTGTTTGAAAGAGGAAGCAACAGATAAATTTATGCCCATCACTGGAACTGCTAGGCTGTATGGTCTCTGAGGATTGTGTTGCCAATCTCCAGGTGGCACCTGGAGATCTCCCGCTATTACAATTTATCTCCAGATGACCAAGATCAATTTCTCTAGTGAAAATGGCAGCTTTGAAGCATGAACTCTATTGCTTTATACCCTGCTGAAGTCCTGCCTCTCCCTAAACCACACCATGCCCCATCCCCCAAATGTCCAGGTATTTCCCAGTCCAGAGTTGGCAACCCAACCTGCAGCCCTGGCCCAAAGTGCTACAATTGTTACACAGCTTAGCTTGTTACAGGGCATTTTTGCTTCTGTGTCTGCTCCTGTCCATAAGAAAAATTGAAAAATTCTTGAAACGACTGGAAGAGACACCCACCCCTGATATTTGGGGAGACCTCCCTTCCCTAAAACATATTTGAACTTTGTTCTATGGAGGGCACTGCACTTGTAATCTGGATGTTTTTACTTTGATATCTTAAATTACAAACCAGGAGGTGACCAGTTACTCCACTTTGGCCAAGTATTAGGGGAGCCACTGTTGTCTTGGCTTTGAACTCCAATCTGTTATGTAGAGCTAATGTACAATGTTGTTGTAAGGACTACAGAAATGAACTATAGGCTTTGGAAGCTACAGAGTGTTATATAAGTGCTAAGTAGCGTTATTATGATGCTTTGTTTACTTTGCCTTGAATCCCAGCCCTCACAGAAACATCTAATACTAGCCCCCTTTGATTTCTCCCTTTATTTTCCAGGAGTTCTGATACTATCACAGACTCTTGATGGCAAATGATGTTGAAAGTAGCTCTTAGTTTTATGGAATAGAAATGTAGATAAAGGCCTAAGTGCTCCTTGCACATCTCCTATTTATGATGTGTTGGATCAACAGTCCATCTTCATTTCCTTCCCTTGCTATTGTCTCCATAGGAGTTCAGCACACGTATGCAGAGTGGCATTCCTCTCTGGGGGTGAAAATGGAGTTGCCCTTTCTCATATCCCTGAATGCCACTTCAGACTTAATGTACACGCAAGCACATGTGAGGGCAAAACCACAAGCTCAGAGGGAGCTGTTGTCATCCAGAACATCAGGTGGCAAGGCTCTGCTTTGATCTGTTCACAAAGCAGTCTGTCCTAATGTGTGTGGTAGGCTGGGTACTACCCATTCCAGCTACATTATGCTAAAAAGGTAGGGAATTGCTGCCTTCACAACAATAATTCCTGTGATTTTACATATTAAGAAAGTGTATGGGAGAGAGACAAACAATTTTCTCTCAGCTGTCATTCTGAAACTGGAAGCAGATACCAATTAGTTATCTTGCTAGATAACCACAGACTTCCAGTCTATGTGCCTTCTTCCTTCCTTCCTTCCTTCCTTCCTTCCTTCCTTCCTTCCTTCCTTCCTTCCTTCCTTCCTTCCTTCCTTCCTTCCTTCCTTCCTTCCTTCCTTCCTTCCTTCCTTCCTTCCTTCCTTCCTTCCTTCCTTCCTTCCTTCCTTCCTTCCTTCCTTCCTTCCTTCCTTCCTTCCTTCCTTCCTTCCTTCCTTCCTTCCTTCCTCCCTCCCTCCCTCCCTCCCTCCCTCCCTTTCCTTTTTTCACATTTAATATATAATGTTCTTTCTCATAGGTGTCTATGGTAGTGGGTGGGAAGTCCATGGTTATCCTGCTGAAAATGTTTGTGGTGTGAATGGAAGACGTTAACTGGATTTTCCAGGGGGATACAGGCCTTTGGTTTCACTTCAGGCTGTTAGAGAAATGGGAATATGCACAAAGGAGAATGAGATACATTTTGAAGGACAGTGAGGCATCCTCTCCACTGAATATTTATTTATTTTCTTCATTTATCCCCAACCTTCATCCCAAATGGGGACCCAAAGTGACTTACATTATTCTCCTCCCCTCCACGTTATCCTCACAACAACCCTGTGAGGCAGGTTAGGCTGAAAATGTGTGATCTGGCCAAAGGTTACGGAGCGAGTTTCTAAAGCAGAGTGGGAATTCAACACTAAGTCTGCCGGTATCCTTTTCTGCCACTCAAACCATTATACTATACTGGCTCTCATATGTTGGAAAACCTTTCCTTCTTAATTCACATGCCAGCGTAGGTTGTAAGAACACGTTCTGTTTGTGTGCTCTGTGCTTCACAGGGTGAAAATTTTATTACCTTTCCAGTTAGATCCAGTGAATCATGTGAATTTTTCAAAAGCAGTATAAGGCATTCTCTTCTCTAAGGGAATTCTTCTGAATTATTTCTTGAGCTATAATGCTACTGAGTGATACACTAGATTGGTAAAAGTTAGCTGTAGTCCAGTTTGTTTTTATCTGTTGTGATTTTAATAGTTTTTTTTCATATACGTATCCACACAAATAAACAATAGAATGCTGCCAGTGGGAAAGGATATGCAATTCAGACTATGAAATATGGTAAACAAGATTGACTTTTCACTGGCTTCTTGGCATTGCCTCTGTGGGCTTCCTTCCTAGGCTTTGACACATTTTGCTTTTACTTCATATCTTGCCTTCTCTTTGGATGGTGTTTCAAACATACATTACAAACTGAATCTTATCAACACTATTTTAGGTGTGCCTCAGATTTTCCATATAGTTTTTGCTTGAGTGAAACACCAAAAACTCATCTCAAATTACGTTTGGGAGAAAACACAGTTAAGAATGTTGACATCATTTACAACTGTAACATTAATAGCTATTGCCAGCAGAGGGCAGTAGACCATAAGCAATGAAACGACTGCCTTGCACTCCTTCTCCTCATCCCTTTGAAATCACTGCATGGATCAAGAAACGTTTAGAAGTAGTGCTGATGAGAATTTTAAGTATTTGGCAGAGTGGCCTTAATGCTTTGGCTAGACTTCACCACTCTGAGTAAACTGCATTTAGTCAGAGCTTCCTTGTCCTCCACCCCACATACACCATGGTAGTGATTTGTATTAGTGAGTGGTTTTTTTCTGAAAGTGAAGCCTATTTGGAAAAGAAGGGTCATCTTATTATCCAGAAGGACAAACCAGGCCTGCAATCACTCACTACAGCCTAAACACAAAGAGGGGATGAGGCTGTTGGTTCCCAATGATATTTCTGGTGTGATGTGAGAACTTATCAAAGAAGAATGCAGAAACAGAAATTCCCATTGGCTGTTCATTTTTTTGTCCTCCCAGCCTGCTTCTCCAGATGCTGTGGGTCATTATTAGAGACCTGTCTTATTTTTAAACCTATTCTATTCCCTCCAACATCTTCTGAAAAAAAACTAACAACTTCTGGGGGAGGCAGCAAACATGCGTTTTATGTTTCAGTTGTCCAAGAATCAGTGTGAAAGTTGCTAGTTTCCAGGGCTGGATATATGTTCTATGAAGCAAATATACTAAACTACCAAATATAGAGGCACAGTTGGATCCATGTAGTTCAGTAGTGTTGTCTCTGGCCAGAGGTTGCCCTGCAGGCCTTGCACAAATATAATTAGGGCTGAGAAAAAAGGAGCACCCTGAAATGCTACACTGTAGATGTGGTGATGGGAGTATGTGGGCATTATGGCTTCACCAGCAAGATTTAGGAAGGACCTGATTGTCTACTGGGCATAAATTAGCCATAGGGAAGGAAGTGAATGGGATAGGAGACAAATACATTGAGGCAAAAAAAGGAAGTAAAGGATGACTATGAGAAGTGCAGTTCTCTGTGTATAAATGTTAGGACTTGGAGTGAGGGAGACTAATGAAGAGAGTAAGCTGGATGGTGGATTTTTTTTGGCAAATGTTAGGCTTTTGAAATTGTTACTCAAATGGCCTATAATTGTGTGAAACCCCCTTCCCCAACACTTGGAACACTCCCCTTGCATGTTAAGAGCACACATACCTGTGTCCAAGTAAAAGTAAATTAAGAACCAATGCCCGGGTACATCACAGAATTTGGCTAGTAGCACCTCACAATGGGGATGGAGAGGTTCCCGGAAATAAAAGAGGCAGAAAATTGAACCAGCCTAAACCTTTCTTTAGAAAATATTGATCAAGAAAAGCAGGAGGCACTCAGAGAGCTACAGTCTCGCACATGTGTGCACATGCACAAACAAAGAGTAAAACTTAATCCTAGAAAAATTAACCCTGTTGAAATAAAAGCACAAAATAAAGGGAGCTTGATGAAATCATCCAAGCCTGTCCAAAGGGGTAAGAATGTATGTATGTACCTGTGCTTTGGAATCAATGCGATGACATAACTTTTGGGTCACACTGGAAGTGACATCACCACATTGATGGTTGGTGTCACCAGCAAGGGCAGTCCTATAGGGTAAATCTCCAACCAGTTGCCAGCCTGAGACAATCAACCTAAAGTGCTGCACCAAATGGCTACCACAAGCAAGGATGAAATTAAACAAGGGTTTAACAGATTTATGGAATAAATGTTCATCAGTGACCATGATGGCTAAAGGGAACTTCTGTATCAGAGACAGAAATCTTGGAATACCAGTGCTAGAGACAACTTCAGGGAAATGCCTTCACCTCTATGTCCCCTTTCTCCTTTCCCCCTCCTTACCCTTCCCCCACTAGGTTGGGTGGGCCTCAACTAGATGAATGGCCCCAGCATTGGGGTGCAGGTTGAAGGCAGGGCCAGGGGAGGAGCCAATGTTAGTCGGCTTCCTCCTGGTCTTTGCCGGTGTTGCACCAGCTGGCCACAGCCCAAGATTTGTCAGTGATTCTGGTACTTTGTTAAAGCTGTCCGTGAATAGCAACTTGCACTAAAGATGTTAACGAAGTATTTCAGTTATGCAAATCTACCATAAATAAATCTGTTAACCCAAATTCTTGGTACTTTTGTCTTCATGACAGGTGCGGGATGGCAGGTACTATAAATCCAATGCAAAATTAACCCTATGCCAGGAAAAAGTTGTTGCATAGAATCTATTTTGAACATTGCTACTTTGATTTTTTTTAATATTGCAGAAGATAGTTGATTTCTACTACATAAAAACAACATAAATAAAAGAGACCTCTTCAAAGCTGCCCCCTTATGTGTTGAAGTGATTTTAGATTTTTTTGACAAACAAGGGGTTAATTTGAAGGAATGCTGCTGTTCTGTTATTCATAGAAAGCCAACAACAATAAAGAAAAATTATTATTATTTCCTTTCAGGGAAGTGATTTATTTAATTTTTGAAACATTTATAAAAGTCAAAGGAATACTTTGTGTAAAATTTATGTGATCCCACAAATTCTCCTTCATTGCAGAAAGACATTTAGAACAGAAGCCAAGCCACAAAGGAACTTCAGAATGTACTGTTGAAGGCTTTCACGGCTGGATTCAACTGGTTGTTGTGGGTTTTCTGGGCTATTTGGCTGTGGTCTGGTAGATTTTGTTCCTAACGTTTCGCCTGCATCTGTGGCTGGTATCTTCAGATTGAAATCAATCATCTAGACTGGGCTGTGCAGGCTAATGGCTACTCCACATCAGAAATCAGAAGAGCTTTAAGACCAAGAGAAGAGCTTTAACACCCCCTCCCTCACAGGAAAAATATTTCTACCAAGGGAATCACAGATCATATAGGGAAACTGATGAAAAAACAACCTACAAACAATCTTCAAACCTACTAGAAACATACAGCAGATGCTACACTCAACAAAGGACAAGAGAGACCCCCTCACTTCTGCAAGAGTCTATCACATACCCTGCAGCTGTGGAAAGGTCTACATTGGAACTACAAAACGCAGCATTCAGACTCGTATCAAGGAGCACTGTTGGCTCAACCATCCTGAAAAATCTGCAGTAGCAGAACACGCTCTAAACAAAACTGGACATAACATTCTATTTGAAAACACTGAAATTCTGGACAACTCAGAAGGTTACTATGTCAGACTACACAGGGAGGCCACTGAAATCCATAAACACCAAGAAAACTTCAACAAGGAGGAAGATACTCTGAGAATTAACAAAACTTGGCTACCAGTAATTAAAAACACCAGAATCAAAGGCCAAGGGGCATGCTAGGTTCATGGACAATGGACTCCACTGAGACACAGGGTTTGCATTCACTAAGACTGTTGCTGCTGCAGGGAATGCAAATGTGAATCACTCCCTGGACTGAAAAAACCCACCTGGAATACAATGCAGTTAACTACACCTTTGCATAGCAAGTTCCACCCAAACACTTACTGGTTGGTTTCCCACCCTGGGACATGGACAATATATACCCCACTAAAACAATCCCTTCTCACTGGACACAGTGTGTAACAGACTTCCCTCTGTGATACACCTCTGAAGATGCCAGCCACAGATGCAGGCAAAATGTTAAGAACAAGATCTACCAGTCCATGGCCACACAACCTGGGAAACTCATAACAACCAGAACTTCAGAATAATAATAGGAACTGAAGAAATCTGCTCACCCTGATTCTAGGAAGGGATATAAAGGAAGTGTGGACAGCAACCTCCCAGTCTTCTGTGAGGAACATGAAGTGCTGTATTAAACAGAGGCCCTTTCCGCACAGCGGAAAGGGCGCCTCTCCACCACCAGAAATTATGCCGGTGGAGGGGAGGGGGCCTTTCGCACGGGAGTGTGCGAGTGGCCCCAGCAGAGGCCAGCACAGAAGAGGTGGCTCTGCATGGAGCTGCCTCTTCTGCGTCCCCCCCCACTCACCTTGTCCTCCAACGTCCGTCTGGAGGGCTGCAGGGACCCGCCCATGCTGCCCTCTGACCTCCAGGGGTCAGAGGGCAGCGTGGGCGGGTCTCAGCAGCCCTCCAGACTGACACTGGAGAATGAAGTGAGTGGGGGGGGGACACAGGAAAGCGGTGCCTTTGGCGCGGTGCAGTTCGCACTGTGCCGATGGGAAGGCGGCGCTTTCCAAAAACCTCCCTCGGGAAGGGAGGTGGAAAGCGGTGCCTTTACGCTGCTCAGGGCCGCACAGGACGGCGCTGCTGTGTTGCAGCAGCGCTGCCTGTGTGAACAGTTCCCAGGGCCTGTGTTTTTCCGTCCCTGGGCCGCTGTTTTTGGCCCCATGCAGAAAGGGCCAGAGTTACATAATTCTGAAGCTGTTGAAATTAGTGGGCTTAGAAGAGTAGAACATCTTAGGATGGCCCTGATAGGACTAGCTAACTTGGTATGAACTTTCACAGTGCTTTCAATTGACAAAGATTCCTTGAACAGCTAAATAAAATAATGTCACTTGAATTTCTAAAGCCTCAAATTACATTTAGTGCCCCAAACAAAACCTGTCAAATCTGTTTGGGGAAAGCAAACCTATCTGGAGATGCATCCTTGCACATTTCACAGGGGCAGAAAATTTTGCATTGTCTTTTTTGAGCATCTGCCTGCATGACTATAAAGAGGTGTCACCTTTGACAGTTATGACAATGACTTCAAAATCAATGCCACACTTTGCTAAAAGACACAAAGTTTCCCAGCTGCTGTTAAACAGGTGATATGTGAACCTCTGAAACTAACACTCATATTTTCTTTTGCTTGGCAATAATGGGTCTGGGCTGCATTCTCACAATACAACGGTTGCTCAAGATATATTGTTTCCACAGCACATTCTTTTGAACAATGAGCATGATCAGCAAAGGGCCAGAAGACCACCATTTACCATCTTCAAACATTGCATTATAGGATTAAATGGAAGCATTATAGGATTAAATAGAAGCCTGCTGCCCAAAAACTGGCTGATGAATTCAAATCAATGCATGACTCTTCCCTTGCTTCTTGGCCCTCGCTGTCCAGTTTGTGCTGCCAAGTTACAATGCTGCAGTTACAGGAGAAGTCAAATTCTGGCAGATTTCTCCTTCTGTACAACCACTGAAAGTACAGCATTGCTATCAAAGCCTAAAGTCTCAGCTGAGAAACCCTCAGCTCTCGCAGCTTGCCCAGGCTTTCTAGAACCTCCTGCCCACCTGCCCACCACAGCTCCTCATGCCTCCTGAAAAGTCATTTCAAAAGGGCCCCCTAGAGTGGCATTTAATGTGGCAAGGAGGGGAACTGTCAATTTCTGTATGGGCAGGCTGAAGCACTTAGGATATGGCATTGGGGCTCAGCAAATCCTGAATATTGATGATGTGGAATAATCTTGGACATTTACCCAAAAGGGGGTGGTGAGCGGAAGAATGAGAGAGCTTTTTCTCATTGCTTTTTCAGCCCAAATGTATAGCACAAATTTCCATGGCTCTTTAAAAATGAGGGATTGTTTCTAAAGCTTTTTTTTTTCATGAGTGGAGGCGCTCCTTGAATGGGGGAGGAGATGATATCAGCAGAGTCCACCTTTCTGCTGCCACCATCCCTATACAGCATCATCCCATGCTACTCTTGAGGTCCTCCAGCTCATAGGGGTGAAGTGTGAGAGAAAGCGGGGGACAGTAATATGAAAGTGACAAAGATCTGTTCCATGACTGGAGCCCCTCTCACAATTCTCTGGAGCCAAACTTCACAGCTTTATTGTGGCATAACCTTTTGCAGTTTTGGGTTCCCTTTATCAGATGCATGAAGGGATGTCACTGACAAAATAGGCTCTGATCCACAAGCACATCAGCTACAACAGACTAATTAATTTGTCTTTGGATCATCCAGGTTACTATTAGGCTGTTGTTACATATACACTTCCAGGCACATGTTGTTTTCAGTTTGTATCATGGCAGGATACTTTACATTCTAAATGCCCACTGGTACCAATTGCAGCCCATTAAAGGATCTGACCACACGAAAATCTAAAAATAAGATTGCTTGGCAGAACAGCTGTTGTTCTCCCTCTTGCCTGAGGCATCAGCAGCAAGCTTAAATGTGTAAAATCAGCAAAGTGTACTTTGTACACAAAGTGTTTTTTCCCGGTCAGAGAACAGAAGTATGCATGCAGCACATAGATCTGATCTGGTGCTGATATCTGCCCCATGCAATCAGTAGCCTCCTTGAATGGCAGTGCTGTTGCTGGCTCACATTTTTTGATAATCACACTGAATGGGCACTCTAGCAGAGGAAGGGGAGAGTGTGCAGCCTCCAAAGAACTTAGAAAGAAAAACTACACAGAAGTAATGATTCACCAAATGACTAGGCAGTAAGGGTCAAGAGCGCATTGCTGCTCTTTGCCAGTTCTAGCAATAAGTACTGGCAGATGATCACTCCAGAGATGAGACTGCACAGCTTGAGAATCCAGAGCTAACCAAAATTACATTTTTTAAATGTTATAAAATGTTATGCATGCATGTATGTAAGGTGAAATGGAAGAGTTGCTGCATCACTAATTGGGTAAGAAGGATAAGTTCATGACATGTGAGCAACAACATTCTATGCAGCTGTCACAATTAGTGATGTATTTTTTTTATTAGGGCTCAGTTCTCTCAGTTTCAGGACATTGAAATTAATGGTCAAAAAATGAGATAACCCCATAGTGGGTCAACTGGAGGTAGAATATATGAACAATGCACAATAAACCTCCGATCTTACAGAAAAACTCCTGCAAGTCTAAAATGATTCGACATGGATTTTTTTGCTTTTTTGTTGGAGTTACAATACAGAATCTACATCACAGATATGAAGTTTAGATTAAGAGTTACAAATCTTCCCGTTTGTTTGTCCCTGGATATTCTTGGATGTGTGGTTTCTAGTCAGCAAGACAAAGTTCCCAATGGCACATTTTAATCTAGCTTGAATCTTTTTGTTTGTGAGGATAATCAGCACCGGACTTATAGCTGAGTAACAGGAGTCAAAAAACATGCGTGCATCTGCAAACTGTAATGAGACAGGAGACACACAAAGGTTGACCATCCAGAAAATGCTGTCCAGCCCGAAGCTGAGAAGGTACATGACTAGCAAGCCCACTACTGATTTTGCTGCGTGGAGCTCTGTCTGTTTTATTTGTAGCATAGGCAAACATTTCACCATTTCCCCATGTTTCTGAAATACAAGGAGAAGGTAACCACTAGAGACAGTCATGATGCCGAGAAAGAACATGTCTCGAGTGACAAATATCACTCCATTTCCAAAGTACAAGAAATGGCTAGGAAATACTACACAACAAAAATCATATATGACCGTTATCTCTTCCTTGGTACAGTTGGTATCAGTGCGTGGCATGGAATAAAGCAAACGGGTGCAGCAGACCAAAAGATTGAAACACCATAGCGAGATCATGACAGAGGGGAGTCTTTCTAGGAAGGTGCGCCCTAGTCGCAAGCACCTGGGAGGGCACGGGACAATGACAAGACACTGGAAGCAGCCCAACATGGATGTTAAGAAGATGCTCATGGCCCTGCTCACACAGTAAATATAGAGGGTGATGCCACAGCTCAAGCTGTCGTACATAGTGTGGACTCCAAGGGTTCGGAGGGTGAGTGGGACTCCCCGAGTTAAGATGACCAGAAGGTTGGCAAGTGCAAGCTTGCCCAAAATGATCTCGCTGGGGGTGAGGTTCTGCTGGCAGACGGCACAAATGAAGGCATAGAGGATGGCTAGATTCCCAGGGATGCCTATCATGTTTAGGGAAACAAAGCCAAGCATGTTCAAGATGAACCAGACTTGCATCATTAACGTGTAGCTTTGCTTAGAGTCGAGTTGCTATGTCTTCGTATTCTGCAAGACAAGAATATTGAAAAGTAGCAGATTCATTCCTCTCCCATTCAATCAAATTCAAAGACGTTTCCAGATTATTCTTTTTAAAATACATTTATTCTTAGTGCTGCATTTATGCTGGCATTTTCCCTGCGTTAAATGGGAAATTTGTTTTAGATGCACAATGGTATGAAGAACAAAAAGGTTAGTCTACAAATAGCACGCACTAGCAGACATTAGCCTGATCTTCAGTTATTGTGTTGTTTTCGTCATTGTTCAACTGCCTCAGTATACAGAGTCAGTTGTTCAAATCCTAATCCTGGGAGATGGAGCCCTGGACTTGTAACCAGCAGAAATAAGACCATTTACTTTTAGAAACGTGAAAGATAACATTTAGATTCTAAATAGAATTGTATATTTTAGCAATTGTATATTTAGCAATATTATCGCCATCAGTTCTGATTCTTAGCCTAGGATATCATTTATCCCACCAAGAATTACTAGCAATTTTATTTATTTACTGTTTTAATTACTTTTATGCCACCTCCCCCCACCCTTCAATTTAGGGCCTCCAAGGTGACGAACAATTAAAAATTTTAAAATAGCATTTTAAACCCAGATAACTATGTATAAAATATTTTAAAAATTAAGTTAAATATATAAACACAAGATCAGGGAGGAGAGACAATGACAATTAGTTGGGAAACACCAAACCAAACAGAAAAAGGTCTTCACCTTTCCGCTTCATTTTATTCTTGGGAACTGTGAACAATTACTCCCTGAGTTCAGAAGGTTTACTGAGATGAATCCTCATTTTTGGAAGCCCCTACTTGAAAACATGGTTGGGACATAGAATTTAGGGGGTGGAGCTTGGAGAAGGCAGAGTTTGAGGAGTGGCAGGACTTAATTGGGGTAAAATGCCATAGAGTCCACCTTTCCAAGCAGCCATTTTCTCCAGTTGAACAAATCTCTGCATTTGGAGATCAGCTGTAATAGCGGAAGATCTCCTGGATGTTGGCAACCCTAGTGAGACACACGCAACCTCTAATTTTAGTAACAAAGATCCTTGCAGCATTTGTTTACATGAATAACTTTTCCTTAGTGATTTCTTTCTAGTCTCCAACAGCCTTTTCCTACCATTTGAGTTTGCTGTGGCCTTAATATGCTAGATTAAAATGTTTCTACCTCTGCAAGATATAGATTCACTCAGTGTGATGGAATCATTTTGTAGTCTCTTCCCTTGCATAAACGACATAAGCTTTCCACTCATGTCCCTAGATGTGTTCTTCTCAGTTACGCTGCCAAATACTGACAAGGATATCTGCACAGGAGACTGCTTTCATTTCATGCTGGCTGATAACCATTTCCGTTTGACATCAGCTTGGCAGCTTTTCAAAGACAGATTGGTGATGGGGTTGTAGCTGATGCTAAAACTGTGTGAAAGTGGGTGGGTAATTAAATCTTATAAGAATTGAAAACTTTAATGATTATGTCTGAAATCTAGTTTGGATCAAAGTAGATGGAGATGTCTTGTCTGCTGATAAAAGAGGGAGGGGAAACAGCCCAAACAAATATGGAAAAGATAGTTGCCATAACTGCAGGGAAATTAAACCATACTTTTGCCTCACAGCTTCACTGGGGTGTAACAACTGTGAAAAGATAGGGGGAAAACATCATCAGGCCTATGCTGAGTGCATGAAAAAGAATGTAGCTGTCATAGGGTTACATCTTTAAATCTGCTTTGCACCCAGCACCTATCTCATCTAGCTAAAATTGCAACTCTTCTCTAAATTCTAACTTATCCAATGCAATGGAAAATAAATAAATAACAAATAAAATAAAATTGCAGACCAAGAACCTGTGAACAATGATAGCTAAAGCATACTTTGTAAACAATACATGGTTGTTATAGAAACATGATCAGGCAGGTATTGTGTGAACTTCAGTTCTTTACCATGTGCTTCACTGAAAGTCATCACACTGAGAATTATGGGAACAATCTAACACAAAATAGTGGAAGTTAAATTTTAGATACTACCTATCCCTCTGTATATTGGTAATGTACAGGTTGATTCATATAGATAGACCATAGAATCCACAAGTCAGCCTATACATTCCTGTGATATCCACATACGTGCTTCTGAAAAGTATCCCTACATCTGCAGAACTAGAGTCGTTATGGAACTAATCTTGAATCACAAAATATTTATCTTTTTAAAACTGCTGGACTGATGTGGTTTGAGAAAGTCCCATGCTATCACCCTCTCTTTGTGATATAGACTGGCATTTGAAGTAATCACATTTTTATACTAAGAGATTAGCTCATTTGATTTCTCATTTGACTGAAGGGTTTTTTTTACGAACTTGGACATTTCAAAAATGTTAAATCTGCATCCCAACCCATGGTCCATATGTTTCCAAGCCTCCCATGACCACAGTCTGTTCATATGTCATGGAAACTACAGCTTAATTAGATAATGTGCTGTTCCACTAACTAGGACAAGCTAGGGGAGATCAGGATCTGAAAGCATGGCCTGAAGTAGGTTTATTAAACCCAGTAATCCTTACGTACAGTTTCACATGGCATGAATATGAACATTCTGGCTTGTTCCCAGGTGCTGCCCTTGCTTCATTGATGGAAGCGCCAACTTAGTCGTTGTGAGGGAGGTGGGGAAAAGGTGATGGCATCAGCATTTTCTGAAGAAAATCAAGATTTGGAGGGAAAAATTTCCTCAATGCATCTGAGTGTAAGGTCATTGCATCTTTATCACAGTTTTATAGCAGCAAATGCATAGATGGCTGTATTTGTATGGTGGAAAGATTACTGCGTACTCAGGTCTGCCTGTCATAATTATTCAGAGGTGAAGATCCTCTCCCCATGAACATATGTAACCTTGCTAATTTGTTTCTGGCTGTTGTCTCTCCCTGCACTTCCTGGCAGCTGCAGTTTCAGCTAAAGATTTCATATGAGCTGCAGATTTCATATGAGATGGTTTGGAATTGCTAATATGGTTTTGCAAGTAGTAAGAATTGCACTAATCCTGCTAATATTGACAAAACCTTGTCCTTCTGTGTCTCTCATAGTAGATAAATTAGAATCCTGCCAGCATGGCCAATTGGCCATGCTGACAGGGGCTGATGGGAATTGTAGTTCCTGAACATCTGGAGAGCCGCAGGTTCCCTACCCCTGCTCATAGGGAATCACTAGAAGTAACATTGGTTTGTTAATTTCAGCAAGATTTTGTAGGTTCATTTTAACCTTTGCCAATTTGATTTTGTGGGCTGACAATTATTAATTAAAAACTAAGGGATCATGTAATTGACTTCTAATAAACACATGCTATTAGTTAAGCTACATGATGGTACATTTAGTTACAGCTTAATGAGGCATCTAAGTAAATCTCTGTGCCCTTCCTTTTGTTATAATCTGAAGGCTCATCTTTGTAGGACATGCCCTTAGATAGTCTGTTTTTACACAAAAAGCAGACAATATCAGAAACAACTTCATGGAGTGTTCAGTTGCTTTTAATATATTTTTGCTTATAATGATATTAAATCTGTATGACTAAATATGTGTAGGTTATGGAGCATCTGAGCTAAGGAAATGAATCTATACGTGAAAGAAAAAGGGGAGGATACTGTTTACAAGAAGAAACTATGACCTCTTATAAAATTAAGCATGATGGGGTTGCAAGTACAATTGACTCTGAGCACTACCCAGATTTTACACAAATAGTCTTAAGATTCTGATCACCTTAGGCTTATTATCAGTCACTGATATTTCTTCCCTTCTCATCTCTTTTGATTCCACTGATTGATCAGTCAAGAACAATTAAATTCTGGATTTAATTACCAGCGGGTGTTGCAATGGCCATGAGCATAGATGGCTTTAGAAGGGTATTAGACAAATTCATGAAGAATAGGTCCTTCAATGGCTACTAGCCATGATAACTTAGGACAATCTCCACACCCAAAGGCAGTAATTCCCCTGAATACAAGTGTTAGAAAGCAACACTAGGGGGGCACCTTGGCCTCTATGCCCTGACCCTTGGCCTTCTAGGGTATTATGGTTGTCTACTTTGAGAGAGAATATGCTGTTCTAGAAGGAATACTGGTTATGTTCTTATATACCCTGAAGTCATAAAAAGTGTGAATACCCACCATACTATCAAAGGAGGGTATTCATGTGAAATTGCAGTTTATCCTATCGGTGTGTCTAATTCCCAAACAAAATCTGCTATATTTCTATATCTGATGCTGTATTACATTCATGAATAGATTATCCATATTATGTACTTTGCAATGACTTTATTGGTAGGGATGCCAACAGTCTAGAGAGAGGGAAAATATCCTGCCCCTTTAATAGAGATGTTAATTACCTCCCTGCCATGAAAACTTAGAACAACCTTATTCCACATATTAAGCTGCTGTTATGAGGCAGAATGTTTTGCCCAAGCTTGCTGGCAACCCAAGTTTTTGGTGCAGAGCAATTGTGCCTCAATTTCAGAGCCGTTTGCCAGCTGATACTGTCTTTCTTCGCTTCACAGTATCTATGTAGTGGTGACCATCCAATTTATGGTAGCTGCTTGAAAATGCTTATCTACGTACAGGGAAGGGAGGTATAGAAATACTTTGAAACAATACATAAAGTAACAAGTAAATAGTGTTGGCTTCACATGAACACACTATGGGTGTGGAATCAGCACAAAACACCTAACCAAAACCCAGTCACTGTGTAAACTAGCCCTATGATTGCAGTCCTTAAGTACAGCTACTTAAAAGTATGCTCACTTGAATTCAGCCACACTTCCTTCTTCTCAAGCATGCATGGAATTTCTCTGCAAGAGGCCAACAGTTTAAGCAGCAACCTGACTAATTGGCATGTGCATCAAAAGGAAAATGATTACAGGGGTTTTTTTGCTGCTATTTTGATACCTATTAATTGGCAATCACATTCAGGTGGGTTTGGTTTGATGAGGCATTTTACATAACTTTGATTAGATACAGCATTAAAAACATTTCTCACCGAGCTCTGCATCTGATCCCGAGGCCCCGTACGAAGCTAGTTCTGCTGCCTCCTGCCTTATCCCCTTGTTAAAATAGCTTATTTCCCAAGCTGGTTGTTTTAAATGCTCAGCACACGCTCTAATAGGAGATGGCAGCCAATTAGGTATCTAAAAGAGATTTTTCATCAGCAATTGGAAAATTAAGTATCATAATTATTTAGGTTTAGAGGGATATATACTCAAGGGGTTAATTATGTGCTTGTAAAGAAGCAAAATTTGATTTGCTTGGACCAGAGAATTAAGAGATCCTCACAGTGGGAAAACAGCCTACAGTCACATAAAAAAATAAAAGGGGAGGGGAGTTGAAGTCAAGGAGCTCAAAGGCAGGAACAGAATCTTTCACTTTTCCAATGAAAGTTCTGTGTTGTACTTTAGGACAATCAACAAGGTGTTCTTTGTTATCTGAGAGGAAAAGATAATGCCTGCAAATATACACATGTGCAGTGAAAGGCAGTTCCACACATCACTCTGCAAATAGATATATGCAGTGGTGGGATTCAAACAATTTAACAACCGGTTCCTGTGGTGGGATTGAAATAATTTGACAACTGGTTGTTTACAAGCACCATTTTAACAACTGGTTCTGCTGAAGTGGTGCGAACCTGCTGAATATATATGGGGTGGAAACTGAATATTTGGGATGGAAACTTTTCTGCAAACAAACTTCCAGTGCTTTATTTTTTTATGGAAAACTTTCCATTTCTATTTCCGTTCAATGTATCATAAAATATAATAATGATGAACAGATGCTACTGCCAGAAAGGCAAACCTGATGGTTTTAAAGTTGTAAAAAATGTTATCAATGGTGATGATCTTTAGGAAATGTGTGAGAGAGTACACGAATGCTTCATGACTTTATAAATAAGGATGAGGAGATAAAACAACAAGTACATAAAAGAATCCAAATGCAAAAACCATCACTTAAATTCTTATTTATTTCTTTTCTAGTGGTCTGGAAAGTGGTAGCATAATCATCAATTGAATATAGAATTGATGAGTAGTGATAACAGAACTGCAGGATCCCTAGTGACTTCCATGGAAGAGAGTTAAATTCTAAGTGAGTGGCATATCATGGACAGTTTTCTGTGTGCCAAAATTTGTGTGTCGTTTTCAGCCATTTTCAGTCCCTGTGGTTTGTTTTTCCTTAAAAATAAAACCATGTTGAAGAAGGATGAGAAAAATAAAACCATGTTGAAGAAGGATATTGCCTTTACATTTTACATGTTTATTCCAATAAAAAAAATTTCCATATAGATATTTGAATTTATTTGACTGTAACATTTAAAGCATGGTTAATTAATGTTTTTCCTGATCAAATATTTCAGTTTAAGTATTTGTTGCTAATGAGACATGGGGTATTTTTAAAACATTGTCTGTAAGTTAAAATAAATATGCTAAACCAGATCTACACTGACTTGGATAATATAAGCTACCAAATCTGATAAGATTTCAGAAGTTGTGCAGGGTCGGTCCTTCTCAGTATTTGGATGAAATATCACCAAGGAATACCAAGGTTGTGGCATGGAGGCAGGCAATGGCAAATGACCTCTGAATATCTCTTGCCTTGAAAACCCCATGGGGTCACCAAACGTCACCTGTGACTTGATGGCAAAAAAATACGAACAAACAAAAACAGATTTATAGTCTTCTTTAAAAAATCTGATCATGTCGCAAACACTCTTGCTATGTGCATACCAGTGTTATGCTGGTGTTTCAACTTAAAGTGTCATGCATGTTTGGTTACCTCTGTACATGCGACTGGGAATTCTGTTTGGTCTAAGAGAAGGATGCTTAAATATGTGTGGATATGGATGCATGACATCCACACATAATTGCAGAAATATCAATGCAACATAGGTTGCACAATAGTGATGACCTGTAGTATTCTCCTACTTTGGGGTACACTTGTTTTGGAGAAGGGAAAGTACATCTCAGAACCACAGCAGCAGCAGAATCAGTTACAGTTAAGTTAATCCTTTTTAACATGCCTTTCACATCGTAGGATGTTCAAGGAGAAAACAGTTGAGTTGTTTTGCTGAACTGTGGCCATATAACCCACTGCTGGGGTTGATGAGAAAATGAACAAAGGATTACATTGGAGACCTTGTACGGTATCATGCAATTGCTCCAGATATACTTTGGCAGAAGATTTGCTCAAGGGAAGATATTTTGCAAAACAATTTAAACAGAGTCATTATGATGGACAGCACATGTACACTGTACCAGCTTTTGTCAGCATGCTAAGTGTGTCAGCCTGATGCGAGAGGCTAAAATAAGCTCAGGGAGATATGACCCTAGGCTGAAGACAAGCTTTTATTTGTTTGCTGATGTAGAAAAGCTATTAACTGCATTCTCCTAAAATGCTGGCAACTGATGACATATACAGTCTTTTTAAAAAACAAAAGGATTAAAATCAGCACAACCATGAGCAGCAGAATAAAACCTTGCATGGTCTGAGAAGTTTGTACAGATGATCTGAATGTAGGAAAATAAGGTGACTTCTGTAATGGCAGCTGTGACTGGCATGTAAAGTTCAATGCACACACAGGCACACAAAACCTGATTAACCATTTGTTTAATATTCACTTATATTCTGGATTGGATGCATAGTTGGGTTCTGTTAATGGTTGGCTGAGCTTTATACAGGTGCAAGGAGATATCCACATGTGTAGCACACCTTTTTTTGTGTGCAAGATTCCATGAGTGCACAGAAAGGCTCTTTGGGCCACAAGAAGGTTCATTGTTAGCAGAAAGGAATGTTTGGATCTAACAATGGTTATTAATCATATTCTCTGCCTGGGAGCAACTGATGTCACATTTAAAAAGTAGACATTAGAATAGTGAACAAAGGTAAAGGTGCAAGCACCAGGTCATTACTGACCCACGGGGTGACATCACATCACAATTTTTACTAGGCAGACTATGTTTACTAGGCATAAGAACATAAGAGCAAGCCAGTTGGATCAGACCTGAGTCCATCTAGTCCAGCTCTCTGCTACTCGAAGGCCCACCAGGTGCCATTGGGAGCTCACATGCAGGATGTGAAAGCAATGGCCTTCTGCGGCTGTTGCTCCGGAGCACCTGGACTGTAAAGGCATTTGCAATCTCAGATCAAAGAGGATCAAGATTGGTAGCCATAAATCGACTTCTCCTCCATAAATCTGTCCAAGCCCCTTTTAAAGCTATCCAGGTTAGTGGCCATCACCACCTCCTGTGGCAGCATATTCCATACACCAATCACACGTTGCGCGAAGGTTTCCTTTTATTAGTCCTAATTCTTCCCCCCAGCATTTTCAATGTATGCCCCCTGGTTCTAGTATTGTGAGAAAGAGAGAAAAATTTCTCTCTGTCAACATTTTTTACCCCATGCATAATTTTATAGACTTCGATCATATCCCCCCTCAGACGTCTCATACTATGTGGTTTGCCTTTGCCAGTCTTCTACACTTTAACCCCAGTAAGCTGGGTACTCATTTTACCATCCTCAGAAGGATGGAAGTGAACTGAAGGATGGAAGTCAATCCTTCACCTTTTCTTGATATCTAGATGTTCCCAGGTTTATCCAGCAAACAAATTATAATATTTATATCTGTGTGTGCACACAAAGCAGGCATCAAAAGTATAGTGAGTTAGATCTTAGTGGTAATTTCCTTCAACAGAAGCCATTTCCGATTAATCAAATGGATCTTCTCTGGTTTCTCCCACTGTATCCCATTGATTTTTGTGAAATGCTGTTCCTACAAGACAGGGAGGGAGAAGGTGGTGTGCAAGGGAAGGGGAGGGAGGAGCCCCGGCATCTGGACATAGCCCACCCACCCTCGTGGAGGGAGAGGGAGGGGAGGGAGAGGAAGTGGTAGCATGCAAGGGAATGGGAGTGAGGGAAGGGAGTGAATGAGAGGTGGCATGCAAGGGAGGGGAGGGGCCCGGGCATCTGGACTTGGTGCACCCACTCTAGTGAAGGGAGAGGGAGGGGTGGTATGCAAGAGAAGGGAAATGAGGGAGGGGAGGGAATGAGGGGTAGCATGCAAGGGAGGGGGCCTCTACACTTTAACCCCAGTAAGCCCCGTATTCATTTCACCATCCTCAGAAGGATGGAAGTCAACTGTGCCAACTTTCAGCCAGCTACCTGAATTATTTTTTGTTTTGGCATCAGGTTATGAGCAGAGGTTTGAATGCAGTACTCCAGCTTACCACTCTGCATCCCAGAACTCAATGAAACTATGTTCAAAAATTCAAATTCAATTAAAAATGATATAGAACAGCTTAAAAATCCCAAAACAATTTGTTTAGTTTTAATAATTTGTTTAACAGTGCTAAATGATAAAATTCCCAGATAGTAACCTTGGCTGTTAAATGAACTTTCAGTTCACTACTGGAAAAAAACCTTTTAAAAACAACAATGTTTTTACTTCAGGGAGGCAGCCAGGCATGTCTCCTTTGGGAGGATCTTCCACAGCACAGGTACAGCAGTGGGAAAAAAAGCTTTGCCATTCACTCTCATAGTTTTTAAATGGCAGGAATGGAACACTTTCTGTTCAGATCACAGGGAATGTTGGGCTTTGAAAAAAATCTGGATTTTACCTAAAATGTAACTTTCAGAACAAATTCTAGGATATTCTGGTAGGTTTAGAGATGAGTGTGGAAACATCAAGTACGACCTTTATAGCTGAAAATCAGGTTCCACAGAATTTGACAACGTTTCATTAGATTCACTTTAACTTAGATTATTTCAGAAATAGTTCATTGGGTTTTGTTTATGATGTTATTTTTTTATCTGGACACTTGCCTAGATTTAAAAAAAATTAGTTAAAGTACTTAAAGTAGTCCTTTAAGTGATGCTTCAATAGCGGTTTCAAGGCAAATTAAAATAGGAGTTTGAATATCTAGAATAAAACATTCATCCAGACATGAAGATAAGTGTACATGGGAATAAATCTGTAAGGGAGAGAAGCAGGAAGATCTTCTATGGACAAAGTCTGTAAATTAATGATAAGTAAGATAAACATCTGACAACAAGATCGGAGTTCAATTCATATAATGTTAGGGCTGGAAGGTTTTGTATGTTTAATGGCAGATTGACACGTTCATAATTGTGACATTAGCTATTTTGAGTTCGTTAACATGGATACCTGGGCACAATCTTGTGTATGAAGTATTAGAGAACTTGAAAGTGATCTCTTAGGTGTAAATAAAGTGTGGAATTCACTGCCAGTGATAATCACAAGCACGGATGGCTTTAAAAGGGATTAAGACAGACTGATGGTAGTCAGGTCCATCAGCGGCTACTAGCCATTAGGAATGTTCAAAAAATTTGGGAACATTCAGATTTGGATTGGGTCCCAAAATTTTTGAGATTCCTCAATATTCCTGACTTCTCATACTGGTATGGGCTGGATTTTTATGGGAATCCCAAAATTTGGCAAAGATTTAGTAAAGAGGGTGCCCCCCCCCCTCCATTGTTTTCATTGGCACATTTTTAATTAAGTTCTTCTAATGGTTCTAATTGCTTTTAACATAATAATCTAAGCTATTTATGGTAAGAACAGCTATACCCTTCCAAACCCACTGACTTTAATGTGTTTAGAAAGGTGTGACTTTGCTTAGGATTGCACTATTTAAGAAGGTTGACATTCCAGGTGTACATACAAACTACATGATTCTCTTTCCCCCCCCTTATATGCTTCATGGAAAGGAGGGGATTGATTGGAAATTGATTCTTTCAACTTTTGCAGATATCAAAAGATGTGTGTGTTTTAGAAGTAGTTGCGGAATATGTAAAGCAAATGTGGTCACACGTTACCTATGAGAAATTCAGGTTTTTCTGAGTCAAAGAAAGTGAACTACAAAGTGAACCAAATGGATACTTACTTGGACTATGTCTCCAAATCAGTGGTTGATTAATTGGGCATTTTATTAGCTGAACAAAGTTTTAGGTAGTATTAAAACAAAAAGGGAATGGAGAAATAATTACATGACCAAACATCAACAGAGAATACCAATGAAGGTTTTAAAATTTAATCAATTCCTTTACAACCTGACAGATAATTAATTAAGCCTTAAAACAGATGTCCCAAAAGCATGAACCAAGTCTCAGGACCCATTTATCTGTCACATCCACTCAGCAGAGTGACGGTTTCTTGGCATGAGCAGGTTCCAGTGACCTTTCCTGCTACTGAGATTTCTAAGTAACTTGCTCCCTCACATGGACTCAAAGGAAATTGCAATCTCTGTTGAAAACTTAATGTGTGTAAAGTGCCTTCAGTCTTATATTTGCCACAGGACAACTGCAGAACAAATTGTCCAATGGCAGAAAGAAGGACGTAAAGCAGGCCTCTCAGCTGCGATGCTGCTCTTGACAATGCAGACATCAATATCACAATTGTGGCAACAATGACACTGAGTCTGTGCATGGGAAATAGAGTTGCATTTCAAGCAGCCAATTAGTAGTGGGATTGATCTTCAGTTCCTTGGAGCTGAGTGATGACACATCTGACATACTGGTATAGAACTTAATTCTGCACTGTCCACTTCTTGTATCTGTCTCTCCCTCTGTCTGTCTGTCTGTCTGTCTGTCTGTCTGTCTTCCCTCCCTCTCGCTGATCTAACTCAGCTCCTGCTCCTTTCTGCATATCTCCTTTCTATCTTATTAGTTTCTCAACCCTGAGGTGGCCTCAGCTTTTACCTTCTTTGCCTGTACTATTTGCACCTTGTCTGCCATTTTTAACACAACATTCACAAGACAATTTTTGAAAAGCAAGAGCCAGAGAACTTAGGGTTTGTGATTCCTGGGCCAAGTCATTATTACAGTTTTCACTCTAAGGCCATTTTCGCATGGCCAGCTGAGTGGGGGTGTATTGGCCAGCTGAGTGGAGGTCCATCCCGATTCAACCCCGGGGGCTGTTCGGCCCATGCAGAAACAGTCTAAGAGTGTTTAAATACACATACAGTATGTTTTAAAATGGCTTCTTCTTAAACCTGTGTAATGATGGTGAATCACCAGGACTAGGGCATCCAAAATCAAAACAGAGAGACCATTTTGCTGCTTTCACATTTCCTCAGAAAAGGAAGGTCAAGTGAAACAAGACAATAGACAATTTTTTGGCCTACATACATAAATGGATACAGACATACACACAGAATGCCTTGAAACTGCAAAACAAAACACATTTTGGGATGTGAAACAATGTATGAAGATATTAACAGCAACTCTGGAGAAGCAAAAAAGGCTTTAAAAATAGACATGACACTGATCACTTAGTAGTAACAATTATAATTAGCAGTGGCAAATAAACTTAGTGGGATCCACCTCTTTTGCACTGTATTGGTTGGGACTGGTTTTGTCTGAGCAGCCATTTTTTTGTTCTATCAGTGCACTCATGGGAATGTGGGATGAGTCTGCAATATTCTCAGGAATTTTCTGCTCCTTCCATCACAGTTGTTTGCATTATTACTGAAAGAATTATTTCTCTAATAAGTAAAGCGCAGTTGCAGACATTTTGTTATTTTCCTGTTTTTTAATCCAGCTCCATTCAATTGATTTGATCATTTTTACAACTGTTTTGATTGGGAATTGGATTAAA
Organism: Sphaerodactylus townsendi; assembly: GCF_021028975.2. Lineage (NCBI taxonomy): Eukaryota > Metazoa > Chordata > Lepidosauria > Squamata > Sphaerodactylidae > Sphaerodactylus > Sphaerodactylus townsendi. Next base: position 91,409,102 of record NC_059429.1, on the reverse strand, counting down.
TCCCAAATGTTCAATCTAAACTAATATATGTAGGAGACTGAAGTCCTTGTTAGACATTGCTTCCATTATAGCAGCATATAAATATTTAACATATTAAATATTAAATCTAATTTAGTAGATAAATAGTTAATGATGACTGAGTTCATTAATGATGCTTTAATTGCATTTTTTAAATTGCACATATAAATACAGAAGATTATATTATTGTTGCAATGCACTCTATTTGGGACTGCCTTTGAAAAATGTATGGAAACTTCAGCTATCCAGATTATGACAGCCTGGGCAGTCAGGGGAGGGATACTGGTAGTACTGCCATCCTCCCTCCCTGAGGTGGGGTTCCCCCAATCCTGCCCCTCATTTCCTACCACTACTCCAAGTGGTGCTGGAAGAAAAATAAACACAAAAATGCTATTTGCACAGTGTCATGTGATATTACCTCTGGGTAAAACTGGGAAATTCCTAGAGAACTGTTACCTTTGCTTTTCCCTGGAAATGATGCCATACATCTCAAGGAATTGCTAGAAGAAATCCTACAGTTTTACATGGCCACTCTAGATACAAAGATTGTATAATTCTGATGCATAAAGGCTGCACTGGCTGCCCATCTATTTCTGGGCAGAATTCATGGGTTGGTTCTTACTGTGAAGCTTCAGCTTGGGGCCAGGATACTTGCAAGGATCATCTTCTTCCATACTATGTAGACTGCCTGTCTAGACTAACATTTTCTTCACATGTTCTGCTTCTTGTGACTTCTGCCTTCAGACGTGAGACAGGTGAGAACCAGAGACCAGATTTTCTCAGCTATGGCCCCTCTCCTGTGGAATACCCTTCTCCTGGATGCTCACTTGGCACCAATTCTATTCTGTTTTCCTGGGCAGGACAAAATATTTTGTTTGACCCAGACTTCAAACAAAAGTTTCAATATTTTAAGCTAATTTTTAAATTAAAGTCTGCTCTTAGCTCAAATTTTTATAAGACTTGTTTTAAGAATCACTTTCAATATTTTGTGCAATTTTATGTTATCACTGGATTTCAAATAGTTTATTGATTTGTGAGTATTTTCATGATGATCTGTGTTTTCAATATGTTTTATTTTGTAAATCACTTCAAAGGGGTTCTCTGGAGAGGCAGTCTAGAAATTTTCTAAACCAACAAACAGCCCCATAGCGGAGAAGTTGAATATATCCTAGTCACTGAAGGAGATGGTTTTGCTGCAGTACTCACACTAGAAGTGAGGCCCCTCCTTGACTCTGAACCATTGAGAGGGCAGTTGGGAAATAGCCAAGAGAGACAACAGAGTCCATAATGAGTAATGCTCAGCAGCTGTAGCAGACAGCGGGTACAGAGTTGGATTTAGAAGACCAGGTTCAAATCTCCACTATGTCATGAAAGTTTCCTGGGTACCTGTGGGCCAGTCACACATGCTAACTTAACTCATAGGGTTGTTAGGATAAAATGGAGGAGAAGAGATGGCCTCCATGGCCCCTTCCAACTCTTATGATTTCTATTATTAAAATAGGGTAGATATAAATTGGAGCTGAGATGTAGAATGAAAGAGTGTTTATTTGCACTTCCAATGAGACTGAGAATCAGCAAGTACCACAGCCATAGTGAATTACAGCATATTTAATTTAATTTACTATTAGAAACAACAACAACAACAAGAGTTAGGGCGGTTCAATGCCAGCCTGTAAATTCATCTCTCGCCAGCAGACTTTTCATTAGAAAGGCCTGAGTTATTGCAGGTCTCTGCATGGCATTGCCAAATGCTTTAACTTCTAAGCAGCCAAGATTTATACTGATTTATCCTTTCAAAAGCCAGCCCCTTTCTCATAAAACTGGCACATCAACTTTGTGATGCTAGCCAGCCAACCACCTGCCTTTCTCCTGATTTATCACTGGAGTCATCCAATGCCGCTGGATTCCATCTAGAAGACAACTCACTTATTATTTAGATAGCAAAACCCTAACCTCACTTCCAGATGTCTGGATTCAAATTCTTAGCCCTCCTCCTTCCTGAGGTCAGCATGTTGAGTATTTGCTGGGGTTAAAAGTCCAAAAAGAAATACACACTCTTCAGTGGTTCCATATTATGAAGAAGAAATAAGATGAATCTTTTATATCTTCCTGACACTCATTTTCTTAAGTAGTATGTATAGGGTAATGAATCAACAAAGGATGATTTAATCAACCATGCAAGGGTGCCACCTTTTTCCTGACAAGGACTGACAAGCAGAAGCATATTTCTATCACCATGAACGAATTGCCTTCCAAGGTATCAGTTTGGTGTAGTGGTTAAAATGTTAGACAAGGACCTGGGAGACCTAAGTTCAAATCCCCAATATGTCATGAGGGTTGTTGAATGACCTTGAGATGCTAATTCTCTCTCTCACACACCCCACATATGCAGAGAGACAGAGCTCAACCTGTCTAACATGTATGGTTGCCAACATCTAACTCACACAATTTTAACTGTCCTCTAGACTCCAAGATCAGTTTCCCCAGAGAAAATGGCAGCTTCAGAGGATAGGCTGTATGGCATCCCATTACTGCTGAGCTCCCTCCCCTCCAAAATATAACCTCTACCCCCTAATCTACCCCCTAATCTTCAGGAATTTCCCATCCCAGGATTGGCAACCCTACATAAGCAGCTGTTGTGAAAATAAAATGGAAGAAATAGAAGAAGGGCAAAGAAAATGTAATAAGAACCACATCTAGGCCCTGGTAGGCCCTTGATGATGTGTAAGTAGTGGGCCTTTTGCTTACCCTTGCTTTTAAGCATCATCTGTTAGCATGTAGTCTGCTAGGGACACAGTCAGCTTAGCACTTTCTCTGCCACAGGGAAGCAGAATTCCTAAAGATTTGCAGGGGTCTGGCTCCACCCTCCGTTCCTTAAGAGATAGTGACTGCTTCAGCTAGAGTTTTCAACCTCCAGGTGGAGCCTGCATCTGACCTGGAATTATAACTAATCTCTGGACTACAGAAGTCACGTCCCCTAGAAAGAATGGCAGCATCAGAGAGTGGACTGTATGGCCTTATAGCCTGCTAAGGTCCATCCCCTCCCCAAACTCCACTGGCCCTAGGCTTCACCCAAAAAACCTCATGGAATATTCTAGTCCACAGTTGGCAACCCAAGTCCCAGTTGTATGCAGCTCCCAATATGGCACTCCTACTCTATGAATGGATTTGATCTGCCTCTTGAGCAGAAAAATGTAAATTCTCTCTTCATAACATGATTTTTTCCTGCACATCATTGGGTTGCTGCAATATTCAAGGATTGCTTCTTTGATATTCTCAGGTGGATGAGGTTTAATGTGGCAAATCTTGTGTTCAGCTGGTGTTCCCTCATGTTATCGTCTGCTGGAAATTTTAGCACTTAAAGGAATCTAAAGAACATCAATTATTAATTACATATTGTTTTCCTATTCTTCCTAGACCAAGCATTGGACAAAGCATTAGTCATACTTAAGTTGTGCATGTGAATAGATGCATCTTTTATACAGAAGCATATTACCTCACACACCCGCTCACGATTAAATGACTTTACTAGAAGTGCATATCAGGCCATAAAACATCTTTTGGACATGAAAGATGACTTTTAATATGCTCTGGTTGCTACTGCAGCAACGACACCTGAAACAGCGTATCACTAATCAAAGTGTTCCAGTGGGATAGAATCTGATCTATCTGGCCCTCTAGAGAGTGTTAAAGGAAATGGAGTGTTGGTTGCTTTATGGGCTTTATTTCCATATTACAACATTTTACCAGGTGGACAGCTTATACAGTTTCATATGGATGAATTGTCATTTGGCATCAATAAATGGCATGTCAATTCAGCCTTAAGTTTGGATATGCAAATAGGACTAGTCAGACCACCGCTAGGGCAGGTTTCCTTTAAGACGGATATGAATGCTCATGAATTAATCACATTGGATGGATAATGATTTTATTTGTTCTTTACAATGAAGCGCTTGCAGTCCACATGGTGATGGTCCAAGAACATCTTCCGCTGAATAGCCACTCCAAATAGTTGAATAAGCCTATTGTAAATTTGCAGTAAATCATTTTATCCTACGAACTTGTCTTAAGTGAGATGCCTGGAACAGTCAGAGCTCTTGACAAAAGGACTAGTCACATTTCATAAAGATGGACCTGTGTTAGATTTAGATGAAAGTGCAGTGAAAATTGGTGGAGGGAACTTTAACACATTGAGATAATCAGATGATATCACATTGATGATAGAAAACAGTGAAGACCTTCAGTAATTCCTGATGAAGGTTAAAGCAGAAAGTGCCAAAGCAGGATAACAACTGGATATAAAGAAGATAAAAGGAATGACTGCTTGGGAATTATATGACTTTAAGGATGATAATGGAGAAACTGAAATTGTTCAAGATTTTCTATTCCTTGGCTCCAACATCAATCCAAAAGGAGATTGCAACAAAGGCCCCTTCCGCACACGCAGAATAATGCACTTTCAATCCACTTTCAAGGCACTTCACAGCTGGATTTTACTGTGCGGAATAGCACAATCCACTTGCAAACCATTGTGAAAGTGGACTGAAAGTGCATTATTCTGCATGTGCGGAAGGGGCCAAAGAAATCAGAGAGATATTGGGACTGGGAAGGGTAGTTATGAAGGAACTGGAAAAGTGTAAGGATATATCACTAGCAACCAGATCAAATTAATTCATGCCATAATATTCCACATTACTGTGTAAGGGTGTAAAAACTGGACACTGAAGAAAGCTGACAGAAAGAAGGTAGATTCCTTTGAAATGTGGAGTTGGAGGAGATTTTTACGAATACTGTGGACAACCAAAAAGAGAAATAAGTAGATTCTAGACAAAATGAAGGCTGAACTCTCCCTAGAAACTAAAATGAGGATATTGTACTTTGGTCAAATTATGGCAGATTCCGCATGGGCTGTCTTCACTGGTGTGAGCCTGGTAAAAACACCAGCTGGAGGAGGGAGCTCCCTCAGCTGCTGCCTCTGATTCAAGACAGCGCCACCATTTTTCCCCCTCAACCAGTGTATCGCTTAAAAAAACCTTACCCCTCTTCCCTGCATAGCTCTGTCGGCCTGAGGGGACACGCTCCTGCCCTCCAATCCCTGCAGCATTGCCAGGGCCACAGGGGTGTGTAGGGGTAAGTTTTTTTTAAGGAAAGGGGTTAGTTTTTTTTAAAAAAGTAGCACACCTCCATGTGGATGCATGGATGTGGGCTGCGGCAGCTCTCAGGCCACAAACACACAAGTGTGCGAAGGGCCCGAGGGCTGCATTGATGTCATGTACACCGATGCCTCACCGCTCCTGGACCCATGCAGAATCCGCCAAGGAGAAGACAAAATTCACTCAAAAAACAAAAATGCTAGGAAAAGTTGAAAGTGGCAAGAAAAGAGAAAGTGGCAGGAAAAGATGGGTTCACTCATTCAAGCAAACCATGACCCTCAGTTTGCAAGGCCTAAGTTAGACTGTTAATGATAGGATGTTTTAGAGGACATTAATTCATAGAGTCACCATAAGATGCAAGTGACTTGATGGCACTTAACACACATATACTCCCCCTTCCCACCACTCTTTCATAGAAAATTCATTAAGCCTGTGGGAATTTGGGAATACTGAAAACACATAGGGTTGCCAATCTCCAGGTGGGTCTAAGGCCGTGATGGCAACCTTTGGCACTCCAGATGTTATGGACTACAATTCCCATCAGGCCCTGCCAGCATGGCCAATCCACCACTCGTCTAAGGAAAAAATAGGAGCACAACCAAATGCGTATATGCCATATTAGTAAGGTTGTGCAAGTTTGGCACCTGTTTTAACAATCAATTTTTATTAATCAAAGCATTTTTCTGTTCCAACATGGCCAGAAAACAAGCAGAAAGATATAGAATTGAAAGAGACCATACACAGCATAGGTAGACTCATGTTTAGATGAATGTCTAGTCTGATCGAACTGTAAAAATGTGTTACTTACTCTGCCAAATTTCATTATATCAATGTCAACTGCTTTGATTAATAAAAATTGATTGTTAAAACAGGTTCCAAATTTGCACAACCTCCAGGTGGGGCCTGGAATGCAACTAATTTCCACACTACAGAGTTCAGTTTCCCCACAGAAAATGTGTGTCTTAGAGGTGGAACTCTATGGCAGTATACCCCAGGGAAGACCCTTCCTTCCAAAACCCCACCCTCTCCATGTGGCTACATGTGCGTACGTGTGGCTAACCAAAAAATGGATGCTATTGGCTGGTGCCAAAATGTTCAGAGGTTCTAGGGCAAGGTGCTTTCAACGGTCAAAAAAGGCAAAAACACCTGGGCTCTTCTAAATCACTACCTGCTCTAGTGAAGGGAATGTTGCCAGACTGACCTAAGGTGGACCAAGGGGACTCTGTTTGGAAGACATGAAGCTTGGTGGTAGGCATTACATTTGAGATTGCTGGGGTAGAGCAAAGACTTAAAGGAGATTTTTGTACCTTCAATTTCATATGGCTTAGGACAGCTAGTTTTTTTGCACAATTGCTTTCTGATAGAAAGAAGCAGCACATGCTGCTTTTGGTATGTCATGAAAATATGATTTATACATGCTACCTTCTGTGACCCTTGATAAATTTAATCAGTAGACAGTGTCTATAAGCAGCTTTCCTTGTATTCTGTTCACATGTTTTGCCTGCATTTTGCATTCTGACAGTGGAACAGAGTTTATCAGCAGCAGTTCATTTGTAAATGTAACCTTTCAAGATCCAATATTTGTTCATTTCTCTACTGCTTTATTGCCATCCCCCCATCCTTTCCCTTCTCTGGGTGACATGGAAGAAAAGAGAAAGCTGGAAAATCAGACCTCATTACATAGTCGGAAAGTGTGTTCATAATCTCTTTCTATAACTATCTCTATCTATCGATTATTGTGTTTGTTTCTTTACAAAATTTATATCCCACCTTTCTGCCTTGATCAGGGCCAACAAAGTGGCTGACAAATTAAAAATACATGTAATAAAAACATATCTCAAGCACCATTACAAACAACACACACACAAAATTACACTTTGTTTGTTTCTATTTATACGCTACCCTTCCCCTCATGGGCTCAGGGCAGCTTCCAACATAATATAAACAATCCTAAAATCAAATAGAAATAGAAATTGCAGATGGTGGATAAAAAACCACTTTATTTATTTATTTATTTATTTATTTATTTATTTATTTATTTATGTTTCAAATTTCTATCCCGCCCCGTCCCCGAAGGGCTCTGGGCGGCGCACAACATATAATGGATACAATCATAAAATATCATAAATAAACTAAAACTTATAAAAGCAGCGAAACTAACTACACATTAACATTTAAAATGTGAAATGAGTAAAAGCACAAGTATAGGTATAGGTGGCGCCCGATACCTAATATCAAATACTTCCCCCTAGAGATAAAAGGCGTCCGACCCCAATTACAATAAAATACACATCAATAACACTAACAGAAGAGGGGAGGAAAAGAGGGAGGCCACAACCACAGCTGCCTCAACCATAAGCCTGTTGGAACAGCTCCATCTTTCAGACCCTGCAGAATTTCATCTGATCCTGCAGGGTCCAGGTCTCATTAAAAAGAGCATTCTATCAGACAGGGGCTAGGACCAGTCATCTGCTAGCTTGTAGCCATATTTGCTCCTCCTCCCTCTAGAAGTGACCGTTGTATGGACCACTTGAAATCAATCTCAAATACACACTGAGTACACATGTATATAAACAGCAATTAAAACATAAATAAGGAAAAAGTGTCCACCTGTTGGAAGAAGATGGTAACAGAAGGGGATAGGCGAGGCTCTCCGGGGAGAGTTTTGGTGCCTTGACTGAGAAGGTCTTCTTCCAGTACAGTTGCTAAATCTTTCCTGGCAACTGGCAAGAGCTTCACTGAGGCAGGGAATGGGGGTGTTCTGTCTGCCCTGTGTGCCCTGTGCAAGCAGCACCTTGAATTGTGTCCAGAATAAAACTGGAACCCAGTGTAGCTAGACCAGGGGTCTGCAACCTGCAGCTCTCCAGATGTTCATAAACTACAAATCCATGATTTGTAGTCCATGAACATCTGGAGAGCCACAGGTTGCAGACCCCTGAGCTACACTAAGACTGAAGTGATGTGGTTTCTACAATCCATTCCAATCAACATCCTGGCTGCAACATTCTGCACCAACTGAACATTTTGAACAACCCCATACACACAGTATTGCAGTAGTGTAATTTAGATGTAGCCAGGCTATATGCTGACTAGATATTTTCTGCCCAAGAGAAGCTGTAGGTGGATAACTAGTTCAAGCTGGAAAAAGACACTCCTGGCCACAGTGGTCACCTGCTTATCCACCTGTAGGCATAGGTTCTAGAGAACTCCCAAACTTCAGATCTGTTCAGTCAACAAGAGTGCAAGCCCATGATGAAATGTGATACCTTGTTGATTTTTCAGAATCTTCAGATGGCTTAGAGTTTGGCATTTTAACAGTTTGAGGGTGACACATTACCCCATCCTGTGTATTGACTTTATGTAATCAGCCTTGAGTCCCAGTGAGAAAGCTATAAATAGCATAAATAAAATAAAATAAATAAAAATATACCCTATTTTTCATTTTATTAGCAATCCATGGTTTTTCATGGAGCAGAAGGAAGCTGACCATATCATTGCTGGCTGTGTGCTTACCAAAAATGAATTTCAGAAATGATATTTGTTCTGGATGCAGATTCATTGTTTATGGGAAAATCTGTTCAGGGTCCAAGATCCTATGTGTTCAAGTACCTTTAACATTTTTGAACCTATTAAAAACTCTTTATTCTCCATAAAATTACCATAACAGTAAGAAAAATCCTGAAATAGATCCTATAAAAATGTTTTATGCAACACCTTTAACCTATTGATGCTATAAATCCTCTGACACATGTCTCTTCAGAGTAGTTGTCCCACCCCCATCCCTTAACAGCGCCTTCTTTGTGGAAAGCAAATTGTCCAGTCTACTTGCCTGAAGCAAAGGCTGCCCATCCTTTCCATATGTGCTTATTAAATTAATTAAACTAATGAATCAATTTCTTTTGGTCTGAGTTTTAAAGAAACTTGTGCATGCAGATTCCAAGGGTCATAAAACTCCACAGTGTATTTTCCCAGGATTTTTCACTTGTCAGTTCAGACTGCCATTGAAATAAAAATGTAGAAAGTGAATTAATTTATAATTCAAGATTCTTTCAATCATTCCTGGCCTGGCTCATGACACTGTCTCTTGGCCTAGGTAACAATGGAGACCAGAAAGCAATAGGAATGCAACATAAGAGTAGCAGTTCAAAGGAAAGACACTTCCTTTCTAAAAGCCTCAGCTTCCTGCCTGGCCCTTTCTAATTAAAATGTTTTTGCTCTCATGATTAGTTCCCTGTAGGAGCCAAGCTATGAATCTCTCCTCTGCTCTTGCTGATTATTAGTGCGGCCTATGCAGATCTAGTGAGATGGAACAGCTATAACTCTAAGATATTGAATGGGGAACCTTCATTTGCATGAAAATGAGGACACCCTGCTGGCTACAGTACACAGATCATCAACTAATATATATTTGGAGCATTTTCTTCTCATTAAGTGTATGCAGGACATGAGAAATGCAAACAATTTTTCCTTCTGCCATGCAGCATCTGTGGAATGGCCTAGGGACAGACATTGTGTTTCTGTAAAAGACTTTTCAAGAACGATTTGGATGGGAAATAGAAGGCCTACTTATATGAACATTTCAGAAAAGGGTGGTGGAAGGAAAAAATCCAGGTTTATTTCCAGCCTTATCTGTGACATACTGGCCATATGCAATTCTACACAGGTGTACAGGATTCAGTCTTTGATGTGCCACTGAAAAACACTGTTCTTGAGAAACAAGCGGGGCTTGTCAAAAGCTGGTTTTTATTGTTTACATTTTATTGTCAATGTAGTTGTGGCAATTGCAGCTAGAGGTGTGAGAATGCAATATTCTTATTAATCTTGTCTTTATGGTAATTTGTTTTTCTCCCTTCAGGCTATGCAATCCTAAGTCCTTTTTTGCTATCAAGTCACAGTTGACTTATGACAACCTCTGGTGCGGTTTTCACGGCAAGAGACATTCAGAGGTGCTTTTTCATTGGCTGCCTCCGGATCACAGCTCTGGTATTCCTTGAATGTCTCCCATCCAAATAGTAGCCAGGGCTGCCCCTGCTTAGCTTCTGAGATCTGTCAAGATCAGGCTAGCCTGGGCTAGCAAAGTTACTGCCTTCTAAATTAAGGCTACCAAGTTATCCACTCTGACAACCTCCCACTGTAAAGGCCCATGCTTCCGCTGTCTCCCCATAGATAGCTAGGGTAGGGGAGTATACAAAACCCAATAATCAATAAATAAAATAAAATGTGGGGGTGGGGGAAGACTGGCAGCACTTGTTTTCACAGTCCTACCCCTCCCCAGGTTCAAATACCCTTCCCCAGGTTCCAAAGTCTAGCAATCGGTGGGAGACTGGATGGGGGTAAGTGTTGGAACGTATTAGAATCAGTTACAATGTGAAATCAGTTAGAACATTGTTTAGAATGTGACATCAATTCCAAGGAAATCTGGAAGTGACATTAATACCTTCATTGATATTATCATGGAATTTCCATTAGTTTCTAGAGAGGTATAATGTCTTTTCTGGGTTTCTCCAGAAGTGCCATACTATAGTTGCCAACAGCAATTTTTAAAAATGTGTTCTTTCTGTTGTTCCCTAGCATGCTAGCAGGCAAAGGCAGATGGAGGTGGCCAGTCTCCCAACCCTAGTGGGCTCATGGCAATCCTGTTCATGATACAAAGTTAGACCATTTGTAAAAGGTTATTTTTTGTAGCAGTTTTACCATGTCGGCTGATTTATTGTCACCAGCTCTGTGCAAAAGCTGGGAATAACTGAACCCAAAACTCCAAACTTTTGCATGAACTTAAGTTTCACAAAATTCAGGCAGCATTCCTTGGTGCCCTGCAGATCTGCAGCAGTGGGATGAAGACAGGCAAATGATTGACACGAATGTTATAAAATTAAAATATCAGTGAAGAGTATTTCTTCTTAAGGATTGCCATTATATTTAGGCTACTGTTAATGTGGCAGGTGACATTTTGATTGATACAAAAGGAAGTGATGGATACTCAAGTCTTAACAAATTGGTGTGAAAAGCTAGGCTTTGTTTCTGGATTGTATGAGATACATATGTATTCTTTTGAATATTGCATATTACCTATTCTTCATAGGGACTCTATCTGCAGGGCCATGGACTGTTCGCTCTTCTTTTTGTGACAGATGGCACTTTGGGGACATGGACACACACAGCTCATTCAGGAACATCAGTTAGCACACACATGCTTTCGTTTCTTTAATAGCTTTTAATAATTAAGTCTAATGGAGAAGCTTTGATTGCATTATACACTCAGTGGGTTAATTAGAAACCTCTAAATAAGTTACTGACTGGATTCTTTGGACTCAGTTCCGGGCTTATTCCCCCAACTAAAAAAGCTTTCTTCTCTGGAGAGTTCATGTTAGAGAATTGAGTGGAGGTAATTATGCCAGATAATTAAGATCACTAAATAAAATAATTTAATTTTCTCCCTTCCCTCTTCTCCAACCCTCAGGAACTGAGCCGGGCTGTGAAACTGCAACCATCAATAAAAGCCCCTTTACAAGGTTAAGTTGGTATTATATTCAAAATGCTTGAAATGAAGGGAAATCCAGTAAAGGTGTTGATCAGAGTAATGAGTTTTATTAATGAATCAATGGCTGTTTTTCCTTCTCCCAATATTTCCTATAAATTTTACATATCTGCCAGGAGGAAAAGCTGAGATTTCCTTAGTGTTTAATGTAGGAAGCTGGTTACCCACCCTTCAGAAGAATTATATTTTTTAGTGTCTGAGAATAGTATAAAGGTAAAGATAGTCCCCTGTGCAAACACCCGGTTATTATTAACCCAACTATATTTTCCAGGCAGCTTATGTTTACAGGGTGGTTTGCCATCACCTTTCCAGTCATCTACACCTTACACCCAAGCAAGCTGGGTACTCATTTAACCAGGCCTGGAGTGATAGAAGGTTAGCTCAACCTTGAGCTGGCTACCTGAAACTGACTTCCGTCCAGATTGAACTCAGGTCATTAGCAAAGTTTTCACTGCAGTACTGCAGCTCAGGGGCAGAGCGAGGGGGATCTGCACCCGGGGCACACACATGCCCTGCGCTCCTGCTGTGGAACTACCTGCCCTGCCATGGAACACCCTGCCCCCTTCATGCTCCTGCACTGGGGCACACTTGGAGCATCACCCCCCCCCCCCATCGTGGGCACTATGCCACTGCTGCAGCTTGTCATTCTGGGCCACGGGGATCCCTCCCAAGGATAATACCCAAACATAATTTCCCTGGGCTTGATATACACCTATAATATCTGCCCCCCAATTCCATCTCAAACAGAAAAACATCTGTTTTACTACTGAAATGGCATAAATAGCCCCAGCCCCTTGTTGTCTGCTTGAGGATACATATGGTCCTACAATTTGCATATGATCCTGCAATATGATTATTCTAGTATTCAATGTCTTCCATTCCCCATCCATTCCTAAACTGTGGCATTTCTGTTTGCTGGAGATGTAATATTACACCACCAATTTCCTGAGAACATCAAACACATGACTGGTACTTTGTTGAGATCAGTGTTGGTTAAGGGAAAAGCAGCACATTCATAAGAGGCCAATTAGCACCACTGTGCATCAGGATGCTCTGAAATGATGCCATGGAAGGGCTATTCTTCACCATGTAAAAAACACTAGCAATATTGCAGTGTCGCCATTTACTTGAGCTTGTGAGATATTAATGTGAAAGATAATATATTGCCCAGAATCAATACTTCCCTGACTTAGTAAAGATCACCATCCATCAGCCAAACTTTCATTTGATAAAATCCTCTTATGTCACTTTTACTTAGACTGATGAGATCACAGTTGCCCCTTTATAGCATGATGAATGGGCCTGGGATGAAGTATTGCCCTGCAAATTAGCACCTCTGGATCAAAACTGTGAGATTCCCCCAACTGCTGCCAAGAGGACTCACCAAACATCATAATAAAGTGCAATCAAATATAATAAGTTAATTAATTTAGGGCTTCGTTTTGCTGCACTTGCTGAGAAGCAGTAATAGAATATCTGGCCAGAAATTTAACTTGTTAAAAGTCAAGAGTTACAAACTCCCTTTGAACCATTCCTAACACTTAGACTGAATTAGACTTTATGGGAAACACAGGCTTCTCAACTTTGTTTTCCTCGCAAATAACCAAGGCAGGGAAACATTGGGAGGAGAGAGTTGGGAGGAGGACACTCAGCCCTTCCCCTTCTGTTGATTTGTTCCCTCAAATGATACTCCAGGTTAATTTAAAAGTATTTTTCTTCAGCCAAGCTGATTTCTGGAAAGAATGTCTTTTCTCACCTGTGCAAATACCACAATGAACTTTCTTCAAAGGAATATTGTGGCCAATATTCTCAAAAAGTTTGTACCAGTTCCACACTAACTGCATAGACAATTTAGAAGGCTGGATTCATTGTGGATAACATGCATATGTGCATACATTGTGAACCACTCTGTATTGTGGCATGACATATGTTGTGAATATGACAGATGCCAGAAAACAGCCTCAGTCTCTTGAAAAGGGAGAGCAATAAATATAAGAGGCCCCCAAAAGTCATACACTGTAGGTTAAAGTACATCTTGAGGTACTGTAGTACGGATGCTGCTGTTTTGTAGCTAATATGCCCCAGTTGCATCATTTGCTGTGCAGTGACATTGAAATATCTGGAAACAACCAGCCTGGATTGAATGATGAATGATGCAGCATTGCTCGAAGGTTTAGCTTTTTCTTTTTTTAGCCTGGCAATTTGGCAGGGCTTTGTTCCAAACAAGTTTACAGCCATCCCCAAAGTGCATCTGATAGGGTTCAAGGTGAAGAAAAGTTGCAAGGACTTTTCATTCCTTTGCTGATGATTCCTTTTGTATTAAAACAATATACCTCGTCTCTAGCCACGTAGCTGTTCGTTCTCATTTTTTCTTCTTTGTAAGGGTGAAAGCTGAGAGTTATAGAAAGGTTCATAATAAACTCTGTTCAGAGAAACAACTTGCTTTAGCAATTCTCTAAAGGAATTCATGTAAACATAGCCCTGCTTTATATTTAAGTGAGACTTAAAATAGCAGGAAATTCACTGGTTCTACCCTACATCGTTGTTCATCATTGTCGTCGTCGTCGTCGTCGTCGTCGTCGTCGAATCCATCATGCTAAGTAGCATATGGGGCAACAAGTGTTCTCCAGCATTCCCAGTCTTCGGTGAGTGTTTTAGCCTCTTCCCATGCAATATTCAGTGCCTGCAGGTCTTGCTCAAATGTTCTCCTCCAGGGCTGTTTCCCCATGGCACAATTATACTGGGTTACAATCAGTATCTTATAGTCCAGTTCTATTTCATCCTAGCTTCTCCCTTTGCATGGCTGCCTGTTTCTGTGAAGGAATCAAGTGAAGACTGGGAGGAAATACTCCAGTTTGCTTTGCACAAGCCCGGGTCTTTTGTATTTACACCAGAAGCATATCTGCGCGTGCGCAAACATCCCTGGTGTCCCACGTTTTGATTGGCTGTTGTTTTGGGGTGGCAGGTTGAATGAACATCTCTGCCCTGCCTTTTGAATTGCTGGTGCCTGCCTTTACCCTGCTCACATCCAATTCCCTCTCAAATTCTCATATTTTTGTGGAAAACAAGAGACTCCCCCCCCCCCACGATATGGCCACTTACATTCAACCCAAAGTATATATCTCCCTAGCTATGCACTCCAAGCAACCAGTAGATGTACAGAAAAGAAAATGGGGACATTTTGTGATTCTGCTCCTGATTAACCCAGGCAAAATGGCACCCGATCAATACCATGAGCAGAAAATGTGCTTTGGGGAACATTTCAGGAAGGGCAGGCTGTAACAGTCAGCAGCTCAGCAGAGTTGAAAATTGACATGATGTCAAGTGGGGAGATCAGAGGGGCGGGCAGCAGGGTGGCGAGATCAGGTGGCTGGGTGGAAAAATAAACTGGTTCTGCTCCCGTGGTGTTTGCACCATAGCAGGTGCTACATGGGATTTTTGAAAAGAATCGCCAAATTTAGGACCAGGAACTGTGCGAACATCTTTGTCAAACCAGGATATTTCCATCGCTCAATCTGGGATTTTTAGACCATGTAGAAATGACCCAGGTGTTTTGGGGGTGTCCTCACTGTTGTTGGGTACATAAGGATAGCCACACTTTATCCAATATGCATGAATATTCTAAAAACTGGATATTTGTAAATTTACAGTTGATCTCTGTTGATGGTCTGATACTTTCCAATTCAAAAGGCTACATCATTTATGATATGCCCAATAAAATGTAGTGGTTTGCAATGTGCACACATTGCCATTTGCCCTCCAAATTCTCTATGAATGATGTGAAAATTGCCTAAATGAATATATTTTCCCCCCATCAAATCACAAGTCACATATGTAACCCAATAGGGTTTTCAGGCAAAGAGATGTTTAGAGGTAGTTTGTCATTGCCTGTCTCTGTGTAATGTCCCTGATATTCTTTGGCAATCTCCCATCCAAATACTATCCAGGGCCCTGCTTAGCTTTTGAGATATGACAACATCAAGCTAGCCTGACAATATACAGGTCTGGGTAATATTAGCCATATTTTTTATCAATTAAGTACCATTTTTTTTAAAAAAAAAAACACTCCAGCAGTTACATAGTAGTGGTTTCTGATCTCCCACACAGTTTTTAAGTAACAGTTCCATTCACGGGATGATATTTTCAATTATTTTCAATATAAAGACAGAAAGCCATTTTCTGAGTGGATTATCCATGCAAATTGTTTGCAAATGATCCTGTGACTTTCTTGACAGATGCGGTTTTGAGTGTGGATAGTAGTGAGTGTGGATGTTCCATTCAGAAATAATTTTTGAGCATGAATTGCATGTCACTGGATCAATATGGCTGCCAGTTCCTTGTTGCTGGATCTTGCTTTGCTTTGCTAATATTTGAAACATGGAACCATTTATGTTGAGTGCTCACCATATGCCAGGAGTACCCTGTATCAGGGATGCTGATATTGTTAATTGACAATTGGTGGAATCCCTATTGCCGATTAATCGCGTGATACACAAAATATCCGGGTTTCATGATGAACTCTCCACAGCTGAACCGCCGAACATGGATTCATCCCAGTTCTGGTACTTCCTCTCCCACATATCACGTGTTTTTAAAGAACCTGCATGGAAGTGCACCCTTTTAAAAAAAACACGTGTCTAATCCAGATCAATGGGGAGGTTCAGGGGTCTAATGTAGATTCAAATTTCCTGCCGTAGAGAGTGATGCAGAGGCCTTCCAGCCAATTAGAGCGACTGCACACAGCCTTTTTTTTTGTGCCAGCTGAGGCTAACGTTAAACCATGGGCACGAGGGAACAAGGGACCTGGAAGTTGTGAAACTGTGTTCAGTGCATTCTGTGCCTACGTGCCAACATGGCCATGCGAAAAAATAATTTAAAATGCCAAAACTACGCAGTAACGAAATTGAGCAGTATGGTTCCTGCCACAACATGATAACCAATCAGAAGAAAGCTGCATAGGCAGGAATATTGTGCATATGTGCTTATGTGCTCACGTTACCATGTATTTTCGTAACAAAAAAAGTTCTTGCCCCAACACAACACAATAGCCAATCAGAACAGACCTGCTGAGTCGATCGCATGTGCGTGGGGATTGTCATATTGTTTGAATCCATGATAGACATAGATGTCTTCACTAGAAACATGCTGCTGTGGGAAGGGAGAAACCTTGATGAAAAGGTTTCTTTTGAATCCTGGTTGTACCCGTCTTTAATTCGCAGTGGGGATTCGGCCATTGAGGTATATGAGAAGGGTCACTGTAGATTGAATGATGCAGCTTGACTGTTTAGCTCTCTTTTGTTTTTGTTTTTAAAAACCAGGTTAGTACCTATATGATCTGTGACATTCTGTGATGGGGAAATGTATAAACTCACTGATCAGAAATGCATGGAGTCATTCTGTGCTCAGTCTGAACAAGTGAGATGAGAACAAGGAAGGGTCAGCAGCTACTTATGGCTCCTGAGTGAAACTTTACTTTGCTCTCCCTGGGTTAGAGCATGCTGGGACAGTATTTGATTGCCACCATATTGTTCCATAGTACTTCAAAGTTTTCTTGAAGATGAATACTTGCAATATGAGTTCAAGATCTCCTTTCACATCAACATCCTGTTCTTTTCAAAATCTGAAAGTCATTTCAGCAGTTTTAATTGTGGTGGTACATTAATGGCTAGCATAACTTCCATACCTTTCAGTGTATTTTCGAAAGCCACTATTATTAATGTGTCAACAGGTCTTCAGTTTTTCTTGAACTCCAGATGGTAAGACATTTCTCATTTTAAAATTAGATCTCATAAAAAAAATAATTAGTAATAAAGCAATGTTAAAGCTTCTATTGATGTTTTCACTTCAAAAAAGTCAACACCTTTCTTTAAAAATTGCTAATAGGATGCCAACTAAATCGTAGGAATAATGTGTTATCAGATTTTAGGTGACACTGTTGAATTTTTCCCCTCTTGTGTCCCAAAATCATACCATTATGAATCACTATCACCACCACCCCACACAAAGCATAACTGGTTCTGGACATCCTGAACACCTTAGTTTCTTGGATTCCCACCATCAGCCCAGCCATTGTACTTACGAACATTATTCTCAGCCTCTGTGTAGGAATACAAATCCACGGTCAGTTATTAAGGCTTGGGGTGTCTGAGCTTCCATAGGGCAAAGTTCACTTTGTCAAATATTAAGTTAACTGATAGCCCAATCTGGGCAGGAGCTAAAATGGCATTTGGGAGTAGAGCAGAATTGCACTGGCATGCTTGCCCCTTCTGCCAGCGTAAGGGGCACCCATGTCAGCAGAGAGAGCAAATACGCTGCTGTTTGGGTGCCCTATAGCTCCGTGGTGGCCAAACCCAGAAGTGGATGCTGCCGTGGAGCTACGCTGACATCATAGCAAATGCCAGCACAGGGAGGGGCAAGCTGGGGGTGTTCCTGGAGGTGGAGCTGACTTTAGTCAGCTTCCACTTGGACTTTTGAGCTGAGAATGCTGACCTAGGGACCTCAGACTTATGCCACTCCCAAAATGTTGTAACTCCATTTAGTGGGCTTCCCAGGCAGCTGGGTTTCCCCCCCCCTTTTTGCCGCCTCCCGATGAGATGTGGAAGTCTTCTGGAGGTGTCACTGCAGCGCAGTAGCTGTGCCCGACTGCTCGAGCCCTATGGATTGAACTGCCCAACTCATGAAAGTTTAAACTATGGAAACTTGTGTTGGTCTCTCAAGAGCTACTGGATGCATGTTTTCCTCCTTGATATCACAGGCTAATATGGCTACTCATCTGAAACTTGTTCATCCAGTGATGCATGACAAGAATAGTAGCAGTGAGTAGTGGAGATCCACTTGTGCCACAAAGTGATGCTAAGGATGGCACTGATATACTTTATCATGAAATAATAATGGTCTCATTGAACAACTGAATGTCAACAGAGGGATCACATGGCTGTATTTAATTAGCTTTGAAAATCATATCAGAAGAAATTCCTTAGATTACACCTTACACATGTGGAAAAGTCAGTAAAAATAGAATTGCTTCTACTCAGGACAAGCAGACAGAAAGGAGAAATTTTAGGACTTCCACTTGCACAAGGGTTGTTGCACATGCAGAAATCTTTAGTGATTTCTGTGGTGTTATTGAATATGTAATGGAGTTTGCCATTGTGATTTGAGATTTCTGCTCCAGCTGATCTTACACCACTCAGGTAATATCAGGATAAATGCCTCAACAGTTTTACTTCAGGGATATAACAAAGTCATTCTCTGGAGCAAATTTGCTTTTGTTGTTTTTAGACCCCTTCCACTCCAAAGCCCCTTGGGTTTCCTATGCAATGTATTGTAGATAGGAGACTTTGGCAAAATTTGGGATATCATGCTGGGGGTGTTTTATTTTAACTTCAGCCTTTCTATTTTGGACAGCAAAGTATATGCTAAGGCCAGCAAGTGAACTACAATCTGATGCATTTTCATAGCATTAACACAATGGCAAATCAAGAGATATGTGTCATTATGTCAAAGAACCTGTCTGCCTTAGAACAGTGTTCCCAGTGCTCCCATCCATCATGTAAATACCCTGCACAAACAGTCTCCTGGATTCTCTTTGTGTACTTGCTGTCATTGCTGTAGAAAGTAATGGTCTGAAATCATTCACACCATTAGCTTTAATGGATTAGAACTGTGTCATTTAAGGTAAGGTCCAGGTGCGATTGTGCTGGCAGAGTGCATCTCTGCCCAAGTGCCACTGATACATGTTATTGCAGACAAGGGGAAGAAAGAAAACAAGACATTTCTCTGTCACCTTGGGGAACAAAAGGGATGCATTTTTCATTTGTCCCCACTGGAGGTCAGTGGAACATTGTTTAACATTGTTTTTCAGGACAAAGGAAATGCAAAACAGTGACATTTCAAGGGTGAATGTATATCTTTTTCAGTGTCTTTGTTATTGTACATCTACAGATAATGGTTTAAATTGTCCATAATGCTTAGTTTTAATGGTCACCATTCCATACTTTATGGGACATTAAATCAGTATTTGTTTTATTGGCATAATTGCTTATTTAGATGCACAGAAATACTGGAAAAGGTGCCTTATTGTACCCTCTAGATGCTTTGGATATAATTTAATAATATGCAAAGTACGGTAGCATAATTTACAATAATTTCATAACTCTTGCCCTCTATCACTGGTAATGTCCTTTCAACTTTTAAGGCTGGTGCTATAGAAAGTATTGCTGTGATGAATGCTTTCACAGAAACAATAGACTGGCAAATGACTCTAACCATTCGCTAAGACCAGCATCACACAACGTTTAGAAATTGGAGCTAGAACACACTTAAGGGGTTTTTTTTTGGGGGGGGTACAAATTGAATAGAATACCCCCCCCACCCCGACTGTTAAGTGTAATTTGGAATGCAAGAAGGAATTGTTGTTGTTGATATTCCTACCCAATTGGCATCTAATGTGATTACAGGCCAACTTGGACAGTACTTTGGAGATTCATGATCTGATCTCCCAGTTCCTTAGGGAATGACTTCCCCCACCAAAGTTTTTTTTCCCTGATGCATCCTAATGCCAATTGCAGTTTTTACTGCTATTGTTACATACACACCCTCCTTTTCTTCTTGCTGGTATTTCAGGTACTGGTGGCCAATGTCCAGGTTTTCTAGGAGGTTTCTCACTATAGAAAGAGACCTAGCAAGTTTGGGGTGATGGTGGATTTAGCTTACAGGCCCCAAACATTCTGAATGCCCCCCCTCCCCAGATCTGAAGCTTACACCCATATATGTGCATGGTCCCTATTAAGAATTTCTGGTCTAGAAATAATGAGTTTTTATGACTATGCTAGCAAAGAAAATATAAATATAGGGATTAATGTCTTGTAAACATAACAAATATTAATGCATAATATTTTATTTACTTTCTCAGGGTTAACAATAAGCAAGTAGAAATTAATTCACTTAATTAAGGAGGTTACTTCAGGTTTCCATCAGTATTACAGTGAACAGATGGTGGAATTGTTCTGTACATGATCTGAACATGAGCAACCATTGAACACATTTCAAAGGAATGAATGCTTCATGTATATTTCATTGTTACTGCTGTTATCTAATGAAACTGTGTCTTACTTCAGTTGAATTATTCTTATCGAGATGTAAATCTATATCCCTGGGTAAATTCTTAGAACTGTAGTGACATAATATTTTCCATATGTAGTAGAATCTCCTTCTTTGGATTGGTCATCTGTCAAGAGTGCTTTGATTGTGTATTCCTGCATGACAGACTTGATGGCCTTTGTGGTCTCTTCCGACTCACATTCTATGATATAGTGCAGGTTTTCAGGACATCATCTCCTGAATTAGAGAAACCCCTCAAATTATGAGAACTCAAACTCTACCTGGAATGTTAACAGTAGCAAAGACCAATGGTGAATTTTTAGCAGATGATGCTCAAGAACTCAGACCATAACCTCTGACCCAATGGTCTAAGCTCAGAAGAACTTGTAAGCCAGTCTGAAGGAGAATCCTAGATAATCCTAGCTCATGTGAGATTGAGGAAATTAAACTTCCAGACCACAATAGCTGCTTTGAAAAAATTCTAGGTGCCCAGCTAATTCACTGCACACATTAAGGATTGATGCAAGCATGCTTTACTCAAAATAAGAACATAAGAACCATTTTCCCCATTGTCTTTGGCCAAATCTGCAGCAGAATAAAAGGAGAATGGAACAGTATCAACTTGCAGAGGCCTCCATGGCGTGCCCATGAGCCCGCCCCACCCCAAGCCTCTTAAGGAGGCCCCGAACCGTGACAAGGTCTGTCGCGCAAGCTCGGCCTCCCCACAAGGATGTGCTCTTCGCCCAAACCGGCAGGGCTGAGACAAATAAAGCAGCCAACCCCACCCTTAAAATTTAGGAAGGGTGGGTGGGTCAGTTTTGCTCCAGGCTTCAAAAGAGGCCGGAGCAACCCCGTGCTGCCTAATATATAGGAAGTGCGCTTCACCCTTTCCAACTTGTGCACATCACGCGATCAGGGCCGGGTGTGGCTCAGCCGCCCAGCCGGCCCAGAGCATGCATGCTCCCTGCTCTGGAGCTCTCTCTGTTCCTTGCCCACTGTTGCAATTACGGCCCAGTTGAGTCTAGTGCCGTTATTTACCCAAGCAGCACTCACTTGTAAATATAGTGAATGCTCAATATCTGAAGATAATTAATTCCAGTATTTGGGAATGATAGGAAGCTTTCTGTGATTAGACAGTTATTTTGTTATTTTGCCTCCTGATTTCTTCTTCCTGGGCAAGAAAAGATAGGAAGGGAAGTGAGGGAGGAGAGTTACTTGGCACATATGTGCCCAATAGTAATGTTATCTGGTTAGAACAGTTAGCTGATTTTCCTGCCAAACAGGATCACCATGAGCGGTGGTTCTTTGCATCGTGTTCCCATTTTCTTCCTATTGCATCATCTCCTTTAAAAGGGGCTTGGACAGATTTTTGGAGGAGAAATCGATCTATGGCTACCAATCTTGATCCTCCTTGGTCTGAGATTGCAAATGCCTTATTTATTTTTATTTTATTTTATTAAACTTTTATACCGCCCCATCCTTGAAGGGCTCTGGGCGGTGCACAACATATAAAATACAATATAACATGATAACATATAAAAGCAGCGATAAAAATTTCCAAGTCTTAGTCCAATTTTTAAAAATTCAAAAATTTGAATTTAAATTTGAGTGTGAGGTGGCGTCCAGCAATCCAATAACATAAAGTCCCTCCCTCCCCATGAAAAAGGGAGGCATGGCGAGTCTCATCAGATGGTTAATGGCCCAGGTGTTGAGGGCCGGGGGGGAGGCACCATTAGCGGCTGGTTCCTCCAAAGGCCCGGCGGAACAGCTCCGTCTTACAGGCCCTGCAGAACTCCCCAAGGTCCCGCAGGGCCCGGACAGCTGGTGGGAGAGCATTCCACCAGGCCGGGGCCAAGGCCGTAAAGGTCCTGGCCCGTGTGGAGGCCAGCTGCATCACCGAGGGGCCAGGGACCGCCAGTAAGTTGGCCTCCGCCAATCGGAGAGGCCACACAGGGTCATATGGGGTGATGCGGTCTCGAAGATACGATGGTCCCAGGCCGCGAATGGCCTTAAAGGTCAACACCAACACCTTGAAGATGATCCGGAACTCTACTGGAAGCCAGTGCAGCTGCCGCAGTACAGGCTGGATGTGTTCCCAGGAGGTGCTGCCTGTTAGCAAGCACGCAGCTGCATGCTGAACCAGTTTTAATCTCTGGATCAAACGCAAGGGAAGGCCCACGTAGAGCGAGTTACAATAGTCTAATCTGGAGATGACCGTTGCATGGATCACAGAGGCTAGATCCGTTCGGGAGAGGAAGGGGGCCAGTCGCCGGGCTTGACGAAGATGGAAAAAGGCAGCCTGGGTTGTATGGGCCACCTGGGTCTCCATTGAGAGGGACAAATCCAGGTGGACCCCCAGGCTGCGAATGGAGGGGGTCGGCACCAATGTGACCCCCTCCCACACCGGCGGCTGGAAGGTCCCTCCCCCCTCATGGCCAAGCCAGAGGATCTCCGTCTTTGATGGATTCAGTTTTAACCTGCTCTGTCGCAACCAACCAGCGACCGCCTCCAAGCAGTGCTGTAGAGCCACAGGGGCGGCGGCTGCCCCCCCTCCATCAACAGAATGAGCTGTGTGTCATCAGCGTACTGATGGCAAATCAGCCCAAAACTCCGTACCAGCTGAGCAAAGGGTCGCATGTAGATGTTAAATAACAGCGGGGACAGCAATGCCCCCTGGGGTACACCGCATTGAAGCGGGCACTTCCGGGAGGGCTGGTCCCCACACCTCACTTGCTGATTCCGGCCCCGGAGGAACGAGGTTATCCATTGAAAGACAGTGCCCCGCACTCCGGAGACGGCCAGGCGGTGGGTCAAAAGGTCGTGATCGACCACATCAAACGCTGCGGTAAGATCTAACAACACCAGCAGCGCCAATCCGCCTTGGTCAAGCTGAATACGGAGTGTATCCGTGACGGCGACAAGAACAGTCCCCGTCCCATGCCCAGCATGGAAGCCGGACTGGAAGGGGTCAAAAGCAGACCAGGTGCTCAGGAGCAGCAGTAGCAAAAGGCTATTGCTTTCACATCGGGCATGTGAGCTCCCAAAGGCATCTGGTGGGCCACTGCAAGTAGCAGAGTGCTGAACTAGATGGGCTCTGGTCTGATCCAGCAGGCTCTTCCTTATGTTCTTATCACTCGAAAGTTGGCAGTACTTTGTGATTCTAAATAGGTACAAGAGCTTTGTTTGTGTGGATTACTTTGTTACCTGGAATGATGTCTGCTAGGTAGGGACAAAGCTTTGCATTTCACCTGGCATGGAAGGAGGCCAGATGGGAGGGAGCAGTGACAGACACTGTTTTCTTTTCTTTATAAAGTTCCCACTTCCTGTTCATATCCTAGTGGAAAGCCATCTAGGTGACAAATTAGGTCAATTGCGACAGCTGTGTCTCTGCCCAGGAGTTTGTTGGATTAAGTTTTGAATGAAATATCTTGGAAATATCTGATGCAATTCAAGTTGTCTCTCCCTGGGCTGGAAAACATGCAAGAGGTTTGGTAAAGGCCAGTACGGTTCTTGAAGTGCTCTGAAATCACATTAGCATCAGCTCCAGTATCTATTTGAAATTGTGAAGTCAAATATTTTCCAAGACACTACATATGGGTAAGTTATGGGTTTGACTGGTCCCCAAAATATCTGGTCAGAGGCACCCTCTGTAGATAGAACTTCTTCTTCTACCATGAATGAAGCAAACTATAGGAAAATGTCCCATACTTGTAGCACTTGTAGCACTCTGCAGCCATTGCAGAACACTTGTAACACTCTGCAGCCATTGCAGAACACTTTGTTAGGGGTCTGGCTGTTTGCTTAACTAGCTCACTAGGGTTCTCCTGGAAAGATCTGGGACTTTTCATCATTGGAATGGGGTGTTTAGGTAACTTTGCAGTCCTAGAAACCTCTTGGGAGTTATTTTGGAGAACGCTGTTCATGGACCGGTGCTCTAACTCTTTTAGTATGCTGATGTAACATAATGAGAAAGATATAAAATGGTAGGACAATAAGATGAGAAATAATCTTAACTGAATATTTGGTTCTGTTTTCTAAGTTGCCTTTAGTTAAATATTAGGACTAATGAAATATATTAAAGAAATATTAATTTATATCTTGTATATTTGTTTTACTGTGTTTACATACGAATTATTACAATGTTATATCAAAAAAAATTCAATAAAGAAAGAACATTAGAAAAAAAGAAAATCTGACCAAAAAAAGTTTCAGGTGGGGAAAACTTTGGCCGTTTCCGCACGGCCCATTAACGACGGCCTGGGGGCGGTAAAAACACCTGACTGCACTTCCCTCCCCCCAGGGCGGCGTTAGGCCGCCCTAAACAACAACCCTTTAAAGGGTTGTTGTTGGGGAGGAAGCGTCTTCAATGCCCGTAGTGCGAACAGCGCCGCCAGGAAGGCTGCTGTCTCCCGTCCCCATACTCCGCGGTGTCCTCATCGTGTCGCCTGCTTGGCGTCGCAGCCCCGCCCACACTGTCCTCCGACCTCCAGGGGTGGGAGGGCAGCGTGAGCGATGCTGCGAGGCCTCGGCTAACGAGGACACCGTGAGTAAACGCGAAGACGAAAGAGGCGGCTCCGTGCGGAGCCGTCTGCCGGCCTCCGCTTCGCCCGTTCATGCGAACGGGCTTGCGCCCCCACACCGCCAGAACTCTTGGCGGCGTGGGGGCGCATCCTGGCCGTGCGGAAACGGCCTTTGCCATTGTTCACTGCATCAGTTCTCCACTCTCTCTCAAGCCTCAAAGAGAAAAACTGCAGACCTTTGCAAGCAGCTCTGGAGACAACTGGAGTTCAAACTTCTGACACAATGTTATGGGGGATGGTAGTATGACTGATAGGTTAAAGTTTATTTTCAACAAGAACAATTAGAACTATTAACAGTTACTCAGAAGTTCTCAGTTTCTAACACCTCTCTGTGCCCCCTCCCAGTTCTCTTAAGTCTACCCATTAACTCAAACTTTTAAAGATACATCATTGCAACATGCTTGCTATCACACATACCAATTCATATATCCCTCTGCGACCTCTGCAATGAGAATTGTATTGCCTAGGGAAGGGAGATTCATTCTGCCATCTGCATGAAATTTTGGAGAGAGGATCCCTTGGGCAAGCGGCACAACGTTGAGAACTTCAGAGTTGGGTAATGGGGGGAGAAGTTACTCTTTTTACATTTGTTAATTTCCTAATATGGCTAGCTTTAATCTCTATGCTACAGAATGTGGTAAAATGTCATACCAACAGACCTTCATTTTATTTTATTTTGCATCCTTCTCAGTGCTGTTGAATATTGATAAAGAGATTACTTGGGATAGATCAAACTATATTTTAAAACATGGTCATCATCTGTAGTTGGGCCAATGCTTCAACAACATGCTTTGCTAAGAGCTTTGGAAAATGTGGTCCATATCCAAGGACTAATCTGGAGACTTTGGGTTCATGACCTCCTGGTTAAATTGCAGTGGTGGTATAGCTTATCAGATTTAAGAAAAACCAGCAAAGACAATGGGAATTATAAAAATGTGTGATGTACTGTCGAAGATTTTCATGGCCGGATTCAATTGGTTGTGGTGGGTTTTCCAGGCTGTGTGGCCGTGGTCTGGTAGATCTTGTTCCTAATGTTTCACCTGCATCTGTGGCTGGCATCTTCAGAGTGGTATCACAGCAGGAAGTCTGTTAATGTAACAGACCTTCCCTCTGCGATACTCCTCTGAAGATGCCAGTTAGATGCAGGTGAAACATTAGGAACAAGATCTACCAGACCACGGCCACACAGCCCACAAAACCCACAACAACCATACAAATAGGAGTATAAAAAGTTGTACTTTTGATAGTACAACAAAGTTAACATGGAATTATGTCAAGCACATTTTTCAAAAGTACTTTGCTATGGCTAGATAGTAGTTGCAGTTTTTCAAATCACATGTACTGTGTCCTATCTATAGAAGTTGTTACGAAGCCCCCAGAGGCATTACTGCTGATAAAAGTGGTATTTGCTTAACACAGCTTAACTAGCCACTTTGTAAATAGAATCATATACATGAAAAACACCCTCTGAATTATTGAGAATATGGCAGGTTTTCTCTTTTTTCCTTAGTGTAGTTTTAAGCACATTCACACAAATGCCCACTAGTGGGTTTCAGCAAGTGAGCATGCATTTACAGTTAATTGATCATTTCTGTAATGGAGAAATTCAGCAGGACTTTTTAATTTATATCTTTCTTTGACTGCTTTTTAAGCTTCAGTGTCTATCAGGAGACATTCCTTTTATTTTCAGCTGGATTCTTTTTATTTTGCTAGGTCTATTTAAAATGATTTTTCTATCTACAGCTTCTTCTTTTTGAAAAAAGAGAGAGATAAATTATGTTCCAATTTTGTATGCATTTCTTTTTAATCTTTGGCATTATGAAGCCACTCACAGTCCTGCTATTAGATGCTAAACTGACATCAAGGTCATTTTGTACTCATCTGTGACTTTCTAATGGAAGGCACAGATGTCATTAAAAGCCCAGTTAGGTATTAAAAGCACTTTTAAATTCACAGATATTCTGGGCTTCCGGAAATAATTTTAAAAAATAATCTTGTTGCAATACTTGAGCCCAATTAGGATATTCTTACTTATGCTACATGGTGCCTCTTTGCTATTTTGATATGTAATAGTTTCATGAACAGTTAATAGGATCTGCTTGGTCTGTAATTCAGGAACTGTTGTGAGAGCTAAAGACTAAGCATTAAGAGTAAAAACCCCATCTTGGGGGGGGGGGGGCAAAGTGGTTCCAGAACTAGTGTGGAGTCATGCCAGCATGTTTACCCACCCTACCAGCAGAAGTGCTATTTATGCCAGCAGGAAGGGCAAATGTGGAGCACCACAATGGTCCACAATGCCTGCCATCTGAAGAGCTGCACCTGCCTAAAGCTGGATATTGGCATGGCTAAGGCAGACTAGGGGAATTCTTGGGGGTGAAGCTGACTTTAGTTGGCTTCCACCAGGCAGTGTCAGAGCAAAGGGGAACTGTGCCCAAGGCAAACGTACTTCCTGTGCCACTGCCCCACCCCATCCCTGCCCCACCCCGCCATACCTCTGCCCCAGCATGCGCCCAGTGCATTGTGCACCTCCCTGCTCCTTTGTGCTATGCCACTGCCATCAGGCTTTCAAGCTGGGAATATCCCCAGCACAGGCCTCCAATTGCGTGAATCTGTTTTGCCCCAGGGATGGCTTTCTGGAGGCTGGAGATTTTCCGGAGTTTGCTTGCTTTCCTGCAGTACATGGGGGGGGGGGGGCCTGGAAGTGGTGAGGAAGTGTGGCAGTGGTGTCATCCTCAGCCACCAGAGTTTTCTGGAATGAGCTGTAAATCCCACCTCAAATGCTGGTTAAAGAATGATACTTGCCATCAACCTTAATATGAGACAAGTATGCTGATCAAGAGCAGTTACACTTTAACCTGCTTGTGAGGAGGAATGAGGAAGAGCTGTGGCTCACTGGTAGAAGCTTTTCTGCAGACAGTCCCGGGTTCAATTCATGGCTTCTCTAATAAGAGAATCTTGGGTATTTCTCCCCCCACTCTTAGAACTCTTATAAAGAAACACAAAACATATTTTTGACAAATAAGAAATAGAAATATATAGTCTCACTGGGGACACTGCTGTGAACCCATTTTGAGGATATTTTCTTTTATAAACTTTACATAGATGTACCTGATTGTAAACAATCCAGAAATTGTAGATTCTTTGGTGTGCAGGTTAAATTCTTTTCATGACACAATTAAAGTTGCTCTCTCTAAACATCTTGATCATTTACCATATTCTGACTAACTGGTTTACATTTCCTGTCAGTATCTCTTTTCAGGAAACAGATAAAAATGCTTATTTGTGTTATAGCTCTTTTCACCTGTGGCTTTTAAAGAACAGCCTGCCTTATGGCTTATTTCTTAGAGCAAAAATAAATAGCACACACTCTAGGGATTATAAGAGAGCAGTGAGATCCATAGAAGTAAAACTTCTAAACAGAGGTTACTCTTGGAAAATTATTCACCAATCCAGAAGAACACCAGACAGTACTATTAGGAGGGACCTATTATAATGAAAAATTAAACTTATAGAAAACAGCATAATCAACTTTTTTTAGTACTCTCACATCAGTCACAAAAACAAACATATTATTTTCAAATACTGGCCATTAGTACAGGAATTGTCAGGCTGTGATCCTCCCCTCTCATCAGTTTAAAAAAAGCCAGGAATTTTGGGGATGTGTTAGTTAAAACAGATGTGAGAGGTACACGCATGCACGCACACACACACAAAATCCCCACCTACTATAGTGGGGCATTTCAAGTGTGGCAATTGCAGTGTGTCCACTTACTGTAGAACTGAAGAAGGTTTCCTTCCCTAATTTCTCTTGGAAACTTAAAGACTTCTCTAATTGTAATACGAAAAATGTAGTTTATTATCTGTGATGGTCAATTATTTTCACATATTGGGGGGTCCAATTTTTTTAGGAGGGCAGTTTGGAGTGCTTTGAGACATGTCTTTTCACAGCCATACCACCAAAATAGTAAGAGAAAGCACCTCTTGTTGGTCATTTTTATTAAGTAAGCAGCAGGGGAGATCTCAGAGATCCCACTTCACTTTGGGGTCCTACTAGTTCTGTCTTTCTGTTTGTTAGAATACCTGCTATTGTATTTTGTTTTCTAAAAACCACTACCCTTGGAAGAACTCACAAGATCAGTCTATTATTTGGACATCTATTAGCTTAGTGACTGACCTTTGAAACTTTGTCTGTACAGTATTTTGATTTCGTTTGCACAATTAGTGGATTGTTGAGTTGGAATATTTCAGGTGTATATGAATATAACACCAGAGAATTGATCTGGACTTTGTGCTTCTGCATGGTCTATATGAATCCTTGGATCACGAGACCTTTATTATTATGATAATTTAAGAAACAAAATAGAACTAATTATTTAATGATTTATGACATCATCATATATGCTTGGTAGTAGTGTCCCAAGCCTAAAGAAGTAATACTTGCTCCACACATATGTTTCTAAACATTATTCCAAAGTGCCAAGGGTATAGTTATTTTTGGCAACTTTAAAAGTCTTGGTGCTGTATATAGCTTTCTGTTCTTAAAATAAACATTGGCATAATTAATGAGAGTTTTAAAAAATTGTCCAATGTGATGCTCAAAAAAAGTGGAGTATTGCTGCTACATAGGATTGTTTTTTTAAAAAACCTCTTTGTATGTTTCTTTGATCAAATGACTAAACTGAAGCTAGAATGGCTAAACAGGTCCAAAGCATGGCAACCAAAACAGTTGAAAATCTGGATTCCATGCTCTATGAGGAGCTGCTTCAGGAGCTAGGTATATTTAGTCTGGAGAAGAGAAGATTAAGGGGTTGGACATGATAGCCATGTTTAAATATTTGAAGGGATGTCATGTTGAAAATGAAATGAGCTTGTTTTATGCAGCTCCAGAGACTAGAAAGAGGAGTAATGGTTTAAAGGTACAGAAGAAGAGATTCCACCTAAACATTAGGAAGAAATTCCTGACAGTAAGGGCTGTTTGACAGTGGAATGCACTGCCTTGGAGGGTGGTAGAGTCTCTTCCTTTGGAGCAGTGGTGGATTCAGCTGGTTCAGCCCGGTTTGGGTGAACCAGTTGTTAAAAGCCCCCATGCTCCCCCTCCCCTGGGAGAAGGAGCGACGGGGCTTTTAGCACCTTGGAGCCCAGGATGGGGAGGAGAGCTAAGCCTGGCAGCACTGGGGTGTTTGGAGCAGAGGGCTCTGGCTGGGCTCTCCTCCCTGCCCTGGGGGGGGGAGGATTTGAGGCGGCCTGTGGCCAGCCAGCCCTTTACAGGCTAGGGCGGGCCACAGATCAGGCCATGCAGCTGGGCCAGCAGTGCGGCCTGCTCTATCCCTGGAAGGCCACCCCAGCTGGAGAAAGGGCCCCCCAAGCCACAAAGCTTGCCCCCAGGCATGTGGCCTGCTCCAAGGTCTCTGGCAGTTGGTGAAACAAGGCCAGCCGCAGCTACCGCCTTCCCCACCCAACATTGAAAAGGTGGTGCAGCAGCCAGGTAAGTGGGTGGTGGGGGGCATGCAATTGGGGCACCTGGTGGGGGGGGAAGCAAGTCTAGAAGCTTCAGCCAGAAGCAGGTCAGGTGCTGTGGAGCTCCGCAGCACCCACCCACCTTCCAGCAGGCGTACGTGCCACATACACTGGCCTGGAGAGCAAATGGGGTGGCCTCCTAAGTTCGTTTAGCCTACTACCACATCTGGATTGGGCTGCCTGCCTGCTAACAATAGTACATTTAGGAGGTAATTAATTCATAGGGTCTCCTTAAGTCAGAAGTGACTTAACCTATGCACATATGTTTCTCTGGTGTGTGGCCCTGCACTCAGAATAAGATCCATCTAAAACTACTAAAAGCATTCTTTTTGGAATATAAACATTTTAATACATTTTACTTTTTGCCAAGTAAAATTTAAATTATGATTCCTCCATATGATATGTATGTATGTGTGTGTGTGTGTTCTTTTAATATTCTCCAAATGTATTTGGCTGTTGTGCCCTCTCCTCACAATTCCCCCTGTTAAAACCTTAAATTGCTTGTATTAGTGTACTGAAATTGTCGAAAAGGAGATATTGAAACCTTGACTTCATTCTCCCAAGGAAGCAATTACAAAACTGGGTTAATATGAAATTAAGTTGTTTGTAAATGCAACTGTTTAAAATTTGCCTCCAGGGAAATCTTGTTAAAATAGGACATTCTCTACTGCTTGAATCTTTGCCAATTATCCAGTTCCATTTATGCTATAAATCAGATCATCAGTTGCAAGCTATCTGAAGAACATGGCACATGGATTTAATTGAATATGTTTAGCCAGAGAAATTTTAATAATAGGATACTTACCTTCATAGGAAACAATGCTGAAGTTTACCTCCATCCCATGAAGGTTTTGCCTTGCTGTTATAGCTGAAGCAGTCATCTTTAAAACAAAACTCACATATTCCTAATGTATATTGCAAATAGACTGCCCAGTCTGTCTGTATCAGCTTCCTTGTGTGTCTCTTCTTTGTGTCTTTCAGCAATAATGTTGCAGAACAGTTTGGTAGGTACATGAGCAGAATCTTAGTCTCTTGAGGATTCAAATCATTCTTGAAAAATATTAGTACAGGGAAGTATTTGTATTGCTTCCCTTTCCCATCTTCATATTATTGAACTAGATAAAAATTACATTTCACAGTGAGTTGCTAACAGATGTAAGATGACTCCCTCCATCCCTTTTAGCTGCAGTTATTCTTCCTGCCTCCATTCTCTGAAGGTTGCCCCAGGACGGCTACTCTGCAGGCTCCGATGCTGGGTGCCTCTTGAGCCCCAAAAGTTGATAGTTGTACTCAGCTTTCCTGCTGATTCCAGCAATATATGGTTTTCCTCCTCCTTTCCTGGAGCTATCTTCAAAGATACATAGGCAAACATAAGAGAATTTTAGCCGGTCAGAAGCCATTGAAAAGCATTGGCACCGCAGAGGACAGGTCTATGTCAATGCTTTTCAGTGGGAGTCCTCGGAGTGGCTAAAATTCTCTTATGCATGTGGGCGTATTTTCAAAAATAGCTCCTCCAAAATAAAAAAAGGGAAATGATATATTGTAGGAACTGGCAGGATGAGCTGAATACAACTTTGTACTTTTAGGCCTGAAAAGGTTCCCAGCATTGGAGCTTGCAGATCAAACATCCTGGGGCAACCTTCAGCAAATGGAGGCAGGGAGAATCCCTTCACCAGCATACAACATTTCAGGTGCAAGCAGAGAGTGAAATTTACCAGAGAGCGAAATGGCCAGGCAGGAAACATCCTCTTTCCCCCTTTGACGCAGAACCATAACGAGGGGGAACTGCACCTGAGGCATTGTGTGCCCTGCACCCCTGCCATGCTCCACCTGCCCCTGGCACACCCCTGTACCAGCGTGCACCTGGTGCGAGACGCCCCCTGTCCCCTGGGTGCTACACCACTGCTCTGACACCTTTGCTGTTAAGGACCAAACAAGCAGCTGCCTCTGGTCCCCTGGACCTCTTATTTTGGGTTTTTAGGACATCCCACGGACATCTTTTTTGTGCTGTGCAGAATGGACTTTTGTCAGGCTGAGTGATTAAAAAAATTGAAAATGCACATTTTTCAAACCATGGTGTTATGACCTGATCTTACGGGCAATCTTTGCAACATGCAAATCTTAATTTTATTGCTGATGCATTTTGATATCTGCTCTTTGTGCACAAATTGGAAATACAGAAACCTGCAATAGCCCAACCATATTTCTCTCAAATGCCAAGCACTGCCCTTGCAGGCTGAGAACAATAGAGAACATCTGGTAGTCTTTATATTAACACTGTTTAAGAACAGAAGTTGAAAAAGTTAGCTTAGTTTATTTCCCCCAAGTGTGGACACTTAGCCTTTTCCTAAGGACTACTTTCCCCTGAACTTATTATGAATGAGGTTTCAATGCAATCCTAGCTGAAAATAAAAGATGGAAACATGAGACTGTTTTCTTCTCTAAGCTATACACTTGTCTTGATTTCTTCACACATTCAAAAAAGGTTTTATACTGTAGGCCTCTTGAAACTGGCAGGAGCAGGGGAGACCTTGAAGCCCTTGAGTTAAATATGATGTGAATTTACAGCTGAGTGAAGGCTGAAAGATTGATAGGGTTTTCTTTCATTGTGTTGTAAATCCGGAACTCTGGTGCTAGCTCTGGTGGTAAATTTCAAGCACACAACCTAGTCATGAGCAGGTAGAGTGGACCAAGTTGCCGTTATAAGACTGTAGCACAGAATTATTTCAGTAGAAGTTTATGGAAGGAAAGAAGTCAAGCTATAAATCATCCATTGGTATAATCATTGCCCTATTTGCCTTGACATCTATCCAATCCTGCTCTGCCCTTGACACGATCATTGCTGTAATCCTAGAATCTCCCGTCTTCCTTCCATTCATTAGTACAGCTTCCTTTTGTAGTCAATCAAAACACTTGTTTACACCCAACTGAGGACTCCTTGCATCTGTTCCAGGCAGGAGATTATTCTTTTCTATGTACTTGAATGTTGAGCTAAAACCTAAACTATTTCTTCTTTTGGATGGATTTTGGTTTTTATGTGTTGCATTGGTACAGTGCTGGCCAGTGGCACAAAGCCGAATTTGACAATACAGCATCCCCAGGGATGCCCCTGGGACACTGCTGCTCTTTTAGAACATAAGAACATAAGAACATAAGAACTAGCCTGCTGGATCAGACCAGAGTCCATCTAGTCCAGCACTCTGCTACTTGCAGTGGCCCACCAGGTGTCTTCGGGAGCTCACGTGCAGGATGTGAAAGCAATGGTCTTCTGCTGCTGCTGCTCCTGATCACCTGGTCTGCTAAGGCATTTGCAATCTGAGATCAAGAAGGATCAAGATTGGTAGCCATAGATCGACTTCTCCTCCATAAATCTATCCAAGCCCTTTTTAAAGCTATCCAGGTTAGTGGCCATCACCACCTCCTGTGGCAGCATATTCCAAACACCAATCACCAATCG
Organism: Sphaerodactylus townsendi; assembly: GCF_021028975.2. Lineage (NCBI taxonomy): Eukaryota > Metazoa > Chordata > Lepidosauria > Squamata > Sphaerodactylidae > Sphaerodactylus > Sphaerodactylus townsendi. Next base: position 91,374,737 of record NC_059429.1, on the reverse strand, counting down.
TTGCGTGAAGAAGTGTTTCCGTTTATTAGTCCTAATTCTTCCCCCCAGCATTTTCAATGAATGCCCCCTGGTTCTAGTATTGTGAGAAAGAGAGAAAAATTTCTCTCTGTCAACATTTTCTACCCCATGCATAATTTTATAGACTTCAATCATATCCCCCCTCAGACGCCTCCTCTCCAAACCTCTGAACACACACACACACACTCACTCACTCACTCACTCACTCACTCACTCACTCACTCACTCACTCACTCACTCACTCACTCACTCACTCACTCACTCACTCACTCACTCACTCACTCACTCACTCACTCACTCACTCACTCACTCACTCACTCACTCACTCACTCTATTTATTTGATTAGTTTTATATCACACCCCATCCCCGAAGGGGTTCCAAGCCTGTTTTGGAACTGTGGGGAAGAGGTGACTGTCTCATCCTCCCAGTTGTTTTCAGGAGCCAACCCCCCCCCCCCATGTGGCATTTGGCCTCTTGAAAATGGTGTGTAGGAGGAGATACGGTGACATCTAGGGTTGGTCAATACTAAAAAAATTCGGTAAAATTCGGATTTGGGTATTTTGGGGCATAAAATGATTTGTATGCCCGAATCCGAATCATAGCCAATTCGGATATACCCGAAAATTCAAGGTAAAATCCAAAAAAAAATTCCAGGTCCGTTTTATTATTTTTTTTGAATTTTTTTTGGAAGGTGTTTTTACACGTTTTTTGGCCTGCAGGGGACGCAATTTTACTAAAGCTAGCGGCACCAAAATTTCAGGATATCATCTGGAGACTGTCCTGATGATTCTCCCCAAGTTTGGTGCAGTTTGGTTCAGGGGGGACAAAGTTATTGACACTCAAAAGGGGTGCCCCATCCCCATTGTTTCCAATGGGAAGCTAACAGGAGATGGGGCTACACTTTTGAAGGTCCATAACGTTGGACCCTGGGCAAACTTCACCAAACTTGGGGAGTATCATAGGAGACAAGGCCACATTTGCCTATATGCCCCGAAATTTTTTGAGTGACAGTAGCTCTAAAACTGCACCCCTCACAGTCACCCAAAGAAATTTCCCCAGATTCTGTGCTCTGCTTAGTGGCTGGCTGGCTCCATTGCAGCCAATTGAGGAAATTTCTGTGGGAGGGCTGTGGAGTGCACATTTCTCATGGTAAACCCACCAAAGGCTTTCCATGGGGAATTGTCTTCAGGAGAGTCTCTTCCTTGACACACCATCAGGTTTTGGTGACCCGTTGCTTCAAAGGGGTTCAATGTTATGGAGTAGGGTCCATCTCCCACTGCCCCCCCCACATAAGCAAAGTTCCTCAGAACCTGGATAGATCGTCATTCAGAGACTCTCCTGAAGCCCTACCCTAGGCTGACCCCCAATGACTGTACCTATGATAAATGTGCACCACACAAACCCTCCACCAGAAATTCCACATTGACAGGCAATGCAGAAGTCACTGCAGAAAAAAGAACCTATGGGCAGAATTTTTGGGGAGTGCCTGCAGAGAACACGATTTTAGACAATATCAGCACCAAAATATCAGGGGTATCATCAGGAGACTGTCCTGGTGAGCGCCCCCCACGCTTAGTGCAGTTTGGTTTCAGGGGCCAAAGTTATGGACCCTCAAATAGTAGCCACCATCTCCTTAGCTGTCATTATTGGAGAACAATGGGGAATAGAGGCCCCACTTTGAGGGGTCCATAACTTTGGCCCCCCTGAACTACACTGCACGCAAACGCCGAATTGTCATCAGGACAGTCTCCTGATGATACCCTGAAAATTTAGTGCCACCTAACTTTAAAAATTCCGGTTTTCATGTTTCACCCGGCTCCTGCACCATGAAGCCTGCTGGAGTGAGTGAGCAGTGAAACTACATAAACCAAACATTTTTAAAGCTAGGTGACACACCAGAGCTTTCAGGGGTACTGACATCAGAGGAGACTGTCTGATGATTACCCCAAGAGTTCAGTGCAGTTTTATTCAGGGGAGCCAAAGTTGGCATGGACTCCTCAAAGTGTAGCCCCCATCCCCTATCAGCTCCCATTGGAAACAATGGGGGGGATAGTTACACCCGCTTTTGAGGGTCCATACACAGACAAACTGCACCAAACTTGGTGGGCAACATCAGGACAGTCACCTGATGATACTCTGATGGTGAATTTGGTGCCGATACATCTCAAAATGCGTCCCCTGCAGGGCACCCCCAGGAATTTGCCCAAGATTCTTTTGTTCTGCAGTGACTTGGCTGTATTGCCTTTGTCAATGGGAATTTCTGGTAGAGAGGGCTGTGAGGTGCACATTTCTGGAAGGTATGGTCACAAAACTTTCAGGGGTATCTTCAGGAGAGTCTCTGGATGACGCACCAAATCAGGTTTGGGGAATTTTGCTTCAGGGGTTTAATTCTATGGGACCCAAAGGGTAGGGGCCATCTCCCACTTCCACCCACGAGTAAGAGTTCCCCAACCCTGGATGGTGTCATCCAGAGACTCTCCTGAAGATACCCTTTGAAAGAAGTTTTGTGTGGGTTTACCATGAAAAAAATGTGCACTCCACAGCCCCCTCAGAAATTCCCTATTGACAGCAGATGCAGCTAAGTCACTTGCAGAGACAAAGAATGCCCTTGTGCAAATTTCTGGGGGTGCCTCTGCGGGGTGCATTTGTAGATGTATTGGTACACCAATATTTCAGTGTATCATCAGGGAGACTGTCCCAGTGATGATACCCTCCAGGATTTGGTGCAGAAAGTTTTGGTTCAGGGGCCAAAGTTATGGACCCTGAAAAGGGTAGCCCTCATCTCCTTAGTTCCCATTGGAAGAATGGGGGGATAGGGACTTACACCCACTTTTGGGGGTCCATTGGCCCACATTCATAAAATGCACCAAAACTCAAGGAGGGAATCATCAGGACAGTCTCCTGATGATTCTACCCCTAAAGAGAGAACCCAGTGAATATGATATGTTTAAAATGTCTCCCCCTGCAGGCCAGGGAGATGTGAAAAAACACCAAAAAATAAAAACGCAATTCGGCTGGTAATCCGAATCCCATGGATTTGGATCTGTTAGGATTCGGACAGCTCAGATTCGGCTCCTGCTCGTCCGAATCCGTCCGAATCCGTGCAGATTCGGTAAAAATTCGGATTTGGACTGTCCGAATCTCCAACCCTAGTGACATCTTTGGGGATCAATATCAGTGGCATCCCCAGGGATGATGTATGGTCTAGTTTGGTCTTTGCTTCTTCTGTTACTTGGATTGTAACTGTAACCTTAACAAGTCAATGAATCTAGCTGACACCTTTTCTCCAACAGATTTGATCTCTGTAGTGATGTCTGAATGTGTAATTCTGGTATAATTCTGGGAAATCTCTAGCTCCCACTGAAGATTAGCAACCCTACTAGGGCTATATTCAGATATCATAAACAAGTTGAGTTTGTTCATGACCAGCTTGTGTCCTCCCTCTTTTCTTTGCCCTTCCCTTGCCTGAGCAAAATTGAAGACTTTCAATATGAAGTGCTCCATCATTGGGGGAGGGGGGGTTGTTTTTCTCTACAGTCTGGGACTCCAATTTGTTGAAGTATTTCCATTCAGACATCACTACAATTCAAGGTCAGACTGAAGGCTTCCTAACCCAAGAAATGTTCAGTCCTATTCTATGTGAAGAGGGCAAAGTTTATATGTATGGGTGTGTGTACACACATGCACTGCCAAGAACAGACAGACCTAAACCCATAGTGAACTAACTCTTCCCTCAACCCATGATGTCCGCCTTACAGGTTTGTTCTTCTACATTAAAATCAATGGAAATTAGTTTTGCATGGATTTCACCCAGACTTGATTAGCATCTTTGTTTTTGGTCCAGGTAAATGGTATTTGAAAAACTGCATTTTAAAGGAATGATATTGGGTTTGTCAACAGAAATACTACAGGTAACAAGTTTAAGCTGAAACAGCAGAGATGGTGGAATGTTAGGAGATGTCATATTATCAGAATAGCTGGGCAATAGATTAAAATGGAAAGGGAACCAGGGGAATCTTGCTCAATTGAGAATTTTAAGTAGAACCTATATAAGTGTCTGTGATAACTAAGATATAGATTTAAGACTTTAAGTAATAGGTTTGCCTTAGAGCAGGTTGTTGGAAAAATCTACCCCTTCTCTTTGATTCTGTGGTTTCTCTAGTTTACTGTATCAGACATCTGCTTTGGCCAGCTAGCAAAATATCTCATAGTTGTATGTAATTATGTTTGACTCCAAGTGACCAGGAGAATATGGTGAAGTTAATTCAGATTAATCCCTTTCCGTACCTCCTGCTAGCTAAGGGAAAAAAGCAGATAAGATAATTATCACAACATTTTACACTGAAAAGCTCCTCTCCTTGGGGGAACTGAAGCAGTTGGTGAAATGTGAAAGATGAGGAAACAAGCAGATGCAAAAGATTGAGCCAAATGAAGGCTGTTCCAATGAAGCTGTGAGGTCTAAAAATACCTGCTGAGGGAGTGAAAACCCCAGGCTTTTGTCTTGAGAACATTGACCTTCTGCATTCAAGAGGATGTGTAGAGGGCTGCCTTTTCCCATTTGCCCTTGACTTGGATGTGATTAGACCAGACAGTACTACTGATTCCCACATTTCATTGGAGGAGACACTGACCAGATGTCCTCACTCACCTGCCTACCCTTTGGTCTTAAAAAAAGTACTGAGTTTTCTAATTAGAGCAGAAAATAAAACTTGAGAAGGAACAGATGGCAGCAAAGTGTGAACATGGATTTGAAACAGTCATTGGCAGTTTTCAAAAAGCCTGGATCCCAGAGGAAAAGTCCTATTGCATCTTGCTACCTATTAGCAGATACAAGGTCAAGTCACAAGCTTTAGGGAGAAACAAATGACTTAGCTTAGAGAACATGGGGAAGGACATTTTTTCCCCTTTTAGTCCATTCCTACCCTTGTTTCTCCAAAAAGTCAACTAATGCCTGAATATTCCCAATATTATCTGTTCAGTGAAGGGGGCCAAAATGACCATCAAGCTATATATTTATTTATATTTCTCCTTTACTACTAAGATTGAGGGCATACCACACAGCATAAAAAATACGATGAAATAGAGTAAGACATCTGAATAACAATCTATTAGGACTAGGATAAAAAAATCAGAAAGAAAATGTTAAGAAGTATCAGATAAGTCCTCATAAAAATGCAAAACAGAAAGGAATTGAAAAAGTAGGAAGTAATGCAGTAAGAGAAACACAATACAAAACAGCCAGTTAAGTACTATTACTTCTGGAGTAAGGCTAGTGATAGTATTATGACAGCATGCAAAGCAATTAAATGAGCACTACAATAAACAGAGATAAAGCATGTAAGGTGATAACCACTATGGTATGGCCAAGAAGATACTTAGTAACCATAGAATCAAATATCAGTTTCAAGAAGAGGTACATAAACTCCTCTCAGAGGAAAGACAGGAACTGTTTCTATTATAAGAATAGTAATCAATAGCAAATGAAATGATCACATTTGAAACCATTCTATAAACAGTGGTGGAATTCAGCCAGTTTGGCCTAGTTTGGGCAAATTGGTTGTTAAAAGACCCCTCGCTCCCCCTCCCCTGGGAGAATGAGCGATGGAGCTTTTAGTGCCTTGGAGCCCAGGGTTGGGAGGAGACTTGCCGAGCTTGGAACCACAGGGTGGGGGGGGGGGGGGTTGCCTGGGCTGACCTCCCAGCAGAGGCTGCTTGTGAGGACAGGACAGAGAAGTCACAATTGGGGGGCTGCCTTCCAGATCCAGGAAGCCCAGGCCACTTAAGGGCTGAGTGAGTGGGTAGAAATGACCTGGGCTGGGACCTCCAGCAGGATAAGTAGGGTGGGGGCTGGCCAGCTGCAGATCGGGCTGAATGCCAGGGCCAGCAGTGTGGCCTGCCCTAGGCCAGGAGGGCCACCCAGGAAGGCCATGCCGCAGTAGCCTTCTTGGGCTAGAACAGCAGCTGGGAAGCCTGGGCAGCCTCCAGCAGGGCTGTGGCTGGCCAGTCCACTGCAGCGGGCTGTCCGGCCACAGATTGGGCCACGTACCTGGGCCGGCGGCACAGCCTGCATTAGCATGGAAAAGCCACCCTGGCAGGCTGCGCCACCGGCCCAGGCACATGGCCCAATCTGTAGCCAGCCAGCCAGCCCCCTGTGGGAGCCTCCCAGCTGATCCTCCTGGCCAACATCAGAGAAAGGCTCCCCCTGGGTCATGCAACCAGCCCTCAGGCGCATGGCCTGCTTTGAGGCCTGCCAGCTCTGGTGTCTGGCAAAAGAAGCCCAGCCCCTTCGGTGGCTGGGAGCGGGCCTGGTGGTACACGGGCAATCTGCAGCCACTGCCTTCCCTCACCTCCCTCTGCCCAGCATCGAAAAGGGGCACAGCAGCCAGGTAAGTGAGGGGTGCGGTGGGGGGGGGGGGCGAACTGGTAGCTAAATAATTAGAATCCCACAACTGTCTATAACTAGATACCGATTGGAAATGTAGGATTTTTTTGTGATACAAGTTCTTGGTTTAATGGGATAGGTTTTCAAAGTTTTGACATTTGGATTGAATTTGCAGGTACAGAAGTTTATCCTGGAAAAAGGAGACAATCATGTGGAAATGTACCTATTTATGTGTGAGTCCAGGTTTTTTCAGGGCCGTTCCTCCTTTCTCCGGCACTTTCTTCCTTCTTTTTCTGGACTTCCTGGTAGGGGCAATGCCAGTCAGTTGAAGAGCATATATATTAACTTGCACTGTCAAAATCTTTGTGAAAAATGGTGAATCATTTTTTGCGTCAGGAAAAGTGCTTGATTTTTGTTCCTACCTGGTAGGAAACTAAACCTGAGCATTACTGCTCAAATTCCACTCAGGTGGTTCCAGCATTTTCTATGTATTCTTATATTTTGTGTTATTTCCATGGCTATGTTGCTTGTTTCTTTCATAGCTTTCCTTTTAAATTAAACAAAATTTTTGTGACACTTTTGGGATACCGAAAGAAGAAGCAGAACAGAGTAAACTTTAATTTTTTGTCTTAAGTAGCTGGAACAAGGAAGGTAAATTTGCACAAAAATGGTAGAGAGCACTTTCCCATTCACATTTTTCTAGCAAGGCACTCTATGTTCCACTAGGTTATTTGCTTTTCTAACAAGAGATATTTCCCAAAATAATTTCAATGTGTGTAGTTATATTTTGTATGTTAGTTAATGTCAAGAAACTGAGTCCCTTTATGCAGTTTCTTGTCCTGTCAAACATTGGTTCAGGCTTCAGGTTGACAATGAAAATTTAAGAATAGAAATTAACTGTGCTGTGCTCAAGATAGAGCAAAGCCCTGACCTTTTGCAACCTATTTAAGAACCTAGTTGCTGGATGAGGGAGTTTCTATCTTGACTTCATAGGTCTCCAGTATCAAAGAACAGCAGAGCCACATTCCAGTTAATTAGCTGATGAAATTATTGCCTTATCATATGTGAGAAAGGGAAGGGTTTAAGCTTGTAAATTTTATTTTATTATTTTATTTATTAATTAGGTTTATAAATCCTACCTTGTTATCTCACTTTGACTTCTTAGGTTATCTAGCTAGCAACGTTTGCATGACTAATTTATATCCAAGGATGTAAGGTAAGGGGGGTTCTCGGGTTCAAACACCCCTCCCATTCATGTCCAAAGCTCCGCCCCTCCGTTTGTGGGTTTTTAAAACATTTTTGTGTTTTTTTGTTTTTGGCCTGCAGGGGGCGCATTGTTTTGGCTAGCAGCACCAATTTTTCAGGGAATGTCTGGGGGACCCTCCTGATGACACTACCCAGGTTTGGTGAGGTTTGGTTCAGGGGGTCCAAAGTTATGGACTCCAAAAGGGGGTGCCCCATCCTCTATTGTTTCCAATGTGAGCTAATAGAAGATGGGGGCTACACTTTTGAGGGTCCATAACTTTGGACCCCCTGAACCAAACTTCACCAATCCTGGGTGGTATCATTAGGAGAGTCTCCTAAAGATACCCTGCAAGTTTGCACCCCTGACAGCAGATTCTTCCCCAGATTCTCCTTTTAAATCCACCCCTTTCGGCATGGATGTAAAGGGAGAATCTGAGGTCCTCAGTTTAGAAGAAGAAGAAGAGTTTGGGTTTATATCCCCCCTTTCTCTCCTGTAGGAGACTCAAAGGAGCTTACAATCTCCTTGCCCTTCCTCCCTCACAACAAACACCCTGTGAGGTGGGTGGGGCTGAGAGAGCTTCAAAAAGCTGTGACTAGCCTGGGTTGTCACTCTCACCACATGCGTGCTTGTTGGAATTCTGGCCACAGGGCTAATCTGAATTCCCCATATAAGCCTCCACAGCTCAAGTGGCAGAACAGAGAATCAAACCTGGTTCCTCCAGATTAGAATGCACCTGCTCTTAACCACTATGCCACATTGAAAGTGATGCTGTTTCAGGGTGGGGGATAATCCACCCCAAAACAGTATCACTTTCAATGTTGTTTAACTAGGGACCCCAGATTCTCCCTTTAAGGTGGATTTAAAAGGAGAATTTGGGCTCTTTAGTTTAAACACCATTGAAAGTGATGCTGTTTGGGGATGGATTCCAGCTTCACAGCGGCTGCCTGGGGGGGGGGGAGCACAAAACTTAGATTTTGCACCAGGCTCCATTTTCCCTCTATGCCTCTGCCCAGAGGGGAGGGCAGGAGGAACTGCCGGCTGGGAGCCCAGCTGATGGGAGGTAGGGGAAGGCAGGGCCGGGGAGTCTGCCATCCCTAGCCTCGGAGAGCTGCTTTTATAAGCACTAGGGACGGGGCTTGGAGAAGCATGGCCTTGCCCTAGGAGCAGGTGGGGGTGTGGCCCCCCAACCCCCCCCCTAACAAAATCTATACCTACATCCCTGCTTATATCACCAGCCACGGATCTGATTGGTCAGTGGGCCCTGGCTAATGCAGATCCCCTGGTAATAAAATGTAGCCTGTTCAATCTAAGTTCTGTGCATTCTTGCTGCTTCTTTCATGGCTCCTTGATAAATTTTTGGACCTTATGATTTATGGGTTAGAAAAGCTGCCCATGTTGTCTCTGGACAGAGTGGGTTTTGAAGCAGGAGGATTTCAGCATTAAGGGGTAACGTCTTTTCTTTTGAACTAAGGCTATTTACTGTGCAGTTAGTCCTTTTCTGGTTTAGGCTTTATTATTTTACATCCTGCCATTGTTGTCTTTGACTCTCCTAGATAAGGAACATCCTAGAAAGCCAGCTGACTCTGATGTGGCTCAGAGCATTTGCCCAGTTTTGGCTGGTGGAACAACCACACCTGTTCCTGGTTCAGTTCAATTCCAGCCACAGTGATCTGTGCTTTAGTTACATCTGCACTATTGCAATATACTCTACTTATGACTATGCTTGTGAAGAGTGTTTGGAAAATGTAGCTTGTGCAGAATGCTGCAGCTAGACATCTGGTCAGAGTCAGCTCCCAGGATCTTATGGCTCTAATACTACACAGGCTAAATATCCAGTCCTGACTCCTAGTCAAGATGTTAGTTTTGTCTTTTAAAGCTCTATTGTACAGGGTATTTGAAGGACCATTTTCTCCCATATATTCCTGCCTGGGCATTAAGGGTGGAGGGAGATGCCCTTGTTCCACCAATCAAAAAGGCTCATCTGGAAAGCACACAAGATAGGGCTTTTTAGTGGCAGCCACACAATTTTGTAACAACCTTCTTCAGGAAGCAGTTGAAGAGTGTTTTATTTCGAAATCCCTTGGTTTGATTTAATTTTTTATTTATTGCCAGTGAGTGTTTAAAAACATTCAGTTGGTGTTTTTAAAATCTAAATGGTGACCTTTTATGTGTTTTTATAATTGTTTTATTTCTATTGCTTTTTACATTTGTTTTTATCATTATAGTATAAGCTGCTTTGAAGTCCACAAAGGAGAAAGGTCGCTAATAACATCCATAGAATCTCCCTCTCTCTAATGTTAGCAAAAGTAGCTCTAGATGCAAGAAAATGTATGCTATAGCTGATGAATTCACCAAGAGAACACAAATGAGAAGAAATACATTTAGGGTTGCCTAATCCTATCAGTGTATTTATAGACTGTATTTGTTCCAATTAATACATTAGTTAGTGTGTCATGGAGAGAAACACATCTTATCATGTCATGTCTCTGAAGATGCCAGTCATAAATTCAGGGGAGACATTAGGAGCAAAAACTACCAGGGCGTGGCCTGGAAAACCCACAACAGCCATTTGATTCCAGCTGTGAAAGTCTTGTATATTGTGATACATTTCTTGTTAATTTGTGTAATAAAGATCTGTTTTACATAATTTTAACAGTCTTTTTAGGATCTTGGTCTATGTTATCATCCTCTTTTTAGGTTTGGCTCCATTTTTATGCTCTAGAACAAAAACTTATGGTAAAACTAGCAGAAGCACACAGGGGACAGGATCACACATGGTTGGGGGTGTATTGGTCCTTATCACTACTGGAACTTCAATGGCCTCCCCCTTCAATGCCCAGTGGAGACAGATTCAGACTCACCCAAGGCCTGCTATGGCTCTGCTGGGTCTGCAGGCATTGCCTGGGACTCTGAGACTAAACCTGTGCACTCACCCACATCTGAATCCTTATCTGGGCTGGTCAGAACAGGAAACAACATTGCCCCCCATGTGGCAATGGGGGGTGTCCAGCCTATCTGAGACCCATATGGGGGATGTTGCCCCTGGTCCACCAAAATCCTGCATGAGGAAGGTAGGGCCCAGCCCACTTAAGTCTCACACAGGTTGGCTGGGGAAGCAGGCTCTTTGATGAACAGCATTTGAGCCAAACTTTTAACAGCAACATTTAGCTAATCTTCTGAAGGGGCTCAACTTGCATGTAAATAAAGTATCTTATTGTGGTAAGCTTGAGTAGTGATCACATCCATGACAAAGTTCTCAGCATCTCTCGTTTAAAACCTCAGTCCTTCTGAAGCATCCAATGTAGCATGGCATACATATACTTTAATATCTGATGGCTGTATTTATCTGCCACAGCAAAGACAAAGCAAATCAAGATGGATACATTCCTAGCTATCTGAACAGACAATTTATCACCAGAGCTCTTAATGGATCAGGCGTCTGCTAAAAGCGGATAATTGCTCAGATGTGAAGCTTGGCTTTGCTGATGAGAGGGATTTATGGCATGTCAGGCTCCAGACATAAACAGTAGCATCATATTATGCTAATTCTCATCATACTCATATATGTGATGTGACACACTGTAACACAAAATGACTGCCTAACATTTAGAAGAAATATGAAGGAATGCCCCCAGTGTTAATTCATAGTGGAAATCTCAATCTGATTGCTAAAGGTTAACAACATTTCCATTTTGGTGTTTGGGGAAGCCGACTTGCTGGCAGAGAAAGGAAAGCAAAGACACACAATATTATTTTTTAAAAAGCAAATACCATCTGTTTTACTGAAGTACTCCTTCCCTTGAATTATTTCCACTTACAGCACTGGTCAGCAACAAATGAAAAGTAGAACTTTGTAGTCCAGGATTGTGGTGGTATCTGGATTCACTTTGTTATTTCTTCCACGTAATGCTTTTCCACTCTAACCAACTCACAGTACCTTAAGAGGGATTATCTAAACTGTTTAGGGGCTCAGACTGGCAAACATTGAGGGGAGCTCTCCACTGGAGTGAGATATGAAACAGAGGAATTAAATCTGACCCTCAAATCCTTTTCCTTTTCCAGTACTCAGTGTCCAAACTGTTAGTCAAAGGTCAATGCTAATCCTCCTCAGGCCTGCCTATTTTCTTCAAGACATCCAGGATGAAGAGAGATTCAGCCATTTGTCACCAGCTATTCCTTGTCACAGCTTCATCTCTCCAACACTTTTCAGCATATTGGGAAGTAGATAAAGAACATTTAATTCCTTTGGCAAATCTTCACTGGGTAGGGATCCATTACTGGAGGATGGGCTCCCCAGGATTCCTGTCTGAGAATGTTCCCAAAACCTAGACATTGTTCCATGTTATATCTCTTTCTGTGTTATGAAGCTCTTTAATACATTTGATATCAGATGGAGAACTTTTTTGGGTGCTGTGTGGTTTCCGGGCTGTATGGTCGTGTTCTAGCAGCATTCTCTCCTGACGTTTCGCCTGCATCTGTGGCTGGCATCTGTGGCTGGCATGCCAGCCACAGATGCAGGTGAAACGTCAGCAGAGAATGCTTCTAGAACATGGCCATACAGCCGGAAACCACACAGCACCCAAGTGATTCCGGCCGTGAAAGCCTTCGACAATACAGAGAACTTTTTTTGTTTTGTTTTTTCCAGATAGGCAGGCTCTTTAAAATGGTTGCTGATTCAGATAGTGAATGGTTCCCCCCCCCACCTCCCCATTTCAGACATTTTAAAAGGTAATCATCACTGTCTTTTTGCTTACATACGTCTTTTTGCTTGATCCATTTTATTTTGAGCTTTGCAGGCAGGCTCAGTGAGGTCTCCTGGGGAGCAGTGACCTCGTCTTGGTAGTGAGTCTTAAACAGAAGCTGGAACTGCAAAGGAGCTGGAACAAGGATTCCTGTGGGCCTGGGTTCAACACCTGCTGTGGAGATGGGGAAGTCTGGTGGCTGTCTCAGGGGGTGGGATTAAGGGCTTTCTTGCAGGTTCTGACAGGGGGAGGGGGCTCAGATGCCTACTGGTACTTTGTCAGCTGGCATCTCTGTCACATTAGGTTTTCCCTGGTCCCACTGATCTTCCTTGACTAGATAATGGAGCCAATTAATAACCACCGTGTTTAAAATAAATATGCAAAATAATGGATTTAATAAAAATATTTATAAGCCTGGGGCTAAAACATTATAAAAATACCACTATTATTTTACAACTAAAATGAGCCAATCAAATAAATATGCAAACTCACTAACCTAGACACAGCAATTCCTTCACTCGCATGTATATCTGCGTACTGCAGTAATGATTAGGTAAAGAAAGGTCCTAATTTTTACAATTTGCAATAGGTGGAAGTTTTTTTTTTAAAGCATTAACACATTTAGATTCTTGAAACAGTTTTACAAAACCAATTGCCTGGTGTGGCATGCCAAGGTGCAGGTTAAAGATTCTAGCTCCCCTGATCCTTGGAACTAAAGACACATGGACAACTATAGAAATTATCTAAATAGGCTTGGTTATTTTCTATCTTGGAAAGGAATAATAGGATGGTGTATATGTCAATGGTTTTAAGATCAGAAGTACAGAATCTCAGAGCAGGGATTGTATCTTACATTTGGATGAGTCATAGAATAATTGAATTCCCTACCAGCAGGTGGTCCCTTGATCTCCCTTCATATAAACGGCAACTCCCTTGAATCACGTAGATGGAACATGTCCCTTTATCAGTGTGGATACCTTTGGGAAACATTGTTTTCTTCAACGTAGGAACTTCCTTGCTCTAGAAAGAGGCCATGTGTATGTGTTTTTTAAGTATAAGGACAAGTCCTCCATTGCATACAAGATATTATTCTTCACAGGAGATGTTTACCAGAAAAACATCAAAGTTCCATAATGACAGCTGGGGAGTGACATGATGGTGAAGACTAAAAATAACAAGCCGATGAAAGGAGTTCACTGTTGCCAGAGTTGCTGTCACAGCTTGCCAGCCTAGCAAAGAACTGTCTGATCTCCATCAACAAGGTAGACTGGGCAATAATATCTGTGCACAGAGTTTAACATCCTATTCTTGTTAATAAAGCCTTTTTATATGCCTCCTCAAATTCACAATTTGGAGAGGGCAGAGTTGAGTTTTAAGGTCAAACAATAACTACACAGCTCCTGTTGGAGGCAACAGCCAGCAGCATACATTAGCCATATTACAGGAACATCCATTTAATTCAGCTGAAGAATAAATATGTAAGTGTCCAGGGTTTGATGGTTTTGCTCAGCTGGAGACACAATGTTGGGCAATATTGCTTCTGACACAGCGCATCAATTAGGTTTGGGGAGTGGGGGGGAAATACTAGCTAATATATGCTCCTGAAACTAGGGATGAAAGTTGGATCCCTGAGAGAGTTCAAGAGCTTGGTTCAAAGCATGATGTTTTTCCACAAGGGAACAATCAGTCACAATAATTACATTGCTGTCTACTCGTAATATGATTTATTTAGATGTTGCCTTATGAATTAATTCCCTCTAATTGCTGCTCCTCTTGCTTTAAATCAAGGTTTTCTGCTTTCTGTGGAGCAGTGAACATGATCCTACACTGCCATAATTAGTCCAATTAGAAAGGAAGGCAGATGTGGAAAGCCAATTACTTGCAGGGAGATGTCTGCTCCAATGTATTCTGAGTGCTATTGGATTGAAATTTAATAGCAACTTAATAAAACATTGTTTTATTCATAAACCCAACCCCCCCTTTGGGCTATTACTTTCTGAGAAGACACTTGCAACAAGTTTTAGGTCTGGTAAGCTGAGGGGCTTCTTAAAGGGGTGGAAATCAGGAGCAGATCCATTACAATGGGTGGCTGATTCTGGTGTTTAGATGAGAATTTCCTTTTCCATGCAGCAATGATTTTATTCTTGCCCTAGTGAGAGTGAAATTGATATTTTGCTTTTTGAATCAGTGCAGTTGCTAGCAGCATCATAAAAAATTTGTCATAGCCACTTTAAAAAAATGTATAGTGGATCTCTGACATGAAGGCCACATTTTAGGCTAAGTCATCATCAAACAGACTAAATAGGAGTAAACAGATTCACATCTGACCAGTTTGGTAAGTGCATCCTGAAGCCTCATGTCGTCCCACTCAATTTTGCTACACCAACAACGAACAAACTCATCAAAAGCAAGATGAGTATAAATGGGAAAACACAACTGAAAATTGGCCTCAGGCCCAGAATTGGGAGAGATGGTACATGATCAAGAAAACAGAAAAGAAATAGAGAACACAGATAGTTATTTCACAGCACAAAGTGAGCTCAAAGGAAACCAATTTGTGGACTGGCTAATGTTGGCCAGTTTGCAACTCACATTAATCAAGTTCAAACCACTGTCATAGGAGTCATCCTGCAACATTCGAGCTAGTTCAAGAGGACCCTTGTCCAAACGGACATTCAGTGAGAAATGAATTGTTGTTTCACAAAGTCCAAAGCAGGAGATATTTATAACCCTATTTGGCAAATAGCTTTATGGAATTGGTTTTTGGTCCTATTCTACAACAGGAAGCAATGAATGTGACTTGACAATGCCACTTTGTGGTACCAGCAATATTTCATCTTTGATGACCCTCAGGCTAAAATAATTGAGGAAATGCTGCTGTCATTTTTTGTCTTAAATTGATAATGCCTTTAATGAATTCATCTCTATAGAATCAGAGGCAGATTGTTATGTTAAAATGTCCCGGGGCCACCTGATCCTACTAGCCCCCGCTGTGCTGGTACTCCAATAGGGGCCACTCAGCTCAGAGCCAGCAGGCAACAACAGCCACAATGGACGTTGGGATGCCAGTTTTTCCCTCCTAATGCTGTTCTGCTGGCCAAATCCAAGTTGAGCAGCCCCTGTAGCACTTCCAGTCCCTATGGGCCTTAACTTACTTCCACTTGCCTGGCTCTCCAGGGTAGCAGATGACCACAAACTTTCCCAGTAAATTGAACAGCCTTCTACCTCTGGCAAGAATGTATTGTTTTAGTAAAATTCAACCTTTTCACAATACAATGCATTACATTAGTCACAAATACCAGCTGACTCCAGTCAAGGTGTTTTGATAAACAAAGAATAGTTGTAAAGATATCAATCTAAACTGAAAATAAGTTGAGACTGCTATCATTTTATACAATTCTACAATTCATTTAAAATGCCTTGCCTAGTTTGTCAGTTTGTGAAGAAATAATATGTGGTATGCCATTGGACAAAGTCATTCTTTAAAATACTGGGTACTATTATGGTTCTTACAAAAAGTATGACATGATGCCCCTTTTCACTCATGTAGAGTACCTGCCACCCTCCCCATCTCTCTGTCTCAGGTTCAGGGTTACAAGTAGGTCAAGGCATCACATATCTCTATCCTTCTTGCCTCTTTCAAAATCTATTTCACCTGACCATTGTCATGACCATTTCACCTCTCAGGTTCTCTCTCTTTCTCTCAGAGACATCAGCAGACAGTGTAGCCCAAACCCCTTTAAAATAGTCACCCCTCAGATACCACACACAGTTATTGGGGTTGGGGACTAAAACACTATTTCATTCACATGCTATCAGCCTTTTTTCATATACTAGAACATAGGTGTCAAACTCGTGGCCCTCCAGATGTTATGGACTACAGTTCCCATCATCCCCTGCCAGCATGATACTGGCAGGGGATGATGGAAACTGTAGGGGATGATGGAAACTGTAATCCATAACATCTGGAGGGCCACAAGTTTGACACCTGTATACTAGAACATACATAGACAAAGGCCCCTTCCGCACATGCAGAATAATGCACTTTCAATCCACTTTCAATGCACTTTGCAGCTGTGGGGAATAGCTAAATCCACTTTCAAACAATTGTGAAAGTGGATTGAAAGTGCATTATTCTGCATGTGCAGAAGGGTCCAGAGATCTTTAATGGTTCATATGTTTCTTTCCCTGAGACACAACAGCCCACTGGGTTAAACAAATAATTTATGGTTTGAACATAACACTGGATACTAACTGGTTTGGGAAAAACTGGGACCTCTTGAGCACGATTTCACCATCCTCACTGCAGCTTCCGCCCCACAAATGATCCTTGTTCCCAGAAACACAGAAACAAAGGATTCTTTGTTGAGGCGGATTGAACATGCAATCTGCTCAGGGGCTATCCTGATTGGCTGCTGCGTTGTGTTGGGGCAGGATTTTTTATTTTTAACCTTGTGGATCCATGTCTGTGTGAGCATGTGCAGAACAACTCTACGCGGAGATGAAGAAACGGGCGATTAAAGCAAAGCCCTGTTTCTGCGCACCTCCATGTAGTCGGATCCACGTGGATATGACATGTAGCATTGCTTTGTATTGCCTTCTACTCAGTGAATCAGTCAAAACCAGCGCGATGTTGCTTCGAATCCACATGGATCTCTGGTCCATGAAAAAAAAAGGCTGCACGCACATCGCACACAGCCCACTGCATTCTCATTGGATGGGAGGCTCCATGTCACTACCAGTGGCGGGAAAAGCAAATCTGGATTCACCCCCACAACTTCCCCACCGCTCCAGATTGCTCACGCATTTTTTGAAAAGGTCTACTTTCTTCTAGGTTCTAAAATAGCATGTGCTGAGGGGTGGGGGGAGGGAGCGCCAGAAACGGGATGAAAGCGTGCTCGGCGCTGATGAAGTGGGGAGTTCTGCTGGAAACATGGATATTTTGTGTGACAAGCATGCATCTAATCCTCAGTGGAGGAAGAAGGAGGTAAGGAAAAGGTTGAAACTTTTCCTGTGACATGACCTACTATTGTATGTATTCTTTCAATATATTTATTATTTTCAGACACTGTGCTTAAAAAGGTATATTACACATTTCTTTTAACGTATATTTTAAATCTTCTATACTTCTATACTGTTGTTGTGTCTATTTGCCTAGTCACATCATATGTCATTCTGAAAGAAAACCATTATAAGTTAAATCTATACAGAATTAGTAATACCTTTCAACAATGGTGTCTTTGATAGGTAAATGAAAGCAATTTTTTTCCATATGTGGTGGGGATGCCTTCACTGACAAAAATACTGAGAAAAATTGTTGATGCTGTGCAGCTGATGACAACCTAAAGCATGATTGCATCTGTTAAATATAATTTTTTTCAACCCAGTCAGTACAATGTTATTTGGAATTATCTTACAGTTATTGTCATTTGGGTAGCCAAACATGGGTATCATCCTTGCTTTCAAAATGGCTGATTACCAGCTCAATCCTGGGTGGGGGGCAAAAGCACACAGAAAGCTAACAAGGCACTATACCTGAGTATCTCTGAGATGTACCAACGAAATACCTTGGTAGCAGGTGCTGGCATGCAGAAGTGTATCTAGGAAAAATGTAGCCTGGTGCAAAATCTGAGTTTTCTGCCCCACCCAGTATGGGTGGCTGCCCTTCCCCACCATGACCAAACATTTTTTTGCACCAGGTCATCTCAAAGTCACCATCACATTATAAAACATGCCCCAACTCACAAATCTGCACAACTTGTCTTGAAGTCAGTATATGGACCCGGGTGGGGGGGAGGAGGTTATGGGGGTAATTTTCTATGACTAAATGGCCACAGCCCGGGGACATTTGACCTCATATGTCCCCCTGGGTGGTACACCCCTGCTGGCATGGCACAATGTGGAACAATGCTGATATAATCTGCTGCACCATTGGAAACAAGGTGGACCGGGGCCTGGCAGGAGTTAGCTGGCTCCCTCAGTACCCCTCAGAACCTATAGAAAATTATGCCAGCAAAAACCAGTGTAGCCATTGTTACCTAGCTTAACAGTATGAGAACCTTTTAAAGTAGCAATGGGGAATACAACTCAGCTTGGCCGTGCGAGAGGCAGGCTAGGTGGGATATTTTAGACAACTATACCAGAATTGGCTTTTGAAACGTTCTACAGAGAATGCAAAAAAAGACCAAATTGTAGTTTCAATATTTTTATATAAATTTTGGTTGCAAGCAATCATACAGTGAGACGTTAAGGCTCATACACACAGTTCCTAAGTTTATAAATGGAGGAAAAGATAGATTTTGGATGATAGAATAGGAGGGAAAGCAGGGGACTTATATGTTACCTAAAATCTGCAGAGAAGTTCCAGAAGAAGTCAAGGATCTCTATGCCAGCACAGGGACCCAAGTGAAGGACGATATATCGTGTCTCAACCCAATGTGACCAAGAGAGGTTCAGGCTAGTATTGAGCACTGAGGCTCTGGTGTGCAGTATTTGTATACCCCCTTGTGCAGCTAAGGTGGGAAATTCAAACTTAAGTTTCATTTCTCTGCAACTGCTTGGGGTTTCCTTGCTGGACTTGCGGGGTTGAGCTAATTAGCAGCTCTATGTATTGTTTCTACTTCCCAGGACAATGGGACCAATTGGTCCTAGATTACATCAGTGAAACCTTGAATGGTTTATGCAGAAATACTTCCTAAAATTTCTGTCCAGAGTATTCAAATTTGGCTGAGGCTTGAGTGAATCAGGAAGGGATCGTTTTGTTAGGGAGAAAATACAAAGAAATACTTCAATTTCAGGGCAGGATGTTCCTGTACTATTTGCATATCTGCAACCATGGCAAGGTGTGGTGTCCAGGAGTTCTACAGATTCCATTATGTAAATGGAGTGCTCTGGCAGGGTGTGATAATCAAGATGCATGTCCTTGTTATGAGACGTCCAGATTGTATCACTGGAGTAACTCATAGATGTAATCTTTGCAAACAGACTGTTTCGCCTTAGGCTTGCTTTCAGTTTGGACACTCTGCTATCCACCCATACAAACATGGAAACTGGCATTTTATAGCACATGGTGTAGGAAATAATATGAAAATCCAATATTTCATAAGGTGGGGGGATGAAGGGCAGGGTTACGCCATACAACAGTAAAAGTAATTCCCTCTCACACAGACATGTCTCCATTTACAAGTTCCAGTATAGCACATGACACTAACTATAGCTACAATCAATCAGCCCACTTCCTCAAACCAAATCACAGTTCAGCCTGCACCTCATAAATTCCATCCAGGATGCACCCTAATTCAGCAGGGTGGGAGCATGACACAGGAATCTGTCTCAGAGGTCACTTACAGCACAAAGCATTGTATTACAGAGGCAGGGGGGCACAGAGGGGAGGTGGGGAGCAGCCTTGCACACAAGATCATCCTTCGGCCTCTGCTATACAAGCCCTTCAGGTAGGAGAGGGGAAGGCAGGCATGATCCTCCATGAGCAGCCCCACATGCAGGATTGTCCCCCTCGTCTCTGCTGCCCAAGCCCTTTGGAGCTTGGGCAGAAGAGGCATGGGAGAGAAGGTAGATCTAATGTAGATCACCCCCACCTGCAGGATCGGTCTCCCTCTGGTATTTCTTAAGCCCTGTGGGTGCTCAGGAGTGCCAATGGGGGTAGTTCTCTCCCCACACATCATTTTCCCCCCATGGAGGAGAGGGGAAGGACTAAAAAAATTGGGTTAAGGTTCTAACCCAAATATTTTCAGTTAGAGCCAATTAGAGCCAATGGATATTGACTCTATTTGGCTTTACTGAGTTAAAAATAACCCAACCTGAAATTTACCCCTAGTTTCTATTGGTGCTGAAGCCTATTACAGACACTCCATAGACTTTTCTGACTGAATAAGCTAGCCAGAGAAATAACAGAGATAAAAGAGAAGAACTGAGATCACAGACTGCTGAAGGAAATATAAATACAGTGTTTGCTTTGGATCTATTGAAATGATTCTCTGTTTCTTGTCTGTCCCATGAGGACAGTCCACAGCTGATGAGAACAATGGACAACAGCTGAGAGAGTCTATGGCCTTAGATAGCAAGCAGTAAATATACTGAGGGATAAGACAGCTTTGTAAAAGTAAAGAGAGTCAGGGGTTCACAGAAAGTAGCACTATAATAATTGGTAGTTCTGTTGTACATATTTTGGACTATGCTTTCAGCTTGTGACTTTTATGAACCTGACTGGTTTACAAAAGCTAGATATACAGCCAATTGATTCAAAGTGAATTACATTGATTACTACATTCTAGAAATAAAATCCATTGATTTGGTTGTAGAAAGCGTTTGAAAATCACATGTCACCATCATCCAAGGCTTAGAAGTGAGAAGGAATATTAAGTATCTCAGTATTTGTCCTGTTCTCAAGTGCAATTATTTTCAAATAACTGGATCAGAATACTAGTCGAATATCTGGGGCTGGGCATATAAAATAAATCACAAATGTTTCATAGTTGCCATCACTTTAATCTATTGAGTACTTTATTTCGGCACATACATCACTTGCTGAACCTAAAGGAATTTAGCTCAAAATATTATTTATATTTATATCCCTAAATTTATATCCCATTTCATTGTCTACAGACTCAAAACTAACAAAACAGTGAAAAGTGCAAGGACACAACACCACAAACCTCCAGTAAGTTACAAACAATATATCATCAAAACATAGAATCATAAAATCATAAAGTTGGAAGAGACCACAAGGGTCATCAAGTCCAACTCTATGCAATGCCAAGCAGGAATAATGAAAGTACCCTTCCTTGACAGATGATCATCCAGTCTCTGTTTAAAAACCTCAAAAAAAAGGATGCTCCACCACACTTTGAAGTAGTGCATTCCATTGTCGAACAGCCCGTACTAACTAACTAACTAACTAACTGACTGACTGACTGACTGACTGACTGACTGTCTGTCTGTCTGTCTGTCTGTCTGTCTGTCTGTCTGTCTGTCTGTCTGATTTATACCCCGCCCTACCCCCGAATGGTTCAGGGTGGCAACAACAATAAAACTATTACAATAAAACAGAAATAATCTTAATAAATAATTTAAAACAGTATAAGAGCTCAAAAAGAGATGGTGACTTTCACTTACTTTATCCCCCCCCCCCCGCCCCCAGAAGCCAAAACAGATGACAAGCAGATGAAACCGATGGTAAAAAACTGGCTGGCCTACAAAAAAGCCCAGCGGAACAGCTCTGTCTTGCAGGCCCTGTGGAAGTCACTGAGGTCCTGCAGGGCCCTAACCTAGCATATTACACCAGGTGGAGGCCAGGACTGAAAAGGTCCTGGCCCTCGTCAAGGCCAGCCAGATGGTTTTGGGGCCAAGGACTACCAGAAGATTTCCCTCCAAGGAGTGGAGGGGCCTGCTTGGGCAATATAGGGAGAGGCGGTCTCTAAGGTACACAGGTCCAAGACTGCTCAAGGCCTTAAAGGTTAGAACCAAAACCTAATGTTTAGGAGGAATCTCTTTTCCCCGCACCTTGAATCTACTACTTCTTGATCTAGACTCTGAAGTAGCAGAAAATAAGCTTGCTCCATCTTCAAAATGACTTCCCTTCAAATATTTAAACATGGCTGTCATATCACCCCTTAACCTTTTCTTCTCCAGGCTAAACATACCTAGCTCCAGTGGTAGGATTCAGCAGATTCACACCACTTTGACAGAACCAGTTGTTAAAATGGTGCTTGTAAACAGCCAGTTGCTAACCCTAAGCTGCTCATTATAGGGCATGAAATCCAGACCTTTAACCATTTTGGTCATCCTCCTCTGAACTCATTTCAGCTTGTGAATATCCTTCTTGAATTGTGGTGCCCAGAACTGGATGCAGTAATCCAGGCGAGGTCTGACCAATGCAGAACAGAGTGGTACTATTACATCCCTTGATCTAGCTTTTGTTGACATAAGTCACATGATTTCCAGGTCTGTTTTTTTTAAGTAGTCAAAGGGCTGTTAAGGTTCTCCCACTTTCCTCACTAGCACAAAATCTAGCTGGAGCCAATATTATTTCAGCCCCATCCAAAGGACTCCACTGGTTGGGGACAATGCAGCTGCTGTGTGATCTCCTGAGAACTTCCAAGTGGAGGAGGGAGGCAGCCAACACAAAGAATATCCCAACCACCCAGATAATTCTCTATAGGACTCAATGGAGTTACACATCCCTTTCAGGTGAACAAAAGCTGAACAAAAATGGAATGAATATGTACTTACATCATAATTTTTGATTTGAAGTTTGACCACCCACTTAAAAGGGGTACTAGAAAGACACAACATAGATTTTAACACATATCAAAGTATCAAATATGCAGTCTCTAAAAGACTGGTTTGTTCAATTTAATGTATTTCTCTTCTGGACTCAAGCTTGGGATGAATAAGGGAAATACCTGAGGAAAGAAGACACTTCTTTTAAAAAGACATCTTATGATCACAGACCGCTGCTGGCTTATTCCCAGACCCACCAAACCAGCCTGATTTTTTTTTAAAAAAAGGGCTTCTAATGATGCCAGACTACTCTAAATTGGACTTTCAGTGAACATAAGGGAAGAGTGAGAGTGTTTCACAGTTTTGGGTCACCCACTGACATATGCTCTAGCTATCCTTAATTGCCACACACATTGTAACTATATTCATAATATTATATGCTGTAGATTCAGAAAACTTTTAATCAAGCTGAGAAAAATCAGTAGATAAGGTTATCTTCTAAAATGTGTTGATATTAATAAGACTGAAAGCAATCATCAAATATTTAAGTCCTAAAGAAACTCAACCTAGTATCAGCTTTAGCTCCATGGTAAAATGATGTTTGTGGAAGGTTCTGCATCACATGACATTGCCCATTTCTCCTTGTGAGTAACAAAACATTTAACTTGATTAGGACAATTTGAAAATTTGGAAAATGTGTTTGTTTTTATTTCACAAACATTTCTATGCACTGTTTGGACACAGTAGCCTTTATACCCCCATCAGGACTCTCCAGTCTAGAGAGTGGAATTTATTTGACACCACTTTGTTTACTTTACAAAGTAATCGATATAACATTAAGTGGAGAGAAGCAAATACTCAGCACTTTCACCTGTAATTAATTGAACAATGCAGCATTCACAACACAGGTTTTTTCACAAAGGAAGGCACAGAATGAAACAAACAGAACTTAACACCAGTCTTTAATTTGACTAAAACACTGAAGTTGAATGGCTACTGTTTGGTTTTACTGTTATTTCTAGTACTGAAAAACATTTTTTTTTTGCTCTGGATGCTAGCCCATCTATTTTCCCCTATCTAGTGCACTGGAGACAGGCATGATTCTAATTGGGCCATTAGGAGAGGTGTTGAAATGTTACTAATTGTCAAAGGCAATTAAGTGTAGCAACATGTCACAAGTAAATTAATGAGACTCCAGGTGTTATGAGCAAGTTGCATTCAATTGGATGAAAAAGAAACACTACCTCATCTGTATCTTGCCCATGATTTTAGTATTTTTTTGAGGGGGGTGTTCACATGAGCTAGAACATCAGAACTGTGAATCAATGTTTTTCTTTTACAAGCAAAATGGCTTTCTTTCCCAAAGTGTCAAATACCTATCATATGCATAAAAGCTAGGGGATCACTTGGCATACAGCAAGGGTTCCCAGCCCTGTTTGAGTCTGTGGACAACTTTGGGATTCTGACACAGGGTTGTTGGTGCAACCATAAAATGGCTGCCACAGAAGGAAGAGCTAACTCACCACAAAATGGTAGCCACAGGAAAAGCCAACCACAAAATGGCAGGGGATTAGGTTGGGCATTGTAGTAATGCACCGCTGACCCAGCAGCACCGTGGTCGAGTGCTGGAACACCTACGCTCCTACGGCCTTCTGGTCGCATCGCACCCCCACTCCTCATCCCCATATGAGTCAAGGGTCATGAACTGTCTGGCTCAGTCACCGGGCGCAGGGACAATGGTCTTGCCCCCAGGTGAGGATTAGGCTCAGACGCTTACGCTCCTCTCCGCACGTAGCCAGGTGAGATCATGCATCACATGATGATCTCCCGACCTCCCGCTCTCCCGGAACTCCCTCCGTTCCTCCCTTCTACACCCCCCCAATAGAATGACAATAAAAGGTGCCAGGAACCAGCACGCGGGAGACTCGCTAGGAACACGGACCTCCGCGCTCCCGCTGCTGGCGATCTCCACCAGATGTTATCTCCGCGTCTCGTCTCGTTCTTGCGCTGACCACGTGGGTCGACTACAAGCTGGTGCCGAAACCCAGGAATCCTCGAACCTCCACCCTGCTCACCGTCGCCTGGGAAAGGGCCGCGGTACCGAAGTCCGCTGGATCGGCGCATCCAGGGACCACCGTTTCGGTATCGCCTGTCCTCCGGATCGGCGCATCCAGAGACTCGCGTCCTAGGACACTCTCTCGTCCGACGGAACACCGGTGAGTATGGGAGCTTGCAAAAGCAGGGCTTATGACAAGCACGTTAATGAACTGAAAGCGTTAGCGAAATGCGGCAGGGTCTCCGTAAAGAGAGGGGAGCTGCGCAAATTGGTTGAGGAGATTGAAGCTCAATGTCCATGGTACCCAGAGGGGGGGACATTGAATCTTAAGGACTGGGAAAACATCGGGCGCACTCTTCGCACAGAGCCTCGCGCGCCGATGTCACTGCTACTGACGTGGAGACAATGTTATGTCGCCATCAGCCTGCAGACCTATGGCTCCCTTGCTGTAGGCCGCCCTCCTTTCGATCTTTCACCTTCAATTTCAACCCCGGAATTTTCTCTATCCGCTAAATTGGACGCCTGTCCTCCTTCTGCCCCCTTGCTCCTCCGCCCATTTCAAATTCTCCCGCGGCTCAGCCGCCCCCTCCCCTTGCTCCGCCTTCATTTTCCGAAGCCACCGCACCTCCGTCAGCCAACGTAATGGCGCGGGTTTCAAAACTCTCGCAGAGCGTATTAGCCACGATCTGCAAAAGAAAGAAACCCTGACGGAAGACGATGCCGATATTCTCGCATTGTGCCCCGTCCATTTCACAGATACCGAGGGGGGATGGCATTGTTCGGCGGGTTGTCGAGAATTACCGCCCTTTAAGCTATAACATCCTCACTGAGCTCCGCAAGGCGATGCGGGACGTAGGAATCACTAGCCCCTACGTGAGAGGCATGCTAGAGGCAATCGCGAGGAATCACTTAATGGTTCCGGACGACTGGAAGACCACCTTCCGCATGCTCCTGGAGCCCTGCACAATTTGTGATCTGGGAGAGCGAGTTCCGCCAGCAATGCTTTAGCAGGGCAGCCGCCTCCGGCGGCGCCTACACCGCCGCACAGCTTTACGGCTTTGATGCCTTCAGTAACCCCAACAATCAGATTGTCCTGCTCTGAGGCCACCCTTACGGTGCGCCTCTGAGTGCGCTTACAAGGCGTTTGTCCAAGGTCCCCAATTCTGGCCAGCCCACACAGAGCTTCTCAGCCATACGACAAAGCCCCAAGAGCCCTATGCCGAAGTTTGTGAACAGACTCCAGGAAGCGCTCAAGAGGCAGGTAGATAGCCGAAGAGGCCCAAAACGAGCTCCTCATGCGCCTGGCTAAGGAGAACGCCTCCCACGGAGTGCCGCCAGAGCTATCACGGGCCTGGGCAAAGACTCCTGAACTGGCCGACATGCTTAAGGCTTGCCAGGACATCGGATCTTCCGCCCACCAAGCTAGCCTCCTCGCCGCAGCACTCACCACCGCCAGGGGACAGCCCCAGGATGATTGCTTTAACTGCGGCAGACCCGGACACTTCCGAAGGGAATGTAGGCAGCCCGGTGGGGCCTATAACCCGACGGAGGAGGGTCCTCCCCCAGGAGGAGAAGGCCGCCCAAGACCCGGTGCCCACGATGCCAGAGAGGCTTCCATTGGAAAAACGACTGCCGATCGGGAAACTTCGCTACGGGCGTCTCCCCAGCCCAGGACCAAGGAGGAGAATATTAGAGCAGACCCAGACACCAAGGCCCACGCCCAAACCGCCCCCCACTCGTGGTATCTCGCTCACATGCACCCAGCCCATCTCCTTCAAGTTCCCCCACGAGGTCCTTGTCGCCCCAACCCAGTATGGCGACCCCATCCCTACCGGGACTATTGGGCTGGTGCTGCCTAAGGCCTCCGCCGCTGAGCAGGGAGTGTTCATCATTCCCGGAGTAATCGACTCCACGCACCAGGGACCCATCCATCTTCAAATCTGGACGAACATCCCGCAGGAGTTGCCCACCGGAACCAGCTGCGCACAGCTGATCCTCCTGCCCCATGCGCTGCCCGCTGCTGACCCAATAAAGGCGACAAGCCCCGGCAGCCAACATGGCGCAGGCCAGCACCACCATCGCGGCGGTGGAAACACCCATCGGAAGCTCCCGCCCGTACCTGGAGCTCGCTATAGAGGGATGCATGTTTAAGGGCCTGGTAGACACCGGCGCTGATGTGACTGTCATCAGGACAGCCGAGTGGCCTGACCAGTGGCCGACCGAGGCTTGCCCGCACATCTGGGTGGGGAGACAAACCGCGAGACGGAGCGTCCGCCCGCCACGGTCCATAGCCCAGGACTGGAGCGACAACTCACGGTACGCCCCATCATCTTGGACATCCATGTTAATCTCTGGGGAAGAGACCTCATGAGCCAGGTCAAAACGACCTTAGTCTGGGATGGATAAATCCATCACGCAGGTTACTAATCCTGATTGTACCTCCGAATTGCCTTCGAACTTCCGCAAGGCAGCCGTTCACCCCCTCCCGTTCCTCTCCCTCTATCTTTCAACCAGCAGGGGCGGGAGGGCCAATTGGCTGACTGGCCCTCCCTGGATTAAAATCGGGGCCCGTCCTGATACCGCAGCACTGGCAGGACAGGGCCCAGTGTAAACAGGAGGCTGCCGCACCAAATTCGCCCCCAAACCAGTGTGGGCGCCTCCAGTGGTCAGGGGATTATAGCACCATCATCACTTCTAAGACGCTTGGCCGAAACCGCCCCTTAAGGAGTGGTTTCAGCGGGCGGCATTTCCCCAAGATAATTCGATCACAAAATTTTAGCACCATCCAACCCCCCTGCGTTGGCCACCAAGATCACGGTAAGTATATTTCCCTTACAAGGAAAACCCCCCCTCTGCATGTGGAGTCCTCTGCCTTCAACCGCCTGAATGCCTTGTTCCCCTGAAGCACCCATCCCCCCAAAAGAGCTCCAAAAGCCCCTTTCGTACTACTGATTAAGCATGCATACCCACAATTTCCCCAGGGTCCGCCCACCCACTGCCCTCCATGTCAAATAATTTTAAGAAAGCGGGATAGGCCGCCCCCAGCAGAATTGCATTAAAAGCAACCTTCAACTACACGCAGTCTGCAAAATAGCCTCACACATTTAAACTCTAACTCGAATAAAACTCGATCTTGATCTCCGCCACCCAGCTCTAGCACCGAGCCTGGCGGGACCCGGCCCCCTCCTATAACCTGGGGAAGGGGGTGTGTTTCAGTCCTTATTCCTACAGGCTCCTGTGGATTCCGACTCGCCATGACGGGCCAGCCCATGGAATGGCGCCAGGAGGAAACCAACCCCATCCCAGAGATGGAACACATCTCTCTGAAGGATCCCGCCCAGCGGCCTCAACGGAAACGCCGACGCCGACGCCAGACGGGTCCAAAGACCCGGATGACCTGGGAAGCGTCAAGGCAACCGCCAGCCAAGCTCAAGAGCTGCTGCGCCAGCAAGGCCACCCCGAGACACCCGAGAACCTCTGTGCCGCTCTCTTTGCGATCATCACCGCCAACTCGGCGGCCACCATCCTTGCCTGCTCTGCTGCCTCCTGCCGATGGCAATCGGCCACCCCTGACGAGCTTTCACCAGACCAACATCTGGGAGCAGTTTGCTGCCGCTGCCAACGCCTCATCTTTCTGCCTGGGCCAGTACCTAGGAGTCGGGAGCCTGCTAAGCTCCTGCCTGCTCCCCGTTTGCAAAAGCCCTGGAGACTTCCTAGCGGAGTCTGGCTTAAGCCCCTTTATGAATGCTTCATCCATCAAGTACTCTATGAGCGCTGACTGGGGACCCGTCGTCCAAGCCCTCCCGGCCGGCGCTCTCTCCCTTGTCACCAAGACTGTCGCTAATCACAAGTCCAACACCTGGCGCCCGCATTCTCCGGCGTGACGAGACGAGGAACCGACCCGGGCCCATTCACCGGTTCGCCAACTGGAACTGCACGCGCTACAGAGGACATTCCCCTGTGTACAGGAACATCTTGCCTCCCGAAGGGTTGGTTCTGGACTTATGCGGGGAGAGAACTTTCAGCTACATCCCTGCTCGGCTCTCTGCCGGGACTCTCTGTTGCCTTAGTCGCCTCACCATCGTCCTGCCTCAGGCTCCACCCCAGGAGCCCGGGCGCCGCCGCCGCCG
This sequence comes from Sphaerodactylus townsendi, assembly GCF_021028975.2. Lineage (NCBI taxonomy): Eukaryota > Metazoa > Chordata > Lepidosauria > Squamata > Sphaerodactylidae > Sphaerodactylus > Sphaerodactylus townsendi. The sequence continues at coordinate 91,345,923 of NC_059429.1, read as the reverse complement.
CTCCACTCTGCCCCTCGACCCCTCTTGCCGGAGCGATGCGGTTGCCCTCTCCGAAGCGGAGTTCGTCTCCCTCGCAACTTCCCTAGTGGGAGTCCCCGGACTCGCTTCTTACAACGCTAAGACCATTGGCCGGCTGGCCTGTGCCCTTCGCAGTCCATCAACTCTACCTCCATTGCTCTGGATGCCCTGGCCTCCGAGCAGCAGGAACTTCGTCAAGCGACCCTAGATAATCGTGCCGCTATTGATTACTTATTGCTATTACATCACCAAGGTTGTGAGAATGTACATAATATGTGTTGTTTTAATCTCTCTGATAACTCCCAATTGATTCATATGAAAGTGCGTGAATTGCAAAAAGTTGTATCCAGTCTAAAGTATGATGTATTGCCCAATTGGTGGTCAGCCCTCTGGAGCTGGCTGCCGGGAGGATGGTTGAGTGCTATCATACAGCTCTGCATTGGTTTGATTGTATGCCTCATCGTCGGGTCTTGTTTCGTTCAATGTGTATCTAATATTGCCTGTAACGTGTGTAAGAAGCCCCTCGACTTTCCCCTGCCCCGCAACCAAGTTCTAATGTTGCACAAGCAGCTCGGTCAACTCGACCAAATAGCGGAGGAGACAAGCGTCCCCCTAAATCGCCCCTCAGCATTTCGGTCTCCCTTCTAAAATGTAAAAAAGGAGGAGATGTAGTAATGCACCGCTGACCCAGCAGCACCGTGGTCGAGCGCTGGAACACCTACGCTCCTACGGCCTTCTGGTCGCATCGCACCCCCACTCCTCATCCCCATATGAGTCACGGGTCATGAACTGTCTGGCTCAGTCACCGGGCGCAGGGACAATGGTCTTGCCCCCAGGTGAGGATTAGGCTCAGACGCTTACGCTCCTCTCCGCACGTAGCCAGGTGAGATCATGCATCACATGATGATCTCCCGACCTCCCGCTCTCCCGGAACTCCCTCCGTTCCTCCCTTCTACACGCCCCCAATAGAATGACAATAAAAAGTGCCAGGAACCAGCACGCGGGAGACTCGCTAGGAACACGGACCTCCGCGCTCCCGCTGCTGGCGATCTCCACCAGATGTTATCTCCGCGTCTCGTCTCGTTCTTGCGCTGACCACGTGGGTCGACTACAGGGCATAACTTTAACAGTAACTCTTCACCATTTCAAGCAGAAGCTCTGCTTAACAGGATGCCTTTTGATTGAACATACCAAATATAATATTTTCTAGCTTACACACAGTTTTATCTTCAGTCCTTCTAATGTGATGGCAGTTGCTGTTGAGGGTTCTTCTCTCTCTTTTTTTTAGAAATCTGCACAGGCAAGGGCCAATTAGATCTCCAAGGGGCAATCAGATCTTTGCTAGGAAAAAGCCCAACTTGGCCTACTCATTTTTCTAAAAAAACACTTGGTGGGTACCAGAAAAGTTCTTGATGGACAACTCTGAAAATGCTGCATCACAGACCAACCAATTAATTTTTGTGTGGCTTTCTTGTCAACCTTCCAGCAAGCAGAAAAAAGATGAACCAGATGCAAAAATCTGCTGGCAAATCCTGACCCTCAAATCAAAACATATATCAAATTTTGTTTACTGGTAACTCTGTGACTCAAACTGTGAATTAAGTCCATGTATTAGTATTCACAGTAAAGATTTTTTGAAGGCTACATCCTGTTATTCTGTGGAAGGACTTTCCTAATGACATTTGATTTTTTGTGCTATTTAAATTGATTAGTTTTTAAATATATCTGCTAGGTAGTACATATTGAAAAGATGTACATCTAAAAATAAAATGATATACCTATTTCATTTCTCTAGCCTCAAGTACAACAAGTTCTTTGGTAAATACTGGGTGAACACAAGACTGTGCATTTAAATTCAATACCCCGCTGCTATCAAAAGCTAACAAATTGCATTAAAGTGATGTCACAAAGTCTCTTTTGCAGTGGTGTATGGGGAAAAATGGCACCCAGGACAAAAACAAAGGTTCAGGCTGAAAAAGCGGCCTGTTCAGTTCAGGCTGACAAAGCGGCCTGGTGGGAACTACACCTCCCAGGGGACCTTGGGGTCTTTTGGGAAGGTCTTTTGGGAAGGTCTTTTGGGAAGTGTAGTTCCCACCACACTATTTTTTCAGCCTGAACTGGACAGGCTGCTTTTTCAGCCTGAACTAAGGTAAGTGTGGGGGCGTGGGGGGACAAAGGGGGAAGGAGGAGGGGTGTGGGGGGCAAGGTGGGGTGGGTCATTTTGGCAGCAGCCTTCTGCAGCCTTCCGCAGCCTTGCTGGGCGCTCCTCAACTGAAGGGACACCCAGCCGGCTTGTGGAAGGCTGCTGGCCACCTACCCCCATTGGAAGGCTGCTGGCCACCCCTATGCCACTGCTCTTTTGTCAAAAGCTTTCATACTTGTTCCCCCTCCAATTATTATAATATTGTATGTTATTAATTCTGTATTGGTCGTGGTTGAGAGGATTTTGTGAACTATTCTGAATGTAAGTTGTTTCTTGTGAGTTAGCAAAGGGTAAAGCAACAATAGTGGGGAGAGGCCTTGCATAACTACAGTTGCCAGAAGAAATAAGGCTGCAGGTATGAAAAATATCCAGTTGCGCACTTACCTCCTTTGTTGGCTGGGCACCAGATCATACAATGTAAATCAATTTGTCATTCCAGTGAAGGGGGATGGCCCATCTGACCTAAGAGGGCATCCTGGATTCTGCTTAGTCACAAGGGAGTATACATTCCACAGGTTATGCCATCAGCAATTTCACCTAGATTGGGCAGATGGCATGATTGGTCCAGGGGTCTCATCCCACATGGGATTTCTTGTTGAAAGTAGGGGCTTTACTGAGCCATGAACTGTGAAACCTAACAACAAGGGTCCAGAATTGCTGAGGCCATTCTGGATTGTAGGCTGGGTCATGAGTAGTGTGAAGCTGACCAAAGAGTTTGGATAAGCCATAGGGTTATCAAGAAAGCCTCACAATTGCCTGTATTGTTTGTTAACCAAAGTCTCTGGTTGAGACTAGCCAGGTTATTTGTTTTCTTGCTGGTTAAAGTACATTCTGTCTAGCTACTTGCATTCTTCACCTAAATTTATCTAAATTTACCTAGATGTGTTCTTCTGTGAATTCAGTACAAATACAACAGACCCTTTGGGATCATACTATGGAATAACCAACTGAGCCTACTTTACAGCACTGGTTGGCTGCTTTGTTCTCAACTTTGGGGCAGAACTGGAATTCTGGAAACAAAGAATTCCTGGGGCTTAGAGGGACTTTTTGATATGATAATCTTGAACTACGGGCTCTGCCCTGGCTGGGTCCAGCTTTATACCACTGACTCTACCTCCAAAGCTCCACCTCTGAAGTCACATGAACTTTGCAGGAGGAGGCAGTAGTATAAAGTTGGACCCAGCCAGACTGAGCCTGCAATTCAAGGTTGGTCTCTGCCTGCCTGAGTCCAGATTTAAACTGAGTTTCAAGCAAGAGCCTGCAGACTGAAGCTCAACCTGGTCAAGCCCAGCCTTGAACTGTGGACCCTCCCCCAAATTCCATGTGGAGTTCAGGAGTGCAGTGCGCCGTAGAACATTGGACCCAGGCCCAGTCTTAAAATGTGCATCCAGCTCCTGAACTTCACATGAAGTTTGGGGGTGCAGTTTTACAATGAGCCCTCCTCTCTCCAAAGCTAGGAACCTCCTTTAGGGGTAGTGCAACACTATCCAGATCTGGAGATACCAAAATTCCTTAGTTAAACCTTCCCCCACTCCCTCCCTCAGTCTCATTTCTGTTTGGTCAAAATTAATGTGTAGTTTTAAATCACACTAGATCTGGAGTTTTAAATCACACTGCTGCATTTAAAAAGCCTTTTCACACACGCTTCTTTATGTTACAAGATGGTGGGAAATGAGATAGCCTTTTCTGTTTGGCACATGTTTGCTCTTTGGCAGATTGTTGATACTTGATATGAGATGGTATTTATCTTTTGAAGAGTAAAGGGTAGACACTGTGTTTGGACTGTTGTGTCTAGCAAAAAAATCAGCTTTTGTAGTATTTGACTTTTAAAACTGTAAATCCAAAAATATGGGATTGTAAGACAGTCACATAAAGGAAGAACAAGAGTAACACTCACTCAGAGTAACAACCTAATGGGAACATAGCTTACAAGGAATTCAGATGATAATTGTGTCCTAGGCCCCACAGAGGAGGAAGCTGATTTGGAGGACCTTAAGTATCGTGTGACTCACCCAGATTGTCTAGGCTTCTATTTTCATCAAGGTTATTTTCATTAAATCTCTGTAGCAGCATTAACCATAGGAAACTGAGAAGATGACTGAGCATCTTTCTGACATCTTATCATTTCAGTTCATGTTAAGAGAAAAGCTTTCAGTCAAATAAAGTGCATTTATCTACAAAGGCTAAATATGTCATGAGAAATTGGCAAAATGATCAAGGTACATAGTTCTCCAATTATATCATCTTGTCATTCTCATAACACACTCTCCAATTAATCAATAGCAGCTACATAATGGAGCTGAATAAATACACAAACCAAAATTCTTTATTAAACAGTGCATTATTCTCTAGTTCTAGCCCATTTAAAGTTAATACCTGTTGTTAGAAGAAGAGGAGGAGGAGGAGGAGGAGGTATTTGGATTTATACTCCACCTTTCTCTCCTGTAAGGAGTCTTAAGGTGGCTTACAAGCTCGTTTCCCTTCTTCTACCCACAACAGACACATGATGTAGGTGGGGCCGAGAGCGTTCCAAAGAACTAGCCCAAGGTCACCCAGAAGGAATGTAGGAGTGCGGAAACACATCTGGTTCACCAGATAAGCATCTGCCACTCAGGTATAGTGGGGAATCAAACCAGGTTCTCCAGATTAGAATCTACCTGCTCTTAACCACTACACCATGCTGTTAGGGCATGATCATGACATTAAACCTGAATTTACATCATTTTGTATTTGTAAATGCTCTCTTATCAATGTATCTAATTTTGAAGTCCTGGTTCCCATATGGATATGACAAGCTGCCTGACAGGGACAGAAACCAAGGAGTGGGTTTTGCATGTCTGAGATAAACCTTCGATGTGCAGAGAAAACACATTTTCAGCAGTAACCCCCAAACTGAAGTGATACCTCAAGAGGTTTCTTATGTAGATAATTTTGTACAGTCAACTGAAACATAATTCAAGTTTTCATGGGACTTAACTAACCATTTGTATTTATTTTTTGCAAACTGTCCGGATGCTAAGGTTTCTGGTTCCATTTGCACTATAGGTCCTTGCTGCACAATACAGTGTCTGTGGCCAAAATTTGTCAGTTTAGGTGTTCAGTGCTCTGGCAAGGACACTGTTCTCTAAAAACAGGCCCAACAGTACAGTAGGAACTGCCCATTTCTGCTACCCCCATTGGGGGTTTGGTGTTTTGTAATGTTATCTTATAAGACTTTGGGAGCTGTTTTGGGCTTCCAAAACAATGTGGTCAGATACCAGGGCCTCCTTACAACGTAAGACAGAGTAGGGGGTTGAGGTAAAGGAACAGAAAGAAGAAAGTGAGCTAGGGCAGGATGTAAGAGAAGAAGAGGGGAGGGAGGAGGAAGAACTCCCCAATTCCTCATGAGTCACTTATTTCCATTTTTTGTGCTGACCTCATGAGTTCAATAGGGACAGGACAGTGCTTCTTAAGTTTCAGTTTTATGTATACACAGCAAGTTTGAAGAAGAGACAGCCTGCCAATATGCCTGTGACTAATGCTGCTATCACCAATGTTAACATAAACTGCATTTTAAAAAGATCCACCTTGCTTAAATCAATATTGCAGTACCCCTCAAATGGCAGCAACATTGGCAGTGGGCAGGGACAGTGCGTTCCTTGAAATTGGCAGGCCCCTATGTTTATGGATGTTGACCTTTAGGAAAAAGCACAACATTTTGACGGATGTCTCAAGAAGTCTTCTAATGAGCAAAAGTACTATAACTCCCATTTATATAGGGTTGGTCAATACCAGCCAGATTCATTCCAATTCGGATTTGGCCCAAATTCGGATCAATGGGTTCGGATTGGCCGAATTCCGAACCTTGCAGATTCGGACTGGGCCGAATCTGTGGGAAAATCCGGGAATTTGGGGTGTTTTTTATTTTTTGGGTGTTTTTCCACGTTCCGGCCTGCAGGGGGCGCATTTCTTGACATATTGGCACCAAAATTTTAGGGTATCATCAGGAGACTGTCCTTATGCTACCCCCCATGTTTGGTGAAGTTTGGATCAGGGGGGCCAAAGTTATGGACCTTCAAAGGGGGTGCCCCTATTTCCCATTGTTTCCAATGGGAACTAAGGAGATTGGGGCTACCCCTTTGAAGGTCCATAACTTTGGCCCCCCTGATCCAAACTTCACCAAACTTGAGGGGTAGCATAAGGACAGTCTCTTGATGATACCCTGAAATGTTGGTGCCAATATGTCAAAAAATGCGCCCCCTGAAGGCACCCCCTGAAATTTGTCCAAGATTCTTTGTTCTACATTTACACAATCCATTGCTGTCAATGGGGAATTTCTGGGGGTGCCTGCAGGGTGTGCATTCTTAAGGCTAGTTATGGACCCTCAAAGGGGGTGCCCCATCCGCCATTGTTTCCAATGGGAGCTAATAGGAGATGTGGCTACACCTTTGAGGGTCCATAACTTTGGCCCCCCTGATCCAAACTTCACCAAACCTGGGTAGTATCATCAGGAGAGTCTCCAGCTTTAAAAATTCTAGTTTGTGTTTTTCACCGCTCACTCACTCCAGCAGGCTTCATGTGGAGGAGGGGTGAAAAACACAAACTAGAATTTTTAAAGCTAGCAGCACCAACCTTTCAGGGTATCATCTGGAGACTCTCCTGATGATACTACCCAGGTTTGGTGAAGTTTGGATCAGGGGGGCCAAAGTTGTGGACTTATGTCCAAAGCGGTAGCCACTATTTTCTATTAGCTCCCATTGGAAACAATGGGGGATGGGGCACCCCCTTTGGGAATCCATAACTTTGGCCCCCATGATCCAAACTTCACCAAACATGGGGGGCATCATCAGGACAGTCTCCAGATGATACCCTGAAGGTTTGGTGCTGCTAGCCTTAAGAATATGCCCCCCACAGGCACCCCCAGAAATTTCCCATTGACAGCAATGGATTGTGTAGATGTAGAACAAAGAATCTTGGACAAATTTCTGGGGGTGCCTGCAGGGGGCACATTTTTTGACATATTGGCACCACAATTTCAGGGTATCATCAGGAGACTGTCCTGATGATACCCCCCAAAGTTTGGTGCAGTTTGGTTGAGGGGAGCCAAAGTTATGGACTTTCAAAGGTGTAGCCCCCATCCCCTATCAGCTCCCATTGGAAACAATGGGGGATAGGGGCACCCCTTTTGAGGGTCCATACCTGAACCAAACTGCACAAAGCTTGGTGGGTATCATCAGGACAGTCACCTGATGATACCCTGATAATTTGGTGCCTATACATCTAAAAAAGCGTCCCATGCAGGCACCCCCAGAAATTTGTCCAAGATTCTTTGTACTGCAGTGACTTAGCTGTATTGCTGTCAATAGGGAATTTCTGGTAGAGGGCTGTGAAGTGCACATTTCTGAAGGTATGGTCACAAAACTTTCAGGGTATCTTCAGGAGAGTCTCTGGATGACACCATCCAGGTTTGGGGAACTTTGCTTCAGGGGGTTCAATTGTATGGGACCCAAAAAGGGTAGGGCTCATCTCCCACTGCCCCCTGAAGCAAAGTTCCCCAAACCTGGATGGTGTCATCCAGAGACTTTCCTGAAGATACCCTGAAAGTTTTGTGGGTTTACCATGAGAAATGTGCACTCCACAGCCCTCTATCAGAAATTCCCCATTGACAACAATGCAGCTAAGTCACTGCAGAACAAAGCATCTTGGACAAATTTTTGGGGGTGCCTGCAGGGGGCGCATTTGTAGATGTATCGGTACCATAATTTCAGGGTATCATCAGGAGACTGTCCTGATGATACCCCCCAAGTTTGGTGCAGTTTGGTTCAGGGGGGCCAAAGTTATGGACCCTCAAAAGGGTAGCCCTCATCTCTTTAGCTCTAATTGGAAAGAATGGGGGATAGGGGCACCCCTTTTGAGGGTCCATAACTTTGCCCCCCTGAACCAAACTGCACCAAACTTGGGGGGTAGCATCAGAACAGTCCCCTGATGATATCCTGAAATTTCGGTGCCGATATGTTTAAAAATGCGCTCCCTGCAGGCCAAAACGCAAAAACCCCCAAAAAATAAAAATGCAATTCGGCTGGTGATCCGAATCTCATGGATTCAGATCTGATGGGATTCGGACAGCTCAGATTCGGCCCCTGCTTGTCCGAATCTGTCCGAATCAGTGCAGATTCGGTAAAAATCCAGATTCGGACTGTCCGAATCTCCAACCCTAATTGTCCATTGTTAACAAAGTGGAAAATGCATAAAGAGATAAAATATATAAAAGAGGTATGATCATATCCTTCTTTGTTTCTTTTTTTTTTCACATGTGAGCATTTTTGTTTCTCCAGTATGGATTGCTGTTCTTCCTAATTATTGTTTATTTTACAGAATATTTGTGGATTATCTGAAATTTAAATATCTTTTAATGTAATTTTAACACCATTTATACATTATTTACTGTTTCTATGTATAAAATGTTTTTATGTATATACACTGTTTCAAGATGGATTTGTAATTGGTTGACTCACTGAATCCAAAGGGTGCTCGCCAATGGCTCATCTTCAACTTGGAGAAAAGGGACTAGTGGAGTGCTGCAGGGTTCTGTCCTGAACACAGTGCTATTCAATATTTTTATCAATGACTTGGATGATGGAATAAAGGGCATTCTAATCAAATTTTCAGATTACACAAATTTAGGAGGGGCAGCTAATACCCCAGTGGACAGGGTCAGAATTCAAAATGACCTGGACTGATTAGAGAGCTGGGCCAAAACTAAAAAAAATATGAATTTCAACAGAGATAAATGTAAGATACTACACTTAAGCAGAAAAAATGAAATAAGATTGGTCCTCAAACCCAGCAGGGAGGCAGAGGGAGCTCCTTATTTGGGCAGTGACTCCCCCTGATATCACTGCCTAAATAAGGAGCTCCCTCTGCCTGCCCGCTGGCTGGGCTTCCTCAAACCCAGCCCGGAGGAAGAGGGAGCTCCTTATTTGGGCAGTGACTCCCCCTGATGTCACTGCCCAAATAAGGAGCTCCCTCTGCCTCCCGGCTGTGGTTTGAGGAAGCCCAGCCAGCTGGGGTGCCTCGGGGTTCCCCCTTCACCCTCAGGGAGGGCAGCAACAAGCGCTTGTGATTACTGGTAAGCGGTGACTCTTGTATAAGCCAAGGGGGCATTTTTCAGCCTTAAAACAGGCTGAAAAACTCGGCGTATACGCGAGTATATACGGTAGTAATAAAATAATTGGCTTGTGTCATGCCCCCACAGAGGCTTTGGTTATTTCCCCTTTAAGCTTTAGTTTCCCCACAGTCAGTATAGGTTTGCTTTATTGTTAAGTCTTCCATGGGAGGGTATTTTAGTTTAGTCCCTGTCCCTTTAAGACTATTCCCAGTAGGCAATTTCCTCTCCTTACCCAGCTTCCCCTGTTTTTAGTTAGTCAGTCAGTCTCAAAGAGGTGATAAGGGAAGCTGGGGTCCCTTATTATTCGTGACGTTCATGTACCCATATGATGATCCAAAGAGGAGTCCATATGTTCATATGGTGGTCTAAAGAGAGCAAGCCAAGTTAAACAGCAGCTAGAGCAAAGACCAAGACCAACAAAGCCGTGAGAAAGCAAGAGACAGTGATTCATCTGAAAGCAGCCAGAAAAGAAACCGTCTGAAGCTCCAATCATCATGAAGACAAGCAAGTAACCCCACTAGTTGAAGCTAGGGAGGAGTTAGAGTCTTCTCTCTCTCTGTGAATAAAGCTATTATTTGAACTGTTAAGATTGGCTTGTCTCTCGACCTTTCTGTCCCAGCCGAGAACAGGGCCCCTCCAATAGAGTTACTTGGGGGGGGGGACAGGCTTGTCTATCTATCTGCCAATTAACAGCAGCCATAACTCATTAGAGAATAAAGCTTTAGCTTTTCAAGATGTAGCTGATCTGGGTTCAAGGAAAGGAAGAAAATTTGACCTTGTCAGCAGACAGCAGGCTAGCAATTACTGTAGCAGCCATCAGCATTCTAGCTTGGTGGATGGGCTTAGCATTAGTTTTTCAGCAAGGTCTAGGATTCAGCCCAAATTCTATGGTTTTACTAAAGAGTTTGACAAATCCTAGAGTATCATGCTGGTGTGGTGGCCTCATTTCCTGCCATCAGCACACTGTCATTTCCTCAGTCCTGCCCTTCATTTTCCTATTTAGGCAGGAGGGTGGTTTAAACTAGCCATTTCATCATTACTTAACTCTCTTAACTACTGTACTCCATTAGCTGTTCTTATATAGCAGCTCCCCTTTCAGAAGCTGAGCTGTGTGTGACATCTGCTAAGACTTGGAAAAGTCACTGCAAGTTAGACTGGACAATAATGGGATAGATAGACCAAAGTTCTCTAGTGCAGTCAACGTTAGGTTGGGAGATTCTTGGAGATTTGGGGATGGAGCCTGGGAGAGGTGGCATTTAGAGGAGGGAAGGGATCTCAGCAGGGTATAATGCCATAGCGTTCTCCTTTGAAAGCAGGGAAAGTGATCTCTGTACCCTGGAGACCACCTGTAATTCTGGGTGTTCTCCAGGCCTGTCCTGGAAGTTGGCAATCATGGCTCTGACTCATAGGATTGCCAAGTCTAACTTGGGAAATTCCTGAAGATTTTGTAGTTGGTGCTTGGCATGGTGAAGCTTTGGGTGGGGAAGGAGCTTAATGGGGGCATATGCCATTGGATTTGCATTCCAAAGCTGGCAATTCCCTCAAGGGAACTGACAACTCTAATCTGGAGGTCAACTGTAACTCTAGGAAAATTCCAGAAACCCCTTAGAGGCTGGTAACCCTATGAGTGACTTAGTGTAAGATAATTACGTGTATTAATGGCTCTACCTGACCTTTGTATCTTGAAAATATATGCTTGAGAATAATTGTATGTATTGGTCGGTTTTTTCCTCTAATGTTTCTTGGAGCAAAGGGCATCTAAGAGACATCTCAAAGCCTTTGAAAAAACACTAGCTATTCTGAGCTGTTTCCAACTAGCAGACTGCCGTTTCAGTTCCACTTCTATATTGAGGCAGGCAGGCTGTCGTTCCTTTGTGCGGCACTTTTTACTCTCTCCTTTGCAAGGCCCTTAATGAGACAGGCAAACAGCTGCTCTGAGTCCCTCTGAATGTGAAGAGACAGGAAGCTACATCATAAACACCATGGCAATTTCTGTGTTGTGTTTTGTTAATGGCACATTTTATCTTGTTTCCTCCTCCAATCTCATCCTATTTTGTGTCATTTGCTTTTCCTTTGATCATAGCGTTTTATAAGTTGGTGCCTTCTACTGGAGGGCTTGTAGGCAATGTTTCCCCAACATACTGTATAACTTAAAACATAGCAGCCTTTGTTTGGAGTACTGGGTACTATGGCCCCTTTTGTGAAATATGTGCCATCATTAAGCTCACATTTCTGCTTTAGCACTTAGCCAGCTAGCTGCCATCGGGCTGCTGTTTCCCAGCTCAGCTGAGGGAGGCTCACTTGCATAGATCTAGTGAGTATATTCGTTGCTATTCACCATATCTTTGAAGAGGGGATTTTTTTTTAGAATAAATCTTTTGTATTTCATAGCAGAAACAAGGCAGACAAATAGGGAGGGGAGAGAATCCATCATATTTTATCCCATTCTTCATCTATGGAGCTCACAGCCACCTTGCAGAGTTGGCAAGGATGGCCTGGCAACTGATGGGAGATGGAGGCGAGGGGAAAGTGAGTACTTACCACAAATTAGGGAACGATTGCTGCTGCCATATGATGATATCACTTCAGATGTTATCCAGAACTGGCCCCATGCTGAGATGATACTCTAGCACAGTGATGGCGAACCTTTTCGAGACTGAGTGCCCAAACTGCAACCCAAAACCCACTTATTCATCGCAAAGTGCCATCATGGCAATTTAACCTGAATACTGAGGTTTTAGTATTGAAAAAATGGTTGGCTCCAAGGCATGCGTTACTCAGGAGTAAGCTTGGTGGTAGTCGGTGGCTTTGCTTTGAAGCAACTGTGCAATGCTTCGAACGGGTGAATCACAACCCTAAGAGGGTTTACTCAGAAGCAAACCCCATTGCCAGCAACCAAGCTTACTCCCAGGTAAAGGATCATGCTTTCATTCTTCCCATGAAAATCAGTAGGGTTTAACAGCGTTTAAGAGGGTTACCCACACTGCTTCCCCAAAACTAGGTCTTAGGTTTAATGCTAATAATCTCCCTGAAGTAATTACACTATTATCACATGACAAACTCTGTGCACGCGTGCCCACAGAGAGGGCTTTGAGTGCCACCTCTGGCACTCATGCCATAGGTTCGCCACCACTGCTCTAGCACTTGTAACCTGCCCTGAGACTGTAGTAAAGAATGAGGATAAATCTTAGTAACAAATAAATAACTGTAGAAACTGTAGAGAAGGGCTCCCCAGTCTTTTTGAGCCTGTGGGCAACTTTGGAATTCTGACACAGAATGATGGGCTTGACCACAAAATGGCTGCTGCGGAAGGCAGAGCCAACCACAAAATGTCAAGGAGGGAGATTATGCATAACTAATGATAACCCTTCAACATTTCAAACAGAAGCTATAATTAACAGCATGACTTTTAACATGAACATATTTTAAAATATTTCTTGCATCATACAGCTTAAATTTAGTCACACAATAAAGATCCTTGTATTATGGTAGCAGCTGCAGCCAAAGAATTTTTTTTTAAATCTGCACAGCCACTCAGATCTCAAGTGGTCAATCAGAAGCCCTGCTTGGAAAAATCCACTGGCCCCGCACACTTTCTGAAATCACTTGATGGGCACCAGGAAAAGGAGTCAATTGGCACCATAGCACCTATGGGCACCATACTGGGGACCTCTGCTATAGAATTTGTGAGTGGATGGTACATCACCACTAGGTATAATGCCAGCACTTCCAGGTCATGCCAGAAATGATGTCACTGTATGCAGGCGATGATTGCTGCCCACCCCCCATTTGGCTGGCCTGTTTCTGTTTGCTGACAAGCTAAGCATTAACAGGCAACAACCAGAATTGCTGATAGGTTGCCTGCCAAGAGAGGGCATCAGGAAAACCTACTAGTAAGGTATGTTAGGGTTGTGAACTTCGGATTGAGGAATTCCTGGATATTTGGTGGTGGAGTCAGGGAAATGCCAGGTCATAGGAAGGGTGGGACTTTACTGGGGTACAGTGCTTTAAAATCCACCCTTCATAGCTGAGGTTTTATCCAGGGGAAGTTATCTCTGTAGTCTGGAGATCAGCTGTAATTTTGGAAAATCTCCAGACCCCATGTGGAGGCTGGCAGCCTGATAAAATGGAGTGATAGGCCCAAGGTTCCTCAATGTTGCTTAATGGCTGAAGGGGTTCTGAACTAGTGCAGGGATATGAAAAGAAAGAGGGGAAACTGATCGCTCAGTTTCTCAGGCTCAGAGCTTTGATCTAGCTGCCAGAGGGAGTTTTGGAAGTATGAAGGAGAGCCCAGTACCAACAGTCTATCCTAGACCTTGACTAACTATGTAGAGAAGTAAAATGGATACAAGCACACTGTTCTTTCTCCCACCTCTGCACAATTGCCACATGGTTTGTACAGTGCAGATGTGACCAGCAATGATTGGAAAGCAATATTGCTGACCACAGAGAAGACGCATACATGTGGACCCTCTACATATTTGCCCCAAGCAGAGTACTTTGTGACTGTGCAGAAACAGGTGGTAGGACAGCCCATTCTCTCTCCCCACGCAGTCAGTCAGTGGGTCATCTGTTCACCGCTAATGTTTGTGAGTCTGCCCCCAAAGAGTAGGAGATTAAGTAGGGGCTTTCAGCATGCATGATTCCATCCTGAATTAGAGAAGGTGGTGTACAAAACCCAAATCATTTAGTGCACTGCCTCACCAAGATAACTGATTCAGACCATCTAAGAATTTTATTGAAACACTGACTTCTTAATCTGTGACAGGGAGGCTTCTATCTAAAGAATCTAAAGAATGAAAGCTCGGTTTCAAAATAGAAAAGATGTCTGATGAAACAAAAAAGAACTGTATCAAATGGTGCTTCATCCCAGACAGTGTTTCAAATTCTACCCAACCGACACACTGTGGTGTTGTCCATCTGTGATTTCTCCTAATTCAGGATGGATTTTTCAAGGTCATTATCCTCTTCAACATGGTTAAATTCTGTTGAAAAAATTCCAGCTATTGTGAATGTTACAGGGTTATTAAAGGGTGAAAGGAATAATAAGAGCATTATTAAGTGTTCATAGGTAAAAGATTAACTTAAATGTTTGGATTTATTTAATTTAGAAAATGTATGGCTGCATCTCCAGAGTCCAGCCCCAAGTGACTCACAAAATAAAAACCATGAAATATATTCATTAAAATATGCCATAACTACAAGCCAGAGGTGTATTGGGAACATAAAATAATATTCAGCAGTTTAAAATAATATTCATAAAAAGTTTTTGGGCCAGAAGCAGACCATTAAAATATAAAAAAGAGATAGGACCCCTCAGCTAAAAACTCGAGTAAAAAGAGATACCGGTATTTTGGCCAGGAACATAAAGGATAGTAAAGGTGGTATCAGGTGAACTTCAACATGATGTGTCACCACAGAAAGACTTTGACCCTGGTTGGTATCTATTCCATGTCTTCAGGTGGTGGCACAGGGAGCAGAGCTTGGGAAGAGGATCTTAACTGATAGGTTGAAGAATATAGGAGGAAGTAGTCCTTCAAATGTAAATGAAGTGAAGGAAAATAAACTTAGCCTTTGTCAGAAACTCTGATCGATAGGTACTAAATACAAAGAAACACTTTGGCTTAGCACCAGGCCCAGAGCAAACAAAATTTCTGTTGCCTATTAGGAAATCATCAATTTTTCTGTTAATTTCTTTGGTAAACCCATTTGCTTCTTGTTCTGTTTCTGATCCTCATGGGTGGAATATTGACAGCAAAAAATTAGTCATTCTTCAAAAGACAAGGTATCTTAGATATGTAGGACAGTACCGGTTAACAGTTAAAGATATATTGCAGCCCTGGGGGCTGTGCTGCCTCCAAAGGACTTCCAGGAGGCACAGAAAGCCATTAAA
Organism: Sphaerodactylus townsendi; assembly: GCF_021028975.2. Taxonomy (NCBI): domain Eukaryota; kingdom Metazoa; phylum Chordata; class Lepidosauria; order Squamata; family Sphaerodactylidae; genus Sphaerodactylus; species Sphaerodactylus townsendi. Next base: position 91,330,662 of record NC_059429.1, on the reverse strand, counting down.
AAGACAAAAAAACCAGCTGCTTGAAAAGCACCCATAGTGTAAAATGGACTTATGCCACACTTTCATGTGGTTTAAATCTATACCTGGGGAGGGGGGCTGAAAGCCTGGTGGAAGCTGGCTAAAGTTGGCTCCATCCCTGGGAATGCCCCTAGCCCAACCCCAGTCATACTGGTGACTTCAGTTGTGCCAGCATGGCTCTGGGGAAGGCAGCCTCTTCTGGGTAGGGTGCTGCAGAGTTGTGCAGCACCTGCCTACCACCCTGTTTGCCTTCCCTGCTGGTGTAGGTGCCAAATACACGGGCAGGGTGGGCAAAGGTTTCAGTGTGGATCTGTGCTGCTTTCAGGGCCTGCTTCACCTCTCCCTCACCCCCCAGGTTGGGCCACCCATTGTATAGAACCGTACCAGTTAACATATTTGTTACACATTTATTTTTTCCATTTTGTCTATTAGTTATACATTGTTGATCCTACCTATTAGAGCTTTATTCCAAACCCCAACTTTTTTATCCCATTTCTTCTCATTGTATCCAAATAATTTATCTTGCATCCAAATAATTTATTCTGTACCTGAATAATGTATCCTGTATCCAAATAATGTATCCAAATAAATGCTATATTTTCCTTTTGCTTTGGGTCAGGTGCACATCCAGAAAGCCTTTCAGGCAAGCTTATCAGAATGGCAGAGGAAGAGCTCTTCAGCCAGAACCTCTGTTTCTCTTTTGCTCCTTAGGATTTGAGCAAATCAGACTTCTGAAACAAGTCACCAGATGGCAATACAGACACTTGGTTCAATTATTTATGTACTTGTTATATATAGTCCACCTTTCCCACTAAGATTCAAGGAAAATTACATAATATAAGCAAGGACAATCACTAGGATGAGTAGACATCTGATAAACAATGTAATAAGCCTGGGACTGCAGAAATCTGCAATGTAAGTATAAAATATGGCATTTCAAACAATGCAAAAATATTATGTAAGTAGGAGTATAAGACAATGAGAGCAAGATAAAAACATACAACAGCAGATTATGCATTTTAGTAGTATCCTCCGAGTGTAGGTTCGGAGCACTGCCAATAAATATGTTGGATACTGCTGCTGTTTAAATATTTCAAATTTTAAATATTTTAATGTATTATTCATATTTATATTGCCATTGTTGTATTTGCTGCTTCCTTTGGGCTTTACTGTACACCGCTCAGAGACCTTCGTGGGTTGGATGGTATAAGAAAATTAACAAATAATAACAACAACAACAACAACTCACAATCCTGTTCTGTCTATTGAAACAGCTTCCTGAATCACTCTAATGCAATTCCATTCCTTTATAAAAATGCCCCCCCAAACAGTTTTGTTAGACACAATTTGCAGAAAACAGAAGTGTGAGACTCTTCCATTCTCTTTCTATCCTTGGTGGCAGCTGATGTACTCCATTTTCTCCTTTCTTCCTTTGTTTCTAAATTTCATTTTTTTTAAAAAATGTATTTCAGGCTTATGAGTGGGAATTCAGAGGGAATGTCTTTTCTGGGTGTTCATGTGATTTTCAAGAGCTCTGGTAGTAGTCTTGTCTAGTGCAAAATTCTGGCTATAGTCATGTATAGTTGCTTACAATTCCAAAAATGGTACATATAATTTTGGTTCTGTAAAGTAGTAAAAAAGCAAAATAAAATAATTTTATTTATTTATGTCCCACCTTTCTCCCTAATGGGAATTCAAAATGGCTAACATCATTCTTCTCTCTGTTTTAACCTCACAACAACTGTGTGAGATAGATTGGGCTTTAAGTGTGTGATTGGCCAAAGACACCCAGCAAACTCCCATAATGGAGTGGGGATTTGAACCCAAGTATATCCCAGATCCTAGTTCAAGACATTAACCACTACTCCACACTGGAAATACACATTTTCACAAGCTGTAAATTCCTGCAACTGGTAGCTTTACTCCCTACCGAAAATCTGTCCTTACTTTCTCACATGACCATGGTCTATGTTGCCAAAGGAAGGCTCCTTTTATTTAGGAAAGATTTCCTAAATCTTGAATCAGAAGTGCAGTTCTTGACTTTGTATACCACCAAATGTGTACTCAACTGGAGTGTCTCTTGTACTCATGAAGAACAATTCAATTAGGCAAACAAACAAATAAATACACCTGCTCAACAAAAAAGGCCACACAGACTTTGAAAAGCTCAATGATCTATATTAAAATGACAGTAATATATTTGGCAACTATTTTGCTCCATCTGGAATGAATTCTCCTCCTCCTTTTTCCATCTGACAGTGCAATCCTAAGCAGAGTTAAAGCTATATGAACTCATTTACTTTAGTGGATTTGGAAGGATGTAATTCTGTGTAGGGCTACACTGTAAATTACTTAAGATCCAGAGAAAGACCTCTTGTTACAAAGACCTATAATTAGCACCCTTTGTGTGTTCTTTTCTCTTGATTTGTTAGACCCTGTCTTTGCAAAGAGAGTTGCGATTGTGTATATTTGTGGGATGCCAACGGTGAACTCTAATTGTATATTATTAAAATAATATGATCCCCCCCGCCCTTACAAGGCGCAGGCGATGCACCATGCCTCCTTGAGATTTGGCACAGCTGGCTTTGATGGGAGTTGCGAAGGTTCTCCTGCAGGTGCTGCCACATAATCTTTTGACTCTTAGTGTCAGTAATTAAGTGCACAATTAAAAGAATGTCTGCAATTAATTCAATCAGTCAGTCAATCAAATCTACATTTCTAAAGGGCTTTTTATCCTAGCCCTTTTCAGAGAAGTGTATAAAGTGAAATGCCAAACATAATATAATGTTGTATTTAAATCTGAAATCACAGGAAGTGTAATCAATTCATCCCTGGCAAAGAAAAGCAATCTGAGCGTTTGCCAGAGCCACACAGTACTGATCAGAGCAGAGTTTTAAAATGTGTAATTTAAAAGAAGGGAAGCAGCATCGTTGGAACTAAAAGCTCTAGACTGTCTAAACTGGACTGCCTTTTAAGATTTTTCACTATTTTCCAGTCATGACTATATGATGATACTCATCAGATACCAGAACAAGCATGTATCGTCTGTCTGTTTCCATGGATGGGGTTGCAAGCTGATTAACAAGCCTGCATCAACAAAGTCCCATTCAAAAATTTGTGGCACATAGGCCATATTTGTATGGCTTAATATACCAAGAGTTACTCATGGAGCAAAGAATTCAGCACTTCTGTTGTTTCCAACTCTCCCTCAAAAGACACCAAAACCACTCCCAAGGATTCCTAAACTGACTGTGATGCCAGAATAGCTGAGCCAAAAATCAGCCTAACAACAAATACTTCCAAACAGACCACTCCATTTACTGCCAGATAACAATCACAGCCTATAGGATGTGAACAGAATAGTTTAAATTGTTTTGAAGCAAACAACAATCCCCCCAGCCTGTCTTACAAGTTGTTGCACTAGCAAAGCAACTTCTAACACAGGATAATGGAGTTTCAATATTAGCAGGATAAAACTTGTAACCTGCACAGGAACACTTGCCTATCTAAGACGCTGTACTTAATTTCAGTGTAACACATTAATTCTTGAGCAAGAGAAGCATAGTTGTAGTTTAAAATAGATCCATAAAGCCTACTCTGTGGCAGTAATGGTAGTGAAAAAACATTTCTCTGCCAACATTGCATTCGTTTGGTAAAGGCCTGCAAAACTTTTTTCAGTGGCCAGGGACATACTGTGGACTGCTCAGCAGCCCACCACAAGCAGTTTGCTGGATACTTTGTGGATAAAATCTCTTGCATCCACTGTGACTTCGACTCTGTTAGCAGAGACAATATCAAATAGTGCTAGGGTGCTAGTTTGTTCAATTGAATGAGATACCATTATTCAGTCTAAGGATGTGAACAGGATTCTTTGGAGTCTATGACCTGTTCCTTGTGGGGAGAGGGGGGACGTCAGTTCTGTACATGTTTTGCTCTTTCTAGTGGTCAATTCAGGCTTAAACAAGTTTATATTTAGTGGTCTCTAGTGGTCAAAGGGTGCTTTGGTTGTGTATTCTTGCATGGCAGGGTGTTGAACTTGATGACCCTTGTAGTCTCTTCCAACTCTGTGATTCTATGAATCAACTTCATCCTAAAAATCTAGTTATCTCCAGCATTCCCTAGCTTAGAATATTAAGCCTAAGTGCCAAACATTAAGTTAAAGTATCCAACAACATAGGTGTCCTTGTCTTGTTTTTCTCCCAAAGAACAAAAGCTGTATTTGTCCTGGGGAGTTTAATCTCTCCAGAGGGACGCTGCACAAGATGATGAGTGGAGCCAACGGGGAAAACAGCGTCTTCCTGGCGGTGCAGTTCACACCGTGCCAGTGGGAATACGCTGTTTTTCGAAATGAGTGAGGTTTTCAGGGACGGCTTCACGCCGCCCCGGGAAAGCCAGGATGGCACTGCTGCAAAGCAGCAACGTGTCCTGTGTGAACGGTCTCCCAGGGACTGTGTTTTTGCCATCCCTGGGATGCTGTATATGGCCCGTGCGAAAGGGCCCAATAGAGAGAGTTGGAAAACAGCAGTTAAGTTGGCTGTCAAGGGTTGGCAGCTAGGGAGAATAGTGAAACATCAGAGTGAATTCTGAAATAGTGAAGTGGAACTGGTAATCTTTCCCCAAGAAAAACAGCTCCTAGGAAAGGGGAGGGATGTGTGTGATCCCTATGTTGTGTTGAAAAAGGAAAATCGGAAACCCTGTGTATATTGGATCAGGCAACTGAGGGAGGGATAATGTTACTTGAGGAAATGCACCCAACCAGACTAATACAAAACATTCCCCTGGATAGAATGTTGTTTAATGACAAATGATGACATTCAGACCATCCTGAAGCATTTGGATAAGTTCTGAGCTGGATATTGTTGCTAAAACACATTGCCTGAAAGCCACCCATGCTGCTTTCACTCTAACGTTTTCAAGGTTTTGAGGTCTAAATCACACACAGTGAATTGGAAGTATTACATGTGAAAGGGTAATTCATACACACCTGCAGTAGAGTGACTGCAGCTGCACACTGCTTCTGTGTACTCACTGGAAATTCATGAAAAGCTTACCCTCAGAAGCTATAATGTGTCATTGCCTCCCCCAATGAGATACACTTCAGATGGGAAAACTCTGAACTACTGTCATGCCTTAATTTACATACCCCAGACCAGGGGTAGGGAACCTGCGGCTCTCCAGATGTTCAGGAACTACAATTCCCATCAGCCCCTACCAGCATGGCCAATTGGCCATGCTGGTAGGGGCTGATGGGAATTGTAGTTCCTGAACATCTGGAGAGCCGCAGGTTCCCTACCCCTGCCCCAGACTATGGCTTCTTTTTGCTATGCAACAGAAGGGACAGAGAATCAGTTCACCTTCATATTAGTCACATGTGACTTTCAGGTATTACGCCTCTTCAATAGATATGTGGTTTTAATTCCTATTTGCGTGTATGCTAGCAGGGTTTTTTTTAATTACCAGTATTTCATTTAGATCCCACTTTCCTCCCCGTGGGGATCCCAAGGAATTCACATTTCCCCTTTGTTCCTTTTCTACTCATATAAACCCTGTGAGATGTTTCAGGCTGTGAGTATGTAATTGACCCAAGATAATCCATATTTCCATAACAAAGTTGGGATTCCATGCTATGTCTTCAAGATCCTAGTTCAACACTCTACCCACTACAATAAGCTGCCTCTCAGTTCATAATTTTAAAGTTTAAAACTTTAGCCATAGAATATAGTGTGAGTGAACAGAAAACTTGTCAGGAAGCATCCTGCCTTTGAGAGATGTTCAAGACTGATACCCAGTTCTGCTCAGTAGAAGAAGAAGAAGAAGAGTTTGGATTTATATCCCCCCTTTCTCTCAAAGGGGCTTACAATCTCCTTGCCCTTACCCCCTCACAACAAACACCCTGTGAGGTAGGTGAGGCTGAGAGAGCTCCGAAAAGTAGTTACAACATGTAGTTACAACATGTGAGACTGGCCTTATAAGACGATTGCTATGATAAAGCCATCATGTTCATGTATAACAGTCTCCTATCACACTAAAAGTAGGTGTTTGCTGAACCCTGTTTCTGAATCTTTTAAAATCACTCTAGAGTTTAAAAAAATAAAAATAAAGACTAGGCAGAGAGTAGAAGGAAATAGTACAGGCCTATAAATTTGTAGAAAACCATACTAAATCTATCACAGCAAGCAATGTACTCTGATGGCAGAGAGGCCTTATTTGGTCTGGTTTGAAGTTTTCCAGCCTGTTTTTCCAGCCTCTGTCTCAGGGAGAGGAAAGCTATGAAAACACAGTTACATCTGTTGAATGATTAGTGAGAATGGGACATTTTTATGTTTCAAATATGTTCAACTACATTAATCTTTACAGGATTTATGCTGACATCTTAAATGATATATCTTATGGGGAGCTTGGGAATTCCAAACCCTCCTGAAAAATAAAGTTTATTTACATTTGTTTTATTATGAAATAAATGACCCTTACATTTTAATGGTGTTTTGCCGGAAAGTTGATGGTGCTGATGCAGATGAAAGGAAAGACAAATGCAAGCAGGTGCTCTCTAGCCCACCCCCAACTCCCACCCAATAGCTTGAGCACAAGACAGCATACAAGCCCATCCTAGGTTGTTTATGCACAGCCCAAATATCCCAGGTTGAGCAAGGGAAATTTCCTGGTCTGGCCAAGAAGTTTGCATGGTTCCCGGTCCTAAAGCAGGTTTGCCCTGTGATATTTTCCTCATTCCGGGATTTTTTTAAAAAATGCCAATTTGGTGATTATTTTCAAACATTCCGTAGTGAACCCGATACCATGCAAACACCACAGGAGCAGAAACAGTTTATTTTTCCCACTCAGCTGCCTGATCTCCCTGCTCGCCGCCCGCCCCCTGATCTCCACACCTGACATCATGTCAGTTTTCAACTCTGCTAAGCCACCAACCATTGCAGCCTACCCTTCCCAAAATGATCCCCCAAGCATGTTTTCAGCTCATGGAATCGACCGGGTGACATTTTGCTTGGGTCAATCAGGAGTGGGTTCCCAAAATGTCCCCATTTTCTTTTCTGTACATGTACTGTTGCTCAGACCACATAGCTAGGAAGATGTGCACTTTGGGTCGAATGTTAGTGGGCATATCCTGAGGGGGGGGGTGTCTCTTGTTTTCCACAAAAAATATGAGAACTGAGTGGGAATGTGATGTAATGCTTTGCCCCATTGTTTTTTGCTGCCACTTGCCATGTTGAGGCCTGCGATGGGCCCTATCCAGAACTGGAAAAAGGAGGGCTTCATTTTCACCTGCTGCTGCCCAAAAACAACAGCCAATCAGAACACCGGGGATGTTTGTGCATGCATGGATACACTTGTGTAAATACAAAAGACCTGGCATTGTGTGAAACAAACTGGAGTATTTCCTCATGGTCTTCACTCGATTCCTTCACTGTAACAGGCAACCATGCAAAAGAAGAAACCGCAATAAAATAGACCCCGATTGTAAGATACTGATTTTTATCTGGTATAATTGTGCCATGCAGAAACGGCCCAAGACAACAGATCACAGAAAAAGATGGATTTAAATATTTAAATATCAAATTCCTGATAATTTTATTCTAATGTGGTAATTATCTTCTCAAGGAAGCAGCTTGCAGTCCATCAAAGACTTTGTCTCAAAACAAAAGCAACAAACTTTACACATCAAGCAGAATTCAAGTACATTTTCAAAAACAGTTTTATCCAAAAGTTTTGTAAACACAAGCAGAACATTAAAATGTTCACTGGCTTCTACTTTTCTAGTTTCTGTCACCCCCCCCCCCCCTCCACACAACCTTTTCCTATTAGGACAGCTCACTTATCCTGTTTACTTCCTTAGAACACTTTTTTCCCACTGGAGTGAGAGTGATGGAGTTCCTCTTTTCAGCTGATTCAACTCCATGTCTCTTGTGCTTCACTCCACTGAAATCTGATTAGTTATGAGACAGACTCCGGTGGAATGAAGGACAACAGAACTCATGGATCTTTCTTTCAAGGTACTTGGAGATTCTGACAACAGAACATGTCAGGAGAAAAAACACTGCAGACACAGTTGAGAAGTTCAGGTGAAATGTATAACAACAAGAGACAAGGAACTTTAAAGACAATCTTTGTGCAAGCCCTTATGAACCGCTGTGTGTTCAATCTACTCTGTGCTGTGACATTTTCTTTTCTACAGCAAGTCATTTCACCACTATACTTTTTTTAAAAAAACTTTGGTATAAAAGAAATTGAGGGGGATTTTTTCTCTTTAGTTTCCTCTGTTATAGAGGCAACCTTTTGCCATCTATCAGCAGGAAAGAAATTGTCAGAGACATAAAGGACTACCCATATACTATATTTCTCTATGTATAATTATTATGTGTAGGAATCCATGAGATTTCATTTGCTACACTTACCACATAATGTGGTGGATCAAACCCTTCACATCCTTGGAGATTGGCTCACACTTATAAAAAACCAGGCAGAATCCAGATTTTGGAAATTGATGAACAGCTATAGGCCAAGAGTGGGATTTCTGTGTGTGAAGTGCCGTCAAGACACAGCCAACCTATGACAACCATCAGGGGTTTCAAAGCATGAAATTAACAGAAGTAGTTTGCCATTGCATTCCTCTGCATAATGACTCTGCTATTCCTTGGTGGTCTCCCTCTAAGTACAAAGCAAGACCAACTCTGCTTAGCTTCAGAGATCTGATGAGCTTAGACTAGCCTGGGCATTCAGACCATGGCTAAAAATTAGGTAACACTTGGTAAATACAAAGGAGAACCCTACTGGTTTTTACTCTTGACAGGAGCTGCCTCTTAGAATAATTTCTGGAGATTGCTGTTTCTGACTGACCTTTCAAACCACAGTGTTGAGGAAAATAGGGGTCCAGCATATGACAGATCCAGATGATACCACATTTCCAGTTAGCTGCCAAGATACTGCATGAGAATTATGTTGCACAATAGCTGTCTCATCAGTTGGTGATGTATGTGTATATGTAGTGAGAAACATGAGTATGCTCATTTTCATACAAAGAACACAACACTGGATAGGAGGTACCAATGATGATTATGAAACAAGGTCTGAAAGCAACACAATTAATTTTTCCTCACAAGCTGTTAAGACAAGTCAACTGCAATGGCAGAGAAGGCATCTTATTACAGCTGTGTTATTTATTAGTTTTGTTTTGTGGCTATACCTAAAGAACTCAGTGAAGATGGAGCTCCCATTGTACTAGACCCTGCAGAAATACACAAGAAAACAAAGAACTTACAGCATATAAGGAAAGTAATCAAAACAAGAAAATGCATAAACAAAGGACTTTCAAAAAGCCATCAGAAACATGGTCGTTCATTTGTACACTTAAGATGAAAATGGTGCTATTCAAAAGAATTTCAAAGAACCAAATCATAATCTTCACACATTGCTGAAAGATGAGTTTGCTTCATTTCACAGTATGTTGAATTAATTGCGGAAACTTTTATTTAATATTCTCTCTTAGATGTTGTATTGCAGTTTCCCTCTAAAGGTGTATTTGAAGTGTTTTTAATATTATAAAGAAAAGAATAAAATGGAGCAAAAAAGAAAAAGGCACATTAAAATATTCCAGACCTTCATATTCCATATTCCCAGTCACTAGCCAATTTATTTTCACAATCTTCCTATGCCATATAGGAGTCCAGTAAGTCCCATTTTATCAAAGGAAGACTGACTGAAATTAAATAGTTAACCCAAGATCCAGACTATCAAATTTAGTTAATCTCTCTTTAAATCTGAGGTGATTTCTATGTGCATAATTCTTTCACATAATTAGAAAGTATTTTATTGTCTCAAAGAAAGTTCCTTTTTCCAGTGCCTAAAAATGGAACCAAGTTCTATCCAGTTGCATTGTCCATTGTTAACTTTATGACAAGGCCCTCCTTAAATAATACAATTGGAAAATTAATCCCATCAAATCAGTGGGGCATTGTCTGAGTAATAGTGGTTTGCAAAAAATGAGTGGAAACAAAAAAAATAGTGAAATTGTTTAGGCAAAAATAGGCTGGATTGTAAAGATTCCCCTGTAGAGATCATATCATTTCAAGGAAAATGGTTTCTCAATCCTGAATTACTAAACCACACAAGTGCTGAGGTAGGACTTGAAAATGCTTGAAGGCTTTTCTTTTAAAGTACAAACTTGATCTTATGAGGCCTCTCCCCTGGGTACGTTAAGACTTGTCTGGAGGTTTTTGGGAACTTCTTGAGAACAAAAGGCCTAAGCAGGAACCTGTCTGCTGAAATTCCTCTGCGCAAACATGCCTTCTTTGAAATGCCTTTTCATTATGAACATGTTTCTACCAGCCTTGGGTTAGATCAGCTCCCTAACTGTCAGCTCCCATTATGTTAACCCTTTGCAAGGCCAAGCTTCCTGCATGGAATGTGTGAACAAAACCAGGCTACAGGCTTCAGAAGCCCACTGTCCACCTGCTACATAAATGTCAATGCTTGGAAGAAACTTGTGTTCACAAGGACAAAAGAATCTCTATTCAAAGTAGTAAGTAAAAGGAAATAATAGTTTTCATTCTGAAGTATTATTTAACAGTATATCAATGTATATGTTGTTGACAGCATTTAATTGTGCCTCTATCCTCAACATACATTATTTCTAGCAGTAAAGAATTATTGCCTAATAAGCCTTCATTCAAAGGTCAAATCGTATCTTACTGGGGTGAACTTTAAAGCAGGGTCCTGAAAAAAGTTTACATTTGTTTCCCAGGAAGATAGAGTTTAAGGAAAAATTCAAATCTATCATCCGTTGAGTCTTTAGTATGTTCTGTGGATATCAGTGTAGATACATGCAGCAAACTACTAGATAGAGACAACATTTATCTGTTGAAAATCAAACTGTCTCCTTTCTGGTAACTGGGCTATAAGTGAGTACAAGGCTTCACTGAAATTATGATTTGTATAAGATTCAAATCTTATACTTGAACTCTGTACAGAAGCAGAAAGGGTTTCCCTGAACCAACATTTTACTTGATGTAAAATACAAGTCAGTGAGTTGCAGATCTGAAAACCTGGTCCATCTCAGACCTTGTGACAGGACAAACTGACGCCCCTTGTCTAATGTATAATAATACAGACATGTTGCTTCCCTTTGCATTGTCTGAAAATTGTTATTTTTAAAATAAAAATTAGGGTTGCCAGGTCCTCCTGGCCACTGACAGGGGATGGAGGTGCAGGGTTGACAGATCCAACCTGAGAAACTCTTAGGCAGATTCCGCATGGACCAAAAACAGCGGTGTGAAAACAGTGTGAAAATGGTGTAAAAGGATTTAAACCATTTTACACTGTTTTCACACCGCTGTTTTTGGCCCATGTGGAATCCGCCTTAGTGATTTGGGAATGGAGCCTGGGGAGGACAGGAACCTCAGTGAGATACAATGCCACAAAGTCCACCCTCCAAAGCATCCATTGTCTCTAGGGGAACTAATCCCTTTAGTCTGGAGCTAAACTGTAATTCCAGAGGATCTCCAGATCCCACCTGGAGTCTAGTATCCCTACTCAACATACAAGAGGCGGTTGGTGTCTGGGGTCCCACCCATTAACTCCATCTCTCTACCTCCATATACTCAAAGTGCTGTTTGAATAGGAGCCGAATATGCATGCGCTCCTTACACACAATCCATAGCATTCATGTGCAGGGTCTAGAGTGTTGTTAGAGATCTTATGTGTATTCACATGCATGCAAACAGTACTTTAAATATGTGGAAAACATAGGTGAAGCCTGCTGTTAAATAACCCTCCCCTCCAGGTATTCCTTTCTACATGGAAATAAATGGCTACACAAAGCAACACAGAACATATTAAACCACAGCATGGGAATATAATGTTTCTTTTGTTTGGCTGTAAGGATTTTTTTTCAGTTGAAGAGTTTGTTTGAACAGACAGAGCATGATTTGGGTGGGTGCCTTTGATGAATCCAACACGACCATTCAAACCAGCTTTGAATGCACTTTCAGGTTTTTCAAATGAATAATAAAAGATCATGTTCCTAAAGCTTTAAGAGACAGCCTCCTCCCATTCTTCCTTACCACGGGAATACCATATAGCCACACAGGGGAGGGAGTGTGAAAGAAGACTCTCCCATACAGATATTCACATTTCCTGTTATTCATCAAGCCATATTTCAATATCAGTGCAAACTGCAGCTGAGCACTATCCAGATTCATGATACTTTCTAATCTTAGTTAAGTGAAAATGCATTTAAACTCTAGGCATTTTGTCAGAGAGAGTGATCACAGGCTGTAGGATTGTAGGATTGCTGATCAGATCATAAATGAAGAAGTTCACTTTTTTTTTTTGAAGCAGTTAATACGCCACAGAAGCCTGGGTACTTGCGAATGATGTTTTTAAAATTCTCCTTTAAGCTGTAGCTCAAATGCACTGGAAATTTTTCTCAAGCATAAAATCCAGGGGCATCAGGAACAATCTTTTAACAGTAATATATATTTTTAAATGTACCCCTGATGAAAGGAAATGGACAATTACTCAAATAAGATGCTTGCTATACTTGTTGCCCTGCTTTGATAACTCATATTTGGTATTTGGACACAGCGGTGTACATCCATATGAGCATCATAAATATGTGGAGATATCCAGGAACAGTGCTGCTTTTCCAGTTAAAATATTACTGCATAGATTTTGAATAGCAAAAGACAGTCCTTCTGGCATCTTCCATTCACCATTCTTTTTGTGGCACATCAACTTTTTCCTTTCCTGCCACAGCCCAAACAGGTTTACTTGGAAATTAGACGCAATGTTTTTAACAGGGCTTATTTGCCATTAAGTATGTATAGGTTCACAGCCCTTAGCATATTCATTCCAGCCTTGTGTTTCTGGTAACCTAACTCCCTACCCCTCCTTCTGATTAAATAGGTTAGAACAATAATATAAGAGGACCAGTATTTACTCACCTGTATTTTGGTCAGTTATGCATAGTTCCCGGGCAAGAGTAGCCTGACAAGCTGTGAAAGAAAAAAAGACAGAAAGAAAGAACGAAAGAAAATTATATGCCTTTGTTGAAAAAAAGTTGCCATCAAATGAAAACAAAATTTAACACAGAAGAAAGTAAAACAGCCTTCATTAAACTTATCCTGTTTATCTCTGTTGGAAAGGTGGAAGTATGGAAGAGAAATTGAGCACTGGGAAAAGAAAAGAAAGCCATTTAAGAGAGGTTTTTTTTTTAAAAAAAAGTAACAAGGAGCAAAGATAAAGGAGTAAAGGTCTGCCCATTTAAGGTGGTGTCCATCAGTTCTGAGTCTTTATTTGTATTATGCATCAAGAGGGCTCCACTTACCTAAATAACTCAGCCAATAGGGAATGGAATCTTTCTACCTGGTTCCACCCATTCACAGCCTCACCCTCTAGGAATAAGTGCACCTCTGCATATCTGATGGAAAACCTCACCTTTTCTCTACAATTACAGCCAAACCCACAAAAGAGTTAGCACTTTATGAAAATCCTCTTTGAGAACCAGCAAAAGCCAGCAGCCTGTCTCTATTGAAGTGGGGAGTCTTTTCTTGGATTGTTCAGCCTGTGATGCTAGGCAAGGACACAAGTATCCTAATGCTATTGTGCTGATTTCTCATCCATTTATCTATATAATGATCCCTCCAACTTTTAAGGTTGGCTAGGTCTTCTTTAGACACATGGAGACAAAAAAAATATGTTGTAATTATATGGGCTTATCATAAAACTCACAAACACCCATCAGCACTGTCAGGCGCGAGACAGAATGGTGCAATGGAAGGAATGTTTCATTTGAATATGAATGATCAGCTGCAAAGTCAAACAAATGACCATGAGCAAGTGACACTGAGCCTACCTCACAGAGTTGTTGGGAAGTGAGAGGGGGATTTCGTGTGACTAAACTTGTTTAAATAGGTGGTGAAGAAATGCAAATATGTGATTTTTGTTTCTCTGCGAGGTAATATGAGATTTAGCTTACTTATTCGAATGGAGGGTTATTGATTAAAATTCCTTTCTCTGTCAAGAATTTGAAATTCATGTCTAGTCTGGGCTTTCCTAGATTGTCTCTCAAACCCCTTTGGCATATGGGTGTGGTCTGTACAAGGATAATTATGCTCAATCCTTTACACAACTGTTAAGTGCTGGAAGTTTCTTTTCTGGTGGGATGTGGATATTTTAAAGATTTTGTTATCATACTTTTATTCCTTCTTTCCTTTGTCTGACTAATGCATTTATATCCTACTTTTCCTCCAATGATTTCAGCATGGCATAAACTGCTCATTCCTCTTTCTGACCTTACAACAACCCTATGCGGTATAAGCCAATAAGTAATAACTTGTCTAAGATCACATACCAATCTTCAGGGTCAAACAGGGACTTGAGCCTTATACTCCCCAGTCCTAACATCCTAACCACAACACTGTATTGATTTTATCATCAAAAATCCAGGAGCACTCTAGATCTAGCTATTGTTTTGATTCAATTCTAAGAATCTGGCCAACAAGAAAATACTAGAGTGCTCCTGGATTCTGGAAGTCAGTCATTAGGTGTAAATTACACCCTTAGCAATTCAAATCTAAACAAGTATCTAGTAAAGTAACTCTGTCCACCACTATTTCTGCAACTTGCAGAGCAGACAAAAAAGGTTGATAGCAAAAACATCCTGCTAAAAGCTGTAACATTAAAACATCAAGCTGCTAAAGCTCCGAGGAGCTGGAATGAAGTGGCCAGACATTGTAAAACTGCTATTTCACAGTATATGATCTTTGTTGAAAGAAGGATGTCAAGAGAGAAATGGTCTTATCCAGCCATCTCTCTCTCTCAAGCACATTCCAGTTTACCTCTGGGGGTGGGGGGGCTGTGTGGTCCTGAACCTTTGTTTCTCTTCATCTCTAAATTTCTGCAGTAAATGAAATCAAATTATTTACATTGTGGCATCACATAGCTTAGAAGAAAACTCAGGGGCACTGTCTTGAAACTGTCCCCTGTAAATCCAGACACCAAGTAGCTAGAGGGTAATTACTTGAAGGTTTTTTATTCCTTTCCCCTTGAATTGATTTATGGTAGGTGAAAAGCTGTCTTCTAAAGTAGTTGCCTGTTCAGGAATAGGGAGGTATCTGGGCCCATTGCACTGCCTTTGTAATGTTCCTCCCAGCAAAAGAATATAAACTTGCTCAGACAGTTGCTTGCCCCAGGACCTCTATGCCACACGAATGTTACAGGGCGTGCACATTTTTTTCTTACTGTCCTACAGCAAGGAACTCATTACATTTATAAAAGGATAGCGACCCTATAGCATGACAAGAGGATGTAGCTGCAAAATCCCTATGGAACTGAGTATTTTTTTCATTATCCCAGTTTAGCGAGAAAGAGCAGTGCCAATATAGACCCACTGCTATATTTTTGCTGTGAATTCTACATATATTTGAGCTGTTTTTAATCCTAAAAGTGGCAATAGTGTGTTTAGTAATTAACAGTGCAGTCTATGGGGGGAGTGGCAAAAGGTCTATGGAGTCATCATGACCCTGCTGCCAGCATCATTGCCAGTTCAGATGGCGAAAGTGGCACCTATGCTGGTGAGATGGGCATTAACACCAGTAGCAGGGTGCCACGCAGCTGCGTGGTACCTGATCACAGAAGGTGTCACTGTGCTGGCACTCCTCTGCCACAGGAGCCAACACAGGTACCGATGGGGGGATTCGTGAAGCATACCCAGGGCAAAGTCAAAGATTGGCCACTTCAGTTTGCTTCCTGTGGACTTTCAGTCTGGAAATGCCCCCTTCAGCTGCCAGCAGTTTACCCCACCAAAAAGACTATGGTCAAATTCCCACTTGAAATTTGCATGCAGATCCAAACCTGTTCGTTGTGAAACCGTGTCCTCTTCATCGGAGTTTCTCCCTCTCCACCACAGCGAACACACAGCAGACACACCCGGTTGCAGAACTCTTAGCAATCCCCACTACCAAGTGAGCTCACTTCGCCGGTCTCCCCTGATTGGCTGGGGTGCCTTGATGAGGCGGGACCTTTTCCCACTGCAGAAACATACATTGTAGGGGCGGGATCAAAAAAACCAGCATGTAAAAGTTTAACGTTTGACTGTTTAACTCTGCAAACAGTAAATCGTTACCTGTGTAAACCATTAATGATTCAAAGTTACACGTTTGACTATTTAACGTTTGCATCCCCATCTGCTGGTCGATCGCAAAAGTGGAAATGAAACCAAGGAAAGGCTGTGCACACATCACAGCGCTGATTGGTTGCCCGAATTCTGCGTCACACTCCAGGGGCAGGAAACGAGTCAGGGTTTCAACCCTCATCCCTCCCTCAGATCAGCTCTGAACCATGTTAATGGCGTCTATGCAACCAGGTCCTACCGGTACATGGATTAATGGAGGGAGCTTGGCGCCAAGCAGGAGATCTGCCATTACAGCAAAAGCAATGGGGGAGAATTAGTCGTCCCTCAAATCCTGGGTTAGATTTGTGATTTCCTGAGAGAACCTGGCTAAGGAGCCGGTGAGTAAGAATTCCGACCTATGTGTAGCCCTTTGGAAAACAACAATAAGTTTTGGGTTTTGCTGAGTTTTTCTTTGTTTTTAACTGTTTTCTCCATGGCTCCCCATTTCTCTTTGGAAGCAGTGAAGAAATGCTACAAAACTGCCTCCCACCCGGAATGCACTGCCCTAGTATTATCCTAAGTAAAGTTACCACCTTCTAAGTCCTCTGAAGTTGAGGGTACAATTCTACTTAGGATTGCATTGTTGTGGCTCTCTTGATTCTATCCTATTTTCATTATCTACAGAAATCATCTTCTCCCGTTGCCAGATTTAAAAGAAAACAATATTGTCCTCTTTCTACTAGCCCCATGGCTTTAGAAGAGTATTTATGACCCCATCTGTTTATCAACCTCCTCATTCCTGGTGTTAACATGTTGGTCTTCTTGAAAGATTGCCTTTAACAGCATCCCAGTTGTTAATATGTTTATATTATGTTTAAAAAGATACAAACCGGGCCCCACAAGGCCTTGCAGGGAGCATCTCATTTTTTCACTTCCTTAAAGCCCCCATTCATCTCCCATTTCTCTATGTCCTACTCCTATTTCACCTAGCAGCCAACCTATTTTACCTGCTCTCCTGTCTTCAGATTTCTCTCTTTTACTCCCCCTAGCAGCTTCTCCCTGAAAAAACTCTGACCTAGCTGTACAGTGTTGACTTCTGGGCCCAGTTGCGAGGTAGGGAACCTGCAAGGACTTGTGGAGAGAGTCCACACTTTCCCGTGCATCCACCTTTTCATAGTATTTCTCTTTCCCTCCTCCTGGCAGGCCTTGCAACACCACCTTTCCCTACCTCCTTCTTTCCTTCCCATCTTCCCACTGTCTTCATCTTTTATCTGAGACCCATTTTCAGCTACATTTATTTCATTTTTACACCACCCTTCTCCACAATGAGGACTCAAAACAGTTTACATTATTCTACTTCATTTTATCTTCATAACAGACTTGTGAGGTAAATTCGGCAGAGGCTGTGTGACTGGCCCAAGACCAAGCAGTGAGATTCCACAACAGGGTGGGGATTTAAACTTGGGTCTCCTAGATCCTAGTCTGACATTCTAACCATTACACCACAGTGGCTTCTATGGGTGGCTTCTGTTCAGCAATGGCAAGCTGCTTGGCCTGGTTGAGTCATACAAGTCTGGTGGTAGCAAGTAGCGGTGTCCACCTGTATAAATTTGACTTTAAAAGGCCCAGAAATTTTGAAAAGAGCTGAACTTTGACATTTTTTGAGGTTTTAAAGGTGAACCCAAAATATTCCCAGCAGCAGATCTGAATGCAGGAATAGAGTGCATTGTAAGGTGGTCAAGGTTAGGGTAAGGGTGGCATGCAAGGGAAGGGAGGGAAGGGGGGGCGGCATCTGGAGATCTGGCATCTGACTCACCCACCCTAGCAGAGGGAGGGGGAGGGAAGTGAGGGGTGGCATGCAAGGGAGGGGAGGGACTGAGGGGCGGCATGCAAGGGAGGGGGAAAGGGAGGGGGCCCAGCATCTGGACCTAGCCCACCCACCCTAGCAGCGAGAGGGGGAGGACAGGTGGGTGGCATGCAAGGGAAGGGAAGGGAGTGAGGGGTGGCATGCAAGGGAGGGAAGGGGAGGGGGAGGAGATGATCCAACCCCTGCACTCAACTCTCCTAGCTACCTCACCACTTCTGAGCTCACTTGGACTTCAGAGGCAGGGATCACGTCACCCGAGCTGTGTGCAGAGATCACATCACCCGACCCCAGCACACAGCTCTTCCGGCTGACCCATCACCTCAGAAAACTGCTCGAACTTCAGAGATGGGGGGGAGAGCTGTGTGTAGGGATCAGATCACCTGACCCCTGCACACAGTTCTTCTGGCTGGCCTGCCATCTTGGAATGCTGCTGAGGTCTCTGAGGCAGCGAGGGAGAGGTGGGGTAGGAATTGGCTGAGATGTCCTCTTCACTCAGCTCTGCTGCCTCCCCCACCAGCTCAGAAGTCCACTTGGTTTCCAAGGTAGTGAGGGTGAACTGGGTGCAACGATTGGCTTGGCTCTGTTGTCTCTTCTATGCATAATGATGTTTGTTGCATTGAGAGTTACCATATAATCCTAAAAAGAGTTCTTCCCTTTGACTTCAATGGATTTAGGATGCCAGTCTGCTCAGGGCTGCACCTTCAATGTGCTACGCATCTAAGTATATGAGCTGTGAAGCCCCTGTGTCATTTTTTTATAGATTTTTTTTAAAAAAGAACCTCTTATACCTTCTCTCCACATCTTGCAGGCTCAAAACAGTTGACATGCATATATAAAATGCCCTTACCTCATCTAAAAGACACAATAGGCTATATATATAGTTAATAACAACTCACCAGACTACCAGGATGGAAATTATATTCGAAGCCAGCATCAAAACACCCTATGAGAAGACTCCCTTTGAAGGGCAAAGCATCAAAGCCCTGGAATGGCCAACATGGTTTGAAATCTCTCATTTTAGCCCCCATTCCCACATGATGTTTGTCTGTGCAGGACTCATAATTTCCAATATAGCCTTTTTTTGTGGTTATATGGGATCCTCTCCTCCCCCTTTCACCAGAAGTACACCTGACTTAATTCAGCTCTTAAACTCTTTGGTGACTTTAGAAAAGCCACTATTTGCCTCACCTTTTGAATCTACAACACAGAAAAAAATACTAAACCATCCTAGTTTTGTATGCATTACCAAGATCATGTATGTATGCTGTATTGGAGACTATTATATAGAAAACTGGCCCATAAAATCAATACAAATAAATCCAATACAATTGGGTGCTGTGTGGTTTCCGGGCTGTATGGCCGTGTTCTAGCAGCATTCTCTCCTGACGTTTCGCCTGCATCTGTGGCTGGCATCTTCCTCTGAAGATGCCAGCCACAGATACAACCTAACGTCAGGAGAGCATGCTGCTAGACGACCATTAACAGGCTCCACAACCCAAGTGATTCCGGCCGTGAAAGCCTTCGACAATACAAATCCAATACAATGTTTTGAATACCTTCATACAAATGCTTTATCTTCATCTTGTCCAAGAACGCAATTCAGTTATGTGACATGTAGCCAAATTCAATGAAGTTTCTTCAAGCAGCTGCAGATGGCTGTATAGTGGCAGTAAAGTAACATCATCTGAGATAGATCCAAAATAACACCATAATAATACCATGCTTGTTATCTCTTATGTGCCTAAAACAGAAAATGGACAAAATAAAATGGAGGGTTTCTTTCGTATGTATCTGTAGAAAGTTCTTTCATTTCATATTTTGCAGGAAATCTCAGACATACGGTTAATAGTAATGAACTGAAATGCCTCCTTTCAGTGAATGTTCAGGACTGACTTTGACCAAGGGCAACTTAGTTTGCAGGGCAGGTTCCATCCTCTCCACTCAGTCCTTTCTCATTCTGAATGAATTGCCTCTGTGACAGCTGGAACCATTGCCTTTAGCTTGAACTGGCTTCTTGGGCACTATCATATAGTTAGTTTTGAGTGTGGCATTACATAACAACAATAGCCCTGTTCTGTAAGAAACAGCCAATTTGTGTGGGCTTTACAAATGATATAAGGGCAGTGACGTATTTGCCTAGGGACATGGGGTACCCTATGTCCCTGGGCACCCCTAGTGGGGGGGGGGGTGTGTGCAAAAATTTCAGGTTCATTGGTGTTTTTTGTACTTTTAGTGTTTTTTCAGTTTTTGGCCTGCAGGGGACACAATTTTTAGGTTAGCAGCACCAAAATTTCAGGGATTTTTCAGAAGGTCCACCTGATGATACCAACCAAGTTAAGTGAGGTTTGGTTCAGGGGATCAAAAATTATGGACTCCCAAATGGGGCACCCTCCCAAATGGGGCATCCTCCAAATTTCCCCAGATTCTCCTTTTAAATCCACCCCCTGGTACATGTGGACTTACAGGGGAGAATCTGGAAATCTAGTTTAAACTTGTTAGAAAGTGATGCTGTTTGGGGGTGGATTCCACTGGAGGTGTTTTGTGAGAGATGATGCTGACATTGGTTTGGTAAATGTTTTGCTGGGGGTGATTTGTGAGAGATTTACATGCTTAATACCCACTTGCACTGGCTTGGAGCTGTTTCTCAGGCTAATAACCTCATAGGGTTGGTGTGAGGACAAAATTAGGAAAGATAATTGGTGGGGAAAAAGCCATGTATGTTTTGCTGGGGGTGGGAGGTGTTTTGTGAGCTGGTGCAAAAAATCATTGTTTGGTCATGGTGGGGGAGGGTGGTCACACATGGGGAGGCGCCAAACTCAGGTTTTGTCCCCGGGCTCCAGTTTGCCTAGATATACCTCTGGACAAGGGGCTAGTGCCTGGGCAATATAAAATTTAAATCACAACTTCAAGTTCACACATATAGAACATAAATAAAAACTCAAGTACACACTGTACACAAATTGTACATACATTCACTGTAACTTGTGATCAGAGTTAATGGCTATGTGAATTCCTGATTGGGAGTGCCCCACAGTCACAAGAACTTGCAGCATGATATAAAAATAACATGTCACAAGAACTTGCAGCATGATATAAAAATAACAGCATCAGCCAATCATTTTAATTATGAAGTCCTCAGAAGTCTTATTTTCATGTCTGAAAAAAATTGGTAGAATACTGATTATGATACATTTTTTTAATTCATTGGAAGGATGCTTTAGCCACTTTTCAAAGTGCTTTCTGTGGCATACATTTTGGATGAGAACATTTGAACAACTACATTGTTTCTGTGACTATAGAAGGGCTGAGCTAGATGCAAGAAAGCATAGAAGTGATTTACCCTTTGCATGAGGATTAGGTCCTGGTACCTGATCCTAAGTGTCTGTAACTCAGCATAGTATCAGGCTATTCAAATTTGTTTGTAAAGGTTGGTGCCAATAACCTGATTATTCAAAAAAGGTGACATTTGCAAAGGATATGGTTGAACATGAACATTGACATATCGTAGTCTATAAGGGAATATTAGGAAAAAACAAATGGCAAAGCTTAAAACACACTTTTTAAAAGTTTTCATTCTGAAAAAAGGATAAAATGCCAAAAAGCCTTGGCATGTACTAAATAAAAGTTATGTAGGGTAAACAGTTGTAAAATGAGGATCTTTGCTTATATGCATTGTTCTTCTAAGCTCTCCATTGGAATCAAACTATAATTTATGCCTTTTTTATATTATTCCCTTTTATGCATCATGGCTCGTTTCAACACAATCCTCTGGGCTAGTAAAAAGACTATGCTGATGATACATTGAATGAGTGGGATATATCTCACCAATATTTATGGGAGAGCAAGGGATAGATATGCCTACCTACTTTCAAGAGACAACATCTCTCTCTGCTGAAAGGTGGAAAATTTGAAAAGATGTATTCTGTAGGATTGCCAAATCTAGTTGAGGCAAACGCGTGTTGTCCCGTTCGCTCTCCACCGGAAGCTCCCCCCACAGTCAGAACACTTCGGTGTTCTCCCTTGGCTTAGCATTCTTGTTCAATAACAATAAGTGTTACCTTTTGGTTTCCATAAACACAAAATCAAATGAAAGACTTATTTTAATGGCTTTGTGTCTCATAAAATTAAGACGACTGGACAGTAATATAGATTTGACTCAAATAAACAACGGATGGTTGTGCAATTCTTAAACTTGATGTACTAACTAATCCCAAACCACATGCCAATAGAGCAGGTGATTGTGGCAACTCTGTTAAAGGCTTAGAAGAAGATAAGATAAATAATTTCAAAGAGAAACAATTAATATATAATATAATTGCAGAATGCTATCTTCAGGCTCTAAAAGGTGCTAAAGTTTTACTTTTTCATTAATTAAAGATAAACCAGGTTGACTATGCTTAATTATTTAAAGATAATTTAAAGATTATTTCCCACTTTGAAGGATGTCACACACAAAAAGATTATAATTGACATTTGAGTCTCTGTTACTTGATTTGGGCACTATTTGTATTTTTTACTGCAGCTCTATAGTTACATTTTATGCATAAACATAATGGATAGAGAAGAGAACGCAAACAAAGGAGCCAATTGACATTTAGGGCTAAGGCAAATAATTAAGTAGCAAAGCATGACAAGTAGCAAGAAAGATGATAAAAATTGTGGCACTTTGAAGTGCTCACTAATTTACAGAGTGATGCTTAGAACACCTTGGATGTAAGCCCTACTGAACAGACCAGTGTTTGATTCTGAGTATACCTACTAAAGATTGCTGTTAAGTTGTTTCCTCATGAAACTCTGGCCGAATCCCCACCGGGAAATTCAATCTAGATCAAACCAAGTTTCAAAATAAACTGTACCTTTTCATCAAGGTTTCAACCTCCCCAGCACAGCATGTTTCCAGTGAAGACATCTAGATCTATCTCAGATTCAAGAAATGTAACAATCCCAACTACCACACGATCAGCTTGGCGGGTCTCACCTGATTGGCTGTTGTGCCGTGTTGGGGCAGGGCCTTTTTTCTCCCACAAAAACGTACTCACGTTATGACGTCATCACGTCATCACATCAGCACGTCTCCCCCGCCCAAGTTTCTGGTTGGCTATCATTCTCTTGTGCTCTTGCGAGAACAGCACTGCATGCACTGATTGGTTGTAAGGTATTTATGTCATACTCAATGGCGGGAAATTTTAACCAGGATTAGACCCCCGATCCTCTGCTCCAAACTGGATTGAAAGCGTGTTTTTTAAAAAAGTAGTACTTTCAAGCAGGTTCGGCAAAGATGCGGGATAAGCGGGAGAATGAGCGCCAGAACCAGGATGACTCCTTGTTCGTCAGTCAGACAGTGGGGAGTTCTTCCTGAATCCTTGCTATTTCGCATGAGTATCACGCGATTAATTGACAGTGGGGAATCAGTCTCTTGTTCTTTATTCTTCTCTGTTGCAGGCCTGCTTTCAGTTGAAATGCTTTCAGAAGTCTGTTGCCTGATGGGCTGTTTTCCTTGGCTTTTTCTTTACTTTTTAAAAAAGTTGGTAAGTCAAGCTTTCCCCTGCCAAGAATCTGATGTAGTATTATAATTTAGTTTGATCTGTGCTTTTGTCCCTGTGGAGGTGATAAAGTATTACTCTTTTACTCACAACCCTTCTTCCTATCTCATCTTCCAAGCCTCCAATCCTTTGCTATTGCAAACTCTTCACCCTTACCCTCTTGGGTTGAAAAATTCCAATAGCTGCCACAACCAGCAGTAATCCTGTCTTATTCCCCCTATATCCAGTAACTCTGGGGGTCTCTGGACTTTAGAAATTGGGAACTGTGTTTGTGTGTGAGTGACTACTTAGTAACTCACAAGTCTTCATTTCTCCAGTCACCTCAAAGTTATCAGAATATTCAAGAGCAGGAACTTTAACAGTGAAGCATACCATTCCACTGTAATACAAGACCTCTCCATCAAAAATCTCTTAATGTATACTTGTCTGTTACAGCCATGGTTGCAATATTTTTTTTTAAAAAAGAGAAACGTTGCCAAGAAAAAAACAGCAGCAAATCAGAAAGAAAAAAATAGGTGGCCAGGAAACAGGGTGTGGAAGTGGTTGGATGTGGGAAGGAACTTTAAAAGTGCAGCAAACTGTTCAGACTCCATACACAAAAATTACTTCAGGTGTGTCCCTTCCAGAAACATCAGGGCAAAAGAGTTCTGAAAAAAATGGAGGAAAATTGAGAGGAAACTGGCAGAGCAATGACTGGCAATTTATACTGTGTACGAAGGAAAAGGGTGTGTGTGGAAATGATGCAGCTAAGGAGCCAAGTTGGAGCAAAAACTATGTGTGGGAATGACTGTAGTATAGCGTGATTGGTCAGCAGCTGCTTGTCTTAGGGCACTTTCACACATGCAGAATAATGCACTTTCAGTTCACTTTCAATGAGCTTTGCAGCTGGATTTTACTGTGCGAAATAGCAAAATCCACTTGCAAACAATTGTGAAAGTGGATTGAAAGTGCATTATTCTGCATGTGCGAAAGTGCCCTTAATGTTCCCTAGTCCTATTCTGGAGGGTTTTGTAAACTACAGCTGTGATCTCCTGCAAATTGTAAGCTAGACACAACTCAACAGCAATAAAGAAAGGAATTCAGTCGTCTGTTCCACACAGCTGAAATAAGACATTCTGAGGACACCAAAAAAAGGCATCCTGGGAAGGCACTCCACACAGCCTTTTCCCCCAAGTTGTCCGCAGGACACTGGTGGCGAACCTATGGCACGGGTTCCAGAGGTGGCACTCAGAGTCCTTTCTGTGGGCACATGGGCACAGAGTTCGTCATGTGGGGGGCAGAAAATCACACACCCCCCCACACACATCTAGGCTGGCCTGGGCACGATCCTTTACTGAGGAGTAAGCTTGGTTGCTGGCAATGGGGCTTGCTTCTGAGTAAACCCTCCTAGGGTCATGATTAACCCATTCAAAGTGATGCACAGTTGCTTCATTAAGCTTACTCCCGAGTAAAGCATGCCTCGGAGCCAACTGTTTTTTCTAAACTAAAACCTCAGTATTCAGGTTAAATTGCCGTGTTGGCACTGCGATAAATACTGGTAAGTGGGTTTTGGGTTGCAATTTGGGCACTCAGTCTCGAAAAGGTTCGCCATCACTGCCTTAGGATGTCTTATTTCTGCTCAGGACATCTTTTTTTTTAAAAAATACTTCAAGGTCCACCTTTTCCCTCTAAGTTGTCTGCAAGATGTCTCCTGTCTGGCTGTGTGGAACGCAGAACTCAAGAAGTGTTTTATGTTTTCCGCCCAATCTTTTTGCTCTCTCGTCAGTTTCACCCTCACCTTGTGCCCAACATTTTGTGTGCAGCTGAAAGGATTCTCTCTGCCTCCATTTGCTGAAGGTTGCCCCAGGATGTTTGAAGGCTCAGATGCTAGGTGCCTTTTTAGTGCCAAAAGCACATAGTTGTACTCAGCTGGTCCTGCTGATTCTGGCAATGGATGATTTTTCACCACAAAATGCCCCGTGGCATATCCGGGGAACGTACCTGCTGTGGGGCTTCTCACCCTGCTTGTAGCCCCCACGGCTGCCTGCTCTTGATTCAGGGCCGGTGCGGGAAGCTTCAGTTGGTTCCTCATGAGCCAGGGGCTTTCCCATAAGCACCACAAGTTCTTCTGCAGTGGCATAGGAGGTTAAGAGCTCGTGTATCTAATCTGGAGGGACCGGGTTTGATTCTCTGCTCTGCCGCCTGAGCTGTGGAGGTTTATCTGGGGAATTCAGATTAGCCTGCACATTCCCACACATGCCAGCTGGGTGACCTTGAGCTAGTCACAGCTTCTCAGAGCTCTCTCAGCCCCACCTACCTCACAGGGTGTTTGTTGTGAGGGGGGAAGGACAAGGAGATTGTAAGCCCCTTTGAGTCTCCTGCAGGAGAGAAAGGGGGGATATAAATCCAAACTCTTCTTCTTCCACACATGTGCGGGCAGCCTCTGTTTCCTGCGCTCTGATTGGCTGAATCTCACTCCAATCCCCAACTCAATTTCAGTATTTTATTTTATGTTAAAATCAGAATGCAGGCAGGTGCTGAGAATCGACGCCCTCAATCCCCCTGTGTCTGGGGGAATGGAAGGGTCCTGCAGCCCAGCTGTGCAGGGGAACAAGCTGGGGCACCAGTGCAGAGCCCCCACCCTGTGAGGTGGGGAGTGGTGGGAGCCTGGTAGGTGGACCAACCCTCGCTTGGTGGAGTAACAGAGCTAGGGGAGGTGAGCAGGATGGGTGCAGGAGGGGCATGCTGGAGATGAGGCGCCCTGTGAACGAGGTTATTTAGAACAGCGTCTGGGGAGGACAACCTCCAGGTAAAGGAAGTTGGGATGGCACACTCGCCCCAGGGGGACGGGTGGTCAGGGGAGGCACCACACCCCTCTCTAAAATCCTCATGCACGAGAGAGAATCGCTGGCTTCCCCTTTAATGCTTTGCATGTGTGAGAGAATCACTGGCTCCCCCCCCCCCATGCAAACTCCTTGCTTGTGGGGATGGGGGTGGGATTTTCTTGTTTGGCAGGGTGGGCTAGAGCAGTGAGGGGGGGGGAATGGTTCTGGAAAGCCATGGAGCAAAGCCAATGCTCTGTGGTGGCACTGGGGCAACAATGTGGCAAACATGCTGCAGCAATGTGGGCAGTCCAGAACTCCCGATTGCACAGGGGCATTCCCCAATGCCAACAGAGGAACAATTTTGCCATGAAAAATCAGCCAATATATAGTTTCCTTTTTTTAAAAAAATTAGGAACTATCTTTGTAGCTACACAGACACAAAGAAAAGAATCTTAACCACTCAGAAGATGAGTCTGCCACCCACTGAAAAGCACTGGGCTCACCTGCCCTCAGCAGACCAACTTCAGAAGTGGAGGGCAGGTCAATCCAATGCTTTTCAATGGGAGGCAGATCCATCTTCTGAGCTTGTGTGTAGCTATAAAGATAACTCTTAATTTTTTTTTGTAAATTTGGAAACTATGTATTGCAGGAATTAGCAGGACCAGCTGAGTACAACCATGTACTTTAGGGGCTGAAAAGGCACCCAGGAACAGAGCTGGCAGAGCAAATATCCCAGGGCAATCTTCAGCAAATGGAGGCAGGACGAATCACTTCACCAGCACACAAAATGTCAGGCACAAGCAGAGGGTGAAACTGACTAGAGAGCAAAACAGTTGGGTGGAAAACAGCCTATTTTCTCTTCTAACAACTTTGCTGTCTGGAAAGCACCCAGAAGTCACGTCTTTTTAAAACATCCCCTGGATGTCTTACTTTGGGTGTGTGGAGTGAAAAGAGGCAGTCACCTGTTTTTAAGACATCCCACAGATGTCTTTTTTATGCTGTGCAGAACAGACCAATGTTGGTTTCAAAAGGACTTGTTAAAAATAATAGCGAAGAGTTACATGATCCTGACAGCTGTCATGACAAGCTTCATGGAAGAGAAACTTGCTATGGCTGCTGAGGTTTTTTTAACACTTAACAAAAATGCTCCCCCATGGCTGTTTGTGGGTCATTTAAATCCAGGCATTGGAATGTTAATGCTTTAACCTTCATTGAAAATGCTATCTTGCACAGTTATTACGTGCCTTGCTAAGGTACCTTCTATCACTCTGGACATACAGGCACAAATCGAAAACATTGTGTAGGTTTCCCTAACATGCAAGGAATCTGAACTGCAATATATTCACAGCTGACTTAATTAGGAAAATGTTGGCCCAGGCAGAAAGCCTTTCAGGGAACCAGTACAAGAGTCAAATCCACAGTGCATAGGAGTTCTCCTTTTAGCCTGTTATGGTTGTTCTTTATTTTCCCCAAAGTAAAATCATATAAAGACCTACTTTATTTTAAACAAGATTAATCTGCCACAGCAGCATTTTTGTACTGTAGTTCAAAGTAATTTTACTTAGTTACCTCAAAGAGTTGCATCACAGTTGCTTGGATAGGCCATTAAGGAAAAAACATGACACCTTTTTTGGGCCTAAACTACAGCACTGCAATAAATTTTAGGTTTATTTTTTTTAAAGTTTTTTTAAAGAAAAATAGAATCAAGAATGAAGGTCAAGCTCTGATGAGATTTTTTCTGGAATATTCATGATTAGTGAACAATGGCCACAATCCTCTTGCTGGTCCCCTTAGAGGCCCTCATGAGTTGGTGAGTAGATTGTGGCAGATGACAGAGTTCCAAGAGAGCAATGTTTTGTACACCAAGAGAAGCTTCTCTTTCTCAAGCAACAGCACTGCATGCCACACTAGAAACAGCTAAGGGTTTCAAAAGCAGTTTACACTGTAACATAGCTATCTGTTGTTGGAAAAGAACACATCAAAAATTTACCTGAGCGCACCCAAGCCCTTGGGCATACCTTATGTACCTCCTTGGATCCTAGCCTGTGCCTTTCATGCAGTAGTTCTGCTGCAAAAAAAAATGATTCAGATTTTAAAATGTGATGTTTTAGGACATGATATGTCATTGCACTCTATGGTGATTCCCCTCTACTTTCTGCCTGCTGGAACATGAAACCGAGGCCTGAAAATCTCCAGGTGTACTTAGGAATTCAGATGCTAAATGGTTCAAAGGCCACACACAACAGGCTCCAATGCTGTTGCGACTTCTTGTAGCAGTCATAACAACACAGCACACCCCTTGAAAGATTTTGTTCCACATTTGCCGTTTCCCTTCGCCAACAAAATCTTGTGCTATCCTGTTAAATGAGTAAATAACATAATATAGGAGTCATTTTCAAAATTTTAAATAAATAACTTGAATTCATTGCTGCAGCTTTATGGACAGCAGCTTAATTTTGCAGCATGTCAGTGCATGAGTCCGCATGTTATTTTAGCACGTAGATCTGATTTTACCATTTCAGAAAATTTAGCCTAGTTTTTAATTTTGCCACTGCCATGTAGAAACCTTGGAAGGACAAGATTTACATGTAAAGTCCACTTCTTCTTGTGATTAATCTCCTTGCAATTTTGCATTCATCCCCAACTACAAACTTTATACTACATAAAGTTTTCAGAAACAAGTATATTTAGGCAAAGGTGCAAACTATGGAATGAGGAGGAGAGATACTTATAGCAGTGAGATAGTTAAAATGCCATTCTTTATCCGCGGACATTCTCATGGCCCTAAGCTTTGACACTAACTAGGCACCATGGATGTAGACTTACATTGTGGCTATGAATGTAAGTTCAGTTTCCTATGATGGTGTATTTTCCCTTTAATATATGCTTGTGCACTTTTTCTTCCCTATCATATGCGCTGAGAGGCAATGCATCAGTTTTTCTGCTTGTCTAATGTGCACATTTCAATAGGCAGGGTGTGAAGTTGGAGCACTCATCCAAAGCTGTTCAAGATTTTGGAGTCCTTTAATATTATCACTCCTGAATTAGTGAATTTGGTAGCAATGGATCTGGCTGTCCTTTCTAATAAATGGCTTTTAGAAGAAAGCAAGACAACAGCTCGAATATGAATACTGAAGAGGTTTTCTCTGTCTCAGGCATAGTATGGCAATGAATGCTACTCATTAAATACTAACTACAAAATAAATGTATACACTTTTAACCCACCTTCATCCAGTGATGAACTCAAGTTGGCTTTTAGCAATATGTAAGCAAAATATCAACAACTTTTAAAAACAGCAACATTAATCAATGTAATCAACCATTATTAGGGGTGGGAACTGAGAAAAATTTCATTACACTTTCAAATCCAATCTTTGGGAGGCAAAAAATTAGAGGGTATTATTGCTTCAGGTTTAAAATCTGTGTTGTATTTTTATGTTGTGTGCAGACACTCTTCTGTTCAACGCACAGCCAATTTGAGGGGCTCCTGCACAGAAGCACAGAACTTCAGGGAACACGGTCTTCCCTCTTCTCTGCAGACCCCCCTGAACTCAATCACATGCAGCAAAGTGACACTATTTTACCAGGGCCTCATAAAGCAATTCATTTCTACCATGCACACCTTTCTACAGACTGATATGGCAGGAATGGTGGGCCACCAGTTTGCCATTTAACTAGCCCAGAAGGTGTGCACACATGGAGTACATATGCAGTTCATTCCCTTTCTGCAGCGTGTCATGTAAGGTGATTGGCTCATAGGGCGAGAAGCTTGCCAGGATCCAGTTGATTGAAAGAAGGCCATTAACTGGAAAAACAAGCACCATAAAAATATTTCAGGCTGCTATGCTGGCATGGTAAGCACCTGAACATGAAAGAAAAACATGGATTTGGGGGAGGGAATTTTTGTTTTGCTAATAATACTGGATTCTTAATTGCATTTTGAAACCCAAAGTAATGACCCAAAACTATGACTTTTGTGTATATTTTCAGGTTGGAAGTTCCATTATGCTCACCTGTAGCCATTAAATATCCACTACCCAAAACATCCAGTTACATATGCCATAATTTAATTTAATAATTTAACATTAAAGAGCTTCCAAAACACCAAAACAGAGTGTGCCTTCCTGATACCCCCAGAAAGGACATTTTGCAATATAAGGTCCATTACAATATAAGCATGGGACCAGGACATAGGTCTACCAGCTCTGAGTTGCAAAATTCCTGGAGATTCTGGGGGTGGAGCCTGAGAACGGTGGGGTTTGAAGAAGGGAGGGACCTCAACAGGGAATAATGCTATAGAGTCCATCCTCTAAACCAGTGGTGGTGAACCTTTGGCACTCCAGATGTTATGGACTACAATTCCCATCAGCCCCTGCCAGCATGGCATGCTGGCAGGGGCTGATGGGAGTTGTAGTCCATAACATCTGGAGTGCCAAAGGTTTGCCATCACGGCTCTAAACCATCCACTTTCTCCAGGTGAACAGATCTTGGTCACCATGGTCCTTTCCATACAGCAGAAATAAAATGTACTGCAGACATTTTTAAAAGATCCATTTTGGTTTTTTTTTGTGTTCCCACAGCATGGAGAACACAAGCATTGCCAGCCAAAATAGTTCTTTTCCCCTGCCTGCTGGGAATTTCTAGTCAGTTTCAGAGTTTTGTGTGCTGCAGCAGAGATACTCCTGCCTCTACCCTTTGGTGAAAGTTTCCCATGAAGTTTCCTCTGCTTGCAGCTCATCCATGCATGATTTCTGTGACAACAGTAGATAAATAAAGTTTGTTTTGTCTAGCGATCTCACACATGTGTTGTTTTTCCTTTTTGTTTGTTTGTTTTCAGGGGTATGTCTGCAAAGGTACAACAGCAAACACCTGAAACACACTATACCAAGCTACTCAAAAGTAACAAAAAGCTAAAGGAAATTTATTCTGCAAAAATGTGAAGTGAAACACAGATAGGAACGAGACCCTAACTAGCTAAAACAAAAATACAACCAGTACATGTGAACACCTGCAGCTTTAAAGGCTGCACAATCTAAATGGAAATAATTTTTGCTATAGAAGGCGAGACAGTCAAAGATTTTAAGGGAACATATAATGCAGTTCTCAAAGGCAGTATAAGGGAAAAATTTCCTCAATCACATCAAACAGTTAATCAAGAATATATATAATAGACATGTATTTCAGATAGCAACATCCCTGTTTCATTGGGAGACAAAAGCCCTTTCCGCACAGGCCAATTAAACCGGGATAACACAGGTGAAACACCCGGGTTGGGGGGGAACTTCGCACAGATCCCGATCCTAATGTG
This sequence comes from Sphaerodactylus townsendi, assembly GCF_021028975.2. Lineage (NCBI taxonomy): Eukaryota > Metazoa > Chordata > Lepidosauria > Squamata > Sphaerodactylidae > Sphaerodactylus > Sphaerodactylus townsendi. Next base: position 91,298,999 of record NC_059429.1, on the reverse strand, counting down.
GATTTGCTCTGCATTTCCCCCTTCCCAACCCAGGTTATTCAGGGTTTGTGTTATGTGCGATTCTTTCATTTTAATGTGCCTCGCAGCTTCAGCCAAGCAAACAGCAATGGCTGTGAGGTGCAGTAGGCAGCTGTGATCCAACAAGATAATTGCAGTCCCCAGCTCCCATCTGTGGAGCCACACAGGGACTAAGGGCCGTTTCATGGAGCACAAGTTAATCTGGTTCACCAGATAAGCCTCAACAGCTCAAGTGGCAGAGCGTGGAATCAAACCCGGTTCTCCAGATTAGAGTGCACCTGCTCTTGGCCATTACACCATGCTGTGTTTTACTAATGATAATGAACAATATTCATGTTAATTTTTATAACGTGAACATTTGCATTCACTCTGATTTAATATCATGGTCACTTCTACAACCACATGTGTATGTATGTGTACATATCTCACACCCTACAAATGCACAAACACATCAAAATAAGTTTTCTAGGCATATTTCACTCATGCAGAAGGACAACATAATGCCCAAGCCCTTAAAACCAGGCTTTAGTTTATAGCCAGGCCCTGTTTGTCTGGCACAGCAATGAATAGTAATTTGTTATAGTGACACAAGGTGCTTATTCAATTGTTAAGGAACAAAAAATATATATCAATAGAAACACTATGAAATTGACTTGCAACCCCTCAGGGATGAGGCGGTATCCTATTACCTGCTCAAAGTGCTCTTCAATTTAAAAACTAGTTGCTGATCAGGGTTTTTATCTCTACACCCACTCTAGCTTTAATCTGGCATTTGTTTTGTCATGCACTTTGTACATAGATATTTCATGGACTGATCTCTGATGCAAAAAATTGCAGTTTTCAGGAGTGCAAGTCTGTAAAAAACCCTACTTTCTGTTATTTAGTTTCAGTTTTCCACCTGTATGTACCTTCTCCCCTGTTTGCTTTTTATTTGAAAGGTTGCATTTAATACCTGATCCCAGCTACTCAGGAAACACATAGTGAACATGGTGACATCATGTTGCAATGTCACATTTGGCTCTTTTACAGTGTCTCTCAGAACCAATGATATCCTCTGTGGTGGTGCAGGTGTAATGGAACCCACTGATTAACTCCATACTATGCTGGAAGTTTCATTTCCCAGCAGACTTTCATTGTGACCAAACATAATCAGTTGAAAAACATGAACGGGAATTGGTAGACCTGAATGTTCATCTCTGTGAAAATAAAGCTGTGGTAGTAGTTGCATTTACAACCAAATATACAATGTCATTCCCATCATGCTTGCATGAGTCAAATACACATGTGGAATCAGCAACAGAAAAGTCCCCATGCCTTCCTTGGAAAACAGTTTTGTAAATTGTTTCCCTACAGCAAAGCAATATGAAATATTACAAAAATCACTGCCTATTTCAGTGAAAGTATTTGTAAAGCTATCTCAGATATTTGGGTTCCGCATTAATAATACCCATGGCAAAAGGCACATAAAGATGTTAGGCGTTTACAGCTGGCATGAGAAAATCCTGACCACAAATGGGTTTAAAAGAATAGCATAAATTGCATGACCATTTCCTTACTTACTCTGATTGGTTTCCTGTAACTAAGTCTTTAAATGATTGCTAGCTGAGCAAAATCCATCATTGTCTGTAAGGCAACATACCTATTAACTGATATCAGAAGATGTCCCCTATTACTTCACGAGCTCAAGAAACTGGAAGCTTTACACACGTTGTAAAACTGTTAGAGCCCCTTGGGGATAGGGCAGTATAAAAATCTAAATGAATGAATGAATGAATGAATGAATGAATGAATGAATGAATGAATGAATGAATGAATGAATGCCCTGCCTTCAGTGGTGGGATTCAGCAGGTTCGCATCACTTCAGCAGAACCGGTTGTTAAAATAGTGCTTGTAAACAACCAGTTGTTAAATTATTTGAATCCCACCACCAGAACATGTTGTTAAACTATTTGAGTCCCACCACTGCCTGCCTTCCTCTGACGTATAGTTCCAACTTTCTTTTGGACTTGTGATTTTATAAAATATATAGATAGAAAATAAAACTGAATGCAATGAACTGTGCAATAACTTCACAGCCCATGAAAAATATTTCCTATCCTCCTTACATGTGGAAAATTAGTTGGACTTGAGATACTTGAGTCCAGAGGATTTTTAAAACTGCTGTATAGGAAGTGTTGAACAAAAATGGTTTTCTAAAAGGAGGATTAATTTGCTTTTTGGACAGTTTATAAAGAGGATGACTGGAAAGTCAAAGTAATGCAATTTTTTTTCAAAAAGCTTTTGATATTCATAATGGCTTTGTTTCATAAAGCATGCAGAAACTTGCCCATGTAGGATTTAGCATGTATAAATCAAAGTTTCTTCTTTTGTCAGTGTTGTGCTAATAATGTTGCTGTTTCAATTAGAAGTGCAATAAAGCGTCACTTAATTTTTTTTCTTTTTTGCTAGGTCCCTAAGTAACCTTGCCTTCAATCTTTCAGTGACATCACTTCCTATTTGCATTTTTTCGCCTTTTGAATGGATCTTGGGTAGAGGCCAACATTTCATTGGTCCATTTCCTGTAGTTCTGACAGCAACAAACCCCTTCTTGTAAATTTGCTTCTTACAATGCGTTATAGCTTGCTATATCACAAATCTTCTGTGGCTTTACTCTTAGCCATCTCCTTGTAATTAGGAGCACAATTGTGCCTAAACCAATCCCTTTCCTTTCTGAAAACACGAAGGCACATGCTGGTTTATCAGAGCAGTGTTTCCAGTGCCAAAAAGGCACACCTTTGGAAATGCTCTGTCCTTGAGCTTCATTCAGCCTTAGTTTGTCCCAACTTGTTAAATGAACCTACCTTGAACACCAACACACATATAAGCAAAGAGAAAATGCACTCCTTCGTTACAAAGACTCACGCAAATACAAAATGAACTAAACTTCACAAGGAGTTTAAAATTATTTTCAGTGAGTTAGAGTAATCTGTTGTGCTTGTGAAAGTGACATTCTAATAGCCCAGACTTATATACATTTACTTGAAAGTCATGCCTTGTCCTGTCCCTTGGGTGGAACTATATAACTTGTAACTGTCAGTGTGGGAGCACAACTAGGGGTATTTCTAGGGTTGAAATATAGGTCAGAATATTGTAACTCCAAATCCACAAATTTGCTCACCATACTCATCAAGGTGAGCATCTTTCTATACTGATTTGCCCAAAAGTTCAGCATGACAAGAAGGAGACCTACCACTCCTCATCATCAGGAGGATGATGATTATGCAGTGCAGCTAAAAGGGGTTTTACTGTTAAGGAAGACCTTGATATTCACAGGTGCTCTAAACACTTCAGAGAGCAACAGGAACAAAATCTGCCCCGCCAGTCTCTTTTGATGTTCAGTAGGACTGACCAGAGGTAACCTAAGTACCTCCAAAGCTCATTTTGATATTAGAAGAAAATGTTTATCTGAGGGAGCATTAATAATGTCTAGACAAAAATGTGTGGTCACTTGGGGTTAATCCTTCTAGCCAGTTCCCTTATATTTGTCTCCTCCTCTAATTTTTGTCAGGTTTTTTTTAAAAAAAAACCCAGATAGACTCTGAGACCAAAAATAAAATTGGACGGGGGAGTATATGTGGAAGGGTCAGGAATAGCTTGTTTTCATTTGCTGGTACTCCCCCACAAATGACTCTGCTCTTTCAGGTATTTGAGGAAATTAATTGTGGATGTAACATTTGACAATTTTACAGAGAACTGCAGCCCAAATTATTAATCAGAGTACAATTCACTCAGTTAGCCCCTTGAGAGAAAATGGGAAATGCAGGATGTAAATTTTCCTAATAATAAATTGATGCATCATGTTGATTGGGCAGCAATTTGTGTGAATTAAATGTTAATGTTCCACTATGGTTTGAGTGTCCTATATGCAGTCATGCGGTAGAATCTCAGGGGATTTATTAGAAACGGCGTCTAATGTGCTCAATGTCAAATGTGCTCAGTTAGTAGCTCAATATTGCAGCCTTAAATAACAATCCATGTGAAATTTGAATTTCTGTTGTATTCAAGACCATTCAGGAGAGGCTCAAGTGCTTTCCCTCCAGAATTCTGGAAAGAGAATGACAACGATGTTAGGTGGCAAACATGTTTGCCGTGGACTGGTGTTTTCTGTAGCAAACATATAAAATGGTCAACCTACCTCCATATACAAGCACCTTTGAAAATAAGTTTGATAACCCTGACTGAGGCAATGGAATAAAACACAGATGTTAAAGACTACCATCATTTATTGAAATTTACAACAAGTGGTAGGATTTCTACTCATGGAATGTGATTTTCTTATCTCCCCCTCCCACTGATGCTCAAAATGTCCTTCAAATTCTGCTTCTGGGGAACTGGGGACACCAAGAAACAGCATGAAGGGGAAACTGGAAATTGCCCTCTTCTTGCATGAGGAAGTGTTGGAAGGGTTCAACATTTTTGTTTGATTGCCACTCCCTGTAAAGAATTTTTTGTACATCATCTAGTACAGAATGCAATTATAGCTGTAACATGAAGCTATAAACAGGAACAAATAAAGTGAATGTATTTTAGCCATGGTAAACCCCTCCCAGAATGGTAGTATGTGTCAGATACTACATCAAAAATGACCTATGACCTATGGTTATGACCTAAGAAGTTCTAAATACTTGGGGATAGAATACTGGAAGAATGACCTATTCCTGTTGGAATTTGCTGATTATGGAAATTTTCATTGTAAGTCCATCTAAGTAGTCCTGTTCACATGTTACAATAAACCCTCACTCATACATCCTGCATTTATTTAGAAAACATTTATGCTGCCTCTCCAAGAACCTGCCCAGTGCAGCTCACAAAGTAGAATAAAACTAAACATTAAAAGATATTAAGATCCAGCATTAAGAACTCAGCCCAGCTTAAAAAAATAAACCACAAAAATAGACAACTGACAAAAAATAACTTTCCAGACTAAAATAGCCTTTAATTAAGGCCAACCCCTTAATTAAAAGTCTGGGTGAAAGGAAATGTTTGGGCCTGATGTTCATAAGAAAGCAAGGTGAAGGCCATTCTAGAAATTACTGAAGAAAACTACTGAAAAAAAAAGGCCTATTTTTTGTTGCCGGCAAACTTTCCCCTAAAAACAGGGGAACAGAAAGCAGAGCTTGTGAGCCAGATCTTAAACTGGGTGAAGGGAGACAATATGGATGGAGATAGTCCTTCAAGTACCTGGGTCCCAAGCCATTTGAGACGTTAAAGCAGGGGTCCCCAAACTTTTTAAACAGGGGGCCAGTTCACGCATGGCCAGAGCCCAGCCAGGGGCCGGACTAAGTGCCGCCTGTGGGGGGGGGCGCCATCCATCCGCCGTTCGACCCGCCCCTGGCCGAGCCCCCTACCCCCGCGGTCCCCTTCCAATCCGGCCCTGAAGCTCCGCCACCTTTCTCTCCCCCCCCTTTGCCGCATTGGTACGGTCCCCTCCGGCCGCTTGGAATGAGCAGCGAGTCGCCTGCGCTTGAGGCTGTTTGTAAACCTTGGGATCGGGGTGCCAAGGCAGCTCTGCCGCCTTTCTCTCTCCCCCCTTGCTGCATTGGTACGGTCCCCTCCGGCCACTTGGAATTGACAGGAGTTGACAGCGTAGACGCAACTGAGCATACACAGAGTGCGGCAATAACCACTGGAGCCAGGGAGTTCACTCAAAGAAAGGATGTATTGGCATTGATACAATATATACAGTTTAAACGGACAGAGCCTTCGGCTTAGGTCCTGTCCCCAGCAAGGAACATGCTTAACTGAGTTAGCTTACTTATATACACTATGATACATTAATTAGCCTATGGCTAGTACAGTCAAAGGTCACATGACGCTTATACAGGTAGCTGATGCAATCATGCTTAGTCATTCCCTTTGGCTGACTGCCAACAGGTGAATGCTGTTAGTCCTTCAGCAGGCAATTAAGGCAAACAAGGGTTTTGCCATGCAGCTGTTATACTTTCAGCTCCTGACACCCCTTCCCAGATGCTTGGCAAACCTACATCACATTTTTGTTTATCACATTAACAGTTACATTTACACATATATCAAATCAGTGTATGCCTTACATTCCATAACATGGCTGACTTATTTCAGAGATGCATCTGTTATACCCAACAACTCTGCGCCTCTTTCATGTTTTATAGAGGTTAATGGCTTGGTCAGGATGTCTGCCTTATTGTCCTGTGAAGGTAGGAAGCTTGCCTCTATGAGTCCTGTTTGAATCATTTGTCTGATGTTTTGATAGCGCATCTCTATATACTTTGTTCTGGTCTTAACAGATGCGCCTTGAAGAGACTGTATACAACTTTGAGAGTCATTGAATAATATTCTTGGTTTTGGCTCCTTGAGACCTAGGTCTTTAGCTAATTCGGATACCCACTGCATGTCTACTGCACAACTATTCACAGCGCTGTATTCGGCCTCACAGCTGCTTTGTGCTACTAGTTTTGCTTTAAATGATGCCCATAAAATGGGTACACCTGCGTAGGTTATCACATACCCGGTACAAGATGTATTGTTCTCTTCATTCACAAAACTGCTATCTGCATATCCAGCAATGTTGGTTGTTTGGTACGGTCACAGCAGTACACCTTTAGATCTAGTTGCATTCAGGTATTTCAATACCACTTTTACCCCAGTCCAGTCTGTTTCAGTTGGTCGTTGGCATCGTCTACTGAGTACGGTGACAGCAGGTGAGATGTCTGGACTGCTAATGGCAGCAAAATACTGCACAGACCCTATTACACTTCTAGTAGAGACCGGAGTCATCACATTCTTGTGTCCTGTCTAGTTCTTTGGAAACCTACTACCATGGGTGTTTGCTTGCTGCGTGAGTTAACCATTTGTGTTCTCTCCAAGAGCTCTTTTATTTTACCCTCTTGGTGCAGTAATAAACCCTCAGCAGTTTGTACAAATTCCATACTTAGGTAGGATTTTATTTCACCTAGATCACGACTTTTAATGTGTTTACTTAAAGTCTGAAACACTTTGTTCAGTTCCTTTTCGCTTTCTGTTAGGATTATGATGTCATCGAATCCACACTACTAGGAACGTTTCAGCACCTGGCTTCCTGTTTTATAGACACAGGAATCAGTGGCACAACTTTGAAAACCCTCTTTCACCAACAGGTGCTCTAAATGGTTTCTCCACATATGTGCTGGGATTGTTTTAAACCATAAAGAGCACGTTTCAGTAACCAAACCTTATTTGTTTTACACCTGTAACCAGGTGGTGGTCTCATATATATCTCCTCATCCACCTTTGCATTCAGGTAGGCGGTACACACATCTAATTGCTTGGAGACATACCCCTTTGTTCAGCAATAGCCAAACACAACCTGATGGATTCATACCTAGCTGTAGCAGCATAGGTTTCAGTAAAGTCCTCAGGAAAATTTTGTTTGAAACCTCTAGCTACTAATCTGGCTTTAAAAAGCATTTCACCATTCAAGCTAAAGCTTTCTTTTATAGACCCATCTGGAGTCCAACAGAGTTCTTCCTTTTGGCATATCAACCTCAGTGAAAACATCTAGGTCGATTAAAGATTTGAACTCTGAGTTCATAGCCTCAAACCATCGCTTTTGCTCAACTTCATCCCTGTGCAAAACCTCTTGATAATTGTTTGGTTCAGACCATTCGTCAGTATTTGTTTGTAAAACATTCACCGCTTCCATTCTCTGTTTTCATTTTGTGTTGTGTGTCATACCCAAACCTCTGGGGTGGTTTCCCTTTTGTCACACGTGCAGACCTTTTGGGAATTGGTTCTTTCTCCTTATCACTTTCTGAGTCTGATTCAGCTTTAACAGGAACACTAGACTTGTGTCTTTCACACTCTACCTCAGAAGAACTTTCACTTTCAGCTCTTTGTCTCATTCTCTCAATACGCTTATCAGCATATGGCAGAATGACAGATGGACTTTCTTGCTTAGAAAGCAGGGAGTCTAAATTGCTATGCAGATCGGGACCAACCAGAATGCTTCTCAAACTCAGCACTTCTGGAAAATAGTACCTGACCATTTGGTAATAGGAACCTGAAAGCCTTCATACCCACTTGGACACCCACAAACTGAAGCCTTTGTGAGTGCACCTTTCGCTTCCTTTTCTGTGGAGGCAATTCAGAACATTGGCATATGAACCAAAAGTATGAAGGTGGTCTAACTTAGGTGCCTTACCATACAGCTTCCTATACAGAATGTCACTGAGTGCTTCGCTGAACAATCTGTTCATGACATACGTACAGTAAGCCCATGCCTCCGCCCAGAGACTATCCTTTGCATTTGCATCTAGCATGGCACAGCGCACCATTTGTTTCAGTACACCAATCTTTCTCTCTGCTAAACCATTTTCAGAATGCACATAGGCATTAGACACTCGTCTATTCCTCGTTTGTTTAGCCACTCAGTAAATTGGTTACTTAGAAATTCTCCGGCACCATCAATCTGAATTGTTTTCACATCACATCCAAATTGTTTACAGATCCTTGTATACCATAATTTAAATACATGGAAGGCTTCACTCTTCTTTTTTAAGAAATAGGAGAAAGTGATTCGTGTGGCATCGCCCACAATTACAAACACATATTTGGCAACTCGATGGAAACACCATACGATTGCTGCTTATATCGAGTGCACCAAAGCGAAAGGGTCCTTAGTTACCCTTGGGCTTTGTCTTGCCACTGGATGCGTTTTCACTTTCCCACTCAAACACACTTTGCACTCTAGAAAACAATCACATTTGGGAAATTGCACACCACACATTTGTGCTGTTTGTTTGAGTACTTTGAAGCTCACATGCCCACATTTCCTGTGGAAGTTGTGCACACAATTAGCTGGGTGCAGTGGGTCATTTACCCCACACACAGTAGTTGGAACATCACAGGTCACAGGGGTGTTACTGTCCACAGTCAATTTATAAAGTCTGTTACTTAATACACCCTGTGCCACAATGTCCCCATCCCTGGCTATGGAGCACCCTGTCCCAGTAAAAGTACGTACATACCCATCCAGTGCCAACCTGGACACGCTTAATAGATTATGCGCCATACTTGGTATGTGTAACACATTTTGCAGGGTAATCCCCATAGCTTGTAAAAACACTTCTCCTTGGGACTGTACAACAGCTGCAGAGCTGTCAGCAAGAGTCACCTCTCCAATATCCGGTGTCCTCTTCTTCTGCAGCGAACTTGCCCTTGCTACTATATGTTCTGTAGACCCGGTGTCCAAAAGCCACGTAGATTTTGGTGCTTGGGTATGTTGCACCAGAAAGGCGCTTCCTTTCCCGGTCCTCTGCACAGCCTGTTGCTGACGTCTAGGTCGCTGTCGCCCCGGGCTGGCAATTCCTCGCTAGGTGGTTGGTTGCTCCATAGGTGTAACATCTGCGAACAGCATTCGCCTCTGCCGACTTGTCACCTCGGTCCTTGCTGATGCTGTTGTTCACTGGAGGCTGAGGGTAGGCACGTAAATCCCTTTGCCCCTTCCATTCCAAAAGCCTCCCGGACACGTAGTCCAAAGTTAAATCATCCTCTGGCACACTTTGTAAGCCATCCACCAATGGGCCCCATTGTGTGCCAAGAGAAGAGAGCAAAATCAAAGCTTGCAGATTATTATCAAAAGCCAAACCTCTATCGGACAAATCAGCAAAGAGTGTTCTCATTTGTTGCAGATGGGAAATCACATTGCCTTCATGCAACTTGAGATTAAAGAGTCTACGCACCAGAATCAGCTTGGAGCCCGCTTGTTGTCCTCTGGTACAACTCTTTCAGGGCAGTCCAACACCCCAAAGCTGTTGTTTTATCTCGCAGGAACACCAATTGGCTGTTTTCCACTGCTAGAACAATGGCTGCTCTGGCTTTCTCATCAGCCTCCACCTCATCATCATCGTCCATATCTGGAGCTTTCTGTGCAGCTTTCCAGAGTCCTTCCCGGATGAGGTAGCATTTCATTTTCTCCGCCCATGAGACGTAATTGGACTCATTGAGCCTTTCAAACAGCAGCCCATGAGTAGGACCCGTCATGACTTCACCACACTCTTCGCTCCGCCCACTAGGCAATGTTACTCACCAGTGGGTTGTACGATGCCTAGCGGCAACTGGGCCCATAACCTGACAGGAGTTGACAGCGTAGGCGCAACTGAGCATACACAGAGTGCGGCAATAACCACTGGAGCCAGGGAGTTCACTCAAAGAAAGGATGTATTGGCATTGATACAATATATACAGTTTAAACGGACAGAGCCTTCGGCTTAGGTCCTGTCCCCAGCAAGGAACATGCTTAACTGAGTTAGCTTACTTATATACACTATGATACATTAATTAGCCTATGGCTAGTACAGTCAAAGGTCACATGACGCTTATACAGGTAGCTGATGCAATCATGCTTAGTCATTCCCTTTGGCTGACTGCCAACAGGTGAATGCTGTTAGTCCTTCAGCAGGCAATTAAGGCAAACAAGGGTTTTGCCATGCAGCTGTTATACTTTCAGCTCCTGACAGGAATGAGCAGCGAGTCGCCCGCATTTAATGCTGTTTGTAAACCTGGGGAAAAGGAGATAGAGAAGGGGGAGATCTGCTTCTGCCCAGCGGGCCGGATAAATGTCTTCCGGGGGCCTGATTTGGCCCCCGGGCCATAGTTTGGGGACCCCTGCATTAAAGTTATATAAGCATATATCTGTTTATGAGAACAGCCAACATGCAGTCACTTTACAAATGAAACAGGGGACCAATACTAGGATAAATTTCAATCACATGTTCAGTAGAACATGTAACATGAGAATTACTCAGTGCTCATACAAAGGAAAATCAGGCGTATGCTGAACACAGATTATGTGTGTTCACTGTTACTTGTAAACAGGGCTACATTAACTCAAAGTAACTTGTAAGCAAGGCTGGCGTGTCACTATATTCAATTAGGGACAGTGCCATTGTGGTTCCTCATTTACAGAATTCCTCGGTTTCTTCGTTAAGCTTTGGGAGGGTTTTAATAAGGGTTTATTGCTGGACGCCGTTTTATTATGTTGACCGCTGTGTTTTAATTTAATGGGTTTTAGCTGTGTGTGTTGTAAAGTTATGTTGTGCACTGCCTAGAGCCCTCCAAGGGTAGGGTGGTATACAAAACCCAATAATCAATCAATCAATCAATCAATCAATCAATCAATCAATCAATCAATCAATCAATCAATCAATCAATAAAAAGCTGCTAAATATCTTGATGGCCTTCAGATGTCACATGACTAGAACAATTTTTAATAATTTTTCATTAATTTATTTTAATTTGCTTGCGCTGTCAGTATTCTTTTATTTTCCGTTGATGCATTTTAAAGTTTCTAGCTGCCTTAAAAACCATTTTTTTAGTCTTGTCAATGAGACAGAGTACAAGCATAATTCATCTTCTAATTCTGGTTTAGAATATTCATTTTTAAAAAAGAAATGCTCTTTGGAGCATTAAATTATTGAGAACATAAAAGGAGATTACACTTCTAAGTCATAAACATGAGCTTAAAGTTAACAGTGGACCTAACAATTATGTTAATTAGCAAATCCTGGGTTTTGCTGTCATTTAGGAGATAAAGCTCAGTCAGTGTGTACTCATCAATCCAGAGTACATAACTAGCTTGTGACACATTCACACCTTATAGGCTGAAGAACAAGAAGATTGACAATTACTTTCATGATTCAAAAATTTCCATCATATTATGAATCAAGGAAACTGTGAATGGAAATGAGAAGATGAATCAGCCTCACGCCTTCTCATGGACTGCTAAGCAAACTAATTTTCATTAATGATAAGTGGTGTGTGTTTAGGAAGAAGAGAAGAAGGGTTGGATTCATATCTTGCTTTTCTCAACTGTAATGAGTCTCAACTGTAACAAGTTACTCCTTCCCTTCTTTTCCCCATAGCAGACACCTTGGGAGGTAGGTATAGCTGAGAGTTTTGGAGAACTGTGGAGAACTGTGACTATCCCAAAATCATTCAGCGGGATTCATGTAGGGGAGTGTGAAAGCAAATGTGGTTCATTAGATCATAGTCCACCACTCTTAATTACTACACCATGCTGGCTACACTGCTCTTAACCATTACATCATGCTGGAGAACCTATACTTTGCAGAGATGTCTAGGGGCTTCCAAAGCATCTGTGTGAATGCACTGAGATTTATTGTCATCTATACAATCTTTGTCATTGGATGGCAGGCCCATCACTGTAAGAAGGTAGAAGGCAGTTACTGCCCCTTCTCAACTGTATCACAAACAGATATCAGTGAGAGCTCTTGAGAAGTGAGCCACCTCCTACAAATATAACTTTACCTCTCCATCTGCATATCCAGTGCTGGGTTGTTTCTTGGTGCAGTATTAGTAGTCCAAGAGCCAGAGATGTCTGGCTGGAAAGAACCAGGTTTGGTGGGTTTTAAAAAGCATCTTCTGGGTACAGAAATAAGTTTTTTTAAGCATCTCTGGCAGTGGGATATGGTGACTGAAGTGTTTTTTTTTTGGGATTAATTTAGTCTCAACAGAACTTTGGTGGATGACAGACACGGGATATCTGCAGGGAAAGCAGTGTCAGGACATGATTAGGCATGAATGTTTCAAGCCAAACAGTCAAATGGACAAGGCTAGAATAAAAAGAAACCATGCAGCCCTGCTCAAACCCTCCAGAAGAAACAAAACATCAATTTTACTGATTTTTCAACATACAACACAGACAACATGGATGAGTGCTGAAGACAGTGAGTCTGCACCTGCACACAGCATTTGGAATCTCATTTTGAATGTTTTCTTTAAAACATTTCACATTTTTCAAGAGTGCTGTATGCAGTTTGAGACCAGGCTATGGCCCTTTCTGCATGGGCGCAAGTGGGGGTGCATCGGCATAAATTATACCGATGCACCCCCCCCCAGGACAGTTTGCACAGATGGTCCCGGTAGGGGTGCAGGGGAAGACGCACCCTTCGTACAGGCTGCGCCTTCCCCAGCCGGCTTATCTGCTCCTGCTGGTTCCCGTTGCGTTGTGGAGGCCAGGGGACACACACCCCTGGCCAGAGCGACAGCGCTGGAGATGGAGGCTAGGGGGGCGTGTCCCCTGGTCTCCACAATGCAACAGGAGCCAGCAGGAGCAGGTAAGCTGGCTGGGGAAGGTGGGAGGGAAACACCGCCTTCCAGCTGCTGCTGTTCACACAGCAGCGGCTGGAAGGCACCCCTTTTGAAAACCTCACTTGTGGAGTGAGGTTCAAAAGGAGCATTTCCGTGCCACTTGGCAATGCGAACGCCTGCTATGAGAACGCCTCCCCATGCGGAAAGAGCCTATGATTTAATTGAGCATCAGTACACAAGACAACCCTTTTTAGTATTCACTGAACTTTAATATTTGCAGTAGCCAATTGAAATTCCTCCCATTTGGTTCTAAAGTTAGAACATCAGATGTCACTTGAGTGTTTATTAACATCTCAGAAGAAATTCCTTTTTCCTTTTCCAGGTGTTCTATTCTAGATCCAAACACTACTGCTAATGTTTCTTTTTCTGTTTGAGCAATAGAACAATTGGTTACCTGTCAGTGCTTTGGTAGCATATGTAATAGATGAGTCTTTCTTCAGCAATAAAGCAGCTAATCCTGTACAACTGGCAGCTCCTGACACAGCTACTTGTTCTTTCACATTGTAATACTTCAGCACAGGTGTGTTTGTTACTAGTTCCTTTTACTGCTTGTATCTGGCTGTTTCATGGATCAGCATCTAGTAAAACTCAACATCTTGGGCCAATAAATGTGTCAGTGTTGCTATTGTCACCATATACTTTGCAAGACAAATGGTCATTGCCTTCATTTCATTTTCATTTTCATTTTTTGGGGACAATCCTTATTCATTTGACTAAGCATCTCAGCCCATATTAGTTGCATCAGGCTTTGGCATCTGTAAAGGAAAGTTCTATTTCTCCAATCTTTTTTTAAGAGCTGAGAGGCTTAACAAACACATGTACAAAGGTGATTCAGTAGACCTAATAAAATTGAGTTCCAATTTTTTTTGACAAACTCCCTCATTAAAGACTCTGGAAGAAATATACCAGTTGTGGGATAACAGGATGAATCTCTTGTGGGTTAGAAATTGGCTAAACAACAGGAGTAAAAGAATAGGCATAAATGGACAATTCTTGTAATGGAAGAAACCACTGGTAAGCGGTAGGGTTCTGCAGGGATTGGCATAAAACCAGTGCTGTTTAATTTGTTTGTAAATGATCTGGAAAAGAGATTTGTCAACAAATGTCTCAGGGGAAATTTGGTTTCAAATATATGTGACTATTTAAACTTCTTTGCTGAATGCAGGCATTACAGAGAATGGTTTCAGATTGGCCAAAATGAATCAATTGGTCCTTGGCCGGTAATTTCAGACCTTGTCATCTGTGGTCCCAGTTAATGCCAAAATGCTTTTGGAAGCTGCCCAGGAATGAAGTTGTGATCTTATGATTTCCTGTGATCTTGTGATTTCTCGTGAAGTTGTGAATTCCTACCATACTTTTATATGTAAGACAGAGCTGTTCCACCGGGCCTTTGGAGGATCTGGCCTCTGATGGTGCCCCCCCCTCTTTTTTCTTGGCCCCTTACACCTGGGCCTTCTGTCACCTAATGGGACTTGCCGTCCCTCCCCCTTGGGAGAGGATTTTGAAAATGGGGTTGTCGGATGCCACTTATACTTATATTTATTATACTTATTATATTTAGTCTTTTATTGTTTCTATCGCTGCTTTTAAAGGTTTTAGCTATTTTATGACTGTATTATGTCTATACGTTGTACACCGCCCGGAGCCCCCTGGGGACAGGGCGGTATAAAAATCTAAAGAATGAATGAATGAATGAATGAATGAATAAGTAAATAAATAAATATACATCATACCACACTTTCATCTCAGTTTGGTGCTAAACTGAACAGACCAGAAAGGTCACCACAAACAGCAGATCTCCTACTGAATAAGGAAAAACAACAGAGGGGATTGCCCTGGTTGATAATTTTTTAGGAGCATCTAGTTGGCTAATATGGTGTAGTTGTAGTCAGACTAGGATCTGGGAGATCTAGGTTCAAATCCTTACTCTGTCATGGATGTTTACTTGATGACCTTGGGCCAGTCTCTGTCAGCCTAACCTGTGGAGTGAAGGAGAACAATCTAAACAGTTTTGGATAAAGGTGGGGTACAAATGAATAAATAAAAGGTGTGAAATGGGGTATTGAACTACATGGGACATTACTGTGATCAAGCATGGTTGTTTTTCATCTTGTCCAAAATAGTAAAATCAGTTGACCTACTCTGAGGGTTGTTCTACCTTGAGTATCACCAGTTTTTCCATATAATTCAGTTCCTTTCAGCTTTAACTCTTAATACTCTTACAGTATTCTGAATTACTTGAATTACCTATGGTACTTTAGGATTTAATTTTATGGAAAGCATTTAATAAGCATCCTAGGCCTTGCAACACATCGTTGTAATCAGCATCCCATTTATCTTCTCAATAGGTTTCTATTAATACTTTGTGCCATACTTAAATGAGCCTTGGCTTTTGTTTATCTGGAACTTAAATGAGCCTTGGTCTTTATATATTTGAAATTCTAGATGAACTGTTGTGTGTGTGTGTGTGTGTGTTTATATTTGCAATTCAACTTGCATTTATCAAACACTTGCAGTTTTTCCCCGCTAATGTATACTAATCTGGTATTTGGATATTGATATAATTCAGTTGGTATGATTTCTAAAGTTTAAAATGTTCCAAAAATATTGCATTAAATAGTTCCCCTGTTTCAGTTTGAAACTACAGTGTTTTATATTTTATGAGAAAATCATATATCACTAATATTCAATAGGTAAATAATACTGGGGTATCAATAAAGAAACCACATAGGTTTTGGTTCTGGTGGGTTTTCTGGGCTGTGTGGCTGTGGTCTGGTGGATATTGTTCTCACGTTTCGCCTGCATCTGTGGCTGGCATCTTCAGAGGTGTATCACAGAGGGAAGTAAGAAACCCACATGATGGGGCGTGTGGGTTTCTTACAGTGTGTGTGATACATCTCTGAAGATGCCAGCCACAGATGCAGGTGAAACGTTAGGAACAAGATCCACCAGACCACTCCCACACAGTCTGGAAAACCCACCAGAACCAGTTGAATCCAGCCATGAAAGCCTTGAACAATACACATAGTTTTTGTTTTGTTCTTCAGCTTGATATGTTCTAATTCTAGTTTTTGCAGGCGGAGGGGTGGCCCTTCCTGTTTAAAACCTAATTCCCAAAATAATACATCAGACAATATATGTAGTGTGGGTAATAACAACTGGCCATAGCCAAAGAGTTTATTGACAGAAAACACAGGAAAGCAATTTTGGCGCAGCATGGGCGGTGATCCAAGCATCTGGGCAGCCCGAAGTGCTGTCCCCAGGGGAAATACAATTTCTCCAGCCCGGCCTGCTGGAGTGAAATCTTAACCAACTTCGCGGAAGGTTGGAGTGAGACATACCAGACCGGGCAAAGTGCTCCATGACTGGAGCCCTCCTTCTCCATCCCCCCGCTTAGGGGCTGCTGAAGCCCTCTTAGTCCTCGCAAGGCCTTTCCAACCGTGGACTTGCTCCACTTCTACCTCTTAAGGAGGTGTAATAACAGGGGAGCTTGCCCAGCTCCCCTGCCAGCGGATCACCCCCCCATGCGCGAACTCCTCGGCCACATACAGAGCCGGGACAGAAGGGAGAAGACCCTTCTCCTCGTTCCCCGCCAAATGCCTCCTATGCTTTTAGCCAATCACACAATGCAGTTCTAAGGTTATGCAACCACAAGTCCGTGCCCTGAGGCGATAAATGAACCCCATCCTGTCTAAACAGAGACTCAACCTTTTGGTGAAATGTCCCGATGCGGAACCTCCCGCCCCCCCCAAAACCCGCCAACAAAACTAGCTGACGCTTGGCCCGGCAGATCCTTGCTCTGGCTCCATTCCACCCGAAGCCGGGTCCAAGGCTCCCCTCCAGACGCTGCCTCTTCCCAACAAGTGAGAGACCAGCAGATCATCGTTTCTGGTAGCAGTGTGGTGAGATGGAGTCCAAGTCCGCTATCATTGTTTGCTTGTAAGCAGCTGTACGCTCTTCACTGCGGGGATGTTGTTCTCTCCCAGCTGTAAATACACCAACGCTGCGGGGAGGCTTTGCAGGTTCCTAGCTTGTTCCTTGCAGAGACGGGGAGTGAGGAGGAGTCAGACCAGTGCATGCATATCTCTTTTGCCGTAAACCAGAATATCTTTGAGTTGCTGGTGCAGGCCAAGGTCCCTGAACCCCAATCCTTGAAGAGGCCGCGATGTCTGCTCCGCTGCCCATAGAAGACGCATGCTGTGGCCCACAAACCCGTAAACCACTTCCTCCGGCCCCTAAAAAATCTGGATGAAAAGAGGCAAGCAGGTTAGACAAGGTTACACGGCACCAAGAACCTACTGTTGCGGAAATGGCCTGATGTATGTTTTGTAGGCTGAGGAGCGCCATCGGCCAACGTCCATGACTCTGCTGGCTGGGGCTCCCAGCCCCACCACAGTGGATGCTGCCCCGATCCGGTCGAATGAGTGGAGCCCGTGAAGATTCAGGGGGGAGGCAGAAGCGGGCTGACAAGCAAAGCTCTCAAAAACTGCTGCTAGCTGGTAGCATGACAGATAAGTCCCATCCGCGATGCGTACAAAATAAACAAGCCTCCCCCCCCTTTTGGACAGGCTGCTGCCAAGTAGGCAGTCACATCCTTTCACTGGGCAAGCGGCCAGGGGCTGTGGAGTATGCGTGCATAGTGATGCTGGGTGCTCCTTTGCTTTGCTGGTCTGTTTTGGACCCGATGCAGCTGGATATGAATAGAGTGGTCGGAGATCCAGGACATCCCCTGAAGGAAAGAGGTCTGGTCACTACGTTGCCCTCCCTGGAAGCTGAAATGATCTCTCTCCATCTGGCGGAATGCCCCAAAAAAAACGTCCAGGCTGAAGGTCGGCTTTGAAGAGGCAGGTTTCAAAGGGATGTGCACACCTGGGGCAGTTGTGCTGCCTATCTGCGCGGAGCAAATTCAGGGGAAATGGGAAGAAGCGCCCATCCTTAGTCTTAGGTGCTGCCCGGACCCACCCCTTTATGGCCTTGGCTCCACAACCAAAAAATGATCCCTGTGGGGTCCGAGATCCCCGGAGGCTTTGCAGTAAAGCTGATACCGCCGCCAGGTGCGTGCAGTAATACGGTCTTGGGGATCGCCTCTTCAGCGTGCGTGAAGGGGACCCAAGGTACATCAGGAGGGGAGGCCTCGAGTGACAGTGGGGGCTCCCCTCTCATTTTTTGAGACTGCTGGAACGTGAAGAAGCTGGCTCTGGATGGCTCCCTGATAAGCTTGCCGCTGTTGCAGGGGAGCCAGTGAGTTCAAAACCCTTCAACGAAGGATGATTACGGTCTTCCATAGGGGGGGCCCCAGAGCTCCTGTGGAAAGGGTTCCGGATCCAAGGATGCTCCGGGGCCAGCTTGTCGTAAATCTCTCCCCATCTGGAACTCTGAGAGAGGGGCATCTGCGTTTATGCCATGTTCTTGATGCCTGGAATCGTGCTGGGCCACAAAGGAAATGTTATTTATCAATGGGAAACCACCACAAACTTCCTCACCAAACGCTTGTAACCCGCTCAGGAGCTTAGATGACTGCCGGGTTGATCAACTTTAACCACCGCTTGGTTGTCACACCAGAAGATGGACCCTGCTGTTTGCAAAATGCTGATGCTGAGGTAAAGGGCCACCACTATTGGAAAAAATTCCAGGAAAGTCAAGTCCCTCCCCAGGCCCCCTCCACCCAGTCTGGGGGGCATTATCGTTGGAGCACACCACGTTGCCCTTTGGGAAGTAGAAAACCACGGGCTGGAACCTGCAAGCGCAAGCCCGAGCATCCAAATGCACTTTGAAGAGCTGACCTCGGGAGTTGCCACCGGGCTCTTGCCAAAGTGAAATCCCCATTAAAATGTGTGATGAACTCCCCTTGCCAGACCGCCAAGTCATCCTTAATGCCTTTGGTCAGCCGGATATGGTGGTGGGGAAGGCGGTCACACCTCTAGTGGCGTATGTGCCAAGCTGGCGCTAGAAAGGGTCTGGGCCGGGTGCAACGACCTGGCATGCAAAAATTCTAGGTGACCCAGCAACTTCTGGATTTCCCTTCAAAAGTGCATTTGGAGTGTCCCTGCAAGTGAAGTAGCAATGCCCCCTGATGGTCACCTGCCAACTTATCGGGGAGGCTGGATGTGCTCCTTTGCTATCGTAGGTCGAGTAATGTTATCCCTCCCAGAAAATTAAAGAGTGAAGTAGAGGGCCCCTCGGGTTTTTTCTGCTGCAAGTGGAACTCCCAACTCCTCAGCTAAGGCTTGAGAAAAGCTGTGAAGCCTTTGATGGCATTGCAAAGTGCCCTGCCTCCCCCACCAAAAAAGGAAATCATCTAAAATAATATGTGATGTGTGGGCTGGCTGGACCGTCCCTTAGTCAGCTTCCATTCCAGAAAGGAACTGAAGGCTTCAAAAGCTGCACAATGCCACAGAAAGCAGCCCATGGGCATGGCTTTGTCAACAAACCAGTGCACTTGAAATCTGTTGCCTAGCAGACAAAAATCTGGATGTATGGGGAGTAACCTGAGAGGCGGGACTGTATATGTCACACTTCGCCATAAGAGCCCCCGGCCGCGCATTTAGACCTAACAATGAGATTGATAAAGCGTGGATTCAAAAGGATGCATAGCCGGACGGTGCAGAGGTCTGCGCCTTCTATGTAATCATTTACTGAGGACCCCCTAGGGTGGGACAAGTGATGCAAATTAAAAGCGAAACTCTCCTCTTGGCCTCTTCTTTGGGCACCACGCCCAAGGGGGACACCCTGAGGTTTGAGAGGGGGGGGAAGAAAATGGGCCCGCCGTGCAAGGCCCGCTGCCACTTCCTTTGCTAATTTAGTTCTCTACGAAAGCCAGGGCAAGGCATGTCCCGCGCTGACCTAAAAGGTTGTCGCAGAGTCAGTTGCCACCCTGGGGCCTGTGTAAGGAATGCTTGAAAATCCCTGAGAAAACCCTACCCAAAGAAACTTGGCAGCGGGCTGGTTGGGGTAACCGGATAGCAAGATGCGCGGAGAGTGGGAAGTCTGACCGGGGACATAGCCAGGGTTTCCCAGGGCCCAGGTACTCCCAATTTAAGAGGTGGCGGGTTGGTGTGGCTTGGCCCGACCCCCCTCCTCTGGGAGTCTGGTTGCCTGAGGGCCGGGCTCCACAAAAGGGCATAGGCTTTTTGCTCCTAGAGCAGGTTGACTTGGCGTGGGGGCCCAGGAAAATCTCACACGAGTGTTCGAATTTGCACTTTGCCCTGTGGCATCTGCCCATATTAAACTCCCAGCAGACTAGGCGAGCTCCCTCCCCCTTGTGCATAGGCCGTCTTTTAAAAGAGTGACCCTGGGGGCGGGCAAATGGCTGAACAAACATCGTCCAAGCCTCTTGATTTAGCTTGTCCCATCGGGCATCGCTGCAGCCGGATGCATCTCTGCGGAACTCCTCATCGTAACTCAGAGCTGCAGCGTCTCCCCCCTATAAGGCGAGCCCTCAGCACGTTACACTGATGGGTTGCCAGATGCCAACCCTCCCTTTAGGGGGGTAAGCTGGCCTGAAAATCAAAGCCATATATTCCCCAAAACCCAGCAACCAGTTGTCGAAGCTCCGCTCCACCCGCTTGCCCTTAGGGGCTGCCGAGGAGGACCCCGTGACCCCAACTGAGGCACCTGGGTGGATAAATTTAAAAATGTCCACAAAATAACCATTGAGGGCCCTGTCCTTGAGCTTATGTGATAGGTGCTTGCCTGGTGGATGCTTGGTGGGCTTAGCACCACTGAAAGGGACTGGTGGGGGTGGATCTCCCGGCGGGAAGCCCAGGCTACGGTCCCTACGTTCCCCCAATCCTGGGGGAAGTGCTGGGATGGCTGCCGCATCCTCCCAGAATGTCCCCTCCCCTCGGGGGGAGTCCTTATCCGAGGAGTACTCACTTGAAGAAGACGACGGAGAACGGCGCCTGGATGTACGCTGGCGAGACCCCTTTTTTGGCTTCCCACGATGGCGGTCCTGGTTGCTCCCTCCTCCTTCTTCGACTGATGAAGGGCTCGAGTCCCCTCCCTCTTCTTCCTGTGAAGAGACCTCCTCCCCCTGGTCCCCTGCTGGCTGAGATGGGCCCGCTGCTGTAGCAGCGAACGAAGCTGCCACCCCGCTAGATGACGAGCTTCTGGCCAATCTTGCAAATGTGCTCGCTAGGTCACTAAAAATTTGGGCGCTCAGATCAGAAATCCCCGGCTGACTTCCAGGGGTCGGGGCTGGGGCTGCCTCCTGCGCCTGTGGCCTGCTTGCCGGTGTGCTTGCCCCCTTCCTCGGGGCTCCTGACCCTCTCTGAGAGCTTCTGGACCGGGCGCCAGAAGGCGTGGGGATGGGCTGCTTGGCCTTAGCCCCTGCTGTGCCCTGTGTGGAGGAATCTTGGTCCTGCCAGGCGGGCGCCTTCCCTGCTGTTGTTCGCCGAGGCCTGCTGTGCAAAGGGGGGTCCTTGCGAGTTCCTGGGGAAGAGCCAGGCTCTGCTCTGTTGGTGGCCACCCCGCTGGAGGCTGTAACCCTGACCTTAGGGGCCTGTTTTGCCTGGCTCCGAACCCCATTTGGGGTTTTTCTTTTAACACCCTTCACCGGTGCCATAATGGTCTAAACAGCAGGGAAAGTGAATGTCAAGAACTGTATGACTGCCAATCGTGGTGACCCACAGCCTCAGACAATTGCAGCCTGCACGGTATGATGCACTAACTCAGCCAGCTGGATAAGGAAAGAGATGGAGATCCCACAAAACAAGGCAAAAGAAAGTTAGTACATAGCGAAGTGCACTGTGAAAGGAATATTATGAACACCATGCAAAGTGTTTGGTCTGATGTAAAAGGAAATAAATCCAGCTCCCCAGATAAGGGTCTGCCGCTCATGTGGAGGGGTGGGGAATCGAACCCTGTTCTCCAGATTAGAGTCCACCTGCTCTAAACCACTACACCATGCTGGCTCTCCGAGTTCTGAAAGAACTGTGATTGGACCAAGGTGACCAAGCAGGCTTCCTGTGGTGAATGAGGAAGTACCCCTGATTCTCCAGGTTAGAGTCTGCACTCAACCTGGAAGTCACCAAAGCACCACTCCTGGAACGCATCAAAATAAAATTGCCCTAACCTCCTGAATAGGCATTGGACCCGGGCCCCATTAAAGAACCCCAATGTGCTGCCTTGTACCCTGGAATTCTGCCCACCCACCCCTTTGAAAAGCCTGCAGGGGTGGTTTTGCATGGCCTGCCTCTGGACTTCCTTGGTGTCTCCCATCCAAGTGCTAACCAGGGGTAGATGACCCAGCTGGAGTTGGGCTGTAGCAGCCCTAAGGGCAAAAAAGGGGGGGAAATGGGCCCGTAAGCCTGTGTGGGTGGGCGGCCGCGCGGCCCGTCGTCGCCGCCATGAATGCCGAGGGGGGGCATATGCCCCATGAAAACCTGGGAGGGGGGGGTAAGTCGTCGCCCCCATGAAGGAAAGGGTGCCCGCTTGGGCCCATTGCGCCCATGAACAGCAGGGGGCGGCGGCCGCATGGGCCCAGGCAAGCCCCGTGAATCCCGGGGGAAGGCCGCTTGGGCCCCTCCCCCCTGGAAAACTTGTCCCTCGTCGCCATACCCGAAAATCGACGTGAAGATCCCTCGCCGTCCGGATGCAGAGTGGCCGGGAGACCAATGGCGAAGGCAGAAGGGCCTTTATAGGCCCCGGCCTCCCGGCTCACTCTGCTGACGCTGTTCTGCGCCATCGCTGGTAACGCTGGGCTCACTCATGGCAATCCGGCCCTCTGCGCTTGCGCAGAACAGGGCCGGATCAGCCAGGCCCTCTGCGCATGCGCTGAAGGGCAGTTGGCCGTACTTACGCATGCCAGAGCGGGCCAGGAAGCCCCTCCAGTCGTGGGCCCCCTCGTCCGCCGCTAATGGCGTTTTCGCTCCAGCGTCTCGGCGCCCAGCCGTCATATACAAAAAAGAACATATGATGAGCCTAACATTGAACCAGAAGTTCAGCTCAAGTTCAGCTTAATGACATGTGTGACATAAGTTGAAGGGGGGGGGGCTGACCCAACTCATTTCCCAAGGTACATTGAGAAATTAACATTTCTAGGTGCTGCAGTGCTGGATTCAGCCCATAAGGGCAGTGTGACAGGGAAGGCTGGGAAGGTTAGCTCCCCAATGTTAAATGTGATGACTGGTATTGCCAGGTCTCCCGTTATGGCAAAAGACTTCTCATTGGCAGGCTACACTTTCTGTTGCCACTCCTTTGGGCATTGGCAGAAAACCCCCACCATAGTGGCATATAACATGATACAGTTTTGTTCTGCATTGAGGAACATCTTAACCATTTAAAAAACATTTTGTTAGCAATTGGCAGGGATATATTTTCAACAGCAAGACCGACTAAATACAGGAAAGGGATACTAAGAGATTATAAATTTGGGATTTAGGATGTGAGGTTTTTTGTTTGTTTTTACAATGCACAATACTCACAACAAAAGTGGTAGCAAATATGATCAGATGAAAGATGAGGCAAATCCTTAATTTAATATGCATTTTTCTGTTATTAAAAAAAACTGGAATCCATAATTCTTAGCACAATTTGCCATTCTGCGAAATCCTACTTTACATTCCACACTCTGCAAACTGATCCAGCTTTCATAGGCTACATTCTTATTTGCAAATCCCCCTTGCTGATGCTCTATTAATGATTTAGTACTGGGAACTGTCTTGCCCTTCCTGATGGATTATCTTGTATTTCATGTCCCTGAAAAGTAATTAATTTGCTTTTGATGTGAAAGGGACAGATATTAAATATAAATGTGAGTTTAAATGTTTCTCTTTTGTACAATTAGATAAGAAATATATATTTTTTTAATTATGTGTGTCTCATATGAAAGTTTTGGGGGTTGCACAGATGGACTTCGTGTGAAAGTTCCTAAATGGGTGCTTTAAATGTAAAGGCCATGCTTCAATAGAAAACTGATTCTCCAAACTGACAAGCCCTTGGAAATAGAAGTTTGTTCCTGTAATAAGAGAGGAATGCTCACCACTGAACATCACATAAGACCCTCTTTCTTAACTATAACAAATCTGTATCAATTACCATTACTGAGTTTTACACTGTAGTCAAAACACAACTGAGTAAATTCCATTCACAAAATGGTGTTCCATCACACTAAGTGTGATATAATGTGCATTATTTTGTTGTGAACACAACACAAAATTTACCATTAAGAAAGATGAAGAAAGTCAGTGAAGGATATTTGATCCTGTCTTTGCCAGTACAGAAAATATTGTGTTCATCAAAAATAAATAATCAATGTTTTAAAAAATAATTAATTGTGTTAAATGTTGTCATGTGCATCCAGTATGTGATAGAAAGGATTGATATAAACAATATTAACATACAAATAAATAAGGAATTAAACAAACACAGCAATTACCAGTTCAAAAAATGCTTGTTGTAACATTTTTTCCCAAAGAGGATTATGTCAGAAAAATATTTGGCCCCATGTCCCAAAATGAAGTCACCAGACAATATGCATGGATTAAGTTATGGTGTATTAATTACAGTTTGAACTGTGCAAATAATTAACCTCAGTCTCCCCATGGTGTGGGTTTCTTAAAAGGCTGCTCCAGCCCCATTGTGTTCACCAGCATTTAGAAGAAGAAAAAGAGTTGGATTTATATTCTCCCCATTTCTCTCCTATATGAGACTCAAAGGGGATTACAAACTCCTTTCCTTTCCCCCCTCACAACAAACACACTGTGAGGTAGGTGGGGCTGAGAGAGCTCAGAAGAACTGTCAAGGTCGCCCAGCTGGCATGTGTTGGAGTGTACAGGCTAATCTGAATTCCTCAGATAAGCCTCCATAGCTCAGATGGCAGAGCAGGGAATCAAACCCAGATTAGAGTGCACCTGCTCTTAACCACTATGCCACTGCTGCTCCTTTAGGCAATTCCATACTGGTTCCAAGATCAATGTAGCCTCAGAACATGCTTTGCTTTTTAAAATATTTTTGGGCCTACAACAAATGTACAGAGAAACGTTGTCCATCAATCTCCACCAGTGGCATATCTGCCTAGGGACGGGGGTACCCTCTTTCCCTGGGTGCCACTAATCTGGTCATGTTGGGGCACAAAATTGGCCCCCCACATGTCCAGGAAGATGGCAAGGCAGCAGGAAGTCCTGATGCCTCGTTGTCTTCAAGTGCCCTCAGCTCCGCCTATGTCATCATTGATGTGGGTGTGGCCAAGGAAGCCTAGGACACTGCCCCCCAAGCCTTGCCCCCCACTCCTGACTTCCAACCTGCAGTCCCAGGGCCCCACCCCCAAGCCCAGTCTTCATGCTTATGAAAGCAAAAAAAAAGATGAGAACAGAGGCTTGCAGTTGCATCTGCTCTCCTCAGAGGGGAGGGCAGAAATGACTTCCGGCTGGGAGGCGGGAGGGGGGTGAGGCCTGGGGGTGGGGCTCAGGGGGTGGGGCTCCACTCTCTGAGCCCCACCCCTCTGAGCCCCGCCTCTCGCATAGCAGGGGGTGCCTGGAGAAGAGCTGTCTCCAGGCACCAGTTCCCCCCATACGCCTCTGATCTCCACCCCTCCCTGACATGTACTATGCAATGCAAAAGTTCATGAACCCACAAGACTTTTCTGTCATCAATGGCTTGTTTAGTTATTTCCTTCAATATTTGGATGCCTCAGGGTGCTTGCCAATCCAATTAAATTTAAAAAAACCCTGTTAACTTGCACAAATTCTACCAACTCAAGTTAGGCCTCACTGACGACACAGTATCTTTCATAACTGATATAAACCCACTCCACAACAACAAATTTGACACAATGTAGAAAAGGGCCATTATTCTAACCAATCAGATAGAGATCCAAAGCAGTCAGTGAATCCCAAATTGTAGCCATGAAGAGAGCATGGGGAGCTCTGCAGCAAAAGAGGTTTGGGACTTTAATTATTATTTGCCATAAAGTTGCAGCTGAGTTAAGGTGACCCCATAGGGCTTTCAATACAAAAGATGTGCAGAAGTGATTTCTTGGTAGTCTACCATCCAAGAAAGCCCTATGGGGTCACCAGGGCTGACCCTACTTTGCTTCTAATACTTAGCTAGCCTGCCTAGCCAGGACAGGGCAAACATAGTTTGTGGAGTGCTGGTGGATTATGGCAACACCATAGACTTTTCAAAATAAGAGACAAACAGAAGTGGTTTGCTATTGCCTCCTCTGCATAGCAGTCCTGAACTTCCTTGGTGCTTTCCCATGTAACCAGGGTCAGCTCGACTTAGTTTCTGAGATCTGATGAGAACAGGCTATCCTGCACCATCCAAGTCAGGGCTGGTTTTAAATAGCCTTTCCTTTTCAGCCACACCATTGGTTGCAATGCACAAGGCATAAAGCCAAATGTGGCCCCCTGAAGGCATTTATCCGGCCCGCCAGGCATGGCGGCGATGGCTCCATTCATGTGCAGTGGGGGCTCGAGGGAGAGGAGGAACTGGCCCCAACGGCTGTTGATTGCAATTACATGATGGCACCCCCAAATCTCCATGAATTTTCTGACCCAGAGTTGGAAACCTTACACGTGGCAACTCCTGCTCTGCCCTTCCCTCTCAGCTACTCCATGTGTTGCTCTCAGGCTTTCTGTTCTGCCTCACTCCCATTGGCATCAGCCAGGCTGGCGAATCGCTCGCTGGCTGCTAGGGAGGAAAGAACCCAGGAAGATACCTAATCCTGGGTTAGATGGAATGTTTCATTGGGAAAGTTCTGCTTTTTTTTTTACAGGGGAAAGTATTCCACAGCCTCCCCAACAATATTTGGAGCCCACCCTGTACTTGACATACTTTGGTCACTGTTCTAAAAATAGACCATGACAGAAAGGCTGAAAGGTGAAATCAAACATTTTACAATCATTTGTGCATAGGAATTTGTTCATAGTTTTTTTTAGTCCGGCCCTCCAACAGTCTGAGGGACAGTGAACTGGCCCCCTGTTGAAAAAGTTTGGGGACCCCTGGCATAAAGTGTCCCATATCTTCTTTATCCACAGTGTCTGGGGCCTCCAGTTCTCTCAGAGGGGTTAAAGTGGAAATTTAATTCTGTCATTTTTCAGGTTGGAAAACATACATACTGAAATGTTATGGGAAGCTAGAGCTGTGTCAAGCATGAAGTTGTAACGATGTTACACAAAAGTTAAACCTCGCTGAGTTAATTAGGAGTTACTTCTTTGTAAGTATACTTAACACAACAGAGGCCAACACCGCCAAAATAAACCAGTTCACATAGATTCTTCCATAAATAATTAATAGAAGGCATTCCTTGTATTCATTCTCATTACATAATTTGGCCACCCATTCTTCAGGATCTGTCTCCCATCAGTTTCTTCTGAATCTGCTCAGTTGAAAGGTATTTGAGTTTTGCAGCAGCCCATCCCTAAATCCACAGAAAGAAAAAAAAATGAAAAAGAAAATCACCTTTGGATTTAAATTTCCTTTATTGTCTAAGTAGCAGACATGAACTGACATGCTTTGCACAAGCTTTGCTGTAGACAAGGCATCAAGCAGAGCCTGAGGTAGCTGACATCACTCACTGTCTTGAAGATGTATTTCATTTCACAATCTCACGCAAACCCTTCCGTGTCCAGACTTGCACATCCAGGTAGGGTCACAGTTTTTGCAAAGCTTGCATTCCCTCCTGCAAGAGATCTAAAGTGTCCCATAGAACATTAATCTAAATGCTATTTCTCACATATAAATTACCCTTGAGATAGCATGGCATGTGACTGTGAATTGTAGAGAAGATGAAGGGACATATGTGAGGTGCATATTACACTCATTACAAAGACATGTATATTTCACTATTTCCTGGACACTTGCCCCCCCCCCCCTCTCTCTGTGCGGGGGGGCAACCAAAGTCCCCAGTTAAGTGGTCTGGAGCTCATAGGGAGGTTTTATTGCTTCTAAAATAGAGGTTCTATTTCTAGCTCATAGAAGCAGATCATTCTTCCTATATTGATGTAATATAATGAGAATAACCTATAGTTTCATAATGGTTAATTGTATGCATGAAGAATTGCCTCTGCTTTCATCCAGGATCTGCTTCAAATTAAGGTAATTGAATGATCCTGAGTTTTAATATTTTGAGAAAATGTAAATAATCTTCCCTCATGCTCACCTCTTTTTTGTAAAGTTAAATCTCCCCAGTTCCTTAGTTTTTTAAAAAGATGATCAATTCCTTTGAGAATTAATGAGCCTATTTAAAACTGCACTCTTGGAACCCTTTCTTTATCTATCTGTGTATCTGTCAAGAGGGTCTTAAGAACATAAGAACATAAGAACTAGCCTGCTGGATCAGATCAGAGTCCATCTAGTCCAGCACTCTGCTACTCGCAGTGGCCCACCAGATGCCTTTGGGAACTCACATGCAGGATGTGAAAGCAATGGCCTTCTGCTGCTGCTGCTCCTGAGCACCTGGTATGCTAAGGCATTTGCAATCTTAGATCAAAGGGGATCAAGATTGGTAGCCGTAGATTGACTTCTCCATAAATCTGTCCAAGCCCTTTTTAAAGCTATCCAGGTTAGTGGCCATCACCACCTCCTGTGGCAGCATATTCCAAACACATGTTGCGTGAAGAAGTGTTTCCTTTTATTAATCTTTATTCTTCCCCCCAGCATTTTCAATGGATGCCCCCTGGTTCTAGTATTGTGAGAAAGAGAGAAAAATTTCTCTCTGTCAACATTTTCTACCCCATGCATAATTTTATAGACTTCAATCATATCCCCCCTCAGCCGCCTCCTCTCCAAACTAAAGAGTCCCAAATGCTGCCACCTCTCCTCATAAGGAAGGTGCTCCAATCCCTCAATCATTCTTGTTGCCCTTCTTATTCCCTTCTTATGCAGATCCTGCAAGGCCAATAGAAATCACTTGGTTTGAGGGATTATTTGTGTTGCCCTCAAGAAACAAGTGTGACTCCCTTTCCTGAGTCAAAAGACGGAGCTTCAGATCTCTCCCTGCAGCTGAGCCCTTCCTGTCCCTTCCCCTCACCTTCCAAAATGACCATGGAAGAGTCATGAGCGAAAAACTGCCACTTAGCCCAGGTTTCTTCCAGATTTCCTTATGGCTTCTTCAAAGAGGCACTGAAAGGGTAGGAGCTCAATATCTGCAAATGAGACTGCTGGGGACAGATGACTCTTACAGTTCATCGCTTACCAAGCTCTCAAGAATTGATCAAAATCCCACAAAATGCCTCTTACTGGCTTTTCCCACACAGAATATTGAAAATGTTTTTAAAAGAACAGTTTTGGCCTTTTTTGTTGACCTAGGGCCTTTCCCCACTCTCGTCGTTCCCCTCTATGCTGCGCGCTGCTCTCAGCGCGCAGCATCCCAGGCGCGTGCCTGGCCGTTCCCACGAGCCCGCGCTCTGCGCGGGGCCATCAAAAGGCGCCGTTAAGAAGAGCGCCTGGGATGCTGCACGCTGAGGGGCGCGACAGCAGCAGCTTCGGGGCGGCTGCGCTGTTGCCGCCCCTCTCAGTGGGGAGTGCCGAGAGACCCCGCGCTACTCTCCTCGAGTAGCGCGGGGCTTAAGGTAAGTGGGGGAAGGCCCATAGAGTGGGAAAATAAAGTGTTTCTGGCATTAACAGTTCTTTATGGGTTTTTGGGTGGTGGGGTTGGTTTTGAGAGCTACTTTCAAAACTGTAAAGATACTGAGCCTAGAAATATGTGCGTATTTCTGGTTCTCATATTGTGTTTCCATTAGCTTCAAAGACAGCTCACAGGGAAAAAAAGACATGTTCCCACAACTGGAAGACAATACTGAGTTTATTCAATAAATTGCTGAAATGACAGGCAGCTGCAATGCCAGCTAAACAAATGTCCATGGGAAACATTCAGCAAATGACAGACAGCACAGAGTATCCTGAAGTAGCAGAAAATGGTTGGTGTGAGTGGCAGAGAAAATGAAAATGACAGCTTTAAACTCAAGTGTGAAAAATAAAACATTTCCTGCTCTCCACACAGCAAACAGGAAACACTTTGAAAATGTCTCAGGAAAAAAGATTGCTAATATAGAGGTTTTTTAAAACAATTTTGAGGTGTAACAAACCATTTTCAAAATATTTTGGGGGAAAAGCTGTGCTGAATTCCTCCCCAAAACACTTCTTTTTTCCATTCTGAAGTTGTTTTATTTGTGTTGTGCAAAAAGGGCCATTGAAAATGCTTATTCACTGCCTTGACCCACAGTGGTCTGATGTTTTCAGTGACCTTTATTTTTGACTATGATCGATGGTGGGATTCAAATAATTTAACTGGTTGTTTACAAGCACCATTTTAACAACCGGTTCTGCCGAAGTGGTTTGAACTTGCTGAATCCCACCACTGACTATGATTATTTTGCCCCCAAATACAACACTGGTTAAGATGAGGAGAGGGATCTAGCATCAATACCAAATGTCATTCCTGCATGTGAGATGAGTAAAAAGTCTGCCTTATATTTCTATTTTCTTTACTGAGGAACAGAAAGTGGGATAGCTCTTTTAATTTCCATCAGCATGGAATGAACTCTCCCAATTACTTTCCTAAAAGTGCACATTGTAAATTTTCTTCTGTTGTTATTTTATAATAAAAAAGTTTAATAAATAAATTCATAATGTACAAGGGTGGAACTTTTGAGGAGTATATTCTGATATGGAAGACAGGCATTTCAGAGTCTCCTAGGAATTACCACTGGTTACTGCCTTAATGGCTGAAGGGAAGTGAAATATATACATAATAGACAAAAGTACATAGGGTTTTTTAAAATGACATTAGCTTTCTTAGGCCTCAGATTGCTTTTAATTCCTCATTTGCATTCATTCATGATCTCCCTTTTTCAAAGTCATTTAAACTTTTCATTTTTTAAGTCTTAATAGATAAGAACAAGAGTGAGAAATTGCAGGAGCTGTAAATCACCAATATGCCACTGAAGACAACTTTGAATTGCACCAGCTGAGATTCTAGCTTTTTTGAATTGTAGAAAAGAAGCAGGTGTGTGTCTTTTCTGACACTTCCATTCAAGAAATGTGTGCCTGGAGTAGCACTTTCTGCCTAAAAGAGCAAAGGAAAAGATTAAGCTTCACATTCCTGTATGTGCTTCATTGCTCTTGATTCGAGCATTTCTTTGACCAAGTGGCTGTCTCTTGCAGTTCCTCTGTCTTCCTGATTAAGCACAGGTGTGCTTTGAAATAAAAGTATCTGCTCTTTTAAGGATGATGTACTGACAAGAACTACCAAATAGTTTTACTCATTCAACTTAGTACTTTGTGAGTGAGTTCATAGGAGTTCATTGTTCAAGCAAGAATGGGTTGGGCTACATAGTAGGAGGATAAAATGATTGCTCGGATCTGTTGAAACTTAGGTTTTCAGAAGATATACAGATGTGAAATTGTTCAGGAACAGATAGCTATCAGAAAAACTGTGGCTCAAACAGCTGAGCAAATGGTTTGCTTGCAGATGCAGATGGTCCCAGGTCCCATCCCTGACAACTCTAATTTAGGACTGAAGAAGGGAAGTGCTGGAAGAGAGTATTCTCTAGCTGAGACTCTGGAGACGTCCAGCTAGTCTGTGATACTCAGCTAGATAGATCAGTTATTGGACTTGGTGTAAGGTAGCTTCATATATGTTCATAATGAAACGTTAAGGAAGTATTTAAAGGTATATATATATATGTTGTTAACTTTGTGGTCCTATCATAATGATGTATCAGACGTCTCAGGCAAGATTCTAAAGTAACTGGAATATTATTTATAAGTTATATGAATGTTTTTTTAAAAAAGGCTTAAAACAGTCTTAGGTGCTTTAAAGTATACTTTCCAAAAGTTCTTCACATGTATTATCCATGTAATTTTCTTTTTTTGAAATGGGTTTGTCTCACTAGCTGCCTAGTGGATCCAGTGATGGATGACAAAGTAGTGACTGAAATGTTTTATTAAATAAACTTAAGCTTGTGAAGTAAGCGAATCTCATAATTTTTACCATGGGGATGGGCAGAGGCTGAGTAATAGTTAAGCCGGCTTAGTGAAGGCTACCAAGGAGTTGGCAACCCTTTAAAATTTGATTTAAATCTCAAAACCTCTCCTCTCAAGATAACAGGGGAAAACAGGGGAAAGAATCGTTAGTACCCGTAGTACCCAGCAATGTGTGGAAGAAACTGCATGGGGTTGTCAAATACAAGGCTGAGGTGATAAAGAATATCAGGCAACAATCTCCTCTCCCTTATTTTAAAGAAGGAATTAAAGAACTACAGACATTATTTCCCCAATGAGTGGAGGAGAATAAGGGGAAAACAACAGATTAAAACAAAAAGCAATACCTTCTTTCTTCCATTTCCTTTTTAAGGCCAAAAGCTTCTCTCTCCTCCACCCCCCTCCTTCCCATGTACATGTGCAGTGCATTTTTATAAAGAAAGAAAAGGCCTGTGGCCCTGTAGATACACCATTTATGCTGTTGTTAATTTTGAATCTGCCAATATAACCCCTTACAGTATTAGGACAAGTTTCAATCATTTATCTGCAGGAACTTGTTTACAGATGTTGAAAGGCTGGAAAAGGCACTGTGTTTCTTTTTAAATGATGAATAAAATGCAATGGAATGTATTCAGTCTTAGCATATTTCTTAGCTAGACTCATAAACCCAAAATGTGAAAAACAATGAGCAAACCATTTGGTACAGGACAGGACTGGTGGGTCTTTCACAAATGTTCCTTAGGAGGGATATTGCCAAAGGTTGCTTTTTTGCTTTCACTAGTGGAGAAGGTGCATTTCGCCTAGACATTTCACTTTTACACAGCTATTATATATACACAAGACACACTCTTTAAAAAAATATGACAAACCTACTGGATTAGGGGTGTGCATACAGTAAAGCCAAACTGAACCCTCTCCTTCCTATGAATACCTTACTGGTACTTTTTCAGGGGTTTTTCCTCCTGAAAAAATGTCAGCAATGTAAGGGAGCCAAAAACCAGATTCCAAAAAAAAAAGTCAATTTCTTTTCAGCACTTTTCAGGCCACTCTGGGCCGTGCTACTATTAAAAACAAAAAGACAAGGGAATCCTTCTCCCTCTCACTTATATGTTTATCTGCCACAGTCCACATGGACTTTGGAGGCTGTGAAGAAGCACAGCTGAACACTTGGCTTAATTGAGCTGAGCCTAACATTCAGCTCTGCCCTGCTGCTTTCAAAGTTCATGTTGGTCTAGGAGGCAGCAGGTGGTGCAGAGCTTAATGCTGGGCTTCAGCACAACCTGCACCGCCTGCCACATCCGAGACCCAAATGGGACTTCAGAGGCTTGGTGTTTTTCAGGATTAGGTTTAATAGACTCTTTGAAAAAACCTTTTAAAAAACCTAAAAGAACCTTGTGGTTTGGGTTTTTCATATTTTTTGACAATTTCACGCAAATAGCAGCCATCGAGTCACTGGTGGCAGCCATTGCGGCAGAGGTGAGCAGCACGAGGCAAAAGGGATGGGGCAGCCAGCTCTGAGGGAACAGCAGAGCGCTTATAAGCACCATGCCTCGAGCCTTGGCCTTCTTGGCTAGCCAAGGCTCAAGAGCGACGTGACCCACCCACCCTCCCTAGTTACAATTGTTAATGGTTAACATGTTGTAAATGGTTTTATTGTTATACTTGTACTTTTGTCGCAGCCCGGCGTGTTGGCAACGGAATCGCAACATCTGTGGGGAGAAGCCGAGCCAGGTGGCTGGTCTTCTCCATGGTTGGTGCCCTTAAGGAAGGGCCTGGGGGTGGGGTGGGGTGGGCTGGTAAGCAAGCCGGTAGGCTGAGCTGGTGCCCGCCACCCCAGCAGGAAGGGTTGACACCAAGGGTATCCACCCCGGTGGCTCCCGGCTTCCTGCCAATGCCCCAGTAGGGATTGGGGACAGCATGGTCGGGTCAGCAACGGTGCTGACCTGTTGATGTTGCGATCCGTCTGTCTCCCAGCTTCTTGAGTGTTATGTTTGTTAATTAATAAATTGGGCTGCAGCCCAATCTATTTCCAAGTCCTTGTTGTGTTTATTTGCCGGGGAAGGGTCTACACCATCTGCACGCAAAAAGTAATCCATCTGGCAACAACTAGAATCCATGTTTTTTCTAGCATAACTTGCACTTTATGGAATTGAGAAGATGCCTCTTTTTAAAGATTTTAAGAGAAGCTGGAAGGTCACTTTAATCACTAATGATTTTAATGAGAAGTAAAACTGCAAGCATTTTTGCCGGCTGCGGGGAGGAGGGGGTAATTAGAATTTTATTATAATTTATTCTAAACTTTTTATTTATTCATACTCCAGTTCTGCCATGGAAAGTCTCTGGGTGACCTCTGGGGCAGTTACATTTTCTCTGCCTAGCCTACCTCACAGAACATTATTGTGAAGATGAAATGGAGAAGATTACAGTATTGCAAATCACTTTGGGTTTCCATTGGGGGAAAAGGCAGTGTATAAATATGTAAATGATATATAAATACATACATACATACATACATACATACATACATACATACATACATACATACATACATACATACATACATACATACATACATACATGAAAGTCATGCTTAACATCATTTCACATGAAAACAAAGGTCAGTTTTAGTCCATGTTTTCTTACTGAAATTCACAAAAATTATACAATAATTAAACTAGCATATTTACATATCAGTTCCCCTCCCCCCTTTTGCTATGGGCTTGTTGACAAGACACCAGTGAATATAAATAGAAAAACATATATAGTTTAAAAGATAAACAAATTTCAAAACATGGCATTTCCAATAAATGTTTCTTAGTCCTATTGGGCTTCCTCATTTGAGGGAAGCTAAGCTGATAGAAAAAGTACACACTTAAGCCATGCATTCCAGACATTGGGTCTTGTATTCAATTTATTTTTTTCATTTTTAGAAAGTGAGGAAAAGAGTGCTTCCTTCAGAAAGAGGACAGGTCCTTTGTTTCATTCAGTATGGGTCTGACAAGGGTGTGTGTGTTGGGGGGGGGTGTATCCACTTCTCAGATTACTTACTAAACTAACTTGCATTTATTGGATTTCTCATGCATTCCAAAGATAAGCTGGTCTGGCCTCTGGAAAGATAAAATCTGCCTTCATGCTGGGTAGTCCTGCAATTCATGGCTAGCTCACCAATTCAGTGGAGCTCTGGCAAGGGATTTCTAGTAATGTTGTGTTGGGGATGGGGGTAACCTGAGATCCAAACTCCAGCATAGATTTTTTCCCCCCATGAACTCATTACTTTGTCTCTGGCTCCTTCAGCAGTACTTTTCAGATGAGGTGCTTAAAATAAACACTTAGACCACAGAAAGGTAGATTCAGTCTTGAGAAACTGTATTTGATCTTCTTGAACCCTCCCTTCTATATCTATATGCACAATATCCTAAACTTCTAAGAGCTGTTGTATGCTTGCAATTTTCAGTGACTGCCAAATTTGTCTGTAGTTTGAGGAAGAAGATAGTGTCACTAAAATGGCAGCTGCATTGAGCAACTGGGATCCTCTACATCTGTCTATTGAACATGAGTACAAAGAGAGAAAAGAGTAGCTCCAGATTTCTTGGATGTCACATCTTCCCTGGATCCTTTTCAATCTAGTTTCAGGCCTGCATTTGGTATCAAGATGGCTTTAGTTGTGCTGATGAATGATATTTGCTTAAAAGTTGGACAGGGACAGTCTTCTCTGTTGTAACTGTAGGACCTTTCAGCAGTCTTTGACACTGTTGAAGGTTGACCATTCCATGCTTATCAACTGGTCAGAATATGCAGATGGTATTAAGAGCATAGCTGTTTGGTGGTTTCACTCTTTACTGTCTGTCAGGCCTGGCATCAGCAGGCTGGTGCCTAGGTCATACCTGCACTTGCTGTTTTCTGCTGCCTAATGCCCCATTCTGTTTCTATTGCTGTGCTTGTAACTAGTGAAATATGCATGGCTCATTCCTCCCACACCCTGGCAGCCAGAGTGAGTCCTATTTCTGTCCTTGAGCCAGAATACATAACAATACTGTTTTAACATTTTCTTATGCAGCTTATGGTGGGAAGAGGTAGGAGAGGGGAGCACCCGAAGCCGGAAATGTTTAGAGATATAAGTGCTGCGAAAGCCGGGGCCTCAGCTTTGGCTTTCTACAGCTAAGGTCCCGACACAGTTCAATAAAACTCTTGAATCTTTCCTGAGTCTCAACTATTGACTGGAGTAACTGACCCTTACATTGTCTGACTGGACACAATAAATTTGTACATATAAGATCCAAAAGTGTTTGGTATTTACAAAAAAAGATAAACCTCCATACTGTTATGGGGTTTGTTTGGATTTTTTGTTTTTTTCCAGGATCTCCCCCCAAATTATTCTCCATTATAATCTATGGGGAATCTTTGTGAGGCCCTCATAATTCTTTTCAACCTGAAAGTTGGTCATGTGAATGATTCTGAAAATCCGGAATCATAAAATATTTGGTATTTTGATTTTTCCAAAGGTTAGAGTCTG
The DNA here is from genome assembly GCF_021028975.2 of Sphaerodactylus townsendi. Taxonomy (NCBI): domain Eukaryota; kingdom Metazoa; phylum Chordata; class Lepidosauria; order Squamata; family Sphaerodactylidae; genus Sphaerodactylus; species Sphaerodactylus townsendi. The sequence goes on along the minus strand of NC_059429.1, from coordinate 91,262,377 downwards.
GGCTTAGCTTTCCAAAAAATGCCATTAAGCAGATTGCATTCTATATAATGCAATGTGTTAATAGAATTAGAATTGGGATTTTTTCCCCAGTGTGTTAAGTATATAAGATCAGTTGAAATACTCATTGCAGGTTGGGACAAATGCTCTTGCAGTGGAAATGAAAAGCAACATATGTCTCATTATAGGGAATAATGAAACGTAAATCCTTTTCAAATAAGCATTGCTTAGGCTGGTATAGTACCTCCCACTAGGTCCTCAAGGAGAGGAAAGGATTACCCAGGTTTTTTTTTAATAAAAATGTATTATGATCTTAGAGGTAAACTATTTTTTAAATGGTGGAATCTGGCTTATTTTATTTATTGATTGATTAGATTAGATTTATAGGCCGCCTCCTCCCCGAAGGGGAATCTGGCTTAGTGAATTATTTCTCTTACCACATCCTTTCTTTTACATATGAAGGTACAAAATAATATGAATGAATATATTAACAAGGGGTTTGTTTGATCCATACAGAATTCTCACACAGTTGTTTGCTTAGACCAATTCAAGATTTTTTGTCACTCAAGTCTTAGAGTGACGAAAAATCTTGAATTGATTTCATTTTTCTATCAGGAATATGAGCTGAAGCATATAGATTTACAATAACGGCTTTTAAAAAAATCTGTGGTTGGTTTTACCTTGTTAGCATATGTAAAAAAAAGTTTCAGTTCATTATACAGTATTTTCTAGGTTGTCCCTAAATACAAATATGAATTAAAATCCATAATGGAATACTCCTAATGGTGCTAGGCTTAGAAAAATTTAAAAACTAACTGCACCACTTTGCCTAACATTCAGCTGACCTTCCTAAAAGCAGCTGAATGATTCCGCTGGAGGAAACCCTTTGACATTGTTGGTCTTTGACTGATGAAAGCAGTTCCTTTGCTCTTAAAGGGTTCAGTTCAGGCATTGCTTGAGAGTTCTCAGATGAAGATTCAGTTTTGACTCTACCCCTGAAATCCCGAAGGAGTTTTTAAGGATGAAAATGTTTCTTTAATTAAACAGCAGGCTTTTCAATATTACTCTGCTGCTTTTTTTGTCAAGAAAAAGAAATCCTTCACACAGATTTTACCTGAGGAATTATGACTGAGAAGATCTCCTGGGACTGATTGTACCTTTCTGCCATGTTAGGATACTTTAATTCCTCCTGTAAAAGGGTTCCAAGGTGGGGCTTTATACACTATCTTTTTATTTATCTCTGTCATTAGGAATAGGCACATAAAAGGGGGTGGGGGAGAAAACAGTTTAACAGAAAATTAAATGATTCCATATCCTCTCTTTGCTGGCAGTTTCCAGGTTTTTTTTGCAGGATTTCTTTTACCACAGGACAATATTCCAAAATATAATCTATATATATAAAAAGCTAACCGTCCGTTTGTTGGTGACTCCCTAACGCCGAAACGGCTGGACGGATCACCCCCAAATTTTCACGTGACGTCCCTCCCTGTTGCGGGCAGGTAATCGAACCTTCAAATCGCCAAAAGTCTATACCTGAGCCAGGTAAAACGTCTTTTTCCAGGTGCACCAGGCCATAAAGCTGGCTCTGTTTAACTGTCACCCTTGGAATGTTCGTGCAGCCTGTCTGTGGCCTGAGGCCTTGGTATGCCCTTATAATGTTTGCAGAGATAGCCAGAGATGAGCAGTGAAAACTGTAAATAGGTAATACTGTTAGGTAATACGAGTGGAAGTGAAACACATACACACTTTGCCGTGTGAGACATCAGGTGGGGTTCCTCCCTACACACATATGCAGGTAACTTTCACTCTCTGTGCCTCACCCACTACTACCACCAACACACATACTCTCATACACATCCGGCTCATCCTCACACACCTCACTCTGCCCGCCCTCACATCCAACCACCACTTACCCACTTCCTCACCCATATTTGTCACAGCTCTCTTTTACTAAAAGCAAGCTGAAGTTTGCTTTTTTCTTCTAAGAAAATCCACGGGGTGAGGGCGAACCAACACTACTGGCTCTGCTTCTTTTACAGATGGCCCTTTAAAAACCCAGAGAGCTGGCCTCGATCTGAGCGCCTCACCACCCTGCCTCTGCTGCCAGAACTGTGCATGTCAACCAGCCTTATGGACAGCGGGATTCGCACTCTGGACAGTTCCGTTGTGGAATGGAAAGGGTTACATTATACTAAAAAAACAAGACGCCACCATATAACAATGTGAATTAAAAAGGGAAAGAAGGATTCCATTTGACCACCCCAAAAGGCTATGCTGCGGATCATTAGACCTGCATGGACATCTGTGTGGTTGCGGACTGTGATGAGAAGGACAATTGCCGCAGCAATGCGTGGCCGGGCCTCTCTAGTTGTCTATAATTATCTACATTCATTGAAGTGGATGCAATGGGTCTACTACTTCAGTCCCATACTTTTCTCCTGCATATGTGAACTGCATATTGCTAAGTCATCTTCTGACGTTCTATGGCCTGTTCTGCACAGGTCGAAGAAGTGGCTGCACACCTGCATAATTTATGCTGGTGGAGCCTCGGGACCGCTCTCATGGTCCCATGCGGGTGACCCTGAAGCCTCTGCAGCCTGTGGAGGTGCCTCTGCATGGAGGCACTTCTTTTTTGGCTTCCCCACTTACCCTCCGTTCCTGCACAGGGATGGAGACGTGCACTGACACTGTCCTCCAACCCCTGGGGATCGAAGGGCAGCGGGGGCATGCCTCTCTGTCCTGCGGAGCTCTGCAGGGACAGAAGGTGAGGGAAAAACCAGAGGCACCTAAAAGAGGCACCTCCCTCCCAGTGCTGTTTGCATGATGCCAGCTGGGAAATGCTATTTCCCAAAAAACCTGGAGAAAAAGCACAGTGCTGCCTCACTTCAAAGGTGGCAGCTGTATGAACAGCACCCCAGCGATGAGTTTTTACCATCCCTGGGGTGCTGTTGTTGGCCCATGCAGAACGGGCCTATAGCTCTTAGGCTCTGTTCAAGAAGAAGGGTGGGGTAGAAATGTTTTAAAGTAAAAACCCATTTTTGCTCAAATGTTAAAAGAATCATAGAGTCATAGAGTTGGAAGAGACCACAAGGCCATCCAAAGGAGACTCCACCACTCCCTCCTGGAAGGAGACTCGAGGTGGCTTACAAGCTCCTTTCCCTTCCTCTCCCCACAACAGACACCTTATGAGGTGGGTGGGGCTGACAGAGTTCCAAAAAAACTGTGACTTGCCCAAGGTCACACAGCAGGAATGTAGGAGTGCAGAAACACATCTAGTTCATCAAATAAACCTCTGTCACTCAGGTGGAAAAGTGGGGAATCAAACCTGGTTCTCCAGATTAGAATCCACTGGCTCTTAACCACTATCTGAAAACTGAAAACAAAAACAAAGCTGAAAACAACAGCAGGGAAGATAAATCATAGTAAATATAACTGCATAGCAAGGGAAGCCACCTTGAAAATTTTTCAGATGAAATAATCATTTTATAAGGGGATTTATTTAAAACATTTTGAGGTTGGAAATAAAACATTTTTAAAACCTAAGAGGGAAAAACTATGCAGAACTCCATAGAGAAAATGTTTTATTTCCTGTCTCAAAATGTTTTTAAAAGTTTGTGTGGAAAGGGCCAAGGTGTCTATTGTGGGAGAGGAAGGTAAGGAGTTTGTAAGCCGCTTTGAGACTCCTTACAGTTAAGAAAAGGGGAAAATAAATCCATGATCTTCATCTGCTCAGGATGGGCACCCATAATCACTGCCACCCACTGCAGTCCCCAGCTGCCAGGGACATGCAAGGGAAGCCACTGCTTCCATTGGAAGCCAAGTGCCCAAGCCTCAGACAAGACAGGTACAACAGATAGCAGGAACCTAATGTTCTTTCGACCTATCCACCTCTCTTGGAGGTCATGGACAGTTGGGGTCTGGGGAAGCACCAGTTGTTGTTCATGAAGACTAATTTTGAAAGAGGAAAATGGTGCCAATGAAGCCACGTATTTGGCTGTAATCACCAATTGGCCAGAATGAACCACTGATGGCCCTTCTCCAAAGACCTCTTTTCTACCAAAAATGTTTACCACTCAACATTCAACTCACCCTAGTTCAGAATTAGGTACACTTAGGAGTTTTTTTAAAAGCTTCTTTTAAAATGAAATTCTAAGGCTCATTCTGCACATGCAGAATAATGCACCTTCAAACTGCTTTCAGTGCTCTTTGATGCTGTGCGGAATAGCAAAATCTACTTGCAAACAGTTGTGAAAGTGTTTTGAAAACGCATTATTTTGCGTGTGCAGAAGGGGCCTAAGAGATTCACGACTGTAAGGTTCTTCTGGAAATGAAGAACATTTGGCAGAAGAGATAGTCCAGTGGTTAGGGTGAAAGTTTCCCACTCAGCAAAGTTGATTGATTTGGGCTGCTATGAATCTCTTGTGAAAATGCTTTTATAAATCTTTTTTGATCTAAGCCTTAGGTCTAGAAAAGTACCAAAGATGACACTGCTGCTATGTAAGTAGTTTGGAAGACTGGAGTTAGTTCTCAGAGAAGCTGAAAAGTAAATCCCGTGAGTACTGAAATAATCCCCCTGAATACCTGAGCACTGAAATAAACCTCCTGAGTACTGATATAAAGCAAAATAGAATGCCTCCCATGAGGAAAATGGACAGCTGCTTATAATGCAATTAGAAGAAAAAATGGGAGTCTCTGAAGACTGGTCAAAGAGTTATAGTCTTAATCAGGAAGCTCAAATACTTGATCCTCTTGCTTGTCTCCAAACTCGTTCTGAGAATATTGTATTCTAGTTGCCCATGTCATTCCTTTTATGAAATGTTGGTGCTTTTTTTCACAGGCTCAGCTTATGGGTGGGTGGAATGGCAGAGGGGGAGGGTGAAAAGAGGAGGAGAAAAATAATAAATCTTTACCACCTGCTGCCTAATGATCACTTCCCCAGATAATTCTGTTTTAAGGTGCATTCCAGACATGATAGGCTTGCCCAGACATTGCAAACCTCAGCTTAAAGAAGTTCCAGTGATACAAAAGGAAGAAATAATGAAAGAAAGATTTCAGTCCTCATCCAGTGTTTTGTTAGGGTTCTGATACCAGAGCCAAATAACTTTCATGTCCACTTGGCAGATAGTTCTTGAAAGCTGAATTAGCATGATCTAAAGCTAATCAAATATTGTGCAAAAGGAATTGTTGTCTTGGGGAATATGGACACAAACTTTCCTTTTATGACAGGTCAGTGAAACTTGACCTGATGGTGAAAGTAAATTGATTTTTTTGTCTCTGAAAGGCATAGATTCCTTCCTTCCCCCACCCCCCTCTGGCTCCCAAACCAGAAATCACTCAGCAGGTCTTGGTAAACACAATAGCTTCTCCTCACTTAAGAACAGTGGGTGGGTCACTGAGTTTAGTGCAGTTATTTCTGGCTAGTACCATGGAGCAGGATCAAAAGCAGTTCTATTAACATTGTCAGCATAGTTAGATTTATAGGACTTGTATTTATTACTTTGGCTTCCAGCCTTTTTTTTAATGCTGCAGGGTACAGGAAGAAGAAGAAGAAGAAGACTTTATTTACAGTCAATGACCAAATATACAGGGTACAAGATATAAGATGAAGATAATACCGGCCAGAGCCCGCAGGGGATAGGGCGGTTTATAAATCGAAACAATAAATAAATAAATAAATAAATAAATAAATAAATAAATAAATAAATAAATAAATAAATAAATAAATAGTTCTGTCCCATTAACTGTTTTCCAAGTCTGGAATGCCATTTCTGAATCTCTAGCCACTTATCCCAAAATGTTACCCTAGAGTGAATTAACCATGAGTATGCACATATTTTTTTTAACCATAGTGTAGTGACATGCAGTCTTAACTGAGGATTTGGAATAGAGGCGGAGCAACAAAAGGAAACAGGAAGCAAGAGAGAGACTGGGGAGCTAGAAGGAAGCTCTAAAGCAGAGACTAAGGAACAACGGTTTGCTCTTTTCTTTTGTATTATAAAAGTTCAATGAATAGTATACCAACAACTGAAGTCCCTGGCATTAATAAAACCAAATAACTGATTTGAACCAGTATCGATTATTCCCAAATTGACAGAGCCAACAAAGGAGGAAAAAAAGCAAATATTATAACAGATGTAAAGGGGAAATGCTTTCTTAGGTTTTTTCTGTGGTCAAAATGCCCAAGGTAGTTCTGGGAGTGTACCTGTCACGGTGCTTTTCACCACACTTCTAGCCCCCACAGCTCCCTGGTTCTTTCCTGGACTCAAATCAGGGCTGGTGCATTATGCCCCAGCTGTTCCCCCATGATCCTGGGGCTTTTCCAACAGCACCGCAAGCTCTTCCACAATCTCTTACATGCATCCATTTCCTGCATTCTGATTGGCTGAATCTCATCCCGATCCCCTCACTCACTTTCACTAGTTTATTTTTATTTCTAAATTTGAGCACAAAACAGGCACTAAGAATTGCCACCTTCCCCCCATCTAAATCCTCACATATGCGAAAGAATTGCCGCCCAACGGCGCTTGCACACACCCTGCTTTTTTGTCTGAAAAGCAAGTGCTTCTTGATTGGTGGGGTGGGCCAGAGCAGCAAGTCGGGGAAAATGGCCCTGGTTCTGCTGCCATGGAGTTTTTCACGGCAGCTGAAGCCATTGAAGCAACACAGGGTTATATGAAAAGAACCTCAATTTTGGTGGGTTTTGAAATTCATGGAGCAAAGCTAATGCTCTGGGGCGCCACGAGGGCAACAGCATGGCAGACTCTCGATTGCACCAAGTTTTTCCATATGCTAACAAGGGTGCAATATCGCAGTGGAAAAACATCCTTACAATGGCTGGCTCTGTCCTACCCTTGCTCCGCTCTGGCGCAAAAGTCATGCCAGAAGTGCTCTTGCTTTCTGCGGGGAAAAGCCCGTTAACAACTGAGACCCGCTGTTTCCCCTCTGCCCGTTAACAACTGAGACCCGCTGTTCCCTTCTTAGAAGAGTTAGAGGAGTTTTAATGGTCGTATGCTATCTGCATTTTAAATGGTTGTGAAATTTGAGTGCTGTATTTTAATTGGTATTAATATTTAGCATTTTATTCTGTTTATCCACTTGTTTGTATTTATGTTGTAAACCGCCCTGAGCCCCTTGGGGGAGGGCAGTATAAAAGTGGAACAAACAAACAAACAAACAAACAAACAAACAAACAAACAAACAAACAAACAAACAAACAAACAAACAAAACGAGAAGTACAGGTGGGGCAAGAGGAAGCGTGTTTGGACAAGATTTTTTGCCCTGACATGCTTCCGCTCCCAGCACGCACCAGGGAGAAAACATGTTAAGACAAGATTTCTTGCCCCGATGTGCTCCAGCTGCCAGCACACGGCAGCTGTCCTGTGGGGAATCGGCCAGTGTGTACCTCCCAGTATGTCTCATGCAATTAGGTTTTTATCAGGGAAATGTTTGAAGAACATTATCAACTTGTTTCAAGAAACATACAAGCTAGTACTAGGGCTACTTGATTGCATACCAGTGCACCTTATTCTGGTTGCCAGCTGCAATCAGTGAGGCCCCATGTCAGCCATGGAGCTGTTCTCATCAGTTCACCTGTACAAAAAAAAAAATCAAACACAGTCATATGTTCGTGTTTTCCAACAGCTGTCCCCTGACCATTGCTACCAGTGCCTTTCCAGCTTTGTATTCAACTCTGTTGGTGTGATTTCCTGAACCCAAAGGAGCACCTTTAAAAGGGCAGAAGAGGAAAAAGAGCAAGTGGAAAGGTATCTGTTCCAGCTATCTGCTCATGGGATTCAATCCAATGTATACAAATTTTGCAGCTTTATATTAATATATTCCAGTTGCAGAATATTCCCAGCCCTTTATGGGGATCTGCTGACAGCAAGTCTGCCATGATATGCAAGAGGCTGAAATTTAGGGGATCAGAATGATCCCCTTTGGACCTTCAAAGTTTGTGAATCGTCACCAGTAGTGAAAATGACTGCTCAGCCTTTCCTTCATAGTTCTACTCATGGTGCAATAAAATTTCTTTCAGTAGGGTACAAGGAATGTTTCTTTTTTTTTTTGAGAGGTACAATATAAAATGCTCCATTTCTATAGGTTTTTCCTAGGGAAATAGAAAGCTGGAACAATGTGTTGGGGGAGAAAAAGGTTGCAGTGATAAAAATAAAATCAACCCATAAAAGTGTTGTAGAGCTCCTAAATTTCAGTTTCCACTTGTCATGCAGTCTTCAAGAAAACGTGCCCTCTTCTGAGTTATAAAAATTAAGTGGCAGGCAAGTATCTTCTCTTGCAAAAGCCAAAACATATCACTACGGGACTAATGTTAGTTTGGAGCTGAGCAGGGTTTTTTTTTTCCCTTCCCAAAAGGCAGTTAATTTCAATAAAATGCTTGCCGGAGATTTCAGCAATAATCCTTGCCTCCCAAACCTTTCCAAGAAGTGCTAATAAGTTCAGTAATAACAGCTTGTAAAATCACGTGGAATGCCAGTCTGAATAAGAAAACTAAACTGGAAGAAGGAATTTCTCCCAGATCATCTGCAGTTGCTCTAAATGTGCTCTCTTTAATTAATACAAAAAGAAACTCTCTCCAATTTATTTTTAATCAAAGAACTATTTTGTTCCTAAGGATATAGTTAAAGTTTCTCTGTCTTAAGTGTTGTATTATGGGCTGTAATTAACAAAAATGAGGAGATTAACATAAATATGTGTAACAGTGAGTAAAATCTGGTTTTTGTGAAATTATAGTCCTGGGGCTTTTGCCAGACATTGCTCCCCTCAGAATTAACTGTCGGCATGAGTAGAATTTCAGAAAATAGAGCACTGCCACTAGCTTAGTGTTCTGTTAAAATATGCTGCATTTCTTGATTTGTATATGTTTGCATTTTTCTCAAGACATATCTATACTATCAAGACTAGTGAAGTATCTATCTCACACTGAGGCTTCTGCTGGATTATGGTTTCTCACCAGCATTTTAATTAATGACATCTCATGATCCTTGGGGGATATTTAGGTCCAGTTGTATCTGCAGAATGACCATCCAGCACCATAACAGAAGAAGGCCTCACCACTTTGGAACTCGGAAACCATGCTCAAGCTACAGGAATCATGCAATGTGGGAATCTTCCCTCCTTTCCTCTTTTTCTCCACTATTCCACTCTTCCCTTTCCAGCCTCCCTCACCCAAGCACTCCTACTCCATTCCAGCAGACTCCTTTGAGTCACACTTGGCATAGTTCCATCTTCCTATCCCACCTTTTCATTCCAAGCATTCAACAGCACCCTCCCTCTGTCTTTATGACACCACGCTTCACCTGAGCAGGCTGATTTGGAGTGAACTGTGGTGAATACATCTAGCTTAAATGGGGCCGCTTTCATTAAGACACATTTTAGTTGCTTGTTGATTCTTTATTCCCTTGTTTGCACAATTTATTATATTTTAGTACAGCCCCCAATCTTGGGCCCTTTCTGCCGGGGCCAAAAACAGCGGCACAGGGACGGAAAAACACCGGTCCCTGGGGAGCTGTTCGCACAGGCGTCCTGTGCGGCCCCAAGTGGTGTGAAGGCGCCGCTTTCCACCTTCCTTCCCGATGGAGGTTTTTTGGAAAGCGCCGCCTTTCCATCGGCGCCGCTTTCCTGTCATCCCCCCACTCACCTTGTCCTCCAGTGTCGGTCTGGAGGGCTGCTGAGACCCGCCCACGCTGCCCTCTGACCCCTAGAGGTTGGAGGGCAGCATGGGCAGGTCCCTGCAGCCCTCCAGACCGACACTGGAGGACAAGGTGAGTGGGGGGGATGCAGAAAAGGCGGCTCCATATGGAGCCGCCTCTTCTGTGCTGGCCTCTGCGGGGGCCACTTGCACACTCCTGTGCGAATGCCCCCCTCCCCTCCACCGGCATAATTTCTGCCGGTGGAGAGGCGCCCTTTTCGCTGTGTGGAAAGGGCCCTGGTGTATATTATTACAAAGCTCTTTTATGTAGTCTCTTTTTCCACTTTTTTCTTCCAGTTATGTATGTTCAAATTTCTTCTGGAATGCTGTCTTCACAGTAACCTGCGCATGATTTTAATTCACCCTCTGCTGCTTCCAAGACTTGAGCACTCCAAGTTCCAGGCCACTCGCTTTTTGCTAAGTGACTGTAATCCATCGATCACCTTGGCAGTGACTAAATTCTTGGAAAGCATTTTAAACACCCGTATTTAAATGTTTTAAAAGTTTTCTCTTTTAAATGGAAATAATTTATATGCCATTAAAGGTTAAAATGAAATGAAATGAAAATGTATGTTCAAATATCAGATATATTCAGTTCAAAACTGCCATTTCTCTCCTAGCCTTTTCACAGTTCTAACTGGGATACTGCAAACTAGGTTATATCTATGTACACACAGATTAAGACTGCTTCCTTAGTTTTGGAGGCATGTGTATAAAAGGCTATGTATGGTATTCCCCATCCTCAGGAATCCTGGTATGTCTTGCCTCAAAGGCTCCTTGAATGCCATGCAATCATATCCAGGGAGGTGTACCTTTCTACTCCCTAATGATTATGCCAAAGAACAGAATAACAATTTCAGATTTTATTTGATCTACAATCCATTTAGAAGCAAAAACTGCAAGATCTTGGCAACACAGTCTGTAAAACCCACAGTAGCCAGTTGATTATGGACATGAAAGCCTTCAACAGTACAATTTCAAATTTCTTCATCATCAGTTTATGAACCTACCCGACCATCAGTGTTATCTGTTACTTTGGCTGCCCCTTCTTTCTGAGATTAGGCAACTGGCAACCCTGAAAAGTGTGTTTTTGGTCCTAGCACCAAAACTTTGGAACTCTCTTCCCAAGGACTCCATATGTTTCATTCTCTTGCCATCTTTTTTTGTTTAGTGTGGCATTCCTCAGTGATCCCTCCTTCCTGTGCAATGTTTTGGTGGTTTTTTTTTTAAAAAAATCATTGCATGTATTTAACTCTGGTTTTAATCGTTTTAATGATGGGTGAGTCTTTTTGGTTGATTTTGATGGTTTCAAAATATGATATATATATTTGTTAGCTTCCTTGGTGGGTCTTGTGAAGGCAGAATGGTGGGATATAGACTTTGTAACTGACACACCAATTCAACTCTGTTTCTTTATTCTGCTCAGCTATTTCAAAATAGAATGTCCTGAGCTACTTTACACTTCTAACATTCCAGTCTTAAACAAAATTGATCTGATCTAACAAAGGAATATTTTGAGCAGAATAGCATTTGAGCAATGTGGGTAGAAAATGTACATCCGCATCATATGGTTCTTTTGGGCCACCACCACATAACTGGATGGGCTTTTTGATGTCAATGCACATCCTAATATGTGGCAATGTTATTTATAACTGATATAAACAAGATCATTTATAACCACTGCATGCACATTTCTTTTTGTCCTTCAGATGTACATATAAACCAGGAATCATTTATGAGCATGAACTACATGGTGATGAAAATAAAAGAAAACAATTCAAAAGAACAGACAGTTGTACTGAGAGCAAGAAGTTCCTGTTCCTAATTCTAAAATTAATTACAGAAAATATCCATGTAAATGCAGAATTTAGGTAGACTGGAACACAGACCAGCACAAACATGTAGATGAGAAGAACAATGCAGAAGAATTGGGGGGCGGGGGGAATCCGACTATCATTTAAAAAGTGGCAGCCCTATCCTACATAATTTCAGGATTCTGTTGTTCACAGGAGGTGCTAAGGCTGAGGTTGTCAGACTAGTTTAAATCAATGAAACTCCACATAAGATTAAACTGGCCAGTTTCCAGAACACTCAGGCTTTGCTTGTTTGTCAGTTGGCCGGTAAGTTATCTAGCAATAATAATCAGAAGTCCCTGCTATGCTGCTGCTAATGCTGCAATGCTACATAAATATTCAATAAGGGAAGTAATGAAATTGCAGGATTTACAAAGAATTAAAATCTCTGTCACCATCTTTCCTCCTGGCACTTCACCTTCAATAATAGATGATCTCCCCTTCCAAATAACTTACTTGAAAATTAAATCCTTGCAAGTTTTCTTCTGCCCCCGAGTGAAAAAACTTTATATCCCAAGCTGGTTATAAAGTGAACCAAACTATCCATCATCCTCAATAGCAGCTTTAAATAACTTCAGTACATAATTCAGGGCAAACTTGCATATATGTAAATAGCCCAAGATAATGCAAATATCCACTGAAATCTGTTTCTTTATTGAAAAAAAAACCACCTTTGAAACTTCAGTGCTTTTTTCCCTTGCAGCTACCACGTATGAAACCGTAAAAATATCATATCAATCTCTTATTGGACAATTGCCTAAGAAGGAAACAGACAAAATAATATTAGTGTTTTATACTCCTTCACTTTCATAAATGATTGGGAGTTCCAGGCTATCCTTTTATAGGGTGAACTCTATGGCCCTTTCCTCACGGGCCATAAACAGCGCCCTGGGGACGGCAAAAACACTGTCCCCAGGGAGCTGGTCGTACGGGGGGCACAGCTGCTGCGCAGCCGTGCCGCCCTCGCGCCTCCCCAGCAGCGCGAAGCCACTTTTTCCTGACCTCGCTTCCCCAGCGAGGTTTTTGGGAAACAGCGGCTTCCAGCCGTTGCCATGTGAACAGCAGCGGCTGGAAGGCGCCATTCCCCCTCCCTTTTCCCAAACGCCGTACCGTGTCCTCCGGCCTCTGGCACGTCGCACAGGCCAGGGGACATGCCCCCCCCCCCCCCCCCCCCCACCCCCCCCCCCCCCCACCCCCCCCCCCCCCCACCCCCCCCCCCCCCCACCCCCCCCCCCCCCCACCCCCCCCCCCCCCCACCCCCCCCCCCCCCCACCCCCCCCCCCCCCCACCCCCCCCCCCCCCCACCCCCCCCCCCCCCCACCCCCCCCCCCCCCCACCCCCCCCCCCCCCCACCCCCCCCCCCCCCCACCCCCCCCCCCCCCCACCCCCCCCCCCCCCCACCCCCCCCCCCCCCCACCCCCCCCCCCCCCCACCCCCCCCCCCCCCCACCCCCCCCCCCCCCCACCCCCCCCCCCCCCCACCCCCCCCCCCCCCCACCCCCCCCCCCCCCCACCCCCCCCCCCCCCCACCCCCCCCCCCCCCCACCCCCCCCCCCCCCCACCCCCCCCCCCCCCCACCCCCCCCCCCCCCCACCCCCCCCCCCCCCCACCCCCCCCCCCCCCCACCCCCCCCCCCCCCCACCCCCCCCCCCCCCCACCCCCCCCCCCCCCCACCCCCCCCCCCCCCCACCCCCCCCCCCCCCCACCCCCCCCCCCCCCCACCCCCCCCCCCCCCCACCCCCCCCCCCCCCCACCCCCCCCCCCCCCCACCCCCCCCCCCCCCCACCCCCCCCCCCCCCCACCCCCCCCCCCCCCCACCCCCCCCCCCCCCCACCCCCCCCCCCCCCCACCCCCCCCCCCCCCCACCCCCCCCCCCCCCCACCCCCCCCCCCCCCCACCCCCCCCCCCCCCCACCCCCCCCCCCCCCCACCCCCCCCCCCCCCCACCCCCCCCCCCCCCCACCCCCCCCCCCCCCCACCCCCCCCCCCCCCCACCCCCCCCCCCCCCCACCCCCCCCCCCCCCCACCCCCCCCCCCCCCCACCCCCCCCCCCCCCCACCCCCCCCCCCCCCCACCCCCCCCCCCCCCCACCCCCCCCCCCCCCCACCCCCCCCCCCCCCCACCCCCCCCCCCCCCCACCCCCCCCCCCCCCCACCCCCCCCCCCCCCCACCCCCCCCCCCCCCCACCCCCCCCCCCCCCCACCCCCCCCCCCCCCCACCCCCCCCCCCCCCCACCCCCCCCCCCCCCCACCCCCCCCCCCCCCCACCCCCCCCCCCCCCCACCCCCCCCCCCCCCCACCCCCCCCCCCCCCCACCCCCCCCCCCCCCCACCCCCCCCCCCCCCCACCCCCCCCCCCCCCCACCCCCCCCCCCCCCCACCCCCCCCCCCCCCCACCCCCCCCCCCCCCCACCCCCCCCCCCCCCCACCCCCCCCCCCCCCCACCCCCCCCCCCCCCCACCCCCCCCCCCCCCCACCCCCCCCCCCCCCCACCCCCCCCCCCCCCCACCCCCCCCCCCCCCCACCCCCCCCCCCCCCCACCCCCCCCCCCCCCCACCCCCCCCCCCCCCCACCCCCCCCCCCCCCCACCCCCCCCCCCCCCCACCCCCCCCCCCCCCCACCCCCCCCCCCCCCCACCCCCCCCCCCCCCCACCCCCCCCCCCCCCCACCCCCCCCCCCCCCCACCCCCCCCCCCCCCCACCCCCCCCCCCCCCCACCCCCCCCCCCCCCCACCCCCCCCCCCCCCCACCCCCCCCCCCCCCCACCCCCCCCCCCCCCCACCCCCCCCCCCCCCCACCCCCCCCCCCCCCCACCCCCCCCCCCCCCCACCCCCCCCCCCCCCCACCCCCCCCCCCCCCCACCCCCCCCCCCCCCCACCCCCCCCCCCCCCCACCCCCCCCCCCCCCCACCCCCCCCCCCCCCCACCCCCCCCCCCCCCCACCCCCCCCCCCCCCCACCCCCCCCCCCCCCCACCCCCCCCCCCCCCCACCCCCCCCCCCCCCCACCCCCCCCCCCCCCCACCCCCCCCCCCCCCCACCCCCCCCCCCCCCCACCCCCCCCCCCCCCCACCCCCCCCCCCCCCCACCCCCCCCCCCCCCCACCCCCCCCCCCCCCCACCCCCCCCCCCCCCCACCCCCCCCCCCCCCCACCCCCCCCCCCCCCCACCCCCCCCCCCCCCCACCCCCCCCCCCCCCCACCCCCCCCCCCCCCCACCCCCCCCCCCCCCCACCCCCCCCCCCCCCCACCCCCCCCCCCCCCCACCCCCCCCCCCCCCCACCCCCCCCCCCCCCCACCCCCCCCCCCCCCCACCCCCCCCCCCCCCCACCCCCCCCCCCCCCCACCCCCCCCCCCCCCCACCCCCCCCCCCCCCCACCCCCCCCCCCCCCCACCCCCCCCCCCCCCCACCCCCCCCCCCCCCCACCCCCCCCCCCCCCCACCCCCCCCCCCCCCCACCCCCCCCCCCCCCCACCCCCCCCCCCCCCCACCCCCCCCCCCCCCCACCCCCCCCCCCCCCCACCCCCCCCCCCCCCCACCCCCCCCCCCCCCCACCCCCCCCCCCCCCCACCCCCCCCCCCCCCCACCCCCCCCCCCCCCCACCCCCCCCCCCCCCCACCCCCCCCCCCCCCCACCCCCCCCCCCCCCCACCCCCCCCCCCCCCCACCCCCCCCCCCCCCCACCCCCCCCCCCCCCCACCCCCCCCCCCCCCCACCCCCCCCCCCCCCCACCCCCCCCCCCCCCCACCCCCCCCCCCCCCCACCCCCCCCCCCCCCCACCCCCCCCCCCCCCCACCCCCCCCCCCCCCCACCCCCCCCCCCCCCCACCCCCCCCCCCCCCCACCCCCCCCCCCCCCCACCCCCCCCCCCCCCCACCCCCCCCCCCCCCCACCCCCCCCCCCCCCCACCCCCCCCCCCCCCCACCCCCCCCCCCCCCCACCCCCCCCCCCCCCCACCCCCCCCCCCCCCCACCCCCCCCCCCCCCCACCCCCCCCCCCCCCCACCCCCCCCCCCCCCCACCCCCCCCCCCCCCCACCCCCCCCCCCCCCCACCCCCCCCCCCCCCCACCCCCCCCCCCCCCCACCCCCCCCCCCCCCCACCCCCCCCCCCCCCCACCCCCCCCCCCCCCCACCCCCCCCCCCCCCCACCCCCCCCCCCCCCCACCCCCCCCCCCCCCCACCCCCCCCCCCCCCCACCCCCCCCCCCCCCCACCCCCCCCCCCCCCCACCCCCCCCCCCCCCCACCCCCCCCCCCCCCCACCCCCCCCCCCCCCCACCCCCCCCCCCCCCCACCCCCCCCCCCCCCCACCCCCCCCCCCCCCCACCCCCCCCCCCCCCCACCCCCCCCCCCCCCCACCCCCCCCCCCCCCCACCCCCCCCCCCCCCCACCCCCCCCCCCCCCCACCCCCCCCCCCCCCCACCCCCCCCCCCCCCCACCCCCCCCCCCCCCCACCCCCCCCCCCCCCCACCCCCCCCCCCCCCCACCCCCCCCCCCCCCCACCCCCCCCCCCCCCCACCCCCCCCCCCCCCCACCCCCCCCCCCCCCCACCCCCCCCCCCCCCCACCCCCCCCCCCCCCCACCCCCCCCCCCCCCCACCCCCCCCCCCCCCCACCCCCCCCCCCCCCCACCCCCCCCCCCCCCCACCCCCCCCCCCCCCCACCCCCCCCCCCCCCCACCCCCCCCCCCCCCCACCCCCCCCCCCCCCCACCCCCCCCCCCCCCCACCCCCCCCCCCCCCCACCCCCCCCCCCCCCCACCCCCCCCCCCCCCCACCCCCCCCCCCCCCCACCCCCCCCCCCCCCCACCCCCCCCCCCCCCCACCCCCCCCCCCCCCCACCCCCCCCCCCCCCCACCCCCCCCCCCCCCCACCCCCCCCCCCCCCCACCCCCCCCCCCCCCCACCCCCCCCCCCCCCCACCCCCCCCCCCCCCCACCCCCCCCCCCCCCCACCCCCCCCCCCCCCCACCCCCCCCCCCCCCCACCCCCCCCCCCCCCCACCCCCCCCCCCCCCCACCCCCCCCCCCCCCCACCCCCCCCCCCCCCCACCCCCCCCCCCCCCCACCCCCCCCCCCCCCCACCCCCCCCCCCCCCCACCCCCCCCCCCCCCCACCCCCCCCCCCCCCCACCCCCCCCCCCCCCCACCCCCCCCCCCCCCCACCCCCCCCCCCCCCCACCCCCCCCCCCCCCCACCCCCCCCCCCCCCCACCCCCCCCCCCCCCCACCCCCCCCCCCCCCCACCCCCCCCCCCCCCCACCCCCCCCCCCCCCCACCCCCCCCCCCCCCCACCCCCCCCCCCCCCCACCCCCCCCCCCCCCCACCCCCCCCCCCCCCCACCCCCCCCCCCCCCCACCCCCCCCCCCCCCCACCCCCCCCCCCCCCCACCCCCCCCCCCCCCCACCCCCCCCCCCCCCCACCCCCCCCCCCCCCCACCCCCCCCCCCCCCCACCCCCCCCCCCCCCCACCCCCCCCCCCCCCCACCCCCCCCCCCCCCCACCCCCCCCCCCCCCCACCCCCCCCCCCCCCCACCCCCCCCCCCCCCCACCCCCCCCCCCCCCCACCCCCCCCCCCCCCCACCCCCCCCCCCCCCCACCCCCCCCCCCCCCCACCCCCCCCCCCCCCCACCCCCCCCCCCCCCCACCCCCCCCCCCCCCCACCCCCCCCCCCCCCCACCCCCCCCCCCCCCCACCCCCCCCCCCCCCCACCCCCCCCCCCCCCCACCCCCCCCCCCCCCCACCCCCCCCCCCCCCCACCCCCCCCCCCCCCCACCCCCCCCCCCCCCCACCCCCCCCCCCCCCCACCCCCCCCCCCCCCCACCCCCCCCCCCCCCCACCCCCCCCCCCCCCCACCCCCCCCCCCCCCCACCCCCCCCCCCCCCCACCCCCCCCCCCCCCCACCCCCCCCCCCCCCCACCCCCCCCCCCCCCCACCCCCCCCCCCCCCCACCCCCCCCCCCCCCCACCCCCCCCCCCCCCCACCCCCCCCCCCCCCCACCCCCCCCCCCCCCCACCCCCCCCCCCCCCCCCCTTTTCCCCCCCCCCCCCACCAAAACCCCCCCCCCCCCACCCCCCCCCCCCCCGACCCCCCCCCCCCCCCACCCCCCCCCCCCCCAACCCCCCCCCCCCCCCACCCCCCCCGGCCCCCACCCCCCACCCCCCCCCACCCCCCCCCCCCCCAACTACAATTCCCATCAGCCTCTGTCAGCATGGCCAATTGGCCATGCTGGTAGGGGCTGATGGGAATTGTAGTTCCTGAACATCTGGAGAGCCGCAGGTTCCCTACCCCTGCTCTAGATTTTATTATTATCAGTTGATTCAACAGTTATGAAGCTTTTTTACTCAAAAATACTTCCTAGGATGGCTTACATAAACAGATAAGAATAAATAGGCTGGGTGATTACAAGACTATATAAAACAGAAACACATGATCCCATGGGTTAGATAGGAACTATTGGTTATCTCACTAGACACAGTGGCCCGCTCCCCACTCACCATAAGCCGCGGGGTCACCTCTTTAAAAGACACGGGGATCCTGGACATTCCCCACGTCACCAGTGCCCTCTGCGCAGCTGCCCGGAATTTGCCGCTATCCCGCCTCCTTGCCGCGCGGCAAATTAGGTCCTCAAGAAAGAGCAGCATTTTCAAAAAACCCGCGGCAAGGAGGTGGGAGAGCAGCAAATTCCGGGTGCTGCTGGAGCTGCGCTAGCAAGAGGGCGGGCGGGCAGGCGAAGGCCGGGCTGGGGGCGCGCGCGCAGCCACAAGAGCAGGTCTGGGGGAAC
This sequence comes from Sphaerodactylus townsendi, assembly GCF_021028975.2. Lineage (NCBI taxonomy): Eukaryota > Metazoa > Chordata > Lepidosauria > Squamata > Sphaerodactylidae > Sphaerodactylus > Sphaerodactylus townsendi. The sequence goes on along the minus strand of NC_059429.1, from coordinate 91,244,059 downwards.
GCTTCTACCTCCGCACCCCTCCGGAAAGATTCTCCCCATCTAAGGCTATCAGCTTTGAGGGGGGGGTCTCATCTTCCAATCAGGCTCATCTCCCGCGCTTTTCTTCGGATGTGGTTTAGTGGGTCACAAAGTGGCCCGGAATTCCTTGCATGTCGTGGCCAAGCGGGCCTCGAAGCCACCCGCTTTTCTGAAGGCGCTGTCTCCTGGCAGCAGCCAGAACAGGCGGCCAGGGGACCGCCACTTAAAGCGAAATGGGTTGCCTGCACATTCTCCGGTCGGGAAGGAGAAATGAAGGCGGTTTTTACGCTTCCCAGAAAGCTATGACAGAAACGTTGGGTGATTTTCCAAGAGGAGCCATTTCAGATGGCCAACACGAGCAATGGACGTCTCTCTCCTAGCGCTGCAGGCTGATTCAGGATACGATGCGGGATGAGAAGAGGGGAGGGCTTTGGGAACGTTTAGTGATCCTCTGTGCGGGCTCCATTCGCTTTTGAGCTCTGAGGAAAACGTATCAGCTGACTCGAATTGTTCTGAGATTTGCCCGCCGCCCCTCTCGCCTAAGCCAGGGAGCCTGAGTGTGGGAAACAAATGTCTCCAATGGTCAACAGCCACGGAGGCTTTTCTAGGTTGGGTCGCTGCGGGGTTGCAATCAGAAGAGGTAAGTGGGGAGTGGCCCAGTATGAAACAGACTTTTTTCTGTGATACACCTCTGAAGATGCCAGCCACAGAAGCAGGCGAAACATTAGGAACAAGATCTGCCAGACCACGGCCACACAGCCCGGAAAACACACCACAACCTATTGGTTAGTCGTTAGTGCAATGATTCTGCCCACTAAAAGTGGAGCCTGCCTTCACTGCAGGGAGATTTCCACCAGTGCAGGGATCCTTTTTCCAAAGGAAACAAGCTGGAAGACTCCTTACAGTGGCAGATGACTTCACCAAAACAGAATCTTTGAATCCACCTCTACAGTCACTGCATGAAGGATATTATTATTATTTCTTTGTCCTTTAAGTTACCCTGGGAACAGCAGAGCCATGTATCAGCAACTCCACTTTAAGAACTCAGGGAAAGATCACTAAGAAAAGAACAGTAGAAAAAATACCTGTAATCTTTAAATTTCCTACGTGTAAGTGAATTTTTAGATTAAAATCTGTTTATAATCTGTTTATAAGTCTGTTCTATCTCTGCCTTAGAATATATGATCAATCTGCAAATAGATCACTTGACAAACAATTTTGCTTTCTTATAGTGCAGATTGAGCAGAATTATATGCTTCTAACCCTTTTGACTTCAACGGACTGAGAAAGGTATACCGTAACCTCAGTTTGACAATGTACCTGTATTATGGTAAACTAGAGGTGGCTCAAGTGAAGAATTTGTTTTAGCATGAAGGGAAGAGGTAGAAGAGCAAGGGATACGTGCAAGCACAGCAACTAACTGCTTTGCAACTGATTAGAGTTTAATTGAGAGCCAGCGTGGTATAGTGGTTAAAATAGTGGACTCTGGAGAACCAGGTTTGATTCTCCACTCCTCCACATGAGTGGCAGACTCTTATCTGGTGAACTGGGTTTCTTTCCCCACTCCTACACATGAAGCCTGTTGACTGACCTTAGGCCAGTCAAAATTCTCTCAGAACTCTCTCAGCCACACCTAGTGGCGTCGCGCCGATGGGGCAGATGAGGCGCGATGCACCAGGTAGAGCAGCGGCAGAGGTTTGGCCAGGCCATAGTGCGGGCATTCTGGGGTGTGGCGGGCAGCGCTGTGGCAGGGAGTAGAGTGCGCGCATGCCCCGGGCGCAGTTTTTGTTCGCTCCGCCCCTGGCCACGTCTACCTCACAAGGTACACCTACTGTACAGCAGAAATAAAACATTCTGCAAATGTTTTAAAAGGATCCATTTTGGCTTTTTGTGTTTCTACAGCAAGGAGAACACAAGCATTGCCAGCCAAAATGGTTCTTTTTTCCCACCAGCTGGCTGACAGAGCTCTGGTCAATTTCAAAGTTGTGCCTGCCATTTTTTGTGCTGCTGCAGAGATTTTCCTGCCTTTGCCATTTGGTGAAGATTTTCCACGGAGGCTTCCTCTGCTTGTAACCCATCTGTGTGCAATTTCCATGTAAAAAGTAGATGAATAAAGTTTGTTTTACCTAGTGATCCTGTGCATGTGTCTTTTTTTCTTTTTTTGTTTTGAGGGGAATGTCTGTGAAGCTACACTGACACAAATCGGTGCATATTGCAGCTTCTCTAATCATAACATCATAGCTTCGCAGACATCCCTCTCAAAACAAAAACAAAATAAAAATGACATGTGCATGGGATTGCTAGGCAAAACAAACCTTATTAATCTACTTTGCACATGGAAATTGCATGTGGATCAGCTGCAAGCAGATGAAACCTCTGTGGGGAACCTTCACAGAGAATCTCAGCTGCAGGCACAAACGGCAAAAGTGATGTTTGTGTGGGAGAAATAAAGCATTTCCTGCCTGCTTTTGTTCACTCAGCAGGTAGGAAACATTTTCATTCCGGGTTGGAGGAAAAAATTGTTAATGTAGTGATTTTTGAAAAACCTGGGTTGAGAGAAATATCAAATTTTGAAGACATTTTGGGGGGAGAGACCCCAAAACAGTTTTTAAAAGTCCCCAAGACATTTTATTTCTGCAGAGTGGAATTCACCAAGGAGTCTGTTATTGGAAGAGGAAGGAAAGGAGTTTGTAAGCTGGTTTGAGACTCCTTGCAGGAGAGAGAGGCAGATATAAATCCAAACTCCTGCTCCTCCTTAAGTTAATTGAAGTGTGTTGTGATGTCAGAATGCAGCCAATTTTTTAAATGATTTTTTTTTCATAATAGTTGAAAAGTGACCCATAGATACTGGATAGTGTTGGAACTATCTGATAACCTGGTTAAGGCACAAACTAGATGTTGTTCAGGGAAGATACAACTTGGAAATGAATCCAGTTTAATCTGCAGAATGTTTAAACTTTTCAGATTTAATATTTTTGAAGTGGAGAGATTACTTTACCCATGCAGGATATAGAGGCACAGTGCATGATATGGGCTTCTTCTACACCATTTATAGTTTAGCTATAATGGTTATGTTTGTCCTGATGCTATCACTGAATGGAGATAACAGTACTATTTCATCTGAAGCATGCTTGCCAGGGCACATGTTAAAAAGAATGAATTAAGCTAGGTACAGAAGGTTATCAGTTTGGAGTCAGAGTTGAACTGAGGTGTTTACTATTACATTTTCAGTTGTGTTGAATGTAACTGATACAGATTTTTAAAATTCTGAACACAAAGACTATTGGGTGAAATTATTGATCCAAACAGTAAAATGAAACAAAATATATTGAAACAGAAATATGTATTGGTTGATAGTATAATATAGTTTGGTCAAAATATAGTATTAGTGAATAAATCAAATCAAGTAAACTGAAACAAGTCACTGTCTAAGGACGATTATGTTTTCAAACAGTTCAAAATATAAATGGAATTTAAGACATGGAAAAGTGTGGCATTTTTGTTTGAGCCTTACTGAGGGTCTATGAGGTACTAAAACACTGAGGCGGGTTCCGCATGGGCCAAAAACAGCAGTGTGAAAACGGCGTAAACCCTTTTACACCATTTAAACCATTTTACACCGTTTTCACACCGCTGTTTTTGTCCCATGTGGAATCCGCCTGAGTTTCTTCTAAAGATACATCTCCTAAATCTCTGTTTCTTAAGCTGGCTTGGTTCCACATACAATCAGCACCTTGAAGATGCATTACACTACACCACCTTGAAAGTAAGGAATCAGGGCTTCCATCCAATGCTTAAAGTCGTTTGGCTGCCATGAGACTTCATTTATCTTTGCTGAAAGAAATTTCAATATTTTATGAAAAGCATCTGAATACAGGGGAAATCTTTTGGCAGATACCAGCATAATTTAGTTATGATTTAGCAGCTCCTTTCACTGACTCATTAAATTATGCCACTCCATCATCTACCCTGTGATCCATTCCTTATCCCCATTACTGATTAACTCCCACACAATGTGTGGAAGAAGCAGAAATGTGCAAAGCATTCCACTGGAGGGATGATTTAACAGCAGAGCAATTTTGAATACCTCCTGTGCCACAGTCATGCCCTGTCATGGCATAACTGTGGTGCCACTAGCATGCTCCCTAAAGGGTTTGGGTAGGCAGTGGCTTGCAGGAAAAAGGGCTCATTGTATGGTTTTTATGGTCACAATTGAGTCAGTGTCCCCAGCAACTTTGGCAAAGTATTTCATCTAGATGTTGCATTGTGGCAGCTGGGTAACGATGGACAAGGCAGGCAAAACCAGTCAGGGACTGTTAGCTCATGGGAGGCTGAGCCCAGTGCTCATCACAGCCCGGAAGGAGGTGAGGCCAGGGATGCTTACTCTGTGTCTGTAGCACCCCCTCTTCCCCTTAAGGGGACTGAGTCCTGTTGTCCTGTGGTCACAAGTCCTTGGTTGGCAAGGGTCCCAGCAATCCCCCTCGGTCAAAGTCCCCAAGCACCCTTATCATGAAAGAGGGCAAGGGGGAAAGTCAAGGAGAGTCTAGGCAGTCACTGGTGTCCTACACTCACCAGTGACCATGCCTCCAAGCAGGCACTCTACATTACTAGGACATCATGTGGGGGACCATTACACTGCCAACAGATTCCCCAGCTGCCTCTTGATGTGCCCTGTCCCTACCTGATGTTGTTTGCAAAAGCAAGTAGGCCTTCCATGTGCCAGCAGCTGCTGTTACAGACTTTGCCAGCCCTCTCAAGCACTGCTGACCCCTGGATAAGGCTTTCTACTATTCTCTGCAGGTCTCCAGACACTCCTGTTCAATCACCACTCACATGAAAGAGAGGATGTGGGATGGGCTGAGCCAGCTGTGGACCATGTACCCAGGGCCCAGACAAGGTCATTCTCCCCCATTGCCAGGGGTATCAGTGGCTGCACCGCCTGGTTCCAGAGGTTGCTTCCCACTTCTTCCACCTCCACCCTCCTCGTTCCCTGCTGCCTCACATTCTGCTGCCATTCAAAGACATTGAAGTCACCCTTCAGCATCTGGCCCTGGGGATTTTGTGATGCCCAGTGGCAGAAGGATAACTGCCTCAACTGCTACAGCTTGTCTCATCAGGCTCATAGAGCAGAGATGGTAGATGACATCAGCTGTAAACACTGTGGGAAAGGTCCTGGGGTTGGAAGACAGAAAGGGTACAGAGAGCCGAGGGCCCCAGGATAGTCGACAAGCTCCCTGCTAGAGGAGTTGGGATGGCTATGTTGGTGAAGGCCCCATCCTCCCTGAGACAAATAATGGCTGCTCAGGGCACTGACTTTTCCACCACCCTCCCTGGGTACCCCCGTTGATGGCTCCACAACAATGTCCCCACTTTGAGAGTCACTTGGCGGGGAAGGGCAGGTGATGGGAAGATCTGAGTAGCAAAGGGAATGAGAACCCCTTCAGGGACTAGGGGCTGGCAGGATGCCACACACGGCAGAGCACCTCAGTGCTGTAACCACCCACTACTATGGTTAGCATTATTGCTTGCATGGTGGCCCAAGTTCCAGCCATTAGGGGCCATTAGGGTATGTGTGCATTTCTGAGCTGGGCTGAACAAACCGTTCCAGTGCTTCAAGATTGGCAACTCAACCTGGGTGGCATGTCCACAATTTTAACAGGTTAGAACATCTGCAAGGAGCACAAGAGCTATGTGAAGGAATTCATGGTCTGGCTTTATGTCATACCACACAATGTAAAAAAATAGCAATACCTGGCTATGCATTCCTTTCTCTAATGTTTGTATTAGAAAACTGTATAATTTTGACCGCTGAGGAAAGCCTTTGAGGCTGAAATGTATATAGTCTTAATTGGGCATTTGATATTGACCTCAGCTATATATGTTGGATTGTTACAGTTTTTGTAAAGCAGATTTTTTTTAAATTTTAGACCTGAAGTGTTTTTAATTGGTTATTTATATACACCTTTATACTAAATATTTGGTTGATTATATATTATATATTTTATATATATATTATATTTGGTTGATTATATATTGATTATACAGACTCAACTGTCTGTTGGCAGCATGGCCAGAGGACAAAGGATGACTCATGGATAAGTAGCCTGGATAGGGGTGTGGGGCAGCTGAAAGAGGCCTACAATCCTTATGGGTGTCATTCTATCCATGCCAGGTGACCCCAGATTTCCTTCCTCCTTCGTTTGCTGACACAATATCACAAGGACAAGCTACCGGACCACACAGCTTACAACCAAACCCATTGCTGAATACACATGGCCGTCAGGTGGGCATTCAGCCAACTGAATATATGATTCTGTTGCTTCCACCTTATGAGAGGGTGATGGACCATACAACCACAGGCAGTTTCCAGACTATTCTGCATCTATGCAATGCTCCACAACATTACCATCAGTGAACAGCTGCTGACACCTCTCATTTTGTGATGCCCAGTGTCACCAGGATGACTGCCTCAACTGCTACAGCTTGTCTCATCAGGCTCATAGTTCAGAGATGGTTGATGACATCAGCTGTAAACATTGTGGGAAACATTGTGTAAATTTCTGAGCTGGGCTGAACAAACCATTTCAGTTGTTGCAGGGTCCCTGGATTAGGGGCAGGATAATGCACATTCAGAGGAGGCAGTGGCCTGGCAGGGTGTTAGAGGGCACTTTGAAGGCAAGCAGGTGCAGGAACACATCTGGCACAGAAGCCATCATGCCACAGTAACCACTGTCTGCCTTTTGGGGCGCTCACCCCTCTGACAACCTTGGAGAGGGATGATTGGAGAGCAACAAAATTAACAGGGACCCCTTATGCTCATACTTCTCTTTTGGGTACTTCATCACTCCAAAGCACTATTCCCATTGCCCACTAGTATACCTGTACCCCATGCAGCATGCATGGCAATGGCTAAGGGTCCCCAGGTGCAAGAAGGGCTGCTTTCTGCATCCTCTGCCACTAATTACTCCATAGCGTGGCACCCACACAGCCTGGCTACAGGTCCTGTGGCATTGACTAATGCAGCTGCATCCAGCTGTAGAAGAATAGGCCACCCTCAGCCACGAAATACCGAGGAATGCAGCAGATGGCCATTTGGTAGTAGGTACTTTCGTGTCAAGATCCACTTGACCAGACAATGAAAACACTTGTCGGAGTACAATGGTTTCTTTATTGCAGGCAGAAAGATAGATCCAGTACAGCTGAAAAAAAGCTCTGCCTGACCATCAGAGCTTTCCCCAATTATAAGCAACACTCCTTTCCTGCTCCCTTGAAAGCAAAGAAACAGTTATAAGAACCAAAAGCATTTGCCCTTCATGAAGCTGACACCAGGAACAGTTAGGTAATGCACCTGGCTTCTAGCAAGTACAAGAATTCACGCAGAGCAAAGTCTCCCCACCCCCAGAGAAGGCAGTCTTGACAATCTGGAGGCCAACAGAGAAATCTCCCAAGGCTGTCTCTGGAGTATTTTTATCTACTTTTAAACTCCCCCTCCCCCCCAAAAAAGGGATAGGGAACAGCTGTGACTTCAGAACAAGGAATTTCCACTTTCTGAGAATAGTAAATATTCTGTTGCATCTTTATGTTGATTTGTTTTGGCTGGTAGAGGACGTGTGCAGAACCAGAATTTTTCTGAAAATCCAGCCACCTCAATTAAGGACTGGGGTTGTAGAAGGAACTTCACATCTCTACATATGTGTAATCCATCCATGATGCAATCCTGTGCACCTATCTTTTGAAGGGTGGGCACTCCCAGCTCTGAGGGCCCCATGCACTAGAACTCGATAGTATTATTTTCTCTGCTGAAAACAGATGTGTTCCTTATTCAAAGATGATCTACATTAGAAACTACACTGGATATTTCTTTTATTACATATAAAGAGCTATAAGATGATCTTAGTATGGAACTTGGCATTTCATTATTCCAGTGAGTGCCTGGACTCTGCCTACAGAGAAAATGATTGGGGATGTCTGAAAACTTGGCTGATTGAAAGTATATCCAAATTGTCAAATCAGATCAGAATTATGGTACATATAGCAATACCTCTATGTGTTGACACTTAATGCTGTATATTGCAGTTGAAATTAATTTGAGAAATTTTTTTTTCATCATAAACTGAATATATGTAGAAAAAAAACCCTCTCCCAAATTGGGAGAAATAGGGAATGAAAATGGTTCCCATGATTATTTTGTGCCATTTTTAAAATAGCTGATTGGATATAACTTATTTCAGACCTATCTAGAAATACATGATTCCCACCCAGGGAATTTATCTTTTGAGTTGAATGGAATTTAGAGAGGTGTAAAAATATGTGAGGAAGAGATTAAGTGACAGCCATTGATGATGACATTAAGTATGTTCTGCAGTGATCAGGAAGTGGAGAGGTGCTCTGGACTGAGCAGGATGTAAGCTAATCCTGTTGTAAATGTTCCTACTTTTCTGTGGGAAAGGAAATACTTAACTCCCAAAAGGGGACTTGCAAACCTAATTAAAATACACATTGATATCTATATTCACATATGTACAGCTGAGAACTTGTTGAGTTCTCTGTAATAAATAGAGTAGGATGAATATCACTCATTTCATGCCATACTTGTTGCATAATTTGGCTGTAGCAGGTGTTCCATTCTACATCCTTCTGTTTATCCACCACAAATTTGAATGTGCACATGATGTACAATTGGATACATATTTTATATGCATTATATACCGATTTCAATGCATATTTCCATAGTATTTCCAATAAAGATAATGTGCATTCATCATTCCTCTTCCCACATTTGGAATAAATTTTCAGTTCGGAATAGCATATTCTGGGAAAAATTCATTTTAAGAAGCATCACATATATATGGGCAGCCCTGAAGTTTACTACTGGAAAAGGTATACAGGATTTAAATATTTCAGTGTTTGCATTTCACAAAATTTATGTGAGTCTGTCATAATAGGTCGACTATAGCATATGGGAGACTTTAGTGAGGAGGCACAAGTTCTGCTTCTTGTGCCAATCAAGTGGGCATCCATCATGAAAGTAAATGGATGTTTAATAAATTTCTTTCTACACTTACCTCAGGGGAGGCAGTTATTAGAGGGCACAGCATGAGTTTTCTCTTAACAACAAAGGAAGATTAGTTTTTTTTTCTACTGAAGAAGCATTAGTCACACTTTCAAATAATTGCTTTGATGTATACCTTTAAGAACAAGGGATGGGCTATCCAGTTTAAAGAAAAAACAAGTTCCCTGAACAGCTGCCCATTTCTAGAACTTTCTCCTGTTTTTAAAAAACCTTTCAATGTCTTAAATCACCAAACATAATTCATGCTTCAGATTTCCAAAAATCCTTCTTGGATTTTGAAAATTTCTGCAATGGAAATTGAATCTCCACAATTAGAAATATATCATCACCGCATACAGGTTGGATGTGATAAAAGTAAGTTATTTGGATATTGATGCTACAGATAGGTAGGAACTTCCTGCCACTTAATGCAGGAAGCAATCCTAAGCATGCTTACTTGGAAGTAAGTTCAATTTTTTCAATGGGTCTTATTTCCTGGACAGTATTCTTAGAATTGCAGTTATGACCTCTCCTAGGTTCATATTCCCACTGCATGGAAGTGCTGAGAGGTTACATTTAAAAACAATTGATTTAAAACAGTTTAGATTAGCTATATGTTATTAGACCACAGATATTAGTATCAATGTACAACTTTTTTTGTTAAATTACAATAATATAATTTATTATAGCTCACCACATGAAAGCTATCCCAGAGTGAATTTTTGTACCTGTTTGGATGATTGGGTGATTTGATAATGAACCTGTAAACAGTATTTTATTGATGAACCCTTTTTATTAGTTTTGACAGTTACAGCAAAATGCTTTAACTCTGAAGAAAGTGGGACCAAATTACAGAAGCTCTGTACATTAGGTGAGGATGGGGTCATCCAGCTTCCAAGGCAAAGAGTCTATCATTTTTTCCAGCTTACAAAACAAAATAGCATAAGACCAATAAATGATGAACTCTAAACCATAATACCATAACATTTAAATATTAAAAGTATGAATTAACTGAACATAAAATAATAAATTTAGGTATACCTTGCTGGGTCATTTGACTAGGGAGTTGTTCTGTAGCACTGGGACGACTGTGTCAAATCAGTGCCTTGGCATCTCATAAATGTTTCCACATAAGGCACCGAGCAAGATTTCCCAAACTGATCTTATTCTTATAGGAGAAAAGGAAATGTTACACATTACAATTAATTATCCCTTTTTCGAGACATTATTGGCCTAATTACATGATTGTTGAACTGTTTGAACTGTACCCAACAGGATATCCATGGCAAAAGCTTTTGTAAACAGGGTCCCTAAAATTGTGAACATAAATTAGCTGTGTGTTATTTTGTTATTTGTTTTAAGACTGTTTCCAGTAAAACAATCTAAAGTGTAAGGTCTTATATATGACTCAGCCCAGTTTACTCATTTATCCCAATTTTCAGCTCATGTGTCTTGGAGAAAGACTGTGTGTGTGTGTGTGTGTGTGTGTGTGTGTGTGTGTTTAAAAGTAAAAGAACTTCTCTGGGGCCCTGCTGCTGTTTGTGGAAAGGTAGAGTTCCTTAAGATAGTCCATCCTCAAGGATTTCTGTAGTCTCTAGCTACTAGATTCTGAAAGTCTTGAGGGATACGAAGGAGAAGCTTGAAATGCTGCTAGTGACACTCTGGTAGGTGTATGAAATGGGTTGTCCAGGACAATTGACAAGATTATGGCCCTTCCCAAAGAAAATAACTTCAGTTTTTCCACCAGTGAATCAATCACAATAGAGACTTATAAATTTTGCTCAAGCATCCAAGACTTTGGGTTGTTCCAAAAACTGCTAATAATACTGGGATTTAACTGTTTTGTTCCTGTTTGATCTTATCTTTCATAGTTACATCTCTTACTACCCCACATAGGAACATTGGCAAGTATTCCCTTTTCGTGTTCCTTACTGATTTACATTGCATACCCCATAGGCTTAGGAGGAGCTGTGAGAGAGCAAGCCTTTACTCATCATACATATTGCCTTTACTCAATCAGCTGGTTGTACCAATGCCAACAGACAGAACTGTTGAAGCATGATTATTCACACAACTAGGAATATAAAAAATTGGGCCTCAACTTGTCATCCCTTCAGGATTTGGCTTCAGTTCCCCAACTCTAGCTCTTATTAATCCTCCAAAAGGAGTAGTTTAGGCCTGCTTCTTACAAACCCTTTTCCTGAAAGGCCTTTTCACTGGAAAAAGAGGACTAGTAAGAAATATGTAAGAACTTCACAAAAGAAAAAGATGCTAATCTTAGTGAAATTCCCTAACATGGTGAAAACCAGTATATGGCCTGAAGGCTCACCTCAGTTGCCAAGACTCCACCCAAATTATTCATCTCTTACAGCAGAGAATGTAAGCTTTTACTTGCTCACTATACCCAATTAATAAGTTGAGGGTGGGTGGGAAAGAGGATGGTTGTTGGCTCGCAGGCAATGTTTGTCTGTCCTTATGAGTGGAGGAATAATATCACATGGGTTAGTCAGTTTGGGGCAGAGTGATTTTTCTTCTTCCTGAGCATTTTTTCATAATAAAAAAGAGTGTCATTCCAATTGGTGTTTCTCTGGCCCCTTCCATGCAGCAAATGTACAATGGGTTGCAATCATGATAAAGGAATCCGTTTTCCCATTCATATGTGTTCCATGCAGGCAGTGATTGGAGGCCACAAAAACAATTCAGGTCGCAAACAGCACTGTGTGAAAGGCACTGCTTTTCAGTGCCTCTGTTTTGTTTTTCAACTTATTTTCCCTCCCCATGCAGCTTCGTGGGAACGAGAGGACATACCTCCTGGCCTCCAGCCCCTGAGGCATTGCCATGGCCAGGGGACATGGCCAGTGGTGGGATTCAAATAATTTAACAACCAGTTCTGGTGGTGGGTTCAAATAATTTAACAGCTGGTTGTTTACAAGCACCATTTTAACAACTGGTTCTGCCAAAGGGGTGCGAACCTGCTGAATCCCACCACTGGGTGTGGTCCCTTGTCCTCACGCAGCAGTGCAGGGAAGGGAAGGGATGTTGAAAAACAAAACAGAGGTGCCTCCATGTGAAGGCACCTCCACGAAGGCCATCACATGTGAACGATCATGTGGCTCCACCAGCATCGCGTATACCGGTGTGCAGCCGCTTCACCAGCCTGTGCGGAATGGGCCTGAGACAGAGTGTAATAGCAACAAAATTAGAAACAAAAACTTTTTGTATACACCCTACATTTCAGAGTCCAGTGAAGTTTCTCAAGTGCCTTGTGCTTTCATTTCTTCTTACCTTCTGCATATTTCTCTGGGTCAGTGGTGGATCTAAACAAATATCTATATGTGGCATCACTGATTAAACTGGTTGCCTATCAAATTGCTTTCTGGCATATATGTGTTTTATTATGTGGTGCACTGAAGGTATTCGATGTTTCAGCAGTCATAGTAACACCACACTTGGCTGATAAAACTTGGTGGTGCCAAATGATATCAGAAGCCACCTGTGCCTGGTTAATCTAAAATGCTTAATTTATTGACAGTAGCTTGTGTTGTCTAGGCAGGAATAAACACTTTTTAACTATTTAATTATTTAACTTTATTAACTGCTGTTTATATGGAGTTTTAGCGAGTTTTATTGATTATTAACTGGATGGAGCTATGTTATTTGTTTATTGCGTTTTGTATGAGTTGCTCCTCTGTTTGATATTGTATGAATTTTTAATCTGTACACCGCCCAGAGCCCTTCGGGGATGGGGCGGTATAGAAATCCAATAAATAAATAAATAAATAAAAAATAAATATAATCAGCTGCTGCTTTTGGAGGGAGCCATTTTTGGCACCATCCTCCTTTCAAAAAGGGGGCACCAGCTACTCAGGGAAGAGAAGGAACAGACTATTTAAAGCCAGCATTCTTCCATCTAACTGTCTTTTGAAGGCAGAACTCGACTACCCTCCCTCCCACTAAGTGCAATGTGGGCTTAGTTGGTTGCTTTGAGGTTGAGCAGGGTTTTTTTTTGCCATCTTTTTCCAACTGGCCTTGAGCCAGTTCGCTTGTCCATCTGCTTCATACTGCAGAGTTAGGAGAAGGTTTATATGTAAATGCACTTGGTTAGAGCAGCCTGGTAAGGCTCCAGCTAAGGTGGTAGGATTAATGGGCTGCCAACCAGCATACATTAATGAGATTGATTGGCAGCAGATCTTGGTACACTTTTGATGTGCAGGTAAGGATAAGCAAAGAGCATTGGTATTACCACACTGGGTTCAGAGCCAGGGTGGAATTATCCAAGTACTGAAAAACTCATTGAGTAGCCTTTTGAGGTGTTCACACTAATTAGATAAATATTTTACTATTACCGTTCAGCCTCAGAAAAAACAAAAACATTAATTTAATGCAACCATAGTGTCTTTGTCTTCATTCATGGGGTGTGAGACCAAATGGCTTACTTGTAGCTGGTCGGGTTCACCAAAACTTTGGATGTAGGTTTTTATTGGTAAAAAAGGGGGAAAAAAGCTATTAGCAGGGGTTTGTTGTAGCATTCACAGTACTTTACTGTACCAGTAAGAACAATATTTCCTTTAAAGTTTCAATTACTGTGAAAAGGATCTTGGGATTGCAGTTGATCAAAAGGTGAACATGAGTTGGCAGCATGATGCAGCTGCAAAAAAAGGCTAATGATATTTTATATTTCCTTAATACAAATACAATATTCAAGTTATCATGAGTAATTCATTATAGTTGCACTCTGCTATGCAGTCATTTCATCTGGAATAATATTTCCAGTTGTTGGCACTACACTTTAAGAAAATTGTAGGCAAACTGGAATGAGTGCAGTGAAGAGCAATGAAAGTGCCAGATTGTGTAAAACAAGTCTTATGGGGAAAGGCTGAAGAAACTGGGCATATTTAGCTTCAGGAGGGAGAAGGCTGAAGGGAGACAGAATCATATGCAAAAGGTTGGGAACTTCCTGAAGATCTGGGGTGGAGCTTGGAGACAGTGCCATTTGGGAGGAAAGATTCATGTGCTATGAAGTCCACACTCCAAAGCTGTCATTTCTTCCAAAGAATCTGATCTCTGTAGTCTGGAAATCAACTGTAATGTCAGGAGAACTCCAGGCTATATTTGGAGCTTGGCAACCCTGAGAGGAGATGCATTTCAATGGCAACAATTTGACAATGGGACCAGTTCATTGGAGGAGAGCTTTTCCTAACTTGAAGTCTTAAAAGAGATGCTTGAGGAATATTCTGCTTTTGAATTTTTTGTATTGAGCATCTGTACTTGACCCACAATTTTTTTTAGTCCTTTATAACTTCATAATTGTGCGCAGTTGGCTCATAGCCCATGCATTTCTAAATGGATTAAGAACATCTGCAGACTTTTCAGATATTCTGCTTCACTTCCACCTGGCTCAGTTACACCATCTACACAGTAGTGTCCTAATAGCGCAAAATGTGGTCCATTGTCAATTACGAAACCTAGGAAGATGATTCTGAATTTCTGAATCTACCATCCTTGCCTTCTGAACCCAGAAGCTCCCATTGTGATTTCATTTCTCTTTGTGTGAATCAGAGCTGTGGTTCTTCATTTCTGGTGCCATTTACTTATTCTCACTAACTTTTGCCTCTCAGCTGTATGCATTTTTCAACATTGTGCATCAATAAATCAGCATTATGCATTATACATATATGTATGAATTGAGTAAAAAACTCCATAAAACACGCATTCACAATACAAATGAATTTACAAAACCAGAAGACAAAAGCTATGAACTGCAATCCTTAAAAACATAAACAAACATAAATAGAAAACAGGGAACACTCACTCATTTCTTAATGGCAAGGGATGCTTTAGAATGTTCTTTCAATTGGATTTACACATAATCCATCTTGCTGAGCCATCTTCCTCCTGTCAGTTTCAACAGTATATTATTTTACAGTTCACATGACTCTTTTCTTCTATTATGGTACTCATTGTGGCAAGCATAAAAAGCCTGAGAGGTCTCCCATCCAGTTTCTGACAAGGCCCATATCAGCTCAGTTTCAGCAATGTTGGTACATCACATACTCTCCAACCATAACTGTCTATTATCAGTTCACCCCAAAGAATATATTTTTTCAGTGTTCCAGACTGGGTTTAAGGTAACAAAGACTTTAGGGTCCCACTTCTGAACTTTATAGGCACAGTGGAAGTTGGTGGCTCATGTTGGTCTATTCCCTTTCCCAGGTGGTCCATTTCAGCATCTGCCTTTTACCAAACACAATAAGGAGCAAGTCTGACTTTTCAGGGTAGTGCATTCACAGCTAATGTTACTTTTACCTTTATGTGCTCTAGAATTTCAGTGCCCTTCTTGAAACACATCTGATGCCTGGTTCAATATACTTTAACTGTTCCTTGACTCTTTTAATGGGGTTTGGTGGAGTGATTGCACAATCTTTATAGATTTTTCAATCCAGGGGAAGTTTATTTACCAATAATGCTGGTTTCCTTTTCTCAAAGACATACAAATCAAGCAGCCATTTATTTTTGTTAATAATGGTTTCCTGTCTGTCCTTGGCCTTTATTCGAAATTGAAATGTGATCTCCCGTTTTCAGTGTGGTATTATTTACCATCTTTTATTTATTACTGTTTTATCAGCTATTTTTGTGTGTTGCTTTTTTAACTTCTGAGGTTTGATCTCTTGAAATTCTATTTATTATATTGCTTCTGGTGCTTTTGAATTTCCCTCTATAAATAGTTATTATTTGACTGTAAGCTGTCTTGGTAGATTTTATCTGAAAGATTGGATATATGCTTTAAATACCAAAATAAATTGATACGTTCTACATTGACTTATCTATCACCACACACATACTATCTTTTCTTCCATATATGTTGTTTTCTGCAAGAGTGAATGATTTTTCCTTCAGTTTGGAAAAAAAGTCTGAAAAATGGAAGCTCTTCTGTCTTCTGTTCTACCTTGGGCATTATTCCAACAATGAATATTATTGACATACCATTTTATTTCTTTATTTTGTGCCTTTATTGCCCCCCCCCCTTTCTAGATGTGACTCAACTTGGATTACAATTATAAGAACAATTTTAAAAAGTGCATTACCTATAGTGAACTGTGAGTAAAACTGTGTTACACAGTTAAAGTGCTGGAATGATTTGTTCAGCCCAGCTCAGAAATACATGCATGTTCTCATGGGCCAGGGTTCCTTTAAGAATGGGCAGTAGTGCAGGGCCTTCCGGAAATTGAGTCCAACATGTGGTCAGCGATAGCTCCTGTGGAAGTAAGCATCTGTGGAATCAAGGTGTTGTACAGTGAGTGAAAGGAGCCTTGCCACCCATTCATCCCTGCAGGAGGTCTACTTCTCTGTTGCCATCCTTCTTCTGACACTAGATGACAGCTGCCTTTACCCCTGCAGGAGTCTCTCAAAGTGGGGTTGTCATCACAGTACCATCAATGGAAAAACCTGAGGGGATACTGGGATGGCAGTCAGGACAGTCAGGAACCAGCCCCATGGCCCAGGGTGGAAGGGGCTTCCACCACTGTGGCCACTCCATCTCTTCTTGTAGGGCGTTTGCCTGACACCCTGGGGCTCAATGACTCATCATTCTGTTTACTTGTGCCAAGCAAGGAGGAGAGGGAGCTCAGCAACTTGGAGGTGGACCAAAGCACCCAGTTTGGGCAAGAGAGGTAAGGTGACTGAGGTCATGTAGTGGCCGAGAACAGGATGATACAGCTGCCCACATATGGGCTGAGGCTCTGTTCTCTATCCCCCACCCTGTGGCCATTCATCCAGAGTTTGCTGCTGATGTTGTGGACCATCTCTGTGCCCTGGCCCCCGTGAGATGAGCTTCAGTGGCTGAGTCAGTTGTCCTATCGACAGTGGACATTGCAGTGTCCCTGTAGCTAGCAGCTGAGGCTGAGGCCATGGAAGAGGGGGGCACAGATTCTACAGCCAGGTGTTGTGGCTGCTGATTGTGGTGTTTTCCCTAGTTGCCCTGGCCCCACAAGTGGCTGTACTGACCCTCCTTCCCTGACCTGGGGGTTGGACTCCCCAGACGATGTTATCTTAGCTTGGTCCTGCGGGCCAAGGAACAGTCTTGCCCACAGGGTGCCTTGCATTAGACCACGCCTTGTACCTTTCTCCCATACCCTGGCCTGGGGTCCCGGTGCAGTTTGCCAGACCTACCAGCTTGCCTGACCCCTCTCCCTCTCCCTCTCTCTGTTGCCTCACAGAAGAGAGCCCTCTGATTGCTTCTCCCCTTCTCCAGCTTCCTTGCCCCACGCTGTTATGCTTCACAGGGGTGGGGTGGGTGTGCAGCCAGTGTGAAGCCCGGGGTTCCCCAGCCTGTTCCCCCACAGTGCTGGGCAGCAGCCCCTTCTAAGCTTCTTGCCTCTCTACCACTCCCTTCCCCTGCCAACGCCCTCCCCAGTCTTTGCTGCAGTGGCAGCTCCAGAGGCCCATTTCCCTTCTCCTTTTATCTACTCCTCCTCTTGGCCCAGCTGCAGCTCATCACTCTCTCTCACAGCTGGTTCCACTGTAAGAGGCCCCTCCCGGCCAACACTCACTCTGCTGGCTTTTACTCTGTTGGCTGTTATCCTGCTGTCTCTCCCTTTGCCAGCCCTTGCCCTGCCTGCTGTGCTGAGTCCGGGCGCAGGGGACAGGGCCGCACCCGGACACAGATCTTCTCCCAATGATGCCAGAGACTTTGGTCTCTTGCCTGGGCCCCAGATATAGGGCCCGTAGCTGGCTCAGCCCACATCCATTCTCTCTTCCATGTGAGTGTCAATCAGCTAGGAGCAGCTGGAAAACTATTGCGAGTAGTGAGATGCTTTTTCCGAAGGTCACAAGAGCATGGAAGGACTCACAGCATTTGTGAGGATGTCTGCCAGGCACCTAAAGGGGTGCTTGCTGTCACAAGGGATACTGGATACAGACAGATGTGCATGGAGAGGTGACTGGAGGATCTGTCAGCTGCACAACAAGCCCCTGCACAACATCCCAGTGCCTGTTTCTCAACTTGTTGTTTCTCTTTTTTGTTTGATCATGTTTACATCATTTATACATTATATGCCCTTTTTATTTATTTATTTTTCATATTTATACCCTGCCCTTTCCCAACTGGGCTTTTGCTCGTATAACATAAGAAGCATCAATTTAAGCATAATTTGATAATTACATTTTGGGTTTGGTTGGGGAAAAGATAGCTATTTTGTTCCATGTGCTAAGAAATCATGCAAGAAGCTCCAACTTTCACAATGGACAAGAATTCAGTAGCATCCCCATTCCTGTGTAATGGTTTGGATTTGTCTGGATCTTTGTAGTAGCATATATTCCTTTTGAATAAGTCCCTTATTGCATTTCTTCATTATGTACTTGTAATGTTTTTGCAAGCAGGTTAATGAAATTGCTTACCAGTTGATGATATAGGACCTGGTTCTAGGCAAATTACCTGTCCTATT
The DNA here is from genome assembly GCF_021028975.2 of Sphaerodactylus townsendi. NCBI lineage: Eukaryota > Metazoa > Chordata > Lepidosauria > Squamata > Sphaerodactylidae > Sphaerodactylus > Sphaerodactylus townsendi. Next base: position 91,225,546 of record NC_059429.1, on the reverse strand, counting down.
TGCTAAACATGTGCATTTCTTTATCCTTTAAAATATGGCTTTGACATTCTTGCTCTGTCTCTTGCTCCTTCAACTGCTGCATCACATTTGCAAGGGTCCCCCCTTCAGTTAAATGTTTGTTAGTGTAGTCTCACTGTAATATCCACATATACATTTCTCTCTTAGTGATGATCTTTCATACATAGTTACCATCCTTCAAGTGGGAACTAAAGTTCTAGAATTACAACTGATCTTCAGATAACATCAGTTCCCCTGGATAAAATGGCAGCTTGAGATAATGAACTCTATGGCATTCTATGAGTCTACTCTATCGGGAAGAGTATACAACAGTGGAATCAGCTACCTAGGGAAGTGGTGAGCTCCCCCTCATTAGCAGTCTTTAAGCAGATGCTGAACAAATACGTGTTTGGGCTGTTTCTATGTTGAGCAGAGGGTTGGACTAGATGGCTTGTGTGACCCCTTCCTACTTTATGCTTCTATGATGATATCCCCACTGACCTCCCTTCTGTCTCAGATTTCATTTCAGGAACATCCTGCCTCAGAGTTGCCAACCCTGTGTCATAGCATTCTGGAATTTTTTTTTAATTTCGTGGCTAATCACAGAATAGATCCACATTCAAGCTGAACTGCTAATGAAACCTAGACCCCCTTTTTATTTTTCTGCAGCAAATGCTGTTGCAGTCTTATTCCCATAATATTCAGTGGTACTGCTGCTTATTTTTATGGGGAAATATCACTGCCTTGAAAATACTGTTCTGTCCTTTTTGAATTAGATGTGATGGCAGCAGACTAATTTGTTTAAACCTGCTCTCTCTCTCTCTCTCTCTCTCTCTCTGTGTGTGTGTGTGTGTGTATGTGTGTGTGTGATTTTCCTATGATCCTTCAAATACTCTTTCAACCTTTTCTTAATTTAACAACCCAGGAGATTGTTAGGAAGATTATATTAGTATCCAACATTACTCCTCAGACTAAAGCCACCATAAACCATTCAATAATTGCTATAACCTACTAAGGCTGCAATTCATACCAGGAGTGGTACGCAACTTTGATAAAGTCTTTGTACAGCACTTGCATCTGTTAATCTGCATCATGTCACTATGCACCTAAATTTTCAATTCTGTGGTAAAATGTTGTACACTATTTTGTATGGCTGATTAGAGTAGACTCATCAGACTTCTCTGAAGTAATTAATTCTGAATATGTTTCTAATGAGTAACTACACCATACTGAGAAAAAGGACATCAGGAAATCCTGGTTGAAAGCTTTTGCTTCTCTAAGGCAACGTTACATTTCATCTGTAACTGAAACCTTTCACCGTCTCCAACAGTTTATCATGTTTTTATTACATGAAAATCCAGTAAATTGTAATTTTGTAAACTGTAATTTCCCTAAAGTACAGGAAACCATCCAATACAATGAACAATCACAAGTCTTGTAAAGGATCCAGTATCTGCAGTCAGAAAGAACTGTGACTGTATTTTGGAAAGAAAGAAAGAAAGAAAGAAAGAAAGAAAGAAAGAAAGAAAGAAAGAAAGAAAGAAAGAAAGAAAGAAAGAAAGAAAGAAAGAAAGAAAGAAAGAAAGAAAGAAAGAAAGAAAGAAAGAAAGAAAGAAAGAAAGAAAGAAAGAAAGAAAGAAAGAAAGAAGCAAGGTGGCAAGGTTTGCAGAGGGATGGAATGAGATTTTTCTGTCATTGCAAAGACTTGTTCCAACCACTGGAATGCTTGCGAGATGCTACATGCTTCAGTTTGCTATTGCCTGGTTTCCTGCAGCCCCACCCCACCCCCCAGGCTTAGGCAGCAGCAGCAGCTGCTACTACAGCTCTGAAATTTTAATGTGACATTTTTGTCAATGTTAGTATTTCTTCTTAGCCCATCTTTATCCTTGCTACTTTTCACCTCATATCTCTCCTTGCTGCTTTTCTAGAACTGCCTGCCTACACAACGTATGAATAAACTGCTCTCTCCTTCAATGAGAGAGAAAGACAGAGAAATTTGTCAAGACAAAAGAACATTGGTGAAGTAAAGCAACTGGGCTTTTGTGACCCCTCCTACCTCTTGTTTCTTTTTCTTTTTCTTCTGCTTTTTTTTGTGGAGACCAGGAGTGTGAAAAGGTTTGTTTCTTGTATAAGTGTGTTTTCCCAGTATATTTTAATATTAGAGATGTCACGCTAGATTCTCTCCTCACTTACATTAATTGGATATGAGGGCAACTTTGGCTGATCTCTCCAGTGTTACATTCATTGTGACTAGGATAACAAGGCACAGAACCAGGGATAATGAGCACTATTTTGGAAAATCAATTATCTTTGATAAAAAAACCCTTAACTCTAACCTTGCAGCTGTTCATACCACAAGCAAGGTTAAAGAGAGGTAAGCAAGGAGACACAACTGAACTTTAAAGTATGAAGAAACAGAACCTAAACAATTTGTTACTGCACACTGATCATGTAAACTTTGAAAAATAAGCTCTAAAATAATTACCCTTGGTCCCAATGGCTGAGCTAGACATGATGGCATGTCTGCATAGATTCAGATATTCACCTTATTCATGTATAAAATGGCTTCTTCCTCTCTAATTCTGTGCAGTTTGTTGATTTAAACATTTTCTCCCCAACCCAGCTCACACACCATATCTGAACACTTGAAATTGTCTTATACTGAGTCAGGCCATTGGTCTGTTTTGGCCAATATTTGGTCAATATAATCTACTTTGACTGACAGAAGCTCTCCAGGAGCTCAGGTGGAGTTCTTCTATCTGATGTCAGACATTTAACTTGGGACGTTGTGCATGCTGAGCAGATACTCAATCACAGAGACATGACTGGAGCTGGGTTGGGTGAAAAATGCTCAAAGCAAGAATGTAGTGGAGTAAGGAGAAGGAGGCAGTGTTTGCACTCTGTTTTGTGTAAAACTAGACCTCCCTGCTTTGTACATGAATGTTCAAACATGGCAAATAAATACACAGTGCTTTATCATTGTTCTCATTTGGTTTTGTTAGTGACATGATTGGGTAAACATATTCACATCTATAAAACTAAAAGTCTTGCCATTTGTTTCTGTTTCCTTCCTATCATCAACAAAAATCAGTGTGATATATGGGACAAATTATCAGACTTGGGGCTAGAGAGATTTAGATTCAGCCACGACACCCTGGGCAACTCACAGCCTCTTATCCTAATCTTCCTAATCTGTCTCATAGGATAAATTCAGATCACTAAAGACATGCATTTTGTCCTAGGTTCACAGAGGAAGATGATGGAATACTAATATGTGCTTGTATGTATGTCAATGTGTACATGCCTATATGCTAACAGAACAGGGAGGTGAGGGTGATTTACTTCCTTCCCCCTTCTCATTATAATCCTCTGACGCACATGGTTACTATTTCATGCAAGTCCCATGACCCTGGGATGGTTGGGAAATGACAGTGTAGGCAAGATCCTCTGTTCCTTTTACTCAAGGATGTATCCTACTAAGATATGGATTTTTAGCACTTTTTAGGCACATTTGAGAACAAATGAATCATTGGAATGAGCTCATTATGTTTATAACTGTTACTCCGCAACCCAGCCTCCACAAATTGCTGGAGGCTACCTGCACATCGTCATGTAGTTTAGGTATTTCAATGCCCAGTTCTCTTGTGACCACTACTGCAAGTACTGTACATGAGCTGATTGGTTGATTTGATGAAAATTGGTTCGTACGGCCGCTTCAAGAATCCTCTTTTTTCTGGCTTTGAGTTGTAGTAACAAGCCATGATGGCATGTTTTTCTTGCACACTATACTTCTTTCTTTTGGATGGTTGGTCCACTTGTAACCCACTTGTTGCCACATGTCCAGGGACCCCAGCATGAGATAGGAGATATTAACCTGTGTGACGACCAATGCAGTATGAAATAATTTTTCATGTGTTTCATATCCCAGACTCACCTGAAGAGGAAGAGCTGGGAGACTGACAGCTCAAACTGGTATGTTGGGACGAACGGCGGTTGCCATGACCCTGCCCTTTTGACCTACTGGGGATCATCTCAGCCAATGTTGCTGCCTCGATCCCCCAGCCAGGAGCTAACGACCCCGCAGAGGGCATCGCTGCAGCAAGACCGGCAACACAATCACCCACCCCTGGCTAGGCTAAGTTCGATAATGTGCTCACCAGGCCCTGGTGTATAGGGGCAGGTGTCTGGGACCCTGATAACCCAGGCAATGCTGTACCACCACTATAAGCGCCTGACCAGGGGATAAAATAAGAGAAGGGGCTAGCGGGCTGGCCTGTAAAAACCAAGCCCAGGGGTACTACACCCTGCCATGATTGCACAGGTGTACTACAACCCAGCCAGATCACCGCTAATGGCCTAGTCTGGGGCTTGGATACCCCCCCCCCCCGAATAAATGCCCAGGGTGTCACTCCCTGTCCCGTCCCCCCCCGCTAAAGACCACACTGTTCGGTTGACCAAACGCTCACTGGTGCATTTCTTTGGTGCCATATGCTGAACAAGTCACCCCCAACCAAGGAGGAATGAAGGGAAGCATTACCAGTTACCAAAAGAGCTACCCTAGCACTCTTCTAGCCCTAAGGATCCCAAAACAGCAAGTGCTGGTTCAGTTTGCTCCAGGCGTCGAAAAAGGCCAGAGCAACCGTGTTAACCTTACTATATATATAGGGAAGCGTTAACTCCGCCCTATAACATTAGATGCGCATCACGCGATCGAGGCCAGGTGAATTATTGAAGCTCAGCCGCATGTAGCCAGCCAACGAATTACGCATGCTCACTGCTCTGGAGCTCACCATGTGCCCTGCCCCCTGTCGCAATTACGGCCCAGTTGATTCTGGGGTCGTTATTTATTGACAACTCAATTTTTGTAAAAAAAAAAAAAATAGTAACTTGTAGAATGAAGCCTTTTGTAAACTATAAACCATATAATTAAGTTGTTTCTGAAGCTTTAATTTCATTAGGCAATTGAAAAGAATAATGCTTAGCGCTAAGGAAAAGAACAATGCCGTTGAGTTTTGTGGGTCTTATGTTATCAATGGAACCTTTAGCCAAAAGATTTTTTTTATTGATTCTCATGGTTTTAAGTGGTAATCCTTTTAGCCAACAATCGTTACCAGTAGTTAATGACTTCTCTCATAAGCTAGGATCAATAGTAACAACTGACCAGAAGGCTCTAGTGAAACAGGCCAGTTTGGACAAGAGAGTTATTAATTTCCCAAGACATGAGCTTGTCATGCTATACAAAGATGTGAGGAATGGACAAATCAGATTTTCTTCATTCTGGGGTAGGAGTTCTAGGTACTGGTTAAAGTTTTCCATTGATTTATGTTGTGCAACAAGTTTCTTAAAAATATCTCAAAGTCCCCTTCACACCCTGTGAACCCCAGAGGCAAGGCAATAAATGACCTGGAAAATGCATCTTAGCTAACTCTGTTTTGAAAATAAGCACATAGGCTCTATTTACTGCAGATTATTAGGGAAAATATTTGGGTATCGTTGCATCATGTGCATCTGAGCAATTTACAAATTGTAATGAAGTCAGAGCACATTTTATGAACTCAATTAAGGTAGCTCACCATGAAGCATGCTTGATGTTATTTAGAATCACACTATAAACACAGTTTAGTAGTTGGATCATTTGGTTAAATCAAATGCACGAATAAAGCTTTATTATTAAGCCAAACAGGTTTGAAACAAGGTTCACTCTAACAGTTTGATTTTTTTCCCTGTTGCTGTATCATTGATTTTCAGTGCAACATATGGAATATAAATGAAGTGGTTTATATGGTATTAGGGGAACATTTTCCATCTTTTCCTCTTACTTTATATATAAGAATGGCAGTCAAAGAATTTTTAGCTGCTCCTTTGATTATGGTTGGTTGTATACAAAATAGAATAGAAATAAAAACTTCATCATTCCCAAGTAAAGTGAAATACCCCCTTTGGCCCACTTCTCTCCAAACCAGATACAGTAAGCACATGTGAAACTTTCTTCCATTTGAGGTTCATCAGAACCTGAACTTTCATGACTACTACACATGAAATAAGAACTTTTTATTTGGACAAGTATTTCATGGTGTAAGAAAGGCAAGATGAGAATCAGATTTTAAGGTGTCCATCAAACTCTATTTAGTATTCTATAGGCTTTCATTGGTTTATAATCAGTGAGTTGTAGCAGTCTTCCCTTCACTCCCCTTCCCTTCCATGCCACCCCCCACCCCCCTCCATGCTTACCCTCTGGAGATGTGGGAGTGGAGCCTAGGAAAATTTGGGAAAACACTAATGTAATACTAGATAGATGATAATTCAGTAAAAAAACCCCCTATGGTTAAGTATATATCTGTATTTTTTAGACCATGAATATAGCTAACATTGTTGACTGTGTCTCTTGAAATTTCAGTATGACTGAAAACAATAAACCTCCACTTGCTTCAACACAACCTTTCTCCCCACAGATTCTCTCTGTATGCACATGTGTGTTGTGTGTGTAGAAAATAGTACTTCGTTGATATTTCATTGCTAGTTGGCAAATGTCGAGGACATACTTTTCATACTAAATAACGTTCCAAATATGAGATGGCAAACTGGGTGACCATTTGCATAGAATAGAAGGAAACAGACAATCCGACAGGAGTTGTGAAATATATTGCATATTACACTGCCAAATATCTTCTGATTGATTAATAGCATACAAATAACCAGGAGTACATTTTTGTCAGTGCCTTAAAACTGTTTCTTTTATACTTTGGTTTCTAGATGAAATAAATGAAACATAGAGACTTGGATCTAGACTAGAGTTTATGTGGGTTCAAGGATTTTTGCCTCCAGAGCTGGAAGATAATTTTTCTCTTTCCTGGGCCCATAGCAGCCCAAAATGTTTCTCCAGTGGAAATTCCTGCTCCTGGAAATGCTTGTGTAGATCCAAACCAGGAACTGGGTGGTGGTTATTGTTGTTTTGATTCAATATGAAAAAAATATGGTTCAGTGTGAAAAAATACCTTGGGTATTATTTACATTTTAGTATATATTCATTGGAAGATAAAATGGCTTGGTATGGTACGATCTTGTCAGATCTCATAAATTAACCAGGAGACAACCAAGGAAGATTCTGCAGAAGACAATGGCAAATTACTTCTGCTTCTCACTTGCCTTGAAGCCTCTTGGTGGGATTGCCATAAGTCTTCTGACATGTACGCACACACAAATTGATTATTAAGATTCTGATACACAGGAATCCATATTATTAGTTCTGTCCAAAGTCTTTGACATGGTCAGCCATTCTATTCTACTGAACCACTTGGAAACTGGAGTAGGGATATCATAAACAGGTGTAAAGTGTTGTGGGTTTTCCAGGTTGTATGGCCGTGTTCCCAAAGCATTTTCTCCTGACATTTCACCTGCATCTGCGGCTGGCATCTTCAGATGATCCTCTGAAGATTCCAGCCACAGATGCAGTCGAAACGTCAGGAGAAAGTGCTACTGGAAAACGGCCAAACAACCCAGAAAACTCACAACACCCTAGTGATTCTGGCTGTGAAAGCCTTCGATGGTTATAAAGTGATTTAACTCTTTTCTATTAGACTTAGTCAAAAGGCTTTCATAAAGGATTCAGAAGCAGCATTCTGGGACTTATCCTTAGACTGCCTTGTAACCCTGCCCTGTATACCCTGCCTCATGAAATATTGAATTTCATATTGTGTGCTGCAAAATGCCACTTTCCTTGTTTGTATGAGTGGATAGCAGAGTGTCCCAGCCAAGAGCGAGCCTAAAGCAAAACAGCCTGTTTAATCTATGAGTTACTCCAGGCAATTATCTGGATGTCTCATAACAAGGACATGCATCTTTTGATTATCTCACCCTACCAGAATACTCCATTGACATAATGGAAGCTGCACATCTCTTGATTACCACACCTCACTGAACTACCTTGACACAATAGACTCTGAAAACCTCCTTGGTATCTGATGCTACATTTGACTATACCTTTTCAGAAAATGGCTCTGCAGCAAATGGTTGCTTCCTTGCATTCCCCCAACCCATTGATACACTTGTGCAATCCCAGCATGGAAACCCAGAAAAATCCAAGAATAGAAACTTACAGGAATAGAAACTTACTAGCTTCCACCCCAAACTGCTCACAGGGGTATAAAAATACAGTGCACCCCAAGTTCCACGTTCTTAATGCTGGTTCTTTACTTTAGCGCTAGCTGGCTAGCTTGCCAGCTCCTGCTGCTGGTTCAAGTTCTCAATGCTGGCTCTCAATGCTGGCTCAAGCCCTCCAGGCTGGCTTCAGCTGCTGCTGGCTTCAGCTGCTGATGGCCCCCACTCTCCATGCTGGCATAGGAATCCCTGCCTTCTTCCAGAACTTCTCTGCAGAATTTAGGTAATGTATAAGTCCCCTGCTCTCCCTCCTATTATATCATCCAAAACCTATCTTTTCCTCCCTGTTTATATACTTAGGAACTGTGTGTATGTCTTACTGTGTGATTGTTTGCAACCAAAATGTATATAAAAATATTTAAACTGCAATTTGGTCTTTTGTGAATTCCCTGCAGATATGTTTCAAGCTGTTTCTGGTATACATAGTCTTAAAAGATCCCTACCCAGCCTGCCTCTCGCATTGCCAAGCCGAGTTATTTTCCCCATTGCTACTTAAAATAGTTGTGTGCTGTTACACTCTTAGCAGCTGGTGGAGATTCCTTAAAAATAAGTTCACAACCTGTGAAAGCTGGGTAACAGCCTCAGGACTCAATGTTCTCTCTCACATTGTTTAATATATGTATGTTACATTGTTATGTGAGACCACCTGTTGCTTTGGATTTGGGTCTTCAATGGGCTGATAACACCAAGGTTTATTAATGAAGCTGCCAGAAGTGACCATTCTGTCATGATTCTGTGGCAGCCTGCTGTGGACAAGAGAGAATTGGTTAAAGCTTAATTCAGCAGAGATAGATGTGAGACTGGTTGAAAAATCTGGAACATTGGAGAGCATTGTGCTGCCCTCTAGATTGGAATTTTTGTCTTTGTTCAACCCAGTCAACAGCTTGGGGATTCTTTTAAAACTGGCTCTTCTATATTTAATTTAATTTATTGGTTTGACATGCCACCCTTCTCCTCACAGGGCATCTCCAATATTTAATAAATACAATACCAATTTAAACAAAATCTATAACCAAACATCAGACATTTCTAAAACCAGATGGTGATTAAATTACAATGAAAACCAGGGTACAAAGGGGAACTAAATGGTGGGGAAGGGGAGAAAGAGGCCAAGGTGGTAAAAGCCTTAGCTGCCTCAACCATAAGCCTGGTAGAACAGCTCTGTCTTACAGGCCCTGTGGAACTGCATCAGGTCCCAAAGGGCCGGGGTACCTTGCAACAGAGAATTCCACCTGGCTGGGGCCAAGGCCAAAAAAACCACCTCTGGCCCTGGTTGAGGCAACCTGGACCATGTTTGGGCCAGAAATCACTAGTATATTTTACTGGATGATCAGGTTGTAAGGGTAGCAAAATGCTACCTTCAAATTTAATTTGGATTCTAGCCACCCTATCAGAATTAGCAAATCTGACCTGGCAGATCCTGGCAAGGTTAGTCTGTTGTAACATTATTTGCAGGGGGAAGTCCTTGAACAAAATTAGGAAAATTTAACTGGTACAATATGCATTAGTCCATTTAGAAGCTGGGGCCAGCCGTTTTACATATTTTATACCTATTTTGAGTCCTCTGCACTAGTTGCTGATTGCTGGTTCACTTCTGAATTCAGTTTAAAATATGCTCCAACAGAAAGTGTGGAAAGAGCCAGTCCACCCAGACTGGAAAAACTAATCCCAGCTAATGGTATCAACTCTCCTTATTCTAGCATGCAGGAAAAACCACTATTGTGACATATTTGGCAGCCTTCTTTCCATGATTCCTTGAATATCCTTTCATAAAAACCATCTGAATATTACAGAAAAAGCACAAGGGAAATGCTTCCCAGAGTTGTCATATCAGACTGCAGGTAGGTAATCAAAAGTCTAAGGGCCAACTCACATGATACAAATCCCTTATGGCTGCATGAGAGCAGTCAAACCTGGATGAAACTAAGTCATTAATTAGTGTAACAAGGTCATTGTTATCTATGAAGGGGCATAGCTGGCAAAACAGCCTAAAATGGTCACCATTATCACCAGCTGCTTCAAAGCTGGATCCAAGAGCACTCCCAAGTGCAACACCCTCTAATATGAGTCATGCACCTATCCCTGAATTAGGCATATTCCCAAACAACAATAAATTCCATCTTGTGTGGATTATGTTTCGATTAGTGAAATTCTGATGCAGTTATCACCAACCCTAGGCACTAATTTAGTATCTCCACATTCTCCTGAGAATCAGACAGAAATGAATTCATCAGCATACTGATGAATTCTTTACAGGAGGCAGCATTCAGACACATAATCATTGACTGAGTACTGCATAAGAAGGGCTGCAGCTAGGACTGCCAACCTCCAGGTGACAGAAAACAGCTGATTTGGAGGGTGGACTCTATGACATGATAACCTGCTGAGTTCCCTCTCTAAACCCTGTCTGACCCTAAGCCCCACTTCTAATCTCCAGGGATTTCCTAACCTGGAGTTGGAACTCTTAGCTGCAGCACATGCTGTTTCTACATATTTGAATAAGCACATAGAATGCAATGAGACCCGTGTGGCCTCACACAGCTGCCCATGCCTGAGATGAGGTGACCATAACTGCATCCAGTACTGATAACAGGAATAAGTAAAGCTTTAGAGATCTGAAATTGTAATGAAATTCAATCACTTTGCTTGCAAATGTAAAAAAAAATGGCTGAGGCCTTAAGCATTTCTTATTTCAGAACATAATTATTAGCATAGGGCTCCTGCCTGCTGCTTATTCCTTGTCAAGCAGCGGAGATAAGCAGACTTCTTACAGGCCTGCTTTCTTTCATCCTCAGAGCAGTAACCTCTTTCCTTCCTTATCAGCAATCTTCTGACAAAGATCTGTCACTGATCAGGATGATGATGAAGTTATCCCTGTCATCACCAAAGCTGGAAGTTACATTCCAACTGACCCTTTGATATTTTGACTCTGTTACTTGAGAAAGAAGCACCAGAAAGTTTTGTGAGGATATATGACAGTTCAATTGGCTGGAAGCAGAACTAGGTCTGTTGACTATCAGGCAAGTTTGGTGGAATTATAAATTTGAAAAACAACAACAATTTCTATTCCTCCTTCCTTCTGGCATTTCTATCGTGCTATTTTCCACTCTATGTGGACTCAGACTAGTTTACATTGTCAAAAGGAAAGCACAACAACAGAAAACCACAAATATTTCATCTGAAGTTAACACCAAATTTGCTTTCTATCAAAGAATAATCTGCAAAGAGGGAAGGGGCCGGAACAGAGCAAGTGATTAGCTGTGCTGCCCAGCAGGCTTTCACTTCCTTCCTTCCTTCCTTCCTTCCTGTAGCACTTGCAGCAAACACCTAAGTGGTGTTACCAATCAAAGAAAAGTGGGGGAAGGAGTACAGCTAAAGAAATGGAAAAATGAGGACTATGAAGCTGGCTGTTTGTGCTGTGCTGTTCAAGAAGTTGCAAGAGCTGTTTTCCAGGTGCAGCTTCAACTTCAGCCCTGCTGGCTGTTTGGCTGTCTGACTTGCTATGCCCTACCTCCTTCAGTGCAAATTTGACTGGTCATCAGACAAAGGCAACAGCCACCATAAGCCTACAAGAGTGGGCGATGTGAACAGTTGGGGAGAAAAGTGGGATACAAATGAATTAAATAAATAAAAATAAATAACCCATTCTGAGTGGCTTAATAGCAGCACTGCCTCACACGTTAGCAAAACAGGAAATAAGTCACACATTCTCCCAAGATCACTCATAGTCTATGGAATTTGTAAAACACATAAATCTCCCAATGTACTCTTTATTGGAACATAAAGAGACCTGCATGTGTGCCAGTTAGAATCATCTCCCACAACAACACAGTGATTGTTGGAAGTTCTGAGGAAAGATTCCTCAGAAAGAATCTTTTCTATCATGAGATCTGTTTTAGTCTGCTGATTGCAAAGCTCCCTCATTTCCATGATAGGTCAGTTTAATCATAATCTTGTCTATAAAATACCTTTGAAAGCTGAAATTTGGAGACATGGAGTTGCCTTGAAAGACAAACTGTGATTGCAACATGGGCTGCTGAGAGCTTTGATGGGAATATGATAACCACCTGCTGTTACCTTCATCAAGCACCTCATTTATACTAGAATTGAGTGTCCTTCCAGATCACTTCCATGTTGCTTATTATTCAACTCAAATGGTGCAATAAGTCTCTTTGTTCTCTTCATCATGATGCAAGAGGTTGCTAAGGGAATGATGGGTCTTCGTAGAAGAATAATTACAACTCCTATGAAGTAGTGCAAGAACTCATGCATTAATTTAGCTGTGCCTCCTTTGTTTTTTTGATGTGCAAGATGAACTCTAGGAATACTGCATAGATACAAGTCATAAGAGACATCTCTTTTGGTACTGTGGAAGCTGTTTTTAAAAGAAAAAATTGTTGATTGAGACAGCAACTAAGCTGAGTCATCTCAAAAGAGTTTTGACTGTGAAAGCTCGTATCCCCAAAATCTTGTGAGCCTCAGTGGTGCTTCTGAACTCAAAGCTAGCTTTCCCCCCTTTTAACAGTGTGCCTTTTAACAACTGGTGTTAGCCAACACAATGAAGTTTGTGTGATAGACCACTGTGGGAAAACAGTATATAATTGCTCATGCATAATTTCCCCCTATATTCAAAAACATCTGTGCTATTCAGATGTAGCCCAACAGGGAGCTGAATTTTTTTTCCAAATATTTTTTGTTTTATCAATTAAAAGGCACAGGAAAATGAAAGAAAATTTTAAAAATGGGCAAACATAACAATTATAGCAATAATAATAAAGTAAAAGAAATAGAAAAATATTTTTGTTTTTTTTTAAAGAGGAAGTGAGGGGAAGGCTCCTTGTGGAAGCTCATGGCACACACAGACTTGTTGATCCTAGGTTTCCTCAGAACTAGTGGGTTACTATATATCGGGGTGAGACACCATAGGCTCTCCAGTTCCAGGAACTACAATTCCCATCGGCCTCTACCAGCATGTGTGATTGTATGCTGACAGAGGCTGATGGGAATTGTAGTTCCTGAACATCTGGAGAGCCGCAGGTTCCCTACCCCTGGTCTATATCAAGCCTTTTCTGGTTCACCTGTCAAATTTAAGGTCCCCAATACCTGAGGAGGTGAGAGCTGAGGAAAAACTTGCTCTCAAAATTGTTCCTTTCAGCAAGAATGGTCAGGAGCACTCAGAGGCTCAACTGGAATGAAATGTCATGTCCCCAAAGCAAAGCACTTTGGCCTCTTCCACATATGCAGAATAATGCACATTCAATCCACTTCCACAACTGTTTGAAAGTGAATTTTGCTATTTCACACATTTTTCAGTGGATTGAAAGTGCATTGTTCTGCACATGAAGAAGGGGCCTTTGCGCATGTTGAACTAACCAATGATTCTTAATAATATTATGTTCAGGGCAACCCATTGTTTATACATCTCAGCCTTGCTGCTATCCCAGCATCTGCAAATATTGTATATTTTACATGTTTTAAAATAACTTTCATCCTTAAAAAATTGGCTCTCAAGTTAGAGTACCATAAACAAAGTTTAAAAGAATAGTATTTAAAACAACATCTAAAACATAGAAGAGAATGAGTGTTGGAATCTATGACTCCTGTCTACTAAATGAAGAAACCTTGTTCCATGGGGCTCCTCACTTACTGGAAGGGTATAGTAAGATCCTATCCTTAAATACAGCTGGCAGTAGCATTGCATTGACAAAATGCACTTATTGTTATTACAGATAAAGTGTGAGAAGTACGCTGAACAATCAAAAAGTATTAAATGGGTGTTGTTGCTATTAACAAGCAACAATAGGCTGAACTTTTTGTTTGCACTGTTATACTTCTGCTTTCAAAATACCATAATGCTTTTAAAAAAACTTTTGCCACAGGCTCTGATTGTTATACTTCAATGCATTAAGTAAGAATAGGGGTAAACATGACAATTCTGAAAGAGATACAATGAAATGGTGGCAAAGGTCAGCAGCTGTCTTTAAATAATGGGTCTAGGGGCTTCAGAGATACCTTTTTAATCAACACTGGATTTGAATTATGCCTCCAGCAAAAAAAAAAAAAAGGTTTCTCCGGATATGTGGCTGCTGCTGCAGTCATGTACCTACTAGCCACTCAAACCCAGTTATTCAGGCTTTGACAAGCTGGATCTTGACAAAATGGAAAAATCCCTGACCAAATGTGTGTGTGTGTTTCCTATAAATATTTGGCAATTGGCTCCATTCTGTCAGTAATGCTAACCTTGTGAGTGCAAGAAATATTAAAATTATTTAAATTGGATTGCAATTTGGGAACAGGTATGTTGTCGATTTCTTAGAGAAACAAACCATTACTAATGTTATAACTTTCCTGAGTTTCAGTGGCACACTTACTTATTTTTTTTTACTTTTGAAAATGAACCCTGAATTTATATCACCAAAGGACTGAAAATGTGTTGGGATACTTGATACTTTTCTCCAGCAGCAGTTATGGGTGACTTTCTAGAACAGTTTTTTTTCCTTCACATGAACTGGTTTGCATGAATGGAAACTGTGTGCACATGGAAGATCTATGCATTCCCCATTTTATGTGAGATAGTGACCATATGGCTAGCAGGCTCCCAATTCATGTCAATCAAATGGTTTATGGAACTTCTACAGGGGGCTACATGTGTTTTAATGGAAGTACGGTAATGTTGCATCATAGTATTTGTAGTTTTTAAACAAGTGCAGGACCAATTTTGCAGTTCCATTGATATTGACATGTGCATATGTAGAGATATCTGGTAAAAATGAAAAATTGAGAATGGAGTATGGTGGTGCAGCTGAAGATAGTTGGTCATAATTGACCTAGGGAAGATTTTGTTTCACATTCCTCAAAATTCTTTATCAAAATTACTGTTGAAAGAACATTCTGCAGCATGCGACCCAATCCCCTATCTAGGCTGCTGCTAGGAAGAGGGGAAGGCTCAATTGCCTGGCAGAGATGGCTGCAGTGTTCATGAAGGTATCAAGAGCTTTTATTGAACTGTGTCAGTACCTCAAGTACGAGAAGCCAGAGCTGGGGGCTCTGAATCTTGTTCCTGGTATATTATTTGTTTGTTTGTTTATTATTAATTAGATGTATACCCCACCCTATCCCCCAAAGGGCTCAGAAAATATATCAGAAAACATTTGCTCATTCAGCATTCCCCCTTCCCCCATTCCCAAAACAATTTGCACAAGACAAGGAAGGTTGCGAGAGAGTAAAAGTTAGGGAATTGTAACCTGTGAAAGACTCCCTCCTTGTCCCAGGAAATGGGAGATAAGGGGGATGTATGCCTGAATCACTAGTTACAAAAGCAAAGATATAGAGAAGTCATCCAAGCCCCAAGTGGTGATAACAAGCCAGGTGTGGCCCTGAGTTGAAGCAGGAATGCCAGACCCAGTGGGGGCCAGTCCAGTCCCTGGGATGCCAGGCCCAGTGGGAGCTAGGTCTGACACCTGATTAGGCTGCTGTTAGGAGGTGGGGAGGCTCAGTTGCTCAGGAGAGATGGCTTGTTTTGCAGCACCCACAGCCCCCGATTAGACTGTTGTTAGGAGGTGGGGAGGCTCAGTTGCTCAGAAGAGGTGACTTGTTCTCAGGGATGTAGGAGGCTCAGTTGCTCAGGAGAGATGGCTTGTTTTGCAGCACCCACAACCCCCAATTATAAATTTTTATGGGGGGGTGGGAACAGGGCCATGCTCCCACCCGGCCCTGGGGCATGGCCATGCCTCCCCAAGCCCCACCCATGGCCCCAGTGCTTATAAAAGCAGCTCTCCAAGGCCAGGGACAGAAGACTCCCCTGCCCTGCCCTCCCCCGCCCCCCCCCACCAGCTGGGCTCCCAGCCTGCAGCCCCTTCTGCCCTTCCCTCTGGGCAGAGGTGTAGCTAGGGAAAATGGAGCCCAGTGCAAAATCCCCCCCTCAGCGGCGGCTGTGATGCTGGAATCCACCCCCAAACAGCATCACTTTCAATGGTGTTTAAACTAGAGAGCCCAAATTCGTCTTTTGAATTCACCTGAAAGGGAGAATCTGGGGTCTGCAGTTAAAACAACATTGAAAGTGATGCTGTTTTGGTGTGGATTATCCCCACCCTGAAACAGCATCACTTTGAATGTTTAAACTGGGGACCTCACATTCTCCCTTTAAATCCATGCTGAAGGGGGTGGATTTAAAAGGAGAATCTGGGGAAATTTTGTGGGTGCCTGCTGTCAGGGGTGCAATTATTAAGCTAGCAGCACCAAACTTTCATTTTTCTTTAGAAGACTCTCCTGATGATACCACCCAAGTTTGGTGAAGTTTGGTTCAAGAGGTCCAAAGTTATGGACCCTCAAAGGTATAGCCCCTATCTTCTATTAGCTCCCATTGGAAACAGTGGGGGATGGGGCACCCCCTTTGGGAGTCCATAACTTTGGACCCTCTGAACCAAACCTCACCAAACCTGGGTAGTATCATCAGGAGAGTCTTCCAAACAATCCCTGAAAGTTTGGTGCTGCTAGCCTAAAAACTGTGCCCCTGAAGGCCAAAAACGAAAAAACACCAAAAAATACCAAAAAACCCACAAACGGAGGGTGGGGCTTCAGACATGCAATGGGGGGGGGTTGAACCCGAGAACCCCCCCTTACCTACATCCTTGCTTGTTCTGCATCCTGTATGTCCCATTCCCCTGATTAGGATGCTGCGAGACAATGAGAGAGGCTCAGTTGCACAGAAGAGATGGCTCATTTCCTCCAATTAGGCTGCTACTATGAGGTGGAGAAAAGGGACAGGGAGACCCTGGGTCTGAGAAGGGTAAGGCAGAAACTGTGCCTGTTAGGCGAGATTACAGAAACTACTATCATAATTTCCAAGCATTATTCTCTTTTCCAGTAAGTCTTTCCCAGAGATTAAAGTACAATACCTTCAGTTTAGTCATTGATCCCCTCCACCCATTGATGCCCTGACCTCATAGAGGCACTTGGCCTTGAATTGATTGAGCTCAGGGCATCAGAGCAGGAAGTCGTGGGGAAGCCCCGGTCCAAGAGGGTGACGGAAACTACCATCGGTTTTGTGGTAAGTGCACTCACCCGCGACCTTGCACCTGTAGAGGTGACCTGGCGTTCAGCGCCCATCAGACCAGGTCATTGTCATTTCCCACCAGCTCATCGTAGTCCTGGGCTACCGAGAGCTAAGAGTCACTTGAAGACGCATCTGTGGTGGCCTGGGCGGAGGCTACCAGAGCAGCAATGGTGCGTGGGCAGGGAGGTTCCTTCAAAGACCTCACAGGGGTCCCTGGGTGGTGGCGGGTGGCATTTCCCGAGGGGTCTTCCGGCGAGCGGCAGTTCAGGCACGTTGCTGCATAGTGGCCCTCTTTCCCACAGTGTAGGCAGAGACCCAGGTGGCGTCGGTGGGCCCAATTGGTGTCCGGGGCCCCTGGCTGGGGCATCCCCTTTTCGGTGGTCTGTGGTGGTGGAGGGCATTGGGCACGCCTCCAGCGCTGCTCTGCTTGCTCGACCTGTCAAATCCACAGCTCGGCATCGCCTGCCATCTTGATATAGTCCATCAGGGTCAGGGGGTCCCCGTGGATCAGGCTCCACTGCAGTACCTTGGGGTGGAGGGCACCCTTGAAAAGCTGTACAAGGACCATTTCTGGCCAACCCCGCAGACAGCTGGCTAGGTGGCGGAATTCCACTGCAAAGTCGCTGACTGAGCGGTTCCCCTGCCGAAGTCTCTGCAGTGCCATTCTGGCCTTTCCCTCTGCCAAGGGGTCCTCGAATCTGCAGCGTAGGGCGAGGAGGAATTGTTCAAGGCCATAGATCTCTGGGGCATCCTCCTCCACCAGGCCGATGAGCCAGTTTGCAGTTTCTCCTTGAAGTTGGGTCCTGATTTCAAACACCCAGTCGTGGTCGGATCTGAAGCCAACCTGGATGAGGAAGAAGGCCAGTTCGTTGGGGTCCCTATTGAAGTCAATTTTGAAACCCTTCCGGGGGGACCTTCCATGGTCAGGTGTTGGCTGGGATCGACTGGTGGTCTTCTTGCTGTCTCTCTGATGGACTCTGCAGCTCCAGGCAAGGCTGCTGAGTTGTCGTTGCAAAGTGTGCTGCTCTGCCCTCAACTCTTCGTTCTCCGGGTTTGGGTTCCCTTCCACCGTAGGGGTCTTCAGGGTTCCCCGCGGCTCTTCCTGTTCTGCCATTAGGGAGGCCACTTGGCTCTGCAAGGCCGAGAGGTCCGCTTTCATCTGGTCTCGTTCCCGGGTCACCTCCTTGGTGTGGAGCCACAGTGCGTACGGTGGGTACTGCATTCTCTCCATCTCGTCTGCAGTCGCCAGCGTATAGGTCCAACTCAGTTCAGCAATGTCATATAGGGAGCCAACTCCCATCCAGGACACACGCCATGAGCGGCTCTCCCCCGCCCATTCTGATGTGGGTCATCCAGTTGGGGTCCCTCTGCCTGCTGGGGAGAGTCCAAGGTAGCAAAAGTGTTCTCCTGACCCAGCCATTCTCAATCGTGGGTCTGGGTGTGAGGTAGAATGTTTGAGAGGAGTTCCAGCACAATGTAAGGCTGGACGTACTCAGACAAAGTCGACTTTATGGAAAAGGAACGAACTTTATTGATTTACGTTGCCATAGGTACAGGGTGCTGGAACTGAGGGTTCATGCTTTCAGTCCTTGTATATGTAGGGTGTGTGAGGGGGCAGTCCCGGAGTGTGGCGGGAGCTAGGGTTGCTGAAAGTCGGGTGATCCTGACATATGCGGTGATCCTGACACTAGTGAATTTTGCACAGCATATTTACAATGAGTTGCAATAGTTATAAATGAATTTGTTTTCCATTTATAAAATGGAAATGTTTACCATTTATAAAAAGGGATTGCAACTCATTATAAATATGCTGTGTGGAGTCCACTATTGTCTTTATTTGCCCCTGAGCCATATTGCTATTTCTTGAAGTTCCATAACCCTGCTTCTGTTTCAGTTTGATTTTTCTTTAGAAGCCTATTGCATTTGACTCTGGAGTATCCCTGAAAGTTGCCCTCTGATTTGCTGACACTTTTTTTCTATCAGCTGGTGATGGCTGGATTTCTGTGCCATTTTTTCCAGCTGTGCCTTGCCTCTGGTATCAGCGCATAGATCCTCAACTTCCTTTCCTTGACAGTTGTACTAGGGAAAAGGTTGAAAAAAATCAGTGCTAAGACTTTGAAGATAATTCATACATTGGTTAACAGTTGTAATAAAAGGAGGAAAAATTGCAGCACAGCTCCCGGCACTAAACATTAAAGACCATTGCATTTTATAAAAACTAATAAACCTTCCTAGGCTGTAATTCCTGGTTAAAATCAAGATGATTGGTGCAGCTCTCCTTCTCACAATAAAAGCAAAAGATGGAACACTGAACGAATTACGACTTTGTGAGGCCATAGTCATTTTTTTAAAAAAGCAAATATATGCAACTCAAATATTGACTCTAATGAACAACTCTCACTTAAAGAGAAATTAGATGGTATTTTTTCTATCTTATGAGGTATCCTTCAAAGTGGAACAAGAAAGGTTCAAGGTGTTAGTCTGCCTTAAGTTTCTGACTGATTTCATTCAAGAGGTCATCTATAGAGGGCTCCAAGCCCACTCTGTACAGAGTTCAATTCTAGTGTGGAGACTTAGAGAAGAATGGAAGTACTACCAGTCAAGTACTATTGGCCTCAGATATTAAAGTACTGATTCCTAGAATGCCACCAGATCTACCAGTTAGTTGAGTGGTGGCAGTGGCATAGCACCAAGGGTGCAGGTGGTGCGTGATATACCAGGTGCACACTGGTGTGGGGGTGTTGTGAGGTCATGGTGGGGGCGTTCCAGGGTGGGGGTGTTGAGGGGGTGCAGGGCGCACGCAAGCCCCAGGTGCAGTTCCCCCTTGCTCTGGCCCTGAGTGGTGGTCGTCCTTTATCTCTGTATTGCAGTTTAGCTTGGTAGTAGATGTACAGTTCTTCTCTGCTTCCACTTGAGAATATGGTTGACACTCTTAGGTGAGTGTGTTGTGTCTGAGGCTAGAGTGCTGAAAGTCATAGACTGGTGCTCTGAATTTGTAGGGGTCCAAGATAGTAGCACTGGGATGTTATAGCATTTTATGAGCAATCTTCCTTTTCCTGCAGCTACTTAATTTGTGGCAGTCCAGAGTGGTTCCACTGTTCCCTGATTCTGGTGTATTGCCTTCTTTCTCCAAGGGTAATGATACAGCCTTTAGGGTAGTCCTGTGCAGGTCATGAATAAGCAGGTCACTTCACATGATGAATTGTGGCTTACTAGTGATGATTTTTAAATCACTGTTTATCTCTTTTGGAAAGAAAACTATATTTAAAAAGTGAATTTTTTTTGCATATTTTCCTGCATGGACACATACATCAAGGACACATACATCAAGGCAGATGACATATGAGCAATTAATGATGAGGAAGTATCTCATAGGGAGGGAAGTTGGCATATAGCCTGATCTCCTCAGATCCGGGAAACTAAGCAGGATTGGTACATGAAAGGGAGACCACCAAGGAAGACACTGCAGAAGAAGGGATGGCAAACCGTTTCTGCTTCTCATTTTCCTTGAAAGCCCCATGCTTGGGTCAGCAAGGTAGAAAACGTTGACAGAGAGAAAATTTTCTCTCTTTCTCACAATACTAAAACCAGGGGGCATACGTTGAAAATGCTGGGGGGAAGAATTAGGACTAATAAAAGGAAACATTTCTTCACACAACACGTGATTGGTGTTTGGAATATGCTGCCACAGGAGGTGGTGATGGCCACTAACCTGGATAGCTTTAAAAGGAGCTTGGACAGATTTATGGAGGAGAAGTCTATCTATGGCTACCAATCTTGATCCTCCATGATCTGAGGTTGAAAATGCCTTAGCAGACCAGGTGTTCGGGAGCAACAGCAGCAGAAGGCCATTGCTTTCACATCCTGCATGTGAGCTCCTAAAGGCACCTGGTGGGCCACTGCGAGTAGCAGAGAGCTGGACTAGATGGACTCTGGTCTGATCCAGCAGGCTTGTTCTTATGTTCTTATCACTTGATGGCATTTTATACACACACACACACACACACACACACACACACACACACACACACACACACACACACACACACACACACACGTACGTATCTGGCTCATTCATGATCTGAGATCTCTCAAAATCTGAGATTTCTCAAACGCAATAGTTTCATATAAAAAACACTCAGGCAACCTTCCTCTCCTTGTCCTTGGGCCTGGTGCAATTAACTCTGAAAGTCGGAAATGTTGTTCACATGAAAAGAAAGTGCAGGGTGCATATTTTAAACACAGTTGAGAGAAAATCAGGGGATAAACCTCTATAAGCACATCTTATTTCCAGCCAGTATCTAATACAAGAAACCAGGCAAGTTGGGAGAAAAATGCTGAAAGAAACGGAGAGCAGACAGTGGGGAGTAGACAGAACTTAGATTTCCTTGTCTGTGCACTCTAATATTTTTTTTAACATAAATTCCTAACTTGGAACTTTTGGAAAATGAAGGAAACATTCAGCAACCCATCAGTTAACACCTGACTTTGTCTTCTATTCAAGTGTGAAATTTTGATCAAAATTATGTTTTTTACTATCTAACTGCAATTTGTGGAGGGAAGCCTCCTTTGTGTAAAGGATACAATCCCTGAACATGTCATCCAGCTGGGAAGGAGAAGTCAATCTGGAAAGCAAAAACAATAGAACTGAGGTGTTCCCCCCCCCGGAGGGTAGCTGTGTTGGTCTGCAGTGGAACTGATTATTCAATAGATATCCTGTGAATCTTTGTTGCTAATCTTTTCCACAGATTTTTAAGGTGATATACCACCTCACTAGTAATTAGATGTCTGCCAATAACTGCCAAATTCTCTTTAGTCTTTTCAGCTAAAGCCACAGATGACTCCATGAACCTAAGAGGCAAAGTAGGAATTAAAATATATAGAATTCGAACACCTCAGGCCCTGATTTCAGTGGAATTTACTTCTAAGTAAGGACTGCAGCCTCAATCATGTTTCATATGTACAGTTAAGAGTAGAAAACCAGAATATTAAAAACATGAAATCTAATTTTATTTCACCCTTTTGAAACATCTTGAAATTCATATTGGTGAGGACAGAATTTCTGCTCTGAGCCATCTCTGAATTCTGAAGTATTATTGCTACACACTCTAATCTTTTTAGGAAGCAACACCCAAAATGCCTCCAGTGATTTAATTAAATGTAATGAAAGACATCAAATATAAAAATCAAGTTCCAAGAACAGCTTGCATACCTCTCTGACAACCCCTGATGCATAGCACAAGAGCAATTTCACATTAAATAACACCAGCCAAGTTATGAAATTTATCCAAAAAGACACTCCTGGGACAAAACTGAAACTGTGGTCAAGTTAGGATGGATTTCTGTGCTAGCATGGAAAGCTATGAAAAAGAGATTTATGGACCCATCCAAAGGAAGGGGTGAATCCACTCATGAAAGTAGCATGTAGCCATGCTGGTAGACGGGTGAAACCAGTGGTGGGATTCAGCATGTTCACACCACTTCAGCTGAACCTGTTGTTAAAATGGTGCTTGTAAACAACCAGTTGTTAAATGATTTGAATCCCACCACTGGAACCAGTTGTTAAATTATTTGAATCCCACCACTGGGTGAAACCACCAGTGAGTGGCTGCCATGGCCCTCTCCAGCACTGTCTCAGCATCCCTGCTGCCTTTGGTGTAGTAGGGTGGGCCAGGAGAGGAGCAGATGTTTGTTGGCTCCCTCACAGTCATTCACCATGTTATGCCCATGGTTGGGAATTCAGACTTACAAAAGTCAGTTAAGCCCAATGGGAGCCTCTCACCGGCAGGGGCTTTTATGCTTTTGAAACCTCCCCATGCTGCCGGGAAGCCTCTTTGGAATGTGGTTGCCCATCTTCTATTAAGAACATAAGTTCTACTGGATCAGACCAGTGGCACATCTAGTCCAACAACAGGTCTCACACAGTTGTTACCCAGCTTAACAATGAACAAACTTATTTTTATAGAGCAATGGGGAATTACTCGGCTTGGCAATATGAGAGGCAGGCTGGGAGGGGATCTTTTTAGACTATGTATACCAGAAACGGCTTGAAACGTATCCACAGAGAATTCACAAGAGACCAAATTGCAGTTTAAATATGTTTATATAAGTTTTGGTTGCACACAATCACACAGTGAGACGTTAAGGCACATACACACAGTTCCTAAGTATATAAACAGGGAGGAAAAGATAGGTGGGATGATAGAATGGGATTTTGGGGAAGCAGGGGACTTATACGTTACCAAAGATCTGCAGAGAAGTTCCAGAAGAAGGCAAGGATCTCTATGCCAGTATAGGGACCCAAGCGAAGGATGATATATTGTGTCACACACCAACTTGACCAAGGGAGGTTCAGGTTAGAAATGAGCACTGAGGCTCTGGTGAGCAGTATTTTTATAGGGTGGATTGCTAGGTTGGCGGGAACTTCAAACTTAGGTTTCGTTTTGCTTGGGATTTCCATGCTGGATTTGCAGGGCTTGAGCTAATTAATGGCTTTATCTATTGTTCGAAACCCCGGGACAATGGGGCCAATTTGTCCTAGATTACATCGGTGATACCATGAATGGTTTATGCAGAGATGCTTCCTCAAGTCTCTGCCTTAAGCATTCAGATTTAGCTGAGGCTGATTGATTTAGGAAGGGATTTTGTTGTTAGGGAGATCATGTCTAGAGGTTGAAGAAATGCAGGGAGAAAGCAATTGTTTGGAGAAAGATTTTCTCAAAAGCACAGTATCAGGGAGCTTCCAAAAACAGCTTAGCGAGGTGTGGTGTTCAGGAGATGTGCAGATTCCATTATGTCAATGGAGTACTCTGGTAGAGTAAGATAATCAAAGATGCATATCCTTGTTATGAGGCGTCCAGATAGTTGCCTGGAGTAACTCATAGATTAACTTTCTGCAAACAGGCTGTTTTGCCTTAGGCTTGCTCTTGGCTGGGGCACTCTGCTATCCACCCCTACAAACATGGAAACTGGCATTTTGCAGCACATAGTATGAGAAATAATATGAACTTCAATAATCCATAAGGCAGGGTATTCAGGGCAGGGTTACACAGTGGCTAACCAGTTCCTCTGAAGGTGCATGGAACTGAACATAGAGGCCAAGACCTTTTTCTCATGTTGCAGCCTGGGACTGGGATTCAGAAATTTATTACCTGTGAAGACTAGTGTAACCCAGCATAGGATTGCATTGTCAGCTGCCCTCTTTAGTACATTTCCAGCTCTGCAATATCCATTTTGAGATACAGTGACCAGAACTGCACACAGTATTCCAAATGAAGCAACAACACAGAGCTATACAGGAGCATTATAATATTGGCTGTTTTATTTTTCAATTCCTTTCCTAATAATTTCCAAATAGACTTTGCCTTCTTTCACAGCTGCAGCTCACTTCTTGACACTTTCATTGAGCTATGCACTATGACACCAAAACCCCTTTCCCTCTCATCATTTTCTACATGCTTATTCTCTTTTTCAAAGAACTCCAAAAGTTTAGTGAGGCAGAACTTCCCTTTGCATAAGTCATCCCAATTTTCCCTCAGAGACTTGTTCCTCTATGTGCCTAATAATCCTATCCTTGATTAAAGTTTCTACTAATTTGCCTGGGACAGATGTTAGACTAACTGTCCTGTAATTTCCTGGTTCCTCCCTTGATCCCTGTTTAAAAAAATCAGTGTAACATTTTCTACTCTCCAGTGTTCTGGTACAGCAGCTGAATTTAGTGATAAATTACATACATGGGTTTATAGATCAACTATCTCACATTTACCTAAAAACTATTGAGTGTATACCATTAGAACAAGGAGACCTATAGTTTTTAATATCTCCAACAGGCCTAGAAATTAATCTCTCTTCACCACAATTTGACTTAATTCTTCAGACTCCCTTCCTGAAAATAGTGGCGGTAGCAAGGATACATGCCCCATATTTTCCACACAGAAGCAAAACACTCATTAAGCTTCTCTGCCATCTTTTCATCTTTCTTTAGCAATCCCTTCATTTCTTGCTCATCCAAAAACCAAACTGCTTCTCTGGCAGGTTTCCTCCTCTACATATATTTAAATAAATGTATATTGTTTATCTTGATGCTTTTAGCAATCTGTTCTCTGGTATGACAAATGTTAACATCATGCAAAACATAGTTGGGGACACTGATAACGATGCCATCCAGCATAAATTTGAATCAACCATGCATGCAATTGAAACATCCAGAACTCTTGTGCAAATCCGGAGCCTTCATAATGTAGACCAGGTACTTCCTGGAAAATAGCTTGCAGTAAAGATTCTTAATGCTAGTTAATAGCTTACACTTATTTCTAGGGGGTTGTGTATGTAGCAGGACCCTTTGTCCTTCTAACTACATATGGCAGGTTCAGGGAGCCTCTTAACTATGCTAGGTAGGTTTTCTCACCTTTTCTATGAATGAGCTTTTTAAATAATAGTGTATGAGATGTTTAAAGCTTATCTGCTTAGCCTTAGGAATTCCATAAAGGTGAAGGAATTTTCCCTATGGCAAATTCCACTTTTCAAGGCACCAGAGAACTGAGGCAAGTTCAACAAACATAAGTAAAATGTGTTGAACAAACAAGATGGGATCAGGATATATTTCAGTGGGTGGAAATCAGGCATATACAAACATCAGTTTTGGCACAATTCTTAATTCAAACTTTATTAAAGTTTCTTCATTTGCTTTGATGTTTTGAGAGGTCCTTTAAGATGGTTCAGGTAGATGTTACTGGCTATTGAATTCACACTGATTTTGTGTTCTATCCAGCTGGTGTCCTTTTCACATAAGGTGTGGGTAGGGTGCAAGACTCCCTCATTAGGTAACTTTAGCAGAACATTAGTACTCCAGGCTAGAAATCAACCTGTGTGCATAATTCCTATTCTAACTGGTTTAGGAATTCTTCTTCACCCAAAAGATATATTCCTTTCCCTTTTATTTATAGTCACCTGTGGACAGTTTCACTGCTATTCCACTTTCAGCTTTGGCCACTAAATAAAAAAACCCAGTTCTCCTGTCTGTGTATGTTTCTGCTTTCAGCACACAGTGAACTTGGTATATTTCAAGTCAGATCCACTCACTAATGGAAATTCCCTCAGACATTTAACACATGAAGTTAAGGGATTTGATGTTACCTCACAGGAATCCAAATCCAAAAAGTCACAAATCTTTTCCTCTTAGAGTGATAGCTCCTCCCTCTCTGATTCAACTGGTTGTTCCACCAATCACAGCACAGGTCAGCTTACCCAGTCAGGGTGCTTTCCCATTCCTATGAAGTTTCTTTGCCACTCTGTTGTGCTATCACCTTGTTCCACTAACTGACTTGTACTTTTAAACCTCTGCTTTTCTGTGCAGTCTGTCACTATGTGCAAACTTCAGCTCCACTACAGTTGCATTTCCAGTAAAATGCTGAAGTCATGCAAGAAATGTCATGGAGCACCCAGTGCTTCTGGGGCACACTGCAGTTTGCTTGCTGCAGGTTGGCACTTTTCTACCACTACTTCAGCTGAGGAATCTTTCAGCAGAAGTGACCATTAGAACATAATCCAAGCTGTGTGAGCTGTACAAAACTGTAGGAATTGGATGCTAGTTATTTATGCAAGTGTTTAAAGTTGTCTTTGAGACCATTGGGTAAACAGATGCTTATGAATTTTGACCATTTGGCCCACTGGGGTGCTTGTTAATTCAGTGGAATCCCAAATCTGAAGCCAATTCTACTTTTAGCAGAATCCAGCAGCAACACTATAATACTATGAATATTTTTGCTAATAATAATAATTAACAATAATAACTAGTACTAGGGATGATCAAAACACACCATTTACACATTGCTTCCAAGCAGGAAGCCAACCACTTGATGGGCTGTTTCTTATCTGTGAGAGTCTTGTCTTTGTATTGTTGAAAGTACACGGCCAAATTCAACTGGTTTTTGTGGGTTGTTGTGGACAGTGTATAACAGACTTCTCTCTGTGATACACCTCTGAAGATGCCAGCCACAGATGCAGGCGAAACATTAGGAACAAGATCTACCAGACCATGGCCACACAGCCCAGAAAACCCACAACAACCAGTCTGGTCTTTGTTCATCAGGCTACTCCTCACAAATAGCATGCTACATTGAAGTGCAAGATGGGAGTTCTGCTTGCTCGCTTTTTTTACAGGCCTGTCACTCAGCAGTCCCAAACACCTCTCCAACAAATTCATTATTATTCCTCAGCAGCCCCACCCATATTTCCCCTTCCACCATTCGGCAACTGCTGAGGGCCAACTGCCCCAAGGCAGTGAGATCCAAAGATTGGTCTGCAGAAAATCGCAGCATGGAATCACAGTGTGCTCACCTGCCAAACCTGAGCACTGCTCCATTCATACCTTGAGAAAAACATGATATTAATTCTGATACTTAGCTAGGTCTTACATTTCAGTTCAAATTTGCCTTTTTCTTTATTTTCTGACATTATATTTGCCTTTTTCTTTATTTTCTGACATTATATTTGGGGGACTAAGGTCAAATCCTTGTGGCATTTTTTAAAGTAACAATATGGATCCCTTACTGGAAATCTTTTTGATTATCTTATTCTAAAGTTTGTCAATGAAACCATGTTCTACACACTAAATTCATTGACACTTCAGACACAGAGCTGCAAATGCTGTCAAAAATATATCCAGCAGACAAAATAAGTTGACTAAAACTATAAGAAGATAAAACACGAATGATTAGTTAACAGTAAGCCCTTTGAATTGCATCAGTGGTTCATTTAACCAATAACTGCAAACTATTGCCTATTTTGTGAGTTCCTGAGATCTTCGTTTGTGCTGAGTCTCTTATTACCCCTATCTGTCAATGAATTGTTTGCTGCATTTATTCTACTAAACCTAGCAGGACTGATGGAGTGTTAAAAAATTCTTCACTGCAGAACAGTTGCCACTTTAGAAGAAACTGTATGCTGAACTTCAGAAATGAATAAAATGGAATACTCATATTGAAGGTTATTTACACTCCCAACATTCTAAATTTTCCCATGCTTTGGACAGAAACTTCAGGGTGAATTTATGTGATTAAGTTATAACACAACCATAAAATGACTTATTTTTTTGTGGCATCATGTGTCAGTACATCCTCTGCATAGTCACACCTAATTTAAATACATCCTGAGTTTCACATTACATTGATTACTGTGTGATTAAATATATGATGCAGTTTGAGAGAAAATATTCTTAAGGAAGCTCACTATGAGAAAAGAATGTGGAAAAGTCAGATCATGGTGACTTTTCTTTGTCCAAAGAGTAAGTGACTGCACTGTTTTGGAAGAGATGGCACAGTTTGAAAGCTGTGTCTCTGCTGTTAGATCTGTTGCAAGGAAGGAGTAATAATGCCCATGGCTAATGCTATGCCTGTGATAGGACTAAAGTTATTTTCTGTTATGGGTATAGGGGCCCAGATTTGATTCTTACTCCATAAGTGAAACAATGAAGGTTTATTCTACATGTTCACAAGACTCTGCTCACAATTCATTATTAAATACTAAGATTTTTCAGAGGGACTGGCTTTTCACATTCTCCAGAACACATGAAATTGCCTTACACTGAGTCAGTCCATTGATTTTTCAGTATTGATTATGCAGATTGGCAGCACATCTCCAAGGTCTCAGGCAGAAGTCCTGATCCTACCTGATCCTATTTAAACTGGAGATACTATTAATTATATCTGGGAAATTCAGCATTCCAAGGAGTTGTTCTTCTCATGAGCCACAGAAGTCAAGTGATGAATGGAACCAGAGCCTTCTTATCACTGCTGAATGTAAGAGCTGGTTAGGACAAAGTTTGAGATGAAGAATACACATGTGGTTTGTCACTCCAAATACTTATTCTTTATTGAAGTAACTTTGAGATCCTGTGATTTGAAGACCAAGTGGTGGAGACAATACAAAAACCATTGGATTTGACTAGAGGATTATTTTAGCAACATGTATGCTATACCTTTCACTTTGAAATCAATTGAAATGAATTTGGTTAACAAGAAAGCCAGAAAAAAATGAATTACATTTAAAGAGATATGGGAAAAAATAGATACTTTACCCTGGAACTTATTTAAAAGATTTTCCCTTTTGATCCTGAGGCTCCATAGAGCCATCACCAGACACCTCTTCATTGTTGTTCCATGTGTCAAGAATGTGTTCCTTGTTTTGGGACAGTGAGATAGAACTGTTGGTTTATCATTCACCCCACTGCCCAACATCATCCCTGTCTGTGCTGACCAAGATACTCTTGGATGTGGTATTGGAGACCCCCAGGTTTCTTGTGATGGGGGATTTCAATGCTCATGCTAAGGACACCTCGATTGGAACAGTTCAGGATCTAATGGCTGCCACAAAAACTATGGGGCTGTGTCAATGTATTTCTGGCTCTACACATGAAGCAGGGCACACTCTTGACCTGGTGTTCACAATGGAGCAAAGGGATGGTGGTCCATTTGTGGAGAGCTTTGATATCTGCTCATTGTCATGGTTGGATCTCCACCTAATAAAATATGGACTATTGGTACTACCTGACCACTGTAGTGGTATGGAATAGATTGAGATGATCCAACCTCAGAGCAAGATGGAATATGAAGGATTCCTGAGGCCTCTGGGGGACTTTCCAGCCAACAAGGCTGGTGCTCCTATCGAGGCTCTGGTCATGCTACAGAATGGTGAGATGACCAGGGCTGTTGACACGATTGCTGAGAAGTGCCCTTGTCCTACTGGTAGAGCCTGGACAGCCCCCTGGTATAACAAGGGCTTAGGGCTATGCAGTTGGGATGATGGCTTGAGCGCAGGTGGAAGAAAACTCACTGTGAATGCTTCGTGAGAGAAATCCGCTGAGAGCTCATTATCAGAGTCTCACGCTTCCATTGTATCCTCCTATAGCCCATCAAATGAACTCTTCCCGGCAAAAATCTCTAACTCCAGGTGGGGTTGGAGGGGCAACCAACTCTGCCCTCAGAGGTCAGCCATGATGATTTGGCAAAATATTTTCTGGGTAAAGTTGCTCAGATTCATATGGAGTTGGACTCTGTGGTTTTGAATGATCCTGAGATGGTCTCCAGAGAACCGTCTGGTCAGGTTGTAAGGGATCAGTTTCAATTGTTGTGACCCAAGGGCATGGACAAGTTGCTTGCAGGGTCGTGCACAACTACTTGTGTCTTGGATACTTGCCCATCATGGCTAATTAAATCTAGTCAGGGGGATTGGCTGGGTGAGTCCTGAAGGCGGTGAATGCCTCTTTTGGGAGAGGGGTTGCAGATGACACCCAACTGTTCCTCTTGATTCCATATGCATCAGGTGAGGCTGCCCAAGTGCTGTACTACTGTTTGGATGCTGTCATGAATTGGATGAGGGTGAATAAATTGAAATTGAATCCCAATAAGATGGACGTGGTCAGTGTGCCAGGCTCCCAACTGCAGGGAAACGAGGGGACACTTGGTGCTGGAAGGGGTAGTTTTACCCCAGAAAGACCGAGTGCACGATCTTGGGGTCATCCCAGATGGGGCACTGTCTCTGGAAACCCAGGTGGCAGCAATGGGGAATAAGTGTAAATAAATAAAATACAAGTTTGAGAATAAAGAAGAATGTATTTTAATTTGCTGAGACAGTATATGGAATGACAGATCCTTTTTACAGTCATTTTTCAAACTGTAACAAGACTTCTGTGTCATTTGA
The DNA here is from genome assembly GCF_021028975.2 of Sphaerodactylus townsendi. Classification (NCBI taxonomy): domain Eukaryota; kingdom Metazoa; phylum Chordata; class Lepidosauria; order Squamata; family Sphaerodactylidae; genus Sphaerodactylus; species Sphaerodactylus townsendi. Next base: position 91,194,639 of record NC_059429.1, on the reverse strand, counting down.
AAAATGGGATAACAACACCAACCTTCTTAGGATGCAGAAAAGATTAATGAAGTAATTATTGTTAAAATGTGTTGGCCCCAAATTGGAATATTGGTAGGTAGCCAGTTCTCATGTACACTGAAGAGAAAACTTTACTTACACTATCCTGGTAGTAAAAGAAAATGTTACATGGAATTTATATTATGGGCTAACATACCATACCCTCAATTAGAAATTATTTCATTCTATTCTGTAATTGCAAAAGGGGCTCACTTATGGAAGAAGTAATAGTGTTAATAGTGTTATTACTCACTATGTACACACAGTATTCACTGAACCTATAAAGATCTGATCTCAAGACATTATTATATCTGTATTTCTAAAAATTATAAGTTGTTGAGTGAGGTATTTGGTCTTTCATTTAGAATAAAGGATTTCGGGCAACTGGAGACAATTCACTTTGAAAAGGAGAGCAAATTCACAATTCACAAGCCTTTGTACTGAGACGTGTTTTACAGAATTTGGGCATTTCTACACTCCAAATTATAAGAACATTTTTTTAGCATTTATATGGTGCTTTTAAAAGTGTTCTGAGGCCTTCACATAAATATTTCCTAACGCAGTTCTGTGGGTAAATGGCTGAAACTGACAATAGTAGCACATTGCCTGTAGGCATTCTTGATACATCTTTCACACTGAGGGCTGAAATTAGGCCTACTGCTGGCAACAGGCAGGAGGTTTAGGTGGGTGGGGACATGAAAATCAGCATTGTAGTGCAGTGCTACTTCTGCAAGTTGCATAATTGCATCAGCTCAACAGTCTAAGATCTCCCCCCACCCAAAAAAACGCACCCCTCTATGAGCAAGTCCTACATCTTGACATCAATACAATGGTATCACTGCAGGGTTATGCTGAAAATGGCATTGCACCACTGACACATTTCAGCTTTTCCCCCTGCTGCTCATCCAAGTAGTATTAACAATGAGCCTCAGCAAAACAACAAATTAAATGAAAGCTTGGAGGGGGGGGAATTATGTTATTCTGAATTTTAGCTTCCAGAATTTGTCACTTTTTTTGGGGGGGGGAGCAATGTTGAGGGGAGAGATGTTCAACTGTTTCCTCTCTTCCGTTTTCCCAATGAAAATTGTATTTGATTCAAAATCAAACATTGTCTCAATTATAAAGCTAACCCGGTGATCTGACGCCAGTTACTCTCTCAGCTAAACTTACCTCACAGACTTCCTTTGAAGATAAAAATGGTAGAACATGCTCATGTATGTCATATGAATTCATTGGAGGAAGAGAGGGTGTAAAAGAGAAAACAAAAGCAAAACACAACAAAACCTTTCCGGAGCAACAGCAAGGGACCGGATTACTCCGGTCCTATACCAACTGCACTGGCTGCCGATCGAGTACCGGGTCATGTTTAAAGTTTTGGTTTTGACCTTTAAAGCCATTCGCGGCCTTGGCCCTGCATATCTAAGGGACCGTCTCTCCCTATATCGCCCTTCTAGGCCCCTCCGTTCATCGGAGGCGGACCTACTGGTAGAATCCTGGCCCTGCAAAGCGATCCGGGCTGCAGCCTCCTACAAAGGGCCAGGGCTTTTCACCGAGCTCTGGCCTACCTACCTGGTGGAACAGGCTTCCAACAGGTGAGATCAGGAGCCAAGCTGCCGGGTTACAAAGTTTCCGCGAGGGCCTGTAAAAAAGCGGACCTGTTCTAAAAGCCAGGCGTTTGGCCAGCCGGGATGATATCAACCGCAATAATAAGTAAACATCTGGCCTCCCGTGGGTTCATAAAAGGGGGAATAGAATAGAATAGTTGAAGCCATCTCTAGTTTAATATTTTATGTATTTTAATTAACTTATATTTATGATGTTTTAAATTTTTATGTTGTTGGAAACCGCCCTGAGCCTTCGGGGAGGGCGGTATACAAATATAATAAATAAATAAATAAAATAAACACAACACAACAGCTAACAGATCATTAAATAGTCCTCCAAACTGCTTTTTTGGGAAAAAATACAAATACCTTCTTAGTATTGAAGTGTATTTATTGGAATTGTCTTCGAACTGTGTCAGTTGCCTTTGAGAGACTGGAAGTAGTTGCCTTTCTGCAAGACTTGCTGAAACATGCTTTCTCCAAGAATATCTCCTTTGAAGCTATTGTCAGTTTAGCTTTTCCTAATACTTCTCCTTTCTCTTTCCCTAGATATCAAGACTTGAAATAGCTTGCTTCATCCATAGGAAGGTGTGTAAAGAGGTGACTGGGCATCAGGAAGATGAAGGAACAAAACAGGGACTTACAAGTAACATCCTGTGTAGCACACAGAGGTCCTGATCCTATACAAACAGCAGACAGAGGAGCTGCCTGTAGGTAGCCCAAATCCAAACATCATAAAGTTGCTCAGAGTTAAGTAGGGTATGGGAGAGAACTAAATCAAGAGCCTAGATTGCCAGCAGATGTAGGAAAAGTGTCCTGTCTCATAAAGAGTGACTTCATGCATGAAAATAGACTGTCGAACCTTTTCAGCCCATAGAGGCAAATAACACTACCAAGTGAGTAATATCTAATTAAGTCTCTATTAAAGGTACATGGCTTTTTTTCCCTTCTAGATAGCTGGCACCCTATAAATAGCAGAAAATAATCAAATATCTTATGGCACAAGGGTGTAGTAGAGCAGGGATGCACAGAAAGCTTCCTTCACTACAATTTTCAAACTTGGGGCAATGGTGTTTATGGCTTAAAAGCAATTTGTGTTCTTCCCTTCTGACCATGGACACTCAACAGCTGAGTTCTGAATGGGCAGTTACTTCTCAGGACCTAAAAGTACATACAGCCAGGCCTGCTTTTGGATCAGCCTTCCTGAAGTCTCTCATTTTGCATGAGAAGAAATAAGGTGAATCAGTAACTGTTTTCCTCCCTAAAAATAATCAAACCCTTTAAAGAGGTCTGCAAATTTTATTTGATTAAAAGACATTTCAAGGGTCCATTTGGTTTTTCCCCCCGATTCTTGCTCTCTTGAAACTGAATCCTCCTCCCATCTTTCTCTTTCTTCCCTTCCAGGTAGGAAGTTTGTTTAAAAAGATTCTGCACCATTTTTTTAAAATGTGAAAAAATAGGCATCACTGTCATTTTTTAAAAATAAAATCAAGTGGTATTAGAAATAGAGGAGGCAAATTTTGGGGTGAAATCAAGAATCAGTCGTATAATCCTAAGCAGAGTTGCACCCTTTTTTGTCTGCTGAAATCAATCGACATAGACTGATGTAACTCTTAGATGTGATGCAGATTAAACACTTGTGAAAACATGATATAATTGTGTACCATTACAATTATTATTATAGTTATGGTTGTAACAAATGGAGCAACTGCAAGAACTTACAGGCCTGCCCCAAGGAGTCTTCCCTCAAAGGCCAAAGCCTTTAGATTTCAGGTTTTTCCTGGGACTTTCCTGGGGTTTGATGACGGTAGGTATTGTCTGCTTGTGGCTCCAGTCTCCAGATTTCAGTATTCACAGATTTGGCCGCATGGAAAATTAGATATACTGATGGTGGTGGTGTTGATGATGATTAGTAGTAATAGTAGTAATGGTAGTGGCAGAAGTGGCAGCATGTATGTGTTAGATTACTTTTTGAATGGAAAAGTCAATGATATGTCTGTTATCTACTCAGCCATGTTGCCTAAATGGAGCCTTCATGTTCAACATATGAACATTTTTAACATATGAACCTGACAGTTGAGAACCAACATCTTATTGGTATTTATTTGACATTCATTTCAGAAATCTATAACTTACCATTTCAATTTTTAAAAAATACATGGCATATTATTTATTTATTAAATTTCTAGATCGCCCTCCCCTGAAGGGCTCAGGGTGGTGAACAACATAAAATTATACAATGTCATATAAAATCTATTCAATTTAAAACTATTTAAAACTAGCAACAATACATACAAAAAGGAACTTATATGCGACAGATGGCGGTAACCCCACTCCCCCAACCAAGCCCACTGGAGGCTTAGATCGTCTGGGGTCACAATCAACCCCGCTGGCCAAATGCCTGGCAAAACAGATCCATTTTACAGGCCCTGCGGAAGCTTTGCTCTAACAAGGTAAGCACAGCAAAATACAACTGTTGCTTCAATTGCTGCTCAATGGATGATCTGTTTCCCCTTTCTCTTCTTTTGTAGCACTACTCGCTTTTGATGACATTTGAAAGGGGAAAGGTCAGGAAAAAGTTGGGCAGGCAGGCTTAGGGAAGAAGCCTTGTTCTGTTTCCCTGCCCCTTGTGAAAAGGGTGACATTAAAGGACTCCAAGCAAGAAGAGCTTGAAATTCAGCTTCCAAGTATACTGCTTTGGCAATCAGTAGACTTGTTTCAGAACTGGTGATATATGCTTCCAGGAGCAAACACCAATAGCAAGCCAGGCTATCATATCCTGTGTGTTTTCAAAAGGAGGACAGGCTTGCTGCTGTTGCTGCTAATATAGCACAGCAGTGACAGGGTTCCAACACAGAAGGTTTCCCAGGTGATGTAACTTATTATAACAGCAGTGATTTAACAGCATTATATCAATATACTGTACACTTGTCTAGTTCAATTAAAACAAGGCAATTCTGTTCCTCATTTCCATGCCAAGGTATGCTTTTGTGTGTGTGTCTGTGTGTCACCAAAAGGGAAGTGACTTCCTTTAAAAAAAATTAAAGCTGGGAATTTAGAAACCCAGATGCGTATTTTGGTATAATAGTATATCGATATAATGATATTAAATTGTTGATTTTTAAAAAAACCCTCTTCGATTGGTTAAAAAAAATAGCTACCTTGGTGGAAATGGTTACTCTGTGGGCAGAGAAATTTGAACTTTTCAATTCACACAGCAGCCACCCAGGCTTTGCTGCAATCTTTGTCAAAACTTTGGAGTAAACTAGGTTTAAAAAAGGTCAGACTGAAGAAACTATAGGGGGTGCACAAATGCATCACAATTATGTGACCTCTCAGGTTAAAAAAATGCATTTTCCAACAGTATTGTACTGCGGGAAATAACCCATGTGGAAAGACATCTGGACTATGGCCGCTTCTGCACAGTTTAAATATCCTGGGTTGAGCAAGGGAAGTTTGAATGGTTCCCAGTCCTAAAGCGGGTTAGTCCTGCAATATTTCCCTCATCCCAGGATTTTCAAAAATCGCCAATTTGACGATTCTTTTCAAAAATCCCACGGTGCACTGCTACTATGCAAACACCACGGGAGCAGAAACAGTTTATTTTTCCCACCCAGGTGCCTGATCTCCCTGCCCCACTGCCTGCCCCCTGATCTCCCCACCTGACGTCATGTCAGTTTTTAACTCTGCTGAGCCACCGACCGTTGCAGCCGGCACTTCCTGAAACATGTTTTCTGCTCATGGTATCAACCAGGTGCCATTTCGCTTGGGTTAATCAGGAGTGAAGTCCCAAAATGTCCTGGGATGTACTGGTTGATTGGAGCACATACTTAGGGAGATGTGGACTTTGGGCCGAATGTTAGGGGGGGGGATCTCTTGTTTCCCCAAAAAATATGAGAACATGAATGGTAATGTGAAGCTGTACCCCATTGTTTTTTTGCTGCTGCTTGCCATGTTGAGGCCTGCTTTATTCAGAAATGGAAAAGGGGGGCTTTGTTTCCTCTGCTGCTGGCCCAAAACAACAGCCAATCAGAACATGGGACACCGGGGATGTTTGCGCATGTGTGGATATGCTTGCGGTGTAAATACAAAAGACCCAGGCTCGTGCAAAACAAACTGGAGTATTTCCTCCCAGTCTTCACTTGATTCCTTCACAGAAATGTGCAGCCGTGTGAAGGGAGAAACCGGGATAGAACAGACCTGGATTGTATGATACTGATTGTAACCTGGTATAATTGTGCAATGAAGAAACAGCCTATCTTGTCCAGAGTCACTCAAGTTTCTGAAGTTTCTAGTAAGACCAGCCCCACAGTTGGCTGCATTATAGTAATCCATAAAAAGAGATTACACAATGACAAGTTCACTTGGCTCCAAGAAGAGTACGTTTGGTGTAGGTCAAAGATAACAGCATAACTTTTTGTGTCATAAACTTTACTTGGTGGTCCAGGAAGAGATCTGGATCCTGAAACACTCTAGAAAAGCAGATTGCTCTTTCAGGAAAACTGTGTCCCATCCAGAACAGCAATTTCAACACTGCTTCAAGGGCCACCCACCATGAGCAACTCCATCTTGTCAGGATTAAGCTTCATTTTCTTCCCCTCCTGTAGCCCATAACTGACTTAAGGCAGTCATTCAAGGGTGATCCACCACAGCCATAATTACAACTCCCAGACAGCATTAAAATTCCAAGCTCAGCTCAGTGTCATCCCAGTTGCCATAGCAATTCCAGGAAATATAGTTTGTGGCCAGTGGTTATTTCTTCGTGCTAATGAAATGACCATTTTTCTTCAGTGAATTGAATCACAACTAATTGAGTAGTAATCAGTGCAAGCCCCAAAGTTCAGATAAATGTTGCCTTCCTAATGCTTTGTAGAAGTGCAGAATCCATTAACCATCTTCAAATGAGATTTTTTTAATTAGTTGAATCTTAGCAAACTATTACAGGCAGCATTGCTGCTATCTCGCCAAACTTTCCCATTTGTTTAGCACTGGGAGAGAAAAAAATTATTTTCAATTAACTGAAGTGCTGATAGTGTTTATGGTTTGTTTTCCTCTGTGAGAATATACACACAAAACAGCTGAATGAATGGCCTTGTCTCTTTTTCAAAAAGCACAATTCATAATTTTCTTTCCCAGATGCTTTCAGGAGGCAGTGAATGGCTACCCAGATGTCAGCTGCATACAGTCGCCTTCTATCCCCCTCCCGCTCTTTTAAAAGCAACACATTTTCATTACATTGAAACTTCTGAAATCTTTTAAGGGAGCTCCTTTTGGCCTGCAAATAAAACAGATACACACAGGCAATTCTCCTGACATTCTTCCATTTATCCAGGCCACAGTGGCTACCAGGTCAAGTCAAGACACTGATCTCCAGCTCCTCCTGCTGTGCATAGATGCAATAACAGAAGATTTAGCCAGTGCTCTCCTCCTTTACCCACTACACCTACACATTTATTTAATACCACAGTTGTGGTTACAACTGTGCAGAACATGTTTTTACCTCTGTCCTAACAGCAAATATCAGCAGGAGTTTTCTGCCTGTAGAAGCCCATGTCCACTTGGCAATCAGGAAAAACTAACTTTACATTCATTTCCCAAGAACAAGGATGAGTGGATTTGGCAAGTTCAACTTTTTATGGCTTACTGAGTTTTCTGTCTTGTGTTCTCTTTGTTTCAAATGACACTTTTAATTAGGAGAAGTTTTAAAATTAATTCCAAAAACAGTTTCCATACTTTCATTTTGTTTGCTCCCCTCACAATAACCAGGAAACTAATGTGCATATGTTCATTGGTGAAACGTAGCAAAAAATATTGATCTGATCATGAATGACAGCATCAAGAGATATTTTTTTTTGCAGTGTGTTAGTTAGGCATATAAGCGTGCATGCACATTGATGTACACTGCATCAATTTGACCCAGGTTTGAATCATCACTCTGTCATAGAAGACTTGTGGCATTCATACAGTCTCTGCCTAACCTTTCTTACAGGATTGTTTTGAGGATAAAATGGAGGCGTGGAGAATAATTTAAGCCACTTAGGATCCTCATTGGCTGATTCCGCATGGACCAAAAACAACAGTGTGAAAACGGTGTAAAAATTGTGTAAAAGGGTTTAAAACAGTGTAAAAGGGTTTACAGTGTTTTCACACCGTTTTCACACTGCTGTTTTTGGCCCATGCGGAATCAGCCATTGAGAAAGGAGGAGTTTTAATGAAGTAGATGAAAGAAAGAAACAAAGAAGAATTCACGTAATCACTTCCCTCTTTTGACAGAATGTACAAGTGGATTAGTAAAGGGGAAAAGATGGGCAGAGTAATTAAGTGAAGAAGTCAAACCCTTCATAGAACCAACTGCATACATATTATGCTGCGCAAAATTTTGAATTTTTTAAAAAAATGAAGCAATAGAGAACTCTAATAATTCAGTGCCACTCCAGAAACAAATGTAGATAATGCAGAATTTCAAAATTCAGAGGGTAATTTGCCTGAGAAACATCTCTAAACCATGCAAAATGGGATTAAAATCTAACAGCAACAAACAATTTCCAAGGAAGTTAATTCATCTCTGGTTTTGAAAATCATTATGAATTATCAAATTGCACATGTAGGTAGCATCATGCAGCATCATGAAATGTGTTCTGAGGGTAGGCATATTAGCTTGGTAATAACACTGTGTCCCAGGTTTTATCCCTGGCATCCCCAATAATAGAATCAGATAAAAGATGATGTTAATGATGTTTGTCTGAGATCCAGTAAAGTAATTGCCAATCAGAGTAAACAGTATGCATGGACCAAAAGTCTTAGGCAGTTTACACATAGCCCAAATATAACAGGCTAAGGAAGCTATTTATCCCTTTTGGGGAAGAATTTCGCACAGGGCTCTCCCCCAAAATGGGTCAAGCCCATTTTATTTCCCTTAACTGAAGCTTTACAAAAGTCACTACAAAAGTCCCTGGCCCCTCGATGATGCGACTGGCCTCCACGCGGGCCACGACTTTTACTGCCCTGGCCCCGGCCAGGTGGAACACCCTTCCTCCAGCTGTCCGGGCCCTGCAGGACCTTGGTGAGTTCCGCAGGGCCTGTAAGACCGTGTTGTTCCACCGAGCCTTTGGAGTGTCCAGCCGCTGATGTGGTGCCCCCTCCTTGTTCTCTGCTCTCTGCTCTTTGCCCTTGTGTTGTTCCATCAAGCCCCCCCCCCATATTGAGGGGCCGCTCCCTTTTCGGGGTAGGTTTTAAATTGGGGTTCTTTGGATGCCTCTTGCTTATTTGCTTATTTATCTATTCATTAATTATTAACCACTGTTTTAGGAAGTTTTAAGATATTTTATTGCTTTTAATTGGATGGAGCCTATGTATTTGTTCTCTTATGTATGATTTGCTCCTTGTTTGACATTGTTGTTCACCGCGCGGAGCCCTTCGGGGATCGGGCGGTATAGAAATCGAAACAATCAATCAATCAATCAATCAATCAATCAATAAATAAATAAATAAATGATCACTAGACAAGATCATTAAAAACAAGTTACACACATTACTAGTGTGTTGTACAGAAACCACCTTACTCAGTACCAGGCACCTTCATATGTGTTCTGACACTGGTGGGAGACACAGCTTTTAATTAACTGACACTCAGAAAAGGTATTAAGTAAAAATGGCTACAAAGTACTTAATATGTGATAACATGGAAACATGTGGCAGAATAAGACATAGTTCCAATACTGTCACTTCTTTTGTGCTAACCTGAAGCACTTGTTTCTGTACCAACCCTTCCTGAGGCATATAATTCTGTGTCATTCCTATATGATTCCCAGAATATAATGGAGATATTCTGGCTCAGAGCTATTGTGCCAAATTGATCATTCTTGGTAACTCAGCAAATGCACGAAGTTACTTTTCTGCATACCAAAGATGTTCCATTTTTCTTGTTATTCGAGAATGAGAAAAAAAAAGAATACCAGGAAAGATTTAAGAAATTGAGTCTTTTTAGCTCTAAATAAAGTGTCCACCAAAAAAATTATAGTTCTTTCTCTTCTGCTGGACCTTCAAAGGAATTCCCTTCATCATGATGATGTTTTTGAAGTTGTAGCATCTTCCTTCCCTACATGTGTTCATTTGGATAAGCCAAATCAAAAATAAAGCTGGAAAAAACTGGCTTTCCAGGTATAGTTGAAATGCTGAAAAAATCAGCACAAGAGCTTTTCAGCTTTTTCATGGCTCATGTAAGGTCACAGATAATTTTTTTTAAGTTTTAAAAATTGAAAGTTTACTTGTGAAACTGTCAACTGGGCTTTAAATGTTAACCAAATTTTTTACCTTGGCTGGTGCTCTCTTGAGCTTCCAGGTGGGTTCTGCTAGGTGCCCCCACTTGTTGGAATGTTCTGAAAGGATCGATTCCCTTTTGCTCTTTTCCTTCCCTTTGGCTGGTTTCCAGGGCAACAAGGAGAGGAGGACAGGCATCTTGAAAGGACAAATAAGAAAACAAGATGAAACTTTCCTATTTGGCCAATGGCTGCAATGCATTTTGCATTGCATTTTTGCTACGTTGCTGCAGTCCTGCTGTGGGAGGACTTTTAGAGAGGGGAGGATGGAAATGGGGGCAGAAAATTAGAGTGGCTGATGGAATTTCAGGTTAGGAATATCACTGTTCTTTGACTAATGACAGGTGTTTCTTTGGGGGGGGGGCTGGATTTCTTTGCATGGCCAAAGGAGGCCTTACTCCAACAGATCTCATTTCAGACAGAGGTTTGAGAAAGGTCAGTGCAAAGTTTGGCATTAGCTGCTGCTTCCTCTTTCTGATGCTTTGATTGCTATATTCTTGGACTACTGCCTGCCTGCATTGGATTCCTGCTGCCTATCTGCTGGCTGGAGAAGATGTCAGTTTGAAATAATTGGGTTTTTAAAAAATAATTGGGTTTATTTTGTAGTTCTGTGAAGTATTTTTATTGCATTTTTTCTTTGGCCTGTTTGGGGGGGGGGAGGTCAGGGCTTTGTGAGGGCTAAGAGAACTTCAATTGTCTATTTCTGAGCACCCCATTTGGGGAAACTGGGAGACAACAGAATTGGATTACCCAAACCAAATTCCATCTAGAGAATCCCCAGTGCTAGAGCAGAGCATCCCCACACCAGCCTGAAAATGATATCCTTGTTCTGGGCACACTGATTGCCTCCTGCAGTCCCACCCCTGTTTGATATGCGGAGGCATCTGCTAACTTTAAATATCGTGTAACAGGACAGCATGATTTCTGGTATTAAGCCTAGTATTATAGCCTGGAACAGGATTTCTATCCTCTGGAACCATTGGGTTCACCTAGGTTTGCCAGCTCCTGGTTGGGAAATATCTGAAGATTTTGGGGGATGGAGCCTGAGAAAGATGGGGATTAGGGAGAGGAGAGACTTCAGTGGGTGTCAGGATCTGTTAACCTCCCTGTAATAACCAGACTCTTGAATTCAGACATTGGTTATTGAACAGGAACACTGCAAACAGGATACAAGCAAATCATTCTGGAACTAAGTTCCAGTACAGTTTCTGGTTAATACCCCTTTCCCCAGTACCTCTCTATCCCCCTCCCTCAGCATCCCAGTAGGGTGAAATCACTGGAAGCATTCTCAGGCTGTGCAAAGTCTCCAAGGCCAAGGCAAGAGATAAGGACCAGGTGCCGGCTGCCTTGAAGGGTGAGAAGAGTTGCTGCACATCTAAAAGTGATGTACCAGTTTCTCTAGCCAGCTTATCCAAAGACATGAGCAAAATCTGGACTGGACTATAACTGCTCCAGACACTAATATTCTGGAACTAATACAAAACATGAAACTTACTACTGAACATTACACTCTCCCATATAATTTATCTTACCCTTACATGTCTATTGTGCTCTTGTGTAGTCTTTGCAGGTACTCCTTGCACATCTAGCCTTTACACATAGTCCCAGTCCCCTGCACCTGTCCACAGAATCCACCTCGGTATTGAAAGCAAAGCGAACCCACAATGCTGCTTGTGCACTCGAACCTTCCTGGGAACCAAGTCTTTTGACTTTCTTGGAGGAGATGCTAATCATTTTCCATTGCTCATTAGAATGGCAAATAAAGATTTTCACTTTTGGAGATCACATGTTTTTCTTATATAGTCCCAACTGACAGTCTCCTCTATTATAAACTTAAGCATAGAAATGTCAAGATTTCTGCTCTGGAGCTGCTCCGTTTTTGCAGTTCTCTGCTCTTCTCCATCTTATATACAGCTGGTCTAGAGTCTTGTTATCTGAGGACATAATCACAACATGAAAACAGGCCAAAAGATGTTAGGGAGCTACACTCAGCAAGCCAAGAAGGAGGGGGATTTTTTTGCCGCTTCAGACAGCCTGCATGCTTTGTAAATAAATGGAGGAGCTGAGCCCCAGGGCATCCAATCTGGTCCCATTCAGCAGCACTAAATTCACTTTGAAGAGAAAAAAATCTGTCCATAATTTCTCAGCTTTCCAGCCCCTATGATTCACATTAGCATTTCCTTAAGGTAACATTAAATTGCAGGGCCTTCGAATGTCTGCTGACAAAGGAATACCTGCCCTACCTTCCCCAACAGGCATGTAGGTTTTTCCATCCAATCATATCCAGCACCACGGCTGCCAAAGCAGTTACTTGAAATCATCTCCATGGCAACTTCAGAGAGTGCAAGGAGTAGCTAAATATTAAGGGGTGGAGACAGGAGTCTCTGAGTGTGAAACAAACAAACAAATGCTGTGATAATATTCTAGCAGAATGAATTTATGGGTTATGACATTCCTAAAATATCTTTATTTAATAATGAAAACTTCATTATCCAGCCCTGTGCTAAAGTGTTGCAGTGGGTCCTGAGTAAATCCCCTGGAATATCTTTCATCTTGACAGAAGTTCTAAATTACAGCATTAGTACTTGAGCTAAGAAGAAGTTACAGCCCATTTTGCTTGTCCAGGGAAATAAGATGCACGTAGCTACTGAGTTAGTTATTGAAATCTAATGACTGGGAATATTAAAATGGAGTATGAAAAAAAATCTCTGGAAGTTCTGGGGGATAAATTAAGTGATAAACCTTGAATGTTTACTGGAGTTTCATTATTTTATGAAAAAGTAATTTATCTTTATTACACTTGAGGCTATTATGTTTCATATCATTAAGAAATCCAAGCATGAAGACCTTAAAGCTAATTTTCAAATCCAACTATCAGAACTAATTATATTTTTATTTTTTATATAGCAGATATAACTCTGTCCTCCTTCATTTATGGGTTTTGACCTCTTGGTAGAGCATGTTTCTGTGAATTAAATAAAACCTGTCTTGGTTCATGGCTCATGTCTACTTTATAGTAATATCCTGTGGGTGTATATGCATTTTTGGTAGATACTTAAAAATTATATAGCCAGGATGCCCAAAAGACAGGCTACAGCTCCAAGGTCTGTTAAGAGGGAGGATGTGAGCTTTCAGGTGAGACCAGGGGCTCTCCTGGAATTACAGCTCATTGTCAGATAAAGGAGATCAGTTCTCCCGGTGAAAAATGGATGCTTTGTACAATGGACTGCATGGTTCCTGTCCTTCCCAGGTTCCATCCCTAAATCACGAGGAGTTTCCTAACCTGGATCTGACAACCCTGCCTCCTCATCCTTGGCAGGTGGCCATGGGAGACCTGGCAACCTTAGTTAAGAGATCTTTTTTTCTGAATCAAAAAACAGTACTGAACTAGCAGAGGTGCTGTACACACCCTAATTCTCAGAAATTTCCCAACCTGGTGTTGGAAACCCTAGGGGACAAATCCATTTTAAAAAAAGATGATAGCATTTCATCAATAAAGATGGTCTACCTGTGAAACTTGGTTTTATTGCAAGGTACATTTTACATTATCTCAAAACACATTATCTCAAAACATAGATAGCTCTAAGGCAGAAGATAATTTAATCAAGATCATTAATTAGTTCAGTTCATTTGGGGGATGGGAAGGGATGGCATTCTCCTAGAGCTGGAAAAATACCTCAGCCAGCAATGTGTGACAATTGAACTTTTAAATTTACTTTGGCTGTGTTCTCCTTCTTGCAAAGTTCATTTTCAACAGAATGGGAAAGTGAAATAACAGAATAGCTCAGTTTTAAATAAGGCTCACCAGGAGTTACCCTTGAAAGCCTAGAACAAGAAAAGTTGGTAAACATGTAGAGTGCTTTTACTCTCCATGAAGTAATTGAAATTAACTGCTGTACACTTGGAGTTAAGAGAAGGGACTTCCCAATCATAGGGATGGCTTGAAGAGAAGTTTAAGACTTTTTGAAAAGTCAAGTCAGCAATTATCAAAAATAATTCACTTTAGTTCTTCAAAGAAGCTACATAGATATAAAATATTAGTTAAGAAAATTCTAAAGGTCAAAATATACATTCTAAGGGTCAAGATATACATTACATGGGAGAACTAAAAATCGGTATCCTGATGTATTTTTTTACTTTTGCAAAGTAGCCACAGGGGCAGTTTGGTTTGGCCCTGTGATATTGTAAGCAGGGTATATGTCCCCCCTGATTCATTTTCCTGAGAAAAAATATCCCTCAAGCTGGTCAGGTACAATGTGTGTATGCCTGTATTTTTCCCTTTGAAGGTGATTTTAAGTTGTTTTTTTTAATGGTAAATTCTATCATGGATCTCTCACATATAGTGAAGTTTCACATGAGCTGCAATATGAGTAGAAAGATAAGATACCTTTCCTACTGGCGGAAGTGACTTTGATTGGTGGGAAACCACCTTTGTATCCAAATACATAGTATTTTCTAACTCATAGCAGTTATACCCTTCAGTGCTGGCACTTTGCTTTCACCTTCTTACATCTAATACATGCACACACCCAAGAGATGTACCCCATTGTTGTTTTTATTTATTTATTTGTTCAATTTATATACCGCCCTCCCCCAAGGGGCTCAAGAGTATCAAGGGGAAATCACACCCGGGGGGCAACACCTCCTATGGGGTTGGGGCTCAGACTCAGCCCCGCCCCCTGCTCTTCATGCAGGCCAGCTTTTGCCTCCTCAGGTCCTGGGGATGGCAGGAACTGGCCTGCAGAGAGGCAGGGGGCGGGACTCAATCTGAGCTCTGCCTCTTCCTCTCTGCAGGCCAGCTCCTGCCATCCCCAGGGCCTGGGAAGACAAAAGCCAGCCTGCATGAAGGCTAGGGGCAGAGCCTGGCACCCTCCCATGTGACAGAAAGGCATGCACCCTGGGACATGAGTGACCCCATGTCCCTATAGGTCATACACCTCTGCCCATTGTATATTATGATATCTCTTGTTCATTTACATGTGTAACTTAGATGATATGCAGTAGATACTCCTCACCCTATATCTACTGTAGCATAACAAAAAATGTTGTATGCAGTGGGAGCAGCAGTGGCGTAGTGGCTAAGAGCAGGTGCATTCTGATCTGGAGGAACTGGGTTTGATTCCCAGCTCTGCCTCTTGAGTTGTGGAGGCTTATTTGGGGAATTCAGATTAGCCTGTACACTCCCACATATGCCAGCTGGGTGACCTTGGGCTAGTCAAAACTTTTCGGAGCTCTCTGAGCCCCACCCACCTCACAGGGTGTTTGTTGTGAGGGGGGAAGGGCAAGGAGATTGTAAGCCCCTTTGAGTCTCCTGCAGGAGAGAAAGGTGGGGATATAAATCCAAATCCAAACTCTTAATACTCTTTCAATTCAGCCCTTCTTTCTTTAACCACATTCACTGTTTTTGTCTCATTCTACCCTATGGCTACAAACTGCTGTCTACTTGAGGATATGCTAATGTTGATGATCAACATAAATTCTACTCCGTGACCTCTCTTTAATTACATGTTTGTATGAGTGAAAGGGTAGCAAAACCATAACAAAGGGTTAAACTGCATTACCTGAAGAAAGGCAACCCATTTGAATACAAATAATCAGTACTCTACAGATTATCTTATTACCCTTCTTGCATCGACCTTTGCACAGTTCATAAATGGACTTTTTTGTCAACAGGTCATTTGCAATTAACTCTGCTTTTCCAGTCTAAAACTAAAGGTGGGAAATGAGCTACCTAGTTGCCCAGTACTCAAAGGAATGCCATAATTAAAATGGGATGTGACTATCTTCTTAAATATAGTGCTTAGTTTATAAACCCACACTGAGTAATGTGTGAAATGGCTGATAATCTCTCTTTCCACTGGCATACACTATACTGAATAAATATTTTTTAATTAGCTCTCTTATATTTTAATAGAATGTATGCCCTTGTTATGACTTTTTATCAAAGTTCTCAGAAACTGAATACTTCCCAGTTCCATAGCTAGGTTAGAGATCTTTGGGTCACATCAATTTTCTGCTTTGGGAGAAAGAAAATTACTAAATGCCATCATTAATGAGAAAGAAGTTTTGAAAAGATGCTATAGTCAATAGTGTTATGTGAAACAGTTGTATGCAGCTAACTACTGGTGAATCTGGCTTAATATTATCTACTCTGAATAATAGGAAGGCAAGTAGGGATCTTTCCAGGATCCTGTCACGCAAAATCCTTTAACTGGAGACACCAGGGACTGAACATAGGATCTTCTTCATGCAAAGCATGTAACCGTCAGTAAGGTATGTCCCCCCTTTGATTTTCATATGCTCAGAGGGAATGGAAGATAAAAGTGAAATTCAGTTGTTATCAGATTCATAAGGGGGATCGAAGCTTTCTTAGACCTGAACTGCAAGGGGCCAACAACAGCGCCCCAGGGATGGTAAACACACCGCCAATGGGGCGCTGTTCGTACAGCTGCCGCCTTTGAAGCAAGGCGGTGCCATCTTTTCCCCCCGCAACTGGTGGGGAAATGCTGTTTTAATACTCACTCAATGAGTGAGGTTTTTTTGGAACAGCATTTCCCAGCCTGTGCCAGGCAAATGGCACCAGGGTGGAGGTGCCGTTTTTAGGTGCCTCCATTTTTTCCTTCACTTACCTTACCCTTCAACCCCCGGGGGTTGGAGGGCAGCGTGGATGTGCCTCTCTGTCCCTAAAGAGCTCCGCAGCGATGGAAGTTAAGAGGGGAAGCAAAAAAGAGGCACCTCTGTGGGCTGCTGCAGCTTTGGGGCCACCCACACGGGACTGTGAGAGCGGTCCTGAGGCTCCACTGACATAAATTATGTCGGTGTGCAGCCACTTCTTTGGCCCATGCAGAATGGGCCTTAGGGAAAGATTGTGGATAGCAAAATCTTCATATATGAATATAGTGCTGAAATATGTGAAAAGTTTGGTTACTCCTAAGTATTACAGATTGGTGTCTTCTGATGGTGCCAAGATGGTTCGGTGTGTATTTATGTTGACTTAAAATAGCTGAACACTTTATTCTTCCAACCATAGATGACATCCTTCCAAGATTAGCCAGTGCCCATGTATTTTAACTGCTGGATGCTGCAAGTTGATTTTGTCAGATTTGCATGGAGCCTGAAAGTGCAAAACTAATCATGCTCATTACTCCTTTTGGCTGCTTTCCCCCCACAGATTGCCATTTGGAATTTCCAGCATTCCAGAGTTATTCCAGAGAGAGATGACTCACCTGTTACAGCACGTAAAAGGCATAAATGAGGCCGTTTTCTCATGGCCAAATTGTACCATTGTTAGCATGGGGAATATCCCAGTGCAGCCTGGAATTCTTCATTGTCCTTGAAGCTGAATTGGGTCTGCCCCTGAGTTGCACTACCATTTTCCCATTTCCCTACAGCTTTTAAAAAATGCCAAACTGGAGGTTCTTCTGAAATGCCCCAGTGTGACTCTGCTTGCCTCTGTGTGCTTCAGCTGCCATGAAAACATCACAGCAGCAGAATCGGGGCCATTTTTCCCACCTTGCCATTCCGCCCCGCCCCACCAATCAACAGGCGCACCCCTGCTTTTCTGACAGAAATCCTTGTGTGTGAGAGAGAGAATTGGTGCCCTGCCATTCTGGGTGCCTCCACACACCACTTTTCTGTCTAAGATCCACAGTTTATCCTTCTGTGGTTTTTTTTCCACAGTGAAAGTGAGTGGGGGAATGGTGGGAGAATCTGCCAATCAGAATATGAGAAATGAAGGTTGTCTGTGCATGCACGGAAGGGATTGCGGAAGAGCTCGCAATGCAAATGGGAAAGCCCTGGGCCCGCATGGAAACAGCTGGGGCAAATTCATCACCCCTGCCTCAACTCCCGGGAAGAACCGGGGAGTTGTGCAAAATCAGAAACAGGGGGGAAAGCGCCATGGCACATAAGATCCAGGATTTACCACAGGGCCTTACTGTGTCATATGAACTCATTTTTCATGGTCAGTGTATTGTTATTCCCACTAAGAAAAGGCAGTACATATTACACCAACTTCACACTGGACATCGAGGCATTACTAAATGCAGAGAATTTGCACTACTTTCCATGTGGTGGACACAAATTAGTTAAGACCTTACATCTTTCATTCAGAACTGTGAATTTACTTCCAGAATCAGAGGCCCCTTCCGCACACGCAAAATAGTGCATTTTCAAACCACTTTCACAACTGTTTGCAAGTGGATTTTGCCATTCTGCACAGCTTCAAAGAGCACTGAAAGCAGTTTGAAAGTGCATTATTCTGCAATTTACTTTGCAGAATAGACCAGAGACTCCTTCGCTGCAAATGGTGCATTTTACCGAAACCACTTTCCTGGCACTGGTACGCTTTGGTGGTTTTGCCGGAATTTCTTGCGCACTGAAACAAAGGCATGAGAAAGCAGTTTGAAAGTGCGGTAATACTCCATGGTAGACTAGAACTCAGAATAAGGGACTAGAATGATTCTCGAACCAGCATTGAATCTCCTACACCAGATCCAGTTGAAGCTCAGCTGGCAGCAATGAACACTTCCTTTCCTTGACTAACCACAGAGTAACTTCAAGACGTACAGTGATCATAAAAACTGCATGATATAGAGACTGATGTGTAAATAGCAATAGCAACCTAATATGGGGCAGAATACTCCCCAGATGCTATTCTGGTGCCTGATAATCCACGCATCACCTCAAGCTAGGATGTTAACCTGTATATATAGTAATTGTGTATATTGTTATTCAGATAATTCTTTAATTTAATATATATTCAAAAAGGGGGAAGATGTGGTGATGTGTGCCTTTAAGTGTTTGAATTAATGGATGGAGTTAAGAAACCTGGGAAAAGCAATAGCTGAGACCTTAGGGAGTTCAGATAAAACACCCTGCAGACATTTTAAAAAGATCTGTTTTGGGGTTTTTTTTGTTTGCTTTGCATGGAGAACACAAGCATTGCCTGCCAAAATGGTTCTTTTTTTCCTGCCTGCTGACTGATGGAGCTCTTCTGAGTTTCATAGTTGCACCTGCCATTATGTGTGCTACTGTGAAGATTCTCCTGTCTCAGCCATTTGGTGAAGGTTTCCCATGGAGGTTTCCTCTGCTTGCAGCTCATCCCCACCGATTTCACTGTAAAAAGTACATGAATAAAGTTTATTTTGCCTGGTGATCCTATATACGTGTCATTTCCCCCTTTTTTTGTTGTTTTCAGGGGGGTGTCTATGAAGATATGATGTCACAAATATGTGCATATTGCAAATTCTTGTGTTCTGTCATCGTAGCTTTGCAGACATCCCAAGAAACAAACAAGCAAAACAGAAAAAACAACACAAGCATGGGATTGTCAGGCAAAATAAACTTTATTCATGTATTTTTTACACTGAAATCATGTGCAGATGAACTGCAAGCAGAAGAAACCTTTGTGTGAAACCTTCACCAAATGAAGGCAGGAATGGAGAATCCCTGCAGCAGTAACCAAAATGGTGGGTGTGAGCTGTGAAAATGAAAGTAAAAGAGCTGGGGAGAGGGAGAAAGAAAGCTTCTCCTGCCTGCCTTTGTTTGCAAAGCAAGAAGTAGATGTCTTCAACCCGTCTTTAGGAAAAAAGATCACTAGTTTAACATTTTTTTAAAAAAGGTTAAAAAATGAAACGACATGAAAAAATTGGGGGGAGAGAGCTGTGAAAAATTCTTCCCCAAAACACTTTTTATAACATCCTCAAGACGCTATAATTGTGCTGTGTGGAAAAGGCTATTGACAGCTTTTGTGTAGCTGTTTATAATTCTAACTATTATTGTTAGTTATAAATAAACCTGTGTTAAACTCATGTTGTTTATCACAACAGTGTGTCTGTGTTAAGTGTCTGACCAATGGTGACCCTAGATATCAGTGTTCTCCAAAACATCCTATTGGTAACAGCCTTGCTCAGATCTTGCAAACTGAGGGCCATGGCTTCCTTTTAAAGAGTCAATCAACCTCATGTTGGATCTTCTTCTTTTCCTACTGTCGTTAACTGTTCCTACCATTATTGCCTTTTCCAGTGACTCTTCTCACAATGTGACTAAAGTACAATAGTCTCAGATTAGCTTCTAGGGAGAGTTCGAGCTTGATTTGATATAGAACCCACGTATTTGTCTTTTTGGCTGTCCACAGTAGCCATAATACTCTTCTCCAAACCACATTTCAAAGGAATGTTTTTTCTTCCTGTCAGCAGGGCTACAGAGGAGTTCAGTCAGACTTACAAGCCCTTATTTCATTTCATATGCAAGGTGAAGCTATTTTTGTAAGCCACCTTGAACCATGAGGAAAGATGGGGGTATGAATGAATAAATGTACACATTCTTAAGTAAGGCCTTACATGAGACAAAAATGCTATATAGCAGTGCTCCACAGTACCAAGCTGATTGTGGGGCCACAAGTGGTTAAGATTATATATCAAAATGGCTTCTTGGTTCCCAAGCAATGATCTGGAGGTCTGTGTGTTCCCAATAAATCCAGAAATTAATGGACCCTGGTGTATAGTATTTGTTTTGTATCTATGTTTTGTATCGGGCGGTATATAAATTGAAAAAATAAATAAAAATAAAATAAAAATGTAGGAGGCAAATATATGATGCAAAACTGCTTCTCTTGCATACAAGATCTCCCCATTGGGCCTGGGTAAAATTGAGAAACATCAAAAGCTAATGTGAGCGTTTTTATTGATTTTTTTAAAAAGATAGAATTCCTGCCCTTGTGCATCTGCAACATTGTTTAATGTTGTTGTGTAGATGATAAAGGAAACATGAAAATTACTTAATGAAATTAGCTAAAGGAAAATGTATTCCCAAAGAACATGAGCATGTATTTATTAGGCACCATGAAACATCCATAAAGGGATCAATGGTTGAATTAACAAGACACTCTAAGTAACCAGGGTGAAGAAAGAACAGCCTTAGTGAGGTGCTTTCAACAGAATTGATAATGATGCCTCCACAATAAACCCAAAATGCAATAAAGAGAATAAACTACTCCTGGCATCTGGCTAATCAATGGCTTGTGAAGAGATGGAGGTCATAAAGTGCCTAGGCGGCATTAATTTTATGAGAGATGTTTATAGTATTAGATCATTTTAAAATAATTTTGACTGAACTGCTCTAAATGAATAGCGGTTCTATGCCCATTTAGTTTTGACAAATGGACCAAGGGGTTGTGAAGTGCAAGAACATGTCAATATTGGGTATATATAATGTATTGAATTCTGTATTGAATTCTGAATATTGTGCTGATTAGTTAATAGGTGTTTTCATTTACAACATATTCATTGATGCTAGTCTGAAGCCATTTTAGTTATAAAAGTGGAGCCAAAACAGATTTAGAAGTGAAAGTTCTACACAAGATTACAAAGTAATAATGGTTAGTTTGAAGAAGATGTGAGGAAGGGGACAGCCTGACTATCAGATTTTTGAGATGACACTCTGAAAATGGTTGCAAAAGAGACAGATGAATGCTTGGAAGTTAGAAAATGGCAATTAGAGTGAGATCTGTGGCTTTCAAACATTTTATTATGATGATTCTGTAACAGCATTTTATCCTCATTCTGGACCAATCTGTCAATTTTCCTGGCCTAAAACTGAACCCTTTTTTGAGACCTATAAATATACATTAAAAGAATGGGAAAAATCAATTATTTAAATCACTTTCCAGATCAAATGCTTGTAATCTGATGACTCATTGCAGGGGCAAATCCATAAGACTGAAGTTACCAAAGGAACACCCAATAAAAAGAAAAGACCAGGAGACCATGACCAAGAGGCGGAGCCCATGCTTTGCATGCAGAAGACCCCAGGCTTAATCCCTGATATCTCCAGTCCTAGGTCCACACATGTCGGACCCCACATGTCGTGCCTGAGACTGCTGCCTGTCAGAGTAGAACTAAATGGCCCAAAGCCCTGAGTATAAGGCAGCTTTTTGTATGTATTCAAGAAAAGAATTCCAAAACAAGACTTCCTTTGAAAGAAGAAATGAATAAAAACATGTCATTTTGTATGCATAGTCAGGATGTCATTTCTTCACAAGACTTATTTAAAGAAAATTTTGGATTTATGGAATACATGAATGAGAAGGTTTTTTTTTCATATATTTACTGGTTGGTAAATAATTTTAATGTTTTCTGGCTTTAAATACTATGCGGAGTATACAAAAGCCATTGCAGTTAATTGTCCTTAATGTTAATTATACATTGTTCACCAATGTGCTTCCCCTTGTTACAGGAAGACTTGCTGTACATTTTTTTCTTGAACATTGCACATAAAACCATTTTACCATTTTTATATCCAAAATGTATCCCATCTCAATTTATTTGACAGATATAAAAGTCTTCTAATCAGTTTTGTACTCCTGTGTAGAACTTTTACCTCTAAATCTGCCCTCTGTGACCATTGCCATTATCAGCGGTTTTCTATCAACATTAAGGGGGAGAAATGAAGAAACAAAACCTGTGGAAAATTTCAAATGAACAAAATCTGTTTCTGAGTATTAACATGATAGTCTTACTCCAGTGAATAATAACAACCCAGCCTTCTGGATCTGTGTGCATAGGACCCATGTACTAAAATTTAGTGACCATCATGGGGCTGTTTGCTCCTGCTTTTAGTGCTATGTGACAAGCTAGGAAGCTATTTTCCTTACTGCCTATTCATCATTTTCTCAGCCATATACTCCCCTGACAATTAGGCTCTATTTTATCTGCATTCATCCAGGGTTTTGTTATTATTGTCTTCCTATTTTCCTTTGCAGCAAATCAGCAAGTGACAGTTCACTGGTTCCGATCAGATTTGTCTAGTTTCTGTAGTGTGTATTACTTGCACTGTTTTTTCTTCCCAAACCATTATATGTTACTGTTGGCATTTTTGTTTCTTTGGCAGATAGAGAACCACATCAACCAGATATTTAGCCAAGCGCCAAAAATGTTCTCATAGCCAAGCCTTTCCCAAACTGTTCTTTTACCTCAAGTGCTAAATTCTCAACGTAAGTATTAGGAAATTCAGAGATCTGCACATCCAATCTCAACAATTCTTTATATTCTATGAAATATAGGTTAGATTTTGCAGCTGTCTGATGGATAAATATTCAAATAGTCATTTGTGACTTCAGAAAATAATGGTTTAACTCCTCTTCCCTCCACAAATGTATCAGCCAAGCTCGCTTTCTTAACAAAGAGTATTGTCCTTTCCAGAATACATAACATAGGCTCATTCCGCACATGCAGCATAATGCACTTTCAAACTGCTTTCAGTGCTCTTTGAAGCTGTGCGGAATAGCAAAATCCACTTGCAAACAGTTGTGAAAATGGTTTGAAAACGCATTATTCTGCGTGTGCAGAAGGGGCCATATATTGTATTTTCTTGAATAAGTATCTTGGCAGTGTCTTTGCCCGCATTTATGGCATTATCCTTCCTTTACACGTTTAATTGACCAGCTTTATATTGCTTTGTGGAACCAGAGTATCACATTTAGGCTTGGAGATTTGGGTGCACCGAATCCTGGATTTGGACCGAATCTGGGAGCAGTTGGGCATATTCGGACCAAAGTCAGCCCAAATATGTCCTGCCCAAATATTCGCAAATCCGAATGCAAGGCATTCGTGGTTTTGGGGGTATTTTTTGGTGTTTTTTGTGTTTCAGCCTGCAGGGGCACGTTTCTAAAGCTAGTGGCACCATAATTTCAGAGTCTCATCCAGAGACTGTCCTGATGATGTCACCTAGGATTGGTGAGGTTTGGTTCAGGGGGTCCAAAATACCGTGGGGTATTTTCCTGGGTTTCTGCAAAATCTCCAATTAGTTTAGTCCATTGTGCCCCAGCCTATGTCCATGATGTTACCAGAGAGCAGATAATGCTGTTTTTTGCTTACTTTATTACATGGATTTTTCCATGAAGCTCTTCTAGTATTCTCATATGTTAGTTAGCTGGTAATGTTTGCATTCTGAATAAGGAATAATTATCTGCAGGCATTAAGTACCATATAGACTACACTCTCAGCTCCAATGTATTGTATGCTATCATATTACTAGGACAAAGAACATAATTCTCTGTAATTTATATATTTCTACCAGATGGAATTAGCCAACAATAACTGGGATTGGAATAGTTATATATTGCTTTTAGGATTATATGATCCTTGCTTTGTAGAAACTTGATGATATCAACACCATTAATACTTCTATCTAAGGATGCTAATTTACAGCATATTTCCATTTCTAGCCAGTACAGTAGAAACTTTCCTTGTTTAAAATTAACATTTGATTTTATGTAGAATCAGGTTAAAAGGAACTTCCATTATTTTATGTATTGCCTTGTCCATTGTTTCTAAGAAAAAGGTTATCCATTGATAAAGTAGTCAGAATATAAGCCTTCAGCAGTGTGACTGGCCATGCATTTTATAGGTACGTTACCTTCTCAGTTCTATTGCACCTTTGATTAATATTGGGACTGTTCTTTAATGTGGGCTTCATGCAGAAAAGCTACTTTGTACTTTGACTGTTTTTCAGTTAACATGCAGAAAAATCAATGAAATTAGGCAGGTAGGAAGCTAGATTATTGCAGGGGGAGAGATGATAAATATTCAGTGTGACATTAAATATTAATGCTAATGGCAAAAGGGGAGGGTTGTGATTTATCTTTGTATTGTAATGTATTAGTATATTTTAAGTGCTCAATATTACAAAATAAAGCCTTTTGTTTAGTTTGAAAATATTTGAGCCTCTCCTATCCCTTACAGTGGCAAGATAAAAACTCTGTGCATGTTTCTAGTATTTCCAGTCCCTTGCTGGTACTGCCAGTGGAAATCTCATGTACATATATAATTATGGATTATGTTTCCTTTCTGTACATACACATACAAACCAGGAGCTGACAGCCTGGTACTAAAATTAACTGTGACAAGATACCATTTCCCCATGGAGCTGTTCAATAGGCACTAGGACCCAAGTGGTGCATTCTAAAACAAAGACAGGGCAGATGAAAGTACAATTTTACTTACTTCTTTTTGTTGAAAAGGATATAGAATCACAGTTTCATTGCAAACAGTACAAGAGAGAAGCTTTTAAAGTTCATACTTTAATGAGCACCCCAAATTGTTCTGAATTATATTGCAAATGTTTTACATATACATATTCTTAACATAGTTTTCGCATGACTATTCCTGTTACATATCTGCCATCTGCCCAACCCAGCCAATAGGGGGGAAAACCCCTTGCAAAGTAAGCACTTCCTTGGTATCTCAGTCCTAGTATGGCATGAGGTGGGGTGGGGTGAGGCTGTGTGATTTGTATCCGAGGCGGATCGGCGCTGCTGGTGCTGTTAGATCTCACCGCAGCGTTTGACGTGGTCAACCACGACCTTTTGGCCCACCACCTGGCCGCCTCCGGAGTGCGGGGCACTGTCCTTCAATGGATAGCCTCGTTCCTCTGGGGCCGGACTCAGCAAGTGAGGTGCGCGGACCAGGCCTCCCGGAAGTGCCCGCTTCAATGCGGTGTACCCCAGGGGGCGTTACTGTCCCCGCTGCTATTTAATATCTACATGCGACCCCTTGCTCAACTGGTACGGAGTTTTGGGCCTGATTTGCCATCAGTACGCTGATGACACGCAGCTCATTCTGTTGATGGAGGGGGGAGCAGCCGCCGCCCCTGCGGCTCTACAGCACTGTTTGGAGGCGGTTGCTGGTTGGTTGCGACAGAGCAGGTTAAAACTGAATCCATTGAAGATGGAGATCCTCTGGCTCAGCTGCGAGGGGGGGTGGGACTTTCCAGCCACCGGTGTGGGAGGGGGTCACATTGGCGCCGACCCCCTCCGTTTGCAGCCTGGGGGTCCACCTGGATTTGTCTCTCTCAATGGAGACCCAGGCGGCCCATACAACCCGGGCTGCCTTTTTTCACCTCCGTCAGGCCCAGCGGCTGGCCCCCTTCCTCTCCCAAACGGATCTGGCCTCCGTGATCCATGCAACGGTCATGTCCAGATTAGACTATTGTAACTCGCTCTACGAGGGCCTTCCCTTGCATTTGATCCGGAGATTAAAACTGGTTCAGCATGCAGCGGCGCGCTTGCTAACAGGCAGCGCCACCTGGGAACACATCCAGCCTGTGCTGCGCCAGCTGCATTGGCTTCCAGTAGAGTTCTGGATCATCTTCAAGGTGCTGGTGTTGAACTTTAAGGCCATACGCAGCCTGGGACCATCGTATTTTAGAGACCGCATCACCCCATATGTCCCTACACGGCCTTTATGGCCCTGGCCCCAGCCTGGTGGAATGCTCTTCCTCCAGCTGTCCGGGCCCTGCGGGACCTTGGGGAGTTCCGCAGGGCCTGTAAGACGGAGCTGTTCCGCCGGGCCTTTGGAGGAACCAGCCGCTAATAGTGCCCCCTTCCTTCGGCCCTTGACAACTGGGCCACCTGCCATCCAACGAGACTCGCCATGCCTCCCTCTCTGAGGGGGGAGGGATTTTTTATTACTGGAGTGATGGACGCCATTTTAACTTGCTGAGTTTTTATAATTGGAATAGGAACTGATAATTTTTTATCGCTGCCTTAAATGGTTACTTATTTTATATTGTAGAGCCCTTCGGGGATAGGGTGGTATAAAAGTCTAATAAATTAAATAATAAATAAATAAATAAATAAATAAATATTCCAGCCTTTCCTATTGTGCCTGCCTGATTCCCAAAGCCAGAGCGTTCTGCAATGAATTTCAAGTACTTGATGCATTCTTGCTGGAAACTGTAGTTTTTATCAGTAGGCTCTGAACATGAAGCAGTATGATGAACTCTGATAACTGTTGAATGTTCAAAATGCACAGGCACAGAAGCAGCACACAATATGTGGATGATGGCTTTAAAAATAGTACACAGATGGCGATAACCCCCCCACACACACACACCAGAGCTGAGTGGAGGGTGGGCAATGGCACATGTTTTCAGCCTGGCTGGCCAAATGCCTGGCGGAACAGGTCCATTTTGCAGGCCCTGCGAAAACTTGACAAGTCTCGCAGGGCTCTGATCTCCTTAGAGAGCCTGTTCCACCAGAGAGGGGCCAGGACAGTGAAGGCCCTGACCCTAGGGGAAACCAGCCAGACATATTTTGGACCAGGGATCTCCAGTAGGAACCCCTCTGAAAATCAAAGGGTCCTTGCAGGGCAATATGGGGAGATGTGGTCCCTCAAGTATGTAGGCCCAAGGCCATTCACAGCCTTAAAGGTCAGAACCAGCACCTTGAACATGACCCAGAACTCGATGGGAAGCCAATGGAGTTGGTACAGAACTGGAGTGATCCGGACCTGGCTCAAGGTCCCCATAAAAAGTCTGGCTGCCACATGTTGCACGGGTTTTAATTTCTGGATCACAGTCAAAGGCAGGCCAGCATAGAGCATGTTACAATAGTCATCTGGAGGTGACCGTTGCATGGATGACTGCGGCTAAATCTGTACAAGAGAGGTACAGGAGAGGTACAGGGTCTGACGCAGGTGGTGAAACACTACCCGGGCCGTTTGAGCCACCTGGGCCTCAAGCAATAATGTCAGGTTCAGGATGACACCCAGGCTTTTTATAGATGAGGCCAAGTACAATGCCTCGCTGTCTAGCGTAGGAAGGCAAAAGTCTGCCGGTTGCTCCCCACAGCTCAGCCACAGCTCCTCCATCTTTGTAGGATTTAACTTCAGTTGGCTCGCTCTTAACCAACCAGCCATGACTTCTAGACATCGCTGGAGAGCTCCAGGGGCCGATGACAGGCTGCCCTCCATCGTGAACATGAGCTGGGTGTCATCCGCATATTGGGGGCACCGCAGTATTGTGGTCATGCCTCCTGTACCTACTTCCTTTTTCCTCAACATACAGGATTAGTCCTGGCTATACTCCAACTCGTTGGTATAGAAAGTTTTTTAGAAGAGCCAGGACTTTGTGTCCTGTAAACTGCTGCCTCCAACACTGAAGGGTACTGTTAGGAACCTCCCATCATTTTGTTGGGTTTAGACCCTCCCAATATTTTGTTACTGGTCTGCCCCTTGGCAACGATTCTAAGGGTTGGCCATGAATCCCCATGGGTTACATTTTGTGGTAACAATTTTGTTTTCAAAATTATGACCGTTTCCACGGGGACAATACATTTGAGGACTCATACAGTACAGCATTAATAATTCAAGCAAGTCAGTAAGTTTCAAAAATGTGTCAGCACAAGCTATGCAGCCAGTTTCAGTACTGACTGTTGCCACTTATGCAGATAAAGCAACACTTGAAAAGCTAATTATTTTGAACTGCAAAGTAATCATCAGTGCATTCACATGGGGGTGCTTAAAAGGGGTAAGGACCTTGTGCACAAAGCAAGTTTAATTTTCCAACTGGTGAATGCTTAGGTTGACTCTTGTATGGAAATGAAACACTCTCTCTACATTTTCTGCATTTTTACTGATCAAAGGCACAGGAGTCAGTCCTTAGGATCAAATCAAATTTGTACAAAAGCATGTTTAGGGAACTGGCTTGGTAGAAATAAGGGCAAAACTTACAATAAAATGAGCATAGCAACTATGAACGAGTTTCCTGCTTTGAGGTTGATTGTATAGAAGTGCTGAAGAAACTGCTGCTGCAACATAACTTGACATTAGTGATAATACAAGAGTGAAGTAAAGCTAGGAGATCACACCAGTCTGCTGGATTTCAAATGCTTAATCAAAAGTGACTTCTGCTATTGCAGCTGAAAAAGCAATGTTTCCAGCCTCCCATTAATTTCCATACAATAACCATCTAGTGGGGGAGCTGCTGGGGAAAGGACAGAGATCAATCTGCCATAATGACATGCTGGAGACTGGAGGGGAAATGCTAACTTGGAGCAATTTCATGGCAGGTGCAACCTTGGAAAAATGGCCATTTTTTCTGAATTAATTTGTTCCCTTGACATGTTTTGAAATCCATATTTGTACTTTAAAGGTTTGAAATGTAAACTGATTAAAAACATGGCCAGCTATTTCTAACAATTTCAACCTCATCCAGTGATATATTAGTAACATCTCCCTAGTGATAGGACATATGGTTATCTTTTATCTCATAGTGCCAAAAGGCAGAACAGGATTGTTTATTCTCCCTTTTGGTCTCCTATTCATTTCACCAATTTTAGAGTTATTTGGAGCTGAATTAATCATACGGAACAGAGAACAAGATAAAGAAATAATCATCATGATGACAATAGCCAGGCTTCTTAGGAAAATGCAAAAGAATTTTGGAGTTTGGTCACAAGAGTTTTTCTGTCTAATATTTGGTGACATTTATGAGGCATTTGAATTCTTACAACAACCCTTAGATAAGACAAGTTTTGCAGCTTTTGGAAGAGCTGCGCAACAAATCACCTTTCTTCACATTCAGTGGGATATGATGGCAGAGAGACGACACTGGCAAAAGAGAAGACACTGAATCTAGTTCTCTCCACGTTTCCTTAGTGAAAAGAAGCAATATGCCAGATCTTAACTGGCACCTGCACTTATATTGTGGGTGGCTGGTCATGCTTTGTACAGTTCTCCTACAGCTCCAGTGCCAAGATGGCCCTGAGATATTCAGTCATAAACCCTCTGTTCTTTAAGAATATGGATGCCATTTTCCTAGCTCACTAATACTGATTGACTTAGGCCGTTTCCGCACGGGCAATGAATGGCGACCTGGAGACGGTAAAAATGCCGTCTCCAGGCTGCCATTCGCACGGGGGGGCGCAGCTGCAACGCAGCCGGGCCGCTCTCGCGCCACCCTCCCCGTTTCTCTGAAGCCGGCAGTTTCCAGAGCGCTTCCCGAGTGCTCTTTTTTGGGCTTAAACGCCGCGAGTGAATCTTTCCACTGCCGAAGAACAAAGCGGCAAGCGGCTTCACGCCGCCTCCCCCACCCGGCACTCACCTTGTCCCCGGGCCTCCAGCTCATCGCCGAGGCCTGGGGACACTGCCTGCCCTGCGCCCGCTGGAGCACATGTGCAGGGGCCAGGGGGCGTGTCCCCAGGCCTCGGTGACGCACCGGAGGCCCAGGGACATGCCGGGTCGGCCGGGCGCCGGATTAAGCTTTGTGGCATGCCGTCCGGGCTAGCCCGTTGCTGTTCCCAGGACCGCCCATCTGGACGGGTCCCTAAAGGCCGCTCGCTCGGGTCGGCGTCATAAACGCCGACCCGGCCGTTTCCGCCTTCGTGCAGAAACGGCCCTAGTGAATATATATTAAATTCCCTTGCTCTGCATTTTTATGTTATCAATGGCTGCTCCATCTCTTAACTGCTGTCAGTAGAGGATGAACCAAAGCCTTCCTTTGTCATTAGTTCCTAGCTGCTACCAACAGAGGGAGATCTGAAGGGCAGTTTGGTATATTTCCTTGTTGCTGAAACATCACTCTGCAACAGCAGAGCACAGACTGCCAACTAGTATCATCTTCTGAAGTTAGTGGATCATGCCATCTGCCTCTGCCTTCTTTAGAAACTAGTAATTTAAAAAAAAAAACTGAGGTAACAGCTATCAACAGTTCTATTCTGCCTTTCCAGGTTCAACCTAGATAACTTACAAAGTACAACATCATAAAAATGTAATGCACCAAAAATGTTGTTAATTAAAGCCCAGCACTAAAAACAGGGAGAGGGAGAGGAAAGCTACTGTTGCTGCCCCCTTATGGCTGCCCCCTCTTGCCTCCTTTGTTTTCCTAGTACTGGCTGGATCAGCATGCTGGAAAACCTTCTGCCAGTAATTCCCTGACTCCCACACCAGTTGGTAGACCAGCAGGATTTAAAAAAAAAGCTGAAAGAAATCACTGCTGACTGATGGTATGACAGCATTTTCAGTGAGACCCTGAATAATGCTTTAGGCTTCAGTGCTGCTGAATCCCATAGTGATGTAATGTCATGTCAGGGACTGCCACAGAAATAGCATCATGGTATCAAGCAATGGTATCTCCCCCCCCAGGTCCATATGTCCCCCCAGTCTCCAGTCAGGAGCCAGCTAGGGATGGAGCATTTTTTTAAAAAAGTATTTTTCAGATCTGAATGCACTAGAGTAGAAAAATACCACAATTCCTGATTTCCTAGGCTCCAAATACCAGTATTCTATTTTGAATGGTGTGTGTGTGTGTGTGTGTGTGTGTGTGTGTGTGTGTGTGTGTGTGTGTGTGTGGTTCCCCCATCCCCCAAATTTCAAGTGATTTAGACCAAGTGATCCAATTTAATTGGAATGCTAAAAAAAAGGTGTCCCCCAGCCATGCTCCATTTTTCTTATGGAAGGGAAAATGTAAAAATCATAAAACCTAAGACTCCTGCTTGTTTCTTTGTTTATATTTTAGATTTACAGCAGGGTTTGGGGCAGATAACAGCAAGTCAATATACATTTAAAAACAAAACAGTTAAAATAGGTTAAAATCAACAAAATAATTCAAATAATAAAGATGGTACTCTAAGCTCCCAGCAGAGCTAATTCTGGAAAACAACAAATCCTCCACTCGGTAAGTGGGGAGGGGGACCTAGGGGAGCACATAGAAAAAGGGGCTCTGCCCAATGACTGGTAGATATAATGGAGCAGCTGAAAGTCTTAAATCATGTGCCTTGCTGAACATCTCCATCTTGGAGGCCCTGTGGAAGTGGGCCAGATCCTGCATGGCCCTGGTCTCCTCAGATAGAGAGTTCCACCAGGCAGGGACCACAGCCAGAAAGGTCCTAATTGAGGACAATTGGACTTCTCCCAGGCCAGGAACTTCCAGCACATTTTGAGAACTAGAACAAAGCATCCTTGGGGGGACATAGTAGTCTCACAGGTATAATGATCACAGCAGTGTCCCTATATATCCTCTGGGGAAAAATGAGAACTGCTGTGGTGTAGCTCTAGGAATAACTGGATATGCTGAGATAAACAATAGGGTTTCCATTGATTCCTAGAGTTGCCCTATGTCACTTTTTTTCTGCCTCTCATTAAAAAAAAATTCCCTGTGGCCATTTGGAGCAACAGCAAGCAGTGCAACCTTGAGTTAGGAATCCTCCACCCTGACTGGCAGACTGGGAAACCTGTTTTGCTGCCAATGCTGATAGCAATCAGCTCCAATCTACTAGAAGTCTTTCTTTCTACTCCTCCCAATGGATCTTGAGGCCTGACTTAGTGCCCTGATGGCTTAGTGCCCAGTGACCACCAATTTCTTTTCCTTTCAGATGAGCTGCCCCCTTTTCCAATGCATCTTAGGGATTCCTTGGCAACCCCCAAAATGAGGTCTAATATCTGATTGTGGAAAATTGCAAGAAAGTGCTTTTCTTTATTTTTCTTAAGGCTTTTAAATCCCACTCACCTTATCACAAAGTTTTCAGATTTTTCTGCAAACCTGATGAACTATTCCATGTCTATAGAAAAAAAATCCCTGTATCTGTATTGGTGGAATCCATGGTTTGAATTATTTGCATCTGCTTTCATGTACAGAATTAAAAATAATGAGTAAGTAATTTAAAACAAATTTTAAACAGAGACTAAAAAATAGGCTATAAAATTAAACTAAAAATCACCTCCATGACTTTTCACCTACTGCACTCTTCTGACCTCATCATCCATGCCCATGCCTGAACCTCTTCCAATCCTCACTGCCTCCCTGCCAGAGTGAAAAAATAACCACAACACCCATTCTCTTCTTTTCCAATTCAGTCCCTCCCTGCTGTCCTGGGCACTACAATAGAGGTAAAATAGTTGGTTGGCAAACTGCTGTGCTGCTCTTCCTCTCTGCTTTGCATACAGGCCTATATTCCAAGGAACAATGTCAGGTATCTTTCTAGTCTGCTTTTTGATTAATGCAATATTGGTAGAGGTATCCTCCCTGCCTAGTGGAAACATCCCAGCAGCCACATCCAAACCCTGCTGCTGCCTCTCAGCAGGACTGTGGGAATAGGGAATATGCTGAAAATCACGGTTTGAATGATATCATTGCATCAACCTGATCCTTCAGGATTCCCTGGAACTCAATGGTAAATCCATAGAGAGACTCCTAGAGCATTGTATTGACACAATAATGTGACTTCAAAGTTTGCCTTGGAAATTATGTCATACTATTGCTCCAATGATGCCCCTCATGGATCTGGCCATGG
The DNA here is from genome assembly GCF_021028975.2 of Sphaerodactylus townsendi. Lineage (NCBI taxonomy): Eukaryota > Metazoa > Chordata > Lepidosauria > Squamata > Sphaerodactylidae > Sphaerodactylus > Sphaerodactylus townsendi. Next base: position 91,161,607 of record NC_059429.1, on the reverse strand, counting down.
TCTCTTGCTGGGCGCCACCCACAAACTGGCACCCCTGTACCTGTTCCACCTAATCTTATGTACTCAGCCTCTTACTATGAAATATCCAATAGAGGATACTTTCCCCAACATGCTGTACCACTCCTATAGGAAAACAACCTGTTTTTCTGTTTAAGTGTACAATACCTTTCACCTTCTCCAAAAGTGTTTTTTCTTCTTCTCCCCGCTATGGTCTCCTCCCAAGCACTAAAAAGTGTTTTTCTCCCTCAAACTTTAAAGAAGAGTTTTCTCCTCCCATCTAGTTGCTCCTCTGGTTTTCTCTCTGTCTGAACTCCTGCTGACTGTAATCTATTCCACTAATGGAAGAGAGAGAGAGCTCGTGCTAGCTCTGTAGCTACCCAGAGGGTGAAACTGTTTTCTGATTGTCCTGTCATAGAAGTCAATGGTGAAAGGCATCCTTCACAACACTGCTGTGGGTTACAAAAATTAAGAACCCCCTGGTTCTTTTTAAAATTTGTAAGGTTACCCTTACCAAGGTCTGATTTGGAGTTCATTTCTTATAATTGAAAGCATAATGTAGCTGGCATATTTGATTCTTTTCCCCTCAGCAATGCCTAAGGGACTTGAAGTTCTACATTCCATACAATTCATTTTCATCTTCATGCTTCTTCAAGGGCAGGCAATAATTTGTGTTTAGCTTATAAAAGCACTACATGATGAAGCTACTGGTGCTAGGTAAGCTGCATTAACCAACAAGCACAGAGAAGGTGCCTACGTGCTGTCAATCCCTTGCTTATTCCAATCCCCTCCTATTTTTGCTGGTTTTTACTACTTGTTGGCTTTTATCCTAGGACTTGCTTTAGACATAACATGAAAGCCTGGTTGTATATTCAAATTATGGCTCTTTTGAAAGTGGGATTCAGTTCACAAATTGTGCTTTACCTCAAATCCTGGTTTTCTCACCTTTTCTATGACTGATCAGTTTTGATGATAGCATATGAAGGGTTTTATACTTGTCTGCTCAACCTTAGGAACTCCAGAAAGGTGAGGGGAGCATTTTTCTCCATGATAAACCCCCCCCCCCTTTCAAGGCAATAAAGAACTGAGGCAAATCCAATGATTAAAAGTAAAATTTATTTAACCAAGTAGATGGAATCAGAAGATATTTCGGAGGATGGAAATCTGGCAGGCATTAACTATATACAAACATAAGTGTTGGCATGTGCACAGTTCGTAATCAAGATTTATAAGTTTCTTCAGTTGCTTAGATGTTTTGAGAGATTCTTTAACAGTTAGATGTTACTGGCTTTTAGGTTCACAATGACTTTGAGTTCTAATAGGCTGGTACCCTTCATACAGTAAACATACAGCCTTGACACTGTCAGCTACCCACTTCACATAAATCTCCCTGCTGAGATAACTACAAGAACACTAATACTCCAGACTGGCAATCCATCCATATATATAATTCCCATTCTAACTGGCTTAAGGCTGTAACCTCCTTTCAAAAATAGTAAAATTTACACTCATAAAATTGTGCTATAACTATTGTCCAATATTCGAACAGTTATACCAACCATATTTGGTTCAATTAGCTGTTTTTGTTGTCTGTGGCACAATCTATTATTTATACTTTATAATATTCCTCCTTCTTAAGTAATGAGGTGAGCTTCCTGATGTACATTCCTGAAGCATGGTGCCAAGATGGAGAAGAAAGTGGTATGGGGAGAAAAGATGTGTGAGATTTCCAATCTACACATCAAAGGAATAGCAAACAGAGCAGTAGAAATTAAGGATGTTCAGTGTTCTGACCAACCTATCTCTCTAACTCTCTGGTAGTCTCCCTCTGAAGTCTGGAGTTAAGAGACAGCACAAAGGCAGATTCTGCATGGGCCGTGAGAGTGGCGGGGTGCTGGTGTATATGACACTGGCGCTGGCCTGGGGCCATTCACACACATGTTTGCGGGTGGCCCCGGAGCTGCCTCAGCCACCGGCAGCACCTCTTACCTCCCCATCCCTGCATAGCTCCATCAGGATGAGGTGACATGCCCCTGTGGCCCTGGCAATGGCCTGGGGGTCAGAGGGCAGGGGGCGTGTCCCCTCATCCTGATGGAGCTATGCAGGGACACGGAGGTAAGTCTTTTTGTAAAGTGGTGCACCAGAAAACAGTGGCATCCACCCGGTGCTGGTCACTTGGGATTGGGTGGACACCGCTGTTTTTCATTTGCCTTGCTCAATGAGCAAGGCAACAAAACACCATTTGGGTGGGGAAAAGAGTGGCACTGCCTGTGAACACTGTGTTTCAGGGGGATGGGTAGTTACTGTCTGTGTGAATTCTTTCATTTCTTCTCACAGGTGCTTATCTTCATGTGGGCTTTCTGAAGGCTGAGTGCTCGCTGTTCTCACAACTGTTGCAACAGCTGAGTTTGGGGGGAGGAGGGAGAGTTCTTTATACTGTGGAAAGTTTGATTTGGGAATCAGAACTTTCCTTGTTGTGGTTCCTGATTCATCTTATGCCTTCAATAAAGAGATCTTTGTTTCAAACAAGTCTACTTATTGACTGGTCAAGTGAGTCTTGACATTAGGAAAGTTCTCCTGTATTTTTTTGTTTCTTTTCTTTTGATTTGGTCGTGTTTCATTTTTCCCCAACGATGGTGGAAAGAATGGCCTTCTCCTAGTCAGGAAGTCAAACTGTTGCCAGCTTTTACTGCTTTTTATCAAGGGTGGACTGGGTGCCTCTTGACAGTGGGGCAGCCTACTCCCTTGGAGCAAGACCAGGACTCCAATCAATCTCTTTTGGACTTTGATAACAAGGAATTTGAGTGCACGGTGGGTGTGATAGGTGGAGCAGAGTGCCGTGGAACCTCCACCCCAACAGATTGTCGTTGCGTGTCTACCTCCTCGGCCAGCTGAATGGGCCATTGAGGCCTGCAATTTGGACAATCACTCCAGCTGGTGCTACAGGAGCCTGGCCGTGATTTCATCTGATGTTTTCCACTGACTTGGACTGACCCTGGTTTGGATGTGCGGCCTGGCTGGCCCCAGTCAGCTGGACTACCAGTCGGCTGTGACCTGCCAGACCCCGGTGGGGGGGGCTGGTGCTGCTGCCCCTCAACTGGTTACGGAATACAAATGTACAAGTGTTCATTTTTTTAGTGAGTGGCCTGTGCCACCCTGCTCGCCAGTGTCCATGGACCCGGGCTTGGTCCATAAGGGAGTCGGGTCAGTTCCCTGGAGCGTTCCCACATAGCCACAGAGTGGCAACTGGGAGCCTGTCCAAAAGTGTTGGTGGGGCTGCATGTTCAGCAGGAGAGTACCACATTGGATCTTCAGGAGCTGCCACAACCTACTACCCCTGATCACCAACAGTCGTTCTCTGGTTCGGATTCTGGTTCGACCAGCTCCAGGAGCAAGGACTTAGAACTTCATCTGCAGCTGATGCAGGACCATATGGAAGCAATGTGTCTTAGAGCCCAACAGGCAGAAGACAGATTGGAGGAAGTATTATATGGAGGTCGGGCTGACAGGCTGCCTCAGGACCAGTGGCGTCCACACCAGCAATTCAACCCGGCTGGGCCAGCGGTGAGGGCAGCAGTCCAGCCCCGTCCTCTGTTGCCTGCACCCTCACATGTTTCCCAGTCAACTTTTTCCATGCCATTCTGTTCTGCCTCGTTTAGGTGTTCCGGCAGTCATCTCAACTGTCGCAGAAGGCACCAGTCCCCACACAGCCGCCCCCTTTCCACTGCAAGTGCAAATTGCTGCCCCGCCACCAATTGGGGTGTCCATGCAACCGGCGCCTGTTGCAGGGCCGTATGTGGTGCCCACCAGTCTTCCACCGGTTGTCCCATTGTTTCAGCAGCAGCTGTCTGTACCTGCCTTGATGTCCTATGGTACACGGCCTAAACTGGTGGTACATTTCAATGGTTAACCCCAGATGCTTCCATATTTCCTGATCCAGATGCTCGTATGCATGACCACGCTCGCTTATATTGGGATGATTCAACCAGGATTCAGGATGTGGCAGGCACCCTGGAGGGGGATGCAGCAGAATGGTATGTGGAGTCTGGCTGGAGGAGGCCAGTTAATCAACACGGCAACTTTATTTGGGTCCATTTCCAACCCAGCAGTAGAGACTCAAAACCCCCCAAAATCAAGGTGCTTTTGGTAAAAGGCACACTTGGACAATTTCACATACAAGGAAATGTCTAGGAGGCATTGTAAGACCTGCCGGACCAGGCGGATATGATCTTGTTCATTAGCCGAATAGATCATAACATGGACCACCACAGCTTTGAACAAGAGGTCCTGGAGCACCTCATTTATCAAGGTCATAAAAATACTGGGAGCCCCAGATAACCTGAAGGGCATCACTTGATATTCATATTGACCATAACAAGTATTAAAAGCTGTCAAATGTTCAAAAAACGGGGCAATCCAGACCCGATAGTAAGCCTCCCAAAGGTCCAATTTTGTAAAAATCTGCTCCTCTCCCAAAGAAGCCAATAAGTTCTTGATAAGTGAGAGGGAGTACTTATTCAAAGTGGAGACAGCATTCAACCCTCTATAATCTGTACAAAGTTGAAGAGAATCATCTTTCTTCTTGACAAAAAGGACTGGAGCTGCATAACTACTTCCGGTAGCTTTGCGTATAAAATGCCGAGCCAGAGTCTTATCAAGAAAGGCCCTCAGTTCAGCATCCTCAGCACGACTCATGGGGTACAATCTGCATTTCGGCAATTTTGCCCCAGGAATGAGTTCAATTTTACAGTTAGTGGGCCTGTGAGGCGGCAGCAAATCACATTCCGTTTCCTCAAACACTTTATATAAATCCTGGTAAGGATGTGGAATGGAGGAGCCCTCTGCACTTAGAGCTGAGGCAGGGTTTGCAGGCAGCAGAGGGGAGGGGGGCTCAGACTGCAAATGATCCCCACAAGGAGGAACTGTGAAATGAACAACCCAGTCTACCCATTTGATGGTAGGGTCGTGATCCTGGAACCATGACATACCGAGCATGATGGGATGTTTTGCAATAGGGACTACAATAAAGCTGTGACGTTCCCAATGCCGTGCAATTTGTAACAATACTTTTTCTGTTTTACATGTTGCTGCAGCCCCCCCCCCCCCGCAATGGGCTACCATCCATTTGAGAAAAGTGGATTGGCTGGTGAAGGGGAATGGTACTCAGTCCCAAACCTTCCACCACGTCAGGGTGCATTAGGCAATGAGAACACCCCAAGTCAATGAGGGCCTGGATTATCATCTGGGTGTGTTTCTGGGGATTGGCAACAGTCATAGACATTTCCAGGGGTTTTCCCCAGGCACTCACCCGTTTATCAGGTGGCTCCTTTCTGCCAGGGGCTACTGGGGTGGTGCTAAGGCCCGTACCAGAGTCCTCTTCCTCAGAATCAGCAAGGTGTGGGTTCCGCGGCAATGCCATCTTGGAGCCCCCGCTCTTTGGCTTCAAGTCAATGCATTTTTTAGTTAGAACCATTGTGAGATAGCAGTAAGACTGAACAAGAATATATGCACAGTCATCTGAATGGAGAAAATTGAAAAGGATGGGTCACTCCAACTTTTAACCATTTTGATTGTCCTACACTTCCCCCAAAGAGCTAAGAGCAGCATGCATCCTCCTTCTGTGGTAACAAATTACTCCACAACATATGCCTTTCTGTTCCCTTTTAGGACTCTATTATTATATTTCTCTGCATAAATACCCATTTGTACTGTCACTTTGCATTTAAAACTGTAGTAGCTGCTTCAAAGTGAGAAGCACCTAGGAAGCTCCATGTGGCAATTTGTCTGGATGAAAACATCCCTCTTCATATAGATACTGACACTTTCATCTATATCAATACAGGCATCCCTTTCCCCCTTGCTGGGTCTTCTTCTCAGTTCCTTTGCACATTGGCATTACTCCTTCCAACAGTTTTCCCTCAGAAATAACTTCCATTGGGAGAGAACTCAATTCTAATTTTGCTTTTTGGCTGTATGAGGATCCCCCTCCAGAAAATTTACTAATTTTATCAAAAGACTGGAGGCATACTCTGAAATTTCTCAGATGTGATACCTCAGAAGGAACTTCTAAATGGTTTCAAATTTCTCTTCAAGTGACATTTTAGAGGCAATTGAAGAACAGCAGTAACACAGCAGGCCCCACCACTAATTCCATGTTTTCAATTTAGGGTATTTCTGCTGTATAATTAGACAGCTCCTGCTCCTGCCCAAATTCCACCCTTTACACCAGACATGTTTCTCTCCACAGCATAGACTTCTGCCTTTGTTTCTGCCCTTCCAAATGCCTTTCAGTGACAAGTGAGCAAGGACACACATTCAAACCAGCATCCCCATATAATGCAAATTAGAGTTCTGGTTGTCAGTGCTTCATGCTCCTTACAACTGCTAGGTTTTGAAGTCTCAGTTATTCTGGAATCTAGCTTACTTTAGGCTTGTGTTCTACTTTCATCTTGAGAGTTTCTGTTTCATGTCTTTGGCCCAATTGCTGCCCAATTGTTGGCATGGCACTTTATTTTTTTCACTTTTTAAAAGATTTCTGGTATAACAAATAGTCTAACATTCTTTCTTCGATATAAATAGTAACACTCAGATTTCTGTCCTTGATAAAGTAGACTTTCTGTTCAACAAATGTATACATGCTAGCCTGTCAGCATTATTAATGCTGTCAAGTGCTGATCAATGACTTTCCCTTCTCCCCCGCCCCCCTTGCCAATGCTTGGAGCACAGGAGTAGTCTACAAGCCTGGCTGACATTCAGTCTCTTTTTTCAAAGAATCAAAGTTATCTGCTACCATTGTCACATCCTTCACAGTAGCTCCACAACTTTAAAGTAAGTTGTCTGTCACTTTTCTTTTCCCTTCTTCCATATTTTCTGGTTTCCTTCTACTTTGTACAAAAGTATACCATCTTGCCTCCCATATCGCAAGGTGCTCCTGCCATATCATTTCTCTACACTAAAGGTAGCTATTAAGTGCTCTATTGAGACCTTCACTCACAAACTGAGCTTTTCACATAGGGCAACTTACTGGTTTTTGAAGTGTCACCATGAGGAAATGCTGGTGTATATGAATATACATTGGACAGCAGTTTTGTTTTCAAACATCTTGAGTGACAGAGAAGGTTTTCTTTAGGGTGGGAATGCTCTTAAATGTGATCTTCCTAATAAAAATGGGACAAGTTCAGTGCAGATTTTGTTACATTAAACATAGTATATTTGAATAGGAGCCAACATAGGCCTTTTCTGCACAAACCTTTTAAAACATTTTGAGGCACGAAATAAAGCATTTCCTCCATGGAGTCCTGCATTGCTTCCCCCGCCCTCGCACCTGTTCTGAAAATATTTTATTTCCAGTCCAGAAATGTTTAATCTGAAAACCCTCCTGCAATGATTCTTTTGCATGAAACATTTTCAAAATGTTCTCCCTTGCTGTGTAGATATATTTAAAACGTTGTCTCTTTCTCGCTGCATTTACAATGCCTCTGTTCTGTGCTTGAATGGTGTCCCTTGACACCATTTTATCATGTCCCTGAGCTCACTCCATTCCCCCTTGCATCTTTATTTTTGTCAATTCTGTGTTTTTTTTAATTGGTTAAATCTTCAAAGTATCAATAATACTCAGCAACAGAGAATCTATGCATCAAGTCTTCAAAGTATTGATTCTACAAATAACCAAATAACCCTCATGGCAGCCATGAAACGTTTCAAGGGGGTGAGCGCAAACAGTAAGGGGGGATTGAAAATGTTTTGCAGATGTTCTGCAAATGATTTAAATAATTTGTGCAAAAAGGGTCATGGTCTGCTTTTATGGATGATAGATAACACACTTTTAATGCATTTTAGCAGTCATTTGCAAGTCTATTTTTCTTTTTCACACAGGAAAATCCAGTTGTAAACAATTGCTAAAGTTCATCAAAAGTGCATTGAAAGTACATTTTCAAATGTGTGTGAAAGTAGCCATAGCAGTGACCATTAGGAATGCTTGAACACCTACTGTTTCAGCTCATATCCTGCTTGCTAATTGCAAGCTGGTGGTGGAAAATGCAGTCAAGTCACATCTGATTTATGGCAATCCTGTAGGGTTTTTAAGGCAAAAGACATTGCTTTGCTATTGCCTACTTTCATGTGGTCTGAGAGACTTCTGAGAGAATGACTGGCCCATGGTTACCCAGCAGGTCTCAAATGGAGGAGTGAGAAATTAAACCTGTGTCTCTACAGAACCCCTAGGTGTATCACTGGGGTCAAACTGGGGGACTGCAATGTGAGAGGGAAATCAGTAAAAATGCTTTTCCCTGGTTCTATAACTGGAAGTGTCTACCATGAGCAGAAAGGTCACTTAAGAATCATGGGGCTATCTTGCTTGCTGACCTGGCCACATAAATCCAAACAATGGTAACCTCCAGATTAGACTATTGTAATATACTTGATATAGGGTTGGGTCTCCTTGAAGGTAACTTGGAAACTTCAGTTTGTGCAAAATGAATCACTTCACCTGCTAGTTAGCATATATACATATAATATACATATAATAGCTCTTGTGAAAGTGTTACACAGTCTGCCTGTTTAGATCTGGGAACATTTTAACATGATCACTTCAGTCTTTCAAGTATTTCATGATCTTCTGGGGCCTGCTCACAATTTATGCCTTCATGTCAACCAAGGCTGACTCATACATTCTGTAAGAATTCATCACCTTTTGAGAAGTTCGTTAGAGTAAAGCAGTAAATTGTTGTATATTAGAATTTTTCTCTTGGGTTTGTAAAATGACTGATGAGATGTTATTGTATGGGGGGGGGCTAATCTCTCTGTTTTGGGGGGCATTGCCTTTTGAGTTGGGATATTATTTTATGGTGTTATGACTGTTTTATAAAATATTGTGTGGTTTTATCTTATGCATTTATTTTGCTGTCAAGTTGCAACTTATGATGATCCCATAGAGTTTTCAAGGCAAGAAGTGTTCAGAGGTGATTTGCCATTGCTAGTCTCTGCATAGTGATCCTGCTATTTGTAGGTGGTCTCCCATCCAAGTACTAAGCAGGGCTGACCCTGCTTAGCTTCCAAGATCTGATGAGATTGGACTAGCCTGAGCTATCCAGTTCATGGCTTTCATAAGCTGCCTTGAAGTTATGAAGAACTACTTACAAAGTAAATAAATTCACAGCAATAACCTAAGTAGTTATTTAGGGAACAGATGCAAACTTCACAGCACAGGGATCATATTAACATTATTTCTGCCAGGACATTAATTTCTATTATTCCCCATCAATTCTGTAGCGTCAGTCATATTAGAACTGTTTTCTGATAATGTCCTGAGAAGCCAGAATCAAGAGACTGATGTAATGCTCAGTTCAACAGCAACCAAATCTCACAAATCAAGGCTTTCTGGATCATGCATATATTTAAATAGATAGCCCTTCTCGCCTCTGCTCTCAATTTTTAAGTCACTTGTCCTCCTCTTGGGAAATGACAAACCCTCTTACAGGCCAGCTAAACAGCCCAATCCAGAGCCTTGGGCAGGTGGTTTGGTGCTGCCACCCTGCCATGCTGCCACTTCCAAAGAGCTTTTTGGCGGTTGTTTGGTGAGACAAAAAATAAAACAAAACCTTCCTACCACCATGAATCTTTTCAGTGGGCTATGTGGAGTTGTCAGAACCCCAGGGTGCACTACAACTGGAGGCAATGCTGGAGTGGAAGCAGACTAAAATCAGCTCCACCCCCGGCCATGTCCCTGGAATGTTTCTGCTATGCCAGTAGGGCCAGTGGCAATGCAGGAGTGCTACGATGCAGGAGCTCAGCATCATGTCCAAGCATTTTGGAGGACCTCCAGGAGTCACTTCAGCCCTTTTTTCTGATTTGGGCAGTCAAAACAGAAAATCCATTGGAGGCAAATCTGTTTTCACAGGCCATAAAGTTATATGCACTTTTTTGGTATTTTTTCTATTTCTGTTTATTATATTGGAGTGGGAGAAGGTCCAGGCAAAGATATCAATTTCTCAGCTGATGAATTCCTTTTTATACAGAAAATACTTACTCAAACAGGTTTTTGTTTTGTTTTGCTTTGTTTTTTGATTTTGCCATGAGACGAAGATGTTGCTTGTCATTTGATGATGAAACACATGATAAAACTAACTAAATAAAATATAACACTGGACATGTTCTTCTAGTGAGATACAATGCTGTAGATTCAGTTGTTGTTGTGGATTCTTCATTCAATCTGTACTATACTGTCTACTCCTAAGCAGCTTTTTAGCAGTTTTCTTCTCTCAAACTACTTGTAATTGCAGAATCAGAAAAGTTAAAAAAGGAGTACTTCATCAGGTAACTTCCTAAGATAAATGGTTGCTATTAGAAGCTATAATGTTCTGGATACTATAAACACAGCTGTTGCAGACTCCATAAATAATTATTGTACAATCCCAGTTAATTGGGGGTGGGGGGAGATTGAAAGCAAGGACAGAACTACAAAGAGTTTGGTCACTGATAGCAAAAAGTGCAGAAAAGGGAAATTTACAGCACTCCAGGAAAAGTAAATTCTGAACAAGAAATTAAACTAGAAGATGGGGTGGCTTATAAATAGATGTATCATGCATGAACATAGTTTGCTATTGGTAATGTAACTGTAGCTCCACCTGTGGTTTAGACACAGAAATATGTCTTTGCTAAGGACCAATTACATACCCATTTGGCAAAGTGTATCTTATGAAGAAGGAAGGCAATCACCTCCTCCATCACATGACTGGTATAACATAATTTGAGTGCTTTTGCTGTATGGACACAGATCCATTTCATACTGATGGAGATGCACATGTGGTATCTAGATTATCTATTATTGTGTCAATGCTCTGGGAGTCACATACCCATTCTTCCACCATTGCATCTTAACCTGGGTGAATTTATGACTTGGCTTTAGTTATAGAAATATTCTCAACCTGTGTTTAAAAAACAAATCTTTGCCTCTTTTGTATTCCAACAGATTGTTACAGCTGGACTCTCAATTCGTACTCCCTGGTGTATATGTAATCATCCCATCCTGTCATAATTAATGGAAATCCTTACATGACAGGGTTTTCAGGCCCAGCCTGGCAACCAGTAGAGACTGGTTTGGGGCAGGAGAGACAAGGATGGGGGGAAGTTGTAAGCAGTTGACATGACATCATTTCCAGGGGAAATGCAGAAATGACATCTCACCTCACTAGGGAACACTGAAAACTGAGTTTTGCCATAAAGTGTCCACTTATTCATCAAGAGGTATGGTATCCTTTCTTGGTTTTCCCCAGAAGTGCCATTGTGCCATCAACCCAACAGCCATTTTTTTAAAAAAAAATTCCTCCCACCACCATTCTAAGCAGTAGTAGGAAACAGGGAGCAGGGATTCCCTACTCCCACTGGGAAACTGGCAACCTCATAGCAAGGTGTTTATGGTTTGCTCTACTGACCTCCTCATTCTCAACTGTTAACCAACTATGTACAAGAAATTCCGTTTTGTTCCCAAATGATCTACCTGGAGGATACATAGATTGAGTCTTAGTTATCAAAGGCTTGAAGTGTTTCTTCCCAAAAAGTAGAGTATATTTTAGAGAGACCAGCGTGGTGTAGTGGTTAAGCAGAGTATTTTAGAGTGACCAGTGTGGTGTACTGCACATAAAGCTTGTTGGGTGACCTTGGGCCAGTCACAGTTCTCTTAGAACTCTCTCAGCCCATGCAGAGTCTGACAATGGCAAACCACATACGAACATCTCTTGCCTTAAAAACCCTATGGGGTTGCCATAGATTGGCTGAAAATTCATGGCACTTTCAGCATCACCACCACCTCATGTTTTAGAGAGAAAATATACTGGTTATATAATTAAATATGGGTGAAATTAGCTGTCTCATATTCTAAAATGTATTTCTTAAAGTTGCATTTTTCAGTTCAAAATTCTTTAAGAAATTTGATATATGCATTAGTTCATGACCTTCTCTTTATCCCAACTACTTCATCATGTGATGAATGTTAACCAGTCAACACACAGCTAGCAAAAATTTGCATAATCAGAATATATTAATTCATTTTCAACAACATGCACATATACACAAATTACTTTTTTAATTATGAGAACCTGATTCTGCAAACCTTCCAGAGGAGCTTTTTTGTTTTAAAAAATAAAAATCATACCAATCATACTTCAAATCCACTTGTTCAGTGGTGGCACAAGCAGAAATTCACCTTGAATATTTGCCCAAGCACTAAATGCAAATAAGTTATCTGAGTCTTGATTATAAAAGAACACAAAGGATTCTGCCACAGGAGAAAAAGGAGCCTTTTGTCTGGTAGCAAATGGGAAAACTCCTGTAATAGATTTACTTCAAGAGAATGAAGAAAGGATTTTGCTTTTTATCTGGGTGGCTGAAGAGAAATTACACAGAACAGTTTTGAGAACAAACGGTGGTTGCTATTTCTGGGTCTTCTATCATGGCACTGTCAGCTCACCTATCAAGTATAAAAAGAAAACACCTTGATTTATCCAAGCACCATCTGTTTGTTCAACGTGCTCACTTGATCTATGCAGTAGATATAGCCCTAACAACCATCCTGGGTGTACTATATCAGAGACACTTAGGACATAATGAGCTAAAGTGGATATATGGGCAAGCTTGGAAGAAGAATCAGGGATGGGAGGAAAACTTCATAGATTTTCCAGCTTTGGTTTTGCACTACAGTTTCAATTGTGTGAGTGGCACCACTGTGCATTTAGCCCAATTTTAGACACTGAAGAGACAGGAAATTTATTTTGCCTTATGCTATTCCAGTTACAGCCTTATAAATCAGCTCCAATTCCCCTGAGGAGCTACAGATTTGCCATGGCATTGAGTAAAATTGAGTATGCAAGTTTTAGTGATGGAACAAAGGCTATTGTACCTTATTATTGCATTCATGACTGGTGTGAGGATTAGGTGTAGTTGGACACCTGTGACACCTATGAACGCCTACAGCCTAGCAGAGGGCCCACCATTGACTGGACACTCAGAGTCAAGTGCAATAGGCAAAGTGTCTGAAGGCAGTGAAAGAAACAATAGATAATGATGTTCTGCAGACTTGCCAAAATGATCCAGAGGACCCTGCAACACTGCAGCAGCTCTTTTTTCTTTTAGACCTGATGGCAGTGGTGGGATTCAGCAGGTTCGCACCACTTTAGCAGAACTGGTTGTTAAAATGGTGCTTGTAAACAAACAGTTGTTAAATTATTTGAATCCCACCACTGGAACCTGTTGTTAAATTATTTAAATCCTACCGCTGCCTGATGGTGTGATTTGCTGGAACATGGACAAAGGAGCCACAGCTGGGGAGAAGGGACATGTGATGGACACTGTTACCTCAAGGACACTTAACATTCATCTGTATTTTGGACTCGATGTTGAAAAGTCTCCTTTATACACTGGAATATTATGCAAGTTGCTTCTCTATAGTGTAATGTCACATGGCTATAGCTTAGGTGTGAATACCACAACCCTGCAGCTGGAGCCAATTGTGAACCCTTTACCACTTGTTTCGCAGCATGCTGATTAAACTGGAAAGACTGGTAAGATTGGTCTTCTACTTTGTTGTTCTTATGTTTATAATATTTCTATATGCTATGGGATCGCGACATGGATAAGTGGCTACTAGGTTGTTTGGTGCATGAAAATGCAGAGACTTATTTGAGGTGTGTGGTAGTAATAAAAAAAGGACAGGGAGGCCAGACTCTTAAGATCAGTTCCACTGTCTGCTAGAACCAGAATGGGAAAGAATTCAGACTTCTAGAAGGCATACCTCAAATCACTGTCAGTAAATCTTGCTGTATCTTGATGTGTTTTTCAACAGTGCTTTATAGTCAACTTTGCAGCAAGTATACTACATTCTGCTTCATCAAGAATCATAGAATCACATTGTAAGAGACCACAAGGGTCATCAGGTCCAACCCCCTGCCATGCAGGAATACACAATCAAAGTTCTCCTGATAGATGGACATCCAGCCACTGTTTAAAAATGGCCTCTGTTTAAAAACAGAGACTCCAAAGTAGAAGACTCCACCATACTCCAAAACAGTGTATTCCAATGTCAAAGAGCCTTTACTGTCAGGAAGTTCTTCCTAATGTTTAGGTGGAATCTCTTTTCCTGCACTTTGAATCCAATATTCCTTGTCCTAGGTCCTTTCCGCAAGGGCGCTGAGCGGGGCAGCATTGGCAGAAATGCCGATGCTGCCCCCCGGGACCATTCGCCCATGCGCAAACAGCTCTGGAGCAGCAGAAAACAAGCTTGTTCCCTCTTTAACATGACATCACTTAAAATATTTAAACATGGCTATCATGTCACCCCTTAACCTTCTCTTCTCCAGACTAAACATGCCTGGCTCCCTAAGCCACTCCTTACAGGGCATGGAATCCAGACCTTTTACCATTTTTGGTTGCCCTCCTCTGGATCTGTTCTAGTTTGTCAATATCCTTCTTGAACTGCAGTGCCCAGAACTGAACACAATATTCCAGGTGAGGCCTGACCAATGCAAAACAGATTGGACTATTACATCCCTTGATCTAGACACTATACTCCCATTGATGCAGCCCAGAATCACATTAACTTTCTTGGCTGCTACATTACACTGCTGACTCATGTTCAGTTTGTGGTTTACCAAGATTCCCAGATCCCTTTCACGTGTACTGTTGTCAGACCAGATGTTCCCCATCCTATATCTGTGCATTTCATTTTTATGCCTAAATGTAGTATCTTACATTTATCTCTGTTGAAATTCTTCTTCTTTTAGTTTTGGGCCAGCTCTCTAATCTGTCCAGGTCATTTTAAATTCTGGCCCTGTTCTCTTGGGTATTAGCTACCCCTTCTAATTTTGTATCATCTGCAAGTCATTGAAAAAATCATTGAATAGCACTGGGCCCAGGACTTATATATATATATACACACACAAAAGAAAAAAAATACAATTATCTGTCTTTTGTCATCACCTGGGCTTAAAGCAGTAAGTATAGGGCATTTACAACCACAGAAATGGAGTGTAATGTGTGTTAGAATTCAGTCCACTTTCATGATATCCCAGCAATTGATTGCTTTTTAGGGCCAAATTATATATCTGGAGTTCCAGTCAGGGATGTCTGGTATCACAGATCCTTTGGCCTTCAGGCATCCTATCGCAATTGTAGCTGGACTACAGTATCAAAATATTGCAATATGAATTAAGGCAAAAAAAATTTCCTTTCAGTGCTAATATATTTGTGACAGAAACTTTGGCCCTTTCTGCACGATGGCGGAAACGCACCTCCGCCGGCATAAATTATGCTGGTGGAGGCTCGGGGACTGCTCGCATGGTAGCGTGCGAGCAGCCCTGAAGATCTGCTGACCCGGAGAGGTGGCTCCGCATGGAGCCACCTCCGGGTAGTCCCCTCCACTGACCTTCCTGTCCAGCGCTGCTCTGGAGGGCTGGAGGGACAGGATTACGGTGCCCTCCGACCTCCAGGGGTCGGAGGGCAGCATGGGTGTGTCCCTCCAGCCCTCCAGAGCAGCTCTGGACAGGAAGGTCAGTAGAGGGAACGGGAAAAGTGGCGTCTTCCCGCCGGTGCTGTTTGCACAGTGCCGGCGGGAAGACGCCGCTTTTAAAAAACTTCGCTCTGCAAGATTTGAAAGCGGAACCTTCGTGCCACTCGGGGCGGCCAGGACAGTGCTGCTGCGATGTAGCACCACCTCCTGGGAGAACAGCACCCTAGGGACAGCGTTTTTCCATCCCTAGGGCACTGTTATTTGGCCGTGCGGAAACGGTTTTTGTGTCATTGTACTTAAATGATGTACTGATAATCTGGAATGTTCTTTAGATGCTTTGTTCTCAGGATTGCCAGGTCTCCCACTTCTCCAGCTGGCAACTCTGTCTTTCCTTCTGCCTCTTGGAGCAATGGCAGCAGAAAAAAAATGTTGGTGTTGGCACCCCTACCTCTTTCCTGGCAGTTGCCATTGGCTGACAACAGAGGCGTAGCTGGGCCAAACTGCCCCTGGTGCGCACTTTATATTCCCCCCCATGGTGCCCCCCCGCAGCACCCTCCTCCCCCCTTACCTTAGTTCCTTTCCTTTTTGAAAGCTTTTTCAGGCTGCAAAAGGCCTGTTCTCAGTAAAAACGACCTGATGGGAGCTATACTTCCCAGGAGACTTTATGAACCCCAAGGTCACCTGGGAACTGTAGTTCCTTAGGGCATTTTTACTGCGAACAGGCCTTTTGCACCCTGAAAAAGTTCTCAAAAAGGAAAGGAACTAAGGTAATTGTGGAAAGGGGGGAAGGGGGGAGCTGCGGGGGGGCACCATGCAGGGGGGGCACGGAAGGGGTGGGGGAAAGGGGGAGGGGCCTGGAGGTGACTTTCTGCACCCCCCAAGTGTGCACCCGGTGCACAGCGCACCCGCCGTCCCCTTGGAGTTTTACCACTGGCTGGCAACCCTATTTGTTCTGATATAAGCTCCATGTAGGGAAACCTGAGATAAGGTTAGGGACAAGACTGAGTAGTTGGAATAGGTCAGTTAGCAGGGAAGTTTAAAGTGAGGATAAGGTGCTTGAAGTTGATGGACTGAGGTGGATAATTTTGCATATATATTGTTTAAGCCAGTGATTGTGAACTCAGGAGATAAGAACAAGCCAGGTGTAATTTTGCATGCTTTCATTGTTACATAATTCTACTTAAAAAGCATTTCAATTAAAGGCTGCAGCTCCATCTTTATTCCACCAGATGGCAGGAATAATTGAAACATGCCCTGTATGAGCATATGGTGCACACCTTTCTCACGGCAATCATTTGGAACAGGATGGATATCTGGGAATGTGTCCAGTTAGGGCCCTAATGAAGCAATAATTTCAAATATTCAAGGAGGCATCATTGACCAGCTTCTCATTTGCTCTTTTGCACTATATTTCATTTGTTTGACTGTCACTTCAGAGGGAAAAATGTTTTGAATTTCAGCTAGCCTTGTGATGTTGACCCTGGAAATTCATTCACCATCAAACATACTTAAGGTTTAATGTTTATTGGTGGAACAAAAGTTGTTAGAAGTGGTGTCCCTATTGGACTATACAACTACCAATTACTTACATGCTAAACAAGAAAAGAACCATTTTCTTTGCTGTGGTACAGCAATGAGCCGGCCTGTTTCCCTTTCCTCTTTTCCAGGGTTCAAACTGTGTGTGTGTGGGGGGGGTATATTTGGGTCCACAGATAAAGACTATCTATTTACTTTTTAAAACTCTGCCTTTCTCCCTAGTGGGGACCCAAAATGGTAACAATGAGAGCCAGCATGGTATAGTAGTTAAGAGCAGGTGCACTTTAATCTGGAGAAACAGGTTTGATTCCCTGCTTTACCACGTGAACTGTGAAGGCTTATCTGGTAAACCAGGTTAGCTTGTGCACTCCAGCACATGGAAGCTGGGTGACCTTGGGCTAGTCACAGTTCTTTGAAGCTCTCTCAGCCCTACCCATCTCACAGGGTGTTTGTTGTGTGTGGGGGGGTATCCTTATAGGAGAGAAAGGAGGTGTATACATCCAAACTCCTCCTCCTCCTCTTCCTCCTTTTCCTCCTCTTCCTCCTTTTCCTCCTCCTCCTCCTCCTCCTCCTCCTCCTCCTCCTCCTCTTCTTCTTCTTCTTCTTCTTCTTCTTCTTCTTCTTCTTCTTCTTCTTCTTCTTCTTCTTCTTCTTCTTCTTCTGCATTTCATCCCCACAATAACTCTGTGAGGAAGGTTAGATTGAGAATATTTGAGTTGCCCTAGGTAACCCAGCATACTTCCATTGCAGACTGTGGTTTATGAACCTGGGTTTTTGAGGTCTGACACTATAACCACTATACCACACAGGTTCTCTGCAGAGGTGGGATCCAGCAGGTTCTCACCAGTTCCCGAGAGTGGGTTACTAATTATTTGTGTGTGCCGAGAGGGGGATACTAATTGGGTCCGCTTTTCCATTTCCACGTCCTCGCTTCCTCGAGAGGCATACTGCCTTGGAACATGAAGGTTCCATATAGCAATTGCGACAAATAATGTAACTCCCTGAACTGGGTTAATCCCTTTCAGGTACTACAATTCATTGATTCTCAGCCTTTCGTACCTTTTATCTCACCAGTCTCTATGAAAGAACCTGTGTGTTTCACCATTGCTGTGTTCAGATTTGTGAGTTGGGGCATTTTCTATAATGTGATGATGATTTAGAAATGACCTGGTGCAAAAAATTTTGGGGGGGTCATGGTGGGGTGGCTGCCCATGGGGGGGCATCCAACTCAGGTTTTACCCAGGGCTCAGGTTTGCCTAGGTACGCCTCTGCCCCCTTTGCTGGGGGGGGGGGCTGCCGAGGGAACCTGTTACTAAAATTTTTGGATCCCACCACTGGTTCTCTGTCTAATTAAATGAGTACTCGTTTAAAACAGCTTTCATATGAACAGCAACTTAGACATCGTAGAAAGCTGTTTCTGACCTTTCTTTAGCACTAAGAAAGTGCATGTCTTTTATGTCTGTAAAGCACTTTCTAGTTGCAGCTGACTTATGGCAGTCCAGTAGGGTTTTCAGTGCAAGAAACTAACAGAGATGGTTTGCCACAGTCTTCCTCTGTATAGCAGACCTGATATTCCTTGGTGGTCTCTCATACAAGTACCAGCTAGGACCAAACCTGCTTAGTTTCTGAGATCTGATGAGATCAGGGTAGCTTGGGCCATTCAGGTCAGAGTGGTGATGTTTTAGGACAAGTAAAAGAAAATGCATATTTCCAATAGGAATGCCTTTAAATTTTATCAGCACCAGAGGTTGAGTATAACACGACTGTGGCATTAACTCTTCCCTAATTCCCTTGTTCTAACAACCCATGTCTGTCCTAATACTGATAAAATCTATTTTTTCAGTAGGCAACCACATGTTTCTGGGTCACATATCAGGGACCTCCTAGTTGCACCATGCAATAAGGAACAGGCTTTGCAATAAGGAACAGGCTTTGCGTGAGCAGAAGAGACACCAAAGGAATCAAGGGAGAGCAGAAGCAAATGTGGCAATAAGGAAAACAGATGAAAGGTCCCCAGTTCATTTCTTTCTTTATATCTATTCTTCAGGAAATAAACTGTGATACACTTCTTTCTTTATGTGTTGTCTTTATCATAGATAAAAGGGTTCGTATAAGTCAGTGTCTAATCATATGACCACTGGGGCACATAGCAATCGAAGAAAAAGCCCTGCTTGGTTGATTTCTTTAGCCCCCACTAGGGGAGTTTATCAGATGAGAATGCACCTACAAGCATGCTGTGAATTCAGATTCCCTCATGTCTTCATGGAGATTTTTGCAAGTAGGAGACCCAAGTAGGTTATGAAATATGTGTGCCTTTCAAGCTCCTGAGAAAATCTCCATATCATTCAGGCATGTCAGACTAGTGCATTCTTGCATTATGCAAATTCATGTTTTTGGTCATTTTTTGCCTTCTTCCTTAAATAATTTTTAGCATGCAAATGGGCAGATGTAGGGAATTCTCCATATTGTGACAATATCTTCCCATCTAGCTTTAATAACCATATAGAGAACATTGTGAGAACTTTCTATACTATTTTGCAGGGCTTCCATTGATAGCATTACATCAAGAAATTCCTTCATTCTACACATTGGTAGATTTATTTAAATATATATCCCACATTCACAACAGCTAACAACGTAATTAAAATATGGATCTTGCATAAAATTTCTGCAAGTAGAAGGGGTTTCCATCCATGACCTACCTTCTCCCACTGAAACAAAATGCCCCCTCCCCAAATGCTGCGTGTGGATCCTCGAGGAATGACTAGGGGTGGGGTGCTGAATCAATGGAAATCATCAAACCTGTAATCCACTTTAACATAATAATACTATGCAGTTTAAAACCCCAAGCCTTCTAACAGCTTAATCTGGAAATCACGTTGCCTTATCAATGCCCATTTGTATGTGTGAAGGTGTATATGTTTGTCTAGAAACATCTTTGTTGCTAAACACTCGAAAGCAAAAATGAACCTGTGGCCTTTTCACTTCATTCCCCAGGGCTGACCAGTCTATGACAGGTGTTTGAGTCCATGGGCTTCATATCCAGCAGTGAAATAAACAGAGAGTCTCAGGAAAGGATCTTTTTTTGTTTTTACAAAAAGTAATGCTTTATTGAAGTTACTTATGCTTCTTAAATTAATTTAATTCACACTCTGCATTCATCCCAAAATTTGACCCAAAACAATGCATCAAAAATAGGACAACAAAAGAGGGATCGTTACCCCCCTTACCTATGTTTCGACTTGAAAACTGCTTGAGCACACAAATACTTAAAACATTTGGGAACTAGAACTATTGGGGCTCCTTTCTTTTGTGTTTTGGTTTTGGTTTCTCAGTTTAAGTTTAATCTTTAGATTTATAGTCCATTCCTTTATTATCTATTTTATTTTTTACCCAAATATTAGGTTGGTCAGACATGTTGGCAAGCACAGGCTGCTTGAGGAGGAGAGCTCCTTTGGTGATGGAAAGTAGAACTCTGCTCTGGCTCATCTTTGCTCCATCCTTTGTAGAACTGATTGCATTATGATATCTAGCCCCCTGCTCTTTCTTCATCTCAATTTCCATTCTCCTTACTTTCCAAAATGTAGGTGAACCTGTTGACATCCTTTATAGCAATACTATTCAGAATCCTATTCAGATTTATTTGGCACTGGCGGGGCCCGGCCACATGTTGCTGTGGCAATTGTCCTTCTCATCACAGTCCACAACCCACACAGATGTCCATGCAGGTCCAATGATCCGCAGCATAGCCTTTTGGGGTGGTCAAATGGAATCCCTCTTTCCCTTTTCGATTCACATTGTTATATGGTAATGTCTGGGGGTTTTTTTAGTATAAGGTAACCCTTTCCTTTCCACAACGGAACTGTCCAGAGTGTGAATCCCGCTGTCCATGAGGCTGGTTGACACGCACAGTCCTGGCTTGGGTAAGGCAGAACTGGGGCAAGGAGGCTATCCCAGTCAGGCAGCAGAGGCAGGGTGGTGAGGCACTCAGATCGAGACCAGCTCTCTGGGTTCTTAAAGGGCCATGTGCAAAAGAAGCGGAGCCAGTAGTGTTGGTTCGCCCCCACCCCATGGATTTTCTTAGACGAAAAAGGCAAACTCCAGCTCACTTTTAGTAAAAGAGAGCTGTGGCGAATATGGGTGAGGAAGTGGGTAGGTGGTGGTTGGATATGAGGGAGGGCAGAGTGAGGTGTGTGAGGATGAGCTGGATGTGTATTGTGTGGTAGCAGTGGGTGAGGCACAGAGAGTGAAAGTTACCTGCATGTGAGGGGGAGAAACCCCACCTGACGTCTCACACGGCAAAGTGTGTATATGTTTCACTTCCACTCGTATTACCTAACAGTATTACCTATTTACTGTTTTCACTGCTCATCTCTGCCCATCTGCGCAAACATTTTAAGCCCTCAGGCCACAGACAGACATGCTGCACGAACATTCTAAGGGTGACAGTTAAACACAGCCAGCTTCATGGCCTGGTGCGCCAGGAAAAAGATGTTTTACCTGGCTCAGGTATGGACTTTCAGCGATTTGAAGGTCCAATTACCTGCCCAGAACAGGGAGGAACATCATGTGAAAATTTGGGGGCAATCCATCCAGCAGTTTC
The DNA here is from genome assembly GCF_021028975.2 of Sphaerodactylus townsendi. NCBI lineage: Eukaryota > Metazoa > Chordata > Lepidosauria > Squamata > Sphaerodactylidae > Sphaerodactylus > Sphaerodactylus townsendi. The sequence goes on along the minus strand of NC_059429.1, from coordinate 91,139,972 downwards.
GGCGTTAGGCGTGACTAACAAAGTCACTGTTAGGTATGTATTGCTGGAATCAGCAGGACCAGCTAAGCCAGGGGTAGGGAACCTGTGGCTCTCCAGATGTTCAGGAACTACAATTCCCATCAGCCCCTACCAGCATGGCCAATTGGCCATGCTGACAGAGGCTGATGGGAATTGTAGTTCCTGAACATCTGGAGAGCCGCAGGTTCCCTACCCCTGAGCTAAACATACCCATGTACTTTTTGGGCTGAAAGGGCACCCAGGATCGGGGCCTGCAGAGCAAACAACCTGGGTACCCTTTCAGCCCAAAAAGTACATGGGTGTGCTCAGCTGGTCCTGCTGATTCCAGCAATACATAGCTTTCCTCTTTTTTAAATTTTCAAGGAGCTGTCTTTGTAGACATGAACACACACCTACAAGAAGTAGGTGCTTCTCTTATGCATGTGTTAGTGTCTTCAAAGACAGCTCCTCAAAAATTAAAAAAAGTGGGAAAGCTGTGTATTGCTGGAATCAGCAGAACCAGTAAACCCATGTACTTTTTGGGCTGAAAGGGCACCCAGGATCAGAGCCTGCAGAGCAAACATCCCACAAAACCCCTGCAGAGAAAATATCCTAAGAATCTCTGCACCACCACAAAATGCCAGGCACAAGTGGCAGAGAAAATTGACAAGGCAGCTTTAACAGTTGGGCAGGGAAAATGAAATATCTGCTCAGCTCTCGAGCTCCGCAAAGCAAGAAGAGAACAAAGCAAGAGGAGACAAAAGACGACATCTGGTAAAAAAAAAAGTTGGCATTTTAGCAACTTCAAAAAAAGATGTCTTGAGCAAAAATAAGGTGTCCTGAGGACGTCTCAGAGAAAAGCTGCGAGGAGTTCCTCCCCAAGACACATTTTTTTCCTGTCCTCAGGATGTCTTAGTTGTGCTGTGCATAATCAGCCCAGTTTCCTTTTTCCTGGGTCCATCAAATCCAACCATCTTTGGCTTTTTCAGGGTTGCTTCTCCTTACCTCGTCATACAGGCTGGAGTGAGAAGAGGCTGGTTACACAGAGAGGCATGACATCTGACGTGTGTCCTTGATCTTCAACTTTAGCTTTTCACACATTCTTGCAAGTGTTCTCTATTTCTAAATATGGCTTAAGAAATTATCAAACACATGTCAGGGAATGTTGTAATTTGCAAGTTAGCTGTTTTCTTGGTCATGCAGACTTAAGAACATAAGAACAAGCCAGCTGGATCAGACCAAAGTCCATCTAGTCCAGCTCTCTGCTACTCGCAGTGGCCCACCAGGTGCCTTTGGGAGCTCACATGTAGGATGTGAACGCAATGGACTTCTGTGGCTGTTGCTCCCGATCACCTGGTCTGTTAAGGCATTTGCAATCTCAGATCAAAGAGGATCAAGATTGGTAGCCATAAATCAACTTCTCCTCCATAAATCTGTCCAAGCCCCTTTTAAAGCTATCCAGGTTAGTAGCCATCACCACCTCCAGTGGCAGCATATTCCAAACACCAATCACACGTTGCGTGAAAAAGTGTTTCCTTTTATTAGTTCTAATTCTTCCCCCCAGCATTTTCAATGGATGCCCCCTGGTTCTAGTATTGTGAGAAAGAGAGAAAAATTTCTCTCTGTCAACATTTTCTACCCCATGAATAATTTTATAGACTTCAATCATATCCCCCCTCAGACGTCTCCTCTCCAAACTAAAGAGTCCCAAACGCTGCAGCCTCTCCTCATAGGGAAGGTGCTCCAGTCCCTCAATCATCCTTGTTGCCCTTCTCTGCACTTTTTCTATCTCCTCAATATCCTTTTTGAGATGCGGCGACCAGAACTGGACACAGTACTCCAAAGTCGCATTCTCACCACTATTTGTGCTTTGGATATAAGGGCATGACAATCTTTGCAGTTTTATTCTCAATTCCTTTTCTAATGATCCCCAGCATAGAGTTTGCCTTTTTCACAGCTGCCATGCATTGAGTTGACATTCCCATGGAACCATCACCTAAGACAACCAAATCCCTTTCTTGGTCTGTCACTGATAGCACTGACCCCTGTAGCGTGTATGTGAAGTTTGGATCTCTTGCCCCTATGTGCATCACTTTACATTTTGCTACATTGAACTGCATTTGCCATTTCTGAGCCCACTCACCTAATTTATCAAGGTCCGCTTGGAGCTCTTTGCAATCCTTTGTGATTCTCACCACCCTACATAATTTGGTATCATCTGCAAACTTGGCCACCACGCTACCCACCCCTACTTCCAGGTCACTTAAAAGTCTGCAGATATGTAAACATTTAATGAATCAATGTATTGTCGAAGGCTTTCACGGCCGGACTCAACTGGTTCTGGTGGTTTTTCCGGGCTATGTGGCCATGGTCTGTTGGACACAGTGTGTAACTGACTTCCCTCTGTGATACATCTCTGAAGATGCCAGCCACAGATGCAGGCGAAACATTAGGAACAAGATCCACCAGACCACGGCCACACAGCCTGGAAAAACCACCAGAACCAATTTAATGAATCATTTTAATGAATCATCCACGAACAACCTGTGTTAGACATTATGTCTTACATGCTGTGGTCTCTTTTCTTACAGCTTTTTTGTTCTTTGGTTTGTTCTGATATTTCACAAAGATCAGATTATAATATATATATAACCTCTTTTCATCCACTTTAACCCCTAGGCTGTGAAGCATTGGGGAAAAATATCCTAGTTAAGATATCCCTAATAACATTGGGTCCTGACCTTGTCAGTTCTCAGAAGCTAATCAGGGTCAGCCATAGTTAGCAGTTGATCACCAAGGAATGGCAGGGTTATTGTGAAGAAGGAAATGGCAAACCACCTCTGTTAGTCTCTTGCCTTGAAAACCCTACTGGTTCCACACACACACACACACACACACACACACACACACACACACACACACACACACACACACACACACACACACACACACACACACACACACACACACACACACACACACACACACACACACACACACACACACACACACACACACACACACGGGAAAATACATGCATTTCAGGCAAAGCACCTTCATGTATTTTATTGGAAACTAATTATCCACAGAATGTGCTTGCATTGTTCTTCACTCTCATTCATGATATTCCTTTCATGCACAGAGAAATGTGGCAGGATGTTCTGGATTGACATAGTGTGACTTAAACCAGAAAAATATGATGATAATGTGTGAGACGGGTCTCCTCGACTGTCATCAGTATCACAGAGTCCTCCACAGATCTGGAGGGCACAGATATGACAAGTTGACATGTAAAGCAGGCTATCAACGAGCATTAAAATCACGCTTTTTTTTCCTTTGGTAGAATTACACACCAAATTAGAGCTTTATTTCTTTGCTATGGTAATGTATCTACAGTTGAATTATTGTTTTTATTTTACCAGCTAAAGAAATACAGAAAAAAAGACGAAGGAAAACGTAAAAATAGGCAAACATAACAATTATAATAGCCTTCACAATTAAATAATAATAATAATGAACACACATATTGACATATATAATATCAAATATAGTCTATATCAGAATTAAATATAAAATGAACCTGTATTTATAACCTTATTAATAAAGATGAACTAACATTAACTGGTATTCTGGATAAAAACAGCTTTAACCATTAATCATTTTGGCCGCCTAACTAGTTTTAACTATATTTTATTATATTATTTAAAAATAATAAACAAATATGTATAGTTATATATACGTAAAAACCTATTACAATGGCCCAAGAAATGCTTACTCTAATCAGATTATTAGAATGTTATATATACTTACAACTATCTAGACAGACAGACAGAGTTGATATTATGGAAGGTATAAATAATAACATTATAAATAATCATGTAAATGCATTAGTAAATCTTTCAAACATATAATATGGGAATCCTCCTATGGGAGTGGTGCATGTCCACTTTTGCAGATTTGCCCTCCCTGGGGCACATACCCTGGCAGAGGGGCAATTCCTCTGGGGTGTGACAGCTCTCCCCAGCACTGGAAAATGGTGCTGGACATGGTGCCAGCATCCTAGTTCCCCCACTGTTGGTGCAGAGGGTGTGGTATGGGGTTAGGAATAGGGGAGTGTCGGCTCTCTCCAGGCTATTCAGTGTATTACATCAGTAGCTGCGAATGGACACTTCAGCCACCTTTTGGGGTGGGATAAGTCTATTAAACCCAGTGGGAGCTTCTCACTGGCAAGGAGGTTTTCAAGCTTTTGAAGACTTCCCACACTGCCAAGAAGCCCCTTTGGAAGTGGTGGAATATATACTGAATTAAGAAATGAGCAAATAAAATGTGAACAACTATCTTCATAAATGATAATTGTAATCATGGGGAGAAAGTACACACTGATTAGAAATTATTATGATTATGATATGATTATGATGTATAGTACCAAAAAGTATCTATGGTGTGTTAGTAGCGACATATATGAGTTTGAAGAGTTTTGGATTTATATCCCCCCCCTCTCTCCTGCAGGAGACTCAAAGGGGCTGACAATCTCCTCGCCCTTCCCCCCTCACAACAAACACCCTGTGAGGTAGGTGGGGCTGAGAGAGCTCCGAGAAGCTGTGACTAGCCCAAGGTCACCCAGCTGGTGTGTGTGGGAGTGTACAGGCTAATCTGAATTCCCCAGATAAGCCTCCACAGCTCAGGCGCCAGAGCGGGGAATCAAACCCGGTTCCTCCAGATTAGATACACGAGCTCTTAACCTCCTACGCCACTGCTGCTCCTATGTATTTTATTGTATAATAATTTATATGTATTTTATTGTATAAATTCAGGTTTTTAGTTCTGATGGATACCTGCTGTGTCCTACTGGAAGACTGTGCATGAGTTTTCAGATGATATTCCAGAGCTCCATATGACCATCTGAAAGGAATCAAAAGCAACTCCACATATCTATCTTTTCTATTTATTTTTCCCTATACCTGCTGCAAGACAAGGAGGGTTTTTATTTAGAATTTCTTCCCAGATTGTAGGGCTCCATATTACTAGATCTTGTTTCTGATTATGGGCAATCATTGTTCTGTATTTTTTCCCCTGAATTTTCAAGAGAACACAGTGCTCAATTATGTACAATGTGTTTGCTGTGTGGTGGGGGCAAATGTCCATTGCAGCAAGATTTCTTGTACAGATGTATTTCTTCAAACCCCACTATCACTGTCAATTCTCTCTGTGGCAAGCAAGACCACTTCTAGAATGATCTGAATTTTGCTTCACTGTCAGGCAGATTAACCAGTGAGCACAGCTTTGCTTTGGATATGTTCCCTCTGCCCTCAGCTAGCCTTCCCACTCTGTCCAACTGCCATCCATGCCTTCCCCCTAACCTCTCTTCTATGATGCTAGCACCTTTAAGTGAAACAAAAGAAGCTCACAGCCTCTGCATTCATATATAGATATCACAACATAATAATAATGGAGAGTACTTGAAAATAACAAGCCTCTCTGTCCTTTACCACCGGCAGCAACAGCAGTAGCAGCAAGGAGTGGGGGAGAGAATATGGGCTCCAAGGAATGGTCCCCTTCTTTTGCAGCATGTGGTCTAGGGAACTGCTTTGCTTTTTTATTTGGAACTATAAAATTGATAGAAGTTCAGTTTAAAAGACTAAGACAACAATCTTGACTACCGAGTATAATGAGATTTGTTCCTTTAGAAATTAGAATTAGTGTTTTTAATATCTGTGCCTTTAGGAATAAATTGATAGGCAGAGTAAAGAGAACAAGGACAGAAAATTCTCTGCAGAAAAAAACTGTGCACCCAGGAAGGAGTGCCTTTTTGTCTGTTAACAGAAAAATGCAAGGAGACTCCACTGAAAGCCCACTGGTCAGAGAACAGTCATGCATAATAGGCCAGTGTTTCCCACCTCTTTAGTTCATTTTCATAGCCCTCCAATCCCACATTTGGCACATGGGCACATTGATAAAGAGCAAAAGAACAATCTTGGTATGATAGAGTATATGTTCATGCCATGGTTCTTTTTGGGGTGGTTTTTTACCCATCTGCAAAATCGCCTATGTGGAACTAAAAAGGTTCAGTTGTACATAATATGTTTCAACATTATTTTTGCAGTGTTATCAGTGCATCTCAGTTCCGTAGAGAAGAAAAATGCAAATAAACTTGAGGAATTGAAAGCTGTAGTGAATTCCACATGCTTCAGCTCAGGATTAACTTTCAGAACTCTTTTAGGTTTAGAAAGAATTGCAGAAGAGTTCAAAGCCACACAAAGAGAATTGTAATGCAATGGAAGAAGGAAATCCATCAACATGAATCATGGTTGAAATACATTGAATCACAGTTGAAATACACTGATGTGTACATGAAATACATTTAGGTGCATGTGCCACATGGTTGAAATACATTGATGTGTACATGAAATACATTTAGGTGCATGTGCCACATGGTTGAAATACATTGATGTGTACATGAAATACATTTAGGTGCATGTGCCACATGGTTGAAATACATTGATGTGTACATGAAATACATTAAGGTGTACATGCCATATAGTTGAAATACCATGTGTACATTCCACATGGTTGAAATATATTGATGTGTACATGAAACACATTGCCACCAGTAGTTACCAGTTAGTATACCAAAATATTGTGAAGACATGCCACATGTTCAGTGGGGTATTTTCTAATGAAGTTCCCTGGACCACATGCTATGGTGCCTATATAAGAAAATGCATTCCTTTTGCAATGTAGCTGAATTTCAAAAAGCATCCTAATCAGCCCTTATTCAATTTAAATTAAAGCCATCTTCTGTCATATTATTTTGTTCATCAAAGGGAGACTGATATTCTGATGCAATGGACATCTCCTCTCCCTAGCTTTCAAGCAGCTGTGCCATCTAATTACTATAGCAGGGAAGAATGAAACATGGATCTCCACTATTCAAAGCAAAGTGGCTGTGACAGTCTCACACATCCTCCACAGATGAGGATGATAGTATGTAACCAAACAGGGTAGTGAGCTGTGCATTGATTCCCTGAGCTAAAAAAGAAACAGCTTATCCTGAATTTTGACTACTCATTTCTGGGAGAGCTGCAAGTTGGCAAAACCGTACAGAAGAAAAAGGTGATGGCTCTTCCGGCATTATTTAATTGTTCTCTATTGCATGATTTGAGAAGAGTTACTTGTATTCCCTATAACCCTAGGTGCATTTATTCAGACAGACATAATTTACTCCAACAGTAACTTCATCAGTAAAGTATATAACTTCTGCACTCTCTCCTCTGTCAGCTCAGTGTACTAAATAAGCAATGTGGTCAGTACATAAGTAAAATTCTGTACTGCTAAAAGTATTGCTAGAGTAAACCATTGTTGCTGAAGAGTGTAAATGTGAACTATCTTCCAGCAAAGAGAATAAGTTTTACAAATTCACTAATAGGTTCTAGTCACATATACCAGCATCATAAGAATTCAGCTTCAGAAAAATTGCTGTGCCCTGGAAGAATATTTAATTAGTCCTTCATACATAATCCAGAATTATTAGGAGAAAGTGACTTCTTTGTGGGAAAAAAAAGGCAGTGAAGCTCAATAGAATGAAGATCTAATTTGATAGGGTAATTCCTTACTTTAGTATCTGGCTCCATTTATCCCCATTTTCTTCCCTTCTGCTCAATACACTTCCTCACAGTGAATTAATGCATTTAAGTGAGGAGAATAATAATATATCAAGCAGGATGGAGTGTAGGATAGCAGAATTGCTTAGATGGGGAGAGTCAGAACATCCGAGTCACGTCTGCTGCAATTCTTGAGCTCCTATGGGTAGGAAAGTATCTCACTGTTATGAGACAAATGTTTAATTTTCTGAAATGGAACTTGAATTTTGTAGCTCCAAAGAGCTAAAAGCCCAACCAGAAATAGCTATACCATTTCAAGATTGAACAAGAGCAATACACTTTCAACCTGTGCCCTCATCTTCCAACCAATATGTCTTTCTTTTCTTTTCTTTTCTTTTCTTTTCTTTTCTTTTCTTTTCTTTTCTTTTCTTTTCTTTTCTTTTCTTTTCTTTTCTTTTCTTTTCTTTTCTTTCTTCTTTTCTTTTCTTTTGAGAGACAGTTTTAAAAAATGGACATAGTAAATTCAGCCATTGTATGTTTGGTAACTGGGAGTGAAGTACTTATGGCTGCCTGATTTTGAAGATATTTTTGTTTTTCTCTGCTTTTGTATTGAGACTCTATTGAATTTTATGTGCATTTTTACTGAAGTCTTCTTCCAAGGAGTTTAGACATGTCTTTCCTCTCCTCCATGTTATCTTTCCCATAAGATAGTTTGGCTGATTGGCGCAAGGTCATTCAGTGGGTCTCCTGGCTGATTGCGGATTTGAATTTGGGTCTCTCCAGTCTTTATTCAGCACCCTAACCATTACACCATTTTGAATGTAAACACAATGACCGTGTAACACTTTCTGTGTTGTCATTACAAATTTGTCAGCTTTTAAAAAATCTTATCATGGCTATGCACCATTTTTCCATTTTTTTAGATTTGGCTTTATTGGATCTGAATCATTGTTGTGGTTGCCTAGTAATGGTCACTGAGGCCATCCATTTTTTAAAACAACAGGTGCTCCCTTTTCAACTGAAAACTCCAATGGAAGAAGGGGCACTCTCTTTGGTTCTCATAAAATTGGACTCCCCAAACCAAACTTCACCAAACTTGGTGGTTCTTCTGAGGAGAGTCATCTGCAGCCATTCTGCAAATTTGGTGCTTCTAGCTTAAAAAACTGTCTCCCAGAACCCCGAAAATTCCCCATTGACTTTAGTGTGCCAATGTCACACCTGAGCATCTGTATGGGGAAAGGTTTTAGAAAAATCTGAACTCCAACTATTAAAACAAAATGTTATAGGCAGGTCAAATCCTCCCAAAATGAAAAAGGAGCAAGGTAGGGGAAGTGGTCAGGGTATATTCAAGGGTTGTTTTGGTCTTTGTGGCAGAACTCAGGCTTGACAGCAACTTGCTACCATATGACTTTGATGATTCATCAGAACTGTCTGCTTGCTACAGTTCAGAAGAAAAGAAAATGGAAGAGGAAATAGTAAGAGGAAAGGACACAGAGTAGTATAAAGTACTCCTCACAAGTCCTTGCAAGTTTGATACCACACAATTGTGCCAGGATCTGCCAGTATTATGCAATGTGGCCATTGTTTTCCCGGAGGAAGAGCTGCCAGGGAAGGGAAGGAAAGAAAGTTGAAGATAGGGGGCAGATAAATGTAGGTTGACTAATTGGTGGAAAGAAGAGAGGCAGTGGCATAGTGGTTAAGAGCAGGTGCACTCTAATCTGGAGAACCAGGTTTGATTCCTTGCTCTGCCACTTGAGCTGTAGAAGCTTGTCTGGGGAACTAGATTAGCTTGTGCACTCCAACACATGCCATCTGGGTGACCTTGGGTGAGTCACAGCTCTTCGAAGATCTCTCAGTCCCACTCACCTGACAGGGTATTTGTTGTGGGGGGTGGGGGGAAAGGAGATTGTAAGCGCCTTTGAGTCTCCTTAAGGGGGATATAAATCCAAACTCTTCTTCTTATAGAGGCTGCAAGGTAAAGGAAAAAATAGTGGGGGAGGGGGATATGAGATGCCCCCCACAAGTCCTGTCATGTCTAATACTTTATGCTTTGTTTCACATTGCTGTAATCCTAAACCTATAGAATTGCCTTGTTCGATTGCATTGTGTAATCTACCTTGGACCTCAGTAAGAAAGGCCTATATATAAAATAAACAAAGAAAGGAATGGGTGTCTTAAGTCTTTGCTTCTGTCTGTCCCCAAATTTGCATGAAAGGTGAACTAGGTATCACCATCTATCACCATGCATGAAAGGTGAACTATCTCTATTACACACTGCTTCAGGAATTCTGGCCTGCCTGCCAGTATGTGCAAGCTAATCCTTTGCAACTGTCTCCTGCAGAGCTGCTGCACTGACTGCTTATTCTGTACAGAGAGGAAAGTCTTAGCCTTCAACTTCCTTTCCTGCCTCCCAGTGAGTACAAACAAAACTTAATCTCTGACTAGTGCACACAGTGCCTTGACCTGGATAGCCCAGGCTAGCCTGATCTCATTAGATCTCAGAAGCTAAGTAGGGTCAACTCTGGCAAATATTTAGATGGGACACCTCCAAGAAATACCAGGGTCATGAAGTGGAGGCAGGCAATGGCAAAACACTTCTGAACCTCTCTTGCCTTAGAAACCCTAACAGGTCACCATAAGTCAGATGTGACTTAATGGCAAAAAAAGATAAAAGATAAAAAGAAAAAGGGGGGAAAAGAAAAAAATGCATACAGCTCTAGGCTGCGATATAGCTAACAAAAATGCAGAACATCTTATATAGGATAATAGGACCCCCCAAAGTCAGTAAGATGCTGCACAGGAATGCCATTTGGAAAATCTTGATTGGCAATAAGACCAACTGCCTGTTTTGGTAAAACATTATCCCTGTTATGCCTGTATCTGTGTGTTTAGTTACTTCCTTTCCTCATGATTATCTTCATATGATCAGCATGTCTTGAACACTGTTTATCCAGCAGTGTGGTCTTCGATTGGCTCCTGAGGTATGTGTAGGCTTAGTTTATGGTCTCAGAAATAGATCATGGTTTGAGTTCCATCTCATGGCTCTTAAATTAAGAAGGAAATCACGTTTCTCACATCTGCTTGAATAGTGGCAGATGTTTGCTGCAGTTTTCTGTGTTGCAGTAGTCTTCCCAAGAGACACATGGGCCAAATTCCCACTGAAAATTTAATCTAGATACAATCAAGTTTTAAAAAGAATCAGCACCTTTTCATCCAGGTTCCAACATCCTCACTGCAGCATATTTCTAGTGAAGATGTCTAGGCCTGCCCCTGGGTGTGTGTGTGTGTGTGTGTGTCTTCTGTCAGGTGTGCAATTGTTAAGCTAGCAGCACCTAAATTTCAGAGTATCTTTAGGAGATCATCCTGATGATACCACCCAGGTTTGGTGAAGTTTGGTTCATGGGGGCCAAAGTTATGGACCCTCAAATATGTAGCCCCCATCTCCTATTAGCTCCCATTGGAAACAATGGGGGCACCCCTTTTGGGAGTCCACAACTTTTGACCCTCTGAACAAAGCTTCACAAAACTTAAGTGGTATCAGTAGGAGACCGTTCTGATGATACCAGCCAGGTTTGGTGTAGTTTGGTTCATGAGGGCCAAAGTTATGGACCTTCAAATGTGTAGCCCCTATCTCCTATTAGCTCCCATTGGAAACAATGAGGGATGGGGGCACCTCCTTTGGGAGTCCATAGCTTTGGACCCCCTGGACCAACCTTCACAAAACCTGGGTGGTATCAGTAGGAGACTCTCCTGATGATACCACTCTGGTTTGGTGAAGTTTGGTTCATGGAGACCAAAGTTATGGATCTTCAAATGTGTGGCCTCCATCTCCTATTAGCTCCCATTGGAGTGTTTTTTTTTTCAAAAAGGTGCATATACAAGCAGGTCCAGGAGAATCCCAGGAGAAGGTGGGGGGAGCGCCAGAAACGGGACTGATCTGTGTTCTGAGGTTCAGCAGTGAGGGGATCATGAGGAAACCTGGATATTTTGGGCGACTATCCCAGGATTAATCGCCAGTGGGAAATCGCCCATGATGGTATCCCATCTTTCAAAACAGTGTTATAAATAATCACATCACAATTTCTGAAGTACCACACTGGTGGCTGTTTATGATTTTAAGCATGTTTTTACATGTTGGCTTTTTGGAGAGCCAGATGAATATGTTTTGCCCATTAGAGTACCATCATGAAATGCAGAACTCATAGTCACCACTTGGTTGCAAGACCAACACAATCTGTGCAAGTCTGATTGATGTGATTGGTAATTTTTAAAAGGGATCTTCCCAATCCAGTTTAGTACCGTGAGTTAAACCAGGAGAGCAGCAAACTTCCACAGAGAAATCCACACTTAAAACATTTCCAGTCTCTTTGATGCTCTGCAAAAAATAAAAAAGAAACAAGAAACAAGAAAGAAAGAAAAGAAAAAGGAAAAAAAAGGGGGGGGGGAGACCAATCTCAAAGGATAATTTTAATGACTCCATTCTTACTTCTACACCATGTTCCCAGGAGACAAAGATATTGATTGCATGTCTTTTTGAAGGGAGATAGAATGGAGTTTGAATATCTTCCTCCTCGTTTCCCTTCCCATGTCTTAGGTAATGCTTTAGAAGCCATTAGGGGAAAATGGGAACCATGTACTTTTCAATAGAGCATTATGATATTTTAATAATAGACCAAAATAGTGATCCTTATTTTTTTCAAGTCATTATGTGCATAGCATTTCAAAATGTCTTTTATTAGCTGGCCTGCTCAAGCCTTTCAGCAAACTGCATGTCAGATTTTTTTCTAAGCATTCTTTCCCCAAGATTTCCATTGTAGCCCCTAGATATCTGTAGCTATGATGATGACTAACAGTGTAGCCTGTGCTGATGTAATTATGTTGTGCTTGGGAAATGGGGAAAATCTATCCTGCTTTGTAGCTTGTCATAAGCAATCCTGTCTTCAAACAAAGCAAAACAACCCCCCTACCAAGCATAAAACATATATACTTGCTAATGCATCTGGCTCTATGGCAGCTGTAATGCAACTGTAATGCTGTATGGATAAGTCATTGCCACACACTCTCCATAACCAATCCTATATACAGCCTCTTCCATGATGGAGGCTAATGGAGGTTTAGCAGCATCAACCTGTGCTGGTTTCCCATGTTGGTTTGACATGTAGTGCCAGCTATACATATGCAAAATCATCCCAGTGATTGCCATAGACACCTCTGCCTTGTCAAAGGTTGATATTAATCTGTCAAAGGGAATGGGCAGTTTTATGAGGACATGGTTTTTTGAAACATTTACTGAATTCCAGTGCATGGGCACATCCTTCCCCACTGAAAGCTATGACTAATCTATGACACACATCTTGTACAATGCCAGTCCTTTTATAGATGTATCCATGATAACTGTTAATGCCCATGGTTTCATTTAGAACACATATTCGCAGCTTCAAGTTTGCTAGTTTTACCTGCTAAAAAAAACATTCACTGCATGTACGTACGTACGTACGTACGTGTGTGTGTGTGTGTGTGTGTGTGTGTGTGTGTGTGTGTGTGTGTGGTGTTGTTGTTGTTGTTTATACCTCGTTCATACCGGCCTCTCTAGGTAGCTTACATATGTTAAAAACAATAAAAACCTTATAAATAATATATAACAGTTAAAACAACAATAAAATAGCCTAAAAATATTCCAACTCCAACTCCACTTCCCCACCCCCATTTCCAATGACACCTCGGTTCCTATGCTCTATGCTTGAACACGCATGAACACATTCAGCTGCAAAATGTTAGGAGCAAACCTACTGGACCACAGCTAAACAGCCCAGAAAACCCAAAAGAGTCAAGTTGATTCTGACTGTGAAAGCCTCTGACAATACAAATAAATAAATCCGTATTTCCTACTCTGACAGGTATTGGCTCTCCAGTGTCTCAGATGAAGGTCTTTCATCTCATCTATCGTCTTTTCCATGTAGGGTTGCCAGTCCCCAGCATTATTCTATGACTTATGACATAGGCCTTGGCAATGCCAGGGGAAGAGACTTAGTGGTGTCACACTGAATAGCAATACAAATGTTTCCAATGGGAGCTAACAGGAGATGGGGCTACACATTTGAGGGTCCATAACTCCCCCCCCCCCGGAACCAAACTTCACCATACCTGGGTGGTATCATCAGGAGAGTCTCCTACTGATACCACCCAGGTTTGGTGAAGTTTGGTCCAGGGGTTCCAAAGCTATGGACTCCCAAAACTGGACTCAGTTATGTACTGGGGAACCTGTAAGGGCATGAGAGGGGCACTTAACTTTCCCATGTATTCCTTTCCCTCCTCCTTGCTATCAGGCCTGACCCCCATGAATCTTTGTTTAAAGGTCAGAACAACTCTGAAAAGAACTTTTATTCCTCTCTTCCTTTTACTGACAGAAACCAAAAGTTCAAGGCTGACAATACTGTTGTATCACATGATAATATGGTAATCTAGTTTGATTATCAGCCAGGATATGAGACATGTGGGGACCCTACACATGCCTCCTTGAGTTCCATAATGGAAGACAGGTGGGATACATATGTAATAAATTTGTTTTTGTTTGATCCAGTATGATGTAGTATTTAGAATATCAGACTAGGAAAACCTATGCTCAAAACCTCTGCCTGTCGCGAAGATAGCTGGTTGGCCTTGGGCTTGTAATTCTCTTAGACCCCTTCTGCACATGCAGGGTAATGCACTTTCAATCCACGTTCACAATTGTTTGCAAGTGGATTTCGCTATTCTGCACAGTAAAATCCAGCTGCAAAGTGCATTGAAAGTGGATGGGGCCTCAGTCTAACTTCTGTCACAGGATTATTCTGAGGATAAAATGAGGACAGGATGTTGACATGCAGCTACCTCAAAGCCTGGGAAGATGCGTGGGATTTTAAAAAGGATGGTTAAATGTGTCCTCTTAGTTGTGGTGCTGTGCCATTAATGCTGCATTCCAGTCCTGTCCCACAAAGTGTTATTTCACTTTGAAAGGACAACCATTTGTGCCTGTCCTTCTGTGTCTAGCATTCTTTGAGTGATGTTCTGTAAAGAAAGTGATCCTATCAGTTTCACTGTGAAAAACCTATTTATGTTAATAGTTTAAAACAATAAAACTTCAGCTATCTCATAGTGAATTATTGATGTAGCTCTGTTCAACCTGAGATGCAACGTGGTGTACTGGTTAAGGGAAGTGGACTCTAACCTGGAGAACTGGGTTTTATTCCCCACTACTCCTCCTGAAGAAGAGCTGGATTTTATACCCTGCTTTTCTCTACCTTCAAGGAGTCTCAAAGTGGCTTACAATCGCCTTCCCTTCCCCTTCCCACAACAAGCAACTTGTGAAGTAGGTGAGGCTAAGGGAGTTCTGAGAGAACTGTGATTATCCCAAGGTCACCCAGCAGGCTTTCTGTGGAGGAACAGGGAAAACAAACCTGGCTCACCAGATTAGAGTGTGCCGCTCATGTCAGAGAAGCAGGGAATCAAACCTGGTTCACCAGATTAGAGTCTCAGACGCATCTACCTCACAAGGTGCCTGTTGGGGGTTGGGGCGAGGGGAAGGCAATTGTAAGCCATTTTGAGACTCCTAACTGTAGAGAAAAGTGGGATATAAAAACCAACTCTTCTTCCTTTATTCATCTATGACTTGTGTTTCTTCATTGCTCAATACAATCTCAGGATCCTTCATTCTTTTTTCATACCGTTCAAAGTTTCATGCATTATCCTTCACTAATATAAAGGAAACCTTTTTCTTGTAATATCAATCCCAAATGTAGATCCAAATCCCCTGGTGAGGGTCTCTTGCAGTGCTGATACTATGCAGTGTAGCAAGTTCAAGTGAGGCCAGCCTGGCTTTGACTTCACTGACCATGCTGAATGTGACCATTCATTATGAAGGAATTCCATCAGCAGCTGACCCCTGAGGGAAACAGTAGCTCATTTTCCCTAAGGGAAGAGAGAAGGTTGGGAGTAGAAACATTTCCATTTTCATAGCGAGATTTTATTTGGCAGCAACAAATGAGCAACTTTCAAGCCTCAGAAGTGATTAATTTCTTGCCAGAGCTGTCAGCAGAGCTGTTACAGCCTGACAATCCTGACATAAGTGTCATTTATAATGTCACAAGTCTATTACACATAAATGTCATTACACAATTATGCTGGGGAGGAGAAAAAGGTTTGTTGTGATGAAAATTCTGCGTAATATTTAGTCAATTAGGTGTCTTAATGTTATTGTTCCATTGTCCCCCTCATAGAATTATATTGTATCAGGTTTGTTCATTTGCATAAAATTACCAGTTATTTCAACTAGTGATATTATGAGGCCCACAGGTAGTGGGGTTGTGATAGTACTAAAACATTGGCACCAGGCAGTAGGATTGATATTAGCTCTGAGATCATGGCACTCTGATCATTTGCTCTCTCCTGGAATGAATCAGCATATGGGCAAGACCCTCATTAATCTTTTTTATTGAAGTACAAGTGTCTGGTTCTTCTAAAAAGGGTCACTTTTTGGGCCACCTGACAAAAGTGACCCCCTTTGTTAGGAAGATGGGAGAGCATCTGGTATAAGAACAGCCTTCATTTTGTTCTAACAATCTTCCATCCATTTTGGGCTGAGGTGCAAACGAGCCTGACTGTGCTGACTTTATTTGAATGCATTGTGTATGAAAGAACACAGTTAACTGCTGACTGGCTGTTTTGAAGAGAAAATGGGGATACCTGAGACTGTTATACTCATGATATCTCTCCAATTGTCTTTAAAGCAGCTTGGATTTTCAACTGAGGAGAGATCACATGAAGCTTGTTCAGTTTTTAGGGGTTTAAATCGAAAGGGCCTGCCAAAATCCAGGAATCATTAGGAATAGAGGAAATGGTGAATTTCTGTGCTGTGCCTTTGGGCTACATATTGATATTGTTCCTATACAGTATTTAAACTAGCCTTACCGGGGTATCTGTAAGTTGCATTATTCATGTGCAAGCTTTGTGAATATGACAATCTGTATGTTCCAAGTTGCTATAATCTTTTAATATTAGGGATGCGTGGACGTGCCCCTTTTCATTTGTTTTGGTTTGCATGATTTTGCATGTGAGTCTTCATTTGCATGTGAGTCTTCATTTTGCTTATTTTTACCACACATGTTTCTAAATTTGTTTTTACTTTTAAAGCATTTAATGTAATTTTATAGCACTTTTATGCTATTTATTCATTATATATCACTTATACACCATTCATACACAACTGAGACAAATATAACATTAAAAAATAATGTAGTTAGGAGGAAAAATTCAGTGAGAACCAAAAAATGTTCATTAAATAATGACACATTTGTTTTGAACAAAGAAGAGACAACAATGAAACGATGATCTTCAAGTCAATGTACTGGGGCTGCAAAATTTGGCAGCATGCCTACTTATTACGTGGTTAGTTACCATACAATATTGCCTATTATCTCATCAAAGAATTACATAAATGGAGAAAGTCTGGAATCATCAGAAGAAACAGACTATAAGCCAACAGTGATTGCAAGAACTTCTTTGCTACTGCAAGACTCCCCGGTGCTCCAACACTGATTAAAAGTATTTTTCATGTTGGTATCTTGGCTTCCAACTGTGTTTAGGGATGTGCAATTTTTGTGTTATTCCAGTTTTTAAATAAATGGTTATATTTGTTACAGATGCTATTTATTAAAATTATTGAATTATACAAGAGGGGTACCCAAAAGAACTTGTTGGGGCATATCACATTTTCCTCTGGCTTTCATGTTGTGGGTGATATTGAATAATATCAAGCAGCTAGGACTGCCAGTGGTTAATTTCATGCCTGACTCTAATGAATCCACCTGCAAAGGCAAAAAGCAGGCCTAGAATAGGGCCCTCCAACTGCCTAACAACTCCCACAATGGTAACTGAAGAGGGCATTTGTTTCTTAAAGCTACTATGTTTCTATTATTGGAGGGGGGAGATTTTTTATATATTTCAGATTTTTCTGCAAACTTTGGGCTTTTCTCAGGTTTGTGTTCTGTGTTCTGTGTTCATGGCCCCAGTCTCTGGATTTACATATACATATACACAGAGAGGGTCATGTTGACAAATATACCAACAGTGTGCAGACTGGTAGTAAATCTGCCTGCATACTATATGATATAATAAATATAATCATGAAAACAAATAGCATTAGTAATGAATATAATTTATTTGGTAATTTAAAATGTTGGAGCTTATGTAAATTGTTTTTATTGTTTGCTCCTCGTTAGTAGTGTATTAGATTTTATGTTGTAAACCGCCCAGAACCCCTTGGGGATAGGGCAGTATAAAAAATAATAAAAAGTTGTTGTGTCCTTTAAGATCTCTGAAATAAAGCAGGTTCAAATGTGAATGAAATCTTTCACAATTAATAGAGAACCTAAAGAAATGTACACTGGATTAGATTATTGTCCAGTCTGAATTCAGGCTGAAAAACAAAAAAATACACCAGGTCCAGTTAACCAACAGAATTTCTTGTAAGCAGAAACAGCCAGGCTTCCCAAGGACCAGAAGATTCTGTGGGAAGGTCATTCTGAAGCAGGCGCCAGCCAAAGCAGTGAAACGGCAAAATGAAAGCAAACAAGCAATCAGGCTGAAAATGAACATAGTCAGGGAGCATAAGCTGAGGTTTGGGATTTGGTCAATACCCTGCCAGAAGGGTGCAGCACAGTGGTCAAACATTGTAATGAGAGTTTAACAGCCTTAGGAGGAAAGCAGGTAGTATCTGGAGTGATGTCATACACACACCCAATCCTCTCACTGGCTGCCAGTTTTGGCCTGATAATCCTAGCATTATGAGAGTTGCATTCTCCAGAATGTCTGACTAGCAGACCCTGGGAATTACAAACCCAGTGTGTATCAGGCTCCTCTTCCTCTTTTGCCCTTGAGTGAATGTTAGAAATTATAGTTCAGAGAACATCTGATAGGCATTTTAAAATTATGATTCCTGTAATGGATGGGTGTGAGGGCAAGAAAGTGTTAGAATTTAGAAGATATAGTGAAGTAGGGTGAAACTCACTCACCTCCATCTACAGCATGAGTCTCCAATGTGGTACATGATGGCACCTTTCCTGGCATGCCCAAAGTAGATATGGCGGAACAGGGCTTCGCCAAGCAGAATTTCTGATTGGTCACTGGAGATCTGATTAGCTGTGTGGAGTTTTGAAAAGTTGTTTTGGCAGCAGCTTTCACCATAACACAATGACTAAAGGTAAGCTATGTCTATGCAAGAAGATATTTTAAAATAGTACATTTGTTTTATACAGCTTCCACCTGAAAGGTTGAAGAGTTATTATTACAGTTATGCATAACTCACTCCCAGACATTTTGTGGTTGGCTCCAGCTCCTTGCAGCAAGAGACTGGTGGTGGAACTTTGTGATTGCACCCACCACCACGTGTCAGAATTTCAAAAATGCCTGTAAGCTTGAAAAAGTGTGAAATCTCTGATCTACAGGCCGCATTTTTCCTTCCCTACTGAGCTAAGCTGTCTGGGGTCCCTAGGCATTTGCCTCCAAATCTGGATACAATGGCATTTCCATCACAGTTCAGACTACGCTTTAGGAAACAGAAGTTACCACCAAGTGAGAATTTTTTCCAAGTTACTGAATGAGGGTCAGATGAAGCTGTCTTCCTGTTCAACATCCCTGATCTCTTTGTCAGAATTATTTGATCCAGCTGGATTCATTTTTGTGTAACAGGGGCCATTTATTATGTCTCTCCATGTCCTTGAAAAAGAAATCCTAACACCATCCAGCCAATAAAGAAAAAAAACATTCATCTTTGTTGTGTCAGCCATATTAACAGATCACATACCTAAAGGACAGAAATATACTGTTCCATGAAGGCATTGATACACATATGCCCACATATACCACATCTGTTCAATTTTCTAGAGGAAGGTCTTTTCCACTTCCCAGCAGCTGCAAACTGGGTCCCAGGTGCTTTGGGAAAATTGAAGTGATTTTGTGTTGATGTTAGGGCTAATACCAGAAAAAGCTAAATTACATTTTAAAAGGAATCCATCCCTTTATCTTTTAACCTTATACCTCCCTCAGTCATGTAGAAAAATCAATCTTGACTAATCCACTGACCAAGAAAAAGCGAAAAGCAAAAATGGAACCTGAATAAATGCCTCTTTGATTTTCTTTAAAGGGCTTTCACAGGATATATGATCAAAGCATCCTCAAGCTTCGATCCAGGCCATAGGATTGAACTCCAAAGCAGTGGGAGAGCTGTCTTTTACAAGGAGTCATTTGGAGACTTACACAGGGGGTTGGCTATGCTTATGTGAAGACATAAAACACGCTGAATGTTGTTGAAGACATTGCAGAGCAGCCACAAGAACTATGTTCCATAGTTGCAGCGGGGGGTGCAGCGGGGGGTGCAGCGGGGGGTGGGGGACATGGATAAATCACTTTTCAGTGACTGTGGTGGATAATATGTGCTGTCCTATATATATGCTAGTGATTGCGGTGGGATGTCTCTACTGAGCCTGTATATCTGTCCTGATGACTACTATGCTATCAACTGTACTTGCAAGGATATAATGAACATGGATACTGGTTGTGCAATGGCTCAAGGCCAAATTTAATGTGATGCTGGAATTTTGTGATTGGAACTCCAGATATGGAACTCTATGAGCCCTTCGGGGGAGGGCAGCCTAAAAATCCAAAGTTTGTATGCATGTATGTATGCATGCATGCATGTATGTATGTATGTATGAATGAATGAATGTATAAATAAATAAATAAAATGTGTAATTTGGCCCTATAAAACTTTTATGGGGCCATTTTGCTGAAGAATAGGGGTCTTTCTCCTTGAGCCAAATACCCTATAAATAGTGATGTCCCATGCTTTAATTTTCAAAAGGAAAAATGTTATAATCTCTCTTCCCCCTCTGGCATTAGGTTTCAAGCAGCCTAGAGGATCCTTTTCAAGTGGATTACACTACAATTGGGAAATACCTTTATTCCTCTTGTTATCTAGTTCCATAGTCTCAACATAAATTAGAGTCTATTCAAGCTGGGTGTTTTTAAACAGTCAAACCATCACTTTCCAACTTTCCAACTGTAGTCCTCCAGCCCCCTCCCCCCCCCCCAGTTTGGCTGTGGGGGACATGGATAAATCACTTTTCAGTGACTGTGGTGGATAATATGTGCTGTCATTTTTTTGAGAAATTGCACGTGATATCTTGTCATTTGTACAGATATTTACATGCATATATGCCATTGTTAAATATTATCTCCTTCCATCTCTACTGAGACAGGTGATGGCATTAGAGGTAGAAGAGATGTTTTAGGTATGCGGGGAGGGTTAGGGTTAATGAAGAGGGAAGTCTTCATTAGCTTCAGCACATTTCTTACTTCATATATGGACACATACCATCTGATCCAGGCTTCAGCCACCTCAGTAATTTTGACCTTTTCAGTTCTTTGGGTTTTCTGACCTTTTGAGTTATTTCTAACTGCAAAACACTGTTGAAACCTTACTGATTGCATAATGGTGAGTTATCTCACCCTCAGATGTACAAGGAAAAGTTTGAGAAAGTTACAAGATGGTGCCTGGAGAGGAGCGGAGCATTAATACGGAGCTCCAGCAATTAAATTAATTTATGACCTAGGAGGGGTAGATGTGTTTATTATGTAGCCTTTGAGGACGTATTAGTGCTAGTGTAACCCCCATGCCCAGAATGGGTTGGCCCAGAATGGGTTGACCCAGTAAGGGGGTGGAGACTCAGAGCAGCAGAAAGGCTGAAAGAGCTCTTTGCAGAAGACAAGGGTACCAGACTCGGACCTTGATTTCTATAAGCCCTTAACACCTTGTTAAGGGTTTTCTTTTGTGGTTGTAATGGGTGAGAGTTCTCCTGGAGACCTTCATCATGTTGCAACCTGTTCATCAAGCCCTTGGAGTCTTCAGGAGCCAGCCAACTTGCAAAGAAGAATTTGGACTTGGCAATATCAGTAGACTGTAAATAGAAGGACTTGAAATGCAACCTGAACAGGACCTTGAATTGTAACGTTAAATGTTGATGTTTTAAAAGTGTTAATTGTAAAGAAAAGTAAACCATTTTGTTGTTTAAAAATTGTTGTTGCAACTCATTCCAAGTACTGCCCCACAGAACCCACAAGCTGAGGTTACACTAGTGCTAGTGTTTGTTAGCTGATTGAAATGTCAAGGGAATGGAGATGTGGAGACATGGAGGACTCACACAGAATACTTCTCCATTTGCCCTTCGTCTGTGCTCATCTGCTGCTGGCCTGTTTTTTCAATCTGGTGACCAATTTTTTGGCAAGCAATGAGCTCCCTCAGAGTTTCCTCCTGGGTGGCCTTGGTGTAGAGGGTCAGTGGCAGTGGTCCCCCAACAACAACAACTGGCTGTAGCACCTGGTGGGTGTCCCTGCATGATGCAGGTCTTTGAGCAATGGCATTTGGGCTCATGGGGCTCACAGTGAAGGCGGCCCGCTGGCAGTGAGAGTGCTGGGGCAGAGTGCATTTGTTCATGGCTAGAGGCTCCCAGACAGTAGTGGGGGCCAGTAGCAGGGGTTCCCACAGAACACATGGAAGACTCATACTTGACAGCCAAAGCTGGATGTGCCTCGACAAGAACATGACAGTGGTGGCGGCAGTGCCCCCCCCCCCCATGGAACACTATTCCCCATTGAGAATCAGGGTTTGCACTGTTACCACTGAAGATGTTGACGGGGGGATTGGTGTTAACAGCTATTGGAGACACTGACTGTTTCAGTTCATTCATTGTATTTTTAGGTAGAGTTAGTTTATAGAGTTAGTGCTAGGTGTAGTTGGTTTGTATTAGGCTTAGTGGTTGATATTACTTTAAGTTAGTGCTAGGCTTGGCCATTATCCTATCACTGCTATGAACTGCTTAGATGAGTATTACTAGGTCATTAGGATTAGGATTAGTCTTTGCCACAAAAGAGAAAGTTGCCATCTATGCTTACTTAGTCTATTTATTAGGTTATGGTTATTAGATTTTTTTGGGGGGTAAATGATGGTATTATTAAGTTATTATATGACATTTAGTGATATTCTTTGCCAGGTGTGCTGTTATGGCTATTGTTATCTTGTTTATACTGTCACATTTCATGCTATTATGTCCTGCCTTACAAACTTACTAGAGTTCTTTGAGGATGTGAACAGGCATGTGGATAAGGGGGAACCAGTTAACATTGTCTACTTGGATTTCCAAAAGGCTTTTGACAAAGTTCCTCACCAGAGACTATTGAGAAAACTCAGCAATCAAGGAATAAGAGGGGAAGTTTTCCATTTGATTAAAAACTGGTTGAGAAACAGGAAGCAAAGGGTGGGTGTAAATGGGAAGTTCTCACAGTAAAGAAATGTAGGGAGTGGTGTCCCGTTTGGGGACCAGTGCTCTTTAACCTATTCATAAGTAACCTGGAAGTAGGGGTGGGTAGCGTGGTGGCCAAGTTTGCAGATACCAAATTATATAGGGTGGTGAGAACCACAAAGGATTGGGAAGAGTTCCAAGTGAACCTTTATAAGTTAGGTGAGTGGGCTAAGAAATGGCAAATGCAGTTCAATGTAGCAAAATGTGAAGTGGTGTACATTGGGGCAAAAAAATCCAAACTTCACATACACACTACAGAGGTCAGTGCTATCAGTCACAGACCAGAAAAGGGATTTGGGCATCTTAGTTGATAGTTCCATGGGAATGTCAACTCAATTCATGGCAGCTGTTTTGTCATATTATGCCTGTTGATGTTTTGTTGATTGACTATGACTTATGACGTTTGCTGTTTATATTATTGTTCACCACCTTGAGCCCTATGGGGGAGGGCGGGTTATATATCAAATAATGAAATGAAATTAAACATACCTTGATTTGCATATTTGGATACGGGTAATTTATACTGTTTATCAGTTCAATTTAAATGCCACATTTATAAATTATTTTTAGTTCATTCAGATTTATTTGTAGAGTTCAAATTCAGTTTGTGTCTTAAAGAAAATGATTTTGGGTGTTTAAAATGTTTACTATTGACATACATTAGAAATTTATTGATTTGGGAAATGTCTGTTACTGTGTTCACAGATGGAAATCAGGTGTTAACTGAACACTTGGTCTTTTTGATCCATGTCGAGCAGCCCAGACTGGTTCACATAGCTTTCCCTAAAACTGCATGTATACAAAGATGCTACTAATTTAAACTGCTTAACAGCCATTAAAATCACTGAGGACTGCTCAGATGATCACTACAGGGTAGAATTGATTATTCTATTTTAGGCCCCTTCTACACATGAAGAATAATATACTTTCAATCCACTTTCACAATTGTTTGCAAGTGGATTGCACAGTAAAATCCAGCTGCAAAGTACATTGAAAGTGGACTGAAAGAGCATTATTCTGCATATGCGAAAGGGGTCCCAGTCTTGAAGGGCAAGGGGACAAGTCTATACAGCATGAGTCATAGACTTCTAAGCAGCGTCTCCACTAGTAATGTATGGGTTCTATTTTAATGGTTCCTATGTTCAAGAGATGAGTGTGTACACACTACCTTACACATAGATTTCCCAATCACACTGGTTGTTAGGAGCAATGTCAAATTTAAAACTTATAATCTGTTTAGAGTCAGAAAGTGTTGGAAGTGGCTCTATGGTAGCAGGTTTATTGATTTCAGATTGTCAATTTTTATATCAGTAGAGTTTTAATTAAGCAATCTAGTGTTTTCCTGTTTTGTAAATTGCCTTGGGTTTGCTTGACAAAAAAAAAGACAATATGGAAACATTTAAATAAGCATTCATAATAAATAAGTGTTCATGCCTAATAGTTCATGCAATGAAAATTATTCACTGAGGCACAGAGAGTTGGCATGTGATTGTGCAATCTATGTAGGAAGACTTTCTATAAACTGCAGCTGAAGGGAAGAAGCAGTGTGGAGAACACAATGTTTGCTCTCTCTCTCTCTGGCTTCTTATTCTTTGCACGTCAAAAGAAAAGCATGAAAATCTTATTTTAAGAAAGAAGGACAAGGCTTAATCTGTTGCTAAGCAGATCAGCTCAGTGACTTTATAACAAAATAAAGAACTGATAATGCTGGAATTAGTTTGAAGGAAATGAATTCTGAAAAAAAAATCCTGATGTAAAAAAAAATAATTTAGGCATTTCACTAGCATATTGAAAGACACTACAATAACGCTGCAGCAAGTGAAAAGATTATTTTGAGTTAATTCTTATTTTTAGCTGATAATTTCTAATTAACTTGCTGTAGTTATCTTGTTAAATGTCAATTAAATCTCAAAGCGCTCCTTACAGGTTTCCTGTATTCACGGAACATAATTACACATCTGTTTCTTGAGTAACCTTACTGCTTTTATCATTTGTTGCTAAATTTGAGATGAATGTGCTCGAAAATATATTTCTGAAATAAACTATAGATAATCAATAATTGATTTTGAATAACTTAATAGAATGGATGAAAGGAGGCAAACCAGTTTTCCAGCAAGCCTACATTTATGTCCCCATCAAGGTTAAATATTGTTTAATCCACACATCCCTTTACCCAGTGTTTCAGTGAGGAAATTTGAACTTCCTATTTCTTCTAGTCAAGTGTTATTGAAGATCAGATCCACTGGATGATTTACAGCTAGTAGAATCCAGTTATCTATGATTTACTTTCTTGTGCAGAGGGAAAAATTAAAAGCAAGAAGCAATAATATGTAAAATATTTTCTATAAAAACATTATCCGTTTGCAATTAATATTTGCACGTCAACTGTAACTTGCTCTACACAGGGCTATCCTTGAGACTTGATCCAGAAACTTCAAATGTTTCTAAAGTGTTCCATTCTTACCATTTTATCTCTCTTCTTCTCCAGCTCTGTGGTACTCCTGATTTATAGTAGCCTGATTCCATAAAAAGAACCAGTGGGCAATCACGATATTAGGGTATTGGATTGGTTACAGCAGCCATTCTCAGTGAGGGCTATGTGGCCCCTTGGGGAACCTGGCACATTTGAAGGGGGACACAGAGTGAAAAATGTGAGAAGGGGAGTCCAAAGGGTTCTTGGGGGGGGGGAGCTGGTAACTTAACCAATGAAATACCTATATTTGTCACCTATTATGTCATTAATTGCTATCTATCTATCTACATGAGCATATGCATTTTATGAAGGGTTTTTAAAAAAAATAAATTAATTTAGTTGTTCTATGATATTCCACTTTCCCCCAATGATATTTGATGACATTCCATATTCTTTCCAAAACTCAATATTTTGATAATGGTTGAATATTTTATAAATCTGTTTTGTATATATATAAGACAAGGTATGTTGAGTATAAGTTCATTCTTAGCTCATTGAACAAGCAGACAGCTTAGTGCAAGATTACTCTCAGTTTACAGGAAATAATTCTACATACACCAAATTGTAAAGTTCATTATGTAACTCATACAATCCTGAAGTAAAACCTACCAAATAAAACCTACCCAGGTTCAGGCAGAAATTTAAGAGAGTTTGATTAATCTTCAGAGTGATATAATTGTACATCATCAGTTTGGTCAGTTTTAAACAGATTTTTGTCTCAAAAGTGATCTGCTGAATAAATTTCCAACATTCTGGAAAAAAAGCTCAATTTTTTTTGCCTTTCCCTCACAATAGTTGGTTGAGTGAGTATTCAGCAAGGCAATTTCGTTGACAAAATCCAGGAGCAGAATTGATATCATAACAAGAGCTGAAATCTGACTGTCATCAAATTCGGAGCTCAATATCATGAAACTTGCAGAAAACCACCAACCTCAACGATTGCATTAGGCCTGATAGATGTTTAAACTTTAATTTCATACAGTCCTTTAAAAAGTTTTCCCAATATGTTGGAATGTTAAAGTTTTCTTGGTGTTCAATAATAAATGAATTTCTGTTCATTTGTTCATGTTGCATCCTTGTTTGATACAGACCTGTGGAACCTGATAAGAGCTCCTAAACAAGTCATTGCCCCTCCAAAAAAGTTGAAAATGGCTGGATTAGAATGTTGGTTAAAGTGGTGGACCAGGACTAGGGAGCCCTGGGTTCCCTGAGACTGGCCAGTGACCCCAAGCCTAATTTACCTCACAGATTTGTTTTTAAATGCAGGAACTAGTATTCTCAGTGTTCACAGAAGTACAGCCTTTGCACAGAACATTAGTGATACCCTGTGTTTCCATATGAATTGGCTATGAACCTTAGAATGTATTCTAGACTCATGCAAATGTCTTGTGACAGATGGATTGTGGTTTTCTGTTAGATAAATAAATACGGCTGGAGATCCCTGAAGGAAGAAAACTTGCAAACGAGATCCATAAAATATTGCAGAAGTTTTTCACTTGGATTTTTTCCAAAGGTCTTCATTTGCACTTGTGAATTTATTTGATGTAAAAAAATATTTATTTCAATGTGTAATAGATGCAAAGCTTGACCTAGTCAAGAAAATTGCTCATGGAAACAATTAGAACCCGCTAAAATCTTTCAAGGTGGAGGATTGATACCAAGCCTCCAGACTGAAGACAACTACATAGTTTCAGAGTTATCTTTTTTTATAGGGGGCTCTTTCTGCACAAACCTTTTAAAATGTTTTGAAGTAGGAGATAAAACATTTCCTCTATGGAGTTCTGCATTGTTTTCACCCCCAAAACATTTCATTTCCAGCCTCAAAACTGAACCCTCCTTTAAAACTATTATATGGTTGAAATGTTTTTAAAACATCTTCAGTAGCTGTGAGATCTATTTGCTATGTTTCCCACAATTCTCTGTTTCCCTAAGCTCCATTTTCTGAGCTTACTCATGTCCCCCTTGCTTATTTATTTGCAGCATTTCTCTGTTCTTTTATTTGGGGGAGGCAGTCTTCAAAGCAGTGAGTATACGAGGAGTATGGAATTGCAGCACAAGGCTGTGGAACACTGAATCATTGATTCAACACAAAACTAAAAAAGGGGGGGGGGATCACATAATGACAGCCAGGAATCATTTTTGAGGGGCTGAGTGCAGACATGCATAGTAAAGTGGGTTGTTTAAAAAAAATGTTTTAGAAATTTATTAGGGGATTTGTGAGGAAAGGACCCCGGCTTTAACATTCCATCACTGTTCCGTTAAATTAAATCCTTACGGTACTTTTTTATCCCAGAAGATGACTTTTTCCTCAGACACTCATTTGTTTATTCTGTAACATTTGCTATGACAGTAGCTCGTATTACCTACCTTGTCATTTTGTTTCACTTCTGCTTTCAAGAGAATCTTATCCCAGCAACCACTTGGTTCCTCCTTCAGGATTTGCTTTATTTCTCTGATGAGTATTGATCTTGCTAAGGTACCTTTCTGTGTGTCTCTGATTCTACCAGGGTATTAGGTACTGTCACAGAACCAGGTTTGTTAGGAAAGGGAGTCATTCAATATATATAAAGTGGTTCACCGTGTTCATTTGAATTGCCCCCCTGATGCCAGAAACTGTAAGGTAATGGTGGCTTTTTTGAATTCATTAACATGTTTGTCTTGTTCTTGCCCACTAATTTCTTTGTAAGCTCAACAGTTACTAAATTAAGAGACATCAAACTCTAAAACTGGTAGGTCTGTCATCTGTACCGTCTCAGTATCAGTAACATCTGAAAACAGGGCAGAAAAAACCTCATGCAAACCTAATCTGCAGGTGTTCAAGTAATTTGGAGCCAATGGAACAGATCTAGTGAACAGCTCATGTCTGATCATTACATTCAAACAGTGCAATTCCAGCTATTAAACATGTCTGACAAAAATGCTTGGCATCCCTAAATGCAGATTTTCAAGAATTTTGTCTAGTTTGACACTAAAAGGGAGGAATATTTGTGTTAAAGTATACAAGATACATGCCAGTGTGGACCTAATTTATACTCAGTGTTTGGGAATAAAATGAGGCCCAAAGCAGAGGCGTTCCAGGGGAAAATGGTGCGCAGGGCAACAACTCCCCCCCCCCTTCCATTTACCTCAACAGCTTGGCTGCAAGGTGAGAGGGGCATGGGGGGAGCTCACTCTGATGGGTGGCTCAGGAGACTGGGGCTCAATACCTGAGCCACCTGCTGCTGACCCGCGGTTGCAGGACGGCTCCTGACCTCCTGTCTGCAGCTGCAGCTCAACATTGACCAGCTCAGTGCTGAGGCAAGCAGGCTCTTAGTGCTGGCCGAGCAGCTCAGTGCTTAGGTGAGCAGCCCCTCAGCTCAGTGCCACTCACCTCGTCAGTGCTGAGGGGTTGCTTGTTTCGGCAGGAGGCTCAGGAGGCTGCAGCTCGGCACATGGCCTGCCTGCTGCCAAGCCACAGCCCCAGGCTGGCTCCTGCTGTCCCCAGCCTCCCTGCTGACAGTATACAGGCCTGTGGCCGCCCAACACAGAGAGAGCCTCCAGGCAGCCATCCTCTCCTCCCCCACAGAAACCCGACTCAGACGAGCTGAGTCAGCGTGGGGGAGGCTTGGAAGGGCGCAAAATCACGCCATCTCCTCCTCCTTCACCCCAACTCAGTTCGGACAAGCCGAGGCGGCACAGGGGAGGAGGGGTGTGAGGGCAATTTGGCACATTTCACATGACAGGATGGCATGTGCCCAGGGACATATGACCCCACATGTCCCCATGGTGCCATGTGTCTTGTAAAATGTTTAATATTGTACAGTGGAGAAAGTAATGAAAGGGTATAAATGTGCAAAGACTTTGCTCGCATTATTCCCTGGCTATATTGATTACTTTTATTTTCTTCATGTGTTCAAATATATTACCCGCTGTTGTGCTTTTTTTAATTGAGAAGAGTACACCTTAGAATTTGATATGTGTGCATTACTGTCATTCTCTCCCAAACATGCTCATCAGGTATGTTCAGACAACAGGAGTGAAGGAAATAAATGCAATAGTAGAAGTTCAGCTGGCTGCCAGAGCATGTCTTGAAAATCAAATAAGGATATAATGTTATGCATAGTTTCCATATCAAATTATGACATTATTGGCAAAGATGAGAAGGGGGTACAATTCAGAGTTTTCCTCCTTCTCTGATAAGAGATGAAGAAATCTTAAATGGAATACAAAAGCAATTTTGTAATCAAGCATGGGCTTGCACAGCAATCATTTGGCTCCAGCATAAGGGATCTGCATAGAGAAAAATAATTGGTTTTTTTTCTTATGAAAGAAAAAGAAGTGCCATATTTTTGCTGATGAAATTTAACAGATTGACAGCTCTGGTGATTTACTAATGCAGGGGAACAAAGAGCATCATACAGCAACAGGCAAAATGTTTTATCTAACCTTCTGATTTGTCCCAGAGATTGGCCACCAACCAGCCATTTCCTGTTTGCATATATGTGTGAAATGGACATGCATGCAATTTGTAAAATGGGAATGCAAAAATTGGAA
Source organism: Sphaerodactylus townsendi (assembly GCF_021028975.2). Lineage (NCBI taxonomy): Eukaryota > Metazoa > Chordata > Lepidosauria > Squamata > Sphaerodactylidae > Sphaerodactylus > Sphaerodactylus townsendi. Next base: position 91,109,976 of record NC_059429.1, on the reverse strand, counting down.
AGGGGGGGGGCGGTGCAGTGTTGTTGTTGATTTTTTTTTTCCTTTTGGCACTGCTATATTGCAATCCCTGAACTATCTTCAAAGTAATCTAGTGTATTTCAGTGCCAGGGAATTTCAAATACCCTGGCATAGACATGCTTTCCATGTTATGATGAACCTAGAAGAAGAAGAAGAAGAAGAAGAAGAAGAAGAAGAAGAAGAAGAAGAAGAAGAAGAAGAAGAAGAAGAAGAAGAAGAAGAAGAAGAAGAAGAAGAAGAAGAAGAAGAAGAGGAGGAGGAGTTTGGATTTATATCCCCCCTTTCTCTCCTGTAGGAGACTCAAAGGAGCTTACAATCTCCTTCCCCTTCCCCCCTCACAACAAATACCCAGTGAGGTAGGTGGAGCTGAGAGAGCTCCGAAAAGCTGTGACTAGCCCAAGGTCACCCAGCTGGCGTGTGTGGGAGTGCACAGGCTAATCTGAATTCCCCAGATAAGCCTCCAGAACTCAAGTGGCAGAGCTGAGAATCAAACCCAGTTCTTCCAGATCGGAGTGCACCTGCTCTTAGCCACTACGCCACTGCTGCACACTTCTGCTCACTACGCCACTGCTGCTCACCTACATAGACAAAAAGGTTGGATACTGCGAAGGCATTTTCAGAACCCCCTGGGATGTACCAGTCTCCTACTCAGTTCCATATCCTTATGTTTGTCATACTTCAAGTCTATGATCCAAATGGCTAATCATGGACGTACACTGGGGCTTTTGAGCTACAGTTTTCTGTGCTCCCTTCTCAAAAGCTGTTCCTAAACTCAGAGGTCTTTCCAAAGCAGCCTCTGATGCAACACAAGGAGAAACAGATGGAATGGGAAATCATGCCAGCTCCAGTTGCCACAACGTTGCTGTGGGAACACTGTAAAATGTCACTGAACCTTTGCTATGGTTAGGCAGGGGCCTTGTTTTCATGTGACACATACTTGGCACTTTCCATCAGCAATTGAAATTCAAAACAACAAATTGAATTCCAGTAATTAAATAAAGAATAAAGTGTTCAATCCTCATCAGATCCTCCCATCAGACAAACCTACTTAAATGCACGTCACAGCAGATTATGTATTTAATATGTCACATATTGTTGTCTTCCCTTGGTTACATCCCAAGGAATCAGCAATAGTAATGAACACAGAAACATCTGGAGACATTTTACTGACACTGAAAGGTCAAAGCAATTCATTAAATATTGAGGCTCTGGTTTTATGAATTCCTTAAAGGTAAAAATGCTCAGAAAGCAACTGTCAACCTACTTAACTCCACAAAAGTATGTGTGAGAAATCAGAGGGGAAGAAAATACGAGAGAAAATATCAAAGTACAATCAATGGTTTCTACAACTTTATATAAAGAGAATGTTTAAAAAGAGTAAGTGTAGTGGTCGTGACTTGAAAAAAAAGCATACTTTTGTTTAAATTTCTGTTCTGCCTGGAATTTCATATGGTAGATTTCAAGCTGGGCAGACATTAATTTACTTCACAAGATTAATGTGTGCATAAAATACATATATGCCACTTAGAACAACGAAGAGGAAGTGTGCGACACAAATAGAATTGCCAAGGAGGAAAAAGGGAAGAGAGACAAGAAGACAGGAAGTTGGGGACAGGATATAGGAATTAGCATTCCTATATCTAATATCAAGTGTGGTTTCACCTGCAGATATTTAAACCCATGGATTGGGCCTACACTGACATAACATAAATACTTCCACAAACTTCCGCGCGACCGTCTCTTCCTATATAACCCCCAGCAAACATTAAGATCAGGAGCAAAGGGGCTCCTGGTAAACCCCTGGCCCATGTGAGGTCCATTTGGTCTCAATGCATATGCCACTTACATGGTGGAATAGCCTTCCAGGTGGAACAGTTTTCCTGGTGGAACAGCCTTCCAGAGGAGATCAGGGTCCTGTGGGATTCTATGGAGTTCCGCAGGGCCTGCAAAACTGTGCTGTTCCACCAGGCATTCCATTGAGGCCCAGCTGTTTCCATCTATCCCCCATGGGTATGTGCCACTCCACTGCAGGTGTGAAGTTTTGTAACTGTCGCCATCATTTATTGGTCTACCATTTGATCTAGCCCTAGTGGTTTGGTTCAGTTAGTGGTATTTATTAACTTTTAAATTAGACTGTTTTAAGTATAATTGAATTAATTATATTATAAATTTTAGACCGCTACTCGACTTTCCAATTTTACCAGTCTACGCATGCTGAGGCACGTTTATTGTATTGTTGTTGATCTGTAAATCACACTGAGACAGTTCTGGGAGGGGCAATTAAGAAATTAGAGAAATAAATAAATAAACTTTGGAGACTCCTCAAATTTGCAGAAAAATCTGAAAAAGTTTAAAAATACATGGGGGGTTAACCCCCCCCCCGAAAACTAAAGCATTTTATGCACATGCTCAGACAACAAACCTACCTGCTCTGTGATGAGGAGGCAGGGAGCCATGACCAAGCTCAGTGGTGTGGCAATAAGGGGGAGGGAACCTTGACACACCCAGTGTTAGAGGCAACAGCTGTGGTGGGCCCTCTGGGAGGTGATTGTGGGGGATCAGGAAATGTGGGGGCATAGTGCTAAAAGCTGAATATATGTCAAACCCTCTGGTAGTGGCAGCTGTGTGTGGGGGGGCGGGGTTGTGGCTGGCTCCACATCAGAGGCTGGCAGCCACAGTAGGCCTGGTGGCAATGGAGGGAGCAGGGAGCCATGGCATGGAGCAACAGAGGCAGGGAGCTACAGCAGCCCAGTACTAGCAGTGGTTGGGAAGAGTCACTGCAGGTGTAGTAGTAGTTACAAGGGATTCTTTTTCAAAAGCTGAAGGAATAGGGATCCCTCTGCTCTTAAGGTCCCTACTTTATGTCATATTAGCCCACTGAGGCCCCTGTGCTCTCCAGGCTTCACCCCCAAATCTCTAGGAGATTTCTAATCTGGAATTGATGTCTCTACCCCCAGCCCCAGCCCTGCTGGTGGCTGAGGCAGGGGACCTGGCAACCCCAACAAGATGAGATATACAGTAGCATTGCTAATCTCTAACTTTATGAGACAGAGTGAACTAATTTTCAACCATGATTCTTACAGAATTGTGGAGGAGAAGGGGCAAGCATATTTCCTCACAGATGCCCAGACATCCATTTATCCCTTCCTTCACCTCTATACTCCCACAAAGGAGTCCACAAAGGAGTCCACAAACACGCTACAGGGGTCAGTGCTATCAGTCACAGACCAGGAAAGGGATTTAGGCGTCTTAGTTGATAGTTCCATGGGAATGTCAACTCAATGCATGGCAGCTGTAAAAAAGGCAAACTCTATGCTGGGGATAATTAGGAAAGGAATTGAGAATAAAACTGCAAAGATTGTCATGCCCTTATATAAAGCAGTGGTGCGACCGCACTTGGAATACTGTGTCCAGTTCTGGTCGCCGCATCTCAAAAAGGATATTGAGGAGATAGAAAAAGTGCAGAGAAGGGCAACAAGGATGATTGAGGGACTGGAGCACCTTCCTATGAGGAGAGGGGCTGCAGCTGTTTGGGACTCTTTAGTTTGGAGAGGAGGGTGGCTGAGGGGGGATATGATTGAAGTCTATAAAATTATGCATGGGGTAGAAAATGTTGACAGAGAGACATTTTTCTCTCTTTCTCACAATACTAGAACCAGGGGGCATTCATTGAAAATGCTGGGGGGAAGAATTAGGACTAATAAAAGGAAACACTTCTTCACGCAACGTGTGATTGGTGTTTGGAATATGCTGCCACAGGAGGTGGTGATGGCCACTAACCTGGATAGCTTTAAAAGGGGCTTGGACAGATTTATGGAGGAGAAGTCGATTTATGGCTACCAATCTTGATCCTCCTTGATCTGAGATTGCAAATGCCTTAACAGACCAGGTGATCGGGAGCAACAGCCGCAGAAGGCCATTGCGTTCACATCCTACATGTGAGCTCCCAAAGGCACCTGGTGGGCCACTGCGAGTAGCAGAGAGCTGGACTAGATGGACTTTGGTCTGATCCAGCCGGCTTGTTCTTATGTTCTTATGTTCTTATGTTCACATACTTGCTTTACCTTTGCTACAATATATTCATAAAAATCAGTGATGCTGCTGTATTGTGGAGCTAAATATTTAGCTCTAAGAGTCATGTGGCTCTGTAATTGATCCAGATGTTACCCAGGGCAGAAAAATTTCACAGGTCTAAATTCATGCTTTGGCCTTGGGCCTTGAGAGCAGGCTCCTTCTGAGAAAGATTTGCCTTATCTTACTCTACTTCACAGGAAACAAAGGGTGATAATTCCCCACAAGAGCCAACTGTCTGTAACACTGAATATTCCCCAGGCCAACAATATCAGCCAGATTTTGATATGCTACAATACAGGGAGGAGGGAGGGGAACTAAACTTTGTTTTGCAAAGCTGGGGAATATTGCATCAATATTTTATGGCTGGTTATAGTGTTATGCTTGCCCAGTGGCTCTGTTTCTCCACGGCTGTGGAGTGTCTGGATCTGTAGCTCAATTTCTCAGGGAATATTTGTTAACTAGGGGTGTACATTTGGATATGCCAAACTGGAAACATTAAACCCAAATCCAAAAAATACCAATAAAACAAAATAAATATGTTGCCACATCCTATTGTTATGTATAGGCCTCATATAGCAATATGGAAAGGTTTGGATGAGAGGCTCTTTTAAATTATTGTTGGAGGTAATATGGAATTTGGGATCAAAATATAGGAAGTAAATAGATCTATTTGCCTTATCTTAATTATGTGTTCCTGCATTGCAGGGGGTTGGACTTGATGGTCCTTGTGGCCTCTTCCAACTGCATGATTCTATGATTTTTGTTCTCCACTTACTTGCTTCCCTTTCTCCAATGGAGATGAACCTGTAATTTATGAAAAACTCTTAGGCAGTAGTTCTCAATCACTATGAAGCAGGAGCTACTTCCTAACTTTTGAAACTCCCCCAATATCTCACGTCATCACAGCAGTGCCACATGCTGCCAGCTACCAGAGCCTAGGAAGAAATGGATAAAGACAAAAGAAGCCAGTGATTTGCCTTCAAATTAAAGGTATGTGAGGAATGAAAGGAATGTTCCTCACTGCCCAGACAATTGTATTGTGGATTGATGCAATTTCTTAGGCACAGAGAGGCATTATCGCCCCCCCCCCCCAAAAAAAACATGCTTATGACCCTTTCAGTCCCATTCAAACAGAAAATGTATCCTTTTCAAGACGTTCAAATGTCCACGGAACTCAAGGGAAGCATCTCATTCAGTTCAGCTTTTTAAAATGTCTCTGCACACACAAAACCATGTCAATAACTTATCTAGTAAAGGCTAAAACTCTTCAGCTTTTCAAGGGCTGGAATATTTTAATACAGATAAGCATTAAATTGTGAACTCTACTTACTCTACTTACTCACTGAACCCACATTTTGAAAGGCTAATACCAACTCTTTATAAAAGGATAAAGCTGTGCTTCTTGCATGCTCTTTAACTCTACTCCACCCTCCTCCACTTGTTCCAACATACAGAGGAGGCAGATGTGGTCTGTGGTGCAGCATTTCTCTTCCAATTTCTTTCAGTTCTTCCTGTAGCCTGCAGAGGAAAAACTGCAAGAACAAGATAGTGTGCACCCTTAATGCACATCATGCATGATGCAGCCTACTTCATCAATTGCTGCTCCTTCTTTGTGATTGCTTCTTAAGTCCGTAGCTCTTCCAAGAACTCAGGCACCATTAGGCCACAGTTCTGACAATACTGGACCAAAGTGGCTGTCCAATTCCAAGAACTTTTGTTCTGTGACAACTTGCCCATTACTCCAGGTTTCTTCAAATAATCCATAACAGGGAGCTATCTTTGACAATGATTACAAGGAGAACTGTGTTAGAATGTTTTTTTTATAATTATGCATACAATAAGTGCTATTTCCAAGTGTTTATATCTCAAACTCAAACACTAAGATATGGTTTACATGCAAATCCACAGACATTCTCTTTCTAAATTACTGTCTGCTTCTTGAGGCCAGAGACTCTATAATAGAATAGCAGAAGGGAAATGATTTGCCAACTGCAAGCAGGAGGTTCCAACTGGTTGCAACTCTTATTATATGCTCTGATAGCTCTTAGAACAACAAGAGACTCTGTGACTTAGTGAAACAGAAAGGGAAAAAAAGGCCTCACAGGTGTTCTACTTAGCTGTACCCAATGGTATTTGATAGCCAATTTAGTTTTCCTGCTTCTCTTGTCTGCTTGAGATGTTCACCCAGGAAGGTGTTGTTGATGATGTGCTCTGCCAATTACAAATCCACAGTTCTTGGCAGAAGAGATATTAGCCTCAGATGCAAGCAGTATGGCTCCCATAACACAGACAGAAGGCTTGCAAGTTTCTAAGGCCTTCATCTGACAGTCATGTTAGTGAATATACCAGCATAGACCTTCAGAGGAAATAGCCAACCAGTTCTGTTATTAGGAACTCCAATGAATTGGAAACATAATTGCAACCCATTCTTGCCTCAAAATATGCTTCCATGTCCATTTATTTCAGATGAAGGTCAATATAAAATGGAGAGCCACAAGAAAACAGCTGGTAGCTTCTAAAAGGTATAAATATGTTATATTGTAGTGGTGAAGCAAAGAGCTTAAACCTAGAGATGTATGAGGTATTCCAACTCACATTATGATTGGATCAATCATTGTCAATTTTTTTGAGATCTAAAAAGTTTAATTCCTGTTCCTATCTTATGTTCTGGCTCATAACCAGAGATGCTGTTTTGGTTGAGCTAGTGATGATGGAAGCTAAATGTTCTACGAGTGTTTCATCTGAACTGCTTTAACTTGTCTGTTTGCAGGGGAAAGGAACTGCACAGGAGGGATTACTTGCTGCTTTCTCACAACAGCCATTTCCCCAACACCGCTGCATCTAGTACTACCATCTCCAACTTAAAAAGATACAGAAACAGTTTGGCCGTTTCCGCACAAAGGCAGAAACAGCCGGGTCGGGCGCTTTCTGGCCGCCCGACCCTGGGGCAGACGCTGGGACCGGTCCGCGCGGGCCGGTCCCCTGGGGCACAACAGAATTTAGCCGGGCAGCCGAACGCTGCCGCGCGGCTTAGGCGCCGGCGCCCGGCCAACCCGGCATGTCCCCGGGCCTCCGGCGCATCGCCGAGGCCTGGGGACACGCTCCCCTGGCCCTGCGTGCCTGCTCCAGGGTGGGGGAGGTGCCGGGTGGGGGAGGTGCCGTGAAGCTGCTGCCGTTCGCTTGGCAGCGGCTTCACGGCGGCGTTTCCCCAAAAAAGAGAGCACTGGGAAGCGCTCTGGGGGAAGCGCCCGGCCGCCCTCGAAGGCCGGGCGGAGCGGGCGCGAGGGTGAAGCAGCGGCTGCGTTGCAGCTGCGCCCCCCGTGCGAATGGCAGCCTGGAGACGGCGTTTTTACCGTCTCCAGGCCGCCATTTAATGCCCGTGCGGAAACGGCCTTAGACTTTTTTCAGTTGAGACGTTCTACTTAGCTGTCTCTTTTTGTTGGGACAGCATAACCTTATTGACAAATCTTGTGATCAGTTCTTGTGATCATTTTAGGTGCTGCTGACATCACAGCTGCAAAATGTATGCTGCATATGCTCTGTGGGTCTTTTAAACAATGACTATTTTTTCTTAAAGCGTATTTGCACAGTTTGGGAAGGAAGGGATTGAGATCAATGAATTACATTTCAGGAGTCTGATGCAGTTCCTTTGATAGTTTGACAAGAAGGATGACATAAATGTTCAGTTACATGGTAAATCAAGGAGCCCTGTACTTATCTAATAAGTAGAATCAGAGCATCAGTTTTTTATGGATGTGTTTCCATATGTTTTACACATTGTACATTGTGTTTTACAGTTAGGTCTTCAATCCCATGCTCAGTTTGCAAGAGTTCATATTGTACACATATGGGTAAACTTGCCAATTTTAAACATAGTATGCGTGAATGGTATGTGTTGATCTAAAAGACTCCTATGTATTCTTCCTGCTGCCAATTTAGTATTCTTGAAAGCTGTTGGCTATCTAGGTTCATTAAAACAAAAAAAGGAGAACACACACTGTGCACACCTAAAACATTGTTCAGAAGTTAATATTGAATATGTTACTCTTGCACATCTTTCTAAAAGAATTTTATGTGTTATTTGAGAGACACCTGCTTAGCCATATGGCAAGAAAGAATCCTTCTTTAAATAATTTTTGGGGCCTAACTATTTGTAAGTTTGGATAGGTGCATGGTGTTGCTTAGTCGCTGCTTATCTCTCAAAGATTTTCCCAGGCTGCTCTAGTTAAGAACTTTCAAAACAGCTAAAGAAGCTTCTAGCTGGGAGGGTGAACTGCTCATTCCAGTTGGAAGGAGGCAAGTTGCTTTGAGCCTGGAAAGTTCAGTCAGGACAGTCCCATGATTGTTTGAAAGGGGTCACCAGACTACAGCCAACATTTTCTGTAAAGAGTCATCATGGCCTATTATATATGGAACACTTACTTTGGGGCTTTTCACTGAGCATTGGGCTTGTAGTGGGGTCTCCTCACGTTTCTCTGTTTACATGTGAGGAGGCACTCACTCCTTCACCCAGTTTTTCTGCAGAGAACTCTTCTGGGCCTCTGTTTCTCCTGGTTCTCTTAACTCTGCCCACCAACTCCTCCTTAAAGGCACAGATCTCATCACACCCAGTAGTTGCAAGATAAAGGACTCTGTTAAAGCCCTTTAAATTGAAGTTATATCAATATACCTGTGATTGCAGTTATATTGATATTGTAGCTCCTTTCCAAAAATAATCCCCCCCAATGGAAGATGCAAAGCAAGTCTCTGGACCACATGCTGCTGAAGAAGGGGACTCTCCTCCTCCCCCTCCCTTCTCCCTCCCTACACACATACAGACACTTCCTGCCACTGCTACTGCCATAGGAAAAGTCAGATGCTTCTTTTAAAATTAAGTATTTTTATTTAAAAAGCCCTCCCAGTCATCAGGGAGGTCAGAAGTAGAGTGGGGGAGGTGGGCAGAGCCAAACAGAGACCCTGCTTGTACTGTTCCTCAGAAAAGTCCTCTCTGTTATTACCATATCAAGATATTGATATCTCAGTATGAGCATTTAGAGAAGCGGCCAGGGAGTCAGTTATATATATAGTGTGTGTACATGTGCTTTCATGTATTCAAACGAATAGACATACGCAGAAACTTTGAATAAAAATCCAGGACTGCCTGTTTCCTTTTTTGTTTGAAACTCTGAAATTTGAAATAAATGCAAAGCACATGCTTTACTTCTGAATTATGGCCTTTCTGCAGCCTCTTTCTATAACCTGTTTGCTACCTCTCTAGAGACAGGAACTCTTGCTCCTGTTGCCAAGATAGTATCAACTGTGTGGCTCCATAGAAGGCTGCCAGACATAAGTGATGTGTTTATAGCACTTTTTCTCAGAAGTTACACTGTTTTCAGTGGAACATAAGACTACAGTCTTCAGTTTGAATATATCTGAAAGGGGGTCTTTGAGCTTCACATTCCAATAGGTGCAAATAAATATGAACAAGAAATGGGTGAAATGAAGTCTATGATTTAACAATTGCCCCATCTACTAAACCTTTCTTATATCAATGGGTCTCATATCAATTAACTTGATAGTAGTGAAATAATAAGCAATATTTATTACCTTTCATTGCATCACTTTGGGCATCCATCAAAGGCGACACTCTTTCCCTTCACTTCTTTTTAAAAATGAAATGGAAAATGTATAATTTACCAACAGAGATAAGAAAAATACTTATTCAAATACTCCAAGGTCACATGTGATTAATGGCCTATGAGCACTAGTTTAAGAAATTGTTTTCTGCATGCTTGCTAGTACACATGTAGTACCTAGCCCATAGAAATATACACACTTGGGGACAGGTCTGATTTACAGTACAAATCTGTCTTTCAAATGAAACATAATTTTGGTTTTAATAATCTAAAATTCTGCTAGCACAGTTCTGTAGAATGATCTCTTTGGCTTTCCTGACACTTAGGCTTTCCTGGGAGTAAGCATCATTCAATGATATGGGACTCGTTTCTGAGCAGACATACATACGATTGCTCCCTTAATGACTTATATAAGTATGATTTCACAAGTGAAGAAAGGTGAGGACATCTGAATGGGAATCTGAAGACACATGCCATATTTTCTCTTCTCTGGCATTAATGGGCAGATGGTAGAAATTTTTATGTTTTGTTTCTTTTTAGTGGACCCACAAGCAACCTCTTTGAAAGGGTGTCTGTTATTTCTTTCCATATCATTTTAAATATGCCATCACATCTTTATTTGGGCTTTGCTGAGCCAGGGGTCTAGCTAGCACAATCATAGATAAACCAACATGAATAGTTTGCAGATGGGGAAACAATCTTCCAAATCCTTGACTGAGTCCTGTTTGTATAGTCTCAGAATGACTGTAAGCAACCTCTGAAGGAAAGAATGGGAGTGAACGCCTAGTGACAAAGGCTCAATGAGCCCTTGGCAGTATGGTTCATTAGGTGAGACAAGTGGGGACCCGAAACAAATTTGCATGGAGGAAGCATTCCCCCACCTTTGTTTTCTCCATACTTCTCCCTACTTCTCTTTCTCCCTGCTTCTCTGCCTCTCACTCTTTCTCCATCCTGCCACCCAGCACATAGGGGCAAAAAATCCAAACTTCACATACACGCTACAGGGGTCAGTGCTATCAGTCACAGACCAGGAAAGGGATTTGGGTGTCTTAGTTGATAGTTCCATGGGAATTTCAACTCAATGTATGGCAGCTGTGAAAAAGGCAAACTCTATGCTGGGGATAATTAGGAAAGGAATTGAGAATAAAACTGCAAGGATTGTCATGCCCTTATATAAAGCTGTGGTGCGACCGCACTTGGAGTACTGTGTTCAGTTCTGGTCGCCACATCTCAAAAAGGATATCGAAGAGATAGAAAAAGTGCAGAGAAGGGCAACGAGGATGATTGAAGGATTGGAGCACCTTCCTTATGAGGAGAGGCTGCAGCGTTTGGGACTCTTTAGTTTGGAGAGGAGACATCTGAGGGGGGATATGATTGAAGTCTATAAAATTATGCATGGGGTAGAAAATGTTGACAGAGAGACATTTTTCTCTCTTTCTCACAATACTAGAACCAGGAGGCATTCATTGAAAATGCTGGGGGGAAGAATTAGGACTAATAAAAGGAAACACTTCTTCACACAACGTGTGATTGGTGTTTGGAATATGCTGCCACAGGAGGTGGTGATGGCCACTAACCTGGATAGCTTTAAAAGGGGCTTGGACAGATTTATGGAGGAGAAGTCGATCTATGGCTACCAATCTTGATTCTCCTTGATCTCAGATTGCAAATGCCTTAGCAGACCAGGTGCTCAGGAGCAGCAGCAGCAGAAGGCCATTGCTTTCACCTCCTGCATGTGAGCTCCCAAAGGCACCTGGTGGGCCACTGCGAGTAGCAGAGAGCTGGACTAGATGGACTCTGGTCTGATCCAGCAGGCTAGTTCTTATGTTCTTATAGTAGCATAACAAGAGTGGGACATTAGGGGACTGGAGCCCCAGGTACCACTTTGGCAGGTCATGTGGGGGCGCATTGCTGAGCTGCCCCCCTCCAACTGTGCCTTTGCCTGAACTCCACGTTGAGTTTGGGAGCAGGGGCACAGTTGAATGCTGAGCCAGCCAGCACAGGTTCGCCCCACCTGCCTTGAGCTCCATGTGGAATTTGGAGGGGGGGCTGTTTGATGCTAGACTGGGCTTGGCTGTGGCCAGATGTAAACTGAAAGCTTCAGGCCTGCACTTGACCCAAGCCATGCTGAGCCCAGGATCAAACTGAGCAGTCGGACTGACCGGCTCCAGTTTTATACTGTTGGCTCCACCTCCCACGCTCCACCAGCTGCCATTCTTTACTTACATTCTCCCCATGCCTGTTATTCACTCTGCCTCCAATCTCATCACTCTGTTTCTCTGTCTGAACTGGAATTGACCATATACATTTATCTTATGCAAAGTCAGATCAACCCTAGATTAAACCTGAAGCCTTCTGGGGGCACAGCATATATTACAACCCCTTACTCTTGTGATTATGAATTAATTCTTCAGTCTGCTGGTAATAAGATGCTTCACTATCTTTGCCTCTGAAGGCCAGTCATTTCACAGCCAATGCAAATTTTAAAATCATCTGGAATTCATTTATTCATGTCCAATTGGTGCATGCAACAGATCATCTGAGCATCCAATAAGCAGTGCAGAATTTAAGGGAGACACCTTTTTATTATTTCTGTATTTGATTTAATATGCCCCCCTTTCCTTTTGGCTCAGGGTGGCTCGCAACATCTCTAAAAACATAAAAACAGGCTAACCATTAAAAAACATTAAAGCATTCTGATAATTTACAGCTTCCAATTAGCCAATATGGTGGAATATCTTTAAAAAGTAATCTCTTTTCAATGAATTTGGTGTTGTATCTTGCACAGCCACTTTTCTCATAGTTTATAGTGTTCACAAGAATAGATCACCTGGGCAAGCTGTTGCACATGAACACTTGCTGTATGGAGGTAGCTTCCTAGTGGTGCCATTTTGTGCTTCCTGGTTCTTAGTAAAAAGAACAGGAATGAGCATGGAACATTGGGGTTGGCTATGGAAACTGATATAGAAGAGAAACAGAAGCTACATCAAAACGTTTTTAATACCTGCTGGTGAACAAGGAACAATATTTAGGTCTGTTTGATAAAAAAACAAATTTAAAATGTGGCTGTGGACATACAATTTTATCAGAAACCAATTCAAGTATTTACCGGGGGAAGGGGATTAAAGTATTCTGATTAGCATTCAGAACTCATGATTTTTTTTATTTAGTAGAACCACATATGTTCATCTTTTGCCCCATGAGCAGTCTCATTGACCTCAGCTCAGCCACTTATATGAATCTAAATTAGGCATATGTAGAAGTGTCGATAAGGCTGGATTTTAAATTATCACTATTATAGCCTTCATAGCAGGGAACAAATGAACAGTGACTTAGAACGGGGAAGTGGGTTCCTTTATCTCTGTGTGCCACATAAAATCTATAAAACAAGGAAGGGGAAAGCTCAGGAGTTTAGTAATGGTATTGATTCAACATATTTTTCATTAAAATAAAAATGAGAAATAGTGCGTTTTGTTTTTCATTTTATTTTTTTCTGCCCCATTTCCCTAGAATAATTCATGATCTAATCACACAGAAAGTTTCAGCTTCAAAAATACTCCTTGGTTTGATAAAATTCAGAGCTCTATGCATTCTTCCACCTATATGTATCAAGACTATCCATTCTCATTAATTTTAACTATCCACACTCATGCAGACAGTCTCTCCATAAACATGTATACATAGCATGTTAGCATATGTCTTTCCCCATTATTTTAAAAGAGATACTTTTAACAAAAATGATTAACGCTGTAATCTTCTGGGATTTTTATATGAACCGGGTTCCGGAGGGAAACAATAACAGGCTTCTGCAGGTCTGTAGACCTGATGGGTACATCTAACTGACTACATTATAAAACAGGGTGCTTGACCAGATTGTCATGATCCAGTGCCTTTCCACTGCATCTTCAAATGTCTGTCAGAGTAGACTAGCAATACCTGACATTCCTTAATATTATTATGCTGTGAGGCTGAACTGGATGACTCTAATGACCCAATCCTGAGGGGGGTTCCTTGTGGAGGCAGTGTGGGACTGCTCTGATGAATTTGCCCCCTTTGCCAACACAAGGGGTACCTGCACCACTGAACCAGACTGGGCTCTGCTCGTCCCTTGAAGACTCCTCACTCTCCGGGGGATGGCCCACAATACAGGCAAAGGCACCAGAAGGCGGCCGCCCCTCAGCTCTGTGGTGGCAAAATCCAGAAGTCTGTACAGCCACAGAGCTGTGCTGTGATCCCAACTGGACACTGGCTCAGGGGAAGGTGGACCGGGGTTTTCCTGGGGGGGTGATATTAGCTTAAATCCAGGGTTTGCAGCTAGTTGCAACCCGGTCCTGGACTTACACCCCTCTTTTGGGTTGTGTAATGTGCATGTCCATTAGTCCCCATGAAGGGCTTTCAAATTATGGGGCTTTTTTGTCTTTTTATTTCTCCCCATGCTACTGGAAAGCCCTCTGGAGGCAGCAGGGTGCCATCACAGCAGCACTTTGACTGGCTGCTGGGGGCTGTGGATTGGTCTGTAAGGGTTAATAATAAAGAACCAGAACTAGGTGTAGCAATCATTTGTTGGAACCCCTCTAAGAACATGGTTTAATTAACAGCATAATGGTAACTTGGATTAAGATTAATAGTACATTATCCCTTCCTCCAGTTTTCTCTGATATTGTTAGTGGTAAAAGAAATACCAGCTAGGGCATATGGACTAATGGTGACTCTTTATGATGGGAAAGAGTTGGTTTTGATTGGTACTGTGAGTTGATAAGAGATAAGAAAATTGTTCATAACAGTTTTGTGTTTGAGAGTAGTAATGAAGACATACCAGTTTTTCAATACTTAAAAATTAGGAGTCTGCTTGTTATGAAAATCTGTAAATAAAAGCCTGAAAGACAATGGCCACCCTCAGAGGTGTAGCAAGGAGGGAAAGTGCTGAGTGCACCAGTGTGCCCTCCACCCCATCCCGTCCTGCCCCCGGAACACCCTGAAACGCCCCCACCGGGCCTCCGGAACACCCCCACCCACACATATACCATTTCAAGCTTTTCATCACTTCCCTTGTTATGCTGCACACATGTGAAAAACAGAAAGACAGTTCTAAATGAGTATGGGAAAAACAGAAAGCAGTTTGAAATATATTGCCAAAGGTATCTGAGTTGAGTGATACTCATTCAGGAAGTTTTATTTACAATCATATTTCAGCCTTCCTGCAGTTTATAATGCATATATGGTTTTAGTCTTCAACTACATAGCTTTTTTAAAAAAACAGAATAGTATTATAGAACTGTCATTATCTGTGATTACATATGTTGCGTATGTGTGTGTGAGTGAGCTGGTTTTACAGGTCTTTGTAAGGTTTTAGGTTGCATCCTGGAAAAGCAGGAGACAATCATGATCAGCATTGTGACTGTCACAAGCAACTATCGGATTGCATCTGTTTACATGCTAGTGTCATAACTCATGCATGTACATGATTATCTCATCCTGACCATATTGAATGAGAGCTGAGGAATGAGAGCTGAGGAAAAAGGTGATTCCAATGTTTCACATCAATATTATTATACCTCTTTGTCCCCTTTTCTCTTGTATTGCTTCCTTTTAGCAAATTAAACCTGAATTGTAACTGCTAACTTACATGGAATCCACATGACTCATAACTATTTCAGAAAATATGGTCTATAAAGATGCTCATTTGAAGGTGAGAAAAGTTTCTGTACAGTCTCTGCTGATCAGATTTTAGCACATGCAGAAGAAATTTACCTCACTTCTTTCAGCATTCCATCTGCAATTGGTTCAGAGCATATAAATCACACTCCCATAAGGACACGGGCATGGGAAACAGAATAATCCTCTCCTGCACCCTGCATCCTCCTTCTCTGACAATGGTCATCAATAACAATAGACTTGCACAAAATCATCATAACAGCTGAAAGTCAAATAAATATATTCATTTTGACAGCTTAACTACAAGAAGAACTACATTTGCACAGAAGGTCCACAAGGTTTGCAGAGAGCAGATTCCCTAGTGGATACACTAGAGGGTGCTATTATCTAGTTTAGCAGTTACATTAAAAATATTTTCTGCCCTGTCAAGAATGTAGCTGGTGCCACTCGCAGCACCCGACTCAGGTTTTACAACCACTCTGTAAACAGCGCTTTAACAGTAGGGGTGTCTTAAACAAATGAAAGCTAAAAATCTTGCACTTTCAGAGTGCTTGCTTATTGTTTTACATCTCCAATGGCACAATTTGAAATCCTCCTCGCACAAAATCATGCACGTATTCACTGCAGATGTAAATGCAAATATTCTTCCAATATTACAAGATGGAATTTACATAGCACAATCGATCCCTGTCTGAAAACAGCTTGTCAAGTGTGTAGGTGGTTGGGCTAGGCAAACTCAAAGCTGTTTCAAGCACGATACTTAATATTTATTAATGCAAATATGATTACTTGCAGCCTATATTTATGCAGCACTCCGTAATCATAACATACCTTGAAAGCCTTAATGAACTCTCCTTTAAATGTATGCTTCTCACATTAACTATCAATGAAATGCAGTTATTTCTTATCAAAATCATTCCGTATGTTTAAGTTACACAGCTGTTAAGCAGTGTGAGGAAGGAAGACTATCTGATTTAAATGAAATGCTTGTGGGAATCACTGTTGTTTTCTAGAAAAAAAGAAAGCAGAAGTTATCTCGTTCTTCTTTTCCAAGTATATAGAATACTCTTCTGGCCTGCATGAGCCTCAAGAAGCAGCAAAGAGTCTTTCTTCAAACCAGACAATTAAGAATCTTCTGGTGTTCTTATTCCTTCCCTCGACCACACAGCCCTGGGTCTAATCAGTTTTCAGCTACTGCCCCTGATTCCTAGTTTTTGATTTAACTGATGCTGTTCAAGTGGCATCCGCTTTTCAAGATGAAATCAAACACCATACCAATGAGCATATAACTTTTGAAGAAAACCCACACTAAACCTGGAATTGATGTTGTGGTGGCAGCAGCACAGGCAAAGGAACAAAGTAGAGATGCTGTCAATGAACTGTTGCCTAGATTAGCAACTGAGTGCATCTGACACCTAATCAAAGTTCAAGCAGAAGCATTTTTCTGTCATTTGGTCTTATACTATTTTCCTCTTTTGTGTTGCCTTTTTAATGTACTGTCTTTATGGTTTTCTTTTGAGACTTTTGGTATAATAATGGATTGTCCAAGAGTCACACTGTAATCTGTAATAGTAATATTGAGAATGTTGGCTAAGCAAGTCAACAACAACAACCCCTTTATTGGCATAAAATGTTAAAATCACAAAGTGCTGCATTTGGAATCCCAGATGTTCATGGCAATGAAAAGAAATTTGGCCACCTCCACTGTTATTTGAGGATGTTGGTCACCTAGGAGCTGACATACTATTTCCCTATTGGTGAACATAGTGCCTTCCTTTAACAAGTGGTTTTATAGGTGTACTTGCAAGGGTACATAATACTCACAGTGGAGTAACACACACTCTGAAGTTTCAGGTTGTCTCGAAGAATATGGACAGAGTCTCACTGTGAGGGATGTGAAATTATCTGCCACACCCCTTAGCTGTGAGGAAAATATTAAGGCAGGTGAATATGAAGGTTCAGCAAAGCTGGAGGGAGGTAAGGTGAGTAAAGTGAGGAAGGAGAGATCCATGGGTTGGTGTTAATCCAAAACTGAACAGCGAGCAGACCCTGTGTATGTGGTATCCAGTATCAACTTTCCCTTACGGTACTTGTCGACTATCGGTCTCGTGCCGGTATTTAGCCTTAGATGGAGTTTACCACCCGCTTTGGGCTGCATTCCCAAGCAACCCGACTCCGAGAAGACCCTGTCCCGGCGCGCCGGGGGCCGCTACCGGCCTCACACCATCCGTGGGCCTTGAACTTTCCAATATCCAGTATCCTTTCCTTTAGCATCCTAAAGGCATAAGATTCATCCAGGGCATAAAGGAAATCCAAGGAAACCCCTATTGACTTGATTATTGGGTGACTAGCTCAGTCCACTTGAATGGAAACAGAGAGCATGAGCCAAGCTAGACTCCTAGGTTTAGATCTAAAATGAAGGTGCAGACAAAATTTGACAGTGAATAGCCATGACTTTGTCTCCAGGAGATTTAAACCAATTCAAGGCAGAGAGTAAGATATGTGACACAGTTGGGGATTCCCAGCACATGACAGAGGAAGTTGGATTGCCCCTGTTCCAGTCTTGAGATAGTATTGCTTATTCAGATAGGCACCCTGCACAGAGCTTAGAGAACCAACTTGGCTTTGTAAACTTCAATAGGACCTGGGACAAATTAGCTGCCTTTGGTATAGAAAAAGTGATTACATTTTGCAAAATTTATAGCCTGCTTCAGCTATGTTGACCAATTAAGATTGTGCTGAAAACACACTCTGAGGTAACGGAATTGCTTTACTTGTTCAATATGCTCCCATTGATTCTCCATTTTGAAGGCTTCCAAAATTTGGAGAACACCAGTACCTTGGATTTGCCAAAGTTGATATTGAGAAGATTCCTTCCACAATAAAAGTCAAATGACAGCAAAAGGCAGCTGAGGCATTTTTCAGCGCAGGAGAGCAGCACAGCATCATCAGCATAGAGCAAAACAGGCACAGCTTGAGATGCCAATTTAGGTAAGTGACCATCAACTTGCCAAAGACTTGGAGCTAGATAGTTGAGAAACAGTTTGAATAGGTAGGGAGCTAGGACACCGCATCATTTCACTCAATTATTCGAGGGTATTTTAGATATACGGAGCCGTAAGTTGTTGCAATGAATGTTCCAGCAGGTGGTGGTATGTAATTTATGAATATGGAACAAAATGCATGAATCCACTCCCATATTAATCAGTGTGTGCCATAAATGCTCCCTAGAAACTGAGTTGAATGGAAGAAATTTCATTAAAGAAGAAGAGTTAGATGTATACCCCGCTTTTCTCTCCTAAAAGGAGACTCAAAGGGGCTTACAACCTCCTTTCCCTCCCCCCTCACAACAAGCACCCTGTGAGGTAGGTGGGGCTGAGAGAGCTCCAAAGAACTGTGACTAGCCCAAGATCACCCAGCTGGCAGGTGTTGGAGTGCACAGGCTAATCTGATTTCCCCAGATTGAGTTGTGGGGCTGCCTGCTGACAACTCCTTAGATAAGGAGGTGATGGAGAAAGTCAGTCCTAGCCTGAAGCTGATACTAGAGGAGCAGGCAGACACTGTTGCATCATGCTCTCAACCCTCCAGCTCAGGAACATAAGCCATGCAGGAAACCCAGTAACCATCATCTTCACCTTTGCAGTTATTGGAGCCATTGGAATAAAAGAGGAGGCATTTATGAAGGGACCTTCAGGAAAGATGAAGTAAGTGATTGTGAGCTCAGCATAGATGAATCCGAAAACAACCTAATTAACTGCAGCTGGCTTATCTGACCCAGCAGGGAAATTTCCTATCTAAGCAGTCAGCAAAGAGAGTCTAGCATGAGAGCCATGAATCATTTTCCTTTGCATGCCTGCCTTTGTATCTGTGAGTGTACTTCAGACTCTCTATGAATCAGACTCTTCTGGACCAGATCTGACTACACCTTTTTTATTTGAGTCGTAGCAGGGCAAAATGGCACCCGGGGCAAAATGGCATCCCCGCACGCCATGGTAGCTACTCACCCCTTGCCCCCCACGCTCCCATGCCCCATGGTAGCTATGCAGCCAGTCAGCCAGGCCCATGTTCTCATGTGCTGCATAGCCCAGGCTCCAGCAGGAGGGCAGGGCCTGGCTAACTGGGTGATCCACACAGCCCAGGATCCAGCAGGGGGAGGGGCTGGCTGGCTGGTCGGTCAGTCTGTGCAGCCCAGGCTCCAGCCTCTGAGTTGGCCGACAGCCCAGCCGGCCCACCCCCTCTCACTCAGCCCGACTGGCCAAGGCCTGTTGGGGGGTGTAGTGGGTGGGTCAGAAGTGTGGGGGGCTATTTTCTGCCCCCCATGTGACTCACCAGAGGGGGCCTGTGGTGTTTGTCCCCAGATGTCCCCATTATAGCTACGTGACTGATTTGTGCTCACCTATTTTGATACTTTTGACATGGAATTATCTATGTTTGATCTTGGACTGCATCACATTCTCAGACTTGAACATTATAGAACTTTCAAAAAATGAAAATGTATCATGCATCCCTTGAACTCTGTGGAAGGCTGCAATTACACTGTATCATATTTACATTCTGCTGCACATTCTCCTCTTTGATCTTACCCAGTCTGCTCAGGATTCCATTATCCTAAATGATTTGTTGTCATATATTGGTCTGCCTTATCACTAACCTCTGCCTCAAAATCATCCCTTAATGTTAAAGGTTCCCACTCTCAATATAAATCTTTGGTAAACCACACCGTGACCATCTGGTTCTGATGAGTTCTTATTACTTTTTAATTTTTCAACCAGTTTTAAACCTTTCACTTCTGTAATATCAAAAGGACATAGTTCTTCAGATACTCTGGTGTGGGTCTCTCTCCAAACTCAGCTGTAGGGAATGATGATGTAAAATATTCATTAACTTTATCTCCAATCCTCTGTCTTCCCTTCACTACTCCAGCTGTTATCCAATACTTTTATAGCATTTCAGCAGAGAAATGTCTTCTGTTTTTTACTTTTCTTCTTGCCATTATTAGTACACACTAACCTTGTGTGAATAAAAAAGAAAACTGAAAAAACAACAATGAGAACATTTCCAGCCAATATTTATTCATCCATTGGTGATGGGGCATAACACTTTCAACACTGGGGCAGTACTTTAATGCTAAAGCTTAAATATGGATAATCATCCAGAAAGGCTCTGAATTGTTTAACCATGCAAAGTCTTATCACTCTTTGCCTATAATGATGATTCACATATCCCTCAGGCATGCTGAGAACTTGAACAAGAACATGATTGCCAAGTGAACTGACCTTGATCAAGCTTATTTGAATACAAGTGAGTTGCACTCCTCATTGGATTGCCTTAAAATTGTTCTCAAAACTTATCTTAACCATTGGATGGACAGTTTTGCCCTTGAGCAGTACTTGTTTAAGTCATAAGTAAAAAATTAATAAACCTAACTAAATCTTCTGAATTTTCACAGAAGAGGTTCCACATGTCCCAGGGTTATGAACTGACCATTAATGTGAGCAATTGTATACATGAACACAATCAAACTTGTTTGGATATAGTAATATCCAAGCGGTAAGTGGTAATAGCTTAGTGAGCAATTGGGTTTCTGATCATGATGACCAGCAAGCAGAACTCAAGCTGAATTAATGGCATTACTAGTATCCCTGTGAATTATCTTAATGCACATTGGTATTCCTATTTTAGAAATAGAGAATTAAGGTTAGCCTTGCCCAAGGACACTCAGTCAATAGCCTAGATTCATATACAGATTTGATGTTGCAAGGACATGTGACAAGATGCATAATGAGACCTACTTCATGTAAGCAGGACTGCAATCCAAATTATTAATAAGTATCACAGGCAGACCAAGTCAGAGCCCTTGGCAGCTGAGGCTGGAGCTGCTTCCAGAGGGCTTTTTGGTGGTGCAGGGAGGCAAAATGCAAAACAAAACCTCCCTGCTGCCAAAAGGTCCTCCACTGGACTCAGTGGACATACCTACCTAAAAGGATAGTGTAGGTCCAAACCCCATGCCACCATGTATCTGGAGGAAAGATTGGCTCTATCCCCTGGCCATGCCTCCAAACTGCCCCTGCTACACCGGTGGGGCCAGTGGTGATGTGGGGGTGCTGATGTGACACTGTTCTATGTCAGGGCAACTTGATGGGCCGTAGTGGCCACCTGCTGACAGATTTACCCTTCCACTGGGGTAAGTGTCCCAGGGAGGGCAAATCCACTGGCATAGGCCATACTGTTTCCTGATGTTGATTTCCTCCCTCCCATGAATTTGGCTGTAAGTCCCATTGATGCCACTGGATCTTATTTCTAAAGAAACATGTAGAACTGGGGTAGGGAACCTGCGGCTCTCCAGATGTTCAGGAACTACAATTCCCATCAGCCCCTGCCAGCATGGCCAATTGGCCATGCTGAAAGGGGCTGATGGGAATTGTAGTTCCTGAACATCTGGAGAGCCGCAGGTTCCCTACCCCTGATGTAGAAGATCACATTGTACTTCATGTTGAAAAGATGGCTTTTGGAGAGTTCATCGTATGCTACCGTGATCATGAGTGCACACCATTATAAATCCTCATTAGCAAAATATCCATTTGGTTGCATGGACTGGCTCTGTATTAGTTGTTAATGTACAGTACTAGGCAGGAACAGTCTAAAAATATTAGAGAAAAACCAATGCCCGCAGCAGATACTCAGGAAAGCTTCCCTACCCTCTTAATATTGACTGTGTTTCTTGAGCCCTTGATCTCACTCCTGTTCTTTCATCTTCACATAAGTAGGTTAAATAGAATGCAGCAAAACACTTTCATTGTATGTAAATTTGATCGTATTTGCCAACAAAATTGATCTCCAGCCTATATGTCAGTAAAAATAAGCAATTTATTTTCTAAAAAGGTGTTCACAGTATGGACATCGAATATTAAGCACAATTTTCAATTAAAATGGGAAAAAAGGATTACGCTGCTCCCAATAAAGTTTGGAGGATTATACTTACAAATAGGTCTAATTTTGCAGTTTCGTTGCAGTTTAAAGTAAATCTATTGAAAATGATACACCAATGTCATTTGTCTGTAAGAATTCCTCAGATTTGTGCTGATTTTATAAATTTCTAAGGGCTAATTTTTATCATATGTCATGAACTTGTATATGTGTTTAAGAATATTGGCATTTTTTTGTTGATGCAATGAAACTTGGCTTGGGGCAGACTTTCTCTTTTCTGTTGAAGGTCTTTTGCTAAACCATATAGCATCATTTCCTAAAAATTTATGTAGCATTATTCCACATTTAATTGTGGCTGCTAGAGTTACTTTTGCAAGACAATGGAAACAAGAATCAACCACCAAAATTCAAGAATGGATAAAGAGCAGTGAGATCCATCAATTGATTAAGCTGACAGCTTTGAAGGATGGGTAAGATCTCCAGCAGATTGTATCAATTTGGCAACCAATTATCCAAAAAAGTGTGGATTTGCTGAATAGGATCTGCTTTTTTGTATATAAAATTAACTATTTTGTTAAGCAAGACATTTTTTTAAAAAAAAGAATGAATAATATCCCAGCCAACATTGCTATCTCTGTACATTCAACTCAGTGAAGAAAGTATTACCGGTATATATATATTTTTAATGTGCTGTTCTACATAACACAGTAGGGCCCCTCTGGCTCAATTTGGCAGTTCAACTCACAAAATTAAATTTTTGTGCATTCCTATATGGAAATGATAGATGCTATTTGGCTAAGAAATAACAACATGAGAAGTCACTAATCATTGTTTTCACCCAGGTTTAGAATAGGTCTGACATGGGAAAGCCATTTTACATCTTGATAATGACAGCCTTCCCGGCCCATATGATAAAGTTCATTTCCAAGTGAAACTGTCACCAATGCAGTGTGGCTGCAAAACAACCTAAAAGTGAAAAGAAATAGAACTGGCTATCTAATCCCAACCAGCCAGGATAGATGCAATTGCATAACTGATGACCTCATAGAATTCTAGTCTTGCCAGACAAGCTAAAACCATGGAAATATTCCACTGTTATGCAACAGATTTTGTGGGATTGTGGTCTTTCCCAAGTGGCAATCGTTCAGAATAAAGGTCTACTATCAGCAAGTGAGATGCAAGAATCCTATAGACCAGATTTTTCTAAAAAGGGTGACCTATGAAGCCAAATTTAGCTCACCCACTCATCTACCAGGGAATAGTCTGAGTTTTTAAACTCTTATTTAGGAATGCCAAACAATTATAATTATTGGTTCTTCACTGATGGCCTGATTGTCTGGATAAACCTTAGTATTGGATAAAGTGAGCTAATGAACATTTATGCCCTGGAACATTTTTTTTTAAATCTACTGGTTTTAAGTAGTGCAAGTCTTCTGTAGACAGAGACCAATAAAGTAGTGAAGATTTTTGACCAAGTAGAACCACCGTCACAACTAGCTGTGGTTGTAGCGGAGTAGACTATTCATGGGAACCAGATGTAGGAACTGATGAACAATTGACAACGAAGAGTTACAGCAAGACCATGGGGAAGGAAATAAGAGGAACACAGATCAAAATGAGCTACTCTGTATCTGGCAATGACCTGTGTCCAAAAAGGAAACTTTTATTCCTAGCAGAGTTACAAATGCCCAATCAAGAGGGTCACGGACAGGCCTTCAACCAGGCAGACTCCTAAGAGAGAACTCTGCCACTGAAGAGCTGCATAGTAAAAGAGTGCAATGTTAAGCAGAGTTTCATGCTTCTAAGATAATTGAAGTAAATGGGTATAAATCTGTTTAGGGTTTGGATTACCAGTTTAGATATTGGTTTTTTTCAATCATAGTTTTTGAATAAATCATATATGGAGAGCATTTATACCAGCCCATTTACCATATTAAAATGTACAGATTCAGAGACTGAATATGTAAAGTAGCTCTGAATCGAGTCATAAATAGGAATGTCATCCCAGATGAAGTTCAGGTTGTCCTGGAATATAGCCCGGGCAGGGAGAATGATATGGATAATCTCAATGCTGGGAAAAAAAATCAATTTGAAGCATTCCGTATATCCTTAATACGCACCACCAAATTATATACTATATTTCATATTGCCTACATGCAATTGTAAGAAAGGAACATGATGACATATAGATTTTGGATTTGTTCTTATTGTGCAAACTTCTCAGAGAAGAATACATTACTCGTATTTTTGTTTGATTCATTACACTCTAAGAGATTAGCTCAAAAGGCTATAATATTCCCTTGGATCCTTATTAAGGATAAATGATATTATGTTCTGTAGGAGAATTATACCTCCAGTTTCCTAAAAAAGAAAACATTTCAATATTTTAAAGCCCGCTCAAGCCACGGGAGATGCTAAATTGGATGACCTCTAAATCAGTGCTAATGAACATTGTCTCATCCACAGACTTGTACTCATTTATGAATGCACCATT
This sequence comes from Sphaerodactylus townsendi, assembly GCF_021028975.2. Taxonomy (NCBI): domain Eukaryota; kingdom Metazoa; phylum Chordata; class Lepidosauria; order Squamata; family Sphaerodactylidae; genus Sphaerodactylus; species Sphaerodactylus townsendi. The sequence goes on along the minus strand of NC_059429.1, from coordinate 91,085,193 downwards.
TCAAGGTTTTAAAAAAGCACAATTACATTTCACTGAATAGCTTTAACCTTACTTTACATTGATGTTCGCATTTTCTACAAACATATTTTAGGCTTTCTGTCTTTCTTCTACCACATTCTCATTGCAGCATATCAACCAAAGTTGTAATTATCTGTACAGTTCCTGTGACCCAAGGAATCAACTTTTCCAATTTTGGTAAGGCATGCTGTGAGGAAGTGAAAGCAGGGAAGATCCACAATCCTTGCACAAGGAGGTTGCTGGGTCCACTTTGCAGGCATTCATACAAACATGTATACACACATGGATACATATGTAAAATTCTAATAATGGATGACTCAGCAACAACACATGCAAACAATGTACATTTACAAAAATATAATTAGCACAGAGTGACTTATCATGCTAACAATACTTCATTTTCATGAGTAATAAAACTGACTGTAAATTTGATTTAGAACAAAAAAGAAAAGCTTTTTAAAAATCTCTGATTGATAATATAAACCATATGCAACATGTAAATGTATGCAAGTGTCAAAAGCTTTCAATATGGAGAGCTGGCATCTTGCATGCTTATTTTTATTATAGGAGGAGAACAGCCATTTCTTTACAATTGGATATATGCAGTAGTAGAAATATTATTCTGACAACCTACTTCACTCCCATACCTAATACATTTTTATAATTTTTTTATGCTGATTTCAGGAAATACAGCTTATGTAATTTGCATCCTGACATCGGGAAGTCATGCATTAGTAAAACATTTCATCTTCTGCCAGGGATGAGCCCATACAAATCGTAAATTCTTACTTGTATCAACAAAATCACAGGTGAAAAGTGTTTTTAAAAGATTGCTATAGAAATTGCAATTTTCTGCTGCAGCTTGTAAATTATGAACACTGGGGAGTTTGAACTGTGCTATTGTACCTTCTGTAAATAGCTCAATGCACCACAGGCCCACGCTCTCCATCCTTCAAGACCTAGAAGAATTTGCCACTATCTGGGTTTTTGTGTGTGTGTGTGTGGGGGGGGGGGTTGGGGGGGGGTTAAGGTTCTGGTATTTTATCTTTGTGATCAAATAAATCCTCTGTCTTAAAAAGTTAAGGGCATTGGATTACTGGGGTCTCCATAAGGACCATCTATATATCTGCCTCTCACTCTTCCCAGAATATTGTAGTATTTGAGTATCACAACGTGGTTAACATTTCTGTTCTCTTATATCCTTGGTGTATTCATTCCTAATTTAAGATGGCCTGAATAAGAATTCAGTTTTAAAATAGTCCAGATTTACTTATTTACTTTCCAGAACACTGGGACTTATTTAGAACTCATGTTCACAAAGGCTCAGGTTGCAAATTTGTAGACAGTAACTTTCACCCTACTTTGAGCCCAGTGAAATAATGATGGTTGGTCTCCTGTTACAAATGGAAGCTTGTGCAAATATGAATCAAATCTTTGAAAACTTGTATTTTTTTAGAAGTCCTATGTTCGAGTCTGAATTCTTCCTGCCTAATTTTGTTAAAAATGGCTGTTTCACTGAATTTTAGTCAACTGAAAGCAGTGGCTTAGCTACAACAGGGACATCAGGGACAAACTCCCTGGGCAGCTCCTGTTGAGTCACACAGGGGGGCGAAAAATTGCCCCCCCCCATACTGCTGGCCTGGCTGGGCCTGGGTGCGATGTGAGCGTGCCACCCAGGCAGGTCTCAGACCGTTGGCTGGCCTGGTGGGCCATGGGCATGCTCTCCGGCTGCTGCCCCAAGGAGTGGGCAGAGCCAGAGAGGGCAGTGCAGTGTGTAGGTCCCATCCCACACCACAGCAGCTTTTCTTTCTCTAGCTTTTCTTTCTTTCTTTCTTTCTTTCTTTCTTTCTTTCTTTCTTTCTTTCTTTCTTTCTTTCTTTCTTTCTTTCTTTCTTTCTTTCTTTCTTTCTTTCTTTCTTTCTTTCTTTCTTTCTTTCTTTCTTCCTTCCTTCCTTTCTTTCTCAGCGCCCCAGAGATGCTAAAAACAGTGTCCCTGGGGAGGAGTTCGCAAGGCCTCACAACCCCCAAGCGGCGCGAAGACGCTGCTTCCAAACCTTGCTCTCTGAGTGAGGTTTTTCGAAAGCAGCATGCGAACGGCAGTGGCTGGAAGGAGCCGTTTCCCCCGCACCATCCCTGAACGGCTACCTCATCTCCTGGCTTCCGGCTCATCGCAGAGGCCAGGGGACATGCCCCCCTGGCCTGTGACTCTAGAGCCATCGCTCCAGCCTGCAGGGGGGGGGTGTCCCCTGGCCTCTGTGACGCACCAGAAGCCAGGAGATGAGGTAGGCGTTCAGTGACACCGCAGCTGCCGCCTGCCACCCTCCTGGGACCGTCTGGGTGAACGGTCCCAGAGGGGTGCGTCGGCATTGTTTATGCCGACACACACCCCGCCCCATTGCCATGCGAAAAGGGCCTTTGTCTCCCCCCTTTTTCTTTTTTACTAAGACACAAGGTAGGCTTTTTATGAAATTTCAGTTGGTTTACAGTAACCCCACAGGGTTTTCAAACCAAAAGAGGTTCAGAGGGGGAGTTGCAATTTCCACTGCATGCTGCATGCTGACCCTGGAATTCAAAATGCTTTCAAAAGGTTTTATTACTGCTGTGAAAACATTTTAGAGTGATATATACCCTCAGTTTCCCCCCAGCATTGGAAACACAGCACAGAGCCAGGAAGGAAAGGAGAAATGGAGGGAAAGGACAGGGACAAATTTCAAGTCATGTTTTTCACAGTACTATTTTTCACGTTTTTCACAGTATCAAAACATTGTATTTTAATACTGACAATATAAGGCACTTACTAACATGATTCTGCTTAGCTTTGGAAATCTGATGAGATCGGGCTAGCCAATGTCTGTGCAACATCAAAGAAGGGTGGAAAACATGGCAAAGAACTCTCCAGTTTGATTGGTGTGGTGTCACCATGCAGATGTGGCAAAAGCCAAAAACAGCTGTTCCTCTTACAGCAGCCTTGAGCATTGAAGTTGACCGTATCATGTGGAGGACGTGAACTTCCTAAACATCCATACAAATAGCCATTTTCCCTGAAAATTAAAAAGGGTCACTGACTAGATAGGCATTTATTTTGCAAATACACGCTTAAGACACCTCTAATGTTAACGGTTGCAATTTTAGGATAGGGCTGTGATCTTACACAGCCTGACGGGCTTGGGGTTCAGCCACACATGCCCACTCTCACTCGAAGAGGGGTTTCTCATGGGCATAAGTCCATGAAAGCTTGACCAGGTTCCAGGGACCAGACCCGGGCTACAAAGGTCAGCTTGGTACCTCTTTGTGGGGTAGTAAAAAGGGGGACATGTCTGTGAAGATGTCAGTCATGGCTGTGGGCAAAACATTAAGAGCAAAAACTATCCAACCACAGCCAAAAAACCCACAATAGCCAATTCCTTTTTTTTTTTTGCTCAACTATCAGGCACTAATCATAACTCAGATGGAACTGTACAAAGGGCCAGAAACATTTATTTTAATTAATTAATTAAGGTAGAAGGGAGAGTCAAACAAAGTAATTTGATACATAATGGAATGGGAAAGGGAAGAGGAAGGTCCCTTTTAAAAGCCAAGAGCTGGTACAAGACTCAATTCTTCTTGTTAAGGAGATGATCCTCGTGGGTGTGTCTGAACTGTCATAAGGGAGAGACATCCACCCATGCACCCACATACCCACCCTCTTTTATTAGTCTCCATCTCCATCCCCTTCCTATTCTCCCGTGAAGGGTTGGCATCCCTGGGCAGGGCAGCAGCACCTTTCTGAGCAGTTTGAGAAGCAGAAAGAGAAATCAATGGGAATCTCTCTTCTCCTCATTGGAGCAGAACTGCTGTTTGCAGGCAGAGAGAGAGAGAGAGAGAGAGAGAGAGATGCCCCATCCTACTTAAAACCATCTGCTATTTTAGATATTATGGGCTGGGTTATGATGCAGCATCTGCAAATGGCTTCAATTCTTCCAAGTCAAACCAGTATGCTGCTCCTGGCCTGAACCCAGCCCAGCCCGTGGGGATGGTGGCTGCACCTGCACTTGGTCCTACAAATCCTGGGCAACAGCAGAAAAAAGCACAGACTGATCCTGGGAGCAGTCAGCAAAGCCCCTGAATACAGCCATTGCCAAAGGTCACCAGAGACTTGCTGGTTACATAAGGGAACCTTTGGAAAGGGCATGGGGGGCATCCATGCATTCCATTTCCGTGCATTCCCTTCAGATCTGGCGCCACTGCCCAGGTGCCTCCCACATGCGCCCTGGCCCTGGGAGAGAGGGGCAGGAGGAGGAGGGCCAGCGCTGCCAACTCTTTAGCTGCCACTCGGCCTCTGCGCCCAGCAGCCCCACCCAGCCTGGCAGTTGCGGCCCTGCCCGTGGGCACTGCCAAGGATGTGATCTGGCCGTGGTCCCCTGCACCTCCTCCCTGCCCCGCTTACCCACCTGGAAGCTCTACAGTGACACTCGCCTCTCCCTCCACCTGCCAGCCCCAGTGGCGGAGGCGACAGGGCGAGGCTCAGCAGCGCAGTGGCCGTGCATCTGTCCAGCAGCTCTGCCTCCACATGGCTGATGCCCCCACTCTGCCAAGGTGGGGGGCACCTGTGAGTGGACCTGGTGGCCTCTGAGCTGCCCAGCTTGGCCCAACCTTCCCCAAGCCCACTTGCCTTGCCTCAGCCTTGGCTCGGGTCTCAGGGCTTGTCTGGCCCACCGGCAAGGCTGTTGGGCTGGCCAAAGTGGTGTGGGCTGCTCTGGGCTCCCCGGGAGGGGCCGGGTAAACCAGCCTGTTCCCTGGGGACATAGTCCAGGTGGGGCTGCATCGCCCACCCCCCACCAGATGGCGGCCACCCGGGGACATATGATCTCATCCGTCCCCGTGGAATCTCCACCTCTGTTCAAGGACAGTGAAAAGCCATGGTGGTTTGCTATGATTTCCTCTGCAGAATCTTCCTTGGGGGTCTCCCTTCCAAGTTCTGGTCCTACTTAGCTTTCAAACTCTGAGAACATCGGGCTATACCATGCTGCCTTCACTCCCAGACTCTTATCGTTGTAAAACTAAAAATTGGAGGCAAATATTATACCAGCAATCAATACCAAAATAGGTTTTTGGACAGACAGACAGACAGACAGACAGACAGACAGACAGACAGACAGACAGACAGACAGACAGACAGACAGACAGACAGACGGTTCCTTATAGACTGAGGTGGAGCTGTTTGTCCCTTCCCATGCTCAGGTAGCAAGTCTTTATACCATCTTCAGTTGGGGGCAGAATTGCAACTCTGAAGATGGGAAGAAATGCTGGCAATCAGGAGGTCAGATAATAAGCAGCTTCTCATCTAAGGATGCTACCCTCAGGCAAGTTGCTGGATCAGAGGGAAAACTTTTAAGCAGTGTTTATGGCTCAAGATCAGTGGATACAATGGCTGAGAGACAAGATTTATGGCAGCACAATGTCAAATGAACTTGTTATCTGCATAAATAAAGAACTCTGTTTGTTTAGCTATCTGCCCAAGATCTTGGTTGGTCAATAAAATAAACAAAGAGAGGGGGGAAGTGAAGTGCCTGTGAAGAAGAGATACCATCTTGCTGATAGTTATGGGTGTCTTGCTGCCTCAGCAAGGTTTCTGGCAGCCTGTGCCAACGATCAGCAAATTTCTAAAATGATTTACCCCCTTCATTTCTCCCCCCTCGTTATTTGACAGTTTGATTGCAAGACATAGCTGCAGCTATCAGCAGAAATGTAGTATCACACCATTTGTAGAACCGGAACATGACATCCTTGAGGAACATTTCACACATTAAAAGGTAAAGGTAGTCCCCTGCAAGCACCAGGTCATTACTGACCCATGGGGTGACATCACATCACAATATTTACTAGGCACAGTACACAGAGACAAACACAGGTTTGTTAAAGTGTACCCTCAGCAGGAAGCTGTTGTCAATTATGATCTGAGGATCAGTGCATCTGTATTATATATGTAGTTGAAAACATTCGCAAGCAAGCAATCTGGATGTACGTCTACAAAATCTTAGGTATACCTCTCAGAAATGCAGCATATGATGAGCTACATGCAACGGAAGCATAGCTAAGCGTCATTTTACCCAGTGGAATCCTACAATTTTTTTTTTAATTTCTTTATTGCTTTTATAGGCCACCCTTCCCCTTGCAGGTCAAGGGGGCTTCCACCACTATTCAAATACAATAAAACAAAAGTTAAAAAACATATCATAATCAATAAATGAACTTAAAGTCCGATGACGAGCAACACTTTGTATTAAAATCCTTATCTCAGAGCTGCAAAATAAGAGAAGAAATGGAAAGAAAGAGAAGAGGGAAGCCATTAGATAGTATTATATGCCGTTGCTGCCTCAACCATAAGCCTGGTGGAACAGATCCATCTTACAGGCCGTGCAGAACTGCCTCAGGTCCCGCAGGGTTTGGGTTTCATCTGACAGAACATTTCATCGCAATGTTTCATCAGCCAAAAATGCCCTGGCCCTGGTTGAGGCCAGCTGGATCTCTTTCAGGCCAGTTGTTATTTGTGAACATAGTGCTCTTCAGTGAACATAACAGGTAAGATGGTCCTGCAAGTATGATGGCCGCAGACCATTTAGGGTTTTGAAAGTGAGTACCAAAATCTTGAACTTGATTCAACTGCATACATCTGCATACATTTCCTGTGTTCCTAAATTGGTACCATTTTGTGATATTGCTATTAACGTATCTTTTGTTCACAACAATAATATGAATGTAAAAAATAGTCGACAATTAGGCTTAGATTTCTGCACTTCATTAGCAATGGTCCAATAGTCCACATGATAAAATCACCTTTGGCAGATGCATCTGCAGCAGTCTAGACCTTCCCAAAGGATTAGTGCGTATCCCTTACCCAATTAAACAAGTACCACCCAATTGTGAAGATAATTACCTTTTTGTGTATTATTTCAGTACTTTGCATGTAATCTTCCTTTATCTTAGAGCTTAATGGAATTTGACAAAATAATAATTTAATGTGATCAGTAAAAGGAAGTAGAGAAGCAATTATTGTGGCATCTATTTCACGTTCCATTGCTGCCTCTTTTGTCAAAAACAGGAAAGCTGATTCGCCTCCCCAGATTATGTTCTCATGCTGCAAATAAGAGGGGAAAGGTTGGATTCCACAATGCAGTTATGGGTACAGCTAGGTAATAATGCTTTAGTATTGCCCCAAACCCTATGGTTTCACCAGAGAATTTGAGGTCAATGCTAGAGTGTTGCCCAACATTACGGCTTATGCCAGTGTAATGACATTGTCATGATTCCCCTTGCCCCCTTTCCTCCTATTCACATCCAAGAGGTGTTTAGCCACCTATCTAGTCATTGTTTAAAATATGTTTTCTGTGTTTGTCATTTTTGAGGTGTTTTATTGCATGATTATTGTAGTATTTTTAATTTGAATTGAGTTAGCTGCTATGAGTACCTGTCCTGGGGTAAAACTTGTATGACACCATTGCATTTCTGATGCAGTGAGTTGGCAAATGAGAATCAGCTATCACATAGAAAATCACTCTAGTACTGAATACCCTTTTTGCACAGATCTTCTTGAGGACATCATCACAGACTTGCAGCTCATTTGTTGGTTGTGCTTATGGTTGCCCTATTACAGTGGTTCTCAACCTGGGGGTGCGACCCCTTTGGGGGTCAAATGACCCTTTCACAGGGGTCGCCTAAGACCATCGGAAAGCGGTCTTTTTATATTTTATATATACCAATTTTATGGTTGGGGGTCACCACAACGTGAGGAACTGTATTAAAGGGTTGCGGCATTAGGAAGGTTGAGAACCACTGCCCTATTACATGCTTATTTTTTAAATAAATTGAAGTAATTTTCTTCCAGGTAATGTGTTAGGGTTGAGATGCAAACCATATAAACAATTTTTTTAATTATCTAAAGGTTAGAATACATTTTTCTTGGCAGAGTGAATAGACTTTAGTGTCTCTTGCTATAAAAATTGCACTTCAATTTTCCAAAGGATTATGTACACTACTGTTTGAATTCTTATTATGAACGTCAATCACATTGACTGCATGCAATAAAACTGATTTAGGAAGAGCTGTATTCCAGTCAGTTAAATGGTGGGTATTATTATGGGTTAGTCTTGTTTTGTACTGTTTGCATGTCAACTGTTTTTCACCCTTATTTAACAAATGCTGGGCAGTGGACATTCATTTCATGGCTGAATTCTTAACATGAACAAAAATGACTTGAAATGAAAATGTTTTTATGCCATGGTGGCAGAATATGTTGAAACATGCAATAAAATGAAACCAAAATATTGATGCAGTTGTGCCATTATATGTCCTCTTGCTGCCTGTGGCAAATTTTGAAAGGCCTTATGAATTGCCCCAAATGGATCGTTCAGCATTTAATGGCTTTTCTGGCAGATATTTAGCTAAACAGTCTGGAAAGATGACATGACTTTCTGAGTGTCACAAAAATAAGATATTTCCAAATGGAGTTACAGTGATCCCAAGCATATGGAGGAAGGAGGCATTCTAAGCAGGTTTGTGACATCTAGAAAGCCTGGTATAGAACCCAAAAATAGCACAATTTAGAAGATTTGTATTAGATGCTACAGATGGGAGCACTATAAGTTACACTGATAGAAAAAGGAAATGTTCTAATTCATGTTCCATTGGATGGCAGATCTTTACCTTTCTCTGATTGATTGAGCTGGCCTTGAGCTTGAACATACAAATTGCAGCCTGAGTACAAAAATGAATCCTCAAGACTCTGATGATCAGTTGCTAAAGAGGTGAAGCAGTGTGAAGCTCCTTTTGAGTACCCTGCCTTTTAATAATAGTAGCTTTGATCAAGCTGTAACACAGTGCAAAATCAAGGCAGTAAAATTCAAATAACATAAATTTCCCTAGTTGTCCATCCACCCACCAGATTGGTTTGAGATCAGAAACTATATTGCAATTCATATTTTACTATTCATTGAATCTTGTTGCAGCATGGAAGTCAAATGAATTATTCAGCCCACCCCCTTCCAAAAAGAAGTACAACCTGCATGTAAAGCAGATGCATGTTCATATACCTGATAGATGCATGTACAATAGAATATTTTTTAGAAAATTGAAACAACAGAGGTTCCCCATTCTCCTGGGCAAATCGGTATTGCTTCATATGTAGAAATGTCTCTACCAATGTGTTAGGCCAGATTACCTAATCTTGTTTGAGCGGTCACATCTCTATTTTATGTGCTCTCAATCTGTCTCAACAGTCTTAAGTACAAATGCAGCAGTGTACCTTCGTGTTTTTTCCAGCAATTCGGTTGTACTACTGATTTTTTCCCATTAAAGCATCTATCTTTCATTAGCATGCAGTGGGAAAGATTGTGTGATATACCAAAGCCCAATAGTTTTCAATATCTAAAGAACTCACAGTTACAGGTTACAACATTTTGTTTTCTGGAGAGTTTAAAATATTTGTGAGAAATATTTAAAATAATAGTGAGAAAACTTTTTGGGGAAGATGTCTCAGATAATTATGAGGCCAAACAAATATGCTGAAATTAATCACCTTTAGATACATCAATTGTTTTCCACTTTCACTAATAGCCATAGGGGAATGTGTGATACCAAAAAAATCACATGCTACACTTATATTACCATTTCAAGCATATTCTGACTGACCTTTGAAATGAGAACTTGCCAATTACTTCTTTGCAGATGCCTAGCTTGGTTGAGGATCTGCATCTTCTTTCAAAAGATGCATCTCTCTCCTTTCACATTGCCAGAGGTGGAAGGAAGGAATATAAAGACTCTAGCCTAGCAAATTAAATCTTCCCTGTGATTCAGATTGATAGCTCAGCTATCGTTTCTCTCTTGCCCTCTCTCACTCAACAGGGATGAGCTCTTTGGTGGAAAGTATAAACAAATTATTTGGATGGCAGATCCAGTGCTTATTGTTTTCCTATTTGATGAAACTCTTTACTTGGTAAGTTATTAAGTCCTGAATGTCTGAGGCAGAGCCTGAAAAATGAGGCATCAAAAATGAGAATCAAATGATCCGGACTTGTGAACCCCGCATTTTGTTTTGCTGTCTCATCACATTACCAGGAAATGGCTTTTGCCCCATTGTGATGCTCCTTTTTGAAGTTTACTTGTTAGTTTCATACTTGTACCAAGAACACCGAGGGGAAAAGCAAATCATTTGTCCACATTTTTTTGGCTCTGAGATGTTTGATGTTAAGTTTAAATCTCTCACTTGTGTACAAGCGCACATACACACAAAATCATGAGTGGATTTGACCCTTCAAATAATATTTAGTTTAAAATAATAACAACAACAAGGAGAAAAAGAAAGTGACCATCCTCAACATAGCAAAGCCTGGTGACAGCAGGGTCACTGAAAAAGAGCATGAGAAAGTCACTAAATGCCACTATTTGAAAATCGAGCTTCAGCAACTATGGCACAAACCAGCTGAGCTCATCCCAGTGGTTAGCAGCACTCCAAAAACACTAGGGCAATGCTTGAAACATCTTCAAATCAACAAAATCAATATTGGTCAGATTCAAGGGCTGCCCTGATGGGATCTACATGAATACTATGCTTATACATTACAACATCCTAGGCCTCTAGGTGAGGCTCAAATTGTAATGAAAGGCCAACAACCAGCTGCAGAACAGGCAGCTGTGCTACTAAACAAAATTAATTAATAATAATAAAAGATCAAGGACAAGTTGGACAACAAAAAGACCTGGCTGTGGTTAGCAGCTGGAACTCTGAAAAAAGAAATGGAATCACTGATTTTAGCTGCTCAAGGGCAGGCCATTAGGAGAAATACGATCAAGGCTATAATTGAAAAATCCTCAGATGATGCAAAGTGTAGTTTGGGCAAGGAAGCTGTACTCAGCTGCTGCAAAAAGATCACCCAGACTGAGTACAAACAGAGGCACAACTCAGTGGCCAAGATAATCTACTAGAATTTATGCAAGAAATAATGGTCCCAGAATCAACTGGGCCATAATTGCGACAGGGGCAGGGCACATGGTGAGCTCCGGAGTAGTGAGCATGCGTGCTCTGGGCTGGCCGGGTGGCTGAGCCACACCCGGCCTGATCATGTGATGTGAACAAGCATTAGGGGTGGAGCACACTCCCTATATATTAGGCAGCACGCGGTTGCTCTGGCCTTCTTCGATGCCTCGAGCAAACTGACCCACCCTCCCTATTTTGGCAGAGTTTTGGTGCTGCTCATTTTTTGCAGCCTTGGCGGTTTGGGCAGAAGAGCGCATATTTAGGGGTAGGCCAAGCTTGCGCGCCAGTCCTCCCTGAGGTTGGGGGCCTCCATAAGGGGCTTGGGGTGTGGCAGGCTCATGGCGCATGCCACAGAGGCCTCTGCAATTCGAGCCTGACACCCCAGCAAAAGGGGGGCCACAGCAGGCAGGCGCCCAGGTGGCCCAGTACCTCCTGTCCTCCCCAATATGGATTGGGGTGTGGTGCTGGGGTCAGCCAGGGGTGCTGACCAGCCACAATACAGATGCGCTCTTCTTGCTTGCCCAGCTTCTGCCTCAAAAAAGGGCTGCGGCCCAACTTAATTCCAAGACGTGTCCTGTGGTTATTTCACCAGATGGAACCTCTGCACATCTGTGCGCAATAGTGTTTTTGACAATGCTTTATGCTTTACACCAATGTAGTGATACTGATAGACTATTCCTTCCCCAAAGAGCTGGTGACAGAGGCTTGCTGCAATTATAGCTAACAGTGGAGGAGGAGAAAGCTGGTCGATTCTGTGAAAGAAAGTCAAGAACAGGCATTGTTTGAAGTGAAGCAAAGAAATTTACTGAAAGCCCAGAGAACCAAGCAGGAGTACAGAAAAAAATGCAATTAAAATGAGTACTGAAAGCTGGCACAACAAAGCATTGCATGGCCAATTTCTGGAGAAGATCAAGGATAAGGTGGACATTGAAAAGACCTGGCTGTGGTTAGCAGCTGGAACTCTGAAAAAGGAAATGGAATCACTGATTTTCATCGCTCAAGAGCAGGCCATTAGGGCAAATATGATCAAGGCCAGAATAGAAAAATCCTCAGATGATGCAAAGTGAAGATTGTGCAAGGAAGCCGACGAACCTGTAGGTCATGTTCACAGCTGCTGAAAAAGGATCAGCCAGACTGAATACAAACAGAGGCACAACTCAGTGGCCAAGATGATCCACTGGAATTTATGCAAGAATTACAGCATAAGAACAGTTAAAAACTGGTGGGAACATTGTCCAGAGAAAGTAATGGAAAATGAGAAGGTCAAGATCCTGTGGGACTTTTGAATGCAGACAAGAAAGTGACCATCGTCTACATAGCGGTACCTGGTAATAGCAGGGTTGTTGAAAAAGAACACGAGAAGGTCACTAAATACCACAATTTGAAAATTGAGATTCAACCACTATGGCACAAACAGCTGAGGTCATCCCAGTGATAATCAGCACCCTGGGAGCCATTCCGAAAACACTGAGGCAGCACTTGAAACACCTTCAAATTGATAAAATGAACATCTGTCAGATTCAGAAGGCAGCCCTGCTGGGATCCGCATGAATACTACGTTGATACATTTCAACTTCCTAGGGCTTTGGGTGAGGTTCGAATTGTAATGAACGGCCAACAACCAGCTAAAGAACTGCCAGCTGTGATATCAAACAAAATGATAATAATACATGCATACATTCTTGCAAATAACTTCATGTCAAAGTTTAAGCAGAAATATTTTGTGCTGTGTAACCTAAGTAAAACACATTGCTTACTTCTGATTAATTGTTAATTTGAAAAGTAATATTGGAGTTCCTGCTTACCTTAATCAACATGTGCTCATCAGAAGGCCATGGAATTTTGAAGCTGAAGCTTCATTCTCTAGATCTACTCCAAATACAGCACAGAGTCAATGGAAAGTATCCTTGTGACTTCAAAAAGAAACACATGCACCCCTTTGGCTAGATTTCATATTGTGACATACTTTTTGCCTGCCCAGTCACAAACTCCATCATGCTGTGCAAACAGTGGAAGTTGGTGGAAAACTAATTTTCTTATGAAGTGTGTGCCTGCAGCTTAACCATTTAATGAACAAGGATTTGGCACACTACACAGAAAAATGTCTATTACAAGCCACAGAGAAATTTAGTAAAAGATAATGTGTTAGCCAGAAGAAATGTTGGGGAAGAGTTGGCCCTTTTCACATCTGAATGAATTTTAATCCTTTCTGCTTTCTAGCTTATTTGCTCATCTTTCAGAAATTTTTTTTAACACTTATACATAAAATGACAAGTTGAACAGGCAGAAAATTTCCACAGAACTTATCCAGAACATCATGAACATGTTTTTCAGGAATACAAGTGCTGCTTGTACTTTTCTTTTATGGTTTTCACTCCCACCTTTGCAACATATTGAGACTCAGGCCCCTTCCGCACGGAGGCGGAAGGGGGTTGGGTTGGCGTAAACCACGCCGACCCCACAACGCTGGGACCGTCCGCATGGGGTGGGTGAGGTGGGTGGGGCTGAGAGAGCTCTGAAGAACTGTGACTAGCCCAAGGTCACCCAGCTGGCATATGTGGGAGTGCACAGGCTGATCTGAATTCCCCAGATAAGCCTCCCCAGCTCAAGCGGCAGAACAGGGAATCAAACCTGGTTCCTCCAGATTAGAATACACCTACTCTTAACCACTACGCCACTGCTGCTCCATTAGCAAATAAACAGTTGCCATGGTTTCAGCTCCTGATCAAGACAGTTATTACCATTAAAACCCTAAATAATCTGAGACTAAGGTATCTGAGGGACACGTTCCTTACCTGATTATATTTGCAGCCTCTAATAATCAGGAATCCCAGCTTTTGGAAATCTTAGCAGAACTGCTCGCCTCTGATCTTTTGGCCCACAAATCTCCATTTTGATTTTTATTCTCCCAAGTGCAAACTGAACCTGTGAGTGACATTTGCATGTCACTCTATTTTCTCACAGTGAATTTTTCTCCCCTAAAATGTATGCATTTTCAGCGTTATTTCTGCATCAATAAATCAGCCTTGTATATTATATGTTTGTTGTATGTATAAATAATGTACATTGCATGCTTAAGCATTGCATAAATTGCATATTAAAATCATATACTACGTGTACACAATACAGACAAATATCCAAAACCAACTGCAAAACATGAAAAATCTAATCCCTTGACAAAGAAAAGGAGTAAATTGGGGAGCATCTGCTCATTCCAGATGATTGACTGGTTTGTCATTTAAGTATTGTGGCTCAGGTTGTGAACCTATGCATACTTACCTTGGCATAAGGGCCATTTAATAAAGGGGAATTTACTTCTGATTAAAATTACCTAGAATCGTACCTAGGCCTTAAGAATGAGTCCCATTGCTCAGGGAGACATGTGCCTCCCAAGACCGTACTTCAGCCAAGCTTGGGGTATATGGTTCCTCTTTCAAAGCTGCTATTGTAATTAATATTCAAAACTCTTGCAAGAAACAATTACCCCCCCCCACCGAAGCTGTTTCTGCATTCAGACCTACCAGTCCCCAAATATTACCACTGAGCATTTCCTAACCAGCTGTTTGGTCCAATTTTTAAAAGAGAGATTAACACCTAGGTCAGCAGAGACAGAAGGTTCAGTTTTTCATGATAAAGGATGCCAACTGTCTAGCACCCTGGTGAAATGGAAAGCATCTACAGCATGGCATGTCAGCAATGGTGTCCTTTATGAAAATACAAGGGGGACAGACAGTCATGCCACACACACATAGATACAAAAGCGCAAAGCTCAGAAATACTGTGGTGCTTACACAAGAAGAGGGAAAGGAATGGCTTGGCTGGTTGCCAGTGGGCTAATAATGTGAAGCTAATCTCTTTTCACAGATGTGTGTTTTTTTCAACAAAGAAAGTCAGATGCTGCAGACGGGTTAGGTAGGAAAAAAGAGCAGAACAGACGTGGGAGCTTCAGAGGAACTGGGGATGATTGCATTATCAAAGGCTGCAAATTAGATTTCTGCATACGGTAAAAGCATCAGTCCTGATGCTTCAGACAATTGCCTGGCTTTCCCTGAACTATATTTCATGCATACCTTGGGCCCTTTCTTGTCTGCAGGAAAGATACACCTTTGTTAATATTACAGGAACTTGCGTGGGTGTCTCATCTACTGAGCAAGACTTCATGAAATAAAGCAGAGTAGACTCATTTTCCTCACACCTTGTGCAAAGGAGGAACAGACAATTCACATGATTGCTTAAGCTTGCAAGGCTGTTTGAAACTGCTGTATCTTTAATTTTTGTTTTACAAAATTTATATCCCATTTTTCTGCCCTTACAGGGGCCACTATAGCAACTAACAAATGAAAACATACATAGTAGAAATCACATTTTAAAATTATTAAAACCTGTCATAGGCCCTTTTCGCACACACGGTTTGTTCTGGATTAAATATTTGTGGTCGTCATGGTTTCTGCTTGTTGTTTGCACATACTAGCTCTGGAACCTCAATGTAAGGAACCTCAAAGGACTCGAAACAAAGGAACTGAGTTCAGTACGTTTATTTCATAAACTTCAATGATCGCAATACACGGGATGCGGATTCTGACTTTCCCGGGCTTCAGGTGTCGCTTTTACGGAACCTTCAGCCACCTCCCCCAAACGTCCCAGCAGAATTCCCACGACAGAACAGAAACAAGCTTCAAACACACAAGATAATCACAGCAAGGTTAAGGCCACAACCACCCCGGGCACGAAGCCCAGAATGAGGAATGCGCCAAGGCCAGGCAGAAAGAGCAGAAACTAACCCCCACCCTTACACTCCGCCTCCTCTACAAAAGCCCCCTCTCCCCCCGGTTTATGAGGGAAAGCCTTATGAAAAGCAGCGATCAAAGGGGGGGCGTCAATGTTTTCAACATACACCCATTGATTATGGCCCGAGGGATATCCCACCCAGGACACCAAATATTGCAAACGTTTGCGTATGTAACAAGAATCCAGAATAGCGTCGATTTTGTAGTGTTTGTGGCCATCAATGATCACCGGCGGGGGAACCTCCATTGGGTCGTGCCAAGCATCTGAATCTGGAGCCCGCTTGAGTAAGCTAGAATGAAATACAAGGTGAATATTACTGAGAGAATTGGGCAATTCTAACCGAGCAGTCACATCGTTGATCACCTGGGTGATCCTAAACAGGCCTATGAATTTCTTGCCTAGCTTAGAATATTTATGCACATCCCTAAGGTTTTTGGTAGACAAATAAACCCACGCCCCCACTTGCAGAGGAAAATCCATTCTATGTTTGTCCGCTTGTTTTTTTGGGGCTTCCTGCGCTTGCGAGAGCGAGGAAGAGACGGATTTCCAGCCTTCAGCTAAAGACCGGATCCAGTCACCAAAGTCAGGGGGTTGGAGCGCAGGATCGGGGAGCTGGGGTAACGGGGGAAACGAACGACCCGAGACCACTTCAAACGGAGTTTTATTGGTGCTGCTGTGAACCGCGTTGTTGTAGGCATACTCGGCGAAGGGAAGAAGCTCCGCCCAGTTATCCTGATGATAGTTGGTGTAGCAACGTAGGTACTGCTCTAGCGTTCTGTTGGTCCGTTCGGTCTGGCCATCACTTTGCACGTGGTACGGGGCAGCCACAGCTGAGGCCGTTCCCAACAACTCCAGGAACGCTTTCCAAAACTTAGATATGAACTGTGGGCCCCTGTCGGAGATCACTCTCTCCAGCGATGAATGCAAACGATAGATATGTTGAATAAATAATTTGGCCAATTTAGGCGCCGAGAGAATGGTGGAACATGGAACAAAGTGCGCCTGTTTGGAAAAGAGGTCCACCACTACCCAAAGTACTGTATTACCATGGCTTTCGGGGAGATCTGTGATGAAATCCATGGAAATCACTTGCCACGGCGCAGCCGAGCCATGGGGATGGGGTGCTTAGTAATCCGTGTGGCTTACCAGGGATGGCCTTAGCAACCTCTGCGCGCCGCGTCCGGACACCCTTTTATGTATGCCTCAATGTCCCTTGCGCATGGTGCACCACCAAAACTGCCTCCCTAGAAGTAGGTGAAAGCGTTTTTTCAAAAAATCCAAAGGTGTCCCGCTTGTCGGGCGTCGCGGCTCTCAACCAGTAGAATCTGCCCTTACGATAAGGCGGTCGGAGACGTACCAGCCAATCCACCCCATCTCCCACACTCCCCACTTGCACCGGCTGCAGGGAGGTGGTCAGATTCCCTCTTTCGGAACCTCCTGTCATCCACGCCTCCTCCAGGTGATGAGTGTAGAAAAAAAAAACGGGGATAAAGAAAGCGATCCCGGGACCTTCACATGGGGAATGTTTGAGAGCGTAACTGTCTGGAGATCGGGTTACCACCAACCCCCAATTGAGGAAAGGTGTAGAGAATAGTATGAGGGCCATGCTTGCCGTGAAGTGTCAAGATCCCCTGGGGGGGAGGCAGGACAGAGGCGTCCCAGCTAATTTGTTACTATTACCAGGGGAAAAATGGACAGGTAAGAAGTTGGAATCTGGAGAAAAAAATCCGCCCATCTCAATTGTTTGGCCGACATTTTGAGGTGGAGTAGACAAAGCTGCCAAGTTTTATAATGAAAGTCCATTGACCAGACTTGGAGCGGAGAAACGCATACTGTCCAGCCAATGCATACGTGAATAAAGAAACCTCACTTAATGGCTGCAGTTTCTTTATCCCTAACCGTCCAGTTGAGTTCCAGGGGCAGGACAGTTTTTTTTGATAAAAAAATGAAGCACCACGGTCACAGAGTTTGTTATCTTTATTTTTTCTGCAAGAGTGCTGCTCCTAGGGCTTTATCGGAAGCTTGTCGACATACACGGAGTGAAAGGCAAAGTGGGAACTGGGTGTTTCAAAATGGGTTCCAGTAGTAAAAGCTGTCTTAAAGAGCCTAGAAACTAATTTTTTGACACTCAGGGGACCAGGAAAGGGGAGCCCCGGTTTGTTTTGATGCCTGGGGCCCCTTTCCTTTAGTACCTCAATAGTAAAGTCTGTGAGTGGTAGAGCCAAGCACCCTTAGCAGAATTGGGGGGGGATAAAATCTAGATAAAAGTTCCACCAAAACCTAGAAGCGATTGAAGTTCACTTCTGGGTGGTGGGTATCGGCCAATTCACTACAGGCTGCAACTTTTGCCGGGTCCATCTCCAGGCCCTCTGGAGAGGATCCAATGCACCCTAGGTAATCCATGGAGGTTTGGTGGAAAGCACATTTTGGACAGTTTAGCCCTTGAAAGAGGTGAGTTATCGAACAGGCGTTTGCAACACAGCCCGGACCAAAAGCGTTCATGCTCTTCCACATCGTTTGGGAGATATATTAGAAGCGATCATCCGAAATACACCACCACCCCTTTAAACCAGAAAATCTTGTAGAAGCACGTCCATTTAAATAGAGGTGAAGCCACTTAGAAAGCCCATGGGGAGCGGACTAATCGAATGGCATTACAAGATATTCATACTGGCCAAATTTGGTATTAGAAATGCTGTTAAATGCTCCACAAAACCCTCAACAGATTAGGTACTTTCAGGTAATAAGCCTCCCTCAGATCCCAGTTTGGTAAAGAAATACGCCCCTTTCCCAAGGCATCGAGCAGGTCCTTGATGAGGGGCAAGGGGTATTTATTTGACAATGAAACAAGCGTTGAGACCACGATAATCCAGTGCACAGAGCGTAGGGTTCCCATCTTTCTTTTTTTCACAAAATAAAGCGGGTTTATAAGCTATTAGGTGCTCTTGAGTGCTTTCAGCCCGAATGAAACCTTGAGCCAGTGAATTCTTACTTCGAGAACAGAGCTCCGAAGCTCCTTCTCCTCAGTTGGAGCTCATCCATTATTCATATTCTACCTTTTAGGAGTTTGGGCCCCTGGGACCAAAGAAGGATTTTACAGTCTGTGTCCCTATGCAGGGGAGTTGATGCGCGCATTCCTGTTCTGCAAAGACTTTTGGCTAAGTCCCAAGTACTGTTTGGGAACTCTGGCCAGCGGATTCTGGAGCTGGGGTGGCTGGCTAAAACCATTGCCTGGGGAGTCTGAAGGGTCTTCTTTAGCCAACCCCTCTGCCGGTGCGGCTCACCCCTACGTGCATGTAATGAATTCCCACACAGAGGGGGATCCGGAATTGGGAATCCCGAGACTATCTCGTTGTCCCCAGAAGATGAGGTGGGTTCATGGGAGAGGAGCCAGGGCATGCCCAGCACTACCTGGGATGTTTGGCGACTGGAGCCAAAATGAAGCTACGATCTTTCCCAGTGTTATTCAGCACATACTTAGAAGCACTGGTTTGGAGTCTTCAGAAGCTTGGGGCCGGGACCGTTGGTGCCCAACGGGCTACCACATCCACTTGAAGTAGAGAATTGGAGTGGTTTTGAAGCCAATGCTACTCACGTTCGAGTCCTAGTTGCGTCCAGCCACCTGGGAGGGCTTCATAAAGGCAAGTGGAAATTAGCAACAGCCAGCAGGAATCCTCCTGAGCTTCGTGCCAGAATAATGGGTGTGCTTGGAGGTGTTACGGTTGGCGTGGTCACTTAATAGTTATAGAGGGCTTCAGCCCTTCACTCCACCCGCATCCTGGCGCCCAGGAAACTCTTCCACGATACATGGGACCACTGTGAAAGGCTGCACCTTCAAGTTCCGGTGTCAGCCGGTCTCCCCAGACTGCGTCATCATAGCCAGGTGGTTTCGCAGCTCCTTGTACAGGCCCCCGAGGACCTGTCCTTTACTTGAGGAGTTAAAGTGCCGTTGACTTGCGGGGGGCTGAGGGACAGGCGCACCTTTTGTTTTTTTAGAACGGCCCAGTTGGCCGCCATGTAGGGCCCGGGCCCTGGCCACAATGAGGCAGCCTTGGCGGCAGGCGGTGCTCCAGAAGGTGGATTGGCTGACGGCGGTCACTGCACTTTCCGCCTTACCGGCGGAGAGGCCGGCGACCGTCGTTACCCGTTTGCTTGGCAGAAGGGTTTGGCAGGAGGGAGTTTGGTGGGCGGTTTTCCCCCATCTTGGAGTGATTAAAGGCGGGCCGCAATAAGGTTGCCCGGTTGTAATCCCACTCTGGCAATGGTCTGGGGTTCCACGCACGCATGCATGTACCCAGGTGCAGATTTCCTCCCTCAACAGCATGGTGGAGTAGTATTCACATTTCATGCGTTAGGGCGAGACTCGCGGGGAGCTTGCTTACGTGGCCAACCGGAATTACTCGGGTGAACTCTGCAAAGAGTTTGGCCTATTTCCCCTGCTTGAGAGTTTTAACAGTCTTGGATGGCTTTGCTCACCTCTTCGGATCTTGAAAACAGAAGTTTACTGCAACCCCTTGAAGTAAGCTGCCACGGTTTGAAGTTCCAGGGCCCCCTGCTACTTCAATTACAATTCCACAGAAAAACCATTCTGCTCAGCGTCTCCATCCAGCCACGGACCCGATGTCACGCAACAGCTTCTCGAAAGCTTAGGACCTATAAAATCCCATCAAACTCAAAGCATGTGTGCGTCCCGAGTTGTAAGGATGAAATATGGCAACACTGGAAGCTGTCCCATCCAAAGCGTGCAGGAATGGCGGAAGGCGAGGGTAACCCCTACCAGCTTCCGTGGAGACTGGGGCGGGAGCTTGTGCAGGCGGTGGTTGCGCCCCCCTGGACCCGGGGCTGGAGGTTTGCACGGGGAGTAGGACTCTGCAGCTGGGGTGGGGGAGTGAGTACGATCCCGAGGCTGATGAATAGGCCAGGTGAGTTGCACCACCGGTGCTGGAGTAGGAAGCCACTGGTGGCGGGAGATCTCTCCGGGCGTGCAGCCTCCCTTGCCACGCCAACTCCCTCTCCCACGGCGGTGTGAGGGAGCCTCCCATTCGCGTTGCCAAGTCTATCCCGTTCTCCTACGTTGCAGTTCCGCCTCGACTACTCCTTGGTTTCCAGCGCTTTAAAGGCATTGGCGTTGGCGCTGGAGCTCGAGTCAGGGAGGTGTTCTGGGACTTCGGTCCACGGGAAGTGAGGTCTTTGAGGAACTGATCTCTTAGGACATCCTTCTCTGATGAAAGTTCGCTACACTTCCACGGCTCCCTGGCTGCTGTTCACGTTCTTGTTCTAAGGCTTCGCTGCGCTGGCTTTCACGAGAGCCATCCGTTCCTGCTCCCAGTCCCGTTTGGTTCTCTCGAGAGCCTCCATCTGTTCCCCAAAGATCCGATTAACCAGGAGGGCCGTTGCATCCGCATAGGCGGTAGAGGCTGGTAGCCCCATCCAAGAGTCAAGATCTGGGAGGCCGGGCACCGCTCCAAGAGGCAGCTGGCTAACGCTTCCTCGAGATCCGATGAAGTCCGGAGGGTTAGCGAGATGCGGGCATCTTCTGTGAAAGTGGAGCCCTGAGTCTGGAAGTGTTAGGTAACTCCAACACTTCCTCCCTCAGAGGAGGAGGAGATCCTGGAGTGCGTTAGAGAGTATAAACCTTTCGTAGGCGTGCTCGGTGCTCTACTCAGTGATCTTGGGAGAGGGATCCTCGAGGTATTGATCCAGAAGGAATCTTGCCCAGGGGTCTCTTGCTGTGTCCCGTGGATGGATTTGATACCCGATTTCCTCCCTCGACACATTGCATCACCGGTTTATGAAATCCCTTATGCTGGCGGGTGGTGAGAATGTTGCCCCCCAGAAGCATGATCCCATCGACCTCCACTCGCCCACCAGGATGCGGTACGAAATCCTGGCGCTTACTTGCTGGCCGGCCGAAACAGTGTGCCGAGCCATCAGGGGGGCTTCTTCCATTTGCTCATGCAGTTGGAGGAAGGCCCTGAAAGCTCCGGCTGAGCGAGGAGGGGCTTAGAGAGGAGTCACCAGGGAGGCCGGGTTCCGCTGGCTCCCTCCAAGAGGAGACCGCGTTGTTATTGGAAGGAAGATATGGAGCCCTCTCTTTGGGGGCTACCACGAGTCTTAATCACCTTCCAAGTCACGGCGAGCTCTCGGTGTTCAGGAAATCCCTACATGTCTGGATTGGGTATCAGGGGGATCCCACAAAACCGGATGGACAAGGTGTAGTGACCCAAAATCAATCCGAAGATAGAGAGAAGTGAGAATCCGCGCATAATGTAAGGAACCTCAAAAGGACTTCGAACGACGAAAGGGCAACTGAGTTCAATGTACGTTTATTTCATAAGAAACTTCAGTAATGTCGCCAATACCGGGATCACCAGATTCTGACTTTCCCGGGCTTCAGGTGTCGCTTTTACGGAACCTTCAGCCACCTCCCCCAAACGTCCCAGCAGAATTCCCATGACAGAACAGAAACAAGCTTCAAACACACAAGATAATCACAGCACAAGGTTAAGGCCACAAACCACCCCGGACGCGAAGCCCAAGAACGAGGATATCGCTGGAAGGCCAGGCAGAAAGAGCAGAAACTAACCCCCACCCTTACAGCAGTTCGACCCCTACTCTGTCACCCATTCGAGGCATCGCCTCACATTTTTCCTGTTGCTCAATGCTTCTGCAACTTTTTCAGATAAAACGGTTTCCCTCCATATTTCTGCCCCTATGTGGGCAACGTCATGCTACCGAGCAGGTTTTAGGAATCATGCCCCCGCAGTGATGCGATTTCTCCCAGCCAATCGGGAGGAGCAAGGAATTTGCCAGTTGCATGCGCAGATTTTACTGTTCTGTTTCCGTCTCACTCGCCTCCCGCCTCTCCTCACCCTTGGTCAGGCATTGCATTGTCTCGCTGCAGCGAGGTCTCAAGAAAACAAGATCTCTGCGCAACGGTGCTGTGAGACTGTGAGATAATGCTTAATTGGTAGCTCATTGGCTGTGTTACGTCCGTGCCCGGGGAGATCAAATGAATGGACCGAAAAGCTCAGCCACCAACTCAGACAAAGCTCTTGGGAGGGGTGTGTCATGGCGGAATGATGAGACAAGGGATCTGATTGCAGTATGGGAAGAGGAGGAAGTACAGTGCTCCCTAAAGTCCAGCTATAGAAACTTATTAGATGTTTTTGAGAAGGTGGCAGCAGAGATGCACCTCAGGGGGCACAAGAGAACTGCCCTTGAGTGTAGGACAAAAGCAAAAACTTTAAAACGTGACTTCAAAAGAGTTAATCAGCCCAACAAGACTTCCGGTAATGGTCCTCGGACCATGCCTTACTTTGAAGAGCTGGGACAGATATGGGGGGGGGGGACAGAAGCATTAGCCTGCTGCACCAGCTCAGGGCGACAGAATGTGTAGTGGGCGCTTCTGCCGATGCTGTGTCAAGGGACAGTGCCTTGGCACACTCAATGTGAGACATCTCGAGGTAACGTCAGCCAATGGGAAGATTGGTGTGTCGACATCTCGTGGCCACATCACAGCATGACAACGTGATGACAGGGCCAAACGTCACAAACGACATGTCCAGGAACGGCTAAGCAGCCAATCAGAACTCTCATTTGTATTGCATTCCGCAGCAATGCAAACTATCGGGGTTTCTGGATTCAGATGCGGTTCCAGACTCACGAAAAAAAAAAAAAACTGGCAAGAAGTCATAGCGAATGACATGTCGGCGGCAAGCGAACCAGCAACAAAAAGGTCGGGATGTCAATGCGTGTTGCAGTAATTCCACAGCAAACCTTGTGTGTGAAAAGGGCCATACTGTAAGGGTCTGTTACTACAGTCATCAACAAGACTCAGGAAGATTTCAAAAGCTTTATTGGAACTGTGTCATCCCAGGTTCAGATAGCTGAAACTGAGGGGTTTGGCTCTCTGATCCCTGGTATATACCTTACAGTTTAGTTCAACCCTTGACATCCCCCACCCGCACATTCCCATAATATCAGCATGTGAAAAGACAGTGGGAGCAACAGCAGACAGTTCACTCCTTCAGAAAGGCAGATAAGAGTGAATGGCTAAGCACTCTTAGGCTAGTTACTTCGCAAGCAGTGGGAGGCCTCTGTAGCCTTGAGCAATGATAATGGCTGAGCCATCTGTAACCGGGGTGTGGACATGCAAATTGCCCAACTGGAATGGTACAGGCCTGACACATACAACAATATAAACAACAGCTCATCTTTAAGGACTAAAACCATTCAAATACATAAACACTAGAATTAAAACATTTGGGTAAATCTTGGGTTCCAGCCAGTGAGTTGATTGTATATGTACATACACTGACTGACATGTTCCAGCATGCCACTGTTAAGTGATATGTACATTAGCATCCTAAGCAGAAGTGTAGCTCTCTAAAACAATAAAAGTCAAAGCGATTAGAAGAGTATCATTCTACTTAGGATGGAATTGTTGGGATGGTTTATGGTGACATTAAAACACTCAAACTAGATGTGGCCAAACCCATGCTAGACTGATACATGGCTGCCATTCTCCATCCCCTGTTATTTCGGTCGGGCCCACTGTTGATTCCATCTGGGCCCCCCTGCTCCCTCCTTTTCCTTTTCTATTACTACTTCTCCCTTTTTAGCCTTGGGATCGGGCGCCCGTTTTTACCGTTTTATTAGTCTACTGTTTTACTGTTTAAATTGTATATGATTGCTGCTGGATTTTAAATGTGTTAAGTTATGTTGTTGGAGTTGCTGTCAGAGAACAGCCATGTTGGAAGCCGCCTCGAGCCCCCTGGGGAAGAGGCGGCCTATAAGTTTGAAATATAAATAAAAAATAAATAAATAAATACACATGGCAGTTTAGAAGCAGATTCCCAGCAACATTTTGCTTTCTCTTTACATGACTCATTACAGGCTGAACTTTGGCTCATCATAGCACATTCCATCCCCCAAAGTCCAAGGAACTATGTCATTGAATGGGCAAGGACTGGGTAGAGCAGATGTGCACAATAATTGACAAGAAGTGCCAGTAACAGAGGGAGAGTGCTACGTAATTCAGTCACTCTGGCCTGTGAGCACTGAAACATTCTGGAGATTAATCCTCGCTGTCCAAGTAATTGGAGACCAAAGAATGTGTCCACAGGTGCTACATGCCTTTCAGTGCAAATTAGGTATCTAACAATGCTATCCCAATCAGGGTTAGATTCTTCTAAATTTATTTATTTCAGTAGATTTAGATGGTTTTGATTCTGCTTAGGATTGCTCAGTAATCTACCTGCTTGTGTTTTTATAGAACACGACAATAGACGTGCACAAACATTTGCAAGTTTGGCTTATGTCTTCTTTGATAGTCACAATCAGGCAGTCAATTTTCTGACAGACTGTTCATCCATTTAATTACGTGTTAGTGGCTGTTCAGTAGGTTGCTTCTAAGAATACAGTGCAATCAGCTTTTTGCACGTGCATATTAGCATACAGCCCAGCAGAGTTCTGTTTCTCCCTATCTTTGCTGCGCTGCTGCTCTTCTTGACAGACAATTGTTTAAATCAGTCAGAAATCATATGAATTAATCATAAATAAATGCTGTGTTTAAACAACAAAACCCTTCCATTCAATGTTAGTCTAAATAGTCCTTAGTGTCATCAGTGGCTCCTCATTTGCTTAGACTGCTAGCATTTTCTTCCATGCAGTTTAGCAAAAACCCAACTCAATGGTCAAATATGTTTTCCATGAAATCTGAAGATTCCTATATAAGAACACTATGTGGATCAGACCAATCTACTTTCAGTCCAGTGCTGAGTTTCTACCAGTAGTCAGAGTCCTCTGGCAATTTATAAGCAGTAAATGGAGGTTAAGCTATTATGGTTAAATTGGTAGACCTATGTCCAGTGGAGGGATTCAGCAGGTTTGCACCACTTCGGCAGAACCAGTTGTTAAAATGGTGCTTGTAAACAATCATTTGTTAAATTATTTGAATCCCACCACCAGAACCAGTTGTTAAATTATTTGAATCCCACCACTACCTATGTCCCATGGTGTATTTTTTTCTTTATAGTTAGTTGCCTTGAGGGTCTCAGTGTTCAAGAAGTTCCACGATGTTTGGATGCCGGGCTAGGCTGAAAGACACTACCAACAAGGCAGGAACCTTCCCCCCACAGTCTGGAAAGGTATGATGTTCCCTTTTTTGGCAAATCAATAAAGGGTACTCTCTCTAGTTCCTGCTGTCTTGTTCCTACTCTTAGGTTCACACATTAGAGACAGAAGTGTCTCCTCCCATACAGACCTGCCTGGGCACTGATGTCAGTGTGTTACCCAAAGTGGTGGGAAGTCTTTCCCTTTTAGTGTGGGGAAATTAGCAGGAGCAGACTCTTGGCTTGCAAAGGGCCGGGAAACATGGGGTCTTGAATACCTTATTATACAAGAGTCAGCTTTTGTATAGAAAAATGCAGGAGAGTGAATAAAGGTTCAACAGTTTTTATTAAAGGGATAAAAATGGGGGTACACCAGTGTTCTATTGTTTTATTGTGTGCTGGTGTACCCCCATTTTTATCCCTTTAATAAAAACTGTTGATAAGGAATATAGAGAGGAGCAAAAAATTGTAGTCACCTGATCTTGGAATGGAATGGTTCAAGGAACAGAACTGAGCAACCCATGCTTAGCTTTGTGAAACAGTACCACAGACAGAGAGTTGTCCAGAGATATTGAACACTTTCTAATGGGAAAAATTGACCCTCAGGTTTATGCAGAATAATCCTAAATCTCCCTAGGCAAAAGGAATTTCCTGCTTTCACATCCTGCATGTGAGCTCCCAAAGGTATCTGGTGGGCCACTGTGAGTAGCAGAGTGCTGGGCTAGATGGACTCTGGTCTGATCCAGCAGGCTCTTTTTTATGTTCTGGGAAGGATGAGAGCCAAATATCAACTTTAATGGTGGGTCATCAGTCTAATGGGTTGAGACATCAGCCTGATGTGTCCAGGGAAGATAACTGAAGAGATTACAGCTGTGAAACAATGATAATGTAAAGTAAGGTGGTCATTAAAAGCGTTACTCCTAGGAAGAAATGTCAGTTAGTACAATACAGGGCAAGTAAGCACATTAATACATACTTTATTTTCTCCGATATGTATGGTCCAGGAGATGGTAACTCTCTCCACACAAGATCTTTTGTGTAGACTTAATCCTGTCAGGAAGGGTGTGGGGGGACAATATGCAAGTTGCTTTGGAGGGGGATAGGTCCAGACAGAGTTCTTTTTCCTTGAAGGCTGCCCAAAACAGTGCCTATTTTGGCACTGCTGCTGGGCATCCCAAGGTTGGTTGAGGTGGTAGAGATGGCACTTTATTAAAACAGGGCTTCTTGGTTCACCATAGGTCAGTATGGCAACAAGTTGGGTGGGGGGTTTCTGGCAGCCCCACCACTTTTTGAGATTCAGAAGGGTTAGGACTGCCCAGAGAGCCTTCTCTGCAGTGGTCCCAGTGCTTTGGAACACTCTCCCCTCAGAGGTCCACCAGGCATCAATTCTGCAAAAGATTAGATTCCAGCTAAGACCACCCACTGTATCCAGGCACGCAGCTGACCCCTTTTGGTGGTGCCTCCCCTCTCTCCCCTTTTTTTGTGGGGGGGGAATCTGTACTAGCTTTCTCATTGTTTTTAGATATTTTTATAATTGTATTTTATGTAATTTAAAAATAATTTTTAATAGTATTTTTTACAGTTGTATTTCTAAATTGTGCTTTTATGACTGTACCTCGACCAGGGACTTTGGTTATAGGTGAGATATAAATTTACAGAAATAAACAAACAAGCAAACAAATACATGTGTCATGATCAGCCCTTGTTTGATTCTGCCCTGCTTCACCTCCTGCCTGGGACCTAGGAACCTGCTTCTGTTCAGACCCACCTCCTCCCTCCTCTTAGTTAAACTGCTTTCCTTTTCTCAGACCCATTACCACCTTGTTAGCCCCTACTATTGCAGTTCTCTCAGTAATGTGGAATGTAGGTTATTTTGACCCAAGTGGGGGAAAGCAATTTCTCCTTGCAGCAGACCATGGGACTGGGACCTCCCCATCTTTGGAAACTCCTTAGCAGAGTGGGGTGGCAGGATGTAGGGGTGATGTGAAGTATAATGGTGCTTTCAATATTGATTATGCTTAGTTCTGGCAACAAAAGTCTAAAAATTCATTTCCAGATGCTGTTTCATAATAAAGAAATCAACTGAAACCAGAGAGTCCTGTTATTGAACAGTCCAGAGTGTGACAAAATGTTCAAAACAACAATCATTTATCAGCAGCAAAGCTTGAGAATGGAAGCAACTGGTTTCAGTCAAAGGGAGCTCAGCCAGTCTATAGTTGTAACTACCCCAAAACAGAAACAAACAAACAAGGACTCTTCCTTTATTAAATGAACACACACAAGTATCAGGTGCGAAAACAGAACTGCTGGATGCGTATACACCGTATTTTCACCACTGAAAAAACTCTGGGTTTACTGCGGGCGGGAAGCGGTGAGGCAGAGAAAAATCCTTGAAACAGGCAAACTGGGGATAAAGAATCAGGGGAAGAGATTCCCAAGCATCTAGAAAAGGCAGGATGACTAAACTTACCTGCAGGATATTCCTGCCCATTTAAGAAGGAACAGCAGTCTAACAACTGGCATAGGAAGGGGTGAACTGGGGAGGATTCTGCCTTTGTAGGCCAACAAAGGAATATCCTATGAAAGACATAAGAGATTAAGTACAAAGGCAAAGTACAAAGTACAAAGTGAAGAGGATCAGAGGATCACCTAGTCTCCCAGAGAAAACAGAGATGAGGCAGCCCTCAATCAGAGGCTCCATGATACACAAGAGCAGTAGAGGGATATTAGTACTTTAATAAAATATCAGTAGCATAAATATTTCCATTTTTTAAAGAAACCCTACAGCTAACAGTCCCCACAGTGTTTTGTGGCAATGTTACAATGGAGACACTATACATTTTATAAAGTGGTTACCTTTCTTGGACTTGAAGATACTGGACAACAGCTTCATTGAATGACTCTTCAATATGTGCTCATATGTTGGGTCTCCCCAAATAAAATTAAAGTAACAATATTTCAGAAACCTGAAACATCTAATAGCCATTGGGCATTTTCTGATTCTATTTGTACTGGAAGACGGAGTGCAAAATACATAGATTAACTAAAGTTATATAGGGATTAAACAAGCAGGACTGAAGTGAAAATGTTTTATTAAACTGTTAGGAACATTGTGACTGAAAATCACGAAAGTATTCCTTCTGGAGAAGTACAGTAATAGTTTCTTAGACCTCAATGGCTCTTTCTGCAAGAGTGCTTCAATATATGTGGATGGCAGTTTTGGTCTTGTGTTGGCTGGGAATCTAGTTAGCCTTAATGTTGTCTTCCTTAAAATAACTGGAGTCTTGTCTTGCCTCACAGTAAATGGATCCAACAATACTATTTGCTGAGGTCCCCAATCAACAGGGCACCATCAACATATGCCAAAAGCGTTAACCGAATCTAGTTCATAAACGCATCCCGGCTCGGAAGCTTAGAGGTACAGTAGCACTAAAAAGGAGTAACTAATGTAAAAAAAGTAACTAATGTAAAAGAGAGAGAGAGAGAGAGTTTGGTGTGCAAATTGTGAATCTGGATAGCACACTGACAGCGACAGATGTACTTGTTTGATTTCATGCCCCCAAATCAACCATTCTAAAGCACTAAAATGCATATCATATTTTTTTCTTTTCAGAAGTTGTAGCGATCACCTCATCACCACATGTGCTACTTATGAAACAAGACCAAGAACACTGAAAGCCATTGCTCTTCTGTACACTTTGACTCAAACCACATGCAACCTGCTTTACAATTCTTTCTTAAGGTTTTTAAAATCCAAAGCAACTTGGCTCAAAGTGGAAGAAGGGCAGGTGGAGAAGGGATGCTGAATCCTTTCCCCTCAAAACTACTTTTTAAATCATGAGTGAAAAATATGTGGGAAAGATTCAGGATCTTTTACTTTCCTCTTACCAGTTGGTGGAAAACAGCTTGGGAAAGATGAAAATGAGCAGAAGTTAAGAGGTTGCACAAACTCAGTTCAGACATCACACAAAACCATAGTTTAATTAAACTGGCTATGGTTAGTGAGTTAGTTTTGCTTGAGAGTCAGAGTGGTGTGGTCATTAGAGTATCGCAGTAGGATCTGGTTAATCCAGGGCCCCTTCCGCACACGCAAAATAGTGCATTTTCAAACCACTTTCACAACTGTTTGCAAGTGGATTTTGCCATTCTGCACAGCTTCAAAGAGCACTGAAAGCAGTTTGAAAGTGCATTATTCTGCATGTGCAGAATGAGCCCAGGAGTGAATCCCGTCCATGCCATGAAAAGTTGGGTGACTTTAGACCAGACATACACTCTCAGCCTAACCTACTTTTGGAGGTTTGCTGTGAGGATAAAACGAAGAGAAAGATGGGATGATTTGAATTTAGGTAACATGTCTACCTATGGTTTCTTAGGTTATATCAAACTAGGATTTAAATCTATGGTTTGAAAATGGTTTATAACCTCATTTAGTTTTACCTACAGTTTTGTATAATGTACAGAATAATTCTGAAGTAATTTTGGCTTGTCCCCTGGTGCTACCCTTGTCACAAGGCAGGCCATAATACCAACCACATCTCTCAGGCAGGGCAGAAGTAAAGGTGATGGGACTAGCATTTCTCAAGGCAAAAAGGATTTGAATGGGCAGCTACAAGCTGAATCTCGGTTTTACAAGCTAACCATAGTTCAAATATGATGCTGTGTTAAGAGTTATTTTAGGATATAAGACACATATACCCACACAGAAAGAGAAACACAGAAAATAGAATAATGAAATAGTGCACAATGTTGCGTATAATTTAGCCTGAATCATTCTGAAAAGAATATTTCAGGGTTTTCATAAAGCAAGGGTACAACCCAGGACTTTAAATTTTAAATTTTACAAGCTAAAGCCCTGACATTCAAATTCAATTGAGACTCCACAACAGAAAATTTAGCATTTATTACTACTGTACATATATCTAAAATGTCATGCAGTTTATTGTGATATTTTTATCTATCAGATGAAGATTTTAGGCTTATATGCTATGGGGGGGAGGTAGAAGTATTTTCATGTAGAAAGGTCAGGTCTAAGGGATCACTAGAGGGATTAAAACATTCTTACAATAAAGTAGTCTGCTGATGTGAGGAAAGGAGATACATCATGGGCACAAGAAAGGTTAGACATTAGGATTGATGCTGCACTAGAAGGAGTCACAACCAGAATCAGTTATACGGATTAAAGAGGTAGAAACGGGGCAGGAGAAAAATGATAAACAAAATTCTATTTCAAGTGAATTTGGTGAATGGCACATTGTTTCATGTTTCTTCAGCCTGATGTATCATTCAAAATGGATTTAAGACAAGTAATGTTTTGCTTTAAAATTTGAAGCTGAAAATGATGTAATTTGGATGATAAAATTTGTTTTACATGACTTTCAAATACCTGGAGACAATTTTAACTTAAAATGTTTTGTGGCTTGAGGAAGAAAATGCAAATGCTATACCCCATGATGCTTAAAATATATTCATAATTGGAAAGAGCTAATTATTTGTAAACATTAAATGACAGTTCAAAATATGCTGGTTGATGCAGGATTTTCTACCTACCTTATGAGGCAGTGCGATCATTACCTTATGCTTATCAGGAGGAGAGCCCTTCTCTGGAAATGGGAGGACCCTGCCCAGCTTTATCTATGGTCCACACATTCCCCCTTCCTCCACAACCCTCCACCCAAAAACCCTTTGTGATATTTTACAGGTCTGAATTTGTAACATAACAGTACAGAGGACAAGTGATGGAGGAAAGGTATTCTTAAAATGTTTTCATAAAATATATGGTACCTGAAAGCCAATTTTGAGCTTGTACTAAATTAGCCTTATCAGAAAAATCAATATGCCAAATACACTCATCACAACATAAAACTTTTAAAGGTGGAAATTAATGGTGTCTGATATGTTATTAAGAAGTTGATGAACCTCTTTCCCACCCCCTCCTTTCTTGCATTTCCAAATGGACAATTTATTGGGTTTCAGTAAAATAAGCTGGAGGTGCCTTCTGAGTCTAATGACCCATTTGGATATGGTTGCTATCAAAAATCCATTACACCTCAGGTATTAATTTCCAGCTTGGTGTTAATGTTAATGATGGGAAGTATTTCTTTTAACAATGGGTTAGAAATGGGTTTTAAAAATAACATTTGCAAGAAAAGATTGCAGTAAGGTTTATTGTATGTAGGTGGATGGTGAGAAAGCCTGCTACAGAGGTATATTGAAAGTCAGTTATCAGGCTTATAGAAAATGATTTGGGGGTCAGGATGTCATGGTTCAGTACACAATGCATCTGAGTGACCATCACAAAATGAATTTACCTCTATGATATAGATGTGAATTTGGATATTGACAAACTGAATAATGAAACAAAAAGTCATTTCAGTTAATGTTATCACTATACCAAATTGGCAGAGGCCAATTTACTGGTGGTCCCTGGCCCCTTCATGATATGGCTGACCGCCACCTGGGTTAATACCTTTGCAGATACCTGGCCCCAACCTGGGCGAACACTCTTCCTCCATGCCATCCGGATTTTGTGGGACTTAGAAAACAGTTCGATAGGGCCTGCAAGATAGAGTTGATTCGCCGAGGTTTGTTTTCCGGGGTCAGCAGTAGAGGGTGCCTTCCCCTGCATTTCCATCTAGTAGTATGTTTACCACGACGCCCTAAATTGGTCACTGTTTATTTAATTGTCATATGCTCTTGTTTTACTGGACTCCGGGTTTGGGCATTAGTTTATTTACTCATGTTTGCTCACACTTTTAACACAGGTTTTAACCGTTTATGTTCCCAAATGGACTGTACACCACCAAGGCTATAAAGAGGTGAAGCTCCAGTCTATTAAATGTGACAAATATATAAATACATAATAATATGTTAATATAAGGTAATTTATCGTTTTTGTGGAACTTAGCTGTTTAGTTAAGTGGATGTAGATCAGAGAAGGGGGTGGGGGAAGGTAATGTAATTGATATAGATGTTTTCCAGACAGCAAATTCAGCAATTTTTTCCCTTCTAATATGTTCATTTTACAGCCACAATGGCTATTTCACTGGCTAAGGTAGGACTTTTAACAGTCCATGGCTCTAGGTGGCAAGATGTGGCATCACTATGGTGCTGCCCCGCCATCTCCAAGAGGGCTTTCCGATGGTGTGGGGAGTGAAAAATGCAACCCCCTTCCAGAAAACCCTCCATGGGGCTTAAATGACTTGAGGGCCAGGCATTGTGCTGCCAGTTCTACACCCCATGAGGAAACCAACTAACATCAGCTCTGCCCCCAGGAATGCTTCTGCCCATCCCCCCCACATGGGGATCCAATTAAGACACCAACCCAGCCCTGCAGTGACTGAGACTTCTGTGGAGTTGGGAACAAGATGCAAATGAACTGAAGGCTGTGGAAAGCTGTTTATGAACCACTTACAGAATTATTTTTTTTAGAAATTACCCTAGTGAAATTTGAATTAAAGAGCAGTGGAATGCAACAGGCAGAAAACATTCCCAAACAGTAATGGAATGGAGATGATCTGTTCTTCCCTAATTAATTGATTGCTTAATGACATTTCTTCATTATCTTTAAAATGAGCTCCTGGGTAATAAGGAACCAGTGATTCATGTTACTAAACTGATAGAAAGTTCTTGAGGAAGAGAGAGAGAGAAAGAGAGAGAGATGTATTCCAGAGGTCACTGCTGAAACTGCATGGGACAGATTTTCTTATGTATTTTCCCATTAGGTAGACAGGAAATGAATATTCTGTAACTAATTTGTCTCATTTTCCAGAGGATGAAATCAGATAGAGTACTATAAACTGGACTCTATAGACATTTTATCGGGTGCTTACATATATGAATATGTAATCAATATTCTCCCTACACTATTCTGCCTACAATTTAGTGGGATAAGCTTAGGCAATGTGTTATGTATCAAGTTTTAATAAATAATAACTCTAATAAAGTTTAGAGAAAGGGTGTTGCATTCTGCTATCATAGAGGTGTCAGGCACTACCCACATTCCCAAACACCTAGAAATTGGTGCGGATTACTGGAACTAAGCGAAAAGTTGAGGAGAAATTGGTATTGAGCCACTTAAGCACTGATGTCCATGTGCTAATTCCAGGAACCCAATGCTTTCCCCTGAACTGAGTAAAAGAGGAGGAGAGTATATGTAACCTCAGCTTGTGGGTTCTGTGGGGCAGAACTTGGAATGAGTTTGCAACAACAAATTTTTAAAAACAAAATGGTTTACTTTCTTAACATATAACATCAACATTTAACATCACATTTCAAGGTCCTGTTCGGGTTGCATTTTCAAGTTCTTATATTTACAGTCTACTGATACTGCCAAGTCCAATTCTTCTTTGCAAGTGGGTTGGTTCCTGAAGACTCCAAGGACTTGATGAACAGGATTCAACATGATGAAGGTTTCCAGGAGAACTCTCACCCATTACAAACATACGAAAACCATAACTCAGGGTGTTAAAGTCTTCACTGAAATCAGGTCCGAGTCTGGTAGCCTTGTCTCCTCCAAACCACATGAGCTCTGCAGCCTCCTCCTGCTTTGGGTCTCCACCCCTTCCTGGGTCAACCCATTCTGAGCATGAGGGCTACATATACATGAGACATTAAGTGGGGTGAGAGAGAATGCAGGATCCTCCTCTGCCAATATACTTGCTGTGTAAGAGGTCCTGATTTGTAAACAAGGAAGAAGGCAGGTGGACTCCACATGAGCCGTAAGACTTGCTGGTGTTGAAGTGGCTCCTTATGCTTGTTATTGAAATCTGAGAAGATGGGAACTCAAGGTGGAATGGGACAAGCGCAGAAAGGCACTTCATATAGAAAGTAGTCAGGAGTAACTCTGAAGGCGCTCAGATTAATGTATATACAAGTAAGCCTGATGTAAGGAATGGAGTGAAGGTTTATCTGGTTTCTGGCAAAGTCAGCTGAATATAACTGCATACAAGTCTCTTGGCTCTATGTACATCCATAATTTTGTTGCTGAAAAATCTTTGCCATGACCAACATGAGTTAGAAATGACACCTTCCTCTTTTTGCTACATGGGAATCTGTATCCACACATAGGGACAAAGAGGACTATTCCCTTCTGAGAACTTCTGTAGGAAGGCAGTATAAACACTGTTTTGATTTAGTCTTTGAACAGCAACTGTTTGTGATTGTGACAAAAAGGAGGGGAACTGCTAATCTCCAGTAATTTATACTATTTCATTCTCTTAGGCACTTTGATGAGGATGTGACATAATGCATCCACCATAGCTCATACTTGGCCATTTTGTTTTTAAAATAATGCATTACCAACCTTGTAAATGGTTTGAGAGATGCTTGACATGCTTTCTTGCCTTCATAGGAAAGGTTCCCAGGACCCAACCAAGAGCAGATGCACTTCAGAGAACTGTGAGACATTCATATGCCTTCAACATGCCACCACCACTTCATAAGAACTGTATAAGGAAACTGTAATACAGCTGCAACCCATTTTCAAACTGTTTCCATTAACTGGGCACTTTACTGTTGCATATCTCTGAATAGACAGCTATGATAGGTGGCACAGCCTCTTCCAAGGTTCTTTGGTAATCCTGCTTTCTCTGTGTGACCTTTTCTTTTTTTCTTCATAAATCATTCCTGTCTTTCATAATTGGTGGTACCTGGGCAGTACCAGATCTCCAACTTGACTTGAGAATATAATACAATTTCATTCTGAATGGAAGTGGGCGACAAAATGTAATCCATCATATCTGTTCTATCTCATTACAAAGGTGAGATACGAGTGGGGGCAAGTTGTTAATAAACTGGTGGGTGCAGTTATTTCTCCAATCTGTTAGAAGAGATGGGGCAAAGAGGAGCAGAATTCAAAAGCCATTTAAAATCTCTTTTATGGAAATGTGGTTTGGAAAGTCAACGCAGCAAAATGCCTCTCAGGAGTAAGATTTTCTCGTGGGCCTGGTGAAGGGTTTCAGTAGGAGATTGGGCTGTACTATCGTATCATTGTTGTGAAGGAAGAGGAAAAGGTGTGAATAAAAATACCGTTAAACACTGATTAACCAGTTGGGAATGAAATTAAATTAGCTGACTTCCCAAACCACACCGAAGGCTACCTAGTGCCTAGATGAAAGATTGCTTGGATATGTCAACTGCTTTGAGCTTCTCAGAGGAAGAATTGGGTAGAAGTGTAAATCCCCGGTGTTTATTGTATTGCCGTGATTGGTCCACTGGTTCAACCGTTTGTCACTACCACAACCAGAGAATATGTGCTCTTCACCTCTAAAGAAGAAGAGTTCGGATTTATACCCCACCCCTTCTCTCCTGTAAGGAGACTCAAAGGGGCTTACAATCTCCTTTCCCCCCTCCCCACAACAAACATTCTGTGAGGTAGGTGGGGCTGAGAGAGCTCTGAAGAACTGTGACTAGCCCAAGGTCACCCAGCTGGCATGTGTTGGAGTGCACAAGCTAATCTGGTTCACCAGATAAGCCTCTGCAGCTCAAGTGGTGGAGCGTGGAATCAAACCTTTTTCTCCAAAATACCTGATTGCATCTCCTGCCAGCACCATGCTACACCATGCTGAAGCGTGGGAAGGAAAGGTAAGCATCTCTGAATAGTGTACTTGTCCACTACATGGAGATACCAGTTACAAATATGTCAGTTGTCAGAAAGACTGGGGGAGCCTCTGTCCAGAACCATGTAGAATCACAACACCTTGCAGGAGACAATACTGTGTAGGAGAGACCAACTGTTTAG
Source organism: Sphaerodactylus townsendi (assembly GCF_021028975.2). Classification (NCBI taxonomy): domain Eukaryota; kingdom Metazoa; phylum Chordata; class Lepidosauria; order Squamata; family Sphaerodactylidae; genus Sphaerodactylus; species Sphaerodactylus townsendi. The sequence goes on along the minus strand of NC_059429.1, from coordinate 91,048,523 downwards.
CTCATAATAAGATATACTTATATGGTCATAAGGTATCTTTATAAATTCAGATGGTCATGATTCACCACAAAATGAAGACGTTGAACAACAATATTTGGGAAAAGCTGACATTTATTATTTAAAACTAATCTGCACTTTGTAATGTTAATTATTTATTAGTGCAGATTTCCTAGGAAGTCACTCAAAGCTTGAGCATGGTTTGGGCAGAACCACACGGATGTAAAGCTTGGATTTCTCCTAACTTTTCCTTGTCACATGCCAAAGTGGTGAAACTGTTACTATGATACTATGATTCTGATCAAGATGTGGGTTCAGATTAGGGTTGCTAGGCCTTCTGTTGGCAGTTGGCCTTTCTTGCTGCCGCTGCAAGCAGTGGTGGAAGAAAAATAGATTTAAACAAAACAGTTGGCATCTTATGTGCCTCCATGTCATTTCCAAGGCAAAACTCAGAAATGACGTAAAGTAACTCTAGGAATTGCCAGAATTGCCATGGAATTTCTGGCCATTTCTAGAGCTACTGTACATCACTTCTGTTTTTCTGTCAAGAAGTGACACAGAAATGCTCAGAAAGTTGAGGCTTATGTTCCCCTTCCCAGAGCCTCCTGCTAGTTGCCCGTCATGGCCTGGCAACCATAGTTTGGATGGTGATCCAACACAGAGACCACTCTCCTAAGGCACACTGTAGTTATTGCTTTGGTCAGCCTCTCTCTCCCTCCATAGATATCTCAGGAAACTTGCTGATGTATTTAGGTTGAAGTACCTAACCCACACTAATCCTGTTTAACCTTTAGGTAGAGCCTGACAAGATGAAATCAGATCTATTGGTCATATACCTCCCTACACAAGCAATGTGAACTTCCCATAGTCAGTTTTATTTGTTTTAATCACATTTTATTGAATTGTATTGTCAAATTTTACCCTGCTACTCCCTCAACAAGGCTGATTCCGCATGGGTCAAAAACAGCAGTGTGAAAACGGTGTGAAAACAGTCTAAAAGGGTTTAAAATGGTGTAAAAGGGTTTATACTGTTTTCACACCGTTTTCACACCACTGTTTTTTGGCCCATGCGGAATCAGCCCAAGTGAGGCTAGAGTTCAATAAACCTGTCAAGCAAAAATAATAAATATATAACACAATTAAAAACCAGATATATAAATTTCTTATTGAACATGGCTGCAACCAACCACCCAACAGTCAAATGATCAAGTGGAAACAATACAGTTGCAAGATATCCGGCGACCAATCAAAGATCAGTTCGGCAAGAGCTATAATACGGCGACCTGAAGAAGCTACAAGATCTAGCTGGGTATACGCAACGATCGCTTTGATAAAGCAACTGTCACGATAAACTACGTTTTGGGCCACCTGAAAGATAACAGCCTTATTATAATAGAGGAAATGCAAGCTGTTAGAGGGCCTTGCACCCCCTCTAGCAAAATGGTGGGTTAGATTAGGAGAGGCGGTCCTTCATGTTTGACTGTCCCAGACCATTAAGGGCTTTAAAAACCAGCACATTGAGTTTGATCCTGAAACCAATTGACCAGTTTCCTCAGTGTTGGCTGTATGTGCATAGACCAAAATGAAAAGACTCCAAAAATTCTTGCTTGGCACTGAAGTGACCAGTTAATGCTACATGTCATTAAGAAGACAGAATGAGTCAGTTTTCTTCACAAATGGTTGTACCACTTTACAAGTCTCTCCTGCCCTACACTGGTTGGCCAGTTATAGCCCAGCAAATATGCTAGGCTAACTCTGGTGTTCACTGTTGTCAGTGCCAGGCTTAACTGACCCTTGTTGAGAACAAGGTCTTGTTGACTTATGCATGCTTTTCACAAATATTAAAAACTGGCTTGTCTTTTAATGCACCTAATCGGTCACATTGCATAATTACCTCCACTGCATTCTGTTTATTACCCTTGGCTTTTGCTATCTGATTGCTTGCCTTTGCCTCATTTTTCATGCTTCTTTTTATTACTAAAACACAAGGTTTTTTGGACAAGGATCATATCTTTTCAATGTACTAGGGAGTATTATGCACTGACAAGAATAAGAGGACTTCAGTTTCAATGGGTGTCTATATTTATGAGAGCTTTCAGCTAGTCTGTGTTTTCACAGTCATGCTGAACAAAACAATAGCACTACAAGGAAAATATTATTATAAGCAAGGGGAATGTATGAAATCATGTACAAAGGCCTTTTGCTATTTCTAAACTTTTTTCTTTCTCGTCTTTCTTCCAAAGCCAAACACAGCAACAATAATGCTGCATATTCCAGTGTCACAAATCAATTTAATATGGCCTTAACACTTGCAATGGAAATGTTTTTCAGAAACAACCATTTGTGTGGATTTTTTTCAAGCTGTAGAAAATGCCTTTTAGAATAAATTCTTTAAAATTCCTTCTTCATACTTACCTTTCTGAGGGCAATGTTAAGAACTGAATAAATTAAGATTTCCAATGCCCATTCATCAGTTGGCTTTGTGACTCTTTCTAGAGAGTAAAAATTGCCCACCCACTCTCCTTGTGTTTATCTTGTTGGTTGGATCCAGTTCTTACAGTGGTTATGTTGTTTTCTTTGATTTTGTTTTTGCATTCTGTGACAATTTGGCAGATTGGACATTGTGACAGATCCATTTGGAGGGGGCTGTGCCTGAGTGCCTGCCTCCCCATTGTTGGTCTTTAGTTGTGGAAAACCACCAAGCTGCATACCCAGATGGGGGCAGCCAGCTGGTCGACACCTTTAACTGGCAAGGGGATCATGTAGAAGCCAGAACTTGCTTGGCCTCCAGTTACCTCCTATTCCATAGTTTTCAGTAGCAGGCAACCTGGAGAAAGGTGTTTCCACAGATGGCGTATGGGTTGCCTGATGACAGGATCTGAGGTTTCCCCCAACAGCTGGGCTAGGAGTGGTATTCATCAGACAGCAGGATCTGAGATCTAGGATCTTTCCCCTTGCTGCACCTCTGCTCCTTTGCCTGTATCTGTGGCCAATTTCCTACCAAAATAAGAATGTTGTGCAGGTCTTTGTCTTCCCTTATACCTTACCACATTCCCTCCTCAAATCTGCAAAGATTGTACTAAGTGGATGTAGTTGCTCTCTTCAGACATTCATTCATTGATTCACTGAGCGGGCATGAAGGGGAGCAAGAGCATGTCTTCTATATGATGAATTTTGGCCTTATATGTGATGAATTTTGAATAAGCTCCTTCTTCATGATCAAGAATACTGCTTTTTCTGTTCACTATAAATTTTCAGCCGAATTTTCAGCCGAATAAAAGTTCACTGTAAATTTTCAGCCGAATTTGCAAATTTCAGGGTCAAACCAGGGGTTGTCATCTCCCTCATTTTCAAACACACTCCATGAAAACACAGATAAATATCTAAGCTTCTTCATCATGTTTGATACTTCTCATTTGCCTTATCGTATACCCAATGACATTAAACTGGGTTTGCATGACATTCCAAGAGAAGGATCTCTCTATTTAAGCATGGATTAGTTTTTTACCACATTTTTTACTCATGTCCATTATTCTTACTCTCCCCAGAAACATTCCTAGACTTTTCTGCTCCATATTCCAAAATGGATCCATAACTGCATCTCAGAGGGTCTTTGCACATAGAAGACTAAGTTATTCAGTTAAAGATCAAAGAGACTAGAATTGCATTTCACAACTGGAGTTCTCTCACAAAGTTTTATAATGATGACAGTTGTAATATTCTTAGTGTTTTACACATTGTGTTTTGAATGATCAAGGTATTTGACAGGGATCAAAAGGAACTGCAGACAAAAACAAGAGTGCTGCATTCAAGAAAAGTATGAAGTGCTGCTGGAAATGATTAAGCTTTCATTATCCTTTTGAAGAGAGATCACTCTTATCTATAAATGAACAAATCTAATGAGCCACTGTGCTGCAGTTCATAGATCTGCAGTAAAAAAAATCCTAACGCAGTATAAGGTATCATTGATCTTCCTTATATCATTACTGGGTCATGAAGCCTATCTTGCCAACTGAGCTGCAGTTCTCAGAAAGAGGGCTGAGTACTGGTGCAAAGCCAGTTGATGAACCCAATTCATTAAATCTGGATCCCCACATAATACTATCAAGTTCTCTAAAGTCTTCTCACTTTAAAGCCTTCCTAAAAGAAACTTTTCATGAGTCAGGCATCATCTGGGTGCCAAATGGCCAGATACTATTTTATTTTTACTGTTCTGCACACCTAGTTGAACACTTACTACCTACCTATCTGTAAGGAATTCCATAGAGCAGAAATAAAAGGCTTTTTTGGTTGAAAGACCGTTTATTCAGACATCTTAGAAAGCTCACGTACACGCCGTGACAGGAATGAAGTCTCCCGCCAGAACCACAGGTTATAAGCTTTTCCGTCCCATCCCCCTCCCGGTTTCCCCAGTCCCATTCTCATGGGAACGGCATTCTCATCTCTTTCTGTGAGATAAGGCCTCTACCAGGGAAATAGTCACGCTTCTGGCCCAATCGCCTCGAAGTCCTGGAATTCAGTCGAATGCCATGCGACATGCCAGTTGAGCAATCAACACCATTCGAAACCTTTACACTGCTGCTCTCCCTAAGAAAAACTTCTCCCCTGGTTTGTGCGGGAAGGTACGAAGTGGAAAGCAGAAATAAGGGAGGGGGCGTCAATATTTTCTGAATAATAATTCCATTGAATTCGCCATACCCAGAGGAATACCCCACCCAAGAAACCAAGTATTGCAATGGCGCATTAAGCGCATTAAAACGCAGAGTCCAGGATCCGGGTGTCAATTTCATAATGCTTGTGGCCATCGGTATTATAGTCGGCGGGGTATTTCCGGAGGTGTCGTGCCAGGCATGTCGGGAAGCGGGAGCCTCCTTGAGCAAGCTGGAATGAAAGACAGGATGGATATTACTTTAATCCACTAGGCAAATCTAACCGGGCAGTAACATCATTAATCGCACTTTTGTAATTCTAAAAGGTCCTAACGAACTTTTTGCCCAGGTTTCCCCGAGAAATTTATGTATCGCCTTCTGAGGTTTTAGGCGTATGACAAATCAGACCCAAGCCCCAACACGCAAAGGAAAGTCAGAACGATGTTTATCCGCCTGGAACTTTTGGGGGGGGAATCTTTTAGCTTGTTGCAAAAGCAGAGGTCTGAACCGTTTTCCACCCCTCCGCCACAGAGATGAAATCCATTGCTGGAATTCTGAGGATTGAAGCATTCACGGGTAGTTGGCGGGCAATGGCGTGGAAGGAGCCGCCAGACACAATTTCAAGGGGTTTTTTTTTGCGCATCGCCTTTATGAACGGCATTGTTGTAGGCATATTCTGCAAACGGAATTAAATCGCGACCAGTTGTCTTGGTGATAGTTGGTGTAACAACGTAAATATCTGTTCAAGAGTTCTGTTCGCTTTGCTTTCCGACCTTCACCGCCACTTTGAACATGGTAGGGCGACGGCAACCGGCCGGGGTGGCCCCCCCAATAAGCCCAGGAAAGCTTTCCAGAATTTTGAAAATGAATTGAGGCCCAAGCTGGTCGACACCACCTTGAGGGGGGAGGAGTGTAGACGATATATATGTTGAATGAACAGTAGCGCCTAATTTAGGAGCCGAGGGAATGGAGGTGCAGGGAATGAAATGGGCTTTTTTGTTTGGAGAATAGGGTCCACCACCCCCCCACAAGACTGTGTTTCTGCTTGCAAACTCCTCTGGTAAATCCGTAATAAAATCCATTGAGATAACTTCCCAGGGACGGGAGGCAACCGAGGAGGTTTTGAAGCCAGTCCATGGGGCTTTCCCCTGAATGGATTTGGCCTCACGCACAAACAGAAAGCACCCCTTCGATATAAGCGTTTCTCAAATGTTCTTTACGCGATGGCGTTGCCACCAGAATTGACGGCGGGCTGAAATGCGAGTGTTTTGAGAAAGCCAAAATGTCCAGCCGAAAGGGCATCATGACAGGCTTCGAGAACTTGCTTTCTACGAAGGAGGCACGTACCAACAATTCCCCCCCCGGGCTTCCAAAACTCCATTCACCAAAGCGCAACTGGGAGTCGCCTTCACTATCCGCCGGCGAAGTTCCCGCCAAGACCCGCTACCTCGAAGTTCCCGCAGGAAGGCGTAGACCAGGCTGGAAGGAACGGGCTGCATGGAGGAGGAGCGATGACTCTGAGAATCGAAAGTGACGTGACCAGCCCTAGTTGGGAGGGGGAGAGAACAGTGCACGGGATGTCTCGTAGAAGCAGCTCCACCCCTCCTCGAGGAAGGCGCCGACAAAGCATCAAAGAAGTTTATTTGGTTTTTCCGGGGGAAAAATGGACAGGAAAGAAAAACAGGAAAGAAATCGGCCTCAACGAAGTTGTTTCCTTTGCAGACATTCTGAGGGGGGGTGGAGAGGGCAGCCAAAGTTCTTGTGATCCGACCAAACCTGGAGCGTTTAGCCCCCTCAAGCCAAAGTGACCTTCAGAAGTGGGAAAGCGCTTACCCGATGGGCAGCAGTCTCTTTATCCCCTACGTCCAAGTTGAGTTCTGAGCCGGAGAATTTCTTTTGATAAATAAGCATACGGAAACAAGCCTACCATCTTTATTTCTCTGCAACAGGGCTGCGCCAAGCGCCTTTGTCCAAAGCATCGCACGCGGAACCATGAAAGCGAAGGTCTGGGTCGGGGTGTTTTAAGACAGGCCATCGGTAGTGGAAAGCCGATTTCAAAAGCTGGAAGGCTGTTTGACATTCCTGAGACCAAGGAGGGGAGCCCCGGGCTTTGGTAGCCTGTGAGGTCTTTACCCCTTAGATGCGTAGTAAAGGTCTGTGAGAGTGGGGAAGGGTTAGTTCAGCAAAATTGGGGTGCATAAAATCACGATAAAAATTAGCAAATCCTAGGGGAAGGATTGGAGCTCCTTCCGGTTGGTGTGGGGCAGGCCATTGAGGATCAACGTCAATCTTCGCGAGGATCCATTTTTTAAACCCTCAGATGAGATCCTGGCAGCCTAAATAGTCTATGGAGGATTGATGAAAACAGCACTCTAGACAGTTTTAGCGAAGAGGAGTTGTTGAGTAAACGCTGCAATACTTCCCGAACCAAAGCCTCATGCCCTCCATGGTTTATTGTGAATAAATTAAAACAATCGCCTACATTACACAACTACTCCTTTATATAGTAAGTCATGCAAAACTTCATTGATGAGGGCTATGAATGCGCCGGGGTGCCCCAAGCTAACCCGAATGGCATAATTAAGTATTCATAACTGTCCAAATTTAGTATTAAATGCTGTTAAATGTTCAGGTAGCCTTCCTCGGCAATCCTGACTCTGTAGTAGTGAGCTTCCCTCAAATCCAACTTCGAAGTAAAGAATGCGTCCCTTTGCCCAACAATGCATCTAAGAGGTCCTTGATTAAGGGCAAAGGGTATTTATTGACATGGAAACAGCATTTAATCCCTCGGTAATCAGTACAAAGTCTTTAAAGACCCGATCGCTTTTCTTTACAAATAGGACAGGAGCAGCGTAAGTGCATGTTTAGTAGCGCCTCAATGCTGGATGAATCAGCGAGCAAGGTTTTTATCTAAGAAGCGCACGGAGTTTCCTTCTCTTCGCTGAGAACTCATAACGATAGATTCTACCCTTGGTGTAGTTGAGCCCCGGTTGTAATACATATGAATTTTGCAGTCAGTGTCTCTATGGGGGCAGTATTGATCACATTCCTGTTCTCCTGAAACACTCTGGCTACAAGTCCTGGTAAGCTGGGTGGAATGCCTGTGGAATTGAAAGTCATTGGGATGTGCACAACCGAAGAAACCAGGGTTTCCGGTGTCATTTGGATGGTGGGGCTGTCTCCCCAATGCATATGCTTTCTCCACATGGGGGATCAGTGGAATTCTAGAATCCATTCTTTCCAAATAATATTTGGTTCATGTAACCAACTTAACCATGGCATGCCCAGGACAATGGAATAAGTTTGGCCACTGGAGCAAGTATAAAACCAATCCTCTCCCAAATGGTCAGCTAGCAACGAAGAAGCCGACAGGCCGCGTTTTGAATCGAGAAACGGACCTCTCGCTCCGAGTGAGCTACCGTCCATTTATGTGAAACGGTATGGGCTTTGCTATTAGGAACTCGGTCTAAAACCAGAGCTCTTCAGCCACTTGGGGCCGCATTAAGCAAATGGGAGCAGCCAGAATCGCGAGGGCTCGTGAGTGCTAGGAATGCGAATGTATGCGTTTAGTAGGGTTGGCCGAGAACCGCTTGAACAGTAATGGCAGGGTGCTGCCTTCACTCAACAAGCATCAGGAGTAGGATCCACATCCATGGGTGCTGATGAGAGGCAAATAGCCACTCTCCTCGGGATCTTAGCCTTCGGCAACAGCTTTAGACGAGCCTGCTGGAGGAGGACCCGATCTCCGATATTGCCATTTGGCAGAGGGGGGGTGCGTGGGGTCGGAGCGGTGGACTTCTGTTTTTTTTCGGGCAGTTGGCAGCCAGATGGCCCTGGTCACCTCCTCCAATAGAGCGCACAATCCCAAATGACGCATCGCATGCTCGGAGGTGGTTTTCGGTAGAGACGGCTGGAGCTTGACTTGCGCAGTCGCCTAGGCGTTAAACAGAGAAGCGGGGTTTGGGCGTGGACGACACCGAAAGCCAGCCGACGTATCCAAACGAACGCCGCCATTTGAAGATCCCAATTCGATCCATTCAGCAATAGATGCGCGAGGGATACGGATGAGAAACAACCGTTCAGAAAGTTTTACGATGTCAATGGCATCGAAGAGAAGTATTCTCCACATTTCATGCGTTCAGGCCACTCAGGAGTGAAGTCGAGCAGCCGCCCGCACGCGAATTAACGCAGCAAAATTCGGCAAAAGTAATGGGTTGCCCTGCCGAATAGATTTTTATGGCGCGGATGGCTTCATTTTCAGCGTCCGGATCTTGGAAGCGAGGAGCCCGTGAAGGCTTGAAGAAATGCAGCCACTGTCGAGTATATCCGCTTGCAGCTCAAAAGAGTCACAAAACCAGTCAGCAGCCACCCCATCTTGTACAGACCCGGGATGTCCCGCATTTCTCAATGCCTGTCAGAATACCGATATAAGTCAGCCATACTCCTCCATACTGTGCATCGAAGTTGCAGCAATGAAGTAGGGAAGTTTAGAAGCGGTCCCGTCGAAACTTGCAGACGTGGGATCAGGGGCCTGTGGTATCCCCTCTCCATGGCCCTTGGAGGCCCGCTGGAGACTGCGGGTTGGGCGCTGGTTGATGCGGCGGAGGGGGAAGACGCAGTAATCGATTGATGGAGGCACTGGGCCTGGCGCACCGCTGACCCCTCTTTGGCGAAAGCATGGTCCTTGGGAGGCGGAATGTGCATATAAGTAGTAGGACCTAGAAGCTGTGGCTCCGAGGAGGGGCATTGATCGTTGGGCGCTTTGGGTGATAAGCGAAAGTACCAACTCAAAGGTCCTATCCCGCTGTTTCTTCAACTCCTGCTCCAAGACAGCTTCATGACCCTATCTCCTTGCGGGAATAAAGGCATCTTTGATCGCATGCAGGGCCGCTTTTCTCGGTCCAATTTGGCTATTTCGGTCGTTGCATGGCTACGCAGATTAGTTCACTCTGCGTCGACGGATGGCTTTAATGCCTTCGCGTTGACGTTCCAGGTCCATTCTAGAGTGCTCCAGGACCACTTATCATGGATCGATAAATCCTGCTTATATTGCCGTTGCAACGCCGTCTTTTGGCTCGGTCCAGTTCGAAGCTTAGATGTGCTTTGCGCTGTTTTCACGGTCTCTTTGCAGGTTCTCACGCTTTCTTTTAGCTGTTCTCGTTCCTCCTCCCACTTAGCCTGGCGCTCACGCTCCACACGCCTTCTTGGGCATCTTGCAGTCGGGGCCACTTCCTCGTTCCAGTTTTCTTTGGACGGGAGTAAATCCGGATGAGTCATGACTTTCTTCGGATTCTCCTCGGCATCGGAGAGCAGCACCTCAAGTCCACCGACGCGACTCCAGCGAATACTCTTGTGCTTCAGCTATGCTACGTCCCGGATCTGAGGGGCCCGGTTGAGAATGACTCGGAAACCTCTTCTCCCAATCCCCGATCCCGCTAACTGAGTCCCGGTATCAACTGGCGTCTTGGGACGATTGACCCGATTGCTATGCCACTGTGGATTCTTGAATACGTAACATCGAAATACGAAGTCAAGGAACCGTTCAATGGAACTCCTGGGTAGCCGCATGAACGGTGGTCACACCCATCTCCTCCGCGACACGTTGCATCTGAGGTTTGTAATCCACACGAAAACGGGTAGAGATCCGATCCACAGGCGCACGATCCATAGACAGCGCCCCAAACGACTCATGCAACTCCGCATGATCGTTTCCGTGTCCCTCATCCCAACGAAGTAAGGGAAGACTCGTGTGGAGGCGAGGACGGGAGAGAGTTACCAGCGAGACCCGTTCTCCCACTGGTTCTTCCAAGTCAGGAAGGGAAGGTTCGGAGCCCTCTATGGGGGCTACCGTGCCTTCCACAGTTTCAGGAATATTCAACCTCTGCATGCCGGAAACCCAGAGGTCCACTGATATTTAGAAGTAAAATGAAGAGGATTCCTGTCACAATGTAAGGAATTCCATAGAGCAGAAATAAAAGGCTTTTTTGGTTGAAAGACCGTTTATTCAGACATCTTAGAAAGCTCACGTACACGCCGTGACAGGAATGAAGTCTCCCGCCAGAACCACAGGTTATAAGCTTTTCCGTCCCATCCCCCTCCCGGTTTCCCCAGTCCCATTCTCATGGGAACGGCATTCTCATCTCTTTCTGTGAGATAAGGCCTCTACCAGGGAAATAGCCGCCGCTTCTGGCCCATCGCCCGAGTCCTGGAATTCAGTCAAGGCCAAGCGGCTGTGCTGAGAATCAACACCATTGAAACCTTTACACTATCTCAGCAGACAAGGGCCAAAGCTGTATAACTGTCGAGTTATTAGCATGGTTGTTTCAGGTGCATCAGTATCATAGAATCACAGTTTGAAAACAGTCTTGCTCTTAACAGTACTGAAAACTGACATAAAAGATTCCAAGACTGACTGTACAGATTACTCTGTTTACTGGAGTTATAAGAAACTGAGACCAGTGCTCCAACTGGTTGTGGTGGGTTTTCCAAGTTGTGTGGCTGTGGTCTGGTAGATCTTGTTCCTAACATTTCCATACACACTGTTACAGACTTCTCTTTGTGATACACCTCTGAAGATGCCAGCCACAGATGCAAGCAAAATGTTAGGAATAAGATCTACCAGACCACGGCTACACAGCCTGGAAAACCCACCACAACCAGCCGTGAAAGCCTTCAATAGTGCTACAACTATCTGTTTCCACTATTTCAAGAATCAATGGATTCAGAATATCAGGCAATGTTTGGAAGACAGAATTATAATCTCAGAGGCCGTTTCTGCACGGCCAGGAGGCGCTCCCACGCCGGCAGGAGTTCTGCCGGCGTCGGGCAATGGAGCCTATTGCACGCATGCGTGCGGTAGCAGGTAAAGGCGAGGCCGGCAGTATGCAGGCGGCTTCGCACGGAGACGAGTCAGCGCCTTCAGCTGCCCCACGACGGTGTCCTCCTCGTTGCCTGCGGGGCGTTGCAGCCCTGCCCACACTGCCCTCCGACCCCTGGAGGTCGGAGGACAGTAAAATACACGCCTGCGACGCCCCACAGCACGCAGGAGGACAATCGAGTGGGGGCGGAGATTATAGCGTCTTTTCGGCAAAGGCGCGGTTCCCACCGCGCCACATTAGACGCTTTCTCCCCAACAACAACCCTTTAAAGGGTTGTTGTTTAGGGTGGCTTGACGCCGCCCTGGGGGGAGGGAAGAAGAGTCAGGTCGCCGCTGCTGCGTTGCAGCAGCGGCGCCTGTGCGAACGGCGGCCTGGGGGCGCCTTTTTTGGCGCCCCCAGGCCGTCATACATGGGCCGTGCAGAAACGGCCAGAGTAAGATCAACAAAAAGTACACATATATTTAAGTGGCCAGGCACCAAAGGATCATCTCCTTTTTTTTTAACCTTTCTGGTTGAAACCTATTATTAAAAGGAAATATATCTGTATGAGTGTGATCTTCTAATAAATGTAGCAGATATCATTCCACTGACATCAAGAATAAATCAACACATTCAGCATTTTAATATATTGCTTTATAATATTTGTTAGACCAATGTCTAACATCTATGTTAGACAAATGTCTTCTGAGGTCCCTTCCATGCATGCAGAATAATGCACTTTCAATGCACTTTCAATCCACTTTGCAGCTGTGCAGAACAGCAAAATCCACTTGCAAACAATTGTGAAAGTGAATTGAAAGTGCATTATTCTGCATGTGTGGAAAGGCCCTAAGTGAGAGAAGTTACTATGGAGAACTTCCCCAGGGATTAGCTGTCAAGAAGGTAATTAACCAGATTCAGCCCCCAAAATGCCTATTTATAAATGGCTAATTCCAGGGTCATTTGCTACTGCATGGTGCAATAGTTAGTATAAGATTAGATTCTTGGAGATACAGGTTTGAATCCTTCATCTGCCACTTAAGTTCTTTGTGTAAAAGTGTCATTGGGCAAGACACACTTTTTTAGATTAACGTCTTCACATGGCTGTTGTAAGAATAAAATGAAGGACATAAGAATAATTTTCTAAGTTGCTTTGGGTTCCCCATTGGACAGGAAAGTAGGATATAAATATCTAAATAAAAGTAAATGTATTTGTACTACTTCAGACAAATCTTAAATCATTCAGTGTGATAGGTTATTCTGGCACTTTGCACTTTGCTTTCATTTTTATGGGTAATGTGAAAAACTGCAAGAGATAGAGTGTCAAAGCATATGCAGATATGTTTGTGACAGAAACTCTGTCCAACTAAATGAGTTTATGCCAAACAGGATCGTCCTGATGCCATTTTGTGCCTCACTGTTTTCAATTTCCACTAATTGTTGCATCAGTTAAGTAGCTTTGGGAAGGCTGTGAAAGTTGACTAATTCTATAGACAAGCCCTGCCTCCCCCAAATCTTGGAATCAGACTTTGACAATTTGAGCTATTTGCTAGTAAATTGGCACAATAAATTAGCAAATACTGCTGAGTTTCAGAAACAGGTAGAATCACATGGGGCTTGCTGTAATGTCACTGGGAATGCCGTGAAGTCCTGAACATTTCCATCCTCATCTGTACTACCATCATCCTGATATTGGCTAACATTGTAGGCATTTATCCATGCATTATTGATATAGCCATTCCTTGTTCGGATGCAACAGGAATCCTATAACTGTTTGGCAAGTGCTTTTCATTAATTAAAAGAAATTTTAATTGATTTCTTTTTTCAGTAGGATACTATAACTTGTATTTAAGGGAGAGTTTGAGATTTGGTAGCATCAAGCATGCTAAAGGTTATCCCTTCAGTCTCTGACACAGGCAGTACAAGCATTTGGGAAGGACACATTTCGAATATGAGAACAACATTTTCTGAGGCAACATGAGACATCACTGGCATAGAGGCTTAAACAAGGCAAATCATTAGTCTGATTCAATGTAAGACAGCTTCTGCTACTCGCTGCTTTAGCCTTTACAATAAGCTTTCAGATAGCTGGTCTAGCACATCATTTTGGCTATGTCTTAAAACAAATGTATTTGGAGGTCCTTCTTGTACCAGACATTTCTATGTAAGATCATTTGCAAATTATAATTCTAAAGATGTGATCCATGCTATGCAAGCCCCATGAGTGATTATATGTGCACATGACCACAAGATCTATTAAAACATGTATATGTGAGCACATTAGATTACAATGAATGCAGGTTGTACTGTTCAGTCATTTCATGACCTTGAAGCACTCAGATAAGTAGCTGAAGTTTCAGTTAACTGAAAGTCTATAATAATCAGTTTTGTATTTCAGCATCTACTGAAGAGGAGAGAGAGACATTCTGGATGCATGCATTAAACACACCGATGCCATTCAGCCTGAACATGTGACTGAGACAAGTACAGCAGTGATGGACTCAAGTTCAGTGACAGCAAACCTAGCAGTTGCATGGTTATGAAAGCAGGACTATAAACATTTGACAGGCACAAACGCTTCACATATCCCATGAGGCCCATGAATTTCCTGAGTAACTCAAGCAATCTTATTGAATTTTCCAGTTCCTCATGACACACACAAAGCATATGTCTCCCTCAAAAATTAAGATAAATGCACATTATCATCATTAAAGCCTCTCATCAACATACTCTTTGCTGAGTATGTTAAAGGGAAAGTATCCAAAGGGCACATACCAAATCTTCTGCTGCCCATGCTGCTGAGAGTCTAGCTGGTACATCTTGCTATGGAGAAGCATTAATGAAGATAATTGAAGATGTTATTAGGAAAACGTGTTTGTTATCAGGGGTTACTTATAGCTTTATTACTCAGAGTTACACTTCATTAATATCCATTTTTCATGGCTCTGATTTGCCATTAATTAGTTCTGTGACCTTTTGTCATTGGAAGAAATGTCATCAGCAGAAGAGAGCATGTATTTGTAAAAACCATGCCTTTGCCTGGAGAGCAGCTTGTCTGTTTGTATTTTAATCTATTGCTATTACTGTCTGAAGAGAACAGGAATTTTTAAAAAAAGAAATAGCTGTAAATCTGATAATCAAAGTCTTTAGATAGAAAATATTGTGTTTCAAAATAAGAAATCTAATTCTTTCTAAAAATTGCTTCAAGTATTTTATGATTGAAATTTATTTCAAAACAATATTGTTAAAACATCCAGAAAATAATCATTTACCAACTGTTTTGAAGGGTTTTTTCTCCAATAGTAATGGATCAGAATAATATTTACTTATGCAATGCTATACAAACCCTCTAGTAATGCTAGCAGTTTCATTCAGATTTTAAATTTTGTATGAAACATGAAAAGCTTGTGTCATCCTTTGAAATCAAGGCAAACATTCATTATCATAATGTAAGCCTTCCCATGATAGATACTGTGCTGAAGGTTAAGGTAAAGGAGATAATTTTAACAGCCTATCATCTACTGCTGTCCACGGAACTGGGGTACTTGCATTTAGATTCATCTATATATATAGGCTATTTTCCTACTGTTTACCAGTTGAAGGATTCTTAGATTTCTGAAAAGGATAACTAACATATGATTAGCAGAAAGATCACTTTAATCAAAGACAAGGCATTTCAAAGGATCCTGGATAACACCTGAGGAATTATTGTTTAATATGTAAATGCAATTCCTCTAAGACAAAGAATTCTGCATGGTGTTATGAAACACTCAGGAAGTCACATGACAAAAGACCTATGATCTAGAGAATAACAACAAGGGATTTGCTTGCCAGAATCAAACCACTCATCCATAAACTCTCATATCCAGTGCCTGACAGACGACAATGCTTCATGCTTCAGTAGAAAGACATAATTCTAGGGATTTGTCTGAAATGGACAAACACTCTGATATAGGTCATTACTATGATGGGAATTTGGCAAGCTTCTGTTATTATTATTTTCCTTTTGTAATATTGGCAGGTTGGTTAGGATGTTAATGATCCTAATTTCTGTATTGAATTTTGTCATCTTAATTTATCTAATGTGTCCAAGGCAGCATATTGGCACTCAAAAATCTAAATGAAGAAATAAAGGCAGGGGCACAAACATAAATATGTCACATTATGTTTAGCTTCCAATATATCCCTTATTTGAGTGTTCAGGCTCACGCTACTGTTTCCTAGTGATTGTCCTTTCTGGTGTCCAAAGTTGTCAAATGAGATAACCAAGTGGTAACAATCTCTGTCTTTAAGGCCAGTTCTCACAATAAGTATGCATTTGGCCAGAAACCTACAATATCCTTATGCTCATAGTGAGCCAGTGGTCTTAACTGTTTGTCACAAGCATAATTACATTTTGGCATGCTACCATTTGGCAATCCATTTACGAAGTGTCAAGGAGCACACCAAACAGTAGTCTGTGTTAGAGCTGAACTGTTCAAATTATGAATTTGTCAAAAGCACAGTGCAGCTGTACATAATTAAACAATCAATCCATACAGTGGTCATCAGAATACTTTCTAGGTCTTTTCAGAATTAGAGGCCTATCCCTTTTATGTGAAAAATATATTCCTTGCTCCAGAAATCTGACATCACAAGTCCCCCAACTAAGGCCAATGATTGGGAAGATAGGAGAAAGAAGTTCCTAAGTTAACTTTTCCACTATGAGTGAAGTAACTGGGGGCCCAATAATGTAAAGTTAGGTATCCAATGCATTGTTGTATCCCCAGATCAATGAATTGTGGCAATCACAGTATATATATCGGGAGGCAGAGGCAGAGCTGGGCCAAACTGCGCCCGGTGCACATTTTATATTTTCTGCCCCTCCCCACAGCGACCCCCGCGGCACCCCCTTCCCCCTTACCTTAGTTCCTTTCCTTTTTGAGAACTTTTTCAGGCTGCAAAAGGACTGTTCTCAGTAAAAACAGCCTGATGGGAACTATACTTCCCAAGTGAGCCCCAAGGTCTCCTAGGAACTGTAGTTCCCCAAGGAGTTTTTACGGCAAACAGGCCTTTTGCAGCCTGAAAAAGTTCTCAAAAAGGAAAGGAACTAAGGGGGGAAGGGGAAAGGGGGGTCCACGGGGGAGGGGGAAAAGGGGAGGGGCCTGGGGGTGATTTTCCAGGCCCCCCAGGCATGCGCCCAGTACACAGTGCACCCCCCATCCCCTTGTAGCTTCGCCACTGTCAGGAGGTGTTGCAGACATCAGCAATGTAGTCATATGTTTACCTCATTCACTTTCTTCCAGTTTGTATAATTGGGAAAGGGCTTGCCAACTCCTCATTTGTGGTGTTAACAGCCATAGATACTGTTACAAAGCCTGGCTCTTATTGCACATCTCAGACCCTCACTTCCATGCATAAACTAAGACATAGGGAAATAATCTGGTGATCTAATGGAAGGTTGACTTGCCATTCACATAGGATAAAGGGTGTGTTACCCGGTTTTCTGACTGGGAGGAAGCCAAAGGGAGTCACAACATTACTGAACTTTACTTGCTAAGGGTATAAATTGGTTCATTTTATAATGGTTTAATCTGTAACTTTAAAAATTAAAAACCAAACTCTTTTACAAAGTATCAATATATGTGCTTCCTAATCTGGAGAAAATAGAACAGTATGTATGGTGAAATCACCCCAAACAATGCTTGCAACACACCTCTGCTGGAGCAGCTACTGCATCTGCCTCCCTCTCTCCTTTTATTTGAGAAGGGGAAAAAATGCTTACTGCAAAACTGAGAGTCAAGCATCAGCTACATGTGGCTCAGAAGAGGCAGCACTGCTGCTTCTCCTTCTTCCTCCTCCCCTGGGAAACTCCTGTCTGAGCAACCTGTAGGTCAAGCTGAAATGCTATGCACTGCCACAGAGTCTGAGGGGGCTGTGCTGCCATGATGGGCAGCCATAGGGGCACAGAAGAGGTGATGTGGAGCAGGTGAGAAGGATTGTCTGCCTGTGTGGGGACCATGCTGAGGAGAATGCTGGATAGATGGGTGGAAAGCAAAGTGGCATGGAGAATTGGGTGAGTGTCAATATATCTAATTCTGTAGATATATAAATCTGTCCTGAATTCTGTCCATCAATACCAAGGAGGAGGATGCAAGAGATTTTTCAGGGCTGTTTTGACCTTTGAGGGAGGATTCATTGAGATCAGGCCTGACAGCAATCACCTGATGACTTAATTTTTGCAACCTAACCTATCTCATGTAATTATTCTGAGGATAAAATGGAGGAGAATCCTCCATTTGTGGAGACAAACAGGGTATAAAAACATTAACAAATAATAAATAAAATTGAAAATGAGGTGGGTTTGATAAATGATAGGCTGGTAGATGGGTGGAAGAAGAGAAGGAAACATGGAAAGGTTGCCAGGGAAAAGAAAAGTAGGAAATTAGTGTTGCAACAGGACATAGTGACTCCTACAAGTCCTTGTAAGTTTCCCACAATGAAACTGAGCCTAAGAGATTTTCCTAGACAGAGATTGCAATGGGAAGGAAGGAATGAAAGCTGAAGACAGGAAGGGGGTAAATCAAGACTGATTGACTGGTGGGTGGGTAAAAGAAAAAGAAACAAGAAAAGGAGATAGGCTATGGGGACTACCATGAGGATAGAAATAGAAAAATGGTATGGAGAAGGTGGTGTGGGGAAAATAACCCCCACAAGTACTTCTGGTTTCTCCATTTGTATGTTCTAACATTAAAACAGTTCATTAAAGTGGTTTGGCATTGAAATTAAATTAATGGAAGCTAACTAATCCCTGTGTCAACCAGAGCCAAGACTCTATCTGTTTTTGTCACATTATTTAATTAATCATACATCCAGTTTAATTTTAATTTATGCCATAAGACAATGCAACCTTCGTCCTTTTCATATCAGGATCATACAAAGGTTTCCACAGTCCACTATCAATGAAAAATAGTCCACTTTCAAGAAAGCACTGCTGCATAATTTCCAATCATACGGTATAATTTCCAGCAAGCAGCCAATCAGCATTAATCATGCAAATTAGCTGACAGAAGCCCAGCCATGGTGAATCTTCCAATACCTAAACACATAATGTTTTTGATATGGTGTGTTATTAGGGAAAGAATATTTTCTATCAGTGCCGTATGTTAGGTTTCCAAGCCCCATCACTGAGCCCCCCCCCCCCCTGAGCAGGGGGATGCCCAGAGGAGGTGTTGTTCCTAGGCACCATTTTCACTTGATATGCTTCTGAACCCAGGATATTTTGACCGTGCAGAAACGGCCAGTGTTACCAGTTATGTTTTCCTTTTCTCTGTCTTTGTTGATGCTTTGTCTCTACTTTGCTGGGAGAACTTTGCACATGTGGTAAGGACTTCTATTTCCATTTTTTTTGCAAGTATTCTTTCTAGTAAGCACTAGAAAGCACCTTATGATTGTGTGTTTACTGTATGTTTTTAAACCTTTGTTTTGCAGCCAGATGTGCAGAGGCTATTCAAGTAGCTCACAGACACAGTTTGGATTGAAATAGGGCCGCAGCTCTTTTTATTTACATAATTCTTAACAAGCGAAGCTGGGCGAGCAGGAGGAGCACATGATCTCAGCTGGTCAGCCTCCCAGGCTGATCCCAGCTTCACCCTATTTTAGGGAGTACTTATCTCCTGGGCCACAGGGCATCTACCCCATTCCTTTTGTGGCCCACCCATCTGGGGTGTCTAGCTCACCTGCAGAGGCCCTTAGAGGCATGCTCCCCAAGCCCTCCCCTTCTCCAAGCCTCTTATGGAGGCTCCCAAGGGCAGGGAGCTCCGGCATGCAAGCCTGGTCTCCCCCCAAACTATGCGCTCCTCCACCCAAACTGCCCCTCAGGACTGCAACGAGAAACTAAAATGTCCCATCCCTTCCAGGAGGGTGAGTGGGTCAGTTTGCCTCAAAGGCATCAAAAGAGGCTGAGGCCACCACATGTTGCCCTATAAAGGCAGCCTGCTCCACCCTCAAGCCCGCGTGCATCAGCCCGCAATTGCCAGGTGGTAAGGCGTAGCCGTTCAGCCGCCCAGGGACACACATGTTCCCCTCTGAAGCTCTTACCACGTGCCCTGCCCCCTGTTGCAATTACAGACCTAGCTGACTCTAGTGCCATTATTTACAACCACTCTTTTAGTTAAAAAATATAAAATCTCTGTTTTGAGTTTGGAATACTGATTCAGGGCCCAGGGCTTGGTATTGCTACCACCCAAAGACTGGGTCTGACACCAGGGGGTCCGCAGGTCATCTACTTCATACAGACAATCCTAGTCAGAAACTACCTTTGATAATCTGTGCTGCATAACTGAAGGTACACAAATTAAGTGGAGCTAGTTTTCTCCCTACAAACGAAGAGTCTAAACCTGGATTAAATGATCAGGTTGTTGGTATATCTGAATGCAGCCACTGCCAATATGTTCTGTTTCTTAACGAGGCTTGATTTGTCTGACAAGGAATGATGGATCTCAAAGGCATTCTAGTATCTTGTGAGTCTTTCATCTGTCATACAGATTCCATTTAAGATGGTAGAAAATCAGTGGAAATTCAGCTTTGAATTCAAGACACCCTTCCCAAAGTTTCATTATTGTTCTAAAGAAGATCTAGCTTTTGTAGAGACCAGAGTTGTTCATCGAGTCCCTGTGGAATCTCTGGGTAAGACTTTCATGGAGTGATGAACGTGTCATTTTTAAGTAGAAAAAAGTTCTGACATGTGTTGTAAAAGATGCTTTGGAGAGCACATAACAGTTTCAGGAGTTGTTTCTTGAGCAGTGGTGCAGTTCCTTCATTTAGCATATCAAAGCTGAATACATAAGCAACAAGTTGGTTCTGTCATCCTCTGTTCTGCTCTTATTACCGTTGTTACTTATTCTTTGTACAGCTAAGAGAGTAATTGGTTAAGCACTACTTTTTTATTTGTGAAAAAGGTCTGCCAAGATGGCAGGCAGACATGTGTCATATATCATAATTTAACAGCCCCCATGCAGATGTAATAAATGGCAAAACACTATATAAACAATGACTCAGTCTGAATTTGAGTGATCCAGTAATTTTGATTTATACTTTGCATATGATGGAAGTATATTAGCAGTCAGGGTCTGTGGCTAAATGATTCTGAACACAAAATACATCCAAAATACAAAAGAAGGTTTTGCAGTATAAGATTTAATGCCAGCAATGTGGCTGAAAATGCCAGTGTTGCAGTGTAAATTACAGCTTTGCTTGTCACTTTTAACTAACAATTCTAGCCAATATAGCGGAGCTGGGTAATTTGTCCACTGTGGTTTTATGAGACAATAAACTGTAGTTTAATTCTCATCTGGGTTTTTTGCCAAAGGCAAAGAAAACAAATCCCTCGAGCACAAAGGAATGCTTTGACCCCAGGCTCATTTGAAGGTAAACCTGGCTGTTTGCTAATCATTATGCATAAGGCTGAGTTCAGATCTAGCGCTTGGGAATTTTGTACGTAGGAGGAACATAAAATAGTAAATGGCAAGGATCTCCTGCTTACCAATGGGCTTCACTTACAAGAATAAATGGTTTCCATCTCTTTGTACAACACCTACTTCTTTCATTAACAAGCTTACATAAAAATGAAAGTGGCCTTCTCTCAAATGTCTTTTCTATCAAAGGAGGAACTATGTTTCCAAATGGAAAACTGGACTGTTATAGGGGGTTCTGGACAATATCATGAAGTCTGACATATTGCAGGTGTCCACTCAGATTTCTGCCTGTCTGTGAATTTGATTGAGTGGTATGGTTCTGATGTGAAACCATAGTTTAGTGTTGCCTGGCCAAGGAGGGGAAGGAGGGAAAGGCAGTAGACAAATAAAGGCATCACATGCTTTTGTTGGTAAAATTTTGCTGACCATAATTGATTTATTGATGATAAGCAATTAAGAGTGAAGGTATGGCATGGGGGCAGATCTGAAGCATTGGGCAGCCCGCCTGCTGACCCGATGAACACCTCAACCCCTGCATGCCTGCCTGGGGTGGACCATGGTGTGGCAAGTTATTGGGAGGCCATAAGGGCACCAGTCTCTACCTGGCACTCCCCTTGCCACCCAGGGGTGTAGTCCTGCTGACTATTTCTGGACAGACAGGTGGCATCATGGCCTGCCACAACCCCTGAAACCCGTTATGGGGTCCCCCAACAATGGGGAGGCAGGCACACAAAAGTTCCACCCCAATGTCAACCCACCAGCTGTGAAAAAGGGAAAAAAAACAATAAAAGACATGCAGAAAATTAAACATTAGTCCAACTTTTAACAAAGAGGGAAGGGAGGAAGGTAAAATGTGGCCAGCCAAAGAGGAGAAAGAGAATGAGGGCTGATGGGCTGTGTTTTAATCCCACCCCTGGTCCCACCCACACTCAGACTGTTGAGGCAGGCGGACTCACATGCCATCTGACCAACAGTTCTGCCTTAGAAGCACCAAGCAGCCAGCTCGGCTTTCCTGCCTTTTCCTACCTTCTCTCGTCAGCAGCTGCCAGGTAAGGCTGCACCATGTCTGTGGGAATAAGCCAGTGTGCACTGGTGCTTCATCCCCTCACTTTCTTGGATTCAATACATTATTATTTCTACTGTTGTCCAAACCACGGTTGGTGCTTTGGATATCATACTGAACTATGGTTTCATCTTATGAGGAAGTCATTCATTTACTACAATTGCTCAAAAGAGGAGAGGAGAGAGTGTGCAAGGACAGAATTCATATATAAAATGCCAGAATATGGTTTGGCATTATGTCCGATTCATGTCATCATAACTGATGGTTTAGAGTTGGATTTGGTTCAAAAGATCTGGGCTCAGTTCTCATCTCTGCCATGGACTCTTTAAATGGCCATGGTCAATGTACATTGTTTCAGTCTCCCCATCTGTGACATAGGAATAATGGTGATCTGCTTTGCAAGACTTATGTGTGGCTACATATAACAGGAGCTGTAAAGTAGTCTGTAAATCAAAATGTTACAAAGCTGGAAAAATATTTGTAAGCCTCAAACAACTAGGATAGCCAGGAGAAGTAAGTAATCAAGATAAGGTGAACACTGCTATCAACAACTTGACCTAGTCTCTGTATCATACCTCCTACAGGTAGGCATTTCCAGTTAACAAACAGAGCCTCCTCTCCTCTGCCAATCAAGGTTTTAATTAATCCTGCCATGGGGCTTATTGCTGCACACTGGCGCTTCTCTGATTTTGCTTATGGACCTGAATAAAAATGTTATTCATTTTCATTTCAGTTTCACAATGTTCCTCTTAATTTGTTGTAATAATGCTTACTTTAAAAAAAAACTGCTATTGGTTTTAGTGGAAAACATATTTCTCACTATAACTCTCAAATCAACTGGATGCCAAATTTCAGGCATATAGGAGAAAAAGCTTCTGTTTAAAATTTAAAACCTTTAACATTATTTCATGTAGCATGAGCTGGGGCCGGGGGGGGGGCAGTGTTTGGCAACACAAGAAAGCAGGTTCTGGGCACACAAAGGTATGCAATAAAATAAAAAGCAACATTCAAACAAGCTGAATAAATGGCTGCAATAGGTTAGATCCAGTCTAAATTTACCAGTGGCAGAATGGAACTTTCCTCTCTCTTACTGCAGCTTCGTGTGCCTCGTGGCCCTGAAGTATGCCATAGGAGGGTCTACAGCAAGAAGGGGGAATCAGAAATTGTCAGTTCAGTATGAATTCAATCCATGGCTGTACTTATTCATATTTAAAGCCAGCGATAGTGGATGAATTTTAAAAGCTAAGTGGAGCCTGTGGGTAAGAACAATTCCTAACTCTGACATGCCTTACCGCAATGTTCTCTTGTGATGGAAATATTTTCCCCAAGATGTGTTCTGATACTGGAAATCAGCCTGACTAGGGAAACTGTTGAAAGAAATGGAGGCAAACAACCCCCATAGTCCCACTCCAACAGAATCAGACCCTTAATCCATCAACTGTTGGGTATTCAGATTAGCAGCAGCTCTCCAGAGTCTCAGGCAGGGTTTTTTCACATTTTCCACCGCCTGATCCTTTTAACGGGAGGTGCTGGTGAATGCAATCAAGAACTTTGTATGCCAACCAGATGCTCTGCCACACTGAACCATGTTTTCTCCCATTGTTGAAGACATAGTTTGGTTCCCCCACCCCATTTACATATTCTTTGTCTTCACCCCTCCCCCAATTTTCTTGAATTGTGAATGGAAGGACTAAAATAAAAACCTAAAATTCCTCCCTCATCTATATATATAAAAGGCTAATCGTGTTTATGTTACTGATGTTCTTATCTCATGTAATACAATGAAAGTCAACTAAATTAACCAGAAACCAGATGTCTATAGGCCTCGCACAAGCTTCAAGGCTAGTGGAACATTAATTCCACATGTCTCTGCTTCCAAAATATATACTAGTTTGTATGAACGACAGTGATTTGAAACCATTGGGGACTGCAGTCTGTTCTGAAAACTCTGGCTGCCACAAAAATGTCCTAGAATTTGGTAGGATTTTGTCCCTACAATTCAATATTGTGCTTGTTTATACAGAAGTAAATCTGATTATATTCAGTGGGGCTCAAATTGGCCTGTTGCTTATTGTATTGGAGATCTGAGTCATTAGTTAGGAAAAAATTATCTGGTAAGAACTCTTAGGTCCTTGGTGCAAATGACCATTGACTGAATCCCTCTTCAGTGAGTATTTGCATGATTGATAGAGGAGCTGCCCTGCATTCCCTTTCTTCTTAGCATGACTCAATGCCTTTTGATATCAGTTTAATTCAGACTCATTCTATCATTTCTAGGCCCACACTGAGCCATACATGTGTACAGAGAAAAGAAGAAGTTATGACAAAAAAGGGGATCTTCAGGGATGACGAACTTGGGGGTAGCAGCCAGCATGAGTGTCCTGGCCCCCTCTCCTGCTTATCCATTATCTACAGTTTCCAGTTCTCCCACTATATCAAACCCCTGACCCCTGCTGCTATTCAGGAGGCTGGCAAAAGAAAAAAAGGTAAAAATTGCTGTCACACTGACCTTGTGGCATCATTTCATTTCTGGGGTGAACCCAGAAGTAATGTCATGCTGCTGTAGGATTCAGTGGAAACTCTGTGGTAAAATCACAAAGTAGTATAATGTTGCTTGTATGTTTGCTCTGGAAATGATGCCATCCCATTGATTTCATGGAATGTTCCATGGCCCTCCCCCCAGTCTCTTGTTGAATGACAGCCACCAGCTGGCATGAATTTGTAAATTACCAAAATAAAACAGAAGTTGTAAGCATTACTTGCACAATTCAAAGCTAGTGTGTAGATTAAGTTGAAAAACTGAAAATTCCACTGTAGAATCAAGATCCAAAGCACTCCTGTGAATATACTCAGTCAAATAGGAAGATGCAAACCAATTTCACTGTTTAATTTCCCTGCTTATTAAGTCATTTCTAAAGTGTGAAAATGACTTCAGGCTAGTAATAAACGTCTGAGAAAGTCCTGATTATTATATGTATTTTTAAGGGGGGGGGGGTGTGATGCTTTTCTTGGAAGGGATACAGTGGCACAAAGCTCAATTTCTTGAACATCAGCTCTATTGTTGGCTGATGATTGTTCAAAAGTTTCGGTTATTATAAGGCCATAAAAGGGCTATCTGGTGGCTGGTAGTGAAATGCAGCACAAAGGTCTCAGACCTCCTTTGTAATCAGGCTGACTTTTTGTTCTTATTCATACATTAAAATTACCTTATTGTTAGCACTAAGTAGAGACTTCAAAACCTCGGCAGACTGAAAAAGGCAGAATTATTAATGGGGTTTGTGATGATAGTGTAGAAGCAACTTATGCGGGATACTATATTCATATGTATGAAGCACCAATCTATCTTCCAACCCCACAGCCAGAAAATTGCTTATAATATAAGCTTTGTACTTCTCGGAATCATAGAAACAAAGTACTGGAAGAAATTTCATGAGCCATCAAGTTCTCTTGTGTGCCCGTGAATGTGTAGTATCCAAAATGGAATTCCTGTATAGTGCTAATGGTTACTTCTGGCACATTGTCCAGTACCTCTGGCAACAGTTATGCCTGAGCCTGCCGAAACCCATCTGGTCTTGTGGCAGTTCCATTTGTAACTTCATTGCAATTACCAGACTTCAGCCGTTGCTTTGCCAGCAGTTTGCAGCATGGACATCAGGCCAAGAAGTTCTTCCAAATCCAATCTACCCTTCAATAGTATGGGAGCCAAAATCATAAAGATAGAAGTGAAGAAATGATGCCCATACATCAGTTCCTTTTCAAAAGAAAGGAGTCAGCAATGTGTAACTTAGGAAGTATGCCTCCTGTTATATGCTTTTACTAGTAATGCTTCTTAGGAAATCATCAAAGGATAGAACTACACATCACGCTTGGAACAGGAAAGAAATTTTTAAAAAACTTTTAAACTTTGAATGAAAACTGTGTTCATTGAGTGATAACTTACCTGTGGTCACTGACCTGAGAAAGTCCGGCTGGCCTCAATCAGAGTCAGGGCTTTTTCAGCCCTGGCCCTGGCATGCTCTGTGTCTAGGGCTCTGCGGGATCTAATGCAGTTCTGCAGAGCCTTAAGATGGAACTGTTCCACCAGGCATATGGTTGAGGCAGCAACAATTATCATCTCTGCCCCCATCCACCTCCATTCCATGGTAAATCTTTCTTCTCTATCCTCACCCTCTTTTTCAAAGTTTATCTGAACTCAGTTGTAATGGGATGTTTTTGCCACTTTGATACAGATTTCAATTTCTAGAATTTCTAGTTTTATAATTTTATCATATTATATGTTATGTATGTATATTCTTTGTTGTGAACCACCCAGAGCCCCAGAGGGGAGGGGCAGCACTAAAACTATTTTCTAATGTTGGGTTATTTCTTACTACAACTGCTCTTCTCCCTGTTATCACAATTACTATCATCATAATCATCTCAATTGCATAATTAGTAATAATTAGGGCTGAGTATAAATTTGAACCCAGGTCTTCATGGTAGAGTTGCCAGCTGCCTTATTTCTACATTGGAAACCCCACTCTCTTCAGCCTTTCCTCATAATCTCCACACCCATCATGGCTGCCCTCTTCTATACTTTTTCCAGCTCTGCAATATTTTGAGATGCAACAACCAGAACTCCATTAAAGCAGTTGCAGGTGCTTACATGCATATTCCAGTTACTCAGAAGCAGAGAGATTCAGAGTTAGGACAAAGGTATTGTGGGAAGAAATGAATCCACATAGAAGAAAAAGACAGCTTGGCAGTGGTACATATGCAGGATTTTTAGGGTGCATAATCTGTAGAGTTCTCTGTACATATTACATAATAATTCTTGCTGCTTAAGAAAAAAGAAATGTGTATTGTATTCATTTAATTTAAGCTGAATCAAAACAATATTTTTAAAATCTATACATTAATATAAATATTTATTTTCTAGACTGAATATTTATACTAGTACTGTTAGTTTAGCTTTGCGATGTTTGTTTCAGTCCTAAACTCTTGGCAAGCATCCCAGTTCCAGATGGAGAGCCTTCTTGTAACCTCCAGCAAAAAGGTAGTTCACCCCCACCTCGGGCATAGCGAACAGCAAAATTACACATTTGTTTGCAACATAAAAATGGAAATGGAGGTGGGAGTTCAGAGGGTGACTAGGCAGGCATTATGAATGTCATCTGAACTGGAACACAGCCAGGGTACAAGGACATTCAGCTGAATTTACTGAAGTGCTTGTGTGATTCATTGTGTAATGCTTTAGTTGGCAATGACATGAGCACTAATTTTATTGAAATGCGACATCTCCAGTCCAGTAGTCCAAAGCAATGCATTAGCTATACAGATGTCCACAACAGTTCTGAAGGCAATGAATGCAGTGTAAATGTCAATCATCTTTAGATCAAGATTCCCTAACAATATATTGGCATGACCAACCATAAGATCTCAAATGGAGCCATTAAGCACTATTGTTTCCATGATCTCAGGATAACAACTGCACCTCCTTTACATTTCTTTCCACAGAGACTGTAATAGTTCCCATGGGACCACTGTGGTTTCACAGAAAGGACAGTATTGATTCAATACATCTGTTCAATTATACAAAACAAAGTGTCCCAAATTCTTCTGTGCAAGTCATTGGCTTTATGCTAAGGATTAATCATGTACAGTTTGCAAAACAGAAACCACTTCATTGTCAGACATGTTGACAATTCATTGATTTGCTGAGGAGTTAAATTCCAAACATTCCAAAATCTTGATCAAGTGAGCTACAATTCAGATCTCTTATTACCTGAAGAAATTAAATGTTCATTCCATTATAGGCAAACCTTTTGAAAAAAAAATAGCTATTCATTTTAATTATGTACTTTGGTACCACCTGTGGCAACCTACAAGGCCAAAAGGGCCCTGCCTTGTCTGACTGCCATACCAACTCTCAACTGCATGAGGGCCAAAGAACCAATCGGATAGCAGGAAAGTACTGCTGTGTGCCTATTTTCTGCCTTCAGGCTGGACAAAGCTGGATGTCCATCCAGGGCAGTGAGACACTGGAATTTTCCTAGTAAAGCAAATAGACAATCCACCCTTGTTTGAGGTAAGATTGGTGGGAATTCCTTCTCTCAGGATGTAAGGCTGGCACGGTCTCTTTAGGTCTTTGTCCCGCTCCCCTTGCAAGGTCCCCAACAGAGCCCCTGGTACCAACCCTCCTACTCCTGCCTGGGTGTTGGAATCCCCAGCCTCACCCCCGTTCTCAGGGGGGGTGGACTAGCTGGGTCAATCTTTGAAGCCACAGCTTGTCTGACTGATTAGGGAGAGCTCTCAAATGCATGTCCTATAAGCTTGGCCCGCCTGATGTTGCTGGCTCTATGCTTTTGAGCCTGTGGGTTTCCCTGGTCTCTCTCTCTTCCTCCTGTTCCCTGTCAGCGCCTTCTCCCTTCTTCTGCTCTCTATCTCCCCTTGCCTCTTCCTCTCTACTTCTCACTTCTTTACTGTTCTCCTCCTTCCTCACTCCTTCTCTCCCGTCCACCCTCCACATGCTCAGCCACCCGCTTCACTCCCTTATCCCAACAGACGAACTCGCCCTTCCTTGTGCCGCTCTTCTTATCCCCTTCCGTCTCAGCTCCTGCAACAAGCCCCCCCCCAGTTCTGCCCCGCCCTCTCCCATTGTCCTTGCCCAGCCGGGCAATTGCTCAGGCGCCCAAAAGCCACCTCCCCAGCCGAAGCAGCCTCGACTCTGTAGGGGCGCACCCCTACAGGGTGCCTCTGATGGTGTCTGGCCTACCTTGTCTGAAACACTCTGTGCCAACTTCTCAGGCCCACCATCCTCCCGCCGCACCTGGTTCCACAGACAATGAGAGCCTCCACGTCCCTCTCCCACACGGGGGAAAGGGAGGCCAGGTTCCCAGCCACTTCCCGCCTGCACCCCAGTGCAGGAATGGACCCGACTCAGCAGGGCTTGGCTGGCAAGTCTGAGGAGGGGGTGGTCCCCACTCCTGGACAGTCTTCCAGGGAAAACTAGGGGGAAAAATGAGTCCAGAATTTGGACTAATTAGCTCAGGATGGTGCCTTACTTTGCTTTACTATATTGTGACTGAAATCACTGTGTGTTTTTAAAAATGTTGCAAGTAGTCCTGGAAACCACAGATGGGCTTAAAAGCAGCATACAAATTAAATAACTAAAATAATCTGATCCATGCATGAGTGAGCAAAATACAAAGTTATTGTCAAAGTTTAACTCCACAGTATTATTTTTTATTTGAAAACTGCATTTTTACACTGGGTTTCATAAAGGTGGAATCCCCACTGGCAAATTAAAGCCAAATACAACCAGGTTTCAAAAGAAACAGAACCTTTTCATTGCAGTTTCACCCTCCCCACTACAGCATGAGTTTGATAAGGACATCAGTGTTTATCACGGTTTCAAACAGTGCAGCACTCCCCACGAACGCGTGATCTGCTCAGCGACTCTGTTGTTCCTTGTCCTGATTGGCTGTTGCGTTGTGTTGGGGTGGGAATTTTTAAAAACTTTTTTTGCACAGCTATATCTCTATGCACATACATAGATTTCCCCGCCTACACTAAGCTACGTTTATGCACGGCTTCTAGTTTTTTGGCATTCTTTGCCCATGCAGCTGCATTGGCATAAAAGTCTAATTTTAGCTTACAGATGGCACAGAAATCACATTCCACACAGCCGTGTTTCAATGTAGCCACCACCAGCACAAAACTTCCAGTCCGGCTTCCGTGCTGGGCATGGGACGGAGACCGCTCTTGTCGCCATCACAGACACGCTCCGTATGCAACTCGACCGGGGCGGATCGGCGCTGCTGGTTTTGTTAGATCTTACCGCAGCGTTTGATATGGTCGATCACGACCTTTTGACCCACCGCCTGGCCGCTTCCGGGGTACGGGGCACTGTCCTTCAGTGGATTGCCTCGTTTCTCCGGGACCGGAGTCAGCAAGTGTGGTGCGGGGATGAAGCCTCCCGGAGGTGCCCGCTTCAGTGCGGAGTACCGCAGGGAGCGCTGCTATCCCCGCTATTATTTAACATCTATATGCGACCACTTGCTCAGTTGGTGCGGAGCTTTGGGCTGATCTGTCATCAATATGCTGATGACACTCAGCTCATTCTGTTGATGGAGGGGGGAGCGGTTGCCGCCCCTGCGGCTCTCCAGCATTGTTTGGAGGCGGTAGCTGGTTGGTTGCGGCAGAGCAGGTTGCAACTGAATCCATCGAAGACGGAGATCCTCTGGCTAGACCGCAGGGGTGAGGTTAGGGATTTCCAGCCGCCGGTGTGGGAGGGGGTCTCATTGGCGCCGACCCCCTCTGTTCGCAGTCTGGGGGTCCACCTGGATTCGTCTCTCTCAATGGAGACCCAGGTGGCCCATACAACCCGGACTGCATTTTTCCATCTTCGCCAGGCCCGGCGGTTGGCTCCCTTCCTCTCCCAGGCGGATCTGGCCACTGTGATCCATGCAACGGTCACCTCCAGGCTGGACTATTGTAACTCGCTGTACGCCGGCCTTCCCTTGCGTTTGATTCGGAAGTTAAAACTGGTCCAACATGCGGCAGCACGCCTGCTCACAGGAGGCGCCTTCAGAGAACACATCCAGCCTGTGTTGCGACAGCTGCATTGGCTCCCGGTTGAATTCCGAATCATCTTCAAGGTGTGGGTTTTGACCTTTAAGGCTTTGCGCGGCCTGGGACCCTCGTACCTTCGGGACCGCATCACCCCATATGTCCC
This sequence comes from Sphaerodactylus townsendi, assembly GCF_021028975.2. Classification (NCBI taxonomy): domain Eukaryota; kingdom Metazoa; phylum Chordata; class Lepidosauria; order Squamata; family Sphaerodactylidae; genus Sphaerodactylus; species Sphaerodactylus townsendi. The sequence continues at coordinate 91,017,786 of NC_059429.1, read as the reverse complement.
AACTCGGCCTCTGCGCTCTGCAGAGGCCAACTTACTGGTGGCCCCCGGCCCCTCTATGATGCGGCTGGCCTCCACGCGGGCCAGGACCTTTACGGCACTGGCCCCGGCCTGGTGGAACACCCTTCCTCCAGCTGTCCGGGCCCTGCGGGACCTGGGTGAGTTCCGCAGGGCCTGTAAGACTGTGTTGTTCCACCGGGCCTTTGGAGTGTCCAGCTGCTGATATGGTGCCCCCTTACTGCCCTGCCCCTAGGGCAGTTACATCAGGGTCCCCTCATATTGAGGGGTCCTGCCATCCCCCCTCATGGGGGTAGGTTTTAAATTGGGGTCGGACGCCTTTTATTATGTATTATGGTTTTTTGCTGTTTTATGAGTTTTAAGCTATTTTATGGATTACTATTAATGTTTGTTACCGCTGTTTTAAAGATTTTAGTGACTTGTTTTACCATGTTTTATGCTGTACACCGCCCAGAGCCCCTGGAGGATGGGGCGGTATAAAAGTTTAATAAATAAATAAATAAATAAATAAAAATAAAACAAAAAAAAGGCTGCGTGCACATCATGCATAGCCCTCTGCACTCTGATTGGCTGGAAGGCTCCGCATCACTTTTTTCTGAATCACCTTTTTCTGCATAGCTTTTCTCTCTCCAAAAAATGGATATTAATCAATAGGAAGGGATGGTGAATCAGTTAGAAATGCATCAAACATATTCAGCAGTGACTTACCTTGTTCTAGTGTGACCATCATATATGAGCCAATCACAGGGTTTGTTTCATTTGGCAATGAATCATTTAAATGCTTGCTCCTTGTTCTGAACTGACAAACAGGATGTGAACCAAATCAGTGGATGTTCAGGCAGCCCTAGAATGAGTTCTCTGTTCCTTGCAGCTGTTAGGGCAGACCACAACTTCAGCAACTTTCCAACTCAACACTAACCAACCTGAGATTGTTTCCAGCCTCTTTATATGTACATCAGGGTCTCCATTAACATGTTAACCAGCTTCACAATCACAAGCTTGCTGTAAACAGTTGACCAAGTGTATCATTTTACAGCACAAGGAGTGGCCTGCCACTGATAAGAGAGGGTGTTGTATGGCTCAGTTTCTGGATCATCACAGTGCTGTGAATCGGGGCACTTTCAGCAATTTCCTATACCCTGAGTTGTCAGTTCAAAGCTGAGAAGGAGAGTGCAGGGGTGCACCGAGTCACTTTTTTTCCAACTCACATACTCACTTTGACACAGCCTGTTCTTTGTTTGCATGACTTTCTTCATTTGGACTTCTAACTGAACACAAAGCATGTCTGCTGCTAGGAGATCTATTTTCTGTTGTTTTTTTCTGAAGAAGATTTTTAGCAGGCCCATTCTATAGGAATGGCTAACTCTTTTTCTTGATCAAGTTTAGGGGAAAGAGTGTGAGTGTGGAAATGTTCTCTGCTGTACAGCTACCCAGCTCAGATAGTCAATACATATAGATGAACTCAAAATGGAATGATTGATCTTTTATTCTGAATTCAAACATATTCTGGGGAATTATGGAGGACAGTTGGATGATGAAAACAAGGCAGGCTCGGAAACTAGAAACAGATTCAAGAGGTGGAAATAATGGAGAACCCTGCATCCCCCTGTGCTGCAATAGTGTTATGTGCTTTCTGTAGTACATATTTTAAAACTAATAATACAGTCTTGAGTGGGTTTTGAAATATCTTCTGGGGTCAAAGAATAGGAAAAAAGGTGTGTGCTAGAAAATGCAACCCCAATGTTGTCGATCACTTCAAAAGACAACAAGGAATGGCAAAGTTGCACTTTAAAAATTAATTGCTCAAATACCTGGCTGTACTAGACTAATGCACTGTGAAATAGTGTTATTCTCCTGAAGAATTTCCATAAAGTTTAACATTCCATGGCACAGTGTTCTTCTATTGTACTTAGTTAAAAAATAGTACATAAAAGTCCTTAGCATACAAAATGAGCATAAAGCTCACTAGAAATAAGGCTGCTTCCAGACGCGTGAGTTGGGTGGCATGACAGCTCCCATTACACTGGCAAAATCCATAAAACACTGATATCAGTAAGCGAGAGAGCTGAAGGATACATTAGTCTTGCGGCATTTTTAGTGGTATTCACACCGGGATAATGAGATTATTGGGGTATTTTTTTTTCTAATGAGAGGAAGACGGAGTACCTTGGTCTCTAAATGATTTAGTCACAGAGAAAAGCCATTAGTCTCTACTTGATTGCTGTCAACTGGTAGAAAATTGGAATATTATCCTGATATTTGTCATGATGGACCATATTTCTCCTCCTTGTTCAGCATCAAATGAGATGGGAGAAATATTTGTCTGAGGCACATGATTCTTTGCAAGCATTGCCACAAAGAAAACAGATACACATCCAGCGTTCGCTGATAGAGATTAGTGTAAGAGATAATTGGAAAGCTTTCAGGATCCTGCCATTTTTATAAAAGTCCAGTGGAAATGGGGGGGGGGAGAAATATGAGGGAGGAAAAAACTTGCTTGGTTATTTATTTGACAGGAATGCATAACAATTATTGACTAATTACATTCTATTTAAGTTCAAAACAATATACACTTTAGATGTGAAATAGTATGTTTTTGAACACCATTAGTGAGGGAGACATATGTTTTCTTTCACATCCCTTTAGCATCACAACTATGATTTCTTAGATCTTGGGAGGTTATTGGATTTATATTGTGTACTTTTTTCTTTTTTAAAATGTTGAGAGAGCTAATGCTGCATGAATGAAACTTTTTCACACTTCTATGCTTCCAGATGTCATGTTATCCTTTGGGACTGGCTAGTGCCATGGGGTAAACATAACACATGTTCAACATAGCCACCATTTGCAACAAAGTTATATTGCAGGATTTTCCCTGGAAAATATTTTTTGTAAACCTCTTTTAGTTTGATGTGTTCAGCAGTGGTACATTTGTTTGAACAAGTGAGAGATCTGAATCTCGGTTGAATTGTTTTGGAAAACTGAGAGTAGTTGGAAACTTTTGGAGGATGTCTATACAACCCAGAAACCAGAGAATCCATATATGCAGTGTCTCAAAAAGAACAAGCATGGAGGTGGGCTTCATTTTCATATGCACTTCCTGTCAGAGCAGTGACTGAAAGAAATGCAGTACACAGAAGCCTATCTGTGCAGTTCTCTTTGGCAGTGGGCCCTGCCAGATGCCGGGTCCCTCCCTCCTCTCCCTTGCATGCCACCACTCCCTTACTCCCCTTTCTTACTCCTTTTCCCTTGCATGACACCCCTCACCTCCCTTCCCCTTCCTCCCTCCGCTAGGGTGGGTGGGCCATGTCCAGATGCCAGGCCCCTCCCTCCCCCCTTGCATGCCACCCCTCCCTCATGCCTCTTCTCTTGCATGGCACCCTTGCATGGCACTCTTTTGGCTTGTCAGTGCACCTGTCTGTAACCCCAGTTGCCAGCTGCCTCACACTCTCCGTTCTTTGAATTAAAACAGCATCGGCAAAAACAGCATTAGCAAAGAATACAGGGATTATGAATATTTTTATATAGTACCTGAATGTCTAAACTATCCTGAGTTATCTGAACTCTCCCTAGAAACTAAAATAAGTGAGGCTATCATACTTTGTCACATTATGAGAAGAATCACTGGAAAAAACAATAGTCTAGGAGAAGTTGAAGGCAGCAGGAAAAGAGATGGATTGACTTAATCAAGGAAACCACATCTCTCAGTTTACAAGACCTGAGCAAGGACATTCTGGAGGACCTTGATTCACAGAGTCACCATGAGTCAGAAGTGACCTGATGGCACTTAACACAGACACACACACTTTAATGTCCTTATTTTTTCCAGTTCAGATTAATTACAAACTTAGCTTCCTATCCTGTGTGTGTGCTGATTTGCGGAGCTTCCCTTGCCCCAGGAATACAACACAACTTTTTTGTTGGAATAAAATTTTGGCTGCAGTCCTTTTACTATGCAACATGGAAGCTGGGCGAGCATAAGGGGCACATCCTAGCCGCCAGGCAGCCCAGCCTGCTGAACCCAGCACCATCCCCAATCCTTATTGGGGAATTGAGACAGAAAGTTACTAAGTACCACCTGAGCATATGCCCATTATATGACACCCCTTCCTGCCAGGGGTAGCAAGCTCTTGCAAAGCCTCCACAGCCTGCATTAGGGGCACGCCCCCCCCCCAGACCTTTAATAATTTAATGATGGCCCCAAACCAGGGGGGTCTGGTACGCAAGCTGGCCTCCCACAAAAGGATATGCTCCTATGCCCATTCCTGCCACAGAGCTGGCCTTCCAGCTCCCAACACAGCTTCCTAAGCCTTTAGCCACTGCAGCAGGGAATAGCATATTGCAGGTAGCCAAATGTCCGATTTCCAGTTGGACAAGTGCACTCCGTCATTGTGATAAGTTGCTGTTTGGTAATGGGAAATGTCATGGTGCAGAATCGCCTCTCTGCCCAATTCCCTTACCACCTGGGCTGCAGGCTTGCACACCTTCCTCTGGGCTCTGTCCACCTTCCCTGGGTCCTGAGCCCCCCCCCCCCACCATGCCTGCCTCCTTAGCAGGCAGAACCAAAATCATTTTGCTCCTGGCAGCTGCCAATGGAGTTCCTTCAAGTCTGCAGCCATCCTGTGAGACAGGACCACACTCTTCTGTTCCAAGATGTCATTCTCTCTCAGCTGAATGTTGATGGCTTGGGGAGAGCCAAACTGGAGCACTGAGTTACAAACAGTGAATAGCAACGTGTCCCACTTCATACCCCTGAGACCCAGCCAGTGAATTGAGATGATTTCCTCCAGACCAAGGTCCGACCCCCATCCGGACTTTGCAGCATACTGCCCGGCCTAGTGCATAATGCTGAGTCCCACAACCCAGACACTAGTTTGTTGGACTGGCAAAACTAAAAGGAACAAAATCAAAGCATCAAGTGACCCTGCAAATTAATCCTGTAAACCAGCGAACGCCATAGTCCGATGTCCCAAATTTGGTCTTAGGAGAGACCCTCCTGCACTGCTGACGTGGCTTCCAAACTCCCCAGCACCACCGCCCATTAAAATAAATCCCAAAACCAATGCCACCCACTGCATCAGTGTGAACTTGCAAGCCCTCTCTGGGTTGCAATGGGGTCTGCCCTAAAGAAACCCCATTGTTGTGTTCTAAAAACTGAAGCCACACCCGTAGGTCCTGCTGCAGCCCAGATGTAACCCTAAGGCAATGATGGGGAGCCTGGCAGCCAGATGTGGAATGTGCTAGCCGAGCACAAAACACCCACCCTATGACCACCACCCTACAAGCATAATTAAGGTGACTCAGCAGGGATTGAACCTCATGCAGCGTGATTTTTTTTTAAAAAAATAGTGGCTTCCAGCAATGCCCAGAGCGTCAGCAGCTTTTTCCATGGAAGAGACAAAGTTCCTGCCTTGGTGTCCAGTAATACCCTAAGATAAGTGAGGGGCACTGAAGGATCCTCAGTCTTATCAGTGGCCCAAGGGACCCCAATCTGCTTTGCCAAGGCCTGAAATGTCCCTAAGCTCAGGGGCGCAAGGCACCGAGCCTGGGGGTCCACAAACAAAAACAAATATAAATAATGCGTGACCCTAGCCCCCAGCAACCGGCAACCAGTCTCTTACTGCTCACTCCAAAAAGATACAGAACGACTCAAATGCTGCGCATGCTATTGAGCATTCCACAGGCGTAGCCTTATCCACGTACCAGGACCCATCGAACTGGAAGCCTAACAGATAAAAATCCCCAGGGTGAATGGGCAGCAGTCGGAATGCTGACTGAATGTCGCATTTTGCCAGTAAGTACTTTGGCCTCGAGCCCTTCATCAAATCAACTGTGTTGTCCAAAGTGGCATAACAGACTGAGCAAACAGCCGGATCAATGAAGTCATTCACCGGTTCCCCTTTGGGGTAGAAAAGATGCTTTATCATCCTAAATTCCCCGGGGGTTTTCTTGGCTACTACACCAATGGGTGAGACCCGCAAGTTGGGCATGTGAGGCTCCTTAAAGGGACCAGCGATGTGGCCTGCGATACATTCCTTCCTGACCTTCTCGGCTACGATATGAGGGAGCTCCCTGGCTGATCTCAGATTGGGTGCACTCGCGACCACTCAGTCTCCAGAAAAGGGGATCCTGAAGCCAAAATGAAAACCCTCCCTCAGGTATGCAGCATCATGGTGACACGGGTACCTATCAAGCAGGAGGCACAAAGGAGCTAAACACAAGGGGTGGGGGCCAGGGAACACAGGACTGCAGGAACTTCATGCCTTCTGTGTAGCGGGTGATCCTCCCTGGATGCCATTGTCTCATCTTGGGACACTGGAGCCAGGGTTCTGGCTGGGCCGAAAGAGCTGCTATGAAGGGCCCTTGGTGCAGTGTGACGGAGCATGAGGGCCCTGGCAGATATGGTCATACCTGCATTTAACATGCCAGCAGTCCTTCTGATTAAAATCCCAGCACACCAGCTGGGTGAAATCCCACAAGGCACCTATCCCCTTTCGGCTCCCCTCCCCTTGCACCTTCGCCAAAGAGTGGACTGTGACTACCCAGGTCTCATTATGAATCAAGTCCCAATGCTGGCCCGCCAAATGAGATGCATTCTTTTGAAATGCCTCATCATATTATATTATGGCAGCCTCCCCCGCTATGGATCGGGCTCTGAGTACATGTGACAAATGGGTTGTCAAATGCCAAGCCCAGAGAGGGTAAGCAGCCCCTTTCAGTGCCAAACACTCCATGTATCCCTTTAACCAATTTTCAAAAGTGCGCTCTGCCTGCGCCTTCCCCTTTTTTCTCTTGTTGACATGAGACCCAGACAACCCTTGATCAACCTCTGGCCAAAGAAGTTGAAAAATGTCCATGTAATACCCATTGGGGGTTTGGCAGCTCCAGAGTAGGGTTCTGATCACTGCCAAAGCCTCAAAAGAGGCTGGAGTATGGCAGGCGATGCCTTAAATAGGTCCCCATCATGTGACACAGAGCCAGGCATGTGCATGCACGCTGCTCATGGCTCGCTGGCCCCCCAAACAGCCACAATGTCAGCCCTGGCTAACTTTTTTGTCCCCATGCCCCCTTTTTGAAGAAACACACTGGCCCTAGAGGTGCAAGCTTGATTGACTGCCTCATGCAACCCAGCCAATCAGAGAGGGGATGAGGAAGGTAAATATATCCTGTTCTGCAGTATTTTACATTTGCTGGTGAAGCTACATGCTCTTCCTACCCTCTGAAAGATCAGTGTTAAATTAGCTGGTGACCAGGTGGCTGAGCATGACCTGGTGGGGGGGGATCTCAAATTGGTTCAGGTGTACAAACACACATACAATCTATGTACAGTACACTGTGATTTTTCTGTACACAGGCATTTTGTAATTCTTATGTTACATTCAACACGTATGCAGCTGAACATGTGATTAGAATCATACACTTATTCAATTAGTAGTCCCCAGTTTCTTTTGTAAAATGAGCATATAGTAACATGTATGAACATATGTACATGCATTTACTGTAACTTATACGCAGGGCTATTATTCTTGTGAGGTGAGTTTGATCCAACTGGAATTGTTTAGGCCATTATTAGGGCCTATGGTTGGATTAGTAAGGTGAGTTTGATCATGCTGAAGCTGAAGGTGAATTGTTGAGCACATCAAGAATGGTAAAAGGTACTCTAGGCAATCACTGATGGCTGCCTGGATCCAAGGTGTTGGAGAAGGAATTCCTGTAATGCTGAGCATAAACTCTTATGCTAATTGGCAGGGGAGATGGTGATCTCTCAGCACAGGTTTGTGAAGAGAAAGGAAAACAAGTCATGGCAGTGGAATTGCTCCAATATTGACAACCCTGATGGGCAGCCTTTTAGAGAATCCACACTAAACCCACATGGTGAGATTTCATAAGTGGCAAAGTCCAACTGGTGTTTAACAACATCAGGTTTAAACAGGTTTATGAATTCCATATTTTTATTGTGTGATGTGTGAGGTAGTAACTATATTAAAGAACAGGTTGCACTTTTTTGTATTTTACTTGTATTTGACTATACTCCCATGAAATACAAATATAATTCAAAAAAATCATTCTGAAAATCAAATGTCAGCTCCAAAATGAGAACTTACTTTCCCAAACTGATTTGAACTTTGGCAAAAAAAAATTCAGCATCAAATACACAGCTAGCTGCAATCCATTTCAGCATCCTCCACAGTGAATTCAGCATATAAATGTAAATATTTAATCTGTTTCCATTACATTTAAAGCATATTACTTTGTTGAACAAGTTGCTTTCGCTGTAAATACTGTGGACAAATAAAAAGCCAAAATGATTCTTTTTAAAATGTCTGCAACATGTTTTATTTGTGCTTTGCAGGAAGGGCCTCTCTCTCTCTCTCTCTCTCTCTCTCTCTCTCTCTCTCTCTCTCTCTCTCTCACACACACACACACACACACACACACACACACACACACACAGTGAGAGAGAGCAAGCCTTTGGTGCCATTCCCTGCCCCCCCCTCATATCTCTCTCTCTCACACACACACACACAAACTCAACACACACACACTTTTTTTGTTTTTGTTGTACTGATGACTGCTTGACTTTCTACATGGAAGTGAATTCTAAACTGGACATAATGCAAGCATCAGTTTAAACAAGAAATAATAATGGTAAAACTATGCACATTGTATATCAATACAATGTACAAATAGTACTACTAGACATGTAGGAAAAATATACACATCCAACCCACAGAGAGCCCTATGAAAAGATCCATGCATAAAGATGTTTATAGAGGAAATAGCCTGAGGTACCCACAAACTATGTATTATATTTGGTTGTATCATTAAGAACATAAGAACATAAGAACATAAGAACAAGCCAGCTGGATCAGACCAAAGTCCATCTAGTCCAGCTCTCTGCTACTCGCAGTGGCCCACCAGGTGCCTTTGGGAGCTCACATGTAGGATGTGAACGCAATGGCCTTCTGCGGCTGTTGCTCCCGATCACCTGGTCTGTTAAGGCATTTGCAATCTCAGATCAAAGAGGATCAAGATTGGTAGCCATAAATCGACTTCTCCTCCATAAATCTGTCCAAGCCCCTTTTAAAGCTATAAAGGGTTTGTGGCCATCACTCACCTCCTGTGGCAGCATATTCCAAAACACCAATCACACGCTATGCGTAGAAGAAGTGTTTCCTTTTATTAGTCCTAATTCTTCCCCAGCATTTTCAATGAATGCCCCCTGGTTCTAGTATTGTGAGAAAGAGAGAAAAATGTCTCTCTGTCAACATTTTACCTAATCCCCATGCATAATTTTGTAGACTTCAATCATATCCCCCCTCAGCCGCCCTCCTCTCCAAACTAAAGAGTCCCAAACGCATGCAGCCTCTCCCTCTATAGGGGAAGGTGCTCCAGTCCCTCAATCATCCTTGTTGCCCTTCTCTGCACTTTTCTATCTCCTCAATATCCTTTTTTTTGAGATGCGGCAACCAGAACTGGACTTACAGTACTCAGAGATGCGCGTCGCACTTCACTGTGCTTTATATAAGGGCATGACAATCTTTGCAGTTTTATTATCAATTCCTTTTCTAATGATCCCCAGCATAGAGTTTGCCTTTTTTTTTCACAGCTGCCATGCATTGAGTTGACATTCCCATGGAACTATCAACTAAGACGCCTAAATCCCTTTCCTGGTCTGTGACTGATAGCACTGGCCCCTGTAGCATGTATGTGAAATTTGGATTTTTTTTTTGCCCCTATGTACATCACTTTACCTTTTGCTTTTCACATTGAACTGCATTTTGCCATTTCTTAGGCCCACTCATCTAATTTATCATCAAGGTCCGCTTTGGAGCTCTTAGCAATCCTTTGTGGTTCTCACCACCCTACATAATTTGGTATCATCTGCAAACTTGGTTACACCATGCTTTCACCTGCACTCCCTACTTCCAGGTCATTTATGAATAGGTTAAAGAGCACTGGTCAAGCAAAACGGATCCTTGGGGGACAATTCACTCCCAACATCTCTCCATTGTGAGAACTTCCCATTTACACCCACTCTTTGTTTCATGTTTCTCAACCAGTTTTTAATCCATAGGAGGACTTCCCCTCTTATTCCTTCATTGCTGAGTTTTCTCAACAGTCTCTGGTGAGGAACTTTGTCAAAAGCCTTTTGGAAATCCAAGTAGACAATGTTCACCGGTTCACCCCTGTCCACATGCCTGTTTACACCCTCAAAGAACTCTAGTAAGTTTGTAAGACAGGATTTGCCTCTGCAAAAGCCATGCTGACTCTTTCTCAGCAAGTCTTGCTTTTCTACATGTTTTATAATTTTATCTTTAATGATAGATTCTACTAATTTACCAGGAACAGATGTCAAACTGACTGGCCTGTAATTTCCCGGGTCCCCCCTAGATCCTTTCTTAAAGATTGGTGTGACATTGGCCATCTTCCAGTCTTCAGGGATGGAGCCTGATTTCAGGGATAAGTTGCATATTAAAGTGAGAAGATCAGCAATTTCATGCTTGAGCTCTTTAAGAGTATTCTATATTTGTTATGTATTGTTTTATCTTTATTTATTATTTCTGTTTGTTGGAAGCTTCTCTGAGCCTGCTTTGGTGAGGGGAGAACAGGATATTGAATGAATGAATGAATGAATGAATGAATGAATGAATGAATGAATGAATGAATGAATGAATGAATGAATGAATGAATGAAAGAAAATCTAGCTCAAGTCAAGAATGTATGCAAATAGGCCTTTTTGCCCTGGTCACTGGAACTACTTAAACATCAGCTGTTGCATGGAGATTCCTCTAAATGGTTCAACTGACTCTAGCAATTAGATGGATTTAGACCCAATCCAGATTCATTGGCTAAATCTCAGGATCTGCTCTTTTTGGGGGCTTATTTCAGAGTTCAAGGAAGCAGGTCTAAGCAGTTCTTTGCAGAAGCAAGCCCAATATTATGCAATAGAGCTTGGTCCCAGGAAATTATCTTTAGGATTGTAACCTATGTCAGGAATATATACTCCAAAAGAAGCATGAAAAGTTCTGAAAGGTCTGTTTGTACTGGTATTCTTTCAATGATCTAATCAGGGCTAGGGTCTAAAATCCTCACTGTGTCACAGATCTGTTAAAAAATGATTGTAGACAGCCAGCAGACAGATTTCCTCTTAATTAATCATTTTTAAACTAGCCAATTATTAATTGAATGTGCTACCACTCAATACATTTTAATGGTACTATGGATTCACATAGTCAGCTGGTACACATGAATGACTCATGAAACGGACATGGATCAATGAGAAGACTTCCTTGCTCTGGCCATTTCATTTTTTAAAAAACCTGGTCTGTTACACTCTAGTTCTTTTCTGCTGTGATGGCACAACAAAACTGAGAGCATCCATTGCTGTTGAGAGTAAGAATATTTACAGCAAGACCCAATTCATTCAACAACACAGTTTGATTGAGATTTTAAAAACCACAACATGGTCAGATCATCTGGGTTTTCAGCTAGTGGACACAGTTTTCTGGCTATGATCCAAATCACTTCTGGACAGCCAAGCAGGGTGAGAAACCCCTTGCTTTAATTTATCACAGCAGCTCAAAGTTAGGGGATGGAAGGGAGCAGAGAAAAATGTACGTTAAATTTTCCTTCTCTCCCCGCCCCCCAAAGCAACCATTACAAAGATTGAAAGGCTTGTGATAATGTTTCAGATATATCCTCAAGAGTAATAATGTTAGTTCAGAAAAAAAAGAGAGGAAGAATCACAGAACCTCTTCCAGAAGCAATAGCCAAGCAATTGGACAAGCTCTCAGTCTGATATTTCCATGTGTAACATCTATGTTTGTTGCACTCAGAAGCTCCCCTCTGTGCATTTAACAGCTTTCCAAAGACAGACCCATAATATGAGAAATAATACACAAGCTTTAAAGATTTCAAGAATTCATTCTGTGGAGAATGAGAATATTGCAGACATGATTAGAGGGAGGGCAGGATACGTTTACACTAGGGCTTAATTGGCATTAGCCTTTCTGTTTGACAATGCATGGTCCATTACGGATCAAATTAATCATCACAAGGAAGTATCTCTGAGCTTGTGCAGAGGACCTTCACCTCTGCCCAAATACAGCCAGCCAGTCTACAAGTATCTGAAATTGCTGTTAGGAGTTGGAAATCAGCTGTTTCTCATATGCATGTGTTCATGTATTTGAAGACAGCTCATCAAAAATAAGGAGGGGAGAACTATATATTGCCTGAATTGGCAAGATGGGCAAAATGTGTTAGCTAGAGACTGGACTTGTAAAGTGAATTCATCTTTCACAATGTTCCAATACAAACCTAGACTTCTCTGTATTGATGCAAACTCTTGTCCTAATTCTAAGGTTTCTATTCCCTTCACTCTGTTCTCTTTAGGAAAGGTTTGTAACACTTCTGGGCTGTTTGAAACAATCTTATGCAATCTTATGTTGGCTGTAGCTAACATCTGTTTTGTTTTTCTAAGAAGATCAATTGCTTCTTGCAGTGCGGTTGTAGATTTTAATGTATCATCTACATAAAAACAAATGGACCTACATCTGATCCATATTGGTGCTCTAAGAGCTGCACTGTTTTTTGAGTCCATAGTTTGCAATGGCTGGTGAGCGACCATTTCCAAAAACAAGTACACATATTCTGTATTCTTGCACCTCAGACATCTGGTGTGGATTCTTGAACCATAGAAAACAGAAGAAATCTTTATGGTCTTCTCTAACCCAAAAGGAATAAAACATTTGCTAAATGTCTACTATGATTGCAATGGCTTCTTTTCTGAAACGCAAAAGTACACCGACGAGATAGTTGATTAAATCTGGTCCTGTCAGCAAAAAATGTATTTCACACTGTTGGAAGGTTTTGACAGTATCCCAGACTGTAACTTGCACTGGCTGGGGAAATGTTGACTTATCTCAGGCCATTTCCGCATGGCAGCAGAAACGGCTGAGATTCGGCGCTTCTGCAGCGCCCGACCCGAAGATTACTGGGTCCGGGTCCGTGTCTGGACGTCCTTCCGGTGAAGAGGGCGGCAGCCGGGCGCCGGGAGCGCCGGCGCCCGCCGCGATTTATTAAAGCGACATCCCACGGGCCTCGGCGTGTCGCCCGAGGAGCCTGGGGACATTGTTTCGGCCCCTGGCGCTGCGCGCCTGCTCGAAGCGGCATTGGTGGCAGAGGGGCATGTCCCCAGGCCTCAGCGGCAGCGCCGGAGGCCCAGGGACAAGGTGAGTGCCGGGTCGGGGAGGCGCCGTGAAGCTGCTGCCGTTCGCTCGGCAGCGGCTTCACGGCGGCGTATTCCAAAAAGAACGCTTCTTAGCGTTCTCGGAATACGCCGGCTGCGGGCCAGCTGGGCGGCGCGGCGGCGCTGCAGCTGCACCGCCCGTCACCCGAATGGCAGCCCTGGAGAGGCGGCGCTTACCGTCTCCAGGCCGCTGCCTTTTTTCGCCCGTCTTGGGTAGCTTGAAAACGCCTCATAGAACTGTAACCCAGTCTGGTTGGAAGGCTGTTAACATATCTCAGACTGTTCTGTTGCCCAAGCAAACTAAAATTCAGGTGCCTTGCACTTGGCCAGAACAGAGTGTAAGACCCACAGACAAATAAGTAACAGTTCAAAAACGGTTTAATAACATCGAAAGCTTAGGACTCTGACTTCTCCCATACTTGCAATGGTGGAAATGTTTGGAGATGGTTTGAAGAATTTGCAGACATCAACTCTTTCCTTAACTGCTTTTAAGGAACTCTGTGCTGCTTGTACTACTTCTGAGATCTCCCAGTGTCCTCTACTTGGACTCTGTTTCCTTAAATAAGGAAAATAGCGAGGGTGTCTCTGGGGACATGACAAAGCCTGAATTTGAAAAAAAAACCCTACTATATTGCCCTGCCAGGCCCCTCCGCTCCTCAGAAGTGAACCTGTTGGTGATCCCTGGCCCCAAAGCGATCCGGCTGGCCTCTACAAGAGCCAGTGCTTTTACAGCCCTGGCCTCTACTTGGCGGAACAGGCTCCCAGGTGAGATCAGGGTCCTGTGGGACATACAGAGTTTCCGCAGGGCCTGCAAAACGGACCTGTTCCGCCAGGCGTTTGGCCAGCTGGGGTAACATCGAATTTCACTACGAATTAACATCTGGCCTCCTATGGGCGCAAGGAAGAGAAGGAGGTGGGGGAAATAATGTCTTTTTCTGAAGCCATCAACAAATTACGGTTCTTTTAACTTTGTGTGGGTGATATGTTTTAGCTGTTAATGTTTTTAATGTATTTAATTGTTCTGAACTGCCCTGAGCCCCTTGGGGGAGGGCGGTGTATAAATTGAACAAATATATATATATTTGTTCACATTGTTCACATTTATTTATTTATTTATTTATTTATTTTTAATATATTTATATTTATTTACATACATACATACATACATACATACATACATACATACATACATATACATACATACATACATACATACATACATACACATACATACATACATACATACATACACATACACATACACACACACACATATATACATACATTATATAAATGTGAACAATTTGGATATCTGTATTCAGTGTATTTTTCCTCTTTACAAGTAGCTAATGAGCAACAGGTGAAACTTGAGGAAAGGGCAAGAATTGAAACAGTTCACCTTTCATGTGGAAGTTTGTTTTTTTCAGAGGGAATTATATGCTCAGTCGATTTTAAGTTAGTCTTGGGAAAGAGATTCAGACAGAAACAAAACAAAAATGGTGTCAAATGAAATCTGGAACTTCTTTGCAGGAAATTGCATTACAGGAACTTTTCTTCTCAAGAGTAGGTTCCTTCTAACTTTATAGTGTAGTAAAAGCAAAAGATTTTGGGTGAGATCAGCAATTGTGGCCATAGGAGCAACAGGACTAATTCTATCAATATGTCTGAAAGAAACAAACATCAACAAAATATGCTTCTTCTAACTAAATTATATAAGAATAAATAAGAATTATCTAGTGGCAGGGAACACTTATGGAAGGAAGACGGTATGGTACAGTTCAGTCTCATCTGAACTTGGAAGCTAAGCAGGGTCCTTACTTGGATAGGAGACCACCAGGAAAGACTCTGTAAAGGAAGGAAATGGCAAACCACATCTGTTTCTCCCTTGTCTTTGCTGGGATTGTCACAAGTCAGTTGTAGTAACACTGACTCCTTTACCCCATAGGAACTCCACAAATTGGATGAGTGGGCAACAATGCAACAAATGAAGTTCAGTGTTGGTAAGTGTAAGGTTATGTACATTGGAACAGTTTCAAGTATATGCTAACGGGATCTGAACTTGCTGAAACTGAGAGGGGAAAAAAGGTTTATAGAATTATGGATGAGATAGAAAAAATTGACAAAGAGCATTTTTTTCCTCTCCCACTCCCACAATACTACAGCTTGGGGACAGTCAGTGAAGTGGATGGGTGCTGGATTCAGGACAAAAAAAAGTATTACTTCAGAAAGCAAGAAATTATAATGCAAACTTCACTGCCAGAGGATGTAGTGAAAACCACAGGCATAGACTGCTTCAAAGGGGAATTAAAAATATTCATGGAGACCAGGTCCACCAGAATCTACTAGCCATGGCAACTAAAGGGAATCTCCACATTCAGAGGCAGTAAACCTCTAAATACCATTACAGAAGTCAACATCAAAGGGAGGCTTCCACAGGAACTGGTTGGCTACTGTGTGAGCTGGGATGCTGGACTCAGGATGGACCACTGGTTTGATCCAGAAGATCTCTTCAGTACCAATCCCAGAGAAAGTACTGAGCCCGAGTAAGTGAAAGGATAAGAAAAAGGTAACAGATGGTGAAGAAAAGGAAAGAAGATGAGGCAGTAGAGATGATGAAATAAAGGGTAGAATGACTATCACTGAGCTGATCACAAATCTTCTGCCTAGGTTCCCTCAAAACTCTGGGTTGTGTATGGCACAAAGCCTTGTAATACATTTAGAAAAAGGGTTCTTTTTCATGTGAAATGATAATATTACCATGTCACCCCAGAAAAGTCTGTTTGTTGGCCCTTCAGGATAATACAGAATGCTGGACTAGATTGACTACTCATCTGATCCACTAGAGCTCTTATTCTGCTTTTATGTCTCCTGTGTGGGCCTGTTATCTATAGTAGAATTTATTCTCAGTATTTATCTCCACTCTTTGACTGAGTCTTCTCCTGAAACCTAGAATTTCTACTATCCACCTCTGAAGCTCATTCTCCCTGAGTCCTCCTATACCAACATTATCAACATTATACCTTCTTTTTGACCATCATTCCATTTCAAACTTATTTTTAAAGAATCTTTTTATTCATCTCAGTTGCTAGACCTTCATTAGCCATAACATTTGCTGAGGGACGGCACCATACTGTTTGCAAAACCTAGTCCATGACAATAAGAAAATAATTTTTCTTTGAAAGCCCATTCTTAACCCACACAGCTCTGTAGGCATAAGAATTGAATTTCAAGTGTGGAGTACTTTTCTTCTTATTCCACCCTCGCTAATTTTCCAACACAGCAGGCACTCATCATAACAACTTAGCAGTGAAAGTCAAAGGATTCATCAAGATTACAGAAGACTTGGTTTGGTAATGTTCACTTCTACTTACTGTGTGTCCTTTGGCAACAACAGAAGTAGATGGGCTTTATTTGAATTCTCTGCTTCTTCCTGCAGTTAGATCTGCTGTGAACTGGGTAATGTCATAATAATTTAAGAACCCAGGCAATAGGTTACAAAAAAACCTCCAACAATATATATATATGAAATAGCCCAGCATGGAAAAGCACTTTGGATCCATTCTGGGATTAATGATTTTTTTTCAGGAGCTATCAATTACTTTCCTTAACTGGGGAGTACAGATTATAAAGAGGGATATAATTACTGGCAAATGCTGTGAGATATATAAAGACAAATAGGGGAGAGGGATGAATAGAAGCTCATGCATTTTTCTTGAGAGCCATATTTGAATGTAGTAATCTATTAACTGGGTGTTCTTGAAGTGATTATCAAAGACAATCAGCACGTGATGGATTTGGAAAGAGATTGTTTGCTTAGCTGAATGAAAGGGGCTATTGATTCACAAAGAAAAAGAATCAGCATGCTTAAATGTAGGAGCCAATGAATTAAGTTCCTCAAAGATGTCTTGGGGGGACACCATCCTACTTCCCCAAACTTAGCAAAGCACAGCATGTCAGTTCCAGCCCCAAAATTCAATAGTTTAGTAGTTATACCAGGATGTATACGCACATACACATATGATTACAAATAAAAGTGGATTTTATTTGCCCAGTGCATAGCTTGTCATGGATTGTGCACATTGCGTTGGGAATGGAATTTAGTCATTGACTCAAAGGAGGGTCTGCTAGAATTCCCTTTCTCTAATTGGCTACTCCTTCTCAGAAAGATAGTGGAACAGAAAAGGAAAGCATGTAAATCTTGTTGTTTTAGGGCACTGTGAAGGAAATTGTGTTTTTATTGTTATTATCCCTCTAGTATTCAGAGAATCAGTGAGGCATGATAGTTACAGTGTCAGGCTAGAATCTATGGCTCATTCTGCACATGCAGAATAATGCACTTTCAAACTGCTTTCAGTGCTCTTTGAAGCTGTGCGGAATGGCAAAATCCACTTGCAAACAGTTGTGAAAGTGGTTTGAAAATGCATTATTTTGCGTGTGTGGAAGGGGCCTATGAGGCACATTCTATTATCTCTGCTTGCCCATGGAACTTTGCTGGGTGATCTTGGGCAAGTCACCTGCAGGGTTGCAGTTGTGAGGATAAAATAAAGAAAAATTAAACAATGTTCTAATGTATTGTCGAAGGCTTTCACGGCTGGATTCAATTGGTTCTGGCAGAAGAAAATTTAAAAAGCATCCACAATTTAGGGTAACTTAATATGTCAGAGACTTCCTGACTGACTTAATGTCACAGGTTTCTTTAAATATCTGCCCAAACAAGTCAAGCAATTGAAATGTGGCAGAGAGGAGGGTTCTTCTGTCGGGTAGATCAGTAAACTGTCAGACTGTCTAATCCATTCTAGCTACCTATCTGTCTATACATTTATTTCACTCTTATCACTTCATCAACATTTTCAGCTTCACAGCTTTAAAATTTGCCATTGTGAATTTAACTTGTGAGCTTTACTGTTTCTGAGTAAATACTTCATTTTTACTGAGCTTGAAACATTTTCAGAAATTCTTGTTGTTAGTTGGGAAGCAATTTAAAACTGAACTTTATCCTCCAAACAGCCAAACTTATCATTTTTATGATGGCTGTACACTCTCAGGTAATGGCCTGATTAACAGCCCAATCCTTGGCATCTGTACACTGAAGTAAATCTCCTGAGTTCAATGGATTTGCTTCTTAGTAAGCATGTTTAGCACTGCAAGCTTGTCCTGATCTTGGATCACTGTGAAAGATCAGAAACTCAATCACTTTCTAATTGATTTTTGGAATCATGGACTTAGACAGACTGAGAACCCTGTAAAAATTAGAAACACTTGATTAATTATAATAGATATAACATAGGTAGGAATACCAGTTGTTTAGATGTGATCTTAAGTTTCAGAATTCAGTCTTGTTCTCAGAGGCTCAGAGTTACTAATCTTTAGCATTTGTATAGCTTTTTTTGTGTGCAAAGCTCTACATTGGGTTGCTGACATTAGGGACTGGGGAGGGGGCCACGAATTGGACTTAGAAATTGCCCTTCCAACTAGTTTAATGTCAGAAGAGCATTTATCCAAACAGAACAGGTTCTGAGAAAAAGCAGAAACAAGCACATGCTCACCTCATTCAGTCTCAAAGTCCAGTTCTGGGTAGTCAAAGAGTGGCATGTTGACCTGGAGGAAGATCAACTGCTGGACTCTCCAAGGTTCCAGTCTGGAATGAAATGGGTCAATGATGCTGGCCATCATGGATAAGGCACGCTCACTCTGGACACTCGTTGGAAAGCACAAGAGGAGCTCCAAAGCCAAGGCGGAGAGGTCTAGCGATACTGACTCCTTAATGGCCCAGTAGTTCAGCAGATTTGTCCACTGCAACTTGAAGGGCTGCAAAAGGTACTTCCTCCCTATTGCAGCCAACATCTCCTCTCTTGTGCATCTCATCCTCCCAGAGGGTTAGACTGCCCTCAAGATGAGCTCCATCTCCAGGGTGATAACAGCAGTTGCCCTGGGGGGAGCACCACCTGGAGGAGAAGGAGAAGAGAAATCGCACCAGAGTTGCTTCCAGCCTCCAAGTACTACTTGCCTGGCAACATTCCACTATGGGCATGCACTCGCTCAACACACTGGATAGGAGCACCTCTCCAGTGCACAAGATCCTTCTCAGTGATTCTACCAATATTGTGATTCTCAGACTTCTCAGTGATTCTTGCCAATATTAAACCTTCTGCTGGGCAAGAAGTTCAAGGCAGGATGCCACCACTTCTTGCATCCTTTGCCCCAGCACATGCACTACTGGAAGGAGGTCTGCACATCCTTTGCCTGGCTCAAGAAATGTGGCCAGGTGAATCTGCTCCAGCAGCTGCCTCAGCAATGAAGAGTGCCTTGCAAGGTACTTTCATGACACTACTCCAGCCAAACAGTGTGGTGACAGAAATTGGGTGTGGAGCAGATTATCTCACAAGCTAGGGAACACCACAGCCCTTCCCTTTCCCCCCACCCCTCTATTTTCTCCTATCTGATGTTATTCTCTTTTCCACAAAAATATGTCAGTAAATTTGTATATTAGCTTGCTATTTCCTGGACTTTCTTTGAAGTAGTATAATTCCCTGGTAGGTAAGTATGCACTAGTACCCCCAGAGAGCATTCTACTGCAAAGAAGGTCCAGGAAATGGTGGATTTATATACAGATATAGTGACATCTTTCTGTGGAAATGAATGTTATGGGTTTTCTGGGTTGTATAGCCATGTTCTAGTAGTATTTTCTCCTAATGTTTCCCTTGCATCTGTGGCTTGCATCTTCAGAGGATCATGAATATAGTCAGAGGAAATGATTATAGTCTCCAACTATCATGACCTGGAGATGGAAGGTGAAACTTTTTGGAACAATGGAAAGTAGCTAAAGTTTAGTCCTGACTCCTGGCAACTGTACTAGTAATAAAAGCTTCCCAAATTCCAAAGGAAGCTCTGAGCTAAAAGCTCTGAGATCTATGTGACTGGTGTCTAATTCAGTCAACTTTCAACTTTACTGAAGCTGGAAACTGAATAAAAATATTACCTTTAAGCTATTTACCTATTTAGCAACCCAGATCCCTCACTTTTAGTTGAACCTAATACAATGCTATTAAGTAGCAAACTGAAGCCCTTTAGCTGAATTGAATTTTCAAGCCCTTCCTGCTAGCCTCTATATAAAACTGCCAAATGGAAAAAAAAACTTGCTCAATAAGAGAACCCAGAAATAAAAAATCAACAATGCTACTCCACCTTACTAAGCAGAGAATCAAGCCCCACCATTCAAAAAACCCTGTAAATGTAAAAAAACCCCCTCAGGTCCACCCTGTCGACAGCAGCAGCAGCAGCAGCAGCAGCAGCAGCAGCAAGCAACTAAAACAAACAGCCATTAAAAATTAAAACAATTTTTAAAAAGTAATTGTGAACTTTGCTTCTAGGAGTTCAATTTTATGGGCCCCCAAAAGGCTTATTTTGTTTCCCTGCTTCTACACATGATGCCTGCTGGCTGAGTTCTCTCAGAACTCTCTCAACTAACTTCCCCCCCACTGCCCCCAGAAGCAAAGTTCACCAAGACTGTATGCTATTACCAGGAGGGCCTCCAGGAGCGACCTTGAAAGTCTGGTGCCTCTATTTTCAAAAAAGTGCAGGCTGCTTACACACTCAGAAATTTTCCATTGGCTACATCAGCCTGCATAGAAATTTCCCATTGGGTACAATGGTGCTAAGGCACTGCAGAGCAGAGAATCTTGGACAATTTCTTGGGGTACCTGTGGGACCATATATTTGACTAGAATTGCTTTTCTTCTTACGGTAATTATTTGTAAGAAATTTCCTAATAAATAGTAAGTACATCTGCCTAAGTATTCCAATCAAGTCATTCAGAATGAATGGCAGACTTTCACATGATAATACCTCCTGTATTTTGCTGAAAATGAAGACATCTGTCTTCTGCCAAGAGATAATGTCACAATGCAATGCCCCTGCCCCCCAAATCCTATCTTATTCATATCTTTTTTGTTATGAGGATTTCATGGTTAAGCAGACATAGTGAAATCCCTTCATCTCATCTTCTGTGGATCTTCACAATGATACAGAGATTGTCACATGTTTGTTTACTGTGTAGGATAGGTTCAGTTAACAGGCCGTCTGATGAGTTCTCAAAATGTGTATACAATCCTTGTTAAGCAGCAGCGATCTAGCATGCCAGGCTGAGCAGCACAGCATGCTAGATTTCTTCCCGCATTTCTCCTGTCCCAGCCCCTTTGGAGAGGAGAGACAGAAGGCCAGATCCTGCATGCAGGATCCTGCACTTCAGTCCTGCACATCAGCTCTGCATGCAGGATCTGTCTCCCACCTTTCAGGTTTGGCTTTTTTAACTGGAATATCTTCAGTAAGAGCCCAATAGAGCCAATGGACATCAGCTCTATTCAGCTTTACCAAGTTAAAAACACCCAAACCTGAAATTTTCCTATAGTATCTATTGGTTGCAATGCTCATGCCTGGTCCCCTCTCCTCAGCCAGCATACAAAAGGATGGCTGCACAAATAAATAATCAGAGATCTATGCTCCCAGTCTTCTCCCTCTTTCCTCTCATCTGTGGCCAGAAGTTGGCCCAGTCCCCAGAAACACTTCTTCCCATACCAAAGGCCAACAGCCAGAGGAGCCAGAAGGAGCCCCAGACCACCACCCCCACTGACCTTACAAACAAGAGGGTTCCCATTGGCCAGGACACTATGGGGAGTGGAACCCGACCATTCTTAGTGGAGTACATAACTGCATAATCCTTAAACTTATTATGTTGCAAGAGCTGAGTCCTGTTGAGCAGATGCCAAGACATTTGCTGTTGGTATAGAGCGGGCAGTGATAGACGGTCTCCTATGAGCTGAGGCACCGCAGGTGATCACCCACCTGTGGTAGTAGGTGGCCTTAACTTTGAGATGTTATATGGTGAGTGTGAGGGATTCTGCAGCCCCCTCTACCCTGTGGGGGACTCTCCCCCTGCTTCCCCACTCTTCCCAAACCCCCATCACTTGGTGACTCCTGCCCCTCTACCTTCAAGTGACTGTCAAAGTGCAAACACTGTTGGAGGACTATCTACAATGTCGACATGGGGGGGGGGAGGGAGCACCAGGATGGCTAGTGCGCAAGGGAGCCAGGACCCAGACCAAGAGACAAGAGATTACTGCTAACATTTTCCTCACTGTGGTGCTTGTCTGGGATCCCAGGGTTCAATGACCCAAACAATTATCTTGTCTGGGATCCCAGGGTTCAATGACCCAAACAATTATCTTCTTGTTGAGGATACACATGGAGAAGGAGTATATGCTATCAAAAACAGAACAGTGATAATGATATGAATGCATACACAAACTTGAGTTGTATTTTCTGTATTTGACATAACTGATTTCCACACAAAAGACTCAGATATTAGTACTATGTGTGTATGGTCCTCATAATCGGAACATATTTATTTGTTCATGGGGAGAGTGTAGGTTACAGTTTATAAACTCATATCAAGTGTAACATATACAGGAATTGCAACACATTTACAGAGTTAAGCATTTTTAGATTGTCCTTATTTCAGTGAGAAAGTAAACATGTACTTAATTTTTCCAAGTGAAATTAATGGGAGTTAAAAGTACTCAAGCCTAACTGGATTGCAACCATTGTGTAAATTAGTAATAGAGTTTGTTCCCTGTGATAGACTTGTAAAATCTTAAATTGGCTCAGAGTATTTGGATTTGTTAGCTTGTTAAACTCATGAATTACTAAGCCATATAACTCATCTACCTGCACAGATGAATTATTCCTGTGCTTGTAAAATCCATGTTGCAAAGAGAAACCAAGTAATTTTGGAGCAGCCACATTGCCAGTCAGCCATAGTACTAGGAAGATATCCAGCATAGTTTAACTTCTTCTAGTTAT
Source organism: Sphaerodactylus townsendi (assembly GCF_021028975.2). Lineage (NCBI taxonomy): Eukaryota > Metazoa > Chordata > Lepidosauria > Squamata > Sphaerodactylidae > Sphaerodactylus > Sphaerodactylus townsendi. Next base: position 90,994,661 of record NC_059429.1, on the reverse strand, counting down.
AAAACCAGATTGCTCTAATATCTTGCCCATTTAGAACATAATTTGGCATTCAAATAACATTTGCAAAATGCTTTAATATTTTGTAGTGATATCTTCAAAAAGCAATATTTATGATAAAATCATGACCTCAAGGATGTAATCCATTTTTAACTCTCGTCCCATGCACCCCAATCTTTCAATCTAATTAGATTCACATCAGCACATTATTACAGAATGCAATCATTCCTTTTCTCTAATAGCATTCATGGATAATTTTATTTCTTGTTCTCAGACTCCTACTCCTGTGGTGTAATTAGTGTCTTTGGCACCATATGATGCTCTGAATGAGTTGCAGCTGCTAATTGCTAATTGAAAAATTAGAAACTCTGTTCGAAGAAGGATCTAATTAAAATAAAATTAGATAAAATCCCTCTGAACTGGCATCTTCTTCTTTGTTTCTTTTCCTCTTGTTTCATGATTGCAAAGCCATTATACATTACATCTATCTGTTAAGTCTAAATTCATTTTTTCTCCTGCAATAATCTTTTATTATATACAAAGATGTCAGTATTTACCAAAAAGTCTCTGAAATAACTTAGCTCATCTTCTCTTGCTCTCCAAAAGTTCTTTGTGATTGATAGATAATGACTACGTTTACAGTAAAGGTGTATGTGTGTGTTTTAAATAGTGGCCTCAAGAAGTAAATATAGGACTCCACACATCATGACTCAATGAAACAGAAGTGTTGTGGATATATACACATTAAATATTTTCTACAGAGATGAATGTTAAATTGCCTATTTCAAGCAGTCAGATTTCACAGTACCAGCTGCACTTAGTTCAGGAATGGGGTTACTAAATGACCAGTTTTCTACTGGCAAGGTCAGTGTTTTATTATTCTGGCTAATTGCCAGAAAAGGGATTTTGATATAATGGAAAGAATATGCAAAAGCATGGGTTTTTAACATTTTGTACAACAGTGCTTTGTGCAACAAAATAATTGACTAAACAGCACCTTGACCTTAAAGAGGCTACCGATCTATTTTCACTTAAATTTTCAGCTGAGTGACCTCTCAATTTCCCTTTTTGCTTCCATTTCTTTCCTGATAGTTCCATGGTCACTGGAGAGAGGGAGTACCACTATAAAAAGTGCTTCATCCTGACCTTACTTTTATATTTCAGTGGGCCTTATACACAAGTGCATGTGCCTAGATGCATCAGTGAACATATGAGACTATGGTACCTTATAACAAGTCAGACCTTTGATCCACCTAGTCCAAAGTTGTCTATGCTGACTGACAGTGGATTTCAGTTCAACCACTGGTCACTCTTGCCAGCACAAATCTGTGAATCTTAAAAGTGCCTCTGAAAATCTGTCAGCTCTTTTCATTTCTACAATAAATTATTTTGGAATGAGATATAAACTAAGCACTGTATTACATATACATAGTGTTTTTAACAAGCTCATATATTATGTGATATGTATATTTTGACAAATGAAGTTCCAAATATGAGTTAAGCATTGCCCCGATTTATACAGATATTTTTCACATTTTTATGTTATTTATTTTCAAAATTTTATGTTATTATTTATTTATTTAAAATTTTTAAACATTATTATTTATTTACAAAATTTACATCCTGCCTTTCTGCCCTTATCTGGGCCAAAAAGGAGCACCCTGAAACTATACATCTGTTCCTTCAAGGAGAGTGCAATCTCATCCAAAAGGATGATTAGTAGCACTTCTGTCTTGTCAGGATTAAATATCAGTTTATTGGTCAATATCCATAGCAGTGCCCCATTTTTAATTGGAAACAATTGAAAATTCCATTGGATAGAGGGGGCACCCACTTTGGGGACCTGCTAAACCAAGCTTCACCAAACTTGATGGTTCTTCTAAGGAGAGTCACCTGCAGATATATTGCAAATTTGGTGCCTTTGCCTTAAAACAGCCCCTTCCCCCAGCCTTGAAAATATCCCCATAGACTTTAGTGGAGCTGATAATTTTCAGGTTTTGGGGAGAATAGCCAGGGTAAAATCCATTTACCAGTGACTCTATCTTTCACTGGAAACAACTGAAAACTGTAAAGCCAACAGGCAGGTGAGTGAGGGGAGAGAGGGGACCTTCTACTCACAGCTCTGTGCCTGCCCTGGCCTCCAAGGGGACTTGCAGGCTGGGGCTGTGGAGCCAAACAGGTAAGTGAGGGGAGAGAGAAGGAGGGCAGGTTTTGAAGCAGTCATTTTTTTTTTGCTCCCTTTAAATTGCTGCTTTGGAGCAGGGTGGGTGGTGGTGGTGGCAGGGATGTAGGTATAGATTTTTATGGGGGGGTTGGGGGGGCCACACCATCACCTGCCCCTAGGGCATGGCCACGCCTCCCCAAGCCCCACCCCTGGCATAGCGCTTATAAAAGCAGCTCTCCGAGGTTGGGGATGGCAGACTCCCCTGCCATGCCCTGCCCTGCCCTTCCCCTCCCCTCTCAGCCCCACCCACCTCACAGGGTGTTTGTTGTGAGGGAGCAAGGGAAAGGAGATTGTAAGCCCCTTTGAGTCTCCTACAGGAGAGAAAGGGGAATATAAATCCAAACTCTTCTTCTTCTTCTAAACTGAGGACCTCAGATTCTCCCTTTAAACCCATGCCGAAGAGGGTGGATTTAAAAGGAGAATCTGGGGAAATTTGGGGGTTGCCTGCTTTCAGGGGTGCAATTGTTAAGCTAGAAGCACCAAACTTTCAGGGTATCTTTAGGAGTCTCTCCTAATGATACCACCCAGGTTTGGTGAAGTTTGGTTCAGGGGGTCCAAAGTTATGGACCCTCAAAGGTGTAGCCCCCATCTCCTATTAGCTCCCATTGGAAACAATGGGGACCCTCAAAGGTGTAGCCCCAATCTACTATTAGCTCCCTTTGGAAACAATGGAGGATGGGGGCACCCCCTTTGGGAGTCCATAGCTTTAGACCCCCTGGACCAAACTTCACAAAACCTGGGTGGTATCAGTAAGAGACTCTCCTGATGATACCTGCCATGTTTGGTGAAGTTTGGCTCAGGGTGTCCAAAGTTATGGATCCTCAAATGTGTAGCCCCCATCTTCTATTAGTTCCCATTGGAAACAATGGAGGATGGGGGCACCCCCTTTGGGTGTCCATAATTTATGACCCCCTGAACCAAACCTCACCAATCCTGGGTAGTATCATCAGGACAGTCCCCCAAACAATCCCTGAAAGTTTGGTGTCACTAGCCCAAACAATGCGCCCCCTGCAGGTCAAACACTGAAAAAGCACTAAAATGTTTTTAAAACCCACAAATGGAGGGGCGGAGCTTCGGACATGAATGGGGGGTTCAAACCAGAGAACCCCCCCCCCTTACCTACGTCCATGGGTGGTGGTAAAAAAAATACCTTTTCAGTTTTTTTGTTTTCTTGGTCAGCTTTTGTTGAATGCATGCCCTTAATTATCATGGGTTGTCATGGAAGCAATGGGATTCTGAGTCACTCTTGATAAGACATCTTCAGCATGAATGTTAAAATCTCCTAGGACAACCATTTCAGGAGTGCTCAACATTACTTCTGCAATCACTTCTATCAGCTCAGGCAGAAGACTTTTAGACAGCAGGACGTGTGGTATCAGAATCCCAATCCTGTCTCTCAAACCAAACATTAGGTATACAGCCTGAAAACGTATAGAGTACAGTGACACCACCTTCCCACTCACCAGATTTAGGTTGATATACCCTCCCCAATATGGGTGAATTGGGGTAAGTGAATGACTTATCTAGCCAAGTCTCAAGCCCTTTCCGCACGGGCCTAATACGGCGCCCTGGGGATGGCAAAAACGTTGTCCCCAGGGAGCCGTTTGCACAGGGGGCGCAGCTGCTTCGCAGCCATGCTGCCCTCGCTCTACCCTTGCGGCGAAGCTGACGTTTTCCTACCTCGCTTCCCTCCCCCCATGTTTGGTCAACCTACCTGCTCTGCAGCCCTCCGGCGCGTAGCCGAGGCCTGGGGACACACCCCCTCTGCTCTGTGACTCCGGAGCAGTCACGCAGGGCAGAGGGGCGTGTCCCCTGGCCTCGGTGATGTGCAGGTAGGCCTCGGCGACATACAGGTAGGTCGACAGGACGACGGCGCAGCGCAGCGCCGTCGTCCCAGTAGGTTCTGGGACTGTTCATGCGAACGGTCCCAGAGGGGTTGGTTCGGCATCACGTATGCCGACCCAACCCCTACCGTGGCCGTGCGGAAACGGCCTCAGTGATACATGCCAGACCAACCTTTAATTTAGGATTAACTCCTGACCTAGAATTTAGTAGCAGTATTTTGTAGGCTGGCAGGTTGTTGATATGGTTAATAACATCACTTCATCTGGAAGAAAAGCCAGAAAAAACAACTGCATGTAGAGGACTGTTTTCCTTTCTTCTTACCTGTCTACCTTTCACTACTATAGCTTCACCTACCCTACACACATATGTATGATACACACTGATGGAGGGGTTGGGTTTTTTTTTTTTTTTGGTAAACATTATGTATTTGTTGGGGGAAACTTGCAAGGTCAAAACAGTTAGAAAGAATACTATCGTTTACGGTTTAAAAGTGACTGACAAGAATGCTGGAAAAAGTCCAACTTTGGAAGAGAGCTTTGTGGCATTCCACTTAAAATCTTTCCCCAGTCTGATAAAGTGTGACTGATAAGCTCTTGGACTGAGTCAGTGTAGCTCTCTAAATCTTTGTGTGTATGATATTGAACAGACCTCTCTTAAATTTGTTAAGATACCTTTGAATTGTACAGTATACCTTGAGAGCACACTTTGTATGACTGTCCTTGCATATGATCTTCCCTTCTTTGATTTCCCAGGCAATACAGTAAATCAACCAGCCTTCTGTGAGTAGCACACCTATTGCTTACATGAAGAATTTAAGGCTAGGCTTTAATGCATCATTGTTATATGGCAATGTCTTCAGAGATCATTCACACAATGTGTCTTACCTTCTGTCACTGTCATGACAGATATTCTGTCATAATATATATTCATGTGAAGAGAGTCCATAACAGTACCCACTGCAGCATTTTCACATGATGGAGCATGCCTAGTTGATGCAGTGTACTACCTGGTGACTGATACTACAGAGTGTAAAATGAAACAGAAACAATGAGAAAAGTAATAAGTGGACAGAATCTAACAGTGCAACCCCATCAGAGGGTAGTTGGGGCTCAGCCAGTGACAAGGCAGCTACTCCACCTCCTAGGAGGCTTGCTGTGATATAACCAGCAAGCAAAAAGCTTGGACTTCCAGTGAGCTAAAATTCCTACTCTGAAAGGTACATACTTGCAAGCTGGTGCTAGGAGCCTTTATCTTTGTAACAGTCATATATTTACAAACTACAAGCACTTCAGGAGCAAACAGATTTTTATAACAGCACAACCAATAATCCTGTAAGGTTCCCAAAAAGATCAATTATATCCAAAAGATGCTTCATTTTAGCAAACTCCAGCAAAAGAGCTGGAGTGGGATTTCAAGGAATTAAGGACTAGCTAACTTTTTTTCATTAAGTTATTGATCACTCATCAGGCAAAGCTATGGTGTTTCACCCATTTGTATCAGCCAAACACACAATATTATCATGCAGCACTAGCTATTGGTGTCAATATTTACAGCAGCGTAGATTGTTGTAAACAAGTTTGCCAAAGCCTGCATCCTTAGCCAAGGCTTTCCATTCTATCCTCTTTCGTTTTGCAAATGTGCACTTTAGCACTTTGGCTTTGCATCTATTAACAGCTTTATCTGTGCTGAATATGCAAAGTAAGCCCAGGTGGAAAACACCTGCTGTGCTATTGGAAGACTTCAGACATCAGTTTTGGAGAAATGCCTCTGTTGTTGAACTTTCTAGATAGTGTGATATAAAATGTAACCAAAGCTTTGCCTGAATGTATGTCTTCATACCAAGATTCCCCAGGAGTTCACACAAATTAGTATAGCAATGCTATTGTTTACAGTGGGGAACTGAGAATAAAAATCCTAAAGGTATGAAGAAGCCAGAAAACAATGAGAGATTTAGTGAAATTGTGCTTAATTGCTTATATTTGATCTCTTATGGTGCAAAAAAATTAATTTTGCTATCTCTTTTTTCCTCCTTTGCATTAATCTAGTCCAAAACAGAACTACTAATGACAAATCCCCCTAGCTATGGACTAGTAAAACTCAGTTCAGAAAGATGCCTTAATAAGCTCATCTGGGAATCAAGCCCTTGACATAATTGATGCATATACACGTAAAGCTGATTTGCCAGTGTTCCTCTCCATCTGTCAGACTGGCATGGTGGTTACTCACAAATAAAAACAGTCCAATTGGGTAACAAGGTGCATTCAGTGTGGTTGGAAAATGGCAGATTTTTAACGTACAATTGAGTCTGATCAGTAGAAAGGAATACAAAAAAAGTCAAGTTTCTGTTGTTCCAACCCCAGGTTTACATTCTTGGGGCACTAACCCACCTCACCAGTTATACTGACATCTGCATTTCTAACATTCTTTAATATAGGTTCTCTTTTCTCCAAGGTAGGAAATGGGGGATGGGGCACCCACTTTGGGGGTCCATAATTCACAAATTGTCCATTTATTTCCAACAATTCATAAACAGAAATTGGATTGGATTTTTCAACTGTTTGAAATATTAAGATCTTGGGGTGTTGGGAGAAGAACTGAGCAACTTGTTTTACTACAGCCATCTATAAGCCAAGCATTTGGAAATACGTGTTTCTTATTTTTTTTTCAGGTTTAGCTATTAGAAGGGAATTTCTGAAATGAAATTAACTTTGCATTTTACAAATTCATATTTGAAATAGAATATCATGTTCACATTATAAAAAATATTCTAATATTTATCCAGAAGTTTAGAGGTTATGATGATCAGGGTGGAGAATATTTCACTTGAATTTTCTCCTTCCACCATAGTTCTGAACAAGTCAGTAATTGTTTCAATATAACATATGGTGGTTAATACATTTTTATGTTGTTTTGATAAGGAAAGAAAGCCATGAATATAAAAGCAGTGAAGAAATATTCAAATGAAGTGCTAAATGAGTGAATTGCTGAGAATAAATCCAAATCCAAATTACTAAACATTTATAATAAAAAACCATGGAGACAAGGTTCCCAATCTCAAAGTATTCTAGGGTTCCCAATCTCCAGGTGGGGCTAGGAAATCTCCAGGACTTACAGCTGATCTCTGAACTGCAGAGATTAGTTCCTCTGGCTTTTTGGCAGAGTGGACTGCAAAGCATTATACCCTACTGAGGCCCCAGGCTCCATCCCCAAATCTCTAAACCTTAAAATTCACAGGGTAAATTAGACAATCAAAACTATGTCTCTTGTAATGGTTGCTGATTGAGAGCCCCATCCAAGGAGGCGGAAAATCTACCAGTGGGAGTGGCATGCACTTACATGGCACTGGACATGGCATCAGCATCCAACACCCCTGCCACCACTGCCAGCATAGTGGGGGTGGGCCAGGGGTGAAGCCAGGGAGGAGCCAATTTTAATTACCTCACCCTCAGCCATTTGCAGTGTTATTCCAGTGACTGGGAATTCAGACTTATGCCTCCCTTTTGGGTGGTGTAAGTCTATTGAGCCCATAGAGGTGTCTCAGCGGTGGAGAGGCTTTTTCACCTCTTGGACTCCCCATGCTGTCAGGAAGTCTCTTGTGGGGGGGGGGGGGTAGCCAGGATGCCCCGGGTGCATGGCTCTTGGATGGGGTGCCTGTCTGGTCCATTGGCTCACAAAATCCAAATCCAAAACTTGCCCACCACTCCCTTGTTGCTTGGCTCACTGGTCAACCTGCAAGCCAGAGGGAGTGGAGAAGCAACCAACTGCCACCACTGCAACCCAGCAACTCTCAGGATTTTAAAGGTACCCTACAAAAAGCGGGTTTTGGTGGGGGCAGCAGCAGGGGGGACCTGCCCAATGATACCCTTGCATGATACCTTAAAGTGGTACCTCGGTTGTCTGACCTTTCTGCTTCACCCTAGATTGGCTGCTGCTTTAGGAGAATATTCTGTTACCAACTGTGCAGAGTTACACACATTTAAGTCCTTTGAAGTCATTTGGTTTAGAAGGGTGTAACTCTGCTTTAAATGGCATTATCAGTGCTGAGTTTTTCTTTCTGAAACAGCAATCCATCTTTACACAGAATACAGGAGAGCCTAATAGTTCATTTCAGTGGCAAATACATAACACATAGTCCTATAATGCCTGGCTTCAGTAGAAAATAGAGAGGAATGTTTCTCCTCTTCCATTCTTCTTGTATTTTTTTAAATTGCACTGACTTTGTGTCATGTAACATCTTGGTCACTGTCTCCTAGTGACTTCTCAAGGAAGATGTGGGCAAAGAGGCTATCAATGCAATCCTGGGTGGGGAGAAGCATGAAAGGGCACTGGGTGCAGCCTTACCCTGGTGCCAGCATAAATGCCACTCAATACCGGCATTAGTAGCATCTACATGTAGGAGCTTGAGCCACTGCTCTGATGTAGGAGCTTGGACCGTTGCTAATGGGGGCATTCCTGGGGCATTCCCAGGGACAGCAATAACTGTGGCACAGCTCATTGCGCTACATGGGGACTTTTCCTTGTTGTCAGAGGAGGCTGCTTGTTTTCTTGATGGGCGTGACACTGCAAACCTCTGTCAAGGCAGAGAAGCTGCACCTGCTTTGCCACAATCCATCTAACCCTTCCCCTCAGGACTGGGCTGTAATGTGCTCTCCCTTACTTCGCTTTTCAGAAGAAAGTTTTTGTTTCTGTAGACACAAAAAATGTAAACAATGTTGATGGAGAAAGATGTAGGCTCCATTTTAAATTGGCCCTAGGCAGTGATGGGATTCAAATAATTTAAGAACTGGTTTCGGTGGTGGGATTCAAATAATTTAACAACTGGTTGTTTACAAGCACCATTTTAACAACCGGTTCTGCAGAAGTGGTGCAAACCTCCTAAATCCCACCACTGGGCCTAGGTCTATGTGTGAGGATTTTCAGACTGGGAAATTGTATTATGAACTACTAATTTTAAAATGTTCTGCATTGCTAGTCGCAGACAGCAGAAGTTTTATGTTTCAGCAGAAGGGCCAAAGCATCTAGTAACAGCTTGTTCTACCACTCATAGTTTTGATTGAAATAACTTCAGAAATGTTTGTTTGTTTGTTTGTTTGTTTACATTACTTATAGTTCACCTTTCTCCCAGTTGCTATGATAACTGGCTGGATTTAATTTCCCAGACTTCTCCCTTGATGCCAGGTAAGGCAGGAGCTCTGAACTCCCAACACAATCATAAATCACTAAATCTGATAATTTTAAGTTTAAAAATTTCCTTTGGAATAGTGGAACAATCCAATAAAAGGGATTGGGATGACGATCTGTGCAGCTAGTGAGTTGGCCTTGGGAGGACTTTGTAAATCTTTCAGTTATGGCTTGATGCAGTTGCAATCTCTTATGTTCAATTGATCATTCTGTAAAATGGAAATAATTGTGATTCATTTCAAAGTACTGTTGTGTGTGGTAAATAGAAAAAAATATATACCATGTTTTGCCCTGACCTGGATGGTCTAGGCTAACCTAATCTCAACAGCTCTCAGAAGCTAAGCAGGGTCAGGCTGGTTAATACTTGGATGCGAGACCATCAAGAAAGGTCAGTGTTGCTATACAGAGACATGTTTTGACAAACTAGCTGTCTGGTTCTTCCCTTGAAAATCCTATGGGATCACAATAAACTAGCTGCAGCCTGGTAGCACATTCTACCATCACCACTTTGCTAGTTAAAATGCAATGTTGATAAACAAAAACTACTAGCAGTAGAGATTGCATCTGGTCAAATTTGCTGCATGATATGTAGAGTCAAGATATTCAGTTCAGCGGCTACTGGTAGCAGAGGAGGTCCTGTTTATCATGTGGCCAGTTCAAGGATTCTGTATTGCCATATACGAGTTGTGCATGTTCTAGTTCGCCTCTGTGGAAAAATGTAGCAATGATAAAATACTGACTTAGAAAAACTGATAAAAATCCTTGATATCTTGCAAGCAAACTCATTACTCTTTCTTTTCTGTGTCATACAGAAAAGCAGCTTGTTTCCCACATAACATCTATATACACAGGTATAGGGAAAAGATTACATGATAGTGAAATGATATTTTTAACTATTCCCCATTTCTCCCAATTGGTGAAAAGTCCAGTAGCATGGCTGGGTTGAATTTTGTTTGGCTGAAAGAACTATCCTTTATTTATTTACAATATACAAGCAAAACAGGTGGGGAAACAATATCTCCTTAAAGCAAGCAGCAGAAGTGCTGATTCTGTATCAGAGTCCCAAAGAGAGCAATTGATTGGCTTCCCTGCTGTCTTCACGGCTGTTTGCAGTCCTGTTAAATACCAGCTCAAGAACTTCTAACACTCTGACTTTGTCTCACTCTGCACTTCACTCAAATTCAAAACTGCAACAATGCTATTTCTTGTTCCTTGTGCGAATTCAACAATGCTGTCTTCCAAAGGCAGGGGAGAGAGATTTCCAGTCATTAGCTCCCATTCAAAGAACATCAAGTAGTCATCCTTGACCATCCGAAAGATTAACAAAGAATGAAAACTAATTTCCATAATTATATTTATTGTTCATTAAATCATATTTATTGTTTATTAAAAACCTCAGGCAGGTCTGATAAAAGCAAATGAAACAAACCATGTCCATTTAAAATTGCAACACAAAGAAAGAAAAACAATAAACAGCAGTAAACTGGGGTGTAAAGACACTAATGAAGTTATCAAGTCATAAATAAACAAACTGTAATGAGTTAGCTGGAATCAGTGAGTCAAGATATTCTTAAGAAAATAAGACTATTGATATATGAAAACAGTTGTTTATTTTTGTTTCTGTTTCTATATAGATAAAAACAACTAGTCTGCACATACAGGGTTGTATCCAGCAGTTTGTCAGCAGAGGCCACTGACATCTTCCTAACTTTGTCCAACCCAGCAGTTCCTACCAAATCTAGAAAAGTTGATTCCTGGGGTCATGGGACTCATTTGAAGTAAAAGCCATGTGGTCTGATATATTGCAGTAAGGTGGCAGAAAGGAGAGAAATCTCCCTTTCACCTCTTTTGTCATCAGAGCTGTACTATTGTAACCGGAAAGAAGCAAACAATTTTGCTCCTTCACCCTCCTTATGACCATCATCATTCTGCATGAAAATCACATCACATAGGTCGTACAACCTAAGGACCAACTTTCCTTGGGTCAGAAGGGATTGAAAAAAGAGAGGAAAGCAAGGAGGATCCATATTAGATCCAGATAATTCACTGTCAATGCAAAGAAGCAAAATCCCATGAAAAGAACCAGACACGATTATGCCTATACTATTTTAAATACTTTATTTCTGCTATAACAATAAAAATACTTTATTTCTCCTATAACAGGGGTAGGGAACCTGCGGCTCTCCAGATGTTCAGGAACTACAATTCCCATCAGCCCCTACCAGCATGGCCAATTGGCCATGCTGACAGAGGCTGATGGGAATTGTAGTTCCTGAACATCTGGAGAGCCGCAGGTTCCCTACCCCTGTCCTATAACTATAGAAATGTTAAGGCAACAAGGCTCATTATTTTATTTCGTCTTATTATTACAGGGTCCTCAGCTCAAGAGAATGAGTTCTCCACTAGTTTCTCCCACTTGGGAGAACTAGAATCTATCTTTAAAACAAACTAAAAGATATAAAGTTTAAATGATAAAATTTCCACTAGTTTCCATTAGTTCTTCAAGCAGAGAACTAGCCCCAAAAATAGAAATCACAATAAATTAAAACATATCTTACCTCAGCACTAACTCTTTACAATACCAGATTACAATATTCTCACTAGTTTCCAAGAGCAATAACACAGAATGAACTGACCACTTTTTATCTAATTGGAGAAATTAGGCTGAGAGGGTTTAGCTCAGCATATTCTAGTCTCCCTTAAGAGAAGTGGTAGCAGATAACCTAAAAAAGAACAGAGAGAGTGAATGAGAGGTCAGATGCTTCTCTGAGACTTTGGCTATTTCCACACGGGCGGAATACAGCGCCCTAGGGACAGCAAAAATGCCATCCCTGGAGAGGTGTTCGCACAGCAGGCGCTGCTGCAATGCAGCAGCTCTGCTCGTGCCGCCCAAGCAGTGCGGAAACGCCACTTTTGAACCTTGCTCCATGAGTGAGGTTTTCCAAAAGTGGCGCCTTCCACTTGCTGCCGTGCGAACAACAGCAGATGGAAGGTGGTGTTTCCCTCCCGCCTTCCCCAACCGGCTTACCTGCTCCTGCTGGCTTCTATCACGTTGTGGAGGCCAGGGGACACGCCCCCCTGGCCTCCGTCTCCAGAGCCATCGCTCTAGCCAGGGGGGCATGTCCCCTAGCCTCCACAACACGAAGGGAGCCAGCAGGAGCAGGTAAGCCTGTTGGGGAAGGGGCAGCCTGTGCGAAGGCTGCGCCTTCCCCTGCGCCCCTAGCAGGACCGTGCATGCAAATGGTCCGGGGGGAGGGGGTTGCATCAGCATAAATGATGCTGATGCACCCCCTCTCACGCCTGTGTGGAAAGGGCCTTTGTCCCACTTTAATACCATTCTCAAGGTATCCTCCCCATCATACCATGGCCTCCCTTGACAAAGAAAGGTTGAAAACAATAATCCTGGCCAGATTTGTTACACAACTAGTTCTGGACTTTTATTTTATTTATTTATTTATTTATTTATTTCTCAGTCTTATAGACCGCCCAACCCCCAAAGGGCTCTGGGCGATGAACAACATAAAATAACAGTTACATAATAGACTGTAAATAATTTAAGTTAAAATGCAGCAATTAAGAACGACTAATAACAGCAATGCCCGCAACAATCCCTGTTAAACTCTCCCAGAAGGGGAGAAAAAGAGTGGGCCCATAGATGGTAATGGGCCCAAAATGTAGGAGGAGGCGGGGGCACTTATATCAGCGGCTGGACACTCCAAAGGCCCGGTGGAACAACTCTGTCTTGCAGGCCCTGCGGAACTCACCAAGATCCCGCAGGGCCCGGACAGCTGGAGGAAGAGTGTTCCACCAGGCAGGGGCCAGGGCTGTAAAAGTCCTGGCCCGCGTGGAGGCCAGCCGCATCATTGAGGGGCCAGGGACTACCAGCAAATTGGCCTCCGCTGAACGTAGAGGCCTAGTAGGGACATATGGGGTAATGTGGTCCCGTTGTTGGCTACAGAGGCATACTGGCAGAAAATGGTGCCCGGGCCAAAACCATAGTTTTCCACCCGCCCCCACACAACCCATTATGCCTGGGGTTTTTCCATAGCACCAAGGGGGCAGGGGGTGACACACCAGGTGCACACTAGTGAAGGGGTGGGGCATGATGTGGTGAGGCAGGGGGTGGGGCAGGGAGGGGTGGGGTGGGGTGGGTGCGACGCAAGGTGCACGCATGCCCTGAGTGCATTTCCCCCTTGCTCCAACCCTTGGACTGTTTATTGGGAACAATGGGAGCAATTTGAAAATTGGGTTCTGTAACTAGTTTTTATGTCTCAGGTTTTATGATTTTATTTTATTGTTTTTACTTTGTGAGTCACTTTAATTGCAAGCAGGTTGGCATGCACTTCTATCTCCACCTCAGGAAAGGACGTGGGCGGCCCTATCCTGTTTGCTGGACACAGCACTTTGAGTCCAGCAGGCAGGATGGCATGTTCCTCTGCCCCCACCTCCCCTTCCTGAGCCTGCACTTCCTGAACCTGCAGGATGGGGTCCCCATGCCTCCTCCCACCCCAAGCATCCCCATTCCACTCTTCCCACCCCAAACCACATCATTCAACCCTTCCCACACCCCAACCCTTTCCATTGAACTCTCCGCCCACCCAAAACCTTATCTTTCTCCCTCCCAGTCACACCTTCCAGCCCTCCCCCACTCAAAGCCTCATTTCCCCCTTCTAAGCTATATCTTTCAACCCTCCCCACCTCAAGCCTCCTCATTCCATGCTCCCCCCACCTCAAGACTTACAATTCCACCCAAGATTTCATCCCTTAGCCTTCCATCCCTTAGCCTCCCACCCCCATCAGCCAGGTTTGGCCCGTGGATCAACAGTTCCTACCATTTGTATAGCAAGTAAATCATATTTATGGAGGAAGAAAAAGAAGTCTTCAGATTGCACAGTGATTGTATGTTGAACTGTTACAGACTCAACTGGCATGCTGATAGTTAAGTCTGCAGATTAAAGTATGTACAAAAAAAGAGCTCTTTTGATAAACTTTGAAGAATCTTAAACTTTTAGCTTAACCCACCTCACATGGTTGTTGTCAGGATAAACAGGCTGAGAGGGAAATGATCTAACCTGCTCTGTTCTCCTCTGTGGGAAAAGGCAGGGTGTGAACAATGTAAATAAATAATAAATATAGCTGAAGATGGGAGGTAGATAAAAGATAGATTGGCGAGGAGAGAATGAGGCAGGGAAAGGTGATAAAATATGGGGGCTACCAGGAATAGGGAAAGAGAAAATATTGTGGGGGAGGAGATACAGGGATGCCTTCTCCACAAGTTGTTGAAAGTTCCCTATAATTAAAGTGGGTCTGGCCCAGTGGCCAGTACCACACAGCTCTACCTAGTTGTCCTAGGTGGGGGCTATTGGGGTGGAGGAAAAGCTGAAGATAGAGAGGTAGTTAAATATGTTGGCTGTTGGACAGGAAAGAAAGAAAGAAGCAGAGAAAGGCTAGAGACTATGGGGGCTTGCTGAAGGGGAAAGGAAATAGTGTGAGAGTGCAAAATGAGGTGTGTATCCCAAATACTTCTGGGTTCCTGCTTGCTCCTTCTAAATACATTTCATGTGCTCATGTCTTCTATTTTATGACTTCCAAATGTCACATGTGCACTGACCTTGATTCTGAACAAGGACTGCTGATCTGTACTTTCCCAAATTCCAAATAGACCAAAAGAAAAACCAGGTTCAGTGAACCAAAAATATATGGATAGCATATCCAAATTACAGAATTTTTTTTTACAAATATGCCTGATTTACATAATTCCAGTGAACTGGTTACCATCCTAATTAGGTTGTAATCCTAAGGAAATCTACTCAAGGGTAAATCCCACTGATCTTCATGGGATATAATTCTGAGTAAGCAACCTCAGAATTGAGGTGTCTGAAGAATGTTATGCAATGCATATTGAGCTTGTCTTGAAATGTATTCCACAGTATTTATTTTATGAAGTAGAGGAAGAGGACACGGTGTTAGCCAAACAAAACCACAGGGAAGAATCACTTTCTTGTCTCATTGTATTTGATCATGTGTGCACTTGGCTCTTCATCCCCGATGAGATAGAAAGCCATCTATATTTACCCTGACAGCTTGAAATGTTGGTAGCCTAGTTGAAGAATAATCACTAAAATACAGGAAAGGATTTTGGTCTGTTCAAACGTTAGGTGGGATTGCAGAAATGTAACATGGCTATTCCAAACAGTGCACATCACCAGTTTACAATGTGCATTTCCATTTTAGAGAATTCTCTTCATTTCTGGTTTTCATTCCCTCTCCACTCAGTCCTCAGCTGTGGGACCAAATGAAAACATCACGTCTCAAATTGAAATAGACCTGGCATGCATTTCAAATTGCATAAATCTATAGCAAATGAGCGCTGCAGATAGTAATGGACAAGAAGACAGTGTTCAGAACATGCTGCATGGTATTGCGATGTTGTCCCTGCAGCATTTGTGTCTTTGTCATCTGTTTCAGCTACCTTTAAACCAATGTAACGATAAAACTATATGCTGGATTTTTGTGCTGTATGACCCATAATTGGCTGACTAAACAGAATATGATGAATGTTTCTTAAAGTCCTGAACCTTGGAGAAAAAAGCCTTCGACAATACATTCGACAATACTTGGAGAAAAAAGTTGACTGGTTTGACTTCTAATCCTGAAATGGAACCATTGCATCTGATGATACATTTCCAGAGCAATTTCCATAGTCATTATTTCACTTTTTTTATTTGCATGATATAAT
Source organism: Sphaerodactylus townsendi (assembly GCF_021028975.2). Classification (NCBI taxonomy): domain Eukaryota; kingdom Metazoa; phylum Chordata; class Lepidosauria; order Squamata; family Sphaerodactylidae; genus Sphaerodactylus; species Sphaerodactylus townsendi. Next base: position 90,978,675 of record NC_059429.1, on the reverse strand, counting down.
TGATCCTTATTAGCATAGATATCTCATTTTTACTTGCAAGGTCTATCTGATTAACAGTGTCATCCAGCACTTACTTCAATGGACTTAGGAAGGTATAACTGTAGTTAGGATGACATTGGATTCAGAACTAGAAAAGTCTGGAAAAAAATTTCCCCATTCCAGAAAGCTTTACCAAATTAGGAGTAAGGGATAAACCCTTCTAGACCTGGATCTGGATTATAATGTTAGTTGGCTCTCCCTGCCAGTCCCAACCTTCCTAATGTTTGAAAATAAGGGAAAGGGAGGACTATATAGAAGAGACTAGCTTCCAGACATTATTAACTGGAAGTGACATTTCTGATGAAGCTCATGTGCTTAAGAGATGAAGCTCTTGTGCTTAAGACATTTCTGATGAAGCTCATGTGTTAAGAGAAATTCTTTCAATTCCTTTTTCCACAATTTCTCCCTGAAATTCAATAATCCATTTCTCCTCTTCTTTTTAGGAATTTGAAATAAGTTTCTAATCCATTTTGTATTGATCAAAGAAAAATTCAAAGAGAGCAAAAGAAGGAAGGTAGGTTCTGCGAAATTTCAGAATTTTGCTGTCTAAATAGAGACAGTCTTCCCAAATTTCCCTGTTTTGCTTGATCACCACCCTGTGATATGAAACATAAAATAATTTCAAGGACTGACTTTCAAAAGGATGCATTGATTTCTTTACATAGTGGTATCAAAAAGAATTCCTTTAAAAAAGAGAGAGAGAGAGAATAATCAATGTCTATATCTAAAAAAGTTAATTTTGGAAAAGGAAATTCCCATCCTCATAACAATGCTACAGATGCACCGTTTCTTATCAGGGATCTGAGGATTTCTGGTTTTTTGCACCTTCCAAATGGAAAGTTAATTTAAGCACGATGCTGACTGCTTACCTGAGCAACTTCTCATTGATTCAGCATCTTGTTTGAATTTTATGGTAGCCAAGCAAACCCCACTTCTTGTTTAACTCAGCCTTGAAATATGAGACGGGAAGAAAATCAAATCCCAAGCTTGCCATCTATGAATGATGCTCTTGAGCATGTTGGGAAGCGTCACTGTCAGTTACAGATGACTTCCTATTGAGTGAGGCCTCCGCACTGCTGATTATCACCTCAGCCTTCAGAAAGAAAAGGGCTTTTTTCTGTTCATGGGGAGAAGCTTGCCAGGTTCGGGTTCTGAAATAGCAGGAGATTTTGGGGTGGAGCCTGAAAAGAACAGGGTTTGGGGAGGGAAGATACTTCAGTGTATTGTAATGCCATACAGTTTACCTTCCCAAAGCAGCCATTTTCTCCAGGTGAACTAATCTGTCACCTGAAGTTATAATAGTTATAATAGCAAGAGATTTCCAGCCACCACCTAAAGGTTAGCAACCCTAGAAGTAGAGGCATTGATGGGTAATTGGGGGTCAATTACTCTCATTGTTTTTCAGTGTTTGGTAACATTGAGGGTATTGTTTCAACTCATAACATTTCTGAGACAAGGTGGCAGAAGCTCCCCCTCGGTGTCTTACAATTCCCTTGCATGGAGTTTATATGGAGGATGTTGTATGTGATAAATGGACAGCCCTGAAATATTCATTCTGGGTCCTGTAACACTTCCTTATTTAGGGTGCTTTCCTTGGAATATTCAGAATCACTGGAAGGACTTTCAGCAGTAATTAAACTGAATATGAATATTCAGCTGCTAGATCACATTGTACAGGGCTTGAGAGACATCCTATGGCAGCTTCCCTGTACAAATCCTAAGGACACTTTCCCAGTCCTACTGAATAGACTTGAGTCGGATTCTGAGTACACTTAATTAGGATGGCACTATGAACACACTATTGTGCCCTTGTTGCAAATGGTACCTAAATATTTAACTGGTCTTTTTGAAAAACCTGATCAGTATTTTAATTTGTAGCTAATAAGTGATATTTAAACATAGATGACTGCAACAAGAAACTGAAATGAGCATTTGCAAAATACACTATTTCATTGCTGCCCACAGTGAGAGAAATCATAGATGGTTGTCCCCCAAAATGCATGCACTGTCAAGACCCCCAACACCTCGACACCACCAGGGGTGCCCCTCCCCAGAGTCTGAGGAGCTGTTCCTCCAACCTCAGACAGGTTGTTCAGGTGCAGCTGCGCTTCAGTGCCTCATTCCCAAGGCTTACAGGTTCTGAGTTGGGCCATAGCTACATGGAAGCATCATTCTCATCATCCTTTTTATTCCCTCCCTTGAATCCGGTTTCCACTGTTACCCCTACCCCCCTGACTCTTCCCTCAGAGCCTTTAAGGGCTCTCATCCAGCCCACTTGCTCCTTCCTCTTTCTTCCTGGCCATGTTGGCCCCTGCCTCTTCCCTGTTACAGCTACAAAAGAGCAGAGGCTTTGGTTGGGAATATGGGCCCACTCCAGGATTTTTGCTGAGTGCCTGGGCTTCTGGTGTGACGTTGGACTGCAAGGGAAGAGAAGTGAGAGAGGGGAGAGAGTGAGGGGTGGCATGCAAGGGAGGGGAGGCAGGGGGCCCAGCATCTTGATATGACCCACCCACCCTAGCGGAGGGAAAGGGAAGGGAGGGAGGGGGAGGGGTGGCATGCAATGGAAGAGAAGTGAGGGAGGGAAGAGAGTGAGGGGCGACATGCAAGGGATGGGAGGGAGGGGCCAGGCACCCTAGATTCCCTGAATGCTGCAGTTACAGTTAAGAAAACCAGGCATGCATTACTCAGGAGTAAGCTTAGTACAGCAACCGTGACATACTTTGAATGGCTGCGTCGCGCCCCTCAGAGGGTTTCCTCAGAAGCTACACCCATTGCCACCAACCAAACTTACTCCCAGGTAAAGGATCATGACCAGCCAGCCTAGATGTGTGGGAGGGGTGCCTTTCCATTCCCCCCCCCCCCCGCCCCAGGAATGCAGGCACACACATCAATGACATCGCACAGTATCAGGCTGCGTGTTTGCATGAGCATGTACTGCTGGCCTCTGCAATTGATTTGCTGCTACTGTTCCTTTCCCATTTCACCACAATAAGCCACAGCAGTGCATGGCCGGGCCCCACTAGTCCCTTATATATTTGATTATTCCTCTGCAGTGGATATCAAAAAGAAGAGCACCCCTTAAGGATCGATTAAAGAATGAATAATTATTGGAACTGCATACACAACATGTAGCCAAATGGAATGAGAACAACTAAATGTGTTCTAAATACTTGGCAAGATTATACAAAAATATATCTTATCCATAGTACACATATGTTATCTTATGATAACTATTTGTGATACTAAAAATTCTGCAACATCTTGGAAAAACAGCCCGGAAACCACACAGCACCCATCTTGGAAAAAGTTCAGGCAGAAAAAGACTAGCTCCATATGAGTCTGCAATACTCTTACAATCTGTATCAGAGTTTGTGATGGGTAGGCCCCCATTTTCTGAGATAAGGTATTCTAAAACCCCTTTTTGGGGCTCCATGTGGAGACCTGACCATTTAACCCTCTGCCTGAAACCAAATCTGGCACCTTTTGGGTGCTGAGTAAAGGCATTTTATTTACCTGGACTTTTTCAGGAACTGAGCTTTTCTTTGTATTTTGCATTCTGTATTTTTCAGTTTCTCTTTCTGTTTATCATATTCTTAATCCAGCTAGTTACTTTGTATAATAGTTTTAAATTTATTATTTATGTATAATAGTTTTAAATTATTTATAAATATTATTATTTATTTAAATTATTTATAAATCCTCCATTTTAGGATATGAAATAGACTTTTATTTGCTAGCTTTTTAATATACATTTAACTTACTCTTATAGGTATTTGTCTTGGTATTATAATGAATGTAGAATGGTACTATAAAGAAGGGCCCTAAACCACCCCTCCAAAAAAAGACACAGTTGATACAAACATGTGTTAAATAAAACAAACACTAATAATTCAGAAATACAAAGAGCAGAGATCATTGCTCCACAGGAGGTCAGTCAACAAGCCGTTTTCTCATAGTCATGGGAATGATAATCTTTAATGTGATCCTTGTGCATATACTCAGAGATTGGTTGGATCTCTGGCTGTATATTGCCTTCTACAAGCAAATCCAAGTACTAAATGGCTGCAAAAATTTGCAACTCATAAGATGTTTTAAAATAATGTTTGGTGTGGTTTTACTTCCAGTAACCAATTTTAAAAGCAGTGTGTCACTTCGGTTATTCCCTAGGCTTTTTTTCAAAGTGAAGATTTTCAGACAAGCAGTGACATTCAGGAAACACATGCTATGGTGACTGAATGGATGGCATATGGGTCATTCAATACATTACAGTTTTCTCCCATCCTTCTAGCCTTTCTCAATAGTAGTCTCAAGAGTAAATAGACGTCTCTGAGAAATGAAAGTTAAAATTGGCTATATAACACAAGAAGTAAAAGGGAGCTCTACTACAGTACCCATTTACAATTTTTTAATTCATATGCTCCAAATTCCTCTGCTAAATGCATGTACTGAAGTGAACAGACATGGAAGAATAAAAAATCCTGATACTTAGTGCAGTGCTATCCTATTTTCCCATGCCTATTCTTTTTTTTCTTCCATAAGGAGAATATATATTTTGCTGAAGTGTGGGGTGTTTTTTTTTTTGCTTTATTATTATTAAGTCTGCTGCAAAACACTTGGGGAGAAACCATTTTTGCATGAGAAGCTAGCAATTCTACTCAGACTACTAAAATGAAAAGTTTGGAAGTCATTTAGAACCATCTCCAAACTCCATTTACTTTTAACATTACATCTACATATAGTCAGTTTCCATTGCATTTGGAATAAATTCCATTCAATTTCATTTCAGTAAAGCTTATTAACAGGAGTGTTTTTGGCAAGCAAAATGGTAACTCATTGCTTGGTCCTGCTGTCTTATTATTGCCCTGGCTATGACCTCCAATTTTCCAAATCAGTCACACAGGCAGCCCAATCCAGAGTCCCAGGCGGCTAGGGATAGCACTGCTGCTGTGCCGCTGCACCACCTCCAGAGCGCTTTCTGGCAGTTTGGGGAGACAGAAAAAGCAAAAAAAAAATCCTGCCATCAGAAAGCCATCCACAGGGCTTAATGGACTTATGCCACCTGAAAGTCCAAGACCCAGGTCACGGCATAACTGGTCACAAAGTCAGGGTAGAAGTTAATTAATGTCAGCTCCACCCCAGGTATGCCTACAAAATGCCCCTGCTGCACCAATGGGACCAGTGGTGGCACGGGAACAGTGACGCAGGGCCAAGCACCACATTCAGGTGTGCTGAAGGGCCACAGCATCCACCTGCTGACATGTTTACCCTTTCCACAAGGGTAAGTGCCCCAGGGAGGGCAAATCTGTTGCCATGACCTCATACTGCTTCCACAAATGGATTCTCCACCCCACCCTGGATTGAGCCATTTGCTAATGAACATTAGCTGTTCGCTCTGAAATAATTCCAAGTACTCTCCTTTGATTTTCTTTTGTGGCTGGAATGTTCTCCCAGAATGCCTCTATTGCTCTCTTTTTAAAACCCACAACTTTTCTAGAAATATGAAGCCACAGGAAGTAAAAGAATATTTTCCCCTTCTTTTCTCAAATAAGGGGACATTCGTGGAAAAAATTAAAACATATGCAATCTTTGCTTTCCTATCAAAAAAGACATATACTGATTGAACAGCATAAAATACATAATTTATAACTTAGCAGACAAAATTGTACTACTGGACTTATTTATGGAGTTTAAAAGTATAGGTGTCTTCATTTTATATAAGAAAAAAGAAAAGTATACCCATACTTGATAAAGAATTGCAAACTAATGTACCCTGTACTATCACAGCACATATATATTTAATTTTTGCCATCTCAAGGGTAGAAAAAAATAAAAGTTGAGGTAGAAAACAAATTCTGTAGCAAACAAAAGGAAGCATATTATTTGAACAAAAAACTATCTCATTTAATTTAGGTACCGGTAATACTACCAGCATGTTTGAATACTAGCTAAACTTTATAACATTGAACACACTGAACTCTTCAGTAATGTATTACCATTGTACACTTTATAGAATATTGATTGTTGCTAAAATTGTTTGCATTTAAACAACAACAAAAATCCTGAAAACCTAATATATGTTTATAGAATAAGTTTCTCAAAGTTTCTCAAAGGTTTTCCACTGGAAAAAGTAAGAAAGTCTTCAGGCTTTTTGAAAAAAATAGTTCATGGGAGTTTTTTTTCAGTGCTTCCTCAGCTTTCCATTTTTGGGGTTGGAAACACTGAAAATAATCTTCAGTGGAAAAATGTTTTTTCCTCACTGCCCTTTTTTCTTTATTATTTAGTTACCTAGCAGTCTACCAGCCCATAACTTACAATATGTTGGGACGGTGGGGGCGGGGGGCAGGTAAACTGAGTTGAACAAAGTGAACAGAATCCTAGTGGGCTACAAGCAAAGAAATTGTATTCTATACCATGCAAAACATGGGCAAAGTGATGGCTAAACAGCGCACTAGTACGAGGTACAGGAAGCGGGTATTGCAGTAGAGAATATCCTATCTCTGGTAGCCTCTGTTCCCTTTCCCTGTTATTCTCGATTGTCTATTTGGGATTGCAAAATCCTTGAAGACAGGTACTAGGTTTATTGCCTATGTAGCTTTATAAAGTTATAATGCTCTGATATTAGGTAGCAAGGTAGCAAACAATGTTAGGTAGCAAATAATGCAGCAGAAGATGAAGAAAGAAAAAAAAATCAGCCAGAAGACCAAAATGTAAGGCTCTCTACAGTGTGATCTTCAGTTTGCTGTTATAATTTCTTATGGTAAATCTATGATAAAGTGACCTAGGTTTTATGACTGTGATGATGATTGTGCCACAGCAAAGACATACTGCAGGAGTCAAGCTTGGTTACCCACATAATACATGTCAAGTTGTCTTTTAAAGGTCTGTCACTCAGTGCTTCACTCACACAAATCAATACCTAAAATCCACTATGGAAACCACCTAAGCAGAACTGTGTCCTTTCCAGTGACCCTGAAACAACACCAGACTAGCAGGAAGAAAATGACTTAGGATGTGTTTCCCCCCACCCTTTAAATCAATCATTTTTTCTCTTCATCTCCCTCATTTTCTGCACAGACATATCCCAGTTCATTATCTTTCCTTTCTGTCTGAGGGAACACAAAGCTGCTGGGCAGGGGTTGTCTCCCCTTACGGAATTTGATTTCTGCTTCTTGGCCAGTCAATTGAGATCAATTTCTTCATTGGGGACTGAACACATCACATCCATGAGACATTCAGTGGCTGTCAATAGGAATAAGATATTCCTCCCTGAAAATGGAGGAGAGGAAATACGAGTTCTGTGGCACAAAGGCAGTGACAAAAAATAAGCATGGTGTCTCAAAGGTCACAAAAGTCATGTTTCCTGGAAAAAAATTAACAGTCTCAATCACATGAAAGCCAGAAACAACAGAAGAGTGGTGGGTAACATGTACTAAATAAAACAGCAATGTCCTGAAAGCCCCTCACTATAGTCAATCTTAGGCTGATTCCGCATGGGCCAAAAACAGCAGTGTGAAAATGGTGTGAAAATGGTGTAAAAGGGTTTAAAATGATGTAAAAGGGTTTATACTGTTTTCACACCATTTTCACACCGCTGTTTTTTGGCCCATGTGGAATCAGCCTCTCAGAGAGAGTAAAAGCAATATGTAAAATTCCATATAAGAAAAATGGTTATGAATCCTACACCCACACATCCACAAAACAAATCAATGTTAATGGAATTGAGGCTACAGTTGCCACTGTTAAAATCTAGTCAAATATATTGCTTATAATGAAGTCCCAGTCAGTAAGAATTAATTCAGCTTTTGGGAATCCATTTTTACTTAGCATTAAAACTAACATCTCCCCCCCCCCCAATGATACTCACCTAATGTATTAGAAACACCACCATTTGTTAGGATCTTACAGTCACAAAGTTTCTTGGTTTGAATAAATTCTACTCAAAATAGATCTTCCATACTTCCCCTGTATTGCCTTTAATTCAGAGAAAGGTGCTCAGTTCAGAAGGGAGTTAAATCCCATGTAAAAGTCCTCTTGAAGGATATATTTGGTTTCCTAAGCATCCTGGACCCACCTAGCCCAACAGCCCAACAAACTTGAGCAGCATGCCAATGTCCTGGGCAAGAATCCAGAGTTTAAGCATCATAATGCCCCAAAACAGTGCAAGTGCAAATAAGAAAACCAGACAATAAATGAAGTAAATATTTGTAGAACAAAAGAATCTCCATCAGAAATAGTGAAATAAAACAATTTTTGCAAATATTTGGGAGATAATTGTATCATTAGTTCATCTTTTCTAAAAATGCTTGAACTACAGAAGGATACATCTATAACTTTTAAATAGAGTGCCAGTTGGGGAATGAATACATTATTTGATCAAATATGCCAACTGTCAGTATCATCTCAACCAGCTTAATGTGGAAGGCGAATTGATCACTTTATGAGATCACCCAGCAATGTAAATGTGTGTGCGTGTGTTTATTTATTGAGGTCATAGTCTTGCAACTTCTGTTTTCATCTGGGAAAAGTTTGCCAGATTCTGCATTAAAGGGTCTTTTGAAAATATAAGCTTCTAGAACTTGATATTATTCTTTTTCATAATTATAATGACATAGGAATTAATGTTTTGAACCAGTCACCTTCCATATTACAGCTCATTCTCTAAGCTACTAAATAAAGGCATAATTTCTTCCAAACATGGTTTTTATTACTGCATTTTGGGGGTTGTTTCATGAGGTTTTATAGTATACATTTGGAGTTTTGGGAAGCTTTTGAAATATTTTGAATTAATTTATATAAACTACCATATGGAAACTACCAAGGTACATAAATAATTTGTCATCTTCTTAGGAATTGTTGGCATACCAAGAGCTCATTCAATGCATATATATATATATATATATATATATATATATATATATATATATATATATATATATATATATATATATATATATATAAGATATATATGATATATAAGATATATAAGATATATATATATCTTTAAAAATGCAGCCAATGTTCAAAAGTGCCCTTGGATTATGGCTATCAAGTCATTCATTTTCAGTAAATATGTTAGAAATTTGTAAATTGCACCATGCTATTATAAAAAGTGGAATCAAATTATTAGCCCCACCAAGCAAATGATGTCAGCATAGAACAGCCACTACAAGGTCCTTTGTCTTGTTACCATTGCCTAAGGATTTTAGACCTGCCAATCTGTAACAGAAAATAATAACTTTATACAACATGATTCATGGAGTTTATTACAGGGAATACTTGATTCTACCTGCATCTTACAGTTCTATATAAATGCTCATATTTCATTCTAGTGGTAGGACAGGAGAAATACTTTGTAGTTACTGAAGCTCTTCAGATACCACTTTGCAATGAGTAGTCTGTGAATTCCATATACGTCCTGTTATGGCCTTAACAGGGGCAAGGGTTTTATTAAAGGGATTCTCCACCAGCTGCTAAAAGTATAACAGCACACATAGGATTTTATGAGTAGCAAAGGGGAATGAGCTCTCACGTTGGAAGCGAGAGGGGCCAGGAGGAGATCTTTTAGACTGTATAATACAGGGAAGGAATTCTGGCAATGGATATTCCACAGAGAAGCAAGAGTCCAAATTGAGTTTAAAATATTTATATAAATTTGGTTCAAAAATACATACACACAGTAAGACACAAGAGCAGATACATTCAAGTTCCTGGTATATAAAAAAGGTTTTAAAGATAGATTAGATGGTAGAAATGGAGGGGGGTTTTCAGGGTAATACGTTACCTAAATTCAGCTGAAGAAGATCTTGTAGAAGGCAAGAATTCAAATGACCAGCATCTGAATCCAGGCAAAGGACAATATCGTGTCTCAAACTGACCAGACCAAGGAAGGTACAGGCTAGTAAGAGCCCATGTGTTGGGGTGAACTAAACTTTTATACCCTTTTGCCCAGGTGGGGCGGGAACAAGTGAGTTTTAAGTTTCATTTTTCTAAATTCTCTGGAACTTCCCATGCTGGGCTTGGGGGTGCTGAGGTAATTAGTCAGCTCATCTACTGCTAAACCCGGGACAATGGGGCCAAAATTGCTTTGTTAAGCTAAACGAGGAAATGCTGAAAGACTTCCATGCAGATTAACTCTTGAGAGTCACTGCCCAGGATATTCAGATTTAGCTGAGACATTTAGATCAGGATAAGGTGAGTGGTTTAGGAGTCATAACAAAGGCAGAGGAGATGCAGGAAGCAACCCTTTGTTGCTAGAAGAGATAGTGAAATTCAGCAACTGATGCTAAAGTGGCTTTCCATATTCTTTGTTTTAACAGTATCTTTGCAAGGTGTGGTAATCAAGATCATGCCCACAAACAAAATGAGACCTCCAGGTTATGCTGGAGTAACTCATTATCTTAACTCAGCTTTTGTTAAAGTAGTTTTGACCTTTTGGCTGTGGTCTGCCTTCAGCTTGGACACTCTGCTAACCACACAAAAATATGAGAGGTGGCTTCTGCCTATGTAGTTTAACAGGAAAATATTATGAAATAATATATATATTATAGGATTGGTCAGAGGGCTTACAGTCACTTGCAGAAGAGTTCATGCTTGTCAACTAATAATATAATAGAGCAGAACTGCCTGGCTTAGGGTGTCAACAGAGGTAGATCATTGCAAACAACTTTACAATCAATCAATCAATCAACCAGTCAATCTTTATTGCATTAGCAAAAACACCATAGCAACAATACAAAAGAAGGTGAAAATTCTATCAAAATAATTTAAAATATATTTTAATTAGACATTTTATACAGAGTATTCTCTCTCTCTCTCTCTCTCTCTCTCTCTCTCTCTCTCTCTCTCTCTCTCTTCATATATATATGAAAAGACCATACATGAAAAGTGGCAAGATGGGTGGCAGTAAATCTTGCCATTTGGAAAGTAATGAATTTGTCCCTATCTGCTAGTAATATAATTAATTTTTCCTAATCTGTCCTTCCTGGGAAGCATGATATTATGGTCTGCAAATAAACTATTATGTTGAATCTAATATCTTGGACATCAGAAGGTAATGTGATAGATCCTCAATAGACTTTTGCACAGAGGAGCAGACCCTTTTCCTATATGAGATCCTATTAAAACAACCATGCAAGACTGTGAGAGGTAAAATACCTGAACATCTCCTGGTGATAGCCTTTCTGCACTCGTAGTTTCTAAACTGGTAGAGTACGCTCAACGAGTCAGGAGAGAGGGAGATAGCTGTCTATAAAGTACAGATATTCTCAAGTTGCCTGCAAGACCTACATCACTTTGAGCACTCTGGTCTAACAACTATACGTTCACTCAGCTACATGCAGCTTTAGAATCAAGATGTATTTGCTTCATATCAGTTTTCAATTGGATACTGTCAGGTAAATGTACTTAAACTCCCACAGTTACTATTTTCAGTATTAGAAGAAATAAGTGAGAGATTTCAGTAATGGACAAAACAGCCCTTTGTCATTTACAAAAGAACATTTCTATCTGTTACATTTGCTAGATCAGACTAAGTTGGCCCATACCTAAAGGGAAGCCCACAGGAGGTTAGTCCCCCAACCAATCCTTTGACCTTCTCAGCAAGTATTGTGCTGATCCATGTTGCCACTACCCCATGCCCAATAGCACAAAGAAACCAGAAAGTTCAAAATGTTAATTCCAAAAGCAGGGCTTCCTCCCTGTATGGTGTTCAATGGTTATCCTCCTCCTGTGATTCTTGACACTTTATCTGGCTTGGGCCAGAAAAGAAATTAGCAGTACCCTCAGTCAAGCTTTAGGCTTCTCTCTCCTGATGCAGGCTAGACTGACTCAGGAGAAAGAGTTTTAACTAACTTTCTTAACCCCAACTCAAGTAACATCCTGGCAAGCCTTTCTTTACAATATCTTCTAAAAGGTAAATTCTCATATGCAATTTGTCCCTGATTAGGAATGCCAGCATCCAGAGGGATCCCTCCTAGCAACCAATGGAAGCTTTTGGGAGGCAGATGAAGGGGGAAGAAATCCATGCCTGGCATCATCACATCTCCTCTGGTATAACACAGATGCACCATCATCACACCAGGGGAATACTCTAGTTATAGAGCATCCCCCTGTCATGCCAGAAGTGACGTCATTGAGCAGGGATGCAGATTGCTCCTTGCCTTTCTGCTGGCCTGCTCCACCCACTGATCAGTAAGTGTCTGCAGGCAGCAGAAGGGATCAGCAGACAATTGTCTGCCATTAGTGGGCACTTGAAAACCCTTGGTTGGGTCCATCACAAAACTGCAAAGAAATCAGCAGTTCCCTCTAGGCATTATCTCTCCTGTTGCAGGCCAGGAGAATACTGATTGATGAAGTAGGGTTCTTGCAGTTAGTAATATGTGACCAAATTTACTAACTGTCCATGCTCTATGACCAAATTCTCCCTAGACCCTTAGGCTAGCCCAATAACAGCGCCCTAGGGACAGTAAAAACACCATCCCTGGGGCACTGTTTGCACAGCAGGCACTGCTGCATCACAGCAGTGCCTTGCTCATGCTGCCCAAGCAGCGTGAAAATGCTACTTTTGAACCTCACTCGGGGAGGTATTTCAAAAGCAGTATCTTCCACCCGCTGTGTGCGAACGGCAGTGGGTGGAAGGCAGCGTTGTCCCCTTGCTGGTCCCAAACGCCTCCTTACCTCCTCCTGGCTTCTGTCGCTCTGTGGAGGCCAGGGGACATGCCTCCTGGCCTCCATCCCTGCAGCCGTCGCTCTGGCCATGGGGGTATGTCTCCTGGCCTCCACAGAGTGGCAGAAGCCAGGAGGAGGTGTGGAAGCATTTGGGATGCTGCGCAGCCATGCGGAGTCTGCTCCACCACCTTTGGGGTGCCCCTGTTTCCATTGGGAGCTAATAGGAGATGGGGGCTACACCTTTGAGGGTCCAAAGTTATGGACCCTGAACCAAACTTCACCAAATCTGGGTGGTATCATCAGGAGAGTCTCCTAAAGATATCCTGAACGTTTGGTCTTGCAACGTCTATTTGTTTGGTTCTTGGTGCTGCTAGATTAACAATTGTACCCATGATAGCAGGCACACTCCAAATTTCCCCAGATTCTCCTTTTAAATCCATCCCCTTCGGCATGGACTTAAAGGGAGAATGTGAGGTCCACAGTTTAAACATTGAAAGTGATGTTGTTCAGGGTGGGGGAGAATCCACACCAAAACAGCATCATTTTCAGTGTTGTTTTAACTGGGAACCCCAGACTCTTTAAGGTGGATTTAAAAGAAGAATCTGGATTCCCTAGTTTAAACACCATTGAAAGTGATGCTGTTTGGAGGTGGATTCCACTGGAGGTGTTGTGCTGACACTTGTTGGGTAAATGTTTTGCTGGGGATGATTTGTGAGAGATTTACATGCTTAATACCAACTTGCACTGGCTTGGAGCTGTTTCTCAGGCTAATAACCTACCTCATAGAGTTGGTGTGAGGACAAAATTAGGAGAGTTGGTGGGGAGAGAGCCATGTATGGTTTGCTGGGGGTGGGAGGTGTTTTTTTTTTTTTTCATAATTAAATTTTTATTAAGTTTTGAATGGTACATTTATGATCAACAATCCGTATAGTTACAATTAGTATGGATATATAGTAAACAAAACAGAACAGATGTGTCATAATAAACATGAATTGTCATAAAAAGCTAATAGCGTTCTCCTTTATCTGGTAGCCTTTATCTTGGGTGTATATCTACCCTTCTTTAGCCTGTGTTTTAGGAGGTGTTTTGTGAGCTGGTGCAAAAATCATTGTTTGGTCGTGGTGGGGGAGGGTTGCCGCCCATATGGGGGGGGGGCGTCAAACTCAGGGTTTTCCCCAGGCTCCAGTTTGCCTAGATACGCCTCTGATTGTCAATCACTCTTACCTATTATGATCAGCCAGCCCAATCCCTGCCAAAACTAGTTATGGCCTACACAATCACTAACATCATGAATACACAATCACTAACATCATGAAGTCGATGAAAAAGAGTGCCAGTTAAGGGGAACCCTAAAAATTCCTGCTTGATCCCATAATGATGACCAGCTAATCTCATCCTGCCCAAAGGGAGAGTGAGTGGGCAGCAGCTAGCAGTAAATGTCTGTGCAGAGAAGCCACAACTAGCATGTAACTGGAAAAGCTGCTCCTACCTGTTGGCTGCCTAGAATTTCCTCCAACCAATAGGGGTTCATGCCTCTTTGAATTCAATAGTCTTGGTGGGCAAACTATTCCCCCGTATTATTAACAGGAATTCTACTAGGGTAAGGAATTCACTCACTAACCCACATTTGGTTGAGAAGCTAAAGGGCACAGAATGTGGCTGTTGAACAGCGCCCCATTTGCATAGCTCCAAGGCAAAGAATTACCCTTTCAGTTCTTCATTCATGAGGTAGGGCTCTGTGTAGCTTCAAGACAGAGCTTTCAGTTCTTCATTTGAGATATAGTACTCTGTCAGGAATCAAATCCTGGTTGAGAAATATCAGCTCACATTGGCATTACACTTTTTGGATCAATTCCTGGTGTTCTTACATTACCTGATTCTGAACTATTGCTGATGATGAAATTTTGGAAAATCCCTATTGAAAAATTCTGCATTATTTGACAACTTATGCAAGTAGAAGGGGACATTTTTGGTATAAGTTTGTATTTCCCCTCCATTAATTTGAGATTGTATGCATTTTTTTTCATTGAAGTGGTGTACTGTATAAGTAGAATAAAGATTTGTGAGGGTCAAAACATGGAACTCAAAACAAAGCCCAGCATCCTTCAGAGGTGGACTTCCACATGATCTTGCAGTACTGAGATTCTACTATCAGTAAGAGAAAAAAATACCATCCTTACAAATAGTAAGAGATCAAGTTCTTAAAAGCTTGTTTTTGAGGAACCCTTTTTTTAGTTCAGATTGTGAAATCCACTGTTCTTGAACACCTCTTATCCAAGCCTTATTTTTTTTTTACACACCAGGAAACCATCATGTTTATTGGTTTGACCTCCAGGAAAACTCTACCATTAGGCTGAGCAAAATCTTTGTTCCTGTAGTCAATGTTGATTCTTAGCTTTGAGCATAGACTCCTAAAGGAGGGAATCTTTGATGTGAATTTTTTTCCTATAATCATGATGCTTAATATGAACATAATGTTTAATGTGTATCCTTTGAAAATTAATGTATTTGTTCTTTTAAAGGTCTTATGCAGTACAACTCATAAAACAAAGCAACATTGGATCAATTAGTGATACTGAACGAAGAATATCTTTGAAATCATCTCTGATATTTTTGAGCAATTTATTGATCTTTTCCTAAATCATGTTTGGTTGGAATAGACCTCTACATCAAATGACATAGTCAATGGAGCAGCACTAGTGTACACTAGATGAGTTTGTAGAGTAATCAGAGGTCATCCCAGGTGACTGCTTGCACAAGTACCAACTATCTTATTAACTGCAGAAATGGAAGAAGACAAGTCAATACTTGCAGTTCTGACTTAAGATCATGAGGTTTAGAAGAGATCAACCATGTTGATTAGATGGTGCATTCTTTTTCTCTAATTGCATTTGCAGTATTGTTTTCTGAATTTAAAAATAAATGCTCATAAAGGTAATTTTCTTTGAAAGTTTTTGTTTCCAACATAGTAGAGCACAGAAGGAAATTACTGGAGCCTATGGGGTGAAAGGAAACTGATTAAATTGTTTTTGGCAGATATGGCAGCAAATGATGACAACTAATTTTACATCTGCAACTTAATTTTTTCGCTGATAAGAGAGAAAGGAAGGAGCAATTTGGAGCAGCTATTTCTCCACACGGTTCCCAGAACCTTGGGAATGGATTTTCATGTGGTCAGAAGAGGCTGCTTGGAGGAAGGAAAGTGAGAAGATTTGATATCCTTGAATGGATCCAACCCATTATTTTCACCAGCCACTTGCTGCAACTTTATCTTTACACTGAGTCGCAAACATATATCTCACTGTACACTGCCAATTCTAGGACATCTGGCAGAACATTTTTAGACTATGGAATCCTAAACAGAGAAATCAATGGGTTTAGAGGGATGCAACTCTGCTTATTCCTGCTCTGAGTGTATCCCACATTGTGACACCTCACTAGGGACTAGAGACAGGAAATGGAAACTGGGACATTTACCTTTGTTCTTGTATGTTATGTGTTTCCATCCACTTTATGAGTGCTCACATCATGCACTCAAAGAAGCCCTTCTACCTCCCTACCTTCTATAGTGAAATCTGAGTCTATGAGACAAAAGAAGTTAACTTTTGTTCATCAGCATAGCTCCTTTGTCTCATCCAGATATATTAAGGCAGAATATTTGAAAGCCGAGTAAAAGAAAAATTCACCCTCTTAAAGTCAATGAGCTGTGCCCATGAGGTTCATA
Source organism: Sphaerodactylus townsendi (assembly GCF_021028975.2). Lineage (NCBI taxonomy): Eukaryota > Metazoa > Chordata > Lepidosauria > Squamata > Sphaerodactylidae > Sphaerodactylus > Sphaerodactylus townsendi. The sequence goes on along the minus strand of NC_059429.1, from coordinate 90,962,246 downwards.
TTTTACCAGGGAGACGGTTATATTCTGCTTTGTTTGTTTCAAGCAGTCTATTACTAAACAGGTTGTGGTAGTTGACTGCATTTCCAAAGAAGGGGCCATTAATTTATTAGTTATTCGTATGCATTATTTATCTGATGAATTACCAATCCTGACCTGCTCAGACAAGCAATGTCTCCTGGAGATAAAAATGCTGCCGAAAGGACTTGGCTCTTGTGCCAAAGCCAAAACGCTGAAAATCAATTTTAATCCTTTTTCATTAAGGTCCTTGTGAGCCAGTGCTTTTCAGATTATGGCTTTGCTTTATGGGAGGTCTCCAAGAAATCTATAAATTAGATTGCTCTGGCCACTAAGATTCAGCTCTAGGTAGAACATTTGCTGTTTATAAGTGTATCTTAATAACTTGATTTGGGTCATTGCAACATTAAAAGGTCATATTTTATCGAAAATGGTGCTTTTGTGAAAATGTCACCTTACAGCACCCGTGTTGAGATAACAATTTGCTGGTACATTTACTTTCCCATTGTCATTTGGTCTGAACTTTAAAGCAACTCTCTTCCCAGTACAATCTGCTCTATGTGGCTTTGAAATGCCCTGCAGGATTGTTTCCAATGCCATTGCCAACAAATATGTTGGTTCAATAACTTGCCTGCTATGGGAACTCTCATGTGGCAAATGCTATTCATGTGGCAAATACTATGTTGCTGAATATGCCAGATACATCCTGGTACAAAAAAATACTTCTTGTGCTGAACAACAGTACAAAAACCAAAGACCTTTTCAGCAGGCAACAAATCAAGTACAACCATATAGTGGGCCAATTCAGAGTGGAAAAAAAATCTCTGGCATATTCCGCACGGGCCAAAAACAGCGGTGTGAAAAGAGTGTGAAAATGGTGTAAACCCTTTTACACTGACCCCTTCCGCACACGCAAAATAATGCGTTTTCAAACCACGTTCACAACTGTTTGCAAGTGGGATTTTGCTGTTCCGCACAGCTTCAAAGAGCACTGAAAGCAGTTTGAAAGTGCATTATTCTGCATGTGCGGAATGAGCCACTGTTTTAAATCCTTTTACACCATTTTCACACTGTTTTCACACCGCTGTTTTTGGCCCATGCGGAATCCACCTCTGATTGTGAGTTAAACTAGATTTTGGAAGTATATTTGTGGCAAGTATCTTCTTCGTTGAACACAACTCATACAAATGTAATTCCATTCATCCATGGTGTTATAGCATATCTCTCTCTGTCTCTCTCTCGCGCGCACTCTCTCGTGCTCGCTCACTCGCTGGCAGATTCCGCATGGGCCAAAAACAGTGGTGTGAAAACAGAGTGAAAACAGTGGCTCATTCCGCACATGCAGAATAATGCACTTTCAAACTGCTTTCAGTGCTCTTTGAAGCTGTGCGGAATAGCAAAACCCACTTGCAAACAGTTGTGAAAGTGGTTTGAAAACGCATTATTTTGCATATGCGGAAGGGGCCAGTGTAAAAGGGTTTAAAATGGTGTAAAAGGATTTACTCCATTTTCACACCTTTTTCACACTGCTGTTTTTGGCCCATGCAGAATCAGCCTCTCTCTCTTTCTCTCTTTTCCTTATACAGGTTTGTCCATTCCTGAATTCTTCAGCGCTGTACTGATCTTCAGCTGGTTACATTACTAGAATTGAATTACACCTTCTTCTACTCTGATAAATGATTGTAGAACCCATTTTTGGTAATCAAAAAAGTGATTGAATGGGACATGAAATGCATTGATATGAGTGAATGGGACATGAAATGCATTAAGTAAAAAAATGCATAGTAATGGTATGCTTTTCATAATGGATCCTAATTTGACTCAACTAGTTTCCAGCACATCAAACTGCAATGAACTATTTTCATGTACTACTGTCATTGGGTTTTTCATCTTCTAGCTCAGGGGTAGGGAACCTGCGGCTCTCCAGATGTTCAGGAACTACAATTCCCATCAGCCCCTTTCAGCATGGCCAATTGGATGAAGAGCCGCAGGTTCTCTACCCCTGTTCTAGCTGATTACACATGTATGTATTATGGAGAGCCGCAGGTTCCCTACCCCTGTTCTAGCTGATTACACATGTATGTATTATCCATAATATAAATATAAACCATAGAATCACAAAGTTGGAAGAGATGCCAAGGGCCATCAAGTCCAACCCCCTGCAATGGAATAACACACAATCAAAGCACTCTTGACATATGTGCATCCAGCCTCTGTTTAAAAACCTCCAAAGGAGACTCCACAACTCACTGAGGCAGTGAATTCCTCTGTCAAACAGCCCAGATGGTCAGGAAGTTCTTCCTAGTGTTTAGGTTTCTCTTTTCCTGGATTCTCTTTTCCTGTACCTTGAATGCCTTACTTTGTGTCCTAATCTCTGAGGCTGCAGAAAACAAGCTTGCTTCCTCTTTGACATGGCACCCCTTCAGATATTTAAACATAGCTATCATGACCCCCCTTAACCTTCGTTTGTCCCTGGATGTCCCCACTCTATCTACGCCACTGCATTAGCCCTCTTCCAGCCCACTGGGACTTCTCCCATTCTCCAGGAGTTCTCAAAGATTATAGCAAGTGTTCTGAGATTACTTCTGCCAGTTCTTTTAATACCCTGGGATGTAGCTCATCAGGCCCTGGAGATTTGAATTTATTTAAACTACCAGGTATTTCTGCACTACCTCTTTATTTATTTTGTGCTGAATTTCTGCTACTGTATCTTTTCTCCTGGATGAGCACTGTTTCCTTTTTGGGAAAAGACTGAGGCAAAGAAGGTGTTGAGTAGTTCTGCCTTTTCTCCATCCCCTGTTAGTATTTTGTCATCTTCACCGTGCAGTGACTCCATCCAATCATTTGTCTTCCTTTTGCTACGGACATAACCAAAAAAGCCTTTTTTGTTGTTTTTATTGTCTTTGGCAAGCCTCAGCTCATTGTGAGCTTTAGCTTTTCTGACTGTCTCCCTACACATCCTGCTTATTTGTTTGAGTTTCTCTTTGGTGATTTCCCCCCTTTTCCATTTCTTGTACATGCCCTTTTTTAAATCTTAGCTCAATTGAAAGTTCTTTAGACAGCCATCCTGGTTTCCTGAGACACCTCCCATTTTTGCTCCTCATTGGAACTGTTTGAAATCACTTTTAAGAAAGTCCCAGCCATCATCCACTACTTTCTCTTTTAGCATTTTTTACCATGGGATCGCACCCAGTAGATTCCTAAGCTTACTGAAATCTGCTTTCTTAAAGTCCAGAATGTGTGTATGACTATGCTTAACATCCCCGTTCCACTGTATAACAAACTCCAGGAGAGCATGATCACTTCTACCTAAGGATCCTACCACTTCCACTCCACTAATCAGGTCATCATTATTGGCTAGGAGCAGTTCTAAAATAGCCGTTCCCCTTGTTGCTTCTTCCACCTTCTGGACCATGAAATTGTCTGCAAGGCAAGTGAGAAATTTGTTGGACCTGATTGCCATGGAAGAGTTTGACACCCAGAAAATATCCTGATAATTGAAATCTCCCATTACTATTATTTCTCTTCTTTGTGCAAGTTTGGTCATCTGTTCCAAGAATGCATTATTCATCTCCTCCGACTGGCCTATTGTAGACCCCCACAATGAGATAAGTGCTGTTTCTCTCACCCTTAATTTTTACCCAAATGCTCTCATCCTGGCTTGCAGGATCTAAGTCATGGACCTGCTCACAGCTGTAATAATATTTTACGTATAATGCTACTCATCCTCCTTTCCGATTTGATCAGTTTCTCTGAAATAGGTTATACCCTTCAATTATTATGTTCCAATCATGAGACTCATCCCACCAGGTTTCAGTGATGCCTATATTATCATATTTGTGTTGCTGTGTTAAAAGTTAGAGTTCATCTTGTTTATTTCCCATACTCTGTGCATTGGTGTAGAGACACTGAAGACCATGGTGCATTTCCTCTGGCTGCTTCTTTAAGGGTTTTTTCCCTCCCACTGTTGCCTTCTTGACCTATTCGCTCAGTTCTCTCTATAACCTTTGGACTACCATCACTATCATTTGTTGAACTATCTGTTTGAATACTGTCTCCCTCCCCCACATAACTCAGTTTAATCAGGTTTGTGAGCCTCCTGGTAAAGATCCTCAAAATCCCTTCAAAATCCCTCAAAATCAATTAATGTTTCTTATCAAGCTTACACGCATTATTACTTTCTAAACATATCATGATATGTATATCATATGTATACATATCATGTATACATTAGTAAACATACAAAATGTGGGATCTGGCATATTTATGAAAAATTAAAAATATATGGCTCATTCCGCACATGCAGAATAATGCACTTTCAAACTGCTTTCAGTGCTCTTTGAAGCTGTGCGGAATGGCAAAATTCACTTGCAAACAGTTGTGGAAGTGGTTTGAAAATGCATTATTTTGCGTGTGCAGAAGGGACCTATGCTTGAAAAATATTCAGGAATTATACAATGCTGTAGATGATCTTACAGGAAAAAATATCCATACAACACATTCTAAGCCTAATAAATAAATAAATAAAATTTATTCCAAAAGATAAAATACTTAATAAGAAAGGGTTTCAGTGATCTGCTAATCTGCCAATTTTCCCATTTAAAATGGGGGGGGGGTGGGCATATCTGTGGGATAGTGCCAAAAAGGAGTAGCTCATACAGGTTCAGTTTGTGTGTCTATATGTTTATAGGAAATTCTGCAGTTTATTTATGACAGTTCATTATTCAATATAGTGTTCTGTCAAATTCTTCTGCTTTACTTTATTTTGGGCTTATGAGGAAGGAAGAAACTGTGTATCAAGGAAACAATAGAAATATGATACCTCAGATATTATAATTTTCTTACAGTCAGAAAATATCAAAGTAGAGCTTAGATGTGTCAAATAAAACATAGGTACTTGGTATACCAATGGTACTTGGTGCACCTAATATATATATAGTTCAATTGAAATGTATCCACAAGAACAGTGAGATTAATGTGGTATAGTGGTTAACTGGGTTTCATTCCCTGCTCTTTCAAATGAGTGCCAGATTCTAATCTGGAAGACCAGGTTTGATTCCTCATTTCTCTAAGGCCCCTTTCCGCACATGCAGAATAATGCACTTTCAATCTACTTTCACAATTGGGGTTTGCTATTCCACGCCGTGAAATCCAGCTGCAAAGTGCATTAAAAATGGATTGAAAGTGCATTATTCTGCATGTGCGAAATGGGCCTAAATGAAGTTTGCTAGATGACCATGGACTCATGGCAATTCTCTTAGAATAGTCTCAGTGTTATCTACTGCACAAAGTGCTTGTTGTGGAGAGGGAAAGAGAAGAGTATTGTAAACTGCTTTGAAACTCCTTATGGTAGAGAAAAGTGGGGTATAAAAGTCCAGCTGCTTTCAATTAAATATTCAGAAGTCTCAATTTATGAAAGATCAGTGTTTTGTTGACTATTTTACCCTTCTATGCAAAAGTATTTGGCATTTTACTTAGGCTCATTCCGCACACGCAAAATAATGCACTTTCAAGCTGCTTTCACAACTGTTTTTGCCATTCCGCACAGCTTCAAAGAGCCCTGAAAGCAGCTTGAAAGTGCATTATTCTGCGTGTGCGGAATGAGCCTTAGTAACATACTAACCAAGGATTCTGCTGTTGGTTATATGTTATCTGGGAACCTGGGAATCCCACTTCTTTGTTCTTACAATACCTGAGTCACTGTGCAGGATCATGAGCAACAAATCCCAATGGCCAAAGTCAGGTACAGTATCCCAGTAACACTGCTGTGAAAAATCTCTACCCATTCTCTATAATATAAATTGGTTGACACATTTGCACTGAGACTCAGCAGCCAAAGGCAACTCTGAAAGTGACGTGCCTTTCAAGTTCGCTCATTTTCATCCATTTGCCAGGTTGGCAAAGAGCAGAAGTTTTTGGGAGGCAGTTACAGGGGACAGCTGTGAAACAAACACTGGCATCACACTGGGGAAATACACTAGCACTTGCCTTGAAACTTTGTGGTTTCCATAGAGTTTTGGGAAGACTGCTGGAATATACCCCCCCCCTCCAATTGCTCTGGACATGGCATCATCACACAGGGATGCAGATATGTCTATTTTGTCTTTATTTAATCATTTTATCTTACCCATCCTCCAAGGAGATCATGGCGCCATAAAACGTGGTCCCTAGGGTTGGAGATTCGGACAGTCCGAATCTGGATTTTTACCGAATCTGCACTGATTCGGACGGATTCGGATGAGAAGGGTCCGAATCTGAGCTGTCCGAATCTTAACAGATCCGAATCCATGGGATTCGGATTACCAGCCAAATTGCGTTTTTATTTTTTGGTGTTTTTTTCACGTTTCGGCCTGCAGGGGGCGCATTTTTAAACATATTGGCACCAAGATTTCAGGGTATCATCAGGAGACTGTCCTGATGATACCCTCCAAGTTTGGTGCAGTTTGGTTTAGGGGGGCCAAAGTTATGGACCCCCCAAAGTGGTGTCCCTATCCCCCATTCTTTCCAATGGGAACTAAGGAGATGAGGCTACCCTTTTGGGGGTCCATAACTTTGGCCCCCCTGAACCAAACTGCACCAAACTTGGAGGGCATCATCAGGAAATATTGGTACCAATACATCTACAAATGCACCCCCTGCAGGCACCCCCAGAAATTTGCACAAGATTCTTTGTTCTGCAGTGACTTAGCTGCATTGCTGTCAATAGGGAATTTCTGATAGAGGGCTGTGGAGTGCACATTTTTCATGGTAAACCCACAAAACTTCCAGGGTATCTTCAGGAGAGTCTCTGGATGACACCATCTAGGTTTGGGGAACTTTACTTCAGGGGGCAGTGGGAGATGGGCCCTACCCTTTTTGGGTTCCATAGAATTAAACCCCCTGAAGCAAAATTCCCCAAACCTGGATGGTGTCAACCAGAGACTCTCCTGAAGATACCCTGAAAGTTTTGTGACCATACCTTCAGAAATGTGCACCTCACAGCCCTCTACCAGAAATTCCCCATTGACAGCAATACAGCTAAGTCACTGCAGAACAAAGAATCTTGGGCAAATTTCTGGGGGTGCCTGCAGGGAATGCATTTTGAGATGTATCGGCACCAAATTATCAGGGTATCATCAGGTGACTGTCCTGATGTTGCCCACCAAGTTTGGTGCAGTTTGGTTCAGGTATGGACCCTCAAAAGGGGTGCAACTATCCCCATTGTTTCCAATGGGAGCTGATAGGGGATGGGGGCTACACATTTCAGAGTCCATAACTTTGGCTCCCCTGAACCAAACTGCACCAAACTTTGGAGCTATCATCAGGACAATCTCCTGATGATACCCTGAAAGTTTAGTGTCACTTGCTTTAAAAATTCCGGTTTGCATGTTTCACTGCTCACTCACTCCAGGAGGCTTCATGTGCAGGAGCGGTGAAACATGCAAACTGGAATTTTTAAAGCAAGTGGCACCGAATTTCAGGGTATCATAAGGAGACTGTCCTGATGACACCCCCAGGTTTGGTGAAGTTTGGTTTGGGGGCGCAAAGTTATGGACCCTCAAAGAGGGTCCCTATCCCCATTGTTTTCAATGGGAGCTAAGGAAGATGGTGGCTACCTACTTTGAGGGTCCATAACTTTGCCCCCTAAACCAAACTGCACCAAGCTTGGGGGGTGTCAACAGGACAGTCTCCTGATGATACCCTGATATTTTGGTGCTGATATGTCTAAAAATGTGCCCCTGCAGGCACCCCCAAAAATTTGCCCAAGATTCTGTGCTCTGCAGTGACTTCTGCATTGCTGTCAATGGGGAATTTCTGGTGGAGGGCTGTGGGGTGCACATTTATCAAGGTACAGTCACAAAACATTCAGGGTATCTTCAGGACAGTCTCTGAATGACACCATCCAGGTTTGAGGAACTTTGCTTATGGGGGCAGTGGGAGATGGACCCTACCCATAACATTGAACCCCTTGAAGCAACGGTCACCAAACCTGGATGGTGTCATGAAGAGACTCTCCTGAAGACACCCTGAAAGTTTTGTGGGTTTACCATGAGAAATGTGCACTCCACAGCCCTCCCACAGAAATTTCCCATTGGCTGCAATGGAGCCAGCCAGCCACTACAGAGCACAGAATCTGGGAAATTTCTTTGGGTGACTGTGAGGGGTGCAGTTTTAGAGCTACTGTCACCAAAATTTCAGGGTATCATACAAGTACTGTCCCTATGATACTCCCCAAGTTTGGTGAAGTTTGGTTCAGGGGGTCCAAAGTTATGGACCTTCAAAAGTGTAGCCCCCATCTCCTGTTAGCTTCCATTGGAAACAATGGGGGATGGGGCACCCCTTTTGAGGGTCAATAACTTTGCCCCCTCTGAACCAAACTGCACCAAACGTGGGGAGAATCATCAGAACAGTCTCTAGATGATATCTTGAAATGTTGGTGCCGCTAGCTTTAAAATTGCGTCCCCTGCAGGCCAAAATGTGTAAAAACACTAAACATTCAAAAAATAATAAAACGGACCTGAATTTTTCGGATTTACCCGAATTTTCGGGCATATCCGAATCGGCTATGATTCGGATTCGGGCATACAAATCATTTTATGCCCCAAAATACCCAAATCCGAATTTTACCAAATTATTTTAGTATTGACCAACCCTAGTGGTCCCCCTTCCATTGTGTCTTTACAAGAATTGTATGAAATAGGTTAAGAAAGAGTTACTGGCCTCACATCTAAAGTCCTAACCAAATTGTACATTTTCAAGTCCATTGATTTAAAAGGACTTATAAAGGTATAATTCTGAACAGGATTTCATTTAGCAATCATGAACGAAAGAAAGAACTCAGAAGAAAGAGTAGCATTGTATATTGCAGAGTTGGAGTTTTCATATAAATATTACTCCTTGTATCCTTGATAGTTTAAAAGGGGAAGAGGGAAAAAGTTCACTATTCAAGGATTTTCAAGGATCTTTGAAGCTGAATATTTGTTCCCACCCAGCATTCTGAATAAATTATTTTAATCATTTGAGTTTACCTCTTTTCTCCATTGACTCTGCAGTTGTTCACAGTTTCAATGAAGTTTACCAGTATTAAATATGGGCACCAAGCTGTTTACACAGCAAATTGTTTACACAGCAGAAAACACTAAGTGCTTCTGATGATACTGAAAGATTCCAGTAATATATTTCACCGACATAGCAAGTCATGTGTGAGGGCTGTAAATCTCAAAGAAATGTGATGTGAAATAACAAATTCAGATTTTTCCTCCTTGTGCAGTAATAAGATGATCAGGGCAGAATCCAGGATTTAGAGCTTTGCAACATTTCAACAGTTATAGGGTTGAACTGAGTTGTGAAGTTGTGAACTGCCTGAATTCATCTGACCTGTTCTACAGTTTCTTAGGAACAAAGCTTATTGGTGATAATGGCTCATTTACTAATATTAATGTTTGCATTTACAAGGATTATGGGTCTTTTATATGACAGAAACGTCTAGTGTTAGATATCCAGTCCTACTTTTCTGATTCTGTTTTTTTTCCTAACGATTGTTCCTTGTGCTGTTTTGCTGAATGTGTCAAACATTCAGCTTATATATTGGAATGAAAGCCAGAAAACCTTATGTGTTCTATGCTGCTGCCATGTAGAGTGAGTGAAATGTTGCTGAGGTGTCTGTATAAAAAATGTAAGATCAACAAGATATCTCCGAGTAGCATGTAACTAAACATGAATGTGTGAAAGTGAAGATTTAAATAGTAACTTATCATATGGTGAACATTTAGAATTTGGAAGTTGTAGGTCCTCTGTATCAATAACAACCTCTGTTGACATAATGAACACAAATACAGAATTTGACCTCAGTCATCTCAACATTTATCTTTCATGTGCAACTTAGCATCTGCTTTCCTCTTTAACAAACGTTTCCTCCAGTGGATAGAGGTGCATGCCCAGTGAGATCAGGCACAGGGCAATGGTTTAACCAGCCCTTTCAGGGCTCCTGGTGTGTTCAAATATCCCTCCCCCAAGGTATGGGTGTAAGGTGATGTTGTCACACCTGATTTATGGTAACACCGTAAGATTTTTGAGACAAAGTACATTAGGAAGTGGTTTGCCATTGCCTGCTTCCATGTGGGCTGAAAGTTCTGAGAAACTGGCCAAAGGTTACCCAGCAGGCTTCATGTGGAAGAGTGGGGAATGGAACCCAGTACTCCTCCCAAATATATGCATAGAGAAATATGAGCCCTTTCCACATGGGACTAAAACAGCACCCTGGGGACGGCAAAAATGCCATCCCCAGGGAGCTGTTTGCAAGGGGGCGCAGCTGCTTTGCAGCCATGCTGCCCTCGTGCCTCCCCAGCGGTGTGAAGCTGCCATTTTCCCACCTCGCTTCCCCAGCGAGGTTTACAGAAAATGGCAGCTTCCAGCCGCTGCCGTGCGAATGGCAGCAGCTGGAAGGCGCCATCCCTCCCCCCTGTTCCTGGTCGACCAACCTTCTCTGAGACCGTCCGGCGCGTTGCTGAGGCCTGGGGACACGCCCCCCGCCCTGCGATGCCGGAGCGGTTGCGCAGGGCAGGGTGGCATGCAACAGACGGTCGCAGAGAAGGTAGGTCGACCAGGCGACGGTGCAGCGTCGGTGTCAGGTACGCCGATTCAACCCCCACCGTGGCCGTGTGGAAACGGCCATGGAGGCAAACCTTAGGGTCACTGTTGTTGGAGGTGGTGGACAACCAGTTTAATTATTATGACATAGGCTGGGAGTATCATAATCATTTGGGATAGCTAGAGTGGGAGCCTCTGGGTGGATGTAGGGTCACTAGCGCAAGAAAACATAGGCTCATTCCGCACACGCAGAATAATGCACTTTCAAGCTGCTTTCAGGGCTCTTTGAAGCTGTGCGGAATGGCAAAAACAGTTGTGAAAGCAGCTTGAAAGTGCATTATTTTGCGTGTGCGGAATGAGCCATGGTGATGCAAGCCAGTGTATCCAAGGGGGTAGGAAGCATTTATTTATTTGCCATATTGTGTTCAGAAAGTTTCTATGCCACCTGTCCAGTGAACCTGCTTGAAATACCTTACAAAGTAATCAAAATAATACATTCTTAAAACATTCTTAAAACTCATTAACTGGTAAAAGCCCAGCATTAAAATATTCATCGATGTTAACACATCCTGCATAACAGGTTCAAATCTGAATGCTGTCACATCCTTAAAATTTCCTGGAACCCAAAAACCCAATCAAGGACTCCAGAGACTTAAAAGTATAGATATTTACTTGAGCCATGTAAAAATAGATAGAAATAAACAGATTCAATAAAACAGCTTTCTAGAAGAACACAAAATACAGTCTTTACCTACAAATAGAGTTTCCAAGAGACTTTACTTAAGAAACTTACCTAACAAACCTAGGCCCCTTCTGCATATGCAAAATAATGCATTTTCAAACCACTTTCACAACTGTTTGCAAGTGGATTTTGCTATTCCGCACAGCTTCAAAGAGCACTGAAAGCAGTTTGAAAGTGCATTATTCTCCATGTGCGGAATGAGCCTTACTTTCTTGCTGTAAAAAGTAAGGCAGAAATATTGCTTATTGTCTTTTAGCTTATTGTCTTTTAGCTTATTTTTTTTTATAATAATAAGCCTTTATTTGGCATAACAATAATCATAACACAATAAAAAACCTGAGATAAAAGGTATACAAATACAAAGGTTTAAGATAAAAGGTATACAAATACAAAGGTTTAAGATAAAATATAAATTATTGATTGTGCATCACCTCCAGTAAAAATTGTGCAACCAATTCACAAGTTTCATTGTCAGAATTGTCCAGAAGGAAAGGAAGTCTACTTGATTCTTCCATTTCACTAGGTATCCTAGAAAGAATGTTGGAATATTTTGATCTGATATTAGCAGATTTAGGGCAGCAAAGCAGTTGATGTGCCAATGTTTCAATTTGTTGTTCACCACAAGAGCATACCCTTTCGCTCATTTCCAAGTTGTTAAATCTACCACGCAATAAAGCGGAGGGGGAAAACATTGAAGCGAGCAAGTGTGAGGGCTCTTCTCTGCATTGGATTAGTCAAAAAAAATACAAATGAGGGAGCCATCCTGTTTTGATATAGGGGTATTGAAAGATGTAAGGGTGAACAAGTTTTCATAGCAGCCCTAAATAAATTAATCCATTAAGCTTTCCAACAATTTTTGTTTTAACAAGTTGTAGGATTCTGAACTAGATAGCGGGGAAGCTGAGTCGAGAGATATACCAAGTGATTCAATCTTTCTTTTCGATCAGAGAGAACCATGGATTAGCCTGAGTATCAGACAAAAGTAGGTGAATCAGCGGTAGTGCTCATCATGCGAGAAAATGCAGGCTGAAGCCAAAATTTAAAAGCTCTCAACCAAGCCCTATAAACTAATGAATTTTGGCCCGTTCTAAACAGAGGGCCGCATACGGTACACAATTTGGCAGGCCCATAATTTCACTGAAAAATTTGGATTGGACAGTATTCAAGGAGTCGATCAACTGCTTGGAGCCAGATAGGTACTCCATAAAGTAACTGCGCTTCTATCTTAGAGTTAAAGATTTTTTAGTGCTGCTGGGACAAGGGAGTGGCCCTTTCCATAAAAGAAGCGTGCAATGGCAGAATAACTGATGGTAGCACCTGCAATAGCAGCTTTTTTGTGGGGTAACCAGGAGAGGTTATAAGAAAATGTAATTCCAAGATATTTGTATTGGTTAACCGGCTCCACTGGCAATTTATTAATGGCCCGGTTAGGTGTGTGGTATTGTTTGGCAAAGATCAAAATCTTGGTCTTTTGATAATTGATGACTAGTCCGTTATCTGTACAGTACTGCCCACATCTATTCAGCAGTCGACTAAGTCCAACTTTTGAGCGAGATAGAAGGATGGTATCATCAGCATATAGAAGTATTGGAATATGCCTTGAGCCTAATTTAGGGGCATGGTTATTAATTTCCAATAAGGCTGATGGAAGGTCACTCAAAAATAAATTGAAAAGGGTTGGTGCTAACACACAGCCTTGCCTCACACCTTTAAAGGTAGAAATAGAATCAGTCATGAGACCTTCACGTGAGCACTTAACTCTGCAGTTTGTGTTGGTATAAAGTTGCCTGATTAGAAAAAGAAGTTTATTGTCTATTCCTTGTATAGCCAATTTATTCCAAAGACGTTCTCTAGAGACTGTGTCAAAAGCTGCCTTCAAATCAATGAAGGCAGCATAAAGTTTGCTTCTTGGACTTTTGGAGTATTTATTAACCAAATGCGTAAGAAGCTTTTAGCTTATTGTCTTTTAGCCCCAGAAGGAGCCCAGATATCTGCTGCCAGGCAAGACCCAAGTTCCATGGCATCTTGCAACAAAGCTGAAGAACCAGGCTTCAAGAGTAGACAACAATGACATATTTAGGGGGGCTTGTGAGTTTGGTGCCACTTTTAAAAGGTATGTGAAGGTTGCCATTGCAAAGCAGCAGTGCCTCCTGAGCAAACACTTTCCCAGGAACGGAGTTTTTGCCATCCCTGGGAAGCTCTATTCCGCCCGTGCAGAAAGGGCCTTATACCCAATATCCATGATCACCAAATGGTGGGCCAGCTACTCTCTGGGTGGAGATTTTATTATTTAAATTAGCTTTCTGTCAGTTTTGGTTACTATAGGTCACTTCGATTACTGTAGATCACTACCTTATCAGGAAACGAGGAGGTGTAGTGAAATCATGTGAGCTTTCTAAAGCCTTGATGAACCATTTAAAGACAAATCAGAATCATGTGGTATCCCTAACATCAGTGGTTCCCAACCTTTTTCACTTGTGTACTCCTTGGCAACCCATATTAGCAAACTCATTACATTTTTTTCACATACCCTCAAATGCTCTGATTGTACCCCTGGTGGTACATGTACCCTAGGTTAGGAACAACTGCCTAACATCATTATACAACTCCATTCAATGCTTTTAGTTAGAATACTGACTTTATTACACAAAAAAGCCTTTTAAACACAAATTCTCAATCTAGGTCGAATCCCCACTACCGTCTTAGCCAGGTTTCAGAACACAAACTAACTAGGTTTGAGGGACGACCTCCCCGGTCGAATCCCCACTACCGTCTTAGCCAGGTTTCAGAACATAAACTAATGGTCGTTTGTGTTCTGAAACCTGGGTAAGACGGTAGTGGGGATTCGACCGGGGAGGTCGTCCCTCAAACCTGGTTAGTTTGTGTTCTGAAACCTGGCTAAGACGGTAGTGGGGATTCGACCCTAGACAACTAAACAACAATTTAGACAAACTCAAGATTTTCTCCTCCTGGGTCACACAAATTCATTTGTCATAACAAAAAAGGAGAACTAACAGTATTTTGTAATTTACAGCTTTCTTTAAAGGTTCCTTAGCAGAGGAGTTCTAGCAAAGCATTGGCAAGCTCATTGCATTCATTCCAAAGCTTAAAGTGACCTTGCAGTTTTAAAGAGAAAAGGAAATATCAGATTTTATTGAGTAATACTTTTTTGTTCTTTATTTCTTTCCATGTTTAAACATTTGCTTCAATGATGAGGCCATTCAGAAATATGATGTGGCACATCAGACCTACAGGCTTTTTTCCCTCTAGTGCAATACTAAACAGTTACACTTTTCTGAGTCCATTGAAGTTAATGGACTTAGAAATGTATAAAGCTATTTAAGATTGCCGTGATAATATCTTATCTTGTAAACGTGCAAGTTAAAGTAAGTTTTGGCCAATGTATTTTAAGTTTCAATAATAGCTGCATCATAATTAGAGATTCTCTGCAATGGTTATGCAGTTGAGATTAAATCAATGTGAAAAAGGATCTTTGCAGGGTATGCTTTGTTTGTGTTAGAACTCTGACACATCTGCTCCAATGTCTTCTCCCTCATAGAACTTTTAAATTAGATGGTGCCAGTTGATTGTCTATATCAGAAGTGTCCAAATGTGGCCCTCTAGATGTTTATGAACTATGATTCCCATCAGTGCCTGTCAGCATGGACAATTGGCCATGAATATCTGTAGTCCATGAATATCCATGAATATCATAGTCCATTAATATCTGGAGGGGCACCTTTGGACATCCCAGTCTATTTAATTTGGGTTTTTTCTTGTAAGAAAACACTTCTATAACTGGAAAACAGATTGTTTGGGTATTGTGTAAAATTGCATTTGTTGTACATGTCATATGAAGAAATTGTCTCTAAAAATCTGTTCAGAGCAATAAGTGGGTGGAAGCTGTTTTAAAAATAATATTGGATATGTTATCTCTACAGATTGATACAATTTCTGGGTTGCCTCAGCCACCTAATCTTCAGTGAAGATTTTCTACATTTTGAATGAGCTGTGCATTTCTGGCAGCTTCAGAACAAGATACTGGAGAGGTGAAACATTTCTTGGATTTGAAGATTTTAAAGTATCCTGGAACTGAATGTGAAGAAATAGTGATATTCTTGTGTGAAACTCTCAGTAAAGCAATACTGTCATCTGGAACAGATTTCTGAATACACCAGACACAATGTCAAATACTTACTGCTCCTATGGGGTAAATAAATTTTGACTTGCTAAAAGCAGAAGCCAACCCAGAATATGCCATCAGAATCACAATGTTCAGACTTCAACAGCAACTTTAATCGGTACTCAGCAAGCACTGATTTTTTTTTATTGCTTTCAGGGTTGACAAATGGGCAGGAGCAGCCAAATTGATCTCTTCTACCCTGAGGGCTCCTTTTCATGTGACCTTTATAGCAAAGAAACAGCTAAACAATGGCTGTTTCCTCTGTGCCATGTAATAGATTTAATGTAGAATCTCTGAGAATTTCATCCCATTTGGATTGGGGAACCTTAAGAGTTAGAAATGAATTTGTCCTTCCTGCTTTACTTCTAGCAAGCTGGGACTCATGGCTAAAGGCTACAGTCTTGAAGGATTTCATGCCAGTTGGATGGATATCAAAAAGTTTACAATTAGAAACATGTTTTATTCTGAATACAACAAAAATAAATATAGAACAAATATAATAAATCCAAAACATATAAAAGAAATGAAAATTGTCAATAAATAAAAAGGAGTTAACTCTATGAAGTCATATTTGGTATGTATTTATATGTTATTGTAAATGTCCATAAGGTATCAGACCTCAAACACTGCCAACCTGAGGACCCAGAATTTGATTTTTTTTTCTGCAGACCCTAAGCCTTTCCCTTCTCCCCCACTGGTGCTGACCATGAATTGGACAGTCTCCCTTCAAACCTCTTGGGAATGCCCCATTGTGTCATTCTTCTAATGTCCTCAAAACAATTCAGTGAGGGACACATCAGTTACATTAGAAAGCAAGTAAAGTGGCCTACAGTTTAAGGTCTCAGATAGGGCCACAACTCAAAAGGCCTCGGTCTAAGTTCTAATCAATTTTATTATTTGGTTGAAAGGGATATTAAGCAGAATACAGCTCTATTTGTTGATGACTTCTAATCAGAGACTGTCTGAACAGGGGCCTGGAGAAACTTTCACAATTGCTTATAGAAACAGAAAAAGACCAGTATCACAAAAACCTGAATTTCACATATTCACTTGAAAATTGTCATGGGATGTGATTGTTAGTGGACATAGGGGGACATCTGTCTCTGAATTTGTTTGCATTGGGAAACTGTAAAAATGTTCAATTTTATACTAGAAAAAAGATGCATTAGGTATACTAGGAACACACTTGTTTATCAGCATTCCAGAGCAACTGGAACTCTGCCAGCATTTTTTTCTGAAAGGAATCTGGAAAACTAGGTAACTGTAGGTGGCAGCAGTAATATGTGCTCTCATCCTTCAGAGGGGGAAGCGAATTACGTCATTTTCCTATGTGGTACAAAGTCCCTGCTTCCACCTTTCCTTCCAAAATAGAGGGCCTATTTTGTGGTTAGCAAGATGGGAAGGAGGGGTTTTCATCTTCCATCCTTAAAAATGACTTACAGATCTCCACGGACCTTGGTGCACAGTTTAATAGAAACCCTGCCATAATAAGTGCAGTTTTATGAACTGGTGTTAATATGATAGTTTGAATTTTAAGGCTCAAAGCAGCAGTTCTAAAGATATATTGGTGCAGATCATCAACTGAACTAAGATCTCCGTCAATACACATTTGAGATTCAGCAGTGAAAATATTTCCTCAGAAATATGTACATACTAGCAAGCAATTTGCATTGAGTCTGGGCACCAGGTTTATGTGCTTTTAAAGCATCGTGTTTCCACCTTTTCCCTCACAGCTGCAGACTGTCAGCATTCAGTAAGCATATGTAGGTCATAAAAACTTGTTTCTTTGTCTGAAACAGGATTGTATATCATACACAGATGTAATTCTTTTCATCCCCCTGCTATATTCTTTAACTAATTTTCAAGAGCCATTATATATTTATCCATTTGAAAAGTCAAATGCTCCGTTGTGAATATAGTAGCTGAGCTGAAACTGTTTAAATACAAAATTTAATGCATTTACACAATTGACTGGCAGAAGCCTACATAGTTGTTTTATATTAAAGGGGGAGCAGCCATGTAGTAAAGTCTCCCAGCCATCTTTCTCTGACTAATGAAATCCTCTTTCTTTTCCAGTGGATCAGTAAACTCTAACAAAAGAGCTGTCCTTTTTAATCATGTTCTCCCTTCTCATCCCATTCTTTCTACATACACAATCATGTTCCGTTTGCTGATTCTATCATAGAAGCCTGAGGGCCCATGGAAAGGCTTTTTGAGCACAAATACATACTGCTTTTCATTGTGCTTTTTTAATACTGCCATTCAGCATTATAGATTTCCAACCCACTGCAGACTGAATGAGACAACAAAATGCTATAAAGATATGTACCATTCCCATAATACATATAAGGCTATATTAGTATTTGTATCAGTTGTGAATTCCAATGGAACTAGTTTTTCTTTGTGCTAAATACTTGGAATGCACACAATAGCAACAGCAAACAGACCTGCCAAGAGTCAAGAAATGACACAGGCTAATTTATCAGGATCTCCCAACATTTGGGACTGTATGCAGACTGGTAAATAGCAAACTGAAGTGCAGACTTCTCTAAATGTGCTAGCTGTACATTACAGCATAAACACTTGCAAACATTCAATAGCCCTTTATATCCACTTGTGTGTCATGACTGTCACCAGCTCAAATCATGGCATGGAAATTAGGGCTAAACAAACTACCACTCACCAATTCAGCTTTCTTCCCAGGTGGAACTGTTTCACTGCTCCCTGAAAAAAAAAAGCTATGTCATCCTTAACAGTCTTCCCCAGCTTCTGTCCTTTTATTGCCCCTTCTCTTTCCCTTAACAAGACTTTTCAATGTGGCTCCCTTTATTCCTGTTAACTCAAATAATTTTAACTATTATTGTATTTTTAACTATGATTTCATTGATCTATTAATGTGTATTAAAGTCCAGCCCCCTGCAATGCAGGAACACACAATCAAAGCACTCCTTACAGATGGCCATCGAGCCTCTCTTTAAAAACTTCCAAAGAAGGAGACTCCACCACACTCAAAGGTAGTGCATTCCACTGTCAGACAGCCCTTACTGTCAGGAAGTTTTTCCTGATGTTTAGGTGAAATCTCTTTTCCTTCACCTTGAACCCATTACTCCTGGTCCTAGTCTCTGGAGCAGCAGAAAACAAGCTTGCTCCCTCACCAACATGACATCCCTTCAGATATCGAAACATGGCTATCATGTCACCTCTTAACCTTCTCTTCACCAAACTAAACATACCTAGCTCCCTAAGTCTCTCTTTCTACAAACATTTTTCTGTAAACCTGGGAAAGGCCCCAGCTTTGCAGAAAAAAGAAAAAGGGGAATAAATCTGCCCCAAATAGTAGAAGCTGCACCTGTAACTTTAAGAAATGAATGCTCTCAGTAACTGTAGCTAGGCAAGCAAAAAAAGTATTATTATCTTTCAAGCCTTGGTCTCTGTAAGTAAGTGGCAGGGAGAGACATTTCCAGGGCTGTCTTGGCTTTTAAGAAAGTACTTATTGGGCCAGACCTGGCAACCACCACTCAAGCAACTTTTATTTCTTGTCCAGGCCCAGCCACTCACTAGTGTTCAACAAGCAGCTACTCCTCAATAACTACTGTGAGGTAGTGGAGAGTTAGAGTTTTCGATTGGGATCTGGGAGACCCAGGTTCAAATCCCCACTCTGTCATGGAAGCTAACTGAGTAGCACATCTAACTAATTTTCCATAATGCACTTTAGAGAGGGACAAGCCAGCTCTCTTCATAATTAGTTTTGTTATGTTTTCCTCTCTGAGCTTTGTAAAATAATTCTCAGAAAAACAGAATGACTCTTCTAGTACTACTCTGAGATAACTTGGGAAGACCAGATCTGGGGAACTCTAATTTTTTCTACCTGTGCCACCTTTCCTAAAATTTGATCTGGGAAAGGAGGGTTGATAACAAGTTTTCATGTGCATGGTTTAAGCAACTTAAGGTTTTGATGCTTCTGAAGAGTATTCATTGTGGCCAAAGAAACTGGAGTTCACTCAGATGATAAAAGACATGAATTGGGAGGCACTGCAAGCTGCATTTTTGAGCAACAATGCATTTTTTTCTGAGCATGGTCAGAAGTGCTATTTACCACTGGACACTACATAGGGTCATCAAGAACTTAACATGAAGTTTCTGCAACAACTCTTCCTGTTACTACTGGTCTGCTGTGTCAGGTTCAGAGGAAAAGGGGAAACTCCAGGAAGAAAGATGGCATGACAGCAGAGAAGGCTCACAGTGTGTTCAGCCACTGCACCCCAGGAAAAATTAGAATCGGCTCACAATGGCTCATTGTTTCCCTTACTGGAGAAGTTGATACCAGGAAAGTCAAATCAGTCCCCACCCCCCACCATTCCAAAGTTAAGCACCATGAGTAATGCAACTGAACAGCCTAGTAATATACAAGCTACAACTGTGGCTTATGTGTAGCAAAATTTAGGAACTATGTGGAATTTTAGTGACAGGAAACACTTTAGAAATTCCACCCCCTTCCAAATTTCCCCTTTCACAGTTATCTAAACTTGAATAGGCTGGAACAAAACATTTTCACCTTCCCTCTTTATGTCTTTTAGCTGTCACTCAGATGCTGTTAACATTCAGTCACTGCCAAAACATCCTTATCCGTCCATTTTGGAGGGGCGTTATTTATTTATTTTTGTAGTTAATTTATAAAACCATATTGTATGCATACCAGGAAAGTCCTCCAAGTACACAGATAAGCTCTACCTTGACTGGAGGTGGTTTGGTTTTTCAACTTTCATCATTAACACAGCAATAAACCAATTTAGCATTAGATACATTAATTCTGGTGGAGGATACAGAGCACCCAAAAACTACTGGAAAAGGATCTAGAAAAGTAATTGTCAATAATCTGTTGATTAAAGATTTACAGCCCAACTCACAGACCAAGGCAGCCAGGGATGGCACCTCTGCTGTCCTACCCTTCTGCCTCTAGAGGGCTTTCTGGCAGCACGGGGAAGGAGAAAAAGAAAAATAGAACAAAACAAAGCTCACCACCAGAAAGCCCATTATTGGCTAAACTGACTTATGTCAATCGAAAAGGTGGTACAAGTCTGTCTTCCCTGCCACAAGTGTTCCCAGGGCCAAGGCCTGGTGGGAGACAACTAACATTGGCTCCACCTCCAGGAATCCCCCCAGATCATTCCCAGCTGTGTCAGCTTTCATGTTAGGTCAGCAGAGCTGTGGAAGCCATAGCCAGAAGAAGATGGGGCGCTGCAAAGCTCTGCAGCACCCACTCACCTCCCTGTTTGCCCTCCCGGTCATCTTAAGTGTCACTTACATTGGCTGGGAGGGCAAACACATCAGTGCATGCCTGCACCTAGTCCAGTGGCCATCCAGCCCCCACCCCCAACCTAGATTAGGCTGCTATAGTACCAGGATATAGAAAATTGGTGTTAAAGAAAACTAAAGATGAAGGCAAGATATGAACAATGAATGTATAATAGAGAGTATAGGCATCAGCATAGTTATGGCTGATTGCAAGGGATGACCCGGAAATAAATAGGACTTCAGTTTTCTTTAGTTGACCAGAAATTGCCTGGATGTGAGCTGTGGTAGGTCAAAATTTAGCTGCAGCTACTCTCGAGGTCTCCAGAGACTGTAAGTAATTTCAAGGCTTTCTGGTACAAATATGATTGATGCCCTGACCAAAAGATCAGAGACATGCCTTGGAATGTGCATTGCAAAGGCTTTCAGGGTGAAAATATACCATATATATACTTGTGTATAAGTCGAGTATAAACCCCCCTCGACTTATACATGAGTGAGGTGTAGTTAAAAAATATTTTAGGGTTTTTATTTTGTTGGCCTCCAGGGGGCGCAGTTTTTAAGCTAGTGGCACCAAAGTTTCAGAATATCATCAGGTGATACTCCTGGTGATACCAGCCAAGTTTGGCAAAGTTTGGTTCAGGGGGTCCAAAGTTATGGACCCCCAATAGGGGTGCCCCCATCCCCCATTGTTTCCAATAGGAGCTAATAGTACATGGGGCTCCATTTTGAGGGTCCATAACTTTGAACCAAACTTCACTAAATCTGGGTAGTATCATCAGGATAATCTCTTGCTGATACCAGCCAGGTTTAGTGATGTTTGGTTCAGGGGGTCCAAAGTTATGGATCCCCAAAGTGGGTGCTCCCATCCCCCATTGTTTCCAATGGAAGCTAATAGGAGATGGGGCTACCCTTTTGTGGGTCCATAACTTTGTACCCCCTGAACCAAACTTCACCAAACCTGGGTGGTATCATCAGGAGGGTCTCCTAAAGATACTCCTAAAGATACTCTGAAATGTTGGTACTGCTAACATAAACATTCCTCCCCTGACAGGTTGTGTGAATGTCCCTTCTAAAATGACATGTGCAATTTTAAAAATATGTACACTAAAAATAATGAACTATTCTTTTAAAAAGCAGGGTAGTTTTGAGTCACAGTGAACACTACTGCCCATCAGCATAATTGAGAAACTCAATGTTCTAATACTATAGGAGAGGAAGAAAAGCACTTTTTTCTGTTATCTTTCTCTACCACATGCATAATTTTATAAACCTCTATCACATTCTCTCCCAGTCATCTTTTTTTCCTAAACTGAGGAAACTGTTCCCAGACTGTTCATCCTGTTCTTCTTAAGAAAAGATGTTCCAATCCCCTTATTAATCATGGTTTCCCTCCAGCCATGCAATAATCTTTTCAAAATATGACAAACAGACTTGTACCCAGTATTCCAAATGATGGCGCATCATAGCTCTATAGGAATTACAATATTGGCATTTTTATCTTTTCTTCATTTTGTAATGATCTCTAATAATAATTTTTTTCCCAAATGCCTCACACTTAGTCAACATTTTCATCAAGATCTCTGCTACGACACTTAACACTTCTTTCAATCTCAGTCTCAGCCAGTTCAGACTCTACCATCATATATTTAAAACTAGCATTTTTGTTCTAATATACATAACCTTACCATTATCAACACTGAACTTCATTTGTCATATTGTTGCTTACTCATCCCATTTAAAGAGAACATCCTCTTCTCCAATTCTAATAACCCTTCATACTTTTTAATCAGGAGCTGATTGTTTTAGGTTACGGCCTTGGAAGCCTGTGATTTTGTAATACTGTAGATTTTATGATAGTGCTCCATCTCTGGATGAAGCTAAATAAATAAAGATGACATTGTTGTCTTTATCCATTTTCCTTGCCTATCTGGTAGGAATCCAATGCTGTGTCATATCACTCATGCCTTGGACAATAAATACACGAAATATTATCTCATAACTACTATAGTTTACACACTTCCAAATGCTCACATACTGTTTTTGTATGTCTAGTATAGGCAGTGGAATGTGCAGTCAACTTGCAGTCTACTTAAAACCACCCTGTAAGGGTGAATTGCAGTGGTTTGTCATTGCCTTCCCCTGTCTTGCAACCTTGGACTTCCTTGATGGTCTCCCATCCAAATACTAAACAGGGCTGAGATCTGATGAAATCAGCCTAGCCTAGACCCATCTAGGGCAGGGCCTACTTAACATTATGTAAAGGTAAAGGTAGTCAGTCCCCTGTGCAAGTACTAAGTCATTACTGACCCATGGAGGAACATGACATCACAATGCTTACTAGGCAGACTATTCTATTCTCCCCCTTTTGTGTAAGTTATTTACTAGGCAGACTATGTTTATGGCATGATTTGCCATTGCATTCTCCTGGCACCTACATTTTACCCCCAGCAAGCTGGGTACTCATTTTACTGACCTCAGAAGGATAGAAGGATAAGTCAACCTTGAGCTAGCTACCGGAAACCAACCTCCATCCAGATGGAACTCAGGTAGTGAGCAGAGCTTTTGATTGCAGTACTACAGCTTACCATTATGTGCCATGGGGTTCATATTTTCACAACATCACATGCATTGTATTAAAATATAATTCTTGCTGATCTCTTGGATTACTTGAAAGCACTGTCAAGTGTTCTTGAACACTGAAATATTTGGTTCATTTGGAATTTTGGGAAAGGATTACCTTGGCTTCAATCCTGTGCATTGCTAGATTGTTTAAATATCACTTACTTCAATAGAGTTTCAGCAGTCTTTGTGCAGGATTGCAGTTCTGATCTTCAGGAAAGAAGTCAGTTTAGTACTACTAAAAAGAGTTTCTATAGATCAGATTGCTGATCATTCACTTTCGATTTGGTCAAGGTTCTGCCTTTAGAATGTTAATGATATCTTTCTATGCATGCAAATAAATACACATGAGAGACAGAGAGTACAGATGCCCATGCAAACAACCAATTTTATGTATTGTCGAAGGCTTTCATGGCTGGATTCAACTGGTTCTGGTGGTTTTTCCAGGCTGTGTGGCCTTGGCCAACCAATTTTATGTTCTCAAAAATTAAAATATCATAAGATGAAGACTGCAAGGGGACCCCTGTAGGGAAAGCCTCTTTGTCTAATGATTTTTCTGGTTCTGTGATGGCAAATACAATAGCCACAGCTCATAAATCATAATGCATGAAAACATCTAGAGGGCATACTTTGACACTGTTTGCATATTTAAATGTCACCGCTCTCATAAAAGAAACACAAAATGCTTTTTTCCCCCTCAAAAATGTCAACCCAAACTGGATTAGGGAAGATAATTCAGAAGTATTTCCAGAGAATAATTGCCACTGTCATCTACCTGTAATGTACTTAACAAATGAGGATATGGTTTTTATTATTAGGAAAAATTATGATTATTAGAGTAATTAATCAGCACCTTCTGACAGCTTCTCTGAGAAAATAATCTCCAAAGGCCAAAGAACTACAGCAGGCCATTTGGTTGATAAAGCACCACAAGTGCAAAACATTTCCTCACCATTAGATATAAAAGGGGCTTGTCTGTGGAAATGAGTTATTTTTCTGAAGGCAGGTGCAGTTCTTACACATTGTGAGGCAAAATAATAGAACTATTTCCTTTCACTAAACAAAAGCCACAACTGACTATTATTCAACCAGAAACAAAATCAGTTATTCCAAGAAGATGGTAGTAAATAGTCTTATTTGTCTAACAAGCCTCACAAGATGAAACATTCTTGTTTCTCTATGTAGTGAAATGCAGGTTTCAGTCAAAGAAAGTAGAAGACTTTCCATTGTTGGAAATGACTACAGATGATTTGTGAATTTTCAAGGTTAAACAGCAAATTGAACATCCTAACATTTCCACTGTTCATTGGCAATTTAAACTCCATCCATTTTATATGCCATTAAAGGTATTCGAAATTGAACTCCATCCATTGTGTGAAAAATGAATCCTTAGATTTGCTGGCATCTCTTGGTTGCTTTGATTTAACAGTTACCAGTGATATTCAGGGCATTTATATCCACAATTCAGGTTAGATCAGATCCCTACAGGTCACTGATATAAGTGATGAATACTTGTGTAGTGCACAGTTGCTGATTTGCCAGCAGCATACTTTTTTAGGCATTGGCCAATGATATCAGGCAACCTGAACAGCAATCATCTTTTATTGGGAAAGAGACTTGGGACTTCTTATTTTTTTCTTTGGTTTTAACTGGGAATTGTTTGCAAACAAACAAGTCTCTGTTAGTTGCATGCTGCTGGAGCCTGACTCAGCTCTCCCATGTTGTTAATGTGATGCTGACATTAATACTATTAGGTCTCTTTCCTCCTTGGTTGCCACTTGGTGGAGTCTCATGACCACCACCTGCTGTATCTATTCACTTGCTGCTGTTGAGTATAGCAACCTGTCAAGATGACTGCTCAGCAGTATTGGATGCATATCTAAATACACTTGAGTAAATCAGTTCACACCTCCCTGAGATTTATGTTTAGCACACTGTAAATTCTAATTAATAATTCTATTTTAATTATTTATCATTGAAAGCAGCACACCTAACCATGTTGCAGTGACAAAGGCTACAAACTCTTCTAATTAGGCTGTTTTACTAAGAATGGAATAAACCATTGTTACTAACCAGGTACCTCAAATGGTCCACAAGCAAGAAATATTAATGAAACTCAGTCAACAATAGCCACAGGGCTGTTGTCCTTCAAATGTAAGTTGCAGCTAAAAGACTTA
This sequence comes from Sphaerodactylus townsendi, assembly GCF_021028975.2. Classification (NCBI taxonomy): domain Eukaryota; kingdom Metazoa; phylum Chordata; class Lepidosauria; order Squamata; family Sphaerodactylidae; genus Sphaerodactylus; species Sphaerodactylus townsendi. The sequence continues at coordinate 90,936,646 of NC_059429.1, read as the reverse complement.
TTCTCCATGTATTCATTGAATGCTTTTTAAATTCTATTTTTGCTAACAGCATCACAGCTTTCAGAGCAATTGATTGATCACAAATTGTTTCCTTTAATGATAAATTCAGTATTTATATTACTTATTTTATAGTACTCCCTTCAGTTTCCCCACATGTTGCAGTGGATATTTCTGAGTATTCTGAACAAGAGTGCCTTTTTTCTTGAATAAGTAATAAATGCATTGGGACATTAGGGTAGATTCTGCTTAGAACATCCAGAGTCAGAGTCAGAACCTTTAAAAGGCATCCGTGATTACCAAAAAGAAAGTTATTTAATCAGAACATTCAATAATAGATTTGCCACCACCTCTAATACTCCAGCATCTTGGGAGTTCAATAAAGAACCCACAATGAAACTTAGGCTCATTCCGCACATGCAGAATAATGCACTTTCAAACTGCTTTCAGTGCTCTTTGAAGCTGTGTGGAATAGCAAAATCCACTTGCAAACAGTTGTGAAAGTGGTTTGAAAACGCATTATTTTGCGTGTGCGGAAGGGGCCTAAGACAACCTTTTGTTTGAGTAGAGAATAAAAAGAACACTTGGAAGCGAGACCCTGAGTATTTAGGGCAACTAAATGTTCAAGTGATTCAACACTTGTCAGACAGTAAGGACAGACTCGTTCCTGTTGAGGAACATTCTAATATCTCCCCTGGACCATTTCAGAAGGCAGGGTGCTCTAGTGAGCACTAGGATAAAGCATTAGTTTTAAATAATTAGCTATCCAACCTTTTTCAGGAATGATTCCACAATATAAGTGGGAGCTTGTACTTCTCGCTTTACTGATTAACTGTTGATATTCTTGGTTGACTAAGAGGAAGTATACAGAAGTAATCCTAGGAGAAACCCAGGGAAAAGATTTTGTTTGTGACAGGTGCCCACAATTCTGAGGTCTGCAATTCTGATAAGGCAAAATATTTGTAACTATCTGGGGGAGGAAAAAAATAGCTGAATCCAAAATTTGAAGGTAAGCAGCTACGCTCTTATTACCAAGAAGTGTTGGTCAGCCTCTAGACACAGTGTGGCATTAGACACACAATGCAGGACCCCAAATAATTTGTACAGAAAGCCGGAGTGGACTTGTTCAAGTGAAGGGTTCCAGGCCTGAACCTGTAAACCTGGTCCTGCCTCTCTTCACATATTTACAGATGACTGAATTTAGGACCGTACAATGATCTAATGCTGAATGCCCTTTTCTAAAACCAACTTGTTCTGGCCCGATTATTTTATTCTCATCAATCCAAGCTAAGAGTTTCTTTTACAGTAACTTAGCATATAACTTCCCAGTGACTGACAAAAGACATCCAACATAAAGGAATATCGGAAGTGGACAGAGTGCCCTCTAAATAGCCCTTTAAAGAAAATGAGGAAGAGCACAGGTCAAGGGGGTGGCATTCATAGTATTTCCTTTGGTCAGAATGAACAGATAGGATTTCTACGGGGGATTTGATGACTAACTGATTTTGTCAGACTTCTGTAAGGCATTTCTATATGCCACATATCTTCTTTATCCTTGAGCAAGTTCAGGGGAACGACATTAAAGGGGTAGGTAAAATGTAGCCATAAAGTGAGTTAAGAATGATGATTTCATTCTACTGCTCTGCTGGGACTATGTACATTTATTTGAACTAAAATGAGTGTGTGTTCACAGCAGACTAACTATTGCAAAGGGGAATCACAAGCAGAGTGCTGCTGTAGGCAACAGCTGAGAAATGTTTTATTTACATATTTATTAGGAACCCAAGGCAGCCTTGAAGAACAAGTCACTTCAGTTCCAATAAGTAAATAACCCATTGGGAAAATAAGAGAAATATACACTGCAGCAGTTTTCTCAAAAATAATGCAGCAAAGCAGCAATCTCTTTAACACAAAGAGACTTTGCAAAGGGAAAAGAGATCCCATCTCCCCAACACACCTCCTTTTGTTAAGCAGACAAAGGAAAAATGCAAAGTAATTTAATTATCCTTGTGATTGGTTGCTTCATGGGCTCATGGAATAATAATTATTTCTCCATTACTTCAGGGTTTTGCCTAAATTGCTTCTCAGTAATAAACACTCCTTAAACATTACTGAAATTCATGTTGTCAATTACATTTTCCTGAGTTTCTCTTTATAAAGATCTATGTGAGAATATCTAGGAGGCAATCCCAAAACTATGCTGTTTTGTTGCACACGCATCACCCAGACACTTTCACATTTCACTTGGCAAAGAGAATGTTCCTGCAGAAATCCCAAAGCTTTTCCCAGATAAGGGTTCATGTGGGGAGAATGTTTTAAAGACACCAACACTGTGGCAGCAACAAGGAAATATGCAACTTCACATTCCAAAAGGCATTCCTATCATCCTACCACTAACTATCTGAGGAAAGCTCTCATGTGTAGAGAAGAAAGAGAGTTTAAACTTCAGCAAAGGAATGAGACACACTTTACTTCCTGGGCAGAAACAAGCCAATTAGAAGAAGAAGAAGAAGAAGAAGAAGAGTTTGGATTTATATCCCCCCTTTCTCTCCTGCAGGAGACTCAAAGGGGCTTACAATCTCCTTGCCCTTCCCCCCTCACAACAAACACCCTGTGAGGTAGGTGGGGCTGAGAGAGCTCCGAGAAGCTGTGACTAGCCCAAGGTCACCCAGCTGGCATGTGTGTACAGGCTAATCTGAATTCCCCAGATAAGCCTCCACAGCTCAGGCGGCAGAGCGGGGAATCAAACCCGGTTCCTCCAGATTAGATACACGAGCTCTTAACCTCCTACGCCACTGCTGCTCCTGGAAATTACAAGGAAAACAGGAAAGAAGATGCACTAGAACTCACATCTCATACATTGCAGACCATTTTGCTAACCACACAATGGGCCACTCCCCACTCACCATTAGCCGCGGGGTCACCTCTTTAAAAGACATGAGGAGGATGGACGTTCCCCACGTCACCAGCGCCCACTGCGCAGCTGCCCTTAATTTGCCACTCTCCCACCTCCTTGTCGCGTGGAAAATTAGGTGCTCTGAAAAGAGCAACATTTTCAAAAACCCCGCAGGTGCCACAGGGGGGGGAACCTCACGGCTGTTCACTGCGGCTGATTCACTCCCTGGCCAGCGCCACTTCCGGCCAATCAGGAAACAGGAACCGCCATTTTGTTTAGGGAGGGTGTCCCCCTCAGAAAGTGCTCGGAAATTGAGACGTGTGCACAACAAGACGTGCCAACATTGCTCTTTTTTGCTCTTTTTTGCTCGAGCTCCACTGTTTTGCAGCTTGGCAAAGTGCCGCTGAGCACAGGGTTGTCGGCGGTGTAAACCGAAACCGATTTTTACTTTCATTTTTCTGCCCAAGCAATTTGCAACAGGTAGTGACCTCAGCATGTGCAGATGTCTCAAAACAACGCGTTCAGCTTATCCAAACGAACTTTTCGGGTCAGCCAATCAAAATGGAGCCCCGCCTTCGGCTGGCTGCAACTCCCACGTGTAAATGATGCACACACGTGCCAGCCAATCAGAACGCTCGATTGCCTCTTTGACTCTTGATGTGGAACCCCGCACTATTTCCTGAATGGAAAATGGGTGGGGAACAAATGTCTCGGTTGTCAAAAGCCATGGAGGCTTTTCTATGAGGGGTCGCTGCAGGGTTGCACTCAGACGAGGTAAGTGGGGAGTGGCCCAATCAGGAACATAGGGAAAAGACACATCTTAGAGAAGTTGGAACACTCTGTTACCTAAATCTCAAAAACTGTCAGGTACACCTGATCAGAAGGGAATGCAGAGAAATGAGAATCAAGTTCCCAGCCTATCAGCCTATTGTGCCATTTTGTAACAGCCTTCCTTTTAAAATAAGGCAGGGAGTGCTGATTGGCATTGACCAGAACATTTTTCCTCATGCCTGGCAGCCAGTAGTGTAGTGAACAGGGAGCAGTTATTTAAACTAGATCCCACCCACCCCTGAAGATTTATTGCAATTATATCTATCCATCCACCTAGAGAATAATGTTGGATAAGCTGGTTCCATCTAGCAGATCAGCAGGTTTGTTTTTATTTTTGATTGCTTTTTTTCCTGGGCTGATTTGATGAATGTCAATCACACACTCAAAAATAAAAATAAAAACCAGACAGCTGATTATTGTTAGGAGCTCCAGATGGAGATACATGATGGAACCACAGCACAATCCTAAACAGAGTTATATTTTCCTTTTACTTCAGTTGGTTTAGAAGGGTAAAACTCTGTTTAGGATTGCATGGCCAGAAACCACAGCCACACAGCCTGGAAATCCCACAACAGCCAGTTGATAGGGCAATGTTTGCTTAGAAGTAAATTCAGCTGAGTTCAGAGCCTAATCCTAGTAAATTACTTAATTATCTAATCCTAGTAAATTTGCATACCAATGCCATGTTAAATCTCTGAAATACTTTAGAAAACATACTGTTAGGAATCAATACTTTTTTTTTACACATTCAGGGCCCAAAACCTGAATGAAGGCCTGTTTCATGTATTATATCTTCTTGTATTATATCTTCATACAGACAATTGCAGACTGTCTATCTGTTTAATACAATGAGCTGAGGACAACATTCACGGTTCATACTCAGCTTATCCTTACAATATCACTGTACAAGAGGTGAGACTGAAGGCATATGACTGGAACATGGTTACCCACAGTTTCATAGCAAAATGAGGATTAGAATCGGAGGATCCCAGTTTCTGGTCTGAGACCAGTGGTCTCAAACTTTAATTACTACATTTCAGTGACATTGGCGGTTTCCGCACGGCCTCCTTCCGCTTGCGCGCCGCCAAAGAGTGCGGCGGTACGGCGTGGAAGCCGGAAGCCCGTTAGCATGCAAGCATCTTGACGAGCAGGCGGAAACGGAGAACGGCAGGCGGTAAGCGGCTCGCCGCACGAAGCCGCCTCTGCGCCCTCCCGCCCCACTTCCGCGGTGTCCTCCTGCGCAAATTAAGCCTGCTGAGGCGTCACAGCCCCGCCCGCGCTGCCCTCCGACTGGAGGTGGGAGGACAGTGCAATGGGCCGAACTGCGACGCCCGCGCAGGTGGCACCGAAAATTCCACCGTGAGTGGCTTGAAGACAGACAGCGTCTTTCAGCGGCGGCCCGCTTCGCACCAGCGCCGCTTTGGGAAGCAACTCCACTCTAACAACAACCGCTTTAAAGGGTTGTTGTTTGAAGCGGCAACGCCGCCCGCAGAGGAGGGAAGGAAGAGTCAGGTCGCCCGCTGCTCGCGTTGCAGCAGCGGCATACCCTCTCTGGCGACCGGCTGACTCTTGAAGCAGCCTTTTAAACCCAGGCGCGTCATAAATGGGCGTCTTGCGGAAGCTTGGCCATTATTATGTTCCGGAAGGCTATCTGGCACTGAGAAGGAACAGTCACTTTATCAGCTACATATATATGGAATTTAAATGTGTGAAGCATTCTGAAAACTCAGAAGTTGATTTTGACCTTATTGTTTTCTGAAGCCAACTTGACCCACTTTATCATCAAGCTCTGGGGAGAGGAAACTGTCAATTTTAGCAATTACATTAGTAAAGCAAAATGTCTTGTTTCAAAAGCTTTTGTACCCCTGTGTCCAATTACCCTTGAAACAGCAATCTATATACATTTTGGATCATTTTATTTTCTTTTGGTTAGGCATTCAATGGTTATGACTTTTCCTTAATAAGTATCTTGTTTAAGGTATCAAACTGGGTCTGGGCAATTTGCATTGTTTCTGGCCTAGAGTATTCTATAGAGAAAAGGTCTAACTGTGGCACAGGATTAACCAAATAGATGTGTCTAGACATTAGCAGTGAACAGTGGCTCAGAATTATGCAAAACATTTACAACCTGGAAGGGCTCCATTTTTAGTTTCTTCATTTGCATTCTGTAGTATTTCAGAGTTAGAGAAAGCATATAAAATGGGGGGGGGGTCTTTTTGTTATAAAATGTGAGAACATTTAAAACTCTTAAGATAACCAGAAATCCATCATTGAAATTAATCAAATGTCATTCTGAAAAGAAGCTTTAGAAAAATGGTCTTTTATTATATGTTTCCCCACTTCTTAAGAAAACTCATATGTAATTGTCAAATAAAGAACACCTAGGGCTGCAGCTCACAATAAATGTCAAAATTCATAGATTAATAATGTCTCTGCAGTGCTCCAAAACATACTTCTGTATGCAACAGTGCTGAATTCGCAGCAGTGAGCAAACTCCTTGCTCTCTCCTATTTGTTGGAGTACAGAGAAGGAAATCTTTGCATTTAACAACACAAAAGGCTGCTAAAAGCAAAACTCTCATGTTTTGCCCTTGGAAGGTAGACCCAGGGTTGCAGAAATTGCTGAGGATAAATTTAGACGTGCATCAAAATCTAATGAGTCATAGGCTAGCAGTCTTCTGGATAGGAGTGGAGAAAATGACATCTCAGATGGACATTAATATATGCCAACATATTTATTTTATATTTTAAATGAGTCCCTGGTTTATTTGAAGTACAATGAGCACAGATCTCCAAAAACTAACCCTGACAATCGGCACTGCAAGGGTACACCTTGTTTCTTCCAAAACTTCCATTAACTCAATGGAGATAATAAAAGGGTTGTCCCTGCTGGATGATGACCAATATGACTACATTTCCAGGATGTTGAAATAGTTCAATGTAAAATTGCTAAATCAATCATTCAAAGAGGGCAGAAGAAAATCTGCAATCAACAGATACAAAGTTTAATCAATTTGGCTGCAGTTATCAAGCACTATGGTCATGAAACTGGGGGACCTGCAGACTAGAGACTGATTTTCCACTCTTGCAATATTAGAACCATTTTAATTATCTCCAGAGAATCCATAACATAACACACAGGTTCACAGTTCTTCTGCTTTGGAGAATCAATTGCATATTCAGGACCACTGTCTTATATGAAGACACAAGAGCTCAATCTAGGCAACTTGTTCACAAGCCACCAGGCTCTCCCTTTGTGTCACTAGCCAAATGGCTAGTGGATGTCCATTCAACTAGCAGCTTGACTAATTGATTGAGACTGCCTTGTCCTTGACAGTGGCCTGCCTGATCATCCAACGTCTGAGTTCCAGCTAAGTCATGAACATGAGAAAGAGGTCTTTCACTGCAGAATTCATGGTTCTACTATGACTTCCAGTAGCAGCAGAATAATTTTGAAAGAGTGTTAAACAGAGGCGTACCTAGGCAAACTGGAGCCCTGGGCAAAACCTGAGTTTGATGCCCCCCCCCATGAGCAGCCACCCTCCCCACCGTGACCAAACAATGATTTTTACGACCAGGTTGTTTCAAAGTCACCATCACATTATAGAACATGCCCCAACTCACAAATTTAGGGGGTGCCTGTTGTCAGGGGTGCCACTACTAAGGTAGCAGCACCAAAATTTCAGGAAAGTATCTTCATGAGACCCTACTGATGATACCACCCAGGTTTGGTGAAGTTTGGTTTGGGGGGGTCCCAAAGTTATGGACCCTCATAGGTGTAGCCCCCATCTCCTATTAGTTTCCATTGGAAACAATGGGGGATGGGGGCACTCAAGGAGTCCATAACTTTGGACTCCTGAACCAAACCTCACTGGAAACCTGGGTCCATATCATCAGGAGAGTCTCCCAAACAATCCCTGGAATTCTGGTGCTACTAGCTTAAAATCCGCTCCCCCTGCAGGCCAAAAACAGGAAAACTCTGAAAATACAAAATCCTTCACAAACGAACCTGCAATTTTGTCGCCCACCACAAGGTGGCACCCCGGGCAGCTGCCCACTTTGCCCAATGGGAGGAACGCCTCTGGTGTTAAACACTTGTGGCTTCTAGGCTATATCTGGAAATAGGAGGACACAAGGTGAATCTAGTGTAGCTTCTACATTTAACTGAAGAATATAAACTAGATTACATTATAGTAACTAGATGTTACATTAGCCCTTCATTGAATGTCTCAGATATAGAAAATCTGTTTGTCCATCATGGACCAGGGTGACTCATGTAAGCAATTCCAGCTTCTGCAGTTTTAGTAGAGAAAAGACATTCATTTCCCCTTACTACCAAAACTCTGTGAAGCAGAAACTGGTGGTTCCACCCATACTTAAATGAACAATGATAAGTACTGCCCTACCATTTGCTAAGGGTGGGAAATAAATGGTAAACAATTGACTTTTTAGATGTAATTCACTAAATTCCTTTAAAATCTTCAGGCAGCCACTGTATTTGTTCCTGATGCATTTGTACTGATTAATCTGTTGTCAACATTTATAGTGCCAGCTGTGTTTCTACTGGAAGTATGCATAATGTTCAATACATTATGAAAGGACAAAATGGTTTGTAACTTAGCTGAAACTTTTTGCCCAAACTTTAATGTAAGTCTGGTTACAAGGGCTACAAAGATGACTCACAATTTAAAAGATTATTGCTGTTGGGGTTTTTATTTCTACATTCAGACCCGCTTGAATGTTCAACTTCCATTTAAAACAAGTATGGAGTGCTCCTCATGGTTATTTCTGGTATATAAAGTACCTGCAGATTCTAGAAACCCCACAAACTTGCAATCTGTTTAGAAGTTTTGAGGTGCAATTATGTGGCAGAATTTGTAATATTTGAAGCCACCTTCAAAGGTAATTTATTTACAGTTGTTCAGTGTTTTCATGGAAATGTGAATATGCATATATATATATGGAATTGGAGTTTTCAGGCATTGGCACAGGCTTATTAAGTTTCAGTTTCAGTAGCCTGGATATTCATAGATGTTCTAGTTTCAGATGTATCAAGCTTAAAGATTATTTCAGGGTCTAACAGACTGGTATTTCTCTCAGATCACCTTCACACACAACTTTGTCTCAGAAACATCTCTCTGCAGGTGAAACAAAGCAAAAACGCAATAAACCAGACTAACTGGTCTCAATAATTCTTCTTCTCTCTCATAAGATATATTCCTATCTGTTTATATATATGACCTCAGCTTTGGCTCCTCAATAAACAAGCACCACTTCTCTTGTCTGGGTATACTTTTTGCTCTCACAGGTCAGGCTGTCACAGTATAACAAGTCAGGTTTTCCGCACTGACTGAAATTCTCTCTTGATTCCTTTCCGCCCAGGCCAATGAACATGGGTTAAGGGAGGGATAAAACCCAGGCTGGGGGGAACTTCGCATGGATCCCACTCCTAATGTGAGTCTGCTCCACATTCCCCCCCCAACCTACCTCACAAGGTGTCTGTTGTGGGTAGTGGAAGGGAAAGGAGCTTGTAGGCCACCTTGAGCAGCAGTGGAGTAGTGGTTAAGAGCAGGTGCATTCTAATCTAGAGGAACTGGGTTTGATTCCCCACTCTGCTACCTGAGCTGTGGAAGTTTATCTGGGGAATTCAGATTAGCCTGTGCATTCCCACACACACAGCTGGGTGACCTTGGGCTAGTCACAGCTTTTTGGAGCTCTCTCAGCCCATCCACCTCACAGGGTGTTTGTTGTGGGGGAGAAGGGCAAGGAGATTGTAAGTCCCTTTGAGTCTCCTACAGTCTCCTAAATCCAAACTCTTCTTCTTATTATAGGAGAGAAAGGTGGGGTATAAATCCAAATGATGATGATGATGATGACGACGACGACAGCAGAAGGTTGTAACAAACAACATTTTCTATTCAAACTGCATACAGCTTAATGACTTCATCCCACATCCTGGGTTTGTTTGAGAAGTTCAATTGATTCATTTTGTTTATAGACAAATCCTTTCTCCAGGTTGGCAATGCTTGGTTAGCACAGGTGAAGGCTACCTTATTCCACCCTCATACTGACACTGGGGCATAAGCTAGGCTTGGAGTATCCATGGTCACCCTGTGAGTTTCTTGGTTAGTAGAGATTCAAACCCAAGTCTTCCCAGTCTACATTTCACACTCTAACATACAAAATGTTGGAAGTCAGTATGACAGTACCGTATAATATCGATAGTAGCATAATAACTAAACTATTATTGTGTTTTTCTATGATTTATGCACCATTAAGATCTGAATAGCAAGAATAGTAGAGTTTTTCCTATTTTTCCCTGTTTTTTTTCCCAAAAGGAACAATTCTTTATGTGTTAGTTTATTTTTTAAAATGTAGTTCAGTCATGTGTAGTGCTATGTATTATATGAAAAAACATCAATCAAAAATGACTCAAACACGGAGAAGAGTTGGTGCTATGTGATGGTGTGGGATGCTGACCGGTCACAAAATGGATGTGCTCCTCTTGAAGCCCAGCTTCTGTTTAAGGATGGTATTAATAAAAAGGGCTGCAGCCCATTCAATTCCAAGACTTGTCCTGTGGCTATTTACCAGAGAAGCATCTGCACATCTGGACGCAATATATATATTCTGTATATATATTCAGTATAATCTTGTTCCTTACAATTCTGTGTCTCCTTAATCGTCTAGAGAAATATTATTGAACACAATAACACAAGCAAATAATTTCTCTTGCAAAAACTCAGTAATGGTTAAGTAGAGATGGATTCTCTCTCCCCCTCCCCCACCTTCACCATCAATGATACTTTTCACTGAAGTCACAGGAAGAAGGGAACAAATTGTTTCTTACAATCAAGCAACCAGCCTCACTGCTTGTTTAAAATGTGGGTGTTTTCCAAACAGAAAAGTACCATTTGTTAAATGAAGCAAAACACTATAATAGGTTTAATGATGTAGATTTATCTTCTAACAGTTGTTTTGAGATCACAACAAATCATTAAAATCATTAACTGTTAGAGCTAAATTAGATTACAGATATTTGGGAATAACTGGCCACTGCAATTACCAAACCAACAGTTACATTCACCAGGCTCTGCTAGCAAAGGATACTTGCACTCACAACATCTAGCTTGTTAGCATATTTTGAATAACTTCCAAATGATGTTCATAAATGACTTGAGGGCCAAACTAGATGGCATGTTTTACATGAGTTCACACAAGGACTGGCCATCATTCTACAGTTGCTTGTGCCTTCTCTGTTGTATTCTCCTGTGAGGGGGAAGCAGCAACCCCTGCTAGCCTAAGAAATGAGGACCCACCCCCCCACCAACTCAATGGCCCCTTAGGCACGGGCCAATAAACACAGGTGTAGGTCACTAAAAAAACATGGGGGGGGGAGCTTTGTACAGATCCTGACCTTAAAATTAGTCTGTCCCATGTTATTTTCCCCAAGCCATTTTTTAAAATCACCAAACTAGTGAGTCTTTATTTTAAAAATCCTGGGTTGCAGCTGCTCACAAGTGAACAGCCGAGAGGGAGGAGCTTGATTCACCTCCTTTTTCTTTTTCTTTTAAATTTGGCGGCTTACATCTGTGTAGCAATGCAGGTACAGATGGTCATTTTGTGAGATATTTTGGAAGAATAAACTAGAAAGAAAGTGTTAAGTAGTTGCTAGGCTTTCATGTCTTTCTGCATTCTCAAGAACCCTCGCAATGCTGCTTGGAGGACTGGGTATTTGAGGAAGGCATTGTCTTCAGAATTTTTCAGGAAATATTGCAACGCCTTTTTATTTGCCAGGTTTAATGGGATATTTACTGAATACACCTTTTGGTTTTATTTTGTATATTGAGATGTTATTGATAGAGAGGAGAGTAGAAGAAAGAAAGAAAGAAAGAAAGAAAGAAAGAAAGAAAGAAAGAAAGAAAGAAAGAAAGAAAGAAAGAAAAAGAAAGAAAGAAAGAAAGAAAGAAAGAAAGAAAGAAAGAAAGAAAGAAAGAAAGAAAGAAAGAAAGAAAGAAAGAAAGAAAGAAAGAAAGAAAGAAAGAAAGAAAGTAAGTTTTGCCAAAGATTAGATTTTAAGGCTCCAGAAAAGCTAGCCCACATGGGCTTCTCAGGGATTCTCCTGAGAAGTTCTTGTTCCCCATGGTCCTGGCCTTGACATTAGTAAATCCACAACTCTGGCTCTTTCTCTTCCTGTCATGTGACTATGATATCATGTACAAGTAGTATGGTGGGTTCCATGGTACAACCCATGCTGGTGTTAACAGTGGGTCATGAATCTATAAAGATTAAAATTGCTGCATTGGGATTTTTGGGGAACACACAGTTTTCAGTTGATGTGTGAGGACTGACCTTTTAAGGCATGCTGGATACTTAACAACTTCAAGCTACTTCCTTTGTAACTGCCTCTAACAACATTGATTCCTTGTGGAAGTTGCCTTTTTAAACTAAATTTTACCTTCTTGGAAGGGAATTTTTGTAGTGAACATCTTAAATTGTGGGTCTTCAACTCTGTCCTACCTTTGGCCTGACTATTCAATAGAATGGGCCAACAATTATGAATCATTTGACTGATGAGTGGACTTAGATTGGCTCCAGAGCATGCAAAAAAAAAGATCATAAAACCTGTCCTGCCATTCTAGATTCCTAAATATAGACTTGAAGTCCTATTATGTTGAACCTAAGAAGTTAAATGGATATAAGTACAGAGCTTAAACATGTTTATATTATGGCATACTGTGAAAATGATGATGGATAAATGGCATACTTACTACTATCATACTTACTACTGTAAAATTGTGTGTGTGTATGTGGGGGGGGGGGGGGATGACCAGTAACGTATCCCTCAGATATAAGATACAAAGCAGTACAAGTGAAACAGTTTTTAGCACACAAACCATTGAATGAAACCAATTACAGGTAGAAAATGCTCAAATGTAGTATTAGTTGTAAGTATATATGTTACAATTTAAAACATTAATATTTCCACCTAGAATTATGCTGGTGAGGTAGCAGCAAACATGCCTGCGTTGAGCCCCACTGCATCCAGAAGCTGATTTGGTACCCCCATCTGGGTTGGGCTGTAAAGCTCTTAAATAATTTCAAAATTCACATTTTATTATTTCATACATAACCAGTTTTTTCTGACTTCTTCCTTCCTTCCTAGATCAGTCACCTGATCAGTCAATGAATACTGCAAAGCCAACAACCAATGAGATTTGACTGTATACCTCAATCCCAAATAGTTGTTAATCAATCCCATGTTAATATTTGCCACTCTTAACTAACAACAAATAGTAAAATGAGAAATGAAATATTTAAATGTGAATGAACCAAAGTGTACTGGAATAGATTAGGCTATTTTCCATTGAAAACTACAAAGTTTTTACTCTGGAAACAACAAACACAGAAGAAATGGAGCCGCTGTAATAGGGAAATGAGATGTAGTATAAGTAATCAGCAATGTAATGCACAGTCTGACCAAATAATATCAATCAGACTTCATGGAAAGCCTATCAACATAACTACCACTGAAGCATATGAGCCCATTACAGATGTTGAAGAGGAAAAAATTGAAAGCTTTTCATACAAGTGTTCAAGAAAAATTTGAGAAGAGCATGATGTACTTCACCTTCAAGGGTCAGCATGGTGCAGTGTTAAGTCAGCATGGTGTAGTGTTAAGAGTGATTGACTCTCATCTGGACAATTGGGTTTGATTCCTTTTTCCTTCACATGAGTGGCAGACTGTAATCTGGAGAACTAAATTAGATTCCCCACTCCTCCAGATACAACCTGCTGGGTAATCTTGGGCCAGTCTCAGAACTCTCAATCTCACCTACATCACAAGGTCCCGGTTGTGGGCAAGGGGGGAGGGCAGGCATTTATAAACTGCTTTCAGGCTCCTTTTGGTAGAGAAAAGTGGGGTATAAAAACCAACTCTTCTTCAAGTCATTGTAGAAAGGGTGGGATTTAAATGTACTAACTAAATAAATATTTTCAAATCCTTGTTTATTTTTCTGTTTTCATTTATCATCATTTCTGCTTCATTTTGAGATAGAGGCACATTTGTTTCTGGCTCTTTTAAAAAATCTGTCATGTCATGTACTGTCACACGCCACCTGAAAATATTTTAAAAGCTGTATTTAATGAGAGACATCTGGCTGCTGTAACCATTGTTTACCAACTTGTGTGCTCCATCACAGCCAAGTCATCTGCCAACTGGATGTCTGAAAGCATAACAACTTTGCTTTTCATTCAGGTGCATGCGGCTGTGGTGTTTATTTCCACAACATATTTCCTCATCCCCCTTCCTCTTTGTAATACAATAAGATGACTGTAATTATGACAAAAGGAAATATTATATTCAAATTGTCAGAGAGTTAAGATTATTTTTATAAATAGGGAAAATATCTACATGTGCTATTTTGCACTTTGAAATATAAGTTACATCAGTAAAAAAAACAGGCAAACAAGATGTTGAGCATGCCCAACCTTTTGCTAGCTAAGAGTCTGCTCTTGCGAATTCCCCACTCTAAAAGGGAGACTCCCACCACTTTGGGTAATATACTGGTCTGAGAGGTGGAAGAATGGGGATTGGGGGTATTTTAATGTTTTTTAATTTTAGTTTTAATTGTTATACTTTATTTATTATGTTTTACTGTGGTTTTTTATTGTTTTAACTATGTAAGCCACCTACAGATGTCCTTATGAGGTGGGTTTTTAAAATAAGTAAATAAATAATACCGTCCTAGCTCAACCCACATTTTGAGTATGTGATATTTTGAATATTAGCTCTAGACGTTTTATTTATTTATTTGTTATATTTATATCCTGCCCCATCCCCGAAGGGCTCAGGCTGGGTCACATATTAAAAACCTATACAAACATTTAAAAACATTTAAAACAGAATATAAATACAATAAATAAGATAACACAGACAGCAAGGCAACCCAATAACATCCTTATCACTCCTCCCTCTCTCCTCCCCACAGAGGCCTAAGGCAGTGAACTTGCTTTAGTTTTTAATGTTGGTCAGTCTGATTTCACAATTTGTAAGCAATTCTGGTGATTTGGTTCAGTCCTCAGAAACAAATTGGTCCAAAGAGTTGCAAGCTCAGCCAGCATGAATTCCATTTTTTTTATTGTAATCTGGGAGAACCTTCCTTCTATTGCCTTTCCTGCTGAATTTCTTACAGTAACTAAACACTTAAGTGTCATGTTTTTAATTTTTATGATTAAATTCAGATCTATTTGAAAGAAAAGAAACTTTCCTCAGATCTTGTTTTTTAACAAAGAAAATGTGTATTTTTTCCTATAAAATTATAATCAGAATAAAATATAGCGAGCTGTTCTACCTTTTAATGGTCACATTTGACATCTAGACACTACTGTGATGGGTATATTGCAGGTACTCTATGAGCAATAACATTTCCTGTTTAATAGATAATAGAGGGTGCAAACACAATAACACTCAGGGGCGAACCTAGGCAAACTGGAGCCCGGGGACAAAACCTGAGTTTGGCGCCCCCCCCCCCCAGCGAATGGGCGGCCACCCTCCCTCACCATGAACAAACAATTATTTTTTGCACCAGCTCACAAAACACCTCCCACTCCCAGCAAAACATACATGGCTCTCTCCCCAACAACTCTTTTCCTAATTTCCTAATCACAACAACCCTAGGAGGTAGGTTGTTAGCCTGAGAAACAACTCCAAGCCAGTGCAAGTGGGTATTAAGCATGTAAATCTCTCACAAATCACCCCCAGCAAAACATTTACCAAACAAATGTCAGCATCATCTCTCACAAAACACCTCCAGTGGAATCCACCCCCAAACAGCATCACTTTCAATGGTGTTTAAACTAGGGAGCTCAGATTCTTCTTTAAATCAACCTTAAAGGGAGAATCTGGGGTCCCCAGTTAAGACAAAATTGAAAGTGATGCTGTTTTAAGTGAATCTTCCCCACCCTGAAACAACATCACTTTTGAGGGTTGGAGATTTAGATGAAACAAATACCAGATTCAGCCGGAATCTGGGCACATTTGGGCACATTTGGACAAAAGTATCCAATTATGTCACTGCCCAAATATGAAACAAAATGTGAATGCAAGGTATTTGGGCTTGGGGGGGGGGTATTTTTGGTGTTTTCGGCCTGCCAGGAGGGCATTTTTAAAGCTAACAGCACCATGATTTCAGGGCATCATCCAGAGACTGCCCTGATGATACCATTCCCAGGTTTGGTGATGTTTTCACCCCCCCCCCCCCCCACCCCCCCCCCCCCCCACCCCCCCCCCCCCCCACCCCCCCCCCCCCCCACCCCCCCCCCCCCCCACCCCCCCCCCCCCCCACCCCCCCCCCCCCCCACCCCCCCCCCCCCCCACCCCCCCCCCCCCCCACCCCCCCCCCCCCCCACCCCCCCCCCCCCCCACCCCCCCCCCCCCCCACCCCCCCCCCCCCCCACCCCCCCCCCCCCCCACCCCCCCCCCCCCCCACCCCCCCCCCCCCCCACCCCCCCCCCCCCCCACCCCCCCCCCCCCCCACCCCCCCCCCCCCCCACCCCCCCCCCCCCCCACCCCCCCCCCCCCCCACCCCCCCCCCCCCCCACCCCCCCCCCCCCCCACCCCCCCCCCCCCCCACCCCCCCCCCCCCCCACCCCCCCCCCCCCCCACCCCCCCCCCCCCCCACCCCCCCCCCCCCCCACCCCCCCCCCCCCCCACCCCCCCCCCCCCCCACCCCCCCCCCCCCCCACCCCCCCCCCCCCCCACCCCCCCCCCCCCCCACCCCCCCCCCCCCCCACCCCCCCCCCCCCCCACCCCCCCCCCCCCCCACCCCCCCCCCCCCCCACCCCCCCCCCCCCCCACCCCCCCCCCCCCCCACCCCCCCCCCCCCCCACCCCCCCCCCCCCCCACCCCCCCCCCCCCCCACCCCCCCCCCCCCCCACCCCCCCCCCCCCCCACCCCCCCCCCCCCCCACCCCCCCCCCCCCCCACCCCCCCCCCCCCCCACCCCCCCCCCCCCCCACCCCCCCCCCCCCCCACCCCCCCCCCCCCCCACCCCCCCCCCCCCCCACCCCCCCCCCCCCCCACCCCCCCCCCCCCCCACCCCCCCCCCCCCCCACCCCCCCCCCCCCCCACCCCCCCCCCCCCCCACCCCCCCCCCCCCCCACCCCCCCCCCCCCCCACCCCCCCCCCCCCCCACCCCCCCCCCCCCCCACCCCCCCCCCCCCCCACCCCCCCCCCCCCCCACCCCCCCCCCCCCCCACCCCCCCCCCCCCCCACCCCCCCCCCCCCCCACCCCCCCCCCCCCCCACCCCCCCCCCCCCCCACCCCCCCCCCCCCCCACCCCCCCCCCCCCCCACCCCCCCCCCCCCCCACCCCCCCCCCCCCCCACCCCCCCCCCCCCCCACCCCCCCCCCCCCCCACCCCCCCCCCCCCCCACCCCCCCCCCCCCCCACCCCCCCCCCCCCCCACCCCCCCCCCCCCCCACCCCCCCCCCCCCCCACCCCCCCCCCCCCCCACCCCCCCCCCCCCCCACCCCCCCCCCCCCCCACCCCCCCCCCCCCCCACCCCCCCCCCCCCCCACCCCCCCCCCCCCCCACCCCCCCCCCCCCCCACCCCCCCCCCCCCCCACCCCCCCCCCCCCCCACCCCCCCCCCCCCCCACCCCCCCCCCCCCCCACCCCCCCCCCCCCCCACCCCCCCCCCCCCCCACCCCCCCCCCCCCCCACCCCCCCCCCCCCCCACCCCCCCCCCCCCCCACCCCCCCCCCCCCCCACCCCCCCCCCCCCCCACCCCCCCCCCCCCCCACCCCCCCCCCCCCCCACCCCCCCCCCCCCCCACCCCCCCCCCCCCCCACCCCCCCCCCCCCCCACCCCCCCCCCCCCCCACCCCCCCCCCCCCCCACCCCCCCCCCCCCCCACCCCCCCCCCCCCCCACCCCCCCCCCCCCCCACCCCCCCCCCCCCCCACCCCCCCCCCCCCCCACCCCCCCCCCCCCCCACCCCCCCCCCCCCCCACCCCCCCCCCCCCCCACCCCCCCCCCCCCCCACCCCCCCCCCCCCCCACCCCCCCCCCCCCCCACCCCCCCCCCCCCCCACCCCCCCCCCCCCCCACCCCCCCCCCCCCCCACCCCCCCCCCCCCCCACCCCCCCCCCCCCCCACCCCCCCCCCCCCCCACCCCCCCCCCCCCCCACCCCCCCCCCCCCCCACCCCCCCCCCCCCCCACCCCCCCCCCCCCCCACCCCCCCCCCCCCCCACCCCCCCCCCCCCCCACCCCCCCCCCCCCCCACCCCCCCCCCCCCCCACCCCCCCCCCCCCCCACCCCCCCCCCCCCCCACCCCCCCCCCCCCCCACCCCCCCCCCCCCCCACCCCCCCCCCCCCCCACCCCCCCCCCCCCCCACCCCCCCCCCCCCCCACCCCCCCCCCCCCCCACCCCCCCCCCCCCCCACCCCCCCCCCCCCCCACCCCCCCCCCCCCCCACCCCCCCCCCCCCCCACCCCCCCCCCCCCCCACCCCCCCCCCCCCCCACCCCCCCCCCCCCCCACCCCCCCCCCCCCCCACCCCCCCCCCCCCCCACCCCCCCCCCCCCCCACCCCCCCCCCCCCCCACCCCCCCCCCCCCCCACCCCCCCCCCCCCCCACCCCCCCCCCCCCCCACCCCCCCCCCCCCCCACCCCCCCCCCCCCCCACCCCCCCCCCCCCCCACCCCCCCCCCCCCCCACCCCCCCCCCCCCCCACCCCCCCCCCCCCCCACCCCCCCCCCCCCCCACCCCCCCCCCCCCCCACCCCCCCCCCCCCCCACCCCCCCCCCCCCCCACCCCCCCCCCCCCCCACCCCCCCCCCCCCCCACCCCCCCCCCCCCCCACCCCCCCCCCCCCCCACCCCCCCCCCCCCCCACCCCCCCCCCCCCCCACCCCCCCCCCCCCCCACCCCCCCCCCCCCCCACCCCCCCCCCCCCCCACCCCCCCCCCCCCCCACCCCCCCCCCCCCCCACCCCCCCCCCCCCCCACCCCCCCCCCCCCCCACCCCCCCCCCCCCCCACCCCCCCCCCCCCCCACCCCCCCCCCCCCCCACCCCCCCCCCCCCCCACCCCCCCCCCCCCCCACCCCCCCCCCCCCCCACCCCCCCCCCCCCCCACCCCCCCCCCCCCCCACCCCCCCCCCCCCCCACCCCCCCCCCCCCCCACCCCCCCCCCCCCCCACCCCCCCCCCCCCCCACCCCCCCCCCCCCCCACCCCCCCCCCCCCCCACCCCCCCCCCCCCCCACCCCCCCCCCCCCCCACCCCCCCCCCCCCCCACCCCCCCCCCCCCCCACCCCCCCCCCCCCCCACCCCCCCCCCCCCCCACCCCCCCCCCCCCCCACCCCCCCCCCCCCCCACCCCCCCCCCCCCCCACCCCCCCCCCCCCCCACCCCCCCCCCCCCCCACCCCCCCCCCCCCCCACCCCCCCCCCCCCCCACCCCCCCCCCCCCCCACCCCCCCCCCCCCCCACCCCCCCCCCCCCCCACCCCCCCCCCCCCCCACCCCCCCCCCCCCCCACCCCCCCCCCCCCCCACCCCCCCCCCCCCCCACCCCCCCCCCCCCCCACCCCCCCCCCCCCCCACCCCCCCCCCCCCCCACCCCCCCCCCCCCCCACCCCCCCCCCCCCCCACCCCCCCCCCCCCCCACCCCCCCCCCCCCCCACCCCCCCCCCCCCCCACCCCCCCCCCCCCCCACCCCCCCCCCCCCCCACCCCCCCCCCCCCCCACCCCCCCCCCCCCCCACCCCCCCCCCCCCCCACCCCCCCCCCCCCCCACCCCCCCCCCCCCCCACCCCCCCCCCCCCCCACCCCCCCCCCCCCCCACCCCCCCCCCCCCCCACCCCCCCCCCCCCCCACCCCCCCCCCCCCCCACCCCCCCCCCCCCCCACCCCCCCCCCCCCCCACCCCCCCCCCCCCCCACCCCCCCCCCCCCCCACCCCCCCCCCCCCCCACCCCCCCCCCCCCCCACCCCCCCCCCCCCCCACCCCCCCCCCCCCCCACCCCCCCCCCCCCCCACCCCCCCCCCCCCCCACCCCCCCCCCCCCCCACCCCCCCCCCCCCCCACCCCCCCCCCCCCCCACCCCCCCCCCCCCCCACCCCCCCCCCCCCCCACCCCCCCCCCCCCCCACCCCCCCCCCCCCCCACCCCCCCCCCCCCCCACCCCCCCCCCCCCCCACCCCCCCCCCCCCCCACCCCCCCCCCCCCCCACCCCCCCCCCCCCCCACCCCCCCCCCCCCCCACCCCCCCCCCCCCCCACCCCCCCCCCCCCCCACCCCCCCCCCCCCCCACCCCCCCCCCCCCCCACCCCCCCCCCCCCCCACCCCCCCCCCCCCCCACCCCCCCCCCCCCCCACCCCCCCCCCCCCCCACCCCCCCCCCCCCCCACCCCCCCCCCCCCCCACCCCCCCCCCCCCCCACCCCCCCCCCCCCCCACCCCCCCCCCCCCCCACCCCCCCCCCCCCCCACCCCCCCCCCCCCCCACCCCCCCCCCCCCCCACCCCCCCCCCCCCCCACCCCCCCCCCCCCCCACCCCCCCCCCCCCCCACCCCCCCCCCCCCCCACCCCCCCCCCCCCCCACCCCCCCCCCCCCCCACCCCCCCCCCCCCCCACCCCCCCCCCCCCCCACCCCCCCCCCCCCCCACCCCCCCCCCCCCCCACCCCCCCCCCCCCCCACCCCCCCCCCCCCCCACCCCCCCCCCCCCCCACCCCCCCCCCCCCCCACCCCCCCCCCCCCCCACCCCCCCCCCCCCCCACCCCCCCCCCCCCCCACCCCCCCCCCCCCCCACCCCCCCCCCCCCCCACCCCCCCCCCCCCCCACCCCCCCCCCCCCCCACCCCCCCCCCCCCCCACCCCCCCCCCCCCCCACCCCCCCCCCCCCCCACCCCCCCCCCCCCCCACCCCCCCCCCCCCCCACCCCCCCCCCCCCCCACCCCCCCCCCCCCCCACCCCCCCCCCCCCCCACCCCCCCCCCCCCCCACCCCCCCCCCCCCCCACCCCCCCCCCCCCCCACCCCCCCCCCCCCCCACCCCCCCCCCCCCCCACCCCCCCCCCCCCCCACCCCCCCCCCCCCCCACCCCCCCCCCCCCCCACCCCCCCCCCCCCCCACCCCCCCCCCCCCCCACCCCCCCCCCCCCCCACCCCCCCCCCCCCCCACCCCCCCCCCCCCCCACCCCCCCCCCCCCCCACCCCCCCCCCCCCCCACCCCCCCCCCCCCCCACCCCCCCCCCCCCCCACCCCCCCCCCCCCCCACCCCCCCCCCCCCCCACCCCCCCCCCCCCCCACCCCCCCCCCCCCCCACCCCCCCCCCCCCCCACCCCCCCCCCCCCCCACCCCCCCCCCCCCCCACCCCCCCCCCCCCCCACCCCCCCCCCCCCCCACCCCCCCCCCCCCCCACCCCCCCCCCCCCCCACCCCCCCCCCCCCCCACCCCCCCCCCCCCCCACCCCCCCCCCCCCCCACCCCCCCCCCCCCCCACCCCCCCCCCCCCCCACCCCCCCCCCCCCCCACCCCCCCCCCCCCCCACCCCCCCCCCCCCCCACCCCCCCCCCCCCCCACCCCCCCCCCCCCCCACCCCCCCCCCCCCCCACCCCCCCCCCCCCCCACCCCCCCCCCCCCCCACCCCCCCCCCCCCCCACCCCCCCCCCCCCCCACCCCCCCCCCCCCCCACCCCCCCCCCCCCCCACCCCCCCCCCCCCCCACCCCCCCCCCCCCCCACCCCCCCCCCCCCCCACCCCCCCCCCCCCCCACCCCCCCCCCCCCCCACCCCCCCCCCCCCCCACCCCCCCCCCCCCCCACCCCCCCCCCCCCCCACCCCCCCCCCCCCCCACCCCCCCCCCCCCCCACCCCCCCCCCCCCCCACCCCCCCCCCCCCCCACCCCCCCCCCCCCCCACCCCCCCCCCCCCCCACCCCCCCCCCCCCCCACCCCCCCCCCCCCCCACCCCCCCCCCCCCCCACCCCCCCCCCCCCCCACCCCCCCCCCCCCCCACCCCCCCCCCCCCCCACCCCCCCCCCCCCCCACCCCCCCCCCCCCCCACCCCCCCCCCCCCCCACCCCCCCCCCCCCCCACCCCCCCCCCCCCCCACCCCCCCCCCCCCCCACCCCCCCCCCCCCCCACCCCCCCCCCCCCCCACCCCCCCCCCCCCCCACCCCCCCCCCCCCCCACCCCCCCCCCCCCCCACCCCCCCCCCCCCCCACCCCCCCCCCCCCCCACCCCCCCCCCCCCCCACCCCCCCCCCCCCCCACCCCCCCCCCCCCCCACCCCCCCCCCCCCCCACCCCCCCCCCCCCCCACCCCCCCCCCCCCCCACCCCCCCCCCCCCCCACCCCCCCCCCCCCCCACCCCCCCCCCCCCCCACCCCCCCCCCCCCCCACCCCCCCCCCCCCCCACCCCCCCCCCCCCCCACCCCCCCCCCCCCCCACCCCCCCCCCCCCCCACCCCCCCCCCCCCCCACCCCCCCCCCCCCCCACCCCCCCCCCCCCCCACCCCCCCCCCCCCCCACCCCCCCCCCCCCCCACCCCCCCCCCCCCCCACCCCCCCCCCCCCCCACCCCCCCCCCCCCCCACCCCCCCCCCCCCCCACCCCCCCCCCCCCCCACCCCCCCCCCCCCCCACCCCCCCCCCCCCCCACCCCCCCCCCCCCCCACCCCCCCCCCCCCCCACCCCCCCCCCCCCCCACCCCCCCCCCCCCCCACCCCCCCCCCCCCCCACCCCCCCCCCCCCCCACCCCCCCCCCCCCCCACCCCCCCCCCCCCCCACCCCCCCCCCCCCCCACCCCCCCCCCCCCCCACCCCCCCCCCCCCCCACCCCCCCCCCCCCCCACCCCCCCCCCCCCCCACCCCCCCCCCCCCCCACCCCCCCCCCCCCCCACCCCCCCCCCCCCCCACCCCCCCCCCCCCCCACCCCCCCCCCCCCCCACCCCCCCCCCCCCCCACCCCCCCCCCCCCCCACCCCCCCCCCCCCCCACCCCCCCCCCCCCCCACCCCCCCCCCCCCCCACCCCCCCCCCCCCCCACCCCCCCCCCCCCCCACCCCCCCCCCCCCCCACCCCCCCCCCCCCCCACCCCCCCCCCCCCCCACCCCCCCCCCCCCCCACCCCCCCCCCCCCCCACCCCCCCCCCCCCCCACCCCCCCCCCCCCCCACCCCCCCCCCCCCCCACCCCCCCCCCCCCCCACCCCCCCCCCCCCCCACCCCCCCCCCCCCCCACCCCCCCCCCCCCCCACCCCCCCCCCCCCCCACCCCCCCCCCCCCCCACCCCCCCCCCCCCCCACCCCCCCCCCCCCCCACCCCCCCCCCCCCCCACCCCCCCCCCCCCCCACCCCCCCCCCCCCCCACCCCCCCCCCCCCCCACCCCCCCCCCCCCCCACCCCCCCCCCCCCCCACCCCCCCCCCCCCCCACCCCCCCCCCCCCCCACCCCCCCCCCCCCCCACCCCCCCCCCCCCCCACCCCCCCCCCCCCCCACCCCCCCCCCCCCCCACCCCCCCCCCCCCCCACCCCCCCCCCCCCCCACCCCCCCCCCCCCCCACCCCCCCCCCCCCCCACCCCCCCCCCCCCCCACCCCCCCCCCCCCCCACCCCCCCCCCCCCCCACCCCCCCCCCCCCCCACCCCCCCCCCCCCCCACCCCCCCCCCCCCCCACCCCCCCCCCCCCCCACCCCCCCCCCCCCCCACCCCCCCCCCCCCCCACCCCCCCCCCCCCCCACCCCCCCCCCCCCCCACCCCCCCCCCCCCCCACCCCCCCCCCCCCCCACCCCCCCCCCCCCCCACCCCCCCCCCCCCCCACCCCCCCCCCCCCCCACCCCCCCCCCCCCCCACCCCCCCCCCCCCCCACCCCCCCCCCCCCCCACCCCCCCCCCCCCCCACCCCCCCCCCCCCCCACCCCCCCCCCCCCCCACCCCCCCCCCCCCCCACCCCCCCCCCCCCCCACCCCCCCCCCCCCCCACCCCCCCCCCCCCCCACCCCCCCCCCCCCCCACCCCCCCCCCCCCCCACCCCCCCCCCCCCCCACCCCCCCCCCCCCCCACCCCCCCCCCCCCCCACCCCCCCCCCCCCCCACCCCCCCCCCCCCCCACCCCCCCCCCCCCCCACCCCCCCCCCCCCCCACCCCCCCCCCCCCCCACCCCCCCCCCCCCCCACCCCCCCCCCCCCCCACCCCCCCCCCCCCCCACCCCCCCCCCCCCCCACCCCCCCCCCCCCCCACCCCCCCCCCCCCCCACCCCCCCCCCCCCCCACCCCCCCCCCCCCCCACCCCCCCCCCCCCCCACCCCCCCCCCCCCCCACCCCCCCCCCCCCCCACCCCCCCCCCCCCCCACCCCCCCCCCCCCCCACCCCCCCCCCCCCCCACCCCCCCCCCCCCCCACCCCCCCCCCCCCCCACCCCCCCCCCCCCCCACCCCCCCCCCCCCCCACCCCCCCCCCCCCCCACCCCCCCCCCCCCCCACCCCCCCCCCCCCCCACCCCCCCCCCCCCCCACCCCCCCCCCCCCCCACCCCCCCCCCCCCCCACCCCCCCCCCCCCCCACCCCCCCCCCCCCCCACCCCCCCCCCCCCCCACCCCCCCCCCCCCCCACCCCCCCCCCCCCCCACCCCCCCCCCCCCCCACCCCCCCCCCCCCCCACCCCCCCCCCCCCCCACCCCCCCCCCCCCCCACCCCCCCCCCCCCCCACCCCCCCCCCCCCCCACCCCCCCCCCCCCCCACCCCCCCCCCCCCCCACCCCCCCCCCCCCCCACCCCCCCCCCCCCCCACCCCCCCCCCCCCCCACCCCCCCCCCCCCCCACCCCCCCCCCCCCCCACCCCCCCCCCCCCCCACCCCCCCCCCCCCCCACCCCCCCCCCCCCCCACCCCCCCCCCCCCCCACCCCCCCCCCCCCCCACCCCCCCCCCCCCCCACCCCCCCCCCCCCCCACCCCCCCCCCCCCCCACCCCCCCCCCCCCCCACCCCCCCCCCCCCCCACCCCCCCCCCCCCCCACCCCCCCCCCCCCCCACCCCCCCCCCCCCCCACCCCCCCCCCCCCCCACCCCCCCCCCCCCCCACCCCCCCCCCCCCCCACCCCCCCCCCCCCCCACCCCCCCCCCCCCCCACCCCCCCCCCCCCCCACCCCCCCCCCCCCCCACCCCCCCCCCCCCCCACCCCCCCCCCCCCCCACCCCCCCCCCCCCCCACCCCCCCCCCCCCCCACCCCCCCCCCCCCCCACCCCCCCCCCCCCCCACCCCCCCCCCCCCCCACCCCCCCCCCCCCCCACCCCCCCCCCCCCCCACCCCCCCCCCCCCCCACCCCCCCCCCCCCCCACCCCCCCCCCCCCCCACCCCCCCCCCCCCCCACCCCCCCCCCCCCCCACCCCCCCCCCCCCCCACCCCCCCCCCCCCCCACCCCCCCCCCCCCCCACCCCCCCCCCCCCCCACCCCCCCCCCCCCCCACCCCCCCCCCCCCCCACCCCCCCCCCCCCCCACCCCCCCCCCCCCCCACCCCCCCCCCCCCCCACCCCCCCCCCCCCCCACCCCCCCCCCCCCCCACCCCCCCCCCCCCCCACCCCCCCCCCCCCCCACCCCCCCCCCCCCCCACCCCCCCCCCCCCCCACCCCCCCCCCCCCCCACCCCCCCCCCCCCCCACCCCCCCCCCCCCCCACCCCCCCCCCCCCCCACCCCCCCCCCCCCCCACCCCCCCCCCCCCCCACCCCCCCCCCCCCCCACCCCCCCCCCCCCCCACCCCCCCCCCCCCCCACCCCCCCCCCCCCCCACCCCCCCCCCCCCCCACCCCCCCCCCCCCCCACCCCCCCCCCCCCCCACCCCCCCCCCCCCCCACCCCCCCCCCCCCCCACCCCCCCCCCCCCCCACCCCCCCCCCCCCCCACCCCCCCCCCCCCCCACCCCCCCCCCCCCCCACCCCCCCCCCCCCCCACCCCCCCCCCCCCCCACCCCCCCCCCCCCCCACCCCCCCCCCCCCCCACCCCCCCCCCCCCCCACCCCCCCCCCCCCCCACCCCCCCCCCCCCCCACCCCCCCCCCCCCCCACCCCCCCCCCCCCCCACCCCCCCCCCCCCCCACCCCCCCCCCCCCCCACCCCCCCCCCCCCCCACCCCCCCCCCCCCCCACCCCCCCCCCCCCCCACCCCCCCCCCCCCCCACCCCCCCCCCCCCCCACCCCCCCCCCCCCCCACCCCCCCCCCCCCCCACCCCCCCCCCCCCCCACCCCCCCCCCCCCCCACCCCCCCCCCCCCCCACCCCCCCCCCCCCCCACCCCCCCCCCCCCCCACCCCCCCCCCCCCCCACCCCCCCCCCCCCCCACCCCCCCCCCCCCCCACCCCCCCCCCCCCCCACCCCCCCCCCCCCCCACCCCCCCCCCCCCCCACCCCCCCCCCCCCCCACCCCCCCCCCCCCCCACCCCCCCCCCCCCCCACCCCCCCCCCCCCCCACCCCCCCCCCCCCCCACCCCCCCCCCCCCCCACCCCCCCCCCCCCCCACCCCCCCCCCCCCCCACCCCCCCCCCCCCCCACCCCCCCCCCCCCCCACCCCCCCCCCCCCCCACCCCCCCCCCCCCCCACCCCCCCCCCCCCCCACCCCCCCCCCCCCCCACCCCCCCCCCCCCCCACCCCCCCCCCCCCCCACCCCCCCCCCCCCCCACCCCCCCCCCCCCCCACCCCCCCCCCCCCCCACCCCCCCCCCCCCCCACCCCCCCCCCCCCCCACCCCCCCCCCCCCCCACCCCCCCCCCCCCCCACCCCCCCCCCCCCCCACCCCCCCCCCCCCCCACCCCCCCCCCCCCCCACCCCCCCCCCCCCCCACCCCCCCCCCCCCCCACCCCCCCCCCCCCCCACCCCCCCCCCCCCCCACCCCCCCCCCCCCCCACCCCCCCCCCCCCCCACCCCCCCCCCCCCCCACCCCCCCCCCCCCCCACCCCCCCCCCCCCCCACCCCCCCCCCCCCCCACCCCCCCCCCCCCCCACCCCCCCCCCCCCCCACCCCCCCCCCCCCCCACCCCCCCCCCCCCCCACCCCCCCCCCCCCCCACCCCCCCCCCCCCCCACCCCCCCCCCCCCCCACCCCCCCCCCCCCCCACCCCCCCCCCCCCCCACCCCCCCCCCCCCCCACCCCCCCCCCCCCCCACCCCCCCCCCCCCCCACCCCCCCCCCCCCCCACCCCCCCCCCCCCCCACCCCCCCCCCCCCCCACCCCCCCCCCCCCCCACCCCCCCCCCCCCCCACCCCCCCCCCCCCCCACCCCCCCCCCCCCCCACCCCCCCCCCCCCCCACCCCCCCCCCCCCCCACCCCCCCCCCCCCCCACCCCCCCCCCCCCCCACCCCCCCCCCCCCCCACCCCCCCCCCCCCCCACCCCCCCCCCCCCCCACCCCCCCCCCCCCCCACCCCCCCCCCCCCCCACCCCCCCCCCCCCCCACCCCCCCCCCCCCCCACCCCCCCCCCCCCCCACCCCCCCCCCCCCCCACCCCCCCCCCCCCCCACCCCCCCCCCCCCCCACCCCCCCCCCCCCCCACCCCCCCCCCCCCCCACCCCCCCCCCCCCCCACCCCCCCCCCCCCCCACCCCCCCCCCCCCCCACCCCCCCCCCCCCCCACCCCCCCCCCCCCCCACCCCCCCCCCCCCCCACCCCCCCCCCCCCCCACCCCCCCCCCCCCCCACCCCCCCCCCCCCCCACCCCCCCCCCCCCCCACCCCCCCCCCCCCCCACCCCCCCCCCCCCCCACCCCCCCCCCCCCCCACCCCCCCCCCCCCCCACCCCCCCCCCCCCCCACCCCCCCCCCCCCCCACCCCCCCCCCCCCCCACCCCCCCCCCCCCCCACCCCCCCCCCCCCCCACCCCCCCCCCCCCCCACCCCCCCCCCCCCCCACCCCCCCCCCCCCCCACCCCCCCCCCCCCCCACCCCCCCCCCCCCCCACCCCCCCCCCCCCCCACCCCCCCCCCCCCCCACCCCCCCCCCCCCCCACCCCCCCCCCCCCCCACCCCCCCCCCCCCCCACCCCCCCCCCCCCCCACCCCCCCCCCCCCCCACCCCCCCCCCCCCCCACCCCCCCCCCCCCCCACCCCCCCCCCCCCCCACCCCCCCCCCCCCCCACCCCCCCCCCCCCCCACCCCCCCCCCCCCCCACCCCCCCCCCCCCCCACCCCCCCCCCCCCCCACCCCCCCCCCCCCCCACCCCCCCCCCCCCCCACCCCCCCCCCCCCCCACCCCCCCCCCCCCCCACCCCCCCCCCCCCCCACCCCCCCCCCCCCCCACCCCCCCCCCCCCCCACCCCCCCCCCCCCCCACCCCCCCCCCCCCCCACCCCCCCCCCCCCCCACCCCCCCCCCCCCCCACCCCCCCCCCCCCCCACCCCCCCCCCCCCCCACCCCCCCCCCCCCCCACCCCCCCCCCCCCCCACCCCCCCCCCCCCCCACCCCCCCCCCCCCCCACCCCCCCCCCCCCCCACCCCCCCCCCCCCCCACCCCCCCCCCCCCCCACCCCCCCCCCCCCCCACCCCCCCCCCCCCCCACCCCCCCCCCCCCCCACCCCCCCCCCCCCCCACCCCCCCCCCCCCCCACCCCCCCCCCCCCCCACCCCCCCCCCCCCCCACCCCCCCCCCCCCCCACCCCCCCCCCCCCCCACCCCCCCCCCCCCCCACCCCCCCCCCCCCCCACCCCCCCCCCCCCCCACCCCCCCCCCCCCCCACCCCCCCCCCCCCCCACCCCCCCCCCCCCCCACCCCCCCCCCCCCCCACCCCCCCCCCCCCCCACCCCCCCCCCCCCCCACCCCCCCCCCCCCCCACCCCCCCCCCCCCCCACCCCCCCCCCCCCCCACCCCCCCCCCCCCCCACCCCCCCCCCCCCCCACCCCCCCCCCCCCCCACCCCCCCCCCCCCCCACCCCCCCCCCCCCCCACCCCCCCCCCCCCCCACCCCCCCCCCCCCCCACCCCCCCCCCCCCCCACCCCCCCCCCCCCCCACCCCCCCCCCCCCCCACCCCCCCCCCCCCCCACCCCCCCCCCCCCCCACCCCCCCCCCCCCCCACCCCCCCCCCCCCCCACCCCCCCCCCCCCCCACCCCCCCCCCCCCCCACCCCCCCCCCCCCCCACCCCCCCCCCCCCCCACCCCCCCCCCCCCCCACCCCCCCCCCCCCCCACCCCCCCCCCCCCCCACCCCCCCCCCCCCCCACCCCCCCCCCCCCCCACCCCCCCCCCCCCCCACCCCCCCCCCCCCCCACCCCCCCCCCCCCCCACCCCCCCCCCCCCCCACCCCCCCCCCCCCCCACCCCCCCCCCCCCCCACCCCCCCCCCCCCCCACCCCCCCCCCCCCCCACCCCCCCCCCCCCCCACCCCCCCCCCCCCCCACCCCCCCCCCCCCCCACCCCCCCCCCCCCCCACCCCCCCCCCCCCCCACCCCCCCCCCCCCCCACCCCCCCCCCCCCCCACCCCCCCCCCCCCCCACCCCCCCCCCCCCCCACCCCCCCCCCCCCCCACCCCCCCCCCCCCCCACCCCCCCCCCCCCCCACCCCCCCCCCCCCCCACCCCCCCCCCCCCCCACCCCCCCCCCCCCCCACCCCCCCCCCCCCCCACCCCCCCCCCCCCCCACCCCCCCCCCCCCCCACCCCCCCCCCCCCCCACCCCCCCCCCCCCCCACCCCCCCCCCCCCCCACCCCCCCCCCCCCCCACCCCCCCCCCCCCCCACCCCCCCCCCCCCCCACCCCCCCCCCCCCCCACCCCCCCCCCCCCCCACCCCCCCCCCCCCCCACCCCCCCCCCCCCCCACCCCCCCCCCCCCCCACCCCCCCCCCCCCCCACCCCCCCCCCCCCCCACCCCCCCCCCCCCCCACCCCCCCCCCCCCCCACCCCCCCCCCCCCCCACCCCCCCCCCCCCCCACCCCCCCCCCCCCCCACCCCCCCCCCCCCCCACCCCCCCCCCCCCCCACCCCCCCCCCCCCCCACCCCCCCCCCCCCCCACCCCCCCCCCCCCCCACCCCCCCCCCCCCCCACCCCCCCCCCCCCCCACCCCCCCCCCCCCCCACCCCCCCCCCCCCCCACCCCCCCCCCCCCCCACCCCCCCCCCCCCCCACCCCCCCCCCCCCCCACCCCCCCCCCCCCCCACCCCCCCCCCCCCCCACCCCCCCCCCCCCCCACCCCCCCCCCCCCCCACCCCCCCCCCCCCCCACCCCCCCCCCCCCCCACCCCCCCCCCCCCCCACCCCCCCCCCCCCCCACCCCCCCCCCCCCCCACCCCCCCCCCCCCCCACCCCCCCCCCCCCCCACCCCCCCCCCCCCCCACCCCCCCCCCCCCCCACCCCCCCCCCCCCCCACCCCCCCCCCCCCCCACCCCCCCCCCCCCCCACCCCCCCCCCCCCCCACCCCCCCCCCCCCCCACCCCCCCCCCCCCCCACCCCCCCCCCCCCCCACCCCCCCCCCCCCCCACCCCCCCCCCCCCCCACCCCCCCCCCCCCCCACCCCCCCCCCCCCCCACCCCCCCCCCCCCCCACCCCCCCCCCCCCCCACCCCCCCCCCCCCCCACCCCCCCCCCCCCCCACCCCCCCCCCCCCCCACCCCCCCCCCCCCCCACCCCCCCCCCCCCCCACCCCCCCCCCCCCCCACCCCCCCCCCCCCCCACCCCCCCCCCCCCCCACCCCCCCCCCCCCCCACCCCCCCCCCCCCCCACCCCCCCCCCCCCCCACCCCCCCCCCCCCCCACCCCCCCCCCCCCCCACCCCCCCCCCCCCCCACCCCCCCCCCCCCCCACCCCCCCCCCCCCCCACCCCCCCCCCCCCCCACCCCCCCCCCCCCCCACCCCCCCCCCCCCCCACCCCCCCCCCCCCCCACCCCCCCCCCCCCCCACCCCCCCCCCCCCCCACCCCCCCCCCCCCCCACCCCCCCCCCCCCCCACCCCCCCCCCCCCCCACCCCCCCCCCCCCCCACCCCCCCCCCCCCCCACCCCCCCCCCCCCCCACCCCCCCCCCCCCCCACCCCCCCCCCCCCCCACCCCCCCCCCCCCCCACCCCCCCCCCCCCCCACCCCCCCCCCCCCCCACCCCCCCCCCCCCCCACCCCCCCCCCCCCCCACCCCCCCCCCCCCCCACCCCCCCCCCCCCCCACCCCCCCCCCCCCCCACCCCCCCCCCCCCCCACCCCCCCCCCCCCCCACCCCCCCCCCCCCCCACCCCCCCCCCCCCCCACCCCCCCCCCCCCCCACCCCCCCCCCCCCCCACCCCCCCCCCCCCCCACCCCCCCCCCCCCCCACCCCCCCCCCCCCCCACCCCCCCCCCCCCCCACCCCCCCCCCCCCCCACCCCCCCCCCCCCCCACCCCCCCCCCCCCCCACCCCCCCCCCCCCCCACCCCCCCCCCCCCCCACCCCCCCCCCCCCCCACCCCCCCCCCCCCCCACCCCCCCCCCCCCCCACCCCCCCCCCCCCCCACCCCCCCCCCCCCCCACCCCCCCCCCCCCCCACCCCCCCCCCCCCCCACCCCCCCCCCCCCCCACCCCCCCCCCCCCCCACCCCCCCCCCCCCCCACCCCCCCCCCCCCCCACCCCCCCCCCCCCCCACCCCCCCCCCCCCCCACCCCCCCCCCCCCCCACCCCCCCCCCCCCCCACCCCCCCCCCCCCCCACCCCCCCCCCCCCCCACCCCCCCCCCCCCCCACCCCCCCCCCCCCCCACCCCCCCCCCCCCCCACCCCCCCCCCCCCCCACCCCCCCCCCCCCCCACCCCCCCCCCCCCCCACCCCCCCCCCCCCCCACCCCCCCCCCCCCCCACCCCCCCCCCCCCCCACCCCCCCCCCCCCCCACCCCCCCCCCCCCCCACCCCCCCCCCCCCCCACCCCCCCCCCCCCCCACCCCCCCCCCCCCCCACCCCCCCCCCCCCCCACCCCCCCCCCCCCCCACCCCCCCCCCCCCCCACCCCCCCCCCCCCCCACCCCCCCCCCCCCCCACCCCCCCCCCCCCCCACCCCCCCCCCCCCCCACCCCCCCCCCCCCCCACCCCCCCCCCCCCCCACCCCCCCCCCCCCCCACCCCCCCCCCCCCCCACCCCCCCCCCCCCCCACCCCCCCCCCCCCCCACCCCCCCCCCCCCCCACCCCCCCCCCCCCCCACCCCCCCCCCCCCCCACCCCCCCCCCCCCCCACCCCCCCCCCCCCCCACCCCCCCCCCCCCCCACCCCCCCCCCCCCCCACCCCCCCCCCCCCCCACCCCCCCCCCCCCCCACCCCCCCCCCCCCCCACCCCCCCCCCCCCCCACCCCCCCCCCCCCCCACCCCCCCCCCCCCCCACCCCCCCCCCCCCCCACCCCCCCCCCCCCCCACCCCCCCCCCCCCCCACCCCCCCCCCCCCCCACCCCCCCCCCCCCCCACCCCCCCCCCCCCCCACCCCCCCCCCCCCCCACCCCCCCCCCCCCCCACCCCCCCCCCCCCCCACCCCCCCCCCCCCCCACCCCCCCCCCCCCCCACCCCCCCCCCCCCCCACCCCCCCCCCCCCCCACCCCCCCCCCCCCCCACCCCCCCCCCCCCCCACCCCCCCCCCCCCCCACCCCCCCCCCCCCCCACCCCCCCCCCCCCCCACCCCCCCCCCCCCCCACCCCCCCCCCCCCCCACCCCCCCCCCCCCCCACCCCCCCCCCCCCCCACCCCCCCCCCCCCCCACCCCCCCCCCCCCCCACCCCCCCCCCCCCCCACCCCCCCCCCCCCCCACCCCCCCCCCCCCCCACCCCCCCCCCCCCCCACCCCCCCCCCCCCCCACCCCCCCCCCCCCCCACCCCCCCCCCCCCCCACCCCCCCCCCCCCCCACCCCCCCCCCCCCCCACCCCCCCCCCCCCCCACCCCCCCCCCCCCCCACCCCCCCCCCCCCCCACCCCCCCCCCCCCCCACCCCCCCCCCCCCCCACCCCCCCCCCCCCCCACCCCCCCCCCCCCCCACCCCCCCCCCCCCCCACCCCCCCCCCCCCCCACCCCCCCCCCCCCCCACCCCCCCCCCCCCCCACCCCCCCCCCCCCCCACCCCCCCCCCCCCCCACCCCCCCCCCCCCCCACCCCCCCCCCCCCCCACCCCCCCCCCCCCCCACCCCCCCCCCCCCCCACCCCCCCCCCCCCCCACCCCCCCCCCCCCCCACCCCCCCCCCCCCCCACCCCCCCCCCCCCCCACCCCCCCCCCCCCCCACCCCCCCCCCCCCCCACCCCCCCCCCCCCCCACCCCCCCCCCCCCCCACCCCCCCCCCCCCCCACCCCCCCCCCCCCCCACCCCCCCCCCCCCCCACCCCCCCCCCCCCCCACCCCCCCCCCCCCCCACCCCCCCCCCCCCCCACCCCCCCCCCCCCCCACCCCCCCCCCCCCCCACCCCCCCCCCCCCCCACCCCCCCCCCCCCCCACCCCCCCCCCCCCCCACCCCCCCCCCCCCCCACCCCCCCCCCCCCCCACCCCCCCCCCCCCCCACCCCCCCCCCCCCCCACCCCCCCCCCCCCCCACCCCCCCCCCCCCCCACCCCCCCCCCCCCCCACCCCCCCCCCCCCCCACCCCCCCCCCCCCCCACCCCCCCCCCCCCCCACCCCCCCCCCCCCCCACCCCCCCCCCCCCCCACCCCCCCCCCCCCCCACCCCCCCCCCCCCCCACCCCCCCCCCCCCCCACCCCCCCCCCCCCCCACCCCCCCCCCCCCCCACCCCCCCCCCCCCCCACCCCCCCCCCCCCCCACCCCCCCCCCCCCCCACCCCCCCCCCCCCCCACCCCCCCCCCCCCCCACCCCCCCCCCCCCCCACCCCCCCCCCCCCCCACCCCCCCCCCCCCCCACCCCCCCCCCCCCCCACCCCCCCCCCCCCCCACCCCCCCCCCCCCCCACCCCCCCCCCCCCCCACCCCCCCCCCCCCCCACCCCCCCCCCCCCCCACCCCCCCCCCCCCCCACCCCCCCCCCCCCCCACCCCCCCCCCCCCCCACCCCCCCCCCCCCCCACCCCCCCCCCCCCCCACCCCCCCCCCCCCCCACCCCCCCCCCCCCCCACCCCCCCCCCCCCCCACCCCCCCCCCCCCCCACCCCCCCCCCCCCCCACCCCCCCCCCCCCCCACCCCCCCCCCCCCCCACCCCCCCCCCCCCCCACCCCCCCCCCCCCCCACCCCCCCCCCCCCCCACCCCCCCCCCCCCCCACCCCCCCCCCCCCCCACCCCCCCCCCCCCCCACCCCCCCCCCCCCCCACCCCCCCCCCCCCCCACCCCCCCCCCCCCCCACCCCCCCCCCCCCCCACCCCCCCCCCCCCCCACCCCCCCCCCCCCCCACCCCCCCCCCCCCCCACCCCCCCCCCCCCCCACCCCCCCCCCCCCCCACCCCCCCCCCCCCCCACCCCCCCCCCCCCCCACCCCCCCCCCCCCCCACCCCCCCCCCCCCCCACCCCCCCCCCCCCCCACCCCCCCCCCCCCCCACCCCCCCCCCCCCCCACCCCCCCCCCCCCCCACCCCCCCCCCCCCCCACCCCCCCCCCCCCCCACCCCCCCCCCCCCCCACCCCCCCCCCCCCCCACCCCCCCCCCCCCCCACCCCCCCCCCCCCCCACCCCCCCCCCCCCCCACCCCCCCCCCCCCCCACCCCCCCCCCCCCCCACCCCCCCCCCCCCCCACCCCCCCCCCCCCCCACCCCCCCCCCCCCCCACCCCCCCCCCCCCCCACCCCCCCCCCCCCCCACCCCCCCCCCCCCCCACCCCCCCCCCCCCCCACCCCCCCCCCCCCCCACCCCCCCCCCCCCCCACCCCCCCCCCCCCCCACCCCCCCCCCCCCCCACCCCCCCCCCCCCCCACCCCCCCCCCCCCCCACCCCCCCCCCCCCCCACCCCCCCCCCCCCCCACCCCCCCCCCCCCCCACCCCCCCCCCCCCCCACCCCCCCCCCCCCCCACCCCCCCCCCCCCCCACCCCCCCCCCCCCCCACCCCCCCCCCCCCCCACCCCCCCCCCCCCCCACCCCCCCCCCCCCCCACCCCCCCCCCCCCCCACCCCCCCCCCCCCCCACCCCCCCCCCCCCCCACCCCCCCCCCCCCCCACCCCCCCCCCCCCCCACCCCCCCCCCCCCCCACCCCCCCCCCCCCCCACCCCCCCCCCCCCCCACCCCCCCCCCCCCCCACCCCCCCCCCCCCCCACCCCCCCCCCCCCCCACCCCCCCCCCCCCCCACCCCCCCCCCCCCCCACCCCCCCCCCCCCCCACCCCCCCCCCCCCCCACCCCCCCCCCCCCCCACCCCCCCCCCCCCCCACCCCCCCCCCCCCCCACCCCCCCCCCCCCCCACCCCCCCCCCCCCCCACCCCCCCCCCCCCCCACCCCCCCCCCCCCCCACCCCCCCCCCCCCCCACCCCCCCCCCCCCCCACCCCCCCCCCCCCCCACCCCCCCCCCCCCCCACCCCCCCCCCCCCCCACCCCCCCCCCCCCCCACCCCCCCCCCCCCCCACCCCCCCCCCCCCCCACCCCCCCCCCCCCCCACCCCCCCCCCCCCCCACCCCCCCCCCCCCCCACCCCCCCCCCCCCCCACCCCCCCCCCCCCCCACCCCCCCCCCCCCCCACCCCCCCCCCCCCCCACCCCCCCCCCCCCCCACCCCCCCCCCCCCCCACCCCCCCCCCCCCCCACCCCCCCCCCCCCCCACCCCCCCCCCCCCCCACCCCCCCCCCCCCCCACCCCCCCCCCCCCCCACCCCCCCCCCCCCCCACCCCCCCCCCCCCCCACCCCCCCCCCCCCCCACCCCCCCCCCCCCCCACCCCCCCCCCCCCCCACCCCCCCCCCCCCCCACCCCCCCCCCCCCCCACCCCCCCCCCCCCCCACCCCCCCCCCCCCCCACCCCCCCCCCCCCCCACCCCCCCCCCCCCCCACCCCCCCCCCCCCCCACCCCCCCCCCCCCCCACCCCCCCCCCCCCCCACCCCCCCCCCCCCCCACCCCCCCCCCCCCCCACCCCCCCCCCCCCCCACCCCCCCCCCCCCCCACCCCCCCCCCCCCCCACCCCCCCCCCCCCCCACCCCCCCCCCCCCCCACCCCCCCCCCCCCCCACCCCCCCCCCCCCCCACCCCCCCCCCCCCCCACCCCCCCCCCCCCCCACCCCCCCCCCCCCCCACCCCCCCCCCCCCCCACCCCCCCCCCCCCCCACCCCCCCCCCCCCCCACCCCCCCCCCCCCCCACCCCCCCCCCCCCCCACCCCCCCCCCCCCCCACCCCCCCCCCCCCCCACCCCCCCCCCCCCCCACCCCCCCCCCCCCCCACCCCCCCCCCCCCCCACCCCCCCCCCCCCCCACCCCCCCCCCCCCCCACCCCCCCCCCCCCCCACCCCCCCCCCCCCCCACCCCCCCCCCCCCCCACCCCCCCCCCCCCCCACCCCCCCCCCCCCCCACCCCCCCCCCCCCCCACCCCCCCCCCCCCCCACCCCCCCCCCCCCCCACCCCCCCCCCCCCCCACCCCCCCCCCCCCCCACCCCCCCCCCCCCCCACCCCCCCCCCCCCCCACCCCCCCCCCCCCCCACCCCCCCCCCCCCCCACCCCCCCCCCCCCCCACCCCCCCCCCCCCCCACCCCCCCCCCCCCCCACCCCCCCCCCCCCCCACCCCCCCCCCCCCCCACCCCCCCCCCCCCCCACCCCCCCCCCCCCCCACCCCCCCCCCCCCCCACCCCCCCCCCCCCCCACCCCCCCCCCCCCCCACCCCCCCCCCCCCCCACCCCCCCCCCCCCCCACCCCCCCCCCCCCCCACCCCCCCCCCCCCCCACCCCCCCCCCCCCCCACCCCCCCCCCCCCCCACCCCCCCCCCCCCCCACCCCCCCCCCCCCCCACCCCCCCCCCCCCCCACCCCCCCCCCCCCCCACCCCCCCCCCCCCCCACCCCCCCCCCCCCCCACCCCCCCCCCCCCCCACCCCCCCCCCCCCCCACCCCCCCCCCCCCCCACCCCCCCCCCCCCCCACCCCCCCCCCCCCCCACCCCCCCCCCCCCCCACCCCCCCCCCCCCCCACCCCCCCCCCCCCCCACCCCCCCCCCCCCCCACCCCCCCCCCCCCCCACCCCCCCCCCCCCCCACCCCCCCCCCCCCCCACCCCCCCCCCCCCCCACCCCCCCCCCCCCCCACCCCCCCCCCCCCCCACCCCCCCCCCCCCCCACCCCCCCCCCCCCCCACCCCCCCCCCCCCCCACCCCCCCCCCCCCCCACCCCCCCCCCCCCCCACCCCCCCCCCCCCCCACCCCCCCCCCCCCCCACCCCCCCCCCCCCCCACCCCCCCCCCCCCCCACCCCCCCCCCCCCCCACCCCCCCCCCCCCCCACCCCCCCCCCCCCCCACCCCCCCCCCCCCCCACCCCCCCCCCCCCCCACCCCCCCCCCCCCCCACCCCCCCCCCCCCCCACCCCCCCCCCCCCCCACCCCCCCCCCCCCCCACCCCCCCCCCCCCCCACCCCCCCCCCCCCCCACCCCCCCCCCCCCCCACCCCCCCCCCCCCCCACCCCCCCCCCCCCCCACCCCCCCCCCCCCCCACCCCCCCCCCCCCCCACCCCCCCCCCCCCCCACCCCCCCCCCCCCCCACCCCCCCCCCCCCCCACCCCCCCCCCCCCCCACCCCCCCCCCCCCCCACCCCCCCCCCCCCCCACCCCCCCCCCCCCCCACCCCCCCCCCCCCCCACCCCCCCCCCCCCCCACCCCCCCCCCCCCCCACCCCCCCCCCCCCCCACCCCCCCCCCCCCCCACCCCCCCCCCCCCCCACCCCCCCCCCCCCCCACCCCCCCCCCCCCCCACCCCCCCCCCCCCCCACCCCCCCCCCCCCCCACCCCCCCCCCCCCCCACCCCCCCCCCCCCCCACCCCCCCCCCCCCCCACCCCCCCCCCCCCCCACCCCCCCCCCCCCCCACCCCCCCCCCCCCCCACCCCCCCCCCCCCCCACCCCCCCCCCCCCCCACCCCCCCCCCCCCCCACCCCCCCCCCCCCCCACCCCCCCCCCCCCCCACCCCCCCCCCCCCCCACCCCCCCCCCCCCCCACCCCCCCCCCCCCCCACCCCCCCCCCCCCCCACCCCCCCCCCCCCCCACCCCCCCCCCCCCCCACCCCCCCCCCCCCCCACCCCCCCCCCCCCCCACCCCCCCCCCCCCCCACCCCCCCCCCCCCCCACCCCCCCCCCCCCCCACCCCCCCCCCCCCCCACCCCCCCCCCCCCCCACCCCCCCCCCCCCCCACCCCCCCCCCCCCCCACCCCCCCCCCCCCCCACCCCCCCCCCCCCCCACCCCCCCCCCCCCCCACCCCCCCCCCCCCCCACCCCCCCCCCCCCCCACCCCCCCCCCCCCCCACCCCCCCCCCCCCCCACCCCCCCCCCCCCCCACCCCCCCCCCCCCCCACCCCCCCCCCCCCCCACCCCCCCCCCCCCCCACCCCCCCCCCCCCCCACCCCCCCCCCCCCCCACCCCCCCCCCCCCCCACCCCCCCCCCCCCCCACCCCCCCCCCCCCCCACCCCCCCCCCCCCCCACCCCCCCCCCCCCCCACCCCCCCCCCCCCCCACCCCCCCCCCCCCCCACCCCCCCCCCCCCCCACCCCCCCCCCCCCCCACCCCCCCCCCCCCCCACCCCCCCCCCCCCCCACCCCCCCCCCCCCCCACCCCCCCCCCCCCCCACCCCCCCCCCCCCCCACCCCCCCCCCCCCCCACCCCCCCCCCCCCCCACCCCCCCCCCCCCCCACCCCCCCCCCCCCCCACCCCCCCCCCCCCCCACCCCCCCCCCCCCCCACCCCCCCCCCCCCCCACCCCCCCCCCCCCCCACCCCCCCCCCCCCCCACCCCCCCCCCCCCCCACCCCCCCCCCCCCCCACCCCCCCCCCCCCCCACCCCCCCCCCCCCCCACCCCCCCCCCCCCCCACCCCCCCCCCCCCCCACCCCCCCCCCCCCCCACCCCCCCCCCCCCCCACCCCCCCCCCCCCCCACCCCCCCCCCCCCCCACCCCCCCCCCCCCCCACCCCCCCCCCCCCCCACCCCCCCCCCCCCCCACCCCCCCCCCCCCCCACCCCCCCCCCCCCCCACCCCCCCCCCCCCCCACCCCCCCCCCCCCCCACCCCCCCCCCCCCCCACCCCCCCCCCCCCCCACCCCCCCCCCCCCCCACCCCCCCCCCCCCCCACCCCCCCCCCCCCCCACCCCCCCCCCCCCCCACCCCCCCCCCCCCCCACCCCCCCCCCCCCCCACCCCCCCCCCCCCCCACCCCCCCCCCCCCCCACCCCCCCCCCCCCCCACCCCCCCCCCCCCCCACCCCCCCCCCCCCCCACCCCCCCCCCCCCCCACCCCCCCCCCCCCCCACCCCCCCCCCCCCCCACCCCCCCCCCCCCCCACCCCCCCCCCCCCCCACCCCCCCCCCCCCCCACCCCCCCCCCCCCCCACCCCCCCCCCCCCCCACCCCCCCCCCCCCCCACCCCCCCCCCCCCCCACCCCCCCCCCCCCCCACCCCCCCCCCCCCCCACCCCCCCCCCCCCCCACCCCCCCCCCCCCCCACCCCCCCCCCCCCCCACCCCCCCCCCCCCCCACCCCCCCCCCCCCCCACCCCCCCCCCCCCCCACCCCCCCCCCCCCCCACCCCCCCCCCCCCCCACCCCCCCCCCCCCCCACCCCCCCCCCCCCCCACCCCCCCCCCCCCCCACCCCCCCCCCCCCCCACCCCCCCCCCCCCCCACCCCCCCCCCCCCCCACCCCCCCCCCCCCCCACCCCCCCCCCCCCCCACCCCCCCCCCCCCCCACCCCCCCCCCCCCCCACCCCCCCCCCCCCCCACCCCCCCCCCCCCCCACCCCCCCCCCCCCCCACCCCCCCCCCCCCCCACCCCCCCCCCCCCCCACCCCCCCCCCCCCCCACCCCCCCCCCCCCCCACCCCCCCCCCCCCCCACCCCCCCCCCCCCCCACCCCCCCCCCCCCCCACCCCCCCCCCCCCCCACCCCCCCCCCCCCCCACCCCCCCCCCCCCCCACCCCCCCCCCCCCCCACCCCCCCCCCCCCCCACCCCCCCCCCCCCCCACCCCCCCCCCCCCCCACCCCCCCCCCCCCCCACCCCCCCCCCCCCCCACCCCCCCCCCCCCCCACCCCCCCCCCCCCCCACCCCCCCCCCCCCCCACCCCCCCCCCCCCCCACCCCCCCCCCCCCCCACCCCCCCCCCCCCCCACCCCCCCCCCCCCCCACCCCCCCCCCCCCCCACCCCCCCCCCCCCCCACCCCCCCCCCCCCCCACCCCCCCCCCCCCCCACCCCCCCCCCCCCCCACCCCCCCCCCCCCCCACCCCCCCCCCCCCCCACCCCCCCCCCCCCCCACCCCCCCCCCCCCCCACCCCCCCCCCCCCCCACCCCCCCCCCCCCCCACCCCCCCCCCCCCCCACCCCCCCCCCCCCCCACCCCCCCCCCCCCCCACCCCCCCCCCCCCCCACCCCCCCCCCCCCCCACCCCCCCCCCCCCCCACCCCCCCCCCCCCCCACCCCCCCCCCCCCCCACCCCCCCCCCCCCCCACCCCCCCCCCCCCCCACCCCCCCCCCCCCCCACCCCCCCCCCCCCCCACCCCCCCCCCCCCCCACCCCCCCCCCCCCCCACCCCCCCCCCCCCCCACCCCCCCCCCCCCCCACCCCCCCCCCCCCCCACCCCCCCCCCCCCCCACCCCCCCCCCCCCCCACCCCCCCCCCCCCCCACCCCCCCCCCCCCCCACCCCCCCCCCCCCCCACCCCCCCCCCCCCCCACCCCCCCCCCCCCCCACCCCCCCCCCCCCCCACCCCCCCCCCCCCCCACCCCCCCCCCCCCCCACCCCCCCCCCCCCCCACCCCCCCCCCCCCCCACCCCCCCCCCCCCCCACCCCCCCCCCCCCCCACCCCCCCCCCCCCCCACCCCCCCCCCCCCCCACCCCCCCCCCCCCCCACCCCCCCCCCCCCCCACCCCCCCCCCCCCCCACCCCCCCCCCCCCCCACCCCCCCCCCCCCCCACCCCCCCCCCCCCCCACCCCCCCCCCCCCCCACCCCCCCCCCCCCCCACCCCCCCCCCCCCCCACCCCCCCCCCCCCCCACCCCCCCCCCCCCCCACCCCCCCCCCCCCCCACCCCCCCCCCCCCCCACCCCCCCCCCCCCCCACCCCCCCCCCCCCCCACCCCCCCCCCCCCCCACCCCCCCCCCCCCCCACCCCCCCCCCCCCCCACCCCCCCCCCCCCCCACCCCCCCCCCCCCCCACCCCCCCCCCCCCCCACCCCCCCCCCCCCCCACCCCCCCCCCCCCCCACCCCCCCCCCCCCCCACCCCCCCCCCCCCCCACCCCCCCCCCCCCCCACCCCCCCCCCCCCCCACCCCCCCCCCCCCCCACCCCCCCCCCCCCCCACCCCCCCCCCCCCCCACCCCCCCCCCCCCCCACCCCCCCCCCCCCCCACCCCCCCCCCCCCCCACCCCCCCCCCCCCCCACCCCCCCCCCCCCCCACCCCCCCCCCCCCCCACCCCCCCCCCCCCCCACCCCCCCCCCCCCCCACCCCCCCCCCCCCCCACCCCCCCCCCCCCCCACCCCCCCCCCCCCCCACCCCCCCCCCCCCCCACCCCCCCCCCCCCCCACCCCCCCCCCCCCCCACCCCCCCCCCCCCCCACCCCCCCCCCCCCCCACCCCCCCCCCCCCCCACCCCCCCCCCCCCCCACCCCCCCCCCCCCCCACCCCCCCCCCCCCCCACCCCCCCCCCCCCCCACCCCCCCCCCCCCCCACCCCCCCCCCCCCCCACCCCCCCCCCCCCCCACCCCCCCCCCCCCCCACCCCCCCCCCCCCCCACCCCCCCCCCCCCCCACCCCCCCCCCCCCCCACCCCCCCCCCCCCCCACCCCCCCCCCCCCCCACCCCCCCCCCCCCCCACCCCCCCCCCCCCCCACCCCCCCCCCCCCCCACCCCCCCCCCCCCCCACCCCCCCCCCCCCCCACCCCCCCCCCCCCCCACCCCCCCCCCCCCCCACCCCCCCCCCCCCCCACCCCCCCCCCCCCCCACCCCCCCCCCCCCCCACCCCCCCCCCCCCCCACCCCCCCCCCCCCCCACCCCCCCCCCCCCCCACCCCCCCCCCCCCCCACCCCCCCCCCCCCCCACCCCCCCCCCCCCCCACCCCCCCCCCCCCCCACCCCCCCCCCCCCCCACCCCCCCCCCCCCCCACCCCCCCCCCCCCCCACCCCCCCCCCCCCCCACCCCCCCCCCCCCCCACCCCCCCCCCCCCCCACCCCCCCCCCCCCCCACCCCCCCCCCCCCCCACCCCCCCCCCCCCCCACCCCCCCCCCCCCCCACCCCCCCCCCCCCCCACCCCCCCCCCCCCCCACCCCCCCCCCCCCCCACCCCCCCCCCCCCCCACCCCCCCCCCCCCCCACCCCCCCCCCCCCCCACCCCCCCCCCCCCCCACCCCCCCCCCCCCCCACCCCCCCCCCCCCCCACCCCCCCCCCCCCCCACCCCCCCCCCCCCCCACCCCCCCCCCCCCCCACCCCCCCCCCCCCCCACCCCCCCCCCCCCCCACCCCCCCCCCCCCCCACCCCCCCCCCCCCCCACCCCCCCCCCCCCCCACCCCCCCCCCCCCCCACCCCCCCCCCCCCCCACCCCCCCCCCCCCCCACCCCCCCCCCCCCCCACCCCCCCCCCCCCCCACCCCCCCCCCCCCCCACCCCCCCCCCCCCCCACCCCCCCCCCCCCCCACCCCCCCCCCCCCCCACCCCCCCCCCCCCCCACCCCCCCCCCCCCCCACCCCCCCCCCCCCCCACCCCCCCCCCCCCCCACCCCCCCCCCCCCCCACCCCCCCCCCCCCCCACCCCCCCCCCCCCCCACCCCCCCCCCCCCCCACCCCCCCCCCCCCCCACCCCCCCCCCCCCCCACCCCCCCCCCCCCCCACCCCCCCCCCCCCCCACCCCCCCCCCCCCCCACCCCCCCCCCCCCCCACCCCCCCCCCCCCCCACCCCCCCCCCCCCCCACCCCCCCCCCCCCCCACCCCCCCCCCCCCCCACCCCCCCCCCCCCCCACCCCCCCCCCCCCCCACCCCCCCCCCCCCCCACCCCCCCCCCCCCCCACC
Organism: Sphaerodactylus townsendi; assembly: GCF_021028975.2. Lineage (NCBI taxonomy): Eukaryota > Metazoa > Chordata > Lepidosauria > Squamata > Sphaerodactylidae > Sphaerodactylus > Sphaerodactylus townsendi. Next base: position 90,893,999 of record NC_059429.1, on the reverse strand, counting down.
CCCCCCCCCCCCCACCCCCCCCCCCCCCCACCCCCCCCCCCCCCCACCCCCCCCCCCCCCCACCCCCCCCCCCCCCCACCCCCCCCCCCCCCCACCCCCCCCCCCCCCCACCCCCCCCCCCCCCCACCCCCCCCCCCCCCCACCCCCCCCCCCCCCCACCCCCCCCCCCCCCCACCCCCCCCCCCCCCCACCCCCCCCCCCCCCCACCCCCCCCCCCCCCCACCCCCCCCCCCCCCCACCCCCCCCCCCCCCCACCCCCCCCCCCCCCCACCCCCCCCCCCCCCCACCCCCCCCCCCCCCCACCCCCCCCCCCCCCCACCCCCCCCCCCCCCCACCCCCCCCCCCCCCCACCCCCCCCCCCCCCCACCCCCCCCCCCCCCCACCCCCCCCCCCCCCCACCCCCCCCCCCCCCCACCCCCCCCCCCCCCCACCCCCCCCCCCCCCCACCCCCCCCCCCCCCCACCCCCCCCCCCCCCCACCCCCCCCCCCCCCCACCCCCCCCCCCCCCCACCCCCCCCCCCCCCCACCCCCCCCCCCCCCCACCCCCCCCCCCCCCCACCCCCCCCCCCCCCCACCCCCCCCCCCCCCCACCCCCCCCCCCCCCCACCCCCCCCCCCCCCCACCCCCCCCCCCCCCCACCCCCCCCCCCCCCCACCCCCCCCCCCCCCCACCCCCCCCCCCCCCCACCCCCCCCCCCCCCCACCCCCCCCCCCCCCCACCCCCCCCCCCCCCCACCCCCCCCCCCCCCCACCCCCCCCCCCCCCCACCCCCCCCCCCCCCCACCCCCCCCCCCCCCCACCCCCCCCCCCCCCCACCCCCCCCCCCCCCCACCCCCCCCCCCCCCCACCCCCCCCCCCCCCCACCCCCCCCCCCCCCCACCCCCCCCCCCCCCCACCCCCCCCCCCCCCCACCCCCCCCCCCCCCCACCCCCCCCCCCCCCCACCCCCCCCCCCCCCCACCCCCCCCCCCCCCCACCCCCCCCCCCCCCCACCCCCCCCCCCCCCCACCCCCCCCCCCCCCCACCCCCCCCCCCCCCCACCCCCCCCCCCCCCCACCCCCCCCCCCCCCCACCCCCCCCCCCCCCCACCCCCCCCCCCCCCCACCCCCCCCCCCCCCCACCCCCCCCCCCCCCCACCCCCCCCCCCCCCCACCCCCCCCCCCCCCCACCCCCCCCCCCCCCCACCCCCCCCCCCCCCCACCCCCCCCCCCCCCCACCCCCCCCCCCCCCCACCCCCCCCCCCCCCCACCCCCCCCCCCCCCCACCCCCCCCCCCCCCCACCCCCCCCCCCCCCCACCCCCCCCCCCCCCCACCCCCCCCCCCCCCCACCCCCCCCCCCCCCCACCCCCCCCCCCCCCCACCCCCCCCCCCCCCCACCCCCCCCCCCCCCCACCCCCCCCCCCCCCCACCCCCCCCCCCCCCCACCCCCCCCCCCCCCCACCCCCCCCCCCCCCCACCCCCCCCCCCCCCCACCCCCCCCCCCCCCCACCCCCCCCCCCCCCCACCCCCCCCCCCCCCCACCCCCCCCCCCCCCCACCCCCCCCCCCCCCCACCCCCCCCCCCCCCCACCCCCCCCCCCCCCCACCCCCCCCCCCCCCCACCCCCCCCCCCCCCCACCCCCCCCCCCCCCCACCCCCCCCCCCCCCCACCCCCCCCCCCCCCCACCCCCCCCCCCCCCCACCCCCCCCCCCCCCCACCCCCCCCCCCCCCCACCCCCCCCCCCCCCCACCCCCCCCCCCCCCCACCCCCCCCCCCCCCCACCCCCCCCCCCCCCCACCCCCCCCCCCCCCCACCCCCCCCCCCCCCCACCCCCCCCCCCCCCCACCCCCCCCCCCCCCCACCCCCCCCCCCCCCCACCCCCCCCCCCCCCCACCCCCCCCCCCCCCCACCCCCCCCCCCCCCCACCCCCCCCCCCCCCCACCCCCCCCCCCCCCCACCCCCCCCCCCCCCCACCCCCCCCCCCCCCCACCCCCCCCCCCCCCCACCCCCCCCCCCCCCCACCCCCCCCCCCCCCCACCCCCCCCCCCCCCCACCCCCCCCCCCCCCCACCCCCCCCCCCCCCCACCCCCCCCCCCCCCCACCCCCCCCCCCCCCCACCCCCCCCCCCCCCCACCCCCCCCCCCCCCCACCCCCCCCCCCCCCCACCCCCCCCCCCCCCCACCCCCCCCCCCCCCCACCCCCCCCCCCCCCCACCCCCCCCCCCCCCCACCCCCCCCCCCCCCCACCCCCCCCCCCCCCCACCCCCCCCCCCCCCCACCCCCCCCCCCCCCCACCCCCCCCCCCCCCCACCCCCCCCCCCCCCCACCCCCCCCCCCCCCCACCCCCCCCCCCCCCCACCCCCCCCCCCCCCCACCCCCCCCCCCCCCCACCCCCCCCCCCCCCCACCCCCCCCCCCCCCCACCCCCCCCCCCCCCCACCCCCCCCCCCCCCCACCCCCCCCCCCCCCCACCCCCCCCCCCCCCCACCCCCCCCCCCCCCCACCCCCCCCCCCCCCCACCCCCCCCCCCCCCCACCCCCCCCCCCCCCCACCCCCCCCCCCCCCCACCCCCCCCCCCCCCCACCCCCCCCCCCCCCCACCCCCCCCCCCCCCCACCCCCCCCCCCCCCCACCCCCCCCCCCCCCCACCCCCCCCCCCCCCCACCCCCCCCCCCCCCCACCCCCCCCCCCCCCCACCCCCCCCCCCCCCCACCCCCCCCCCCCCCCACCCCCCCCCCCCCCCACCCCCCCCCCCCCCCACCCCCCCCCCCCCCCACCCCCCCCCCCCCCCACCCCCCCCCCCCCCCACCCCCCCCCCCCCCCACCCCCCCCCCCCCCCACCCCCCCCCCCCCCCACCCCCCCCCCCCCCCACCCCCCCCCCCCCCCACCCCCCCCCCCCCCCACCCCCCCCCCCCCCCACCCCCCCCCCCCCCCACCCCCCCCCCCCCCCACCCCCCCCCCCCCCCACCCCCCCCCCCCCCCACCCCCCCCCCCCCCCACCCCCCCCCCCCCCCACCCCCCCCCCCCCCCACCCCCCCCCCCCCCCACCCCCCCCCCCCCCCACCCCCCCCCCCCCCCACCCCCCCCCCCCCCCACCCCCCCCCCCCCCCACCCCCCCCCCCCCCCACCCCCCCCCCCCCCCACCCCCCCCCCCCCCCACCCCCCCCCCCCCCCACCCCCCCCCCCCCCCACCCCCCCCCCCCCCCACCCCCCCCCCCCCCCACCCCCCCCCCCCCCCACCCCCCCCCCCCCCCACCCCCCCCCCCCCCCACCCCCCCCCCCCCCCACCCCCCCCCCCCCCCACCCCCCCCCCCCCCCACCCCCCCCCCCCCCCACCCCCCCCCCCCCCCACCCCCCCCCCCCCCCACCCCCCCCCCCCCCCACCCCCCCCCCCCCCCACCCCCCCCCCCCCCCACCCCCCCCCCCCCCCACCCCCCCCCCCCCCCACCCCCCCCCCCCCCCACCCCCCCCCCCCCCCACCCCCCCCCCCCCCCACCCCCCCCCCCCCCCACCCCCCCCCCCCCCCACCCCCCCCCCCCCCCACCCCCCCCCCCCCCCACCCCCCCCCCCCCCCACCCCCCCCCCCCCCCACCCCCCCCCCCCCCCACCCCCCCCCCCCCCCACCCCCCCCCCCCCCCACCCCCCCCCCCCCCCACCCCCCCCCCCCCCCACCCCCCCCCCCCCCCACCCCCCCCCCCCCCCACCCCCCCCCCCCCCCACCCCCCCCCCCCCCCACCCCCCCCCCCCCCCACCCCCCCCCCCCCCCACCCCCCCCCCCCCCCACCCCCCCCCCCCCCCACCCCCCCCCCCCCCCACCCCCCCCCCCCCCCACCCCCCCCCCCCCCCACCCCCCCCCCCCCCCACCCCCCCCCCCCCCCACCCCCCCCCCCCCCCACCCCCCCCCCCCCCCACCCCCCCCCCCCCCCACCCCCCCCCCCCCCCACCCCCCCCCCCCCCCACCCCCCCCCCCCCCCACCCCCCCCCCCCCCCACCCCCCCCCCCCCCCACCCCCCCCCCCCCCCACCCCCCCCCCCCCCCACCCCCCCCCCCCCCCACCCCCCCCCCCCCCCACCCCCCCCCCCCCCCACCCCCCCCCCCCCCCACCCCCCCCCCCCCCCACCCCCCCCCCCCCCCACCCCCCCCCCCCCCCACCCCCCCCCCCCCCCACCCCCCCCCCCCCCCACCCCCCCCCCCCCCCACCCCCCCCCCCCCCCACCCCCCCCCCCCCCCACCCCCCCCCCCCCCCACCCCCCCCCCCCCCCACCCCCCCCCCCCCCCACCCCCCCCCCCCCCCACCCCCCCCCCCCCCCACCCCCCCCCCCCCCCACCCCCCCCCCCCCCCACCCCCCCCCCCCCCCACCCCCCCCCCCCCCCACCCCCCCCCCCCCCCACCCCCCCCCCCCCCCACCCCCCCCCCCCCCCACCCCCCCCCCCCCCCACCCCCCCCCCCCCCCACCCCCCCCCCCCCCCACCCCCCCCCCCCCCCACCCCCCCCCCCCCCCACCCCCCCCCCCCCCCACCCCCCCCCCCCCCCACCCCCCCCCCCCCCCACCCCCCCCCCCCCCCACCCCCCCCCCCCCCCACCCCCCCCCCCCCCCACCCCCCCCCCCCCCCACCCCCCCCCCCCCCCACCCCCCCCCCCCCCCACCCCCCCCCCCCCCCACCCCCCCCCCCCCCCACCCCCCCCCCCCCCCACCCCCCCCCCCCCCCACCCCCCCCCCCCCCCACCCCCCCCCCCCCCCACCCCCCCCCCCCCCCACCCCCCCCCCCCCCCACCCCCCCCCCCCCCCACCCCCCCCCCCCCCCACCCCCCCCCCCCCCCACCCCCCCCCCCCCCCACCCCCCCCCCCCCCCACCCCCCCCCCCCCCCACCCCCCCCCCCCCCCACCCCCCCCCCCCCCCACCCCCCCCCCCCCCCACCCCCCCCCCCCCCCACCCCCCCCCCCCCCCACCCCCCCCCCCCCCCACCCCCCCCCCCCCCCACCCCCCCCCCCCCCCACCCCCCCCCCCCCCCACCCCCCCCCCCCCCCACCCCCCCCCCCCCCCACCCCCCCCCCCCCCCACCCCCCCCCCCCCCCACCCCCCCCCCCCCCCACCCCCCCCCCCCCCCACCCCCCCCCCCCCCCACCCCCCCCCCCCCCCACCCCCCCCCCCCCCCACCCCCCCCCCCCCCCACCCCCCCCCCCCCCCACCCCCCCCCCCCCCCACCCCCCCCCCCCCCCACCCCCCCCCCCCCCCACCCCCCCCCCCCCCCACCCCCCCCCCCCCCCACCCCCCCCCCCCCCCACCCCCCCCCCCCCCCACCCCCCCCCCCCCCCACCCCCCCCCCCCCCCACCCCCCCCCCCCCCCACCCCCCCCCCCCCCCACCCCCCCCCCCCCCCACCCCCCCCCCCCCCCACCCCCCCCCCCCCCCACCCCCCCCCCCCCCCACCCCCCCCCCCCCCCACCCCCCCCCCCCCCCACCCCCCCCCCCCCCCACCCCCCCCCCCCCCCACCCCCCCCCCCCCCCACCCCCCCCCCCCCCCACCCCCCCCCCCCCCCACCCCCCCCCCCCCCCACCCCCCCCCCCCCCCACCCCCCCCCCCCCCCACCCCCCCCCCCCCCCACCCCCCCCCCCCCCCACCCCCCCCCCCCCCCACCCCCCCCCCCCCCCACCCCCCCCCCCCCCCACCCCCCCCCCCCCCCACCCCCCCCCCCCCCCACCCCCCCCCCCCCCCACCCCCCCCCCCCCCCACCCCCCCCCCCCCCCACCCCCCCCCCCCCCCACCCCCCCCCCCCCCCACCCCCCCCCCCCCCCACCCCCCCCCCCCCCCACCCCCCCCCCCCCCCACCCCCCCCCCCCCCCACCCCCCCCCCCCCCCACCCCCCCCCCCCCCCACCCCCCCCCCCCCCCACCCCCCCCCCCCCCCACCCCCCCCCCCCCCCACCCCCCCCCCCCCCCACCCCCCCCCCCCCCCACCCCCCCCCCCCCCCACCCCCCCCCCCCCCCACCCCCCCCCCCCCCCACCCCCCCCCCCCCCCACCCCCCCCCCCCCCCACCCCCCCCCCCCCCCACCCCCCCCCCCCCCCACCCCCCCCCCCCCCCACCCCCCCCCCCCCCCACCCCCCCCCCCCCCCACCCCCCCCCCCCCCCACCCCCCCCCCCCCCCACCCCCCCCCCCCCCCACCCCCCCCCCCCCCCACCCCCCCCCCCCCCCACCCCCCCCCCCCCCCACCCCCCCCCCCCCCCACCCCCCCCCCCCCCCACCCCCCCCCCCCCCCACCCCCCCCCCCCCCCACCCCCCCCCCCCCCCACCCCCCCCCCCCCCCACCCCCCCCCCCCCCCACCCCCCCCCCCCCCCACCCCCCCCCCCCCCCACCCCCCCCCCCCCCCACCCCCCCCCCCCCCCACCCCCCCCCCCCCCCACCCCCCCCCCCCCCCACCCCCCCCCCCCCCCACCCCCCCCCCCCCCCACCCCCCCCCCCCCCCACCCCCCCCCCCCCCCACCCCCCCCCCCCCCCACCCCCCCCCCCCCCCACCCCCCCCCCCCCCCACCCCCCCCCCCCCCCACCCCCCCCCCCCCCCACCCCCCCCCCCCCCCACCCCCCCCCCCCCCCACCCCCCCCCCCCCCCACCCCCCCCCCCCCCCACCCCCCCCCCCCCCCACCCCCCCCCCCCCCCACCCCCCCCCCCCCCCACCCCCCCCCCCCCCCACCCCCCCCCCCCCCCACCCCCCCCCCCCCCCACCCCCCCCCCCCCCCACCCCCCCCCCCCCCCACCCCCCCCCCCCCCCACCCCCCCCCCCCCCCACCCCCCCCCCCCCCCACCCCCCCCCCCCCCCACCCCCCCCCCCCCCCACCCCCCCCCCCCCCCACCCCCCCCCCCCCCCACCCCCCCCCCCCCCCACCCCCCCCCCCCCCCACCCCCCCCCCCCCCCACCCCCCCCCCCCCCCACCCCCCCCCCCCCCCACCCCCCCCCCCCCCCACCCCCCCCCCCCCCCACCCCCCCCCCCCCCCACCCCCCCCCCCCCCCACCCCCCCCCCCCCCCACCCCCCCCCCCCCCCACCCCCCCCCCCCCCCACCCCCCCCCCCCCCCACCCCCCCCCCCCCCCACCCCCCCCCCCCCCCACCCCCCCCCCCCCCCACCCCCCCCCCCCCCCACCCCCCCCCCCCCCCACCCCCCCCCCCCCCCACCCCCCCCCCCCCCCACCCCCCCCCCCCCCCACCCCCCCCCCCCCCCACCCCCCCCCCCCCCCACCCCCCCCCCCCCCCACCCCCCCCCCCCCCCACCCCCCCCCCCCCCCACCCCCCCCCCCCCCCACCCCCCCCCCCCCCCACCCCCCCCCCCCCCCACCCCCCCCCCCCCCCACCCCCCCCCCCCCCCACCCCCCCCCCCCCCCACCCCCCCCCCCCCCCACCCCCCCCCCCCCCCACCCCCCCCCCCCCCCACCCCCCCCCCCCCCCACCCCCCCCCCCCCCCACCCCCCCCCCCCCCCACCCCCCCCCCCCCCCACCCCCCCCCCCCCCCACCCCCCCCCCCCCCCACCCCCCCCCCCCCCCACCCCCCCCCCCCCCCACCCCCCCCCCCCCCCACCCCCCCCCCCCCCCACCCCCCCCCCCCCCCACCCCCCCCCCCCCCCACCCCCCCCCCCCCCCACCCCCCCCCCCCCCCACCCCCCCCCCCCCCCACCCCCCCCCCCCCCCACCCCCCCCCCCCCCCACCCCCCCCCCCCCCCACCCCCCCCCCCCCCCACCCCCCCCCCCCCCCACCCCCCCCCCCCCCCACCCCCCCCCCCCCCCACCCCCCCCCCCCCCCACCCCCCCCCCCCCCCACCCCCCCCCCCCCCCACCCCCCCCCCCCCCCACCCCCCCCCCCCCCCACCCCCCCCCCCCCCCACCCCCCCCCCCCCCCACCCCCCCCCCCCCCCACCCCCCCCCCCCCCCACCCCCCCCCCCCCCCACCCCCCCCCCCCCCCACCCCCCCCCCCCCCCACCCCCCCCCCCCCCCACCCCCCCCCCCCCCCACCCCCCCCCCCCCCCACCCCCCCCCCCCCCCACCCCCCCCCCCCCCCACCCCCCCCCCCCCCCACCCCCCCCCCCCCCCACCCCCCCCCCCCCCCACCCCCCCCCCCCCCCACCCCCCCCCCCCCCCACCCCCCCCCCCCCCCACCCCCCCCCCCCCCCACCCCCCCCCCCCCCCACCCCCCCCCCCCCCCACCCCCCCCCCCCCCCACCCCCCCCCCCCCCCACCCCCCCCCCCCCCCACCCCCCCCCCCCCCCACCCCCCCCCCCCCCCACCCCCCCCCCCCCCCACCCCCCCCCCCCCCCACCCCCCCCCCCCCCCACCCCCCCCCCCCCCCACCCCCACGAGAGGGACATGGGAAAGGGAAGGGGGGAAGAGGCGGCTCCATGCGCCTCTGGAGAGGCCGTCTGCATGCCTGCATGCGAACGGCCTCCGCCTCCACGCCGGCGGAATTCCTGCCGGCGTGGAGGCGCCCTTACGGCCGTGCGGAAACGGCCCGTGTGTGTGTGTGTGTGTGTGTGTGTGTGTGTGTGTGTGTGTGTGTGTGTGTGTGTGTGTGTGTGTGTGTGTGTGTGTGTCCAGTTTGGTGCTGACCAATATTTTGGGCTATAGAAAGTACAAACATTCTCCAGTACATGCCAAACAGCAGTTCCAAGAAGGGCTGGAACAACCTTCAGTCAACCACTTTCACAATTCTGAGGTGATACTTCTACCCTATGTTGGATGCAACCAGTTTTTCCAGTATTGAAAAAGGAAGGGAGGCCTCCCCCCTGGAAAAGTGATGTAGCCTGCATCACTAAAAGCCTTTTGGGATTAAGGCTGTAGTAAGGAGGAGAACAGGATGACATGGAACAGGATTCATTCCACTATCTTTTTTCTGCAGAATCAGGCGTCCATCATTAAAACCACAGAAAAGGAGGCTGAGGGATACAGGCTCCAGCAGTGACCAGCACAGCTCTCAGCCAACTAACTCTGTTGGTCCAGGTTGCTAAAGAAGCAGTCACACTATTTTGTCGTTGAGTATATTAGATGGGTAACAGACTACCCTTGTCACGAGATGCAGGGTTAGGCTAAGAAGAGGAACTACTTTGAGATTTAGTAGCTAGATGCCAAAAACATTTGTTCTCTCACTTCCCCTTCCTGGCTTTTTGGCTCTTTGATCAATGAATCTGTTCTGGCCTGCAGAGATGAATTTCTACACAATCAGTAGCTGCAGGATTGTAGCCTGTAGTGACTCTTATTCATATGGGAATTCACCAGATTGTGCCTGCAGTGCTGGCTTTATGATTAGTCAACTTCCAGCTACCATGGAGATGTCTGGCATAGAGGGAGCCAGTGGTGTGTCTGATGGCTATTCAATGCAGCTGTATCAACATGATGGTAAATGTTTTCCTTTGAGTCAGTTCTGTTTCCCATCAGTAAAAACTTACCAGACATTTTCCACTCACCTCTACAGAATACAATTATTTTACCGTGAACAAGGCTTATGGCTACAATCTATACTACAACAGAACAGTGAAAAAGCCACTCAATCTAGTGCCACAGTGTGAAGTAAAAGGGGATCTGTTAAGCTTAGCATAGCTGCTGAGATAGTATGGGATCTGTGACAACCTTTTTGCTTGATCCACAAATTGCAGGCAGCATGTTGAAACAACTGAGGGGAAAGTATGGGGTTTTTTTTATTGAGCATATACAGCTGAATTAAATGCATGCAAATACTTGTTCATGTTGCATTCTAAAATTGCACCACAAATACTTTGCATATCCATGTTCCTGTACTGCCACCTGAGAAGTGTAGGTTCACTTTCAGGAAGGCATTTCATTCCTTCTGCAAAAGAGTGCCATTTGTAATTTCCATTATTTGGTTTTCAAATGATGCCTTTCCTGTACACAGTGCCAGAGCAAACCTTATCACCACCACCACTACCACCACCATCATCAAATCCATCCTACTAAGTAGTATATCGGGCAACAAGTGCTCTCCAGCATTTCTGGTCTTGGGTGAGTGTTTCAGCTTCTTCCCATGCAATATTCAATGCCTTCAGGTCTTGCTCAAATGTTCTCCTCCAGGTGTTTTGGGGGCATCCTCGCTATCGTTGGGCATCAGGAGGTATCCACCTCATTGCCATCTTTGGGATCTGACCATTCTCCATGTGAAGAACATGGCCAGCCAGTCGAAGTCTTCTGTGTGCAATGATGATATGGAATTTGCACATGCCACTCCTTTGGAGCACCTCTTTGTTAGTGAAGAGCAAACCTAATGAATCAAAATGCCACCCACTGAACAGATGCAGAACCATACTGTGGGTTGGGTTTGTGGAAGATGATTGTGGAATGGATCTTTCTGCATCAGCCAATCATTGGTTCTGAAACTGCTATTAAAGGATTGGAAGAGCCTCCTAAGCAAACTTGACCACAGAATGGAGGACTGCAGTGACGTGGGAAAAGCACGACCTTCATCAGGGGAAGAAAGATTCCTCCTCATTGTTTTAGTATGGTCCCCACAGTCTTAGTACATGTTGCCTCAGAGAGAAGTTTTAGAACAAATATCAGGATGCTTAGAGAAGGCAAAAATGGGAAAAGATCTGACTCACTGACACCTACTGTGAAGTCAGTGACTCTTTACCTCAAAAATAGTGTGTGTTTTATATGGAGAATTCAACCATGTGATTATATAAGTGCTCTTCATCAGCAGAAAACGGACTCTACAAACATGGCAACTTCTTTGAACTTGACATTTGCAATATTCAAATCAAAATTAATATACAGCATTAAAGGTTACATTATGAGCACTCCTGCCTTTAACTTTGCTACTTGGAATATCCATGACCACAAAGATGTGATTTCCTAATGCTTACGTGCACCTTCTTTGACAAAGGGAGACCTAGCCATCACATTTACCACTGCAGTCTCAGTGAATTTCAAGACCTAAATGCAACACAAGATTTTCAAGGCCCCTAAAACATGGTTTGGGACTTGAGTGGTTCTGCTTTTGGGGAAAAAAAGCCTCAGCTATTTTTTTATTTGCAAATATGATGTATCATGCATTGTGTTGGGCTTGACATAGAGATCATGTAGGGAGGCATGGAAAGAAGATGAGAAAAATAAAACAGGTGGGAACAGGTGGTGTGTGCTTTTGATGACCATACAGAAAACGAGAGAACATTAAGAAGACAGATCTCATCTCTTTCTCTAATTTATTATCCACACTATCCATCCAGGATTCCATTATCTTGAATAGAGGCCAGAGAAGAAGGATTTAGTGATTTGCATGAAATAAGCCAAAGTGGCTGCTGTACAGCTTTTTCAATGAATAAAACAGACGGTGCTGGAGAGAAAGGAAACTTTCACGATATTCTGCACATAAAGTTCGGTTTTAGATTGTATATTGTAAGTAATGTTTTATAATAGCTTTGAGAAATTATGAATGGAACAGTAAAGGCGAGTCTCAGTCTTCATCCTTTATGAATGTACATGGAATGAAGCTGGAGAAAAATAAGAACAAGGGAAGCAAAAGGAGCATAATAGTGAGACTGATCAGACAATGCTGCTATGTTATTAAAGATCCCATAATTCTGCATCTAGTAAGTACCTGAAACATTCTAAATTGTCTCTCTTGCATTTTCCTTCTGATTATCCATAGTAAAAACTTCAAGCACACACCAAAAAGATCAATGATAAAGATAAATACCTAGTGCAGGAGAAGGCAACAATTTGAAAATACCCGCAAAATTAAAAAGTGTGAAAATACAGTTTGATTTTTTTTAAATCACTTGAACACATGATCCTTAAATAGATACCTTCTGGGATATCATGAAGATTGAGGAGAATTTGTTCTAGAAAACAGAATTTGGGGTAAAGAAATGGTGGTCCTTTGTCTCGCTGTGGTAACCTACTCTCAATTGCTTACAAAACAAAGTTGGAAGACTCTTTTTTGTGTGTGTGATTTTAGCTAGTTAAGCAAATTACTCTGTAAGCTGGAGATGTGAAGTTCTTTGCCCAAGAGTAGTGACTGTTTATAAAACATTAGCTATAGCTGTAGCCACAAATGACACGTAACAATCAATATAGCAAGTTAGTGACTTAATAGCAGTGGCCACAGATTGAAATTGAGAAATCCTGTCTTGCACAGTGATGGGTATGACCGAATTTAGAGCTGATCTAAATCCCTAGAGAAGTTTAGGTCCTGTCATTACATAAAGAGCTATCAGGCATGATTCAAGACTCACCAAAGTATGGGATAGTAGAGTATCTTTTAAAATCCCTTAAGCCTTAATTTTTTCTGAATGTAGAAATATTTTGATCCACCATAAAGAAAAAAATTCTCTGTAATCAACCATTCAGGGATACAGCAGCTTCCATCTATTGGCATTTATTTTAATTCTGATTTAGTACAAAGATTCTACAAAAGTAAATGATTTTGACTTTCCAGCTACGAAGCAGGGTCATGACTCTCCATCTTCTACATATCTTAGCCACAAGATCAATAAAATGCATTATATTAATAGCTCCCTCACATCTGATCTAGACAGAATGGCTCCGCCATGTTCAGTAGCCCACTCTGCAAATGGCTTTGGTGTTTGGATTGGTACAGTTTGTTTTCCAAAGAGCACAAGGCTCATAACTGCAACTTTTGAAGGGGGGGGGGGGTGTCTGAAAATGCAATATATAAAGTCCAGTATTTTGATGGATTTAGCTTTAGTGCTTAGTATGCACAAATCAACGATAATAAATAAAATCTGCTCTCTTCTTGGGAAAGGTTAAGTATCTCGTCTGACATAAGGTTAAGTATCTCATCTGACATAAAAGGAACTATCTGTAATAGCACTCCTTAGTACTGGAGCATGACCAAGTATTCATAAAGGAGACAGGCAATATTTTGTGATACAGAACAAATATCGGGGAAGGCTGCAACAAATAAATATCTGCTGAACTGCACTAGATTAACACGACGTCATCTTCCCATCAATCCAATAGCAGAATTAGTGTTTCCCTACATTTCACTTAACTGTAATGGAAATATATTCCTCACCTTAATTATTGTAATATCAGATTTTGCAATGGCTTTATATTTCTTTGACTTGTGATATAGTGGGAGAAACAGAGTCAAGTCTGTGTGCAGATTTACATGTCCTCACACAAAATGCATGTACAGCTCACTGGGTAAAACAAGACTCCAGTGCAAGGGGCAGCGCAAGGGGGAACTGTGCCCTGCATGCGCCCTGTGCCCCTGCCATGCCCGGAACGCCCTGCCATGCCCCTGGAATGCCCTCATCACATCCCACAGGGGCACATGCTTGGTGTGTTGTGCATCCCCCCCATCCCCTTGGCGCTACACTACTGCTCCAGTGTCTACATAAAGTAGTAAAATCCTCATTCAGAAATCTGTTTTCTAAATTGTGGATCTAATCGTTATACACTGAATCATTTTGTGAAGTACGTGCAATCAAAGTAGGAAATTCACCCAGAGGTTGCCTTTATGATACCTAAAGGTCCTATCATACCATTTTAATTAAGCATTTGAATATATAAATCTCAAAAAGCATGGTTGTTGTGGGTTTTCCGGGCTGTGTGGCTGCGATCTGGTAGATCTTGTTGCTCATGTTTTGCCTGTGTAACCCCTGTGTAAGAATGGGATGACCCAGAAAGAGGTGGAGTCTGAAAAGAAGCAGAAGGCTGCAGAACTCATGAGGCTGGAAGAAGCAATGCTACCAGGCTGGGACCTTGATTGATTTCATTAAGCCCTTAACACCTTGTTTAAGGTAACTGCAATGTTGTTGGGAACTAGTGGGAAGGGAGTTTATTTTTATTTTTTTTGCTATATTGTAAATGTTAGAATTTATTGTTTCAGGGATTTTGTGTATGTAAATGGTGAGAGTTTTCTGGGAACCTTCATCATCTTGAATCCCATTCACTAAGCCTCTGAAGTCTTCAAAAGCCAACCACCAGCAAAGAAGAATTGGACTTGGCAATATCAGTAGACTGTAAAATATAAGGACTTGAAAATGCAAACTTAACAGGACTGTAAAGTGTAAATGTAAATGTTTTAAAAGTGTTGTTAAGAGAAGTAAACTGTTTTGTTTTAAATTTAGTTCTTTGCAACTCCTTCCTACTGCCCCACAGAACCCACAGAAAGAGGTTACACCTGCATCTGTGGCTGGCACCTTCAGAGGTGTATCACAGACAGAAGTCTGTTATACACTGTGTCCAGTGAGAATGCAGTCAACCACACCTTTGCATAGCAAGTTCCACCCAAACACTTACTGATTGGTTCCCCACCCTGGGACATGGACAATATATACCCTGCTAAACATTCTCTTCTCACTGGACACAGTGTATAACATACTTCTCTCTGAGATACACCTTTGAAGATGCCAGCCATAGATGCAGGCGAAACATTAGGAACAAGATCTACCAGACCATGATCATACAGCCCAGAAAACCCACAACAACCAGTTGAGTCTGGTCATGAAAGTCTTCGACAATACTAAAAAAGTATGTTTGTGCTTTATTATGTTTGTGGTAAAGTTAAAGTACATATTATGCATGGTTTCTGGACCTAAAGGATATAGCCACATTTTCAAATAATAATTAGTCACAATATATTGACTTCCTTTCAGATTCTAGAGCTCTACCTAGTCCCCTGCACTGTGCCCTCCCCAAGCCAATGCATTCAATATTGCTAGACAGATGACATCTCTATGAAGAGCTTCTTTCCCCACCAATGAGCACTCATTCATCTGTTATCAGTGCAAAGAGTTTCCTGTGTGACTTCAATGAAGGTCTGAACCAACGTCTCATTTTAGGAATTAAATGCTAGGTGTTAATCCCAAAGCCTCACATATTGTAAAAGTGGAGTGCACAGGAGCTCAATCAAGGAGCAGCTCTCCGAACATACTTAGAGCAGCAGCACCTTTCAACATTCATGTAGATTAGTGAATTATAATGCCACGAGGCTGCCCTCATTGAGCCTTTATGAAAGGTGCCATCTGTGAGTTTTAGTATTTCATTTGCATAATGGATGGCAATTTTGAGCAACGGTTGTGTTGTAAAACTCCATTGGCAGCTCTTTGTTTTCTTACTTTGGACAAACCTTTAACTATGCTATGTGTAAACAGTCGTTTCGAAATTCTACAAGCTTAGCTACAGGCACTGCCAATAGATCACCATGCACCTGAGCCCCATATATTTGCAATGGAATAAAGTAACTGCAGTCAATAGAACAACTCTAGGTTAAACATGATAGGAACCAAGCTCCTGATGAGTTTCAGAAAATGTCATATTCTCTGCCAGATCTACCAGGAGTGAACTCTTACACTGGCAGCAAAAACAACCAGTACAACATTAGTGGTGAGATGAGTGCCTCTAGCTATAAAAGAAGCACTGGCAAGGCCTTTCTTGTGAAAAAAAGAAAGAATACTGAGTGATGCTGTGATGGATCTAAGGAGAAGGCAGAGACAGAAAGATCTGACTCTAAAGTGTTAATCCCTCACAGAGCCTGAAGGTGTAAGTGATAGGGTTTGAGTAGATGGAACTTTAGAGGATGGAGTCTGAGCTTCTGTTAGGATTAGAAAAAGTTCATCTCTGAGTTCCAGAGAGAACAGGCATGTTTCATGTTTGTGAAAGACCATTGGTGTTGGTAGGAAGAGAGTACTGGGGTAAACATGGACCCTCATCACGAGAGAAATTTGCTTCTAGGAAGAAAAGAATTCTTAGCCCAGAGTCTAAGGGCAAAGATAGTTTGGATGGAGTGGGGAGAATCCGGGAGAACTGACACAGGAAGACTTCTAGGTCAGAGAGGAACTGCCTCTGTCCAGGAAGGGAAATTGAGCACTGGTGTGTGTGTAGGGTAAGAATTCTTATTCCTAGTTTTTAAAAAGGATTTACTTTAGACACTGTGAAGTGATTCTAAAGTATAGGAAGTCTGAAAGGAAAGCAAGTTGGGAGAATACTCCTTTCCATGATTGGGTTTAACCCACTGAGACATCTTGAAAGTCTGTGGTCCATTCCACACAGTACAAAAAAGACATTTGTGGGACATCTTCAAAAGAGACAACTGCTTTTTTTTTCACTCCACACGCCCAAAATAAGATGTTTGGGGGATGTCTGAAAGAGGGGTAGTTTCTGATGTGTTTTCTGGACAGTGAAGGAGTCAGAGGGGGAAAGCCTCTCGACTGGTTTGCTGTCTGGTCAGTTTTCACCTCAGTTTGTACCCCACATTTTGTGTGCAGCTGAAGGGATTCTCCCTGCTTTGATTTGCTGAAAGTTGACCCAGAATGTTTGCTCTGCAGGCTCTGATGCTGGGTGCCTTTTCAGTCCAAAAAGTACATAGTTGTACTCAGCTGGTCCTGCCAATTCTGGCAATACATTGTTTCCCTCTCCTTTTTGCCTATTTTAGATGTGCTATTTCCATAGCTACATAGACACAAATACAAGCTTAGCTGCTCAAAAGACCCATCTACTCCATTTGAGAAGCACTGGGTAGACCTGCCCTCTGCAGATGAACTTAGTTTTTCTGTGCAGTAACAAAAAAAAACTAAGTCCATGGAGAACAGATCTATCCAGGAAAAATAAGACAAGTCCTGAGCTCTGTGCTCTGTACAGCCAGTCAGGGTACATCTTGCAGGCAGCTTCAGGGAAAAAGGAGAGAAAGGGAACACTATTTGCCTTCAGGTATTTAATGGGAGACTTCCAAAGAATATCAAGCTGGTGATTCAGAAGCAGGCAATGGCAAACTGTGTGTAGGCCAAGGTTACCCACCAGGCATCCTGTGTAGGAGAGGGAAACAAATCCAGTTGACCAGATGAGAATCTACTGCTCATGTGGAGGAGTGGGGAGTTAAACCCAGCTCTATGGATTAGAGTCCCCTGCCCTTAATCACTACACCATGCTGACTGGAAAGGCAGAATAGACATATCAAAAATAAAGACCTAGGTTTTTAAAATGGTTTTTATGTCCCAATATCTGCATGTAAAACATAGTTAATCATAACAACTTTGATGAGACTGCTCTCATGACTCCCTCATTGTTTCCAGGAAGAAGACTGATTTTGTTTTTGTTTGTTTTTTAATGGTGGGACATGCTGGAACTTCAAAGAGTAGCGAATTCAGATGCTTTGGGAAAATTTTTCACCCCCTCTGCTTTTTATGCCAGAATTCAGACTCGGAGAACATTTTTTGCAACCCTGGTTGCATGTCAATCTACTCAATTTGTTCCTTGCACTTTCCATTTATACATTTACAAAACTTCAATTTTTTTTCCAGGTAGTTCCTGAACATGCTTTTGGCAGCCAGCCACAGTTCAATGACAAAATGGTACATAAGAGACTTGTGGTAGAATATATGCAACCCACAAAAAGCTTTGGTATTTCCCAGAAGCTTTTAAGGAAAACAAATTTCATTAATTAAAACTGAACAAGTCAGGATGAAAATGGAATGGGCGGGAGCTGAAAAGGCAGGGGAATAAATAAATGGTTAGAGAATATTTTCAAATCATCCAAGACCCAGTGGAAAATGCAGCTTGCTAGTCTGTACTTAGGGTCTGAAAGTGAGGCTAATTCAATGTAATGAGAGGTGAATGGTACTCAAGACCCTGCATTTGCCACTGGAGACTTCTTACAAACAGTTTTGCTCTTTCAGTCATTAAATTTTTATGAAGTTTAATAGGCCTGCAGCCTAGAGAGCTGCCTGGATGTTGATTAGCATCATATTTTTCTCT
This sequence comes from Sphaerodactylus townsendi, assembly GCF_021028975.2. NCBI lineage: Eukaryota > Metazoa > Chordata > Lepidosauria > Squamata > Sphaerodactylidae > Sphaerodactylus > Sphaerodactylus townsendi. The sequence continues at coordinate 90,876,302 of NC_059429.1, read as the reverse complement.
CATTAATGTAGAATGCGATTAGCCCTCATTAAAAGCATTTCATCTGACTTGGCAAACAGCATTGTTCTGATATTAGGCGTTACAAGTTTACTTCGTCTGAGGGAATAAAACGTTTGCATGTTCGGAGCCTCCCACTGAAATGAGCAATACAGACTATCTTGCCTGCTTAAAAGTCCCAAGGAAGGCAGCAAGCAGAAATTGTCAAGCAAATAATAACATAATAATACATTGTGGTTAAGGAGGGTTTCTGTAGGCAAATGCTGCCTCCAGTTTCTCAGCAATTTCCTAGTTTGCAAAGCTGGGTTGGAGAAAGCCTGATCTACAAACCATTCAATCTACACCAATTTTTCTAGGACAAGGATCCTGCTATTATCCTCAGAAGTTTTCAAACAGTGTTTGAGGAAATACAGGTATTGCTCAATGAGAAGATCAGCAATGGCAGACCATCTCCCTCAGAAACATTTTCCCCATGGTAAAGGTTGAAGCAGCATTTGAGGCATGCTTTTTTAATTTAAAAAATCTGCATGACTTTTATACTGGGTGCCACAACCTGCAAACCCTAGTCTGCTTGGAGTCACCAGAACATTTACTATCCAAAACACCTCAACTGTCTGTCTTTGTAAATGCAAGGTCATGGAAGGGAACAGCATTGTTTTAGAACTTCTTCCATCTAAGTCAGCTCTATGAATGTAATAAGTGGGTTCATCACATTCTTCATCTCCTTTCAAACATCTGTTTCATACCTGCCACACACAGTTGAGCTGATTATGGTCAGCAGTCCAGCCCCCTCCCCCTTTTTGTGCTAAACTCCGTACATGACGGATAGCGCACAATTGGGAGAAGGGGTAGCCAAATCTCCTTCTGGATGTTGTATGGGCTTCTGCCAGTGTAAATGCCCTCTTTGGGGCATTTATGCTGGTGGAGGGCAAATCCACTGGCACCTGGCCCCAACAACTGGCCCCAACCCCTGCCCCCAAGCTGGCGCTTTCATGCTACCCAGTTGTGATGGCATTCTGGGGGCATTCTGGGGAGTGGGGCCAACCTTAGTCACCCTCTAGACACCTTTTGACCCTCGTATGCCAGCAGAGCTGCCGGCAGAGATATACAGTGATTTTTGCACCGTATCTCTATGCTCCTCTATGGGGGAGTTGGAGGTTTTTTTAAAAAAAAACGTTTAAAGGCTTTCCACGCTACGGGAAAATTTTGTGGAGTGAGCAGAGTAGTGCTCAAGCAGTGCCATCCTTGTCTACCTCAGTTCTGGATTGTGCTGGTAGACAACAACCCTATGCATGGATTGTTATGGTGCAGGCTTATGGCTGTTGCATCTCCATCAGCAAGCAAACACCTCCCTGATTGTTTATTGGGCAGAAGGGGAAAATACAACTTTTAAAAATTGGTTCAATTTTTATATGTGCTGCTGGGAGCAAGTACAGGAAAAGAAAACTTTTAAAATGTCTGATTCTTTTGCATACACACTTTGGATTTATATCCCCCCTTTCTCTCCTGTAGGAGACTCAAAGGGCTTACAATCTCCTTGCCCTTGCTCCCTCACAACAAACATCCTGTGAGGTGGGTGGGGCTGAGAGAGCTCCAAAAAGCTGTAACTAGCCCAAGGTCACCCAGCGGGCATGTGTGGGAGTGCACAGGCTAATCTGAATTCCCCAGATAAGCCTCCACAGCTCAAGTGCCAGAGCAGGGAATCAAACCCGGTTCCTCCGGATTAGAATGCACCTGCTCTTAACCACTACGCCACATTGAAAGTAATGCTGTTTCAGGGTGGGGGATAATCCGCCACAAAACAGCATCACTTTCAATGTTGTTTAACTAGGGACCCCAGATTCTCCCTTTAAGGTGGATTTAAAAGGAGAATTTGGGCTCTCTAGTTTAAACACCATTGAATGTGATGTTGTTTGGGGGTGGATTCCAGCATCACAGCGGCTGCCCGGGGGAGGGGGGGCGGCGCAAAACTCAGATTTTGCACCAGGCTCCATTTTCCTTCTATGCCTCTGGCCAGAGAGGAGGGGCAGGGGAGGGCAGGGCAGGGGAGTCTGCCATCCCTGACCTCGGAGAGCTGCTTTTATAAGTGCTAGGCCAGGGACAGGGCTTGGGGAGGCATGGCCATGCCCTAGTAGTGGGTGGGGGTGTGCCCCGAAAATCTGTGACTATCCCAAGGTCACACAGCTGGTGTGTGTGGGAGTGCACAGGCTAATCTGAATTCCCCAGATAAGCCTCCACAACTCAAGCTGCAGAGCTGGGAATCAAACCCGGTTCCTCCAGATCAGAGTGCACCTGCTCTTAGCCACTATGCCACTGCTGCTCCCAAAAGGCTATGCTGGAAATCATTGGACCTGCATGGACATCTGTGTGGGTTGCAGACTGTGATGAAAAGGACAATTGCCACAGCAACGCATGGCCGGGCCCTGCTAGTATATAATAAAGGGCTGCGGCCCAATTTAAATAAAATGTATCTGGCCTGAGCAGGAGTTTTCTCTCCCCAGCTTCTAGCCGGAAGCCTCCAGTTAAAACTACATCTTGTCTATTTCTATCTGACCAGAGGTGGGATCCAACCAGTTCTCACCACTTCTCTAGAAGTGGTTACTAATTTTTTCTGACTGCCGAGAAGGGGTTACTAAAGCAACCCCCCTGCCCAATAGGGACTGGAGGTGCGTGTGTGCGGCAGCGCCACTGTTTGAATCCCACCACCATCGGAACCTGTTATTAAAATTTTTGGATCCCACCACTGTATCTGACCATTAGGATTCCAGGATTTAAAGGATGATACATTATTAAAAGTAATGTAGAAGTGGTATGTAAATAATAATGCACTGCTGTCCAAGACAGAAGGTAACAAACCTCCAAGAAATTCCATTTGCAAACTTAAAAAACAAACAAAAACCTTTCCTCCTTCCAGTGATACAAAATAGAATCTGAGCCATTCTACATAAACTGGTTCCCTTCCTTGGTGCCTTCCTATTTCATCTCTACTTGCTTTTGTGTTCTTGTTTTGGGAGTAAAAGGATTTGCCTTTAATGGATGACCTGAGCCATTCCAGCTAATGGTTTGATTTAAAAAAAAAAAAGAACCCACACATAATCCCAGGTGAATAATGTTGTCTCAAAAGGCTTAAAGGAGTATTTTACCTGCCTGGCAGAGTTATCGATGTAATTAGTTAACATGGATAGTTAGAGGTTTCAATGGAGGCATTAAGCTCAGGTCATTATAAGTTATGTAAATTCTCTGTCTTCTTTCTGTCACAACACAGGAATAAAGTAAACACAAATGGATCAAACTGCTATTCAATAGAAACTTTATGTTAATGTTGCAAAGTGCATGGCAGGAGGTGGCAGTTACATTAATCTCTGGGGGACAGGAAACAGCAGGAGCTCGAATATTATTAATTGTTACTCACTGGGTAACCAAGCAGGGCCCATTCATTATCCTTTAATATTACATCAGCATTACCTTCAAGCTTTCATTAAGGTCATTGTTTATATACCACACTGGATATACACATTTCCTCCTGCAAGACATGGACGCACGTTATATGTGTGGTCAATGCACTGGGAGTTGTGTGGAATACTTACACGTGTAAGTACAACACTCATGGCTCATAGCATGTCTACAGAAGACCTTAATGAATTGGCATTTAGGAATCAGGGAAATGCCTGCAGCATTTGCTTCCCATACTTGATCTAAGGCAGAGGCATTTAAGGTTATGATCAGGCTAGGATCCTCCTGGTGGGACCTGGAAATTCACCAGAACTACAATTGAATTCCTGATGATATGACCTGTCCCTCTGGAGAAAATGGCTGCTTTAGAGGATGGATTCTATGGTCAGCATGGCATAGTGGTTAAGGGTGTCAAACTCTAATCTGGAGAACCAGGTTTAATTCCCAACTCTTTCATAATTGATGGACTCTAATTTGGTGACCAAGTCTGTTTCCGCACTTCGCACCCATGAAGCCTACTGTGTGACCTTAGGCGAGTCATAGTTCTCTTTAAATTCTCTCAGCCCTGCTTACCTCACAAAGTGTCTGTCTTGGGAGGGGAAGGGAAGGTGATTGTTAGATGCTTTGAGACTAACTCTTCTTATATTCAATTGAGGCCTCTCTCCTATCCAAATCTTTCCCTCCTCAGACTCCACTACAGAATCACCAGGGATTTTCCAGTCTGGAGCTGGCAACTCTAGCCCTGGCCCAAACAAGTCCTCCCTCAAAGGCCAAAACAGTCGCCCTTTCCGCACAGCGGAAAGGGCGCCTCTCCACCAGCAGAAATTATGCCGGTGGAGAGGTGGGGGCCGTTTGCACAGGAGTGTGCGAGCGGCCCCGCAGAAGCCAGTGCAGAAGAGGTGGCTTCGCATGGAGCCACCTCTTCTGCATCCCACTCCCACTCACCTCGACCTCCAGTGTTGCTCTGGAGGCTGTCAGGGACCTACCCACGCTGCCCTCCGACCCCTGGAGGCCAGAGGGCAGTGTGGGCGGGTCCCTGACAGCCTCCAGAGCATGCTGGAGGGCGAGGTGAGTGGAGGAGACAGGGAAAGTGCCATCTTCTGAGTGGTGCGTTTCGCACCACGCCGATGAGAAGACGGCAGCTTGGCGCCGCTCCTGGATGGCCAGGATGGCGCTGCTGCGATCCAGCAGCGCCTCCTGTGCGAACAGCTGCCCAGGGACGGTGTTTTTGCTGTCCCTGGGCCACTGTAAATGGCCCATGCGGAAATGGCCTTAGAAAAGTCCTTATCTTCTCCCCTTGCCTTTTACTCACAGAAACTGTAGGCTGGAATGTTGTGGTTGCCTAGCAATAGCCACTGAGGGAATCAGTTGTTTAAAGCAACATGAGCTCCTGTTATCATTTTGGATTTTTGTACCCCTCCCCAACTGTGCTTGTTTAGATTTCACATTCTTCTGGGGCTCTGTTGAAAAATGTGCCTTCCCTGTTCACAGCTCCAGTTATTAAAGTATCCTTGGATTTGACCAATTTAGAAGAAGTTGAAGGTGCTGCCAAGGATTAGAAACTATAATTTTCTTTCTTCTTGAGTAGAAATACTAATTATTCAGGAATCAAATTACAAAGTCAACATCTGTCACCTCACCTACATCTGTTTGTGAGTTCAAGCAAGAACATTGTACAGTTATCCCTTCTACATTACAACTTTCCCCATTGCTGTTGTAATATATTGTGGGTCGGTATAAGAAATTAAATAGGAGTTTTGAGGAGTTTTGTGAAAGCTATAGATGACACATGAAGTCCAGCAGATAACATGGAAAAAGTTTAGAAACTCAGAAATGTCAGAAATGCATAAAATGTATGTATAGTATTGTATAATATCAACATAGTTTATCTTTTAATACTATCAAATCACAATTTTTTAAAAAAAAGTTAAAGAAAAGGAAAAAATCAACCTTATTTCTGATACGGAGAGAGGGCCAAATTTTTTTACGTGGATTTCTAAATTGTGGAGCATACAACAACCCTAACCCCTGTGATGTGGAAAGGATAACTGTATATCCTATGGTTATGCTGAAGTACCAGTCACTTTAAGCATATTAGATACCTCTTTCTTTTGATAACATGCCCTTTAACTATTAGGAAAACATAGTTTTTGATCTGCAAAAATATCCATAATTCAATCTGGCATAGAAACTGATGGAAACCATGGATTTAGTACTGGACATGTTTATTTTTCCTCTTTGTAAAGCTTAAACATGTCATTTGCTGTCACATGTGTCCTTGTGAAATCCTGGCAAGAAATCAATGTGATGTTCAGTGTCAAACAGTTTTCTTTAATGTCTCTGGATAACATTTTGCATCTTCCACACTGTAAGAGTACAAACCACCTATGGGTTAACAATGAAAGGAGTCAGCATGATCAAACTGGGCACAAAACTCCATGCCAACATGCCAGAAATCCTCCTGACTTTGTAAACATGCTCTCATGAACCTCCAAGCAACAAGGGGCTGTTTTTCTTTTACATAAAGAAGACGTTGTTGGTCCATTCTGCACAGCAAAATACGGCCTCCTGAGGATGCAAGAGAGAGAGAGATCCTGGGGAGGAACTTCACACAGCTTTCCCCCCAAGACAATCTCAGAATGCCTTATTCAGGCTGAAGGTGTCCTTTTTTGAAAATACTTTAAAATTCACTTTTTTCTCTAAGCCGCCTGCAAGACACCCCCTGCCTGGCTGTGCAGAGTGCAGGGCTCAGGAGGTGTCTTATTTTTCCTGCTCACCCGTTTAGCTCTCTGGTTAGTTTCACCCTCCACTTGCACCTGACATTTTGTGTGCTGCTGAAGGGATTATCTCTGCCTCCATCTGATGAAGATTGCCCCAGGACATTTGATCTGCTCTGAAATTTAAAAAACAACAACTAAGGAGCAGCAGTGGCGTAGGAGGTTAAGAGCTCGTGTATCTAATCTGGAGGAACCGGGTTTGATTCCCAGCTCTGCCACCTGAGCTGTGGAGGCTTATCTGGGGAATTCAGATTAGCCTGTACACTCCCACACACGCCAGTTGGGTGACCTTGGGCTAGTCACAGCTTATCGGAGCTCTCTCAGCCCCACCTACCTCACAGGGTGTTTGTTGTGAGGGGGGAAGGGCAAGGAGGTTGTAAGACCCTTTGAGTCTCCTGCAGGAGAAAAAGGGGGATATAAATCCAAACTCTTCTTCTTCTCTTCTAAATATTGCTACAGTCAGCAGAAAGAGCCGAGCATAACTATGTAGTTTTGGGGCTAAAAAGGCACCGAGGATTGGAGTTTGCAAAATGCTTTTTTTTTTTTTTTGGTATCCTCAGGACATTGTATTTGTGGTGTGCAGAATGGACCATAGTTTTCCTGATTTGATTTATTTTGGAGGAACTGTATTCATAGCTACACAGACACACATATGAGAATAGTAGCTGCTTGAAGGACTGCTCTACTGCATGTTGAGAAGCACTAAGTAGATCTGCCCTCGCCAACCATCTTAGTTTTTGGGGGCAGTAAGAAAAACTTAGACAGTCCATGAAGGTAGGGGTACCCAGTGTTTCTCAATGGGCAGCAGAACACTAATTCGAACAGCTAAGACTCTTGTATGAATGTCAGCATAGCTACAAATATAACTCCTCTGGAAAAAAATTAGGAAAACTATATATTGCCAGCATCAGCAAGAGAAAGCTGAGCAAAACGTTGCAATTTTTAGTCTGAGAAGGCTCCCAGGTTCAGAGTCTGTGGAACAAACATCCTGGGGCAACCTTCAGCAAATGGAGGAAGGGAGAATCCCTTCAGCAGCACAAAAAATGCAAGCAGAGGGTGAAACTGACAAGAGAACTGGACAGTTGGGCAGGAAAAAGCTTCTTTCCTCCTCTGACTCCTATGCTGTCTGAAAAACAAATGAGAAGCACATTTTTTAAAGACATCCCCAGGACATCTTATTTTGGGTAAGAGAAGTAAAATTAAGAAGTCTATTTTTGAGACATCCCCCAGACGTCCTTTATTAAGCAAAAATTATTAATGCACATAAATGATAGGCAGTGCTTTACAGATTGTCTAGCAAATCAAATTGCTGCAGATGGTGAGACTCCCTCGCTCAATAAGTACACCACAACGACAGGCTGGAAAGGAATGGGCCGCAGCCCGTTTATTAAACAACAAACATATAAACAAGAACTATATACATCAGAGCTGGGCAGCAAACGGGTCGCACATCACATCCCAATGAATGGGAAACTGGCGGGAAGGGAAGCCCAGAGATCATACTCCTGAATGCTTCCACACTTCCCGCCCCTGCTGAGGAGACAGGCACTGGCTGAGCCCCAAGGCCGCCCCAGCCCGTCTTCCTCCCGTGCTCGCTGGGGTGTTGGGCACCGGCTAAGCCCATGGCCGCCTAACGGCCCAACCCAACCCCACTCCCTGGGGTGTCGGGCAGCGGCCCGGCCTGCCGGCCCACCAGCCTGCCCGCCCCACCCCCCGGCCCTCATAGGGCGCAAGCCTGGGAGCCCCAGCCGGAAGGCTCGTTCTCTCCCCAGATGTGCGACACCGTTGCAAACCCGCCACGAGCTGCCCACCCTTGCAGCTCACCACCCAAGCTCCTCAAGCCTGAGCCTGTCTCAAATCTAACCACCGACGAAGGGTAAACTGAACTGACTGAAGCCACAAGTCCATGCCCCATTGGGACAGGCGGAAGCCATCCGGCTGGAAAAGGTCCATGACGTCCCGGGTGATTTCGGAGTGTTCTGCCACCGCTCCCCCGAGGGAAAGCACCACCTTGGCGGCCGCCTTATTAACTTTTCTGCAGGCCCTATCCACGGCCGAGGGATCCACCGCTCCGCTCCAATGAGCCCGCTGCACCATCTCGGACCAAACCAAGGTCATATTAGGCCGATGCCTGGCAAAGCTCCTGAGCGTGGCGGCCACCGCAAAACGCAGGTCAAGGCCCGACCTGGCAGGGAGATCTTCCTCCCCAAGGTGGATGACCAGGAGGTCCGGTGTAGCCAGCTGAAAAAGGTATTCAATGACCTTGGGCTCTAGCTCATGCCAAAGCATGTGCCCCTGCCCCAACCAGGAAATTCTTACGTCGCCCGAGTCCGAGATGCCGGCCCCATGCGGAATTCCAGGCGTAGTCCCCCACTCTGTTGACGAGGCTGTGCCCCACGCACTCCACACCTGCCGATAGACAGTCTGCGGCGTCCCTGGAGGCACTGAGAAGGGAAATCAACAAGTCAGGTGTGGGCGAATGTACGCCCGAAAGGCCCCCGACCGCCACCTGCCCAAACTGCGGATATCCTCCGGGGCCCTGCCTTCTGCTGCCGCGGCCGTGGCGGCCCCTATTCTGAACGAGTGCAGGCCGAACTCCGCGGCCGGTAGCCCGGCATGAGCCAAGCATGCCCTGAACACCGCCAGCATTTGGAACCTGGTGAGGGGGGACCCATCCTCGTGCACCAAGAGCATGCCACCCACCCGAGGCCTGTGCCGTAGCCACTCAATAAGGGGAGGGAGGGGGCAGGTGGCATCGCCCGGTAGGGCCGGCATGGTGACCCAAGCCCCACGGCCCTCTTGGTCGGTTTTTGAATGAGCCAGCCAAGCGTGGACCATGTCCCCCGACAGGACGAGGTGTTCCCATTGCAGCGCGGTGCTGGAAGGTCGAACCCCGGTAGGGGCGACCAGTTCCCCAGGCCTGAAAGCCCCGTGGTGAGCCAGGTGGAAGGCGGCGGCGAAAAGCAAGCACTCATAGCGCGAAGCGGACACCTGCCCTAGAGCCCCAGTGACCGCCCTCAACACTTCCTTGGTGACCGGGCGCCTGAGATCCCCCTGTCTGGTGCCCACCCGCCGCCATCCAGCCACTAGGCGGCGAACTACAAACGCCTTGGTGACGTCAGGAAAACCGGAAACCTTGCAGTAGAAAGCGATGCCCGCCAGGTGCACCCCCATAGTGCGCGGGTGCATCCCCTGCCCATGGAGCCGGACCAAATACTCGAGGAGGAAGCCAGTGTCCACTCTCCCACCGCGAAACCGGCACCCGGGAGGGACGCAGCCGAAGCTTCAGGAACAATCGCGCCGACCGGCTCCGCTAGCTCGTATTGCCTGCATCGTGGCCGGTGCCAACGAAGTTCAAAACACACTGTGATGATCGCCTCGCTGCCAAGGCTCGAAGAGAACGCCGGCACTGTCGCTGGAACGGCTCTCGCCCCTGGGGCCAGGCGCCGAAAGCGATCCACCTGCTGGCGAGATAAAGTTCATCGAAGCAATCTCATTCTGCAAACCTGGAACAAAAAAGCAGCTTTTGAAAGAGATGTTAATGAGTGAGAGCAGGTAAGAACCAAATTGCGAACCAGGCGCATGACCCGAGCCGATTTGCTTTCTGGACTGTACTGTTTACCACATCGCGACCGACTGCCTGGTTGTCGCACCAGAGAAAGCACCCGCTTGTTTTGCCAGAGGTGCGTGCCAAATGTGCACCGGCCACCACAGGGATGGGGAACAGCTCCAGAAAAGAGTAAGATCCCTGGTGATGCTCCTCTCGCGCGATGCCACTCTGGGGGCCTAAATAAAGGCCCTGCGCCCACTCGACCCCGGAAGAACACACACGAAACCAAAAGCCCCAGAGGCATCAGAGTGCACCTGCAGCTCCACGTGGCCAGGTTCCAAAAGCTGATTGCCACAGAGAGATGCCGTTGAAGTTTCGGATGAAGGACAACCACCAGTAGGTCTTCTTTCATGCCCCGGGAGACCCTGATGTGATGGTTGTGGGGGACTTGCAGCCCGACAAGTTGACCTCGCCAGGCCGGGAGCAGAAACCCTGCCCGGGCCTTTTAAACCACCCTGCAAGCAAAATTAAGGTGGCCGAGTAAGAACTGGACCAGGCGCACCCTGCATTTTTGGAGGAGAAGAACGGACTGGAGCAGGGCTGAAGGGCTGTAAGCTTGTCAGCCGGGAGTGAGGATCGCTGTCTAGAACCGTGGTCCAGGTGAATGCCCAGGTAGCTGAGGGCAGTGGCAGGCCCCCTCCGCCTTGTTGGGGAGCCAAGGGAACCCCAGCTCCGGCGTGCAGGACCTTGAAAGCCTGGAAGGGCCAGCTCACACCTCCCGGGTGCCCTGCCTGCCGCATAAACAAGAAATCATCAAGGTACTGAGTCACCAAACCGGAGGGCACCCGCTGCCTGAAAGCCCATTCGGAGGGGAAGGTGCTGAAAGTCTCAAAGGCGGGCGCAGGGCAAAGGAGCAGCCCATGGCATGGCCTTGTCCACATACCAATTTCCTTTGAAGTGGATGCCGCCCAGCAGCTCAAGTCCAAGGGGGAAATGGGCAGGAGCCGGAAGGCGGACTGGAATGTCACACACTTTGCCAGGGATGCCCCCGGACCCGCCTCGCCTGATGGCAGAGGGATGGCTTCGGTCCAAGGTGGCATAACAGACCGAACAAAACCTCTGGGTCAATGAAAAAATTCACCGAGTCAGCCCTGGGTAGGAGAGGTGTTGAATTAAGCCAAACTCCCCCGGGGCTTTCTTTAGGCACGACGCCAATTGGGGAGACCCTGAGGTTGGGGAGGGGAGGGTGATTGCAGAAAGGGCCAGCAATGCGGTACCGCCTGGATTTTGTTGAGCGATCAGCCACCGCCCAGTGCGGAGAGATCACCGCTAAGGCGGACAGATTTTAGATTGTTGGCATGGTGCACGCCCGTGGGCCTTGGTATGGAAATGCGAAGCCGGTGAAGAGAAACTCCTCCCCCAGCAGGCGCTGCAAGCCCCCCTGTCAGAAAACGGGTAGAAGCTGCAAACCACTTCCAGCGACAGCAACTCCCCACTTGAACGGGGAAGGGGCCAGAGACCGCAGCCGAGCGAAAGCAATCTTCAGGTGTTTTGCGGGGGCGGGAGCACCGCCCTGGCCACCGACATCTTTGTGGGAGGGCCCGGCGCCGGGCGACCGGGCCTGCCGAAAGGGAGGGGCCATGTGAGCTGCGAGATGCCAGGCTCGCAAGGGATACGCTGCCCCGATGAGGGCCAGGAATTAGGTGAAGCCCTGCAGCCAGTTGTTGAAATTCCGCTCGGCCGCTGCCTGGTCCTTCCGTTTTTTGTCGGCCTTCCCGCCCGACAAACCCAACTCCCCCTCCCACCGCAGGAACTTGAAAGATAATCCGACATTAATACTCCATCCAGCGCCGGCTCCCGGAGCTTCCTGGGGAGGTGGGGACTCCGGGCAGGTTGCCGCCGTCGCCCTGAGCTGGGCCGGGATGGCACTTCGCCGCTCGAAACGCCCTGCTCGCGCTTTTGGTAAAGTTAACACGGTGGGAGAGCAGGCACCCTTCCCCCCGCTAACTCCAAAATTCCCTCCCAGTAGAATTCTCCGCGGCATGGGCCATCATCCTCAGTAGACTTCCGCACCCGATGACGAAGAGCTGGGGGATTTCCGGCTTGAGGAATGGGAACGCTTTCTGACGCATCGCTTCCTCCTCCTTCCTCGCTACTCGAGGGGCCGACGGATCTGATTCCACCGATGTGGGACGCCAGCTTAACCGGGAGGCTAAAGTTGCAGCACATCCGTTGCTCCGCTCACAGGCCCCCGCTTCGCGCCGGGTGGGTTCAGGGCCAGCCCCCCGACCCCGGTGGTGGGGCCCGACCGGGCCGCCGCTTCCGCCGAGGACTTGGAGAAAGATGCAACAGGGTGTCCGCCAGGTTGCGGACCAAGGCAGTGATCGGTGCCCATATGGCCGACGGTTCGGGCGGAAGATGCCGGGCCGGCACCCCGAACCGCTGGGAGGGCTCCTCCCAATGGTAGACTGTCCTCGGCCATGCCGCACCGGCCGCCTTCTGCCAGATGGGGAGACAAGCCCGAGCGCCTCAAGGGCCGCCCTCGCCGCTGCCCGGATATCGCCCAACGACTGTGTGTCAGGCCGTTGCTCCGACGCCCCCCGGCCAGTCTGGCCCGGGACTCCTGTTCGTTGCAGAGCACGCCAGCTCTGCCCGACATGTATGCGCAGCCGCCTCTGCAGCAGGCCGCTTTGCCTTCTTGTCCCTTTCGCCCCATGCATGCCAAGGCTAGCGCAGACCGCCCAGAAAAGTGAAAAGGGAAGAAAAAGGTTGAAACGAGAGAAACAAGCGAGGGCCAGAGGAAGAAGCTGAAAAATCAGCTAAAAAAAGCGAAAGGAAAGAAAAGGCCAGTCTCCTTTTCCAGGCCTTAGCCACAGAGACGCCAACGCCGAATTACCACGCCTTGCTGGTTCTCGCCGCCGGGAAGGGCGCGGACCGGGGAAGGCGTCTAGATATACCCAGGCTCCTCCCGCCTTTTTCAGGGGGAGCCAATCATTGCACCCGGTTCTGCAGCTTGCCACCAGGCCATGCATGCCCCTTATCTTGCTGCGTTGCTCACCACGGCAGCAATGGCTGCCCCTGGTTATTCAGGTGCATCTTATTTCTATATGGTTACTCACAGGTGATTTCCAGGCACTTTACAACCTGAATAGGTATATTTTTGTGCATTTGTGCTGCTTCATCTTCTGCCCCTCCCCATGATTCTCAAAACAGACTTTTTTTTTCAAAGAACAAAATCTTTCCCAAATGCACAAGAAGGTTTGAAAAGTGAGTCCTTCAGCATTCACATCTCTTTCTTCCCACCTTAGTGACTGTGTTTCACACTGGGGGAGTGGCAGTGAGAGAAATCTTGCTTCAGATCTTTGCTGGAAGGTTTTTTCACGCTATTACCAATACACACTACCAATCCATATTGTTATATGGACAATTGTTTTATTATTTTATAAAATGGAGATGGGGAGAATAATTTTGCAGGCTGCTTTTCTCCTCATTGGCTTTTCAAACAACTGCAGCAAACAAGTAGGTCATATTTGTGTATATACATTTAAACACCTGTATGCACATGTCCATTAGACTGGTTAGATATGCCAGAGAAACACAGGTCCCTTCCGCATGGGCTAATTAACACGGATCCTGCCCCTACAGCAAGTCTGTCCCTGTTAATTCCCCAAAACCGGGTTTCCAAGAATTGCACTATCTGCAAGTCTTTTTAAATATCCTGGGTTGTAGCCACTTGTGAGCAAACAGCCAGGCAGGAGGTGCTTTATGCAGCTCTGCTTTCCTTTTAAAAAATGTACTGGCTTACATTTGCATAGCCACACAGGCGCACAGGGTAGTATCATGAGACGGCAAGGCTGTTGGGGGGTCATCAGTGCATGTCCACATAGCTACACAGCAGTGGGAGGTAAACATTTTTTTAAAGAAGTCTCTCCATGCAAAGGCGCGACAGCAAGCTGCATTGTTTGCATAGGCTCCGATCACAGCCTGCAAAGAGGCATGCGAATGCAAAAAGAGGAAAGCGGGTTACTTTATCCTGACTCCAACCCACTGTACATGTGCTGTGCAGAAGGGGCCATGATCCCATATTGCCTTTCCCCACAGGAGGCTGATCTCGTGAGGGGGAAAACAATGTTAGTGGGGTGCAATTTCAGTGCTTCTCCTGGGCACCATTTTCTGTAGATATACCACTGGCCAGTTGCTTCTCTCTCAGTCTATCCTATAACTTTTTACAGTATAAAATGGAAGCGGGGAGACCTAAGTACACCACTCTAAGCTTCTTTGAGGAAGGGTAAGATGAACATGTCATAAATAGATTTACAAAAGCTTATACAAATTTTCAGATTTTAAAGCTGCAAGTTAATACTAATCAGCTCCGTTAACTGAACAGGTCCTTTCCACAATGCCCATTCCAACACAAGAAACACTGGCTTAATCAACACAGTGATCTTATTTTGATGGATTAATGATGTTATTTTAGAAAGGGTCCCAGCAGTAATCAGTGCAATTGAAAAAAGCATGTGTGTGTGTGTGTGTGTGTGTGTGTGTGTGTGTGTGTGTGTGTGTGTGTGTGTGTGTGTGTGTTTCCTTGAGTGCAGAGTACAAAGCAATTCCTGGGAGCAGGGCATGACTGAAGTTAGGACAGTCAATGTTCTGTGAAATACTGACCACATTATGATGCTTCAGGAATCACTATAATAAAGAAGCATGCAACAAAATTCAGTGCATGCAAGCAATTCAGCACTCAGTTTGACGCAGGGGAAATGTTTTTTAAAGACACTAAAGAAAAGAAAGGAAAACTGGAGCTCTCAGCACTCTGAGGGCCTTATGTAAGAGGAATTTACAGATCTTGTCAGTATTCGTAAAAGAACGTTTTTAACCCTTGCTATTTACATTCACTAACCTATCTGAAAAATCTCCCTCTAGGAGTATTGCAACCAACATGCTGACACTAGAACTGCTTTGTCTATGTGGTTAACACTATACTGTTTTCTAATGGACAAGACAACTTTATGTATAATAATTGTTTTAAGCTCTGAGGTACTGTAAATGGCCTTTATATTCGTACAGCTCTGAGAATAATTAGTCACCATTTTCCTCTAGGAGCTTCTTGCCTTATTTGAAACCCAACTGTCTAATAAGGCACCCAAACTAATCCAGTGATTATAAAAGCTGTGCAGTCTAGCAACTACATTTGTAAATTCAGATTTCCAAAAGACAGGAGTAGAGGTTTTTTTAATTGACAGGGACGCAGCACTCCCACCTACTTTTCTACAAAATATTCATTGTTACAGTCTCAGATGTGCCACCTTGCACTGTGATCTTGGCAGATCCCCTGAGCTGAGCAGGGTTAGCCTGGGTTAATATTTGCATTGCAACTCTCTGAGGCCAATATCTTATGGCACAAAAAGGGATAACAACCCTTCTGTTATTTATAGGAAGGAAGGACTTTGCCAGCACAGGTTTGCTTTTCTTAGCTGACAACTTTGCTGGGAAAGCTGTGGGTGAGGAACCATTAAGGACACTATTCCCTATGTGTTTCTCTCTCTCTCTCTCTCTCTCTCTCTCTCTCTCTCTCTCTCTCTCTCTCTCTCTCTCTCTGTGTGTGTGTGTGTGTGTGTGTGTGTGTGTGTGTGTGTGTGTGTGTGTGTGTGTGTGTGTGTTAAAAAGAGCTTGTTTTGTTCAAACAAGCTCTTTATACCAGTAACTGTTCCTGAATATCCCTGCATTAGATGGCATTATGCATCTCCTATAGTTCAGCACACTTACTCTTTATATGAGTTGAATTCAACAGTATGAAACTGAGCCTAGGATTACTGTTTGAAAGTTCTTGTGGTTGAAAACTCAACATTGCATTTAATAACTTTTAGGTTCTCATTCTTGATATCAGGTGTGATCAATTACTAGATGTAATTATAGTGCCTACCTCTAACAACTGCTCTTGCCAGTTCCAAGTTCCCACCACCTTTGATTGTGAATGAGAAGGAAATAAAAGCTATTTTGAGCATATAAACATTTAAATGAAATGTATCATTTATGCACAATATGGTGCTTTTATTCCATTCCGCTTCTGGAAGAAAAGATCAATTTGAATCAGGTTAGAAAAACTGTAATAAAAGAACAGTTGCTGACATACAGCCTTTTCTGCTGTATAATCCATTTTTAATTGGATATTTATTTTAAAATAAATTAAATTGTAAACAAAAAGATGAAAACATCATCTGAGAAAAAAATTAAACAATCAGACTTGTGCTGAGAGTAGCTAAAATTAAGAGTTGGAGCCTATTGTCTACCAGCATGAGGAATGTATGGGGGCTGATGTTCCATGCTTTCTATTCCCCTTAGGTCCTCCTTGTTACAGCAATCCTTGGTTATGCATGACCTTTTCTTCCCAGAAGAACTCCCATAACCCCCTCACCATCAGTTTCGGATGGTCACAAGAGACTGCTGTGGGAATGGGAAGAAATGGTTCTTCTCAAAGTAACTACCCTCTAGACATCTTGGTACTTATTGAATTGCTTGATGTAGAGTAGATGCAGATATGCCACAGACTTACATGTGTGATAACATTCTGAAAGAATCTCCTTTAAAGAGAAATTTGAAAAATTCATGGTGATAGGTGATAATGATTACTGGCTGAAACAGATAAAAGGAACCTCCATTTATCTTTTGGAGGACAACATCATGAGGAGAGTTTGGATTCTGTAGCTTGCTTGTGAGGGAATTTGTGAGAGAATGGCCATTTCTGTGGCCTATTTCACTTAGTGGAAAGATTGACATGTGGAAAATAGGCACACTATGCCACAGATTTTGGGGGTGGGGGTAGAGAATTTAGTACATAGCAAAATCAGGGCTGATTATGCAGGAAGTCATGGGGCAGTAATATCCTGTTCTGTCAGCTTCTTGTCATCAGCTAGTATTAACCTGCCACCAACCCAACTTGCATTTCAGTCTAGGAGACAAACAAGGTAAGTCCTAACTTCTTTTGTTCTTTTTAAAAGCAGCACAATAAGCCATCAAGCTAGCTGCCAAATGCACAAGATTCCTTCCTCTCCAGAGAGTTCAGACACCATTTTCAGTTTCCTGTTGCTAGGGCAACCAAAATGGTGACTATGGTTTCACAGGAAAAGTGCAAAGAAGTCATATTGAGAAAGTTTAAAAATCTATATCAGCCATGCATGTGTAGCCTTGTTATTTTCAAGGACAATGAAGAGTTAAGGAGGATTGTCTCCTCTGGTTTATAGGTGGGGGCCACAGCAGCATCAATGAGGTACTGCAGCAACTGAAACAGATGCTATTGCTACTGTTGCTTGAAGAAGCACAGCACCTGAAGCTGCCATGAGCAAAATAAGGATCAATCTCAAAGATGGCCAAATTAAAAAAAGTCAGTTTTCCATAGACATAGCCAAGAAGCACTTACATTATTCACACTGGAACATAAGAACATAAGAACATAAGAACAAGCCAGCTGGATCAGACCAAAGTCCATCTAGTCCAGCTCTCTGCTACTCGCAGTGGCCCACCAGGTGCCTTTGGGAGCTCACATGTAGGATGTGAACGCAATGGCCTTCTCGTGGCCTGTTGCTCCCGATCCACACCTGGTCTGTTAAGGCATTTGCAATCTCAGATCAAGGAGGGATCAAGATTGGTAGCCATAAATCGACTTCTCCTCCATATAAATCTATCCAAGCCCCTTTTAAAGCTATCCAGGTTAATTGGCCATCACCACCTCCTGCTTGTATATTCCAAACACCAATCTGCGTTAAGTGAAGAAGTGTTTCCTTTTATTGATCCTAATTCTTCCCCCCAGCATTTTCAATGAATGCCCCCTGGTTCTAGTATTGTGAGAAAGAGGAAAAATTTCTCTCTGTCAACATTTTCTACCCCATGCATAATTTTATAGACTTCAATCATATCCCCCCTTCAGCCGCCTCCTCTCCAAGAAACTAAAGAGTCCCAAACGCTGCAGCCTCTCCTCATAGGGAAGGTGCTCCAGTCCCTCAATCATCCTTGTTGCCCTTCTCTGCACTTTTTCTATCTCCTCAATATCCTTTTTGAGATGCGGCGACCAGAACTGGACACAGTACTCCAAGTGCGGTCGCACCACTGCTTTATATAAGGGCATGACAATCTTTTACAGATTTTATTCTCGAATTCCTTTTCTAATGATCCCCAGCACAGAGTTTGCCTTTTTCACAGCTGCCATGCATTGAGTTGACATTCCCATGGAACTATCAACTAAGATGCCTAAATCCCTTTCCTGGTCTGTGACTGATAGCACTGACCCCTGTAGCGTGTATGTGAAGTTTGGATTTTTTGCCCCTATGTGCATCACTTTACATTTTGCTACATTGAACTGCATTTGCCATTTCTGGGCCCACTCACCTAATTTATCAAGGTCCGCTTGGAGCTCTTCGCAATCTTTTGTGGTTCTCACCACCCTACATAATTTGGTATCATCTGCAAACTTGGCCACCACGCTACCCACTTCCTAAAGAGTAGGAAGGCAGTATATATTCCAATTTCAGTATTCCAATTTCCTTTGGGATTTTCCAAATAGAAGTGGGGACCAGAATAACACAGCATACGACAGAGAACAGAGGCAGATCAGTGTAAACATTCTAGGCTTCATTGAAAATGTATGATTTCTGAATGTGAAAGTAGAAACAATGAAATCTAACGTAGTAGACAAAGTGACTTATCCACTTTCAGCGAAGGAAAAAGCATTGTTACACTGTAAGCATATTTGTTAAAAGGCAGAGAAAAATCAGAATCACATCTTAAAAGTGTTTACCAGGGTAACTGTTAAAAAATTAGTAAGTCCTAAGTTTATAATTGTATTACTCATAGATGAAGAATTTATCATAGAAGAAGAGTTGGTTTTTGTAGCCTGCTTTTCTTTACCAGTTATGAAAAGGCTGCCACAGAAAATGGAGACAGCCACAAAATGGCTGTCATACTTTCCCTTTAGTTACACAGTGAAAATCCTTGTGCTATGGTTTCAGCTGTTGCCCAAGCAGTGTTTTTAAAAATCTGGACTGCCAACTGCATCTCCAACAGACAGTCAGAAGCCTTACTGGGCAAAAGCCCCACCTGACCCTGTCTACTTTCTAGGAACACGTGGTAGGCTTCAGGAAAGGTGTCTGGAGGCACCATGGTACTTCAGGCACTCACTGGGAACCCTTTTCAAGGCAAGAGATGTTCAGAAATGTTTTAGCATTGTTTGCCTCTGTGTAACAACCCTGATATTCTTTAGTGGTCTCCCTCCAAATAATAACCACAATCGACTCTACTTAGTTTCTAAGATCTAATGAGATCAGGCCACCCAAGTTAGGGACATAAAGATTAATGCTATCCATTATTTAAACAAGACAGTCTAACTTTTCAGTCACCAGTATAAAAATATGTCTTATTTTAAAGTCCACTGATTGTAGCTGGTCCCCTGCCTTGTCTCCAAGTCTGACAGATTTACCTTTCTCAGTACCAAAAACCAGAGGATAGACTACATAAGCAACAGCTCATTAATGTTTTAAGCATTAATAATTCCCATCAGGTCTTGCAAAGGAAAAACATAATTTGGGACTCATTTCAGATTTTGGCAGGTTAGCAGGTAAATATAAAAGATATAAAAAGATATAGGGGAAAGGAGAAGATACACTTTAAAGTTAAAATGTATGGTCTGTCATTTTCCATAGATATGATAAGCAGGATTGAGAGTTTGTCTAAAAGTCACATAGAATGCTTTTTAGCCTTCTCGTTTCAAGCATGACATCAGATTGGATATGAAAGCTAATGCAATTATTGTGTTCTAAGCTTTTTGCATTAAATAGTTTACAGTTGGCAACTATCCAGAGATGTTTGTCCCCTCAGTTCTCATCACACTAAGTGAAATGTGAAGCAGATGCTTGTTTATAGTAACTGTTGTCTGTCGTACCATCCAGTCACTCTTCCATTAGAATGAACAGATGCCCTGCTTAGGTTTCACACTGGGGTCACTCTGTCTATTAGTCTGCCTCTGAAGCCTAAGTATCCCGTAAGCTGCAAGATAATCATGCCTAATTACCATTGTTCTAGACAATTCTGAAACCCAAATATTCAGTTGGAGCCTTAAAAATTATGATTCTGACTCTGAAATCTTCTCGTACTCTTAGATGAGCACTATAAGCAAACCAGTAGGAGATCAGCAAATATCATCTTAGCCCCTTCCCACCCCATACACATATATGTGTCCCAAGTCACAATTTCACTGCATGTAGGTTTTAGAACTTTGTAAGCTTTGAAGAGTAGATATTCTACAAATTTCTAGCAAGTTTCACTAGTAAAACTAGAGCAATTTTAAAAGCAATTTTGTTGATAAAATATCCAAAGAATGCCAGGGGTCTTGAGACAACTAATAAACATATTCCTGATTGAGTAGGAAGTAATAGCTTGAAGAAAATGGTCCTGAACACCAGCTGTTCGGAGTCACAGAGGTGCCAAATACATTTTCTCCCCTTAACAGAAAATGTTTGTACAGTGTAAAGTATTTGTGTAGCTGTTGGGTCTTGCTCATGGCTGTCAAAGGTATGGCACCTGCCAGAGCTGAGGAGTAGGCAGCCCTCCATTTCTAGGGGTACCACTCACTTCAGGACATCAGGAAATATTTGCAATCTGACTTACAGGTTAGGTCCCACACAGGGACGTTCCACTACTCCCTATACCTGGCCACCTTATCTCTTTGTGTGCCAAACAAACAACATCAGACTTTTCTCTCAGCATCCAGGATCATCCAGTGTTCCCCACAGTTTCTCATACTAGTCATCCTTAAATTCATGCCCAGTAATTGTCTGCTAAAGTAGCCTTAGTCCACATCATCCCCCACATCTTGTCCAACAGGAGTCCTCCCCTGAATGGGTGGCCCTGGCTTCCCATAATTAGTTTCAACCCAACCAGAGTCCTTTCAGTCAAACTTGATCTGTAGGCTTGCTGGCACTTGGCAAGCACTCCACCTGGGTCCTTAAAGGCCCTGTTATGGCCCTGATGACCCCCATATATTATGGCAATATATATTTTCCTTAAAATCATATTGGCAAAAGCTAAGTTTTCACAGCACCTCTCTGTGTAGGTAGCAGCATGTTCACCTGGCCACAAGCCAAAGGTCAGAAGTTTGCTTTAACATGATCTAACTAAGAGAATGAGTTACTCCTGCATAACCTGGAGGTCTCATCCTGTTTAAGAGCATGCTTGATTACTGCAACTTGCAAAGATACTGTTAAGACAAAGAATATGGAAAGCCACCTTAGCATCAGATACTGCATTTCCCTATCTCCTCAGGAAACCAAGTCAGCAACAAAAAGTTCCTCCTCTGAATCTCCTCTACCTTTGTTATGACTTTCCTAAACCACTCACCTTACCCCGGTCTCAGCGTCTCAGCCAAATCTGAATATCTTGGGCAGTGACTCTAAAGAGTTAATCTGCATGGAAGCCTTTCAGAGTTTCCTCGTTTAGCTTAACAATGTAATTTGGCCCCATTGTCCCGGGCTTTGCAATAGATGAGTTGATTAATTAAGCTCTGCACCCCAAACCCAGCACAGATGTGAAACCTAGTGTGATTGGTTCCTTTTCCCACCAAAAAACAATCTACCTTATAAAAGTTTAGTTCACCTGCAACACCTTGCTCATTACTAGCCTGTGCCTCCCTTGGTCTGGTCAGTTTGGGACATGATATCGTCTTCTGCTGGGTTTCTGTGCTGGTGTGGAATCCCTGCCTTCTACTTTGCTTGCTCCTTAAGATCGTTAGGTAATGTATCAACCTGCTACTTCCCAATATGCTTTTTGAACCAAATTTATATAAATACTAGTGGGCCCAGCCACGCGTTGCTGTGGCAATTGTCCTTCTCATCACAGTCCGCAACTCACACAGATGTCCATGCAGGTCCAATGATCCCCAGCATAGCCTTTTGGGGTGATCAAATGGAATCCCTCTTTCCCTTTTCAATACACATCGTTATATGGTGCTGTCTTGTTTTTTTAGTATAAGGTAACCCTTCCCATTCCACAACGGAACTGTCCAGTGCGAATTCCGCTGTCCATGAGGCTGGTTGACACGCACAGTCCTGGCTTGGGTAAGGCAGAACTGGTGCAAGCAGGCTATCCCAGTCAGGCAGCAGAGGCAGGGTGGTGAGGCGCCCAGATCGAGGCCAGATCCCTGGGTTTGTAAAGGGCCATGTGCAAAAGAAGCGGAGCAGGTAGTGTTGGTTCGCCCCCACCCCGCAGATTTTCTTAGAAGAAAAAGGCAAACTCCAGCTCGCTTTTAGTAAAAGACCATCTTTGAGATTTAAGTTTACAACTTGAATAAGTTTACAACTATCTACTAGTTTCAATTTCCACTATAACGTAACACCATAGATCAATTCAAGGGAGAGTATATTCAAGGGAAGGTCCATGTTCAGTTCCTGAAACCAAACAAGAGGTATTAGGAAAGACTGTTTTCTTATTAAGAATCAGTAACAGCCAGAGGCCAATTATACACAAGGTGTCTGGTGGGCAATGGAAGTGAATGTCTATTGCAGCAAGATTTCTTATATGGACATACTTCCTCAAGCCCTGCTTTCTCTTTCCATTCTCTCCATGGCAAGCAAAACTACTTCTAGCATGATTTTAATGTGCTTCACCATTATTTGATTTGCCAGATTTGCCTGTGAGCTCAGCTTTGCCCCAGACATATTTCCTCCATCCAGAGCCAGCCTTCTCACTCCCTTGTGCTGTCATCCATGCCTCTCCCCTTGCCCTCCTTCCATGTTGCTGGCTCTTTCAAGTCACAGAAAAGAAGCTCACTCACACAGGCTTAGCCAAAACACACTGACCTCTTCATTCTCATATTGACATATCGAGATATCACTATAATAATAACAGAGAGTATTGTTGAAGGCTTTCACAACTGGAATCACTGGGGTGCTGTGAGGTTTCCAGGTTGTATGGCTTCTAGAACACAGCCATACAACCTGGAAACCACACAGCACCCCAACAACAGAGAGTGCTTGGAAATAACAAGCCTCTCTGTCCTCCAGTGGCAGTAACAGCACCAGGAAATGTGTGTTTGTGAAGAGGAGGGAATGCAGAGAGAATATCTGCTCTAGGATGGTGGCCTTCTTTAGCAGCCTGTGATCCATGGAATTGCTTTGCCTCTTTCATTTTTTGGGGAGGGGATTATTTTTGAAATAGTTATATCGATATATGTGCAGCTTAAAGTTCTAAACCAACAATCTTGAGATCTGTAATGAGATCAGTTTCTTTAAGTATTAGTTGATGGGAATTGTTAAGCCCAGGAAAGTTTTCTGCAGAAAAGCTCTATGGCAGGAGTGAGTGCCTTCTCACATGTAAACAGAGAACACAAGGAGAGCCTACTTCAAGCCCACTTTGCAAAGAAAAGTACCAAGATATGTATTCCATGCATAATGGGCCTGAGTAAACTATATTGCCCCCAGTTGTCTGACTTTGTGAAGGGCAGCCTCTTATGTTCATAAATTACAGCTGAATACATGAGTACATACATGACGAAGCTGCCTTATATTCAATTAGACCATCAGTCCATCAAGTTCAATATTATCTACTCAGACAAGAAGCAGCTCTTCAGGTTCTCAGATGGAAGCTACATATTACGTGATCCTTTTAACTTGAAATGCTGGGGACTGAACCTGAGACTGTCTACAGGCCAAGAAGATGCTCTACCACTGAGCCATCATAACATTTCTCCCTGTTGTGGGCTTGTATTGTACATTCCGCCATCTATTTTTATAAAAAATAGCAAGCTTCAATTTTACGCTGATATTTGAGAAGTCTCGGTTCCTTGCACAGGGTACTTGGAAAGACAGAGTGAATAATTTCATCTGCTTTTTAAAAGACACTTCCCATTTCAGTATGGCCAGATGTCTCTAACATTCTTTCCTGCTCTCCTCTATGGACCTCATGTCCACATACAATAGCAGTAATGAACTA
The DNA here is from genome assembly GCF_021028975.2 of Sphaerodactylus townsendi. Classification (NCBI taxonomy): domain Eukaryota; kingdom Metazoa; phylum Chordata; class Lepidosauria; order Squamata; family Sphaerodactylidae; genus Sphaerodactylus; species Sphaerodactylus townsendi. Next base: position 90,852,551 of record NC_059429.1, on the reverse strand, counting down.
CTTGTTCTGGAATCTCAGTTGCTAGCTCGGTTGATACATGTGCAGGCCTGTTCCTTTAAAAATCTCCTGACAGAAAACTGTTGACAGAGTATTAGGATGATCTTAAATCTGTAGACTTTGGTTTTAAAAGAATTTTCTTTAGCTTCACAATCAGCACCATCTCTGTCCTGCAACACAATTCCATTAAACCAGAAAGATTAGAGCTTGTCAAGCTTCTGAATTCAGACTGGCAGAGGGAAAAATTCTTAGTAGAGATTTCCTACTAATTATTGCTCTTCTGTTAGAGCAGGTAATATCCACTTGCTTGGCAAGGACTTGACAAATAAAAATACATCTCTTTGTTATTACGATATAACCTTACACCAAGGATATTTTGGGTGCTGAAACATTTTACATCAGATTTATCGTAACAACCAAGAAATCAGAAGGAGATTGAGACTGGGAAGGGCAGCCATGAAGGACTTGAGAAAGATTCTTAAGCAAAAGGCAATCAAGATCAAGTTAATTCATTCCATGTGGATGTTAAATTTGGACAGTAAAGAAAACTAACTAGAAGACAGTAGATTATTTTGAAATATGATGTTGGAGGAGAATTTTAGGGATACCAAAGAGACAGATCAGAGGGTTCTGGATCAAATCAAGCCTGAAAGTGAAAATGAATAAACTGAGGCTATTGAACTTGTTCATATCATAAGACAAGAGGGACTGGAAAAGACAATAATGCTAGGAAAAGCTGAAGACAGCTGGAAAAGAGAGACTCAAAAGTGTACAAAAGAGTGTACACAAAAAACGCAGTACTTTTCAGAATAAAGTATATTAGACTTTTTTAAGCATTAAAAAATCCCCATAATGTTATAGGTTATTTTTAGATTTTTTTTTTCAGGAATCCCAAAATTTTCTGGTGATATACTCTATGGGGAAACTTTCTGGAGCTGGTAGGGGGAGGTGCTGTTTAAGGTAGGGGCACCACATTTATTGCATACCTACTTGTGACTGTCCTTAGAAGAATCCTCAAGTCTGGTAAAGGTTGGGTTAGGATGCACAGTTTTATTGGTCACTATTTTTTCCATCATTTGGGGAATAATAAAATTGGGCCACTAAGCCAATATTTACCAAACTGGGTGCTCTTGTAAGGACACCCAAGGACAGCTATGAGGAAAATCTGGTGCCTCTCCCATAAAATGCTCCCATTCCCCTGGAGACACTGAAAGATTCCACATGAGCAGGTCGTGCCCTGGGCGCAGTTCCCTCTCCCTCTGTCTCTGACCAAGGATCAGGAAAAAGGAAGGCTTTTTCTTATACTCAGACTATTCTAAACTAGATTTGGCCAAATGGAACTAGATGAACAAGTTGGAAGAATCCTTAGGTTATCTGAAGGCTCCAAACTTTGATAAATTGTGTGAAAGAATATCTGATGTTATCAAAGGCATATATAGGCAAACTGGAGCCCGGGGACAAAACCTGAGTTTGCCCCCCCCCCCCCCGTATGGGTGACCACCCTCCCCTACAATGACCAAACAATGTTTTTTTTGCATCAGCTCACAAAACACCTCTCACCCCCAGCAAAACATTCATGGCTGTCTCCCCACCAACTCTCTTTCCTAATTTTGTCCTCACACGAATCCTACGAGGTAGACTGTTAGCCTGAGAAACAGCTCCAAGCCAGTGCAAGTGGGTATTAAGCAAGTAAATCTCTCACAAATCACCCCCAGCAAAACATTTACCAAACAAATGTCAGCATCATCTCTCACAAATCACCCCCCACCCCCAGCAAAACATACATGGCTCTCTCCCCACCAACTCTCTTTCCTAATTATGTCCTCACACCAAACCTATGAGGTAGGCTGTTAGCCTGAGAAACAGCTCCAAGCCAGTGAAAGTATGTAAATCTCTCACAAACCACCCTCAGCAAAACATTTACCAAACAAATGTCAGCATCATCTCTCACAAATCACCCCCACCCCCAGCAAAACATACATGGCTCTCTCCCCACCAACTCTCTTTCCTAATTATGTCCTCACACCAACCCTATTATGTCCTCACACCAACCACCTCCAGTGGAATCCACCCCCAAGCAGCATCACTTTCAATGGTGTTTATACTGGGGACCCCAGATTCTCCCTTTAAAGTGGATATAAAAGGAGAATCGGGGGTCCCCAGTTAAAACAACATTGAAAGTGATGCTGTTTTGGGGAAGATGCTCCCCCACACTGAAACAGCATCACTTTCAATGTTTAAACTGGGGACCACAGATTCTCCCTTTAAGTCCATGCCAAAGGGCATGGATTTAAAAGGAAAATCTGGGGAAATTTGGAGGGTGCCTGCTGTCAGGGGTGCAATTGTTAAGCTAGCAGCACCAAAATTTCAGGGTATCTTTAGGAGATTCTTCTAGTGAGATGGGGTTACACCTTTGAGGGTCAATAACTTTGAACCCCCTGAACCAAACTTAACCAAACCTGGGATGTATTATCAGGGGAGTCTCTTATTGATACCACCCAGGTTTTGTGAAGTTTGGTCCAGGGGGTCCAAAGCTATGAACTCCCAAAGGGAGTGCCCCATCCTCCATTGTTTTCAATGGGAGCTAATAGAAGATGAAGGCTACATATTTGAGGGTCCATAACTTTGGACATCCTGAACCAAACTTCACCAAACCTGGGATGTACTATCGGAAGAGTCTCTTATTGATACCACCCAGGTTTTGTGAAATTTGGTCCAGGGAGTCCAAAGCTATGGACACCCAAAGGGGTGCCCCCATCCCCCATTGTTTCCAATGGGAGCTAATAGGAGATGGGGGGGTACACCTTTGAGGGTCCATAACTTTGGACCCCCTGAACCAAACTTCACAAACCTGGGATGTATCATTAGGAGAGACTCCTAAAGATACCCTGAAAGTTTTGTTCTTCTAGCTTAACAATTGCACCCTGACAGCAGGCACCCCCCAAATTTCCCCAGATTCTCCTTTTAAATCCACCCCCTTCGGCATGTGGATTTAAAAAGAGAATCTGAGGTCCTCAGTTTAGAAGAAGAAGAAGAGTTTGGATTTATATCCCCCCTTTCTCTCCTGTAGGAGATTCAAAGGGTCTTACAATCTCCTTGCCCTTGCTCCCTCACAACAAACACCCTGTGGGGTAACCCAGCTGGCATGTGTGGAAGTGCCCAGGCTAATCTGAATTCCCCAGATAAGCCTCCACAGCTCAAGTGGCAGAGCAGGGAATCAAACCCGGTTCCTCCGGATTAGAATGCACCTGCTCTTAACCACTATGCCACATTGAAAGTGATGCTGTTTCAGGGTGGGGGATAATCCACCACAAAACAGCATCACTTTCAATGTTGTTTAACTAGGGACCCCAGATTCTCCCTTTAAGGTGGATTTAAAAGGAGAATTTGGGCTCTCTAGTTTAAACACCATTGAAAGTGATGCTGTTTGGGGGTGGATTCCAGTATCACAGCGGCTGCCCGGGGGGGAGGGGCGCAAAACTCAGATTTTGCACCAGGCTCCATTTTCCCTCCATGCCTCTGCCCAGAGAGGAGGAGCAGGGGAGGGCAGGGCAGGGGAGTCTGTCATCCCCGACCTCGACCTCGGAGAGCTGCTTTTATAAGCGCTAGGCCAGGGGCGGGGCTTGGGGAGGCATGGTCATGCCCTAGGGGCGGGTGGGGGTGTGGCCCCACCCCTGAAACCCCCCCTAAAAATTTATACCTACGTTCCTGCTGGATGTTCTATTGAATTTCAAAAATTCTACAGATATTTTGAAATTCCTTTAGTCATGACATCACTTGCTGCTCTAAAACAGGAAATAATGTTTCAGAAGTCTTTATTCCCCCCCCCCCCACACACACACACATGCTTGTAATGATTTCCAGTCAAGGGATCCTAAGTCCTTGGAGCAGAGAAAAACCTGATAGGTTCATCGAACTACAGTTCTTAAGTAATTTCAAATTTAGGATTGCTAAATTTGAAATGACTTGAATCTGGTAACAGTATACTTTGAATCTAATCTAATACTGGTATACTCAACTCTTTTCAGAATTTTTGGAATTTGGGTAAAGTGTGTAGAGGTTTTAATGGTATCATAAACAGATGGGCAGCCCCATCCAAGAGCATTCAGCCACCACCACCCAAAAGTTAAAAAAGTCTCCCTGCCACCAAGAAGTCTCTGTGGGCCTCAATGCACTTATGCCGCCCAAAACGGTGGCTTAAGGGTAAAGTATGGGCTGCTGGCATAATGCTGGCAAAGGCTGGAAGGCTCCCCTGGCCACACACACCCACAGTGGCAGCAGGGGTTCTGAAATGCTGGTGCAGCACCCAGCACACATTCCTGTGCGGGGGGGAGGGGCATGGCAGCCATGCATTGACCAAATCACCCCTCCACCAGGATAAGTGCCCCTGGGAGGACAAATCTGGCAGCACAGCAGCACACTGCTCCCACAAGCAGACTCAGCCCGCATCACTGGATGGGGCTCTTAGGCTGTTCACCAAGGTTGTTCATCTAAATAAATATATAAAATTAGGATCCATCTAATAAGGCTCCATAATTAAGCCATATATCTATACTACGAACAGCCATCCCATCATCTCGGGAAACTTTAATATGAGTTTAGTCTTCTAGGTAAGCATTTTCTTGATTCACTTTTGATTTAACACTGTTTATGTTCATCAAAATCCCCACTGACTTGGCTGTGTTCTTTGGCAAGGAAGTAAAGGTCAAGAATTCTACTGGTGATTTCAGGATGATGTGCTTTTAATTGATCTCCTGTGTGTTTGGTTATTATTTTTGTATTAAAAATTAACAAAGCTGAAAGTAAAACAAAAATACTATTCTCTCTCTCTCTCTCTCTCTCTCTCTCTCTCTCTCTCCCCCCCCCTCACTTTCTTGCATGACAACATGGTTGACATTCATTTTAGAGTAAATACTGAGCTCATCATTGCAAACTCAGCAAACTCTTTGGCTAATTATAATAGATTTTCTTTTCATTATATCCAATAATTTCAGAATTCAAGTTCTTAAGCAGGTATATAATTTCATGCTGCTCTCAGCTACTGTTGCCAATACCCCCATTTTATGTACATCATTCCTGCCCCCAGTTGCAGATTTGAATGTAAATATGTTCCTATATAAAAATATAGTGTTCATAACAAATGGTGGTAGTAGCAGGGCAAGGTCAGCAAGAACACAGGTGGGAAGGGGGTATTCCACATCTGAGGAAGGGGATAACCTGATCACCAGGAGTGATGACCTGTCAGAAGTAGGCCCACAGGAATCCCACCTATCAGTAGTGACCAGGGAGGAGGGTCAAGATTTATCACATTCTTTGATATGACTGGCTCTCAGAGATCAGGGATAGTAAAATGACCACTAGATATATGAACACTGTAGATTGAGTCTTAGAAGAAGAGATGTGTTATATCGTTGTGAACAGTGAATTTAATGTTGTTCTCTTGTTGTATTGTTCAGCTATTTTAACATGATACTCAAAGGAATAAGACTATACTTTAGTTACACTTTTCACTTGTTACATTGGTTGCTGGCCAATCACAAAATTGGCTCTAGGGTCTGTTGTGATATTTAATCAGAAAAGATATTTAATCAGAAATATGATCTGATCTGAACCATATCTATTCAAAATTTTACTTCATGTTCAGAATCTCAATTGAATTATTTTGACATGGGAAAACCACAATTGCCCTCTCTTTCTTGCCACAAATTCTGACTTCTACTCAGGTGTGTTCTGACTTTCCTCCTGTAACCGCCAGGAAAATAGGAAAAACATTTTCCTGAGCCCATCGCTGAACTACACTGGCTAAGGATCAGAGCAAAGAGACCAGTGTTGTCCAAAAGTCTCCATAAGACCTGGAAAGGATGTGTATATGTGATTGTGCCAATGTTTTACATGGTTTCCCTCTTGCTTTATCCCTTTCGGGATTTAAATGTAAGCCCCTCAGTGTCGAATTTATTGTCTGTCCCATGTTTAGGCTTATACTTTAGCTAGGTTCTCCAGTTGATTTAAGGTTTTATTACTGTTAATTTAGGATACTCATGCTTATATGTATATGTACTTGTACTGTATTGGAAGTTGTTTAAGATTTCCTCTAATGTTTAAGTTTAGATATGTTATTCTAGATATCTGTATCTGTTGGTAAAAGCAATAGCTTTTAGCAGCTGATATTAAGAGCCAAGGAAGCTACCCTTGGAATTTAGTTTGGGCCAACACCCAGTAGATCTTTTTAGCGGAAAAAAAGACCCCTTTGGAATTACAAATTGAATCTGATGACAGCACCCCAGATATCCCAGCCGTTGAAGAACGTGCCAAGATCACCATTGGACCATTTGAAGTTTCTTTTGTTGCGGGACTGAGGCGCGGGAGCCTCAGGACATAACTCAAGGAAGCAGCCCATCTGATAAGCAGATACCTGGGTGCATTAACAACCTCATCAAGTTTTAACCCCTTCTGCGCTATCGTAAAGTCTCGCAGGAAGACGCCTGACAGTGAGATCTCAGGATCCCATTCACAAAGTTGTAATTGTACCTCTCTTTTACGTGTTGATGTTTCTTTATTGTTGTATGGTAAGGGACCTGCCCCCTTACCTGCCCCCTTGCCCCTTTTGATGTGTGTGTATAAAAGTTATAGTGCTTGGCTATGAAAGCGTGATTCCCCTGCCTGAGTTGTAGCCACCACTTCTGAATAAAATACTTTGCTTTTGAAGAACACCGGCTTTCTGCGCCTCACTACGTTGCCTGAGCTGAAATCACTTAATGTTACTCAAGCAGCAGAGGTAACACTCCTCCTGTGAGATACTTCCAACCTAGGTGAACAGCCCTGTTCGGCTTCTCTTTTTCTCTCATTCGATTCTTCTTTCCTGATCCCTAGGCATTCTTCTCTTCCTCCCAGATGTCTTTTACTACCCCCACCCCTGGATTGGCTCCCTTCTTGTCACCTCTTCCTGCTCATTGCCACCAGTGTTTACACACCATTTTTGTGTTGCTATTTCTTTTCTGAGGGAATGCATATATCTCTGATGACTTTATGTTTCCCCATGTGCAATATATATTTTTAGAGGGACAGTAAATTCTATTAGTGCAAGATTAAACCTCATCTTACATGTGACCTGTTGCAATTTGTATTGGATCCTTTATCTTCTTGGCAGTTATTAAGCCTTTAAAAAGCCAGTTGGAGAATCATTCACAGACATTTTAAAATCAGGTATGGTTTGATACTTATAATTAAGCAAGGCATGGAATGGATTTGACGTTATGCAACAAACTACGGAAAGTCTAAGAAAATTGTTTCCATTGAATCTGAACTGGCACATTGGTAGCCTTTATATTTTGGTATAAAGAGCTGCAATAGAGATTCACATATCCTCAACACACTCTGAAATTTATGTTTGTGTTATCTATACAGTGGCAATGCCTCAGGTTATGGCTGGATCATATGCATCTCTCCAGGCAGCCTGGAGCATTGCCCAAACAGTTGTGTAATCATAGATCTGTATAAATGGAAGAAGCTTATGCATAAGCCACACACTGATCCTAAACAAAGTGATACTGGAAGATTTTCCAGCAAAATATTTTTTTAAAAACCCTTCCTGCAATTTACTCTTTTAAAAACACAAAGGGAAATGAAGCTGGTTTCCTCCAATTCACCTTTAATCTCATTTACTTTGGCACAATTTCTGATGAAGGTTATGTTAATTTTTACTTGATTTCTAATGATGAGAAATATTTGGCAGATTAACATCATTTAGCTTTTTTTCCCAAGGGAGAGAGGAGAGAGGGAGGCAGGCCAGAGAGAAATGAAAGCAGTTGCCAAATGCTGTCGAGTTTCGAGTTGGGGGTGGAAAAAAGCTCTGCAAAAGAGGAAAGTATTAAAACCAAATTAACCAAAATGCATGAAAAGTTCAGGGGCCCCCTGCTAGTCCTCTGTGAGATTCCATCCTTTATTTACTGCTGACAGTCCATCTGTCAGCTCTTGAGCAATGCAAAAGAGGAGAGTACACCTGTCAACACGTCTGTGAGGTAGAGACAGAGCAGATGTTGGAATTTGCACCACTGACGCTCAAATTTATCATGCCTGGCATAAAACTGCAAATAAAGGGGAAATGGTGGCTGTCCCTTATGAAGCTTTTTGGTCTTGTCTCTCCCCCCGACTCCCAAATTCTGGGAGCAGCAAATCTCTGCCAGCTCAGCTTCACAGATGGAAAGATGGGATTCAGCGTGGAAATTAAATTTTACTAGAATCCAACCCAAACAGAATAATGTGCTTAACAGCTACACAGCAGAGAAGGGAATTCATGTCCTCTCAGGAGACCAGGGAAAATGACGCATTGAAGCCCCTGTTTAGTACAGAAGTAATATACACTCACTTTCATGTGTGTGCACAAACACATTAAGGAAAGAGCATGATACAAATCAAAAAAGCAAGTAAAGCCTAAATGCAAGGGACACTTGTAATCTCAGCTATAAAATGATGGCTGCTACATATTTTAGTATCTAATGTTATAAAATATTCACCACATGTTAATGCTACATATAAGGATGGAATGGCAAGTCAATTAACCAAAAGTGAACATGGAAAGAAGGGATGCAGAAATGGATCTACAAAACAGTGCAGCAACAGTGAGAGCCTCTGTCAAATGGAATACAGAGAACAGGAGAGTATGGACAAAGTGCTATGAAAATGGATTGTAGGGAAACTATTCTGAAGTAGCTAGGAAGGAGGGAGGGACTAAGAGGCTCACTCAGCAGTTTTTTTCCACTGTAACATTTTCTGCACATTAATTCGCTAGTATTCACAATTCCCAGACATGCCTCCTAAGTGATGGAGAGCAGCTTCATTGTGCCTGGGGTAAAATGGAAGAGCACAGGCTCTCAGATAATTAGAGAAACAAAAGGCATCTATATACTACAGAACACATGAAATTGTGCTTGCCTATGGATAGATAACAAAGGAAAAGGCAAGAATGTGAAACCTTCCTTGCTAGTTTGATTGAAAAGCTTTTGGTTTTCTTGGAAAACCGTGATATTTAGGTGGATTTCCCAAAATTTCTCAGAAATTCTCAGATAAAGAGAACCGATGGCTTCAGTCCTGAAAATGCTTTCCTAGAAGTAAGTCAGTGAATTAAATGGAACATATTTTTGAGCAGACCTGCTTGGAATTGCTCCCTGTTAATCCTTTCACTGTTCATTAATGCATATAAATGTCAACCATTTATTTAATTTTTATTCAATTATATACTATAAGAGCTGTGCATGGCAGATTGCACATGGGCTTAAATAATATAGAGGCTCACCTTGAGAAGATTATAATAGCCCAACATTAGAGGGAAGGAAATGAGATCATAGGGTGGCAAACCTATGGCACTTCGGATGTTCATGGACTACAATTCCCATCAGCCCCTACCTGCATGGCCAATTGGCAGGGGCTGATGGGAATTGTAGTTCATGAACATATGGCAGGGGCTGATGGGAATTGTAGTTCATGAACATCTGGAGTGCCATAGGTTCACCACCACGGAGCCTGAGAAAGGGACTATGTTGCTCTAATAGGCCTTAGAGACCCTCAACTGTTTCAAATGAGTAATATTTCAGAAAATATCCATATCTTCTTAATTGGGAGTCCTTTGCTTCTAGTATTCATAAGAACATAAGAACTAGCCTGCTGGATCAGACCAGAGTCCATCTACTGTATATACTGGCGTATAAGACTACTTTTGAACCCTGGGAAATCATCTGTAAAGTGTGGGGTCGTCTTATACGCCAGGTACTCTTATATGGCGAGTATATCCCAAACTCTATATTTTAACTGGAAAAGTGGGGGGGGGGGTCGTCTTATACACCCAGTCGTCTTATACGCTGGTATATACGGTAGTCCAGCACTCTGCTACTCGCAGTGGCCCACCAGGTGCCTTTGGGAGATCACGTACAGGATGTGAAAGCAATGGTCTTCTGCTGCTGCTGCTCCTGAGCACCTGGTCTGCTAAGGCATTTGCAATCTGAGATCAAGGAGGATCAAGATTGGTAGCCATACATCAAGTTCTCCTCCATAAATCTGTCCAAGCCCTTTTTAAAACTATCCAGGTTAGTGGCCATCACCAACTCCTGTGGCAGCATATTCCAAGCACCAATCACACGTTGCGTGAAGAAGTGTTTCCTTTTATTAGTCCTAATTCTTCCCCCCAGCATTTTCAATGAATGCCCCCTGGTTCTAGTATTGTGAGAAAGAGAGAAAAATGTCTCTCTGTCAACATTTTCTACCCCATGCATAATTTTATAGACTTCAATCATATCCCCCCTCAGATGTCTCCTCTCCAAACTAAAGAGTCCCAAACGCTGCAGCCTCTCCTCATAAGGAAGGTGCTCCAATCCTTCAATCATCCTCGTTGCCCTTCTCTGCACTTTTTCTATCTCTTCAATATCCTTTTTGAGATTTGGCAACCAGAACTGAACACAGTACTCCAAGTGCGGTCGCACCACGGCTATTATCCTTTTCTTTGCTAGGCTAACCCTTTAAGCTTTACCTTTCTATCTCAAATTTCTTCTCATCCAAGACTTCTAAACTTTGTTTCAATTGTTGTAACACCACATATCTGCTAGGCTGAAGTTCATCCTAAAGATATGTATGTGTCATCAATTGAGAACCAACTTATGGCAATCCTAGCAAGGGGCTTTGAAGGCAAGTGAGAAGCAGAGGTGGTTTGCCATTGCCTTGCTTTGTTCAGACTTCCTTGGTGGATTCTACCAAGTACTGACCTTGCTAAGAAGAAGAAGAAGAAGAAGAAGAAGAAGAAGAAGAAGAAGAAGAAGAAGAAGAAGAAGAAGAAGAAGAAGAAGAAGAAGAAGAAGAAGAAGAAGAAGAAGAAGAGGAAGAGGAAGAGGAAGAGGAAGAGGAGGAGGAGGAGGAGGAGGAGGAGTTTGGATTTATATCCCCCTTTCTCTCCTGCAGGAGACTCAAAGGGGCTTACAATCTCCTTGCCCTTCCCCCTCACAACAAACACCCTGTGAGGTAGGTGGGGCTGAGAGAGCTCTGAAAAGCTGTGACTCGCCCAAGGTCACCCAGCTGGCGTGTGTGGGAGTGTACAGGCTAATCTGAATTCCTCAGATAAGCCTCCACAACTCATGTGGCAGAGCTGGGAATCAAACTCGGTTCCTCCAGATCAGAGTGCACCTGCTCTTAGCCACTGCTCTTAGCCACTGCGCCACTGCTGCTCCCTAAGCTTAGCTTAGCTTCTAAGAACAAAGAAATTGGGTGATGCTGTTACCTGAAACAGAGGGATTCTCTCTTTTAGAGTGGGAATTAGCAAGAGCAGACTCTTGGCTTAGCAAAAGGCTTGGCAAGCTCAAAATCTTGATTGCTTATGCTTTACAGAAGTCAGCTTTTGCAAGAAATTCCTCAGGAGAGCAAATAAAGGTTAACAATTTTAGTTAGGGAAATAGGGGTACACAAACCCACAATAATCAAACAGCAGAATTCACTCGCGGTCCTAGAATATAAGCAGTTGTGAGGAAATAGGTCTGGAATAGATGAGGGAATTAGGGAGTGAGGGTTATAGTCCCTTACTCCCTGATCTTGAAGTGGAATGGTCAGATGAACAGAGTTGATCAGTCTGCACTTAGCTCTGGCAGAAGAACATATTGTGGAACAATATCAGAGACAGAGAGGTGTCAAAAGAAATTGAACAAGGACTATTGGGAGATGGGGCTTCTTATAGGGAAAAAGGGACCCTGGGGGTTATGCAGAATGGCCCTTAATCTCCCAGGTCAAAGAGGAGTCCTGTCCTTCCAGAGAAAGATAAGAGACAGACATCAACCTTAATGGTTGGATTTTTAATCTCATGAGTTGTGGGATTACCTTAATGGAACAAGCTCAAAAGTGTCTGAAAGGGTAAGGTAACTGAAGAAATCACAGCTATAGAACAATGACAGTGCAAATGAGGCAGCCATTAGAGAGGTTAGTTAGAGGAAGAAGCATTGGGTTAATACAACACTGGCCAGGAACACTCAGTGCAAACACCTTAACAAGTCTTCTGCCTTTGCAGGAATGTATGGTCCAGAGTTGGCACTGGGAATGCTCTCCAGGGCAGGATCATTGTGCTTTCTCAATCCCTTTAGGAAGGGTGTGAGATATCTGCTTTGTATGACAGATGTGGGAGACAGCAAGTCCAAACAAGTTTTTACTTATATCCTTGTGGGTACACTGAGCCACTGCAGAGAATTGGCTCCCCATTTTGGCACTGCACTGCTAGGCAGCCTGAGCGGTTGACAAGATGGGTAGAGGCATCACTGTCTTAAAACAGCCCCCACCACCTCCACCATGGGTTGGTCTGGTAACAATGCCATACCATTCCACATCCCTCATTCAGTAGATAGATCACTTCTAATCCTGACACAAACAAAATATAACCTTGGATACATCTTTAGTCTTGGAACTAAAGACTTTCATAAGGCTGTGTGTCACAGTGGTTAAAGGAACACAGTACTCTAGGTGAGGTCTGACCAATGCAGACGAAAGTAATATAATTACTTCCCTCAATCTAGACACTATACACTTATTTATGCATCCCAGAATTGCATTGGCTTTCTTGGCTGCCATATCACACTGCTGACTCATGTTCAGTTTGTGGTCTACTAAGACTCCCAGATCCCTCTCTCATGTACTGTTCTCAAGCCAAGTGTCACCCATTTTATATCTGTGCATTTTCTGTATATACTGTTCATTTTTTCCACTTAAGTGTAGAATCTTACATTAATCTCTGTTGAAATTCATTCTGTTCGTTTTGGCCTAGCTATCTAATCTGTCCAGATCATTTTGAATCCTGCCCCTATCCTCCAGGGAATTACGTAGCTACCCCTCCTAATTTGGTATCATCTGCAAATTTGACTAATTTAATTATCCAGGTCATTGATAAAAACATTGAATAGCACTGAGTCCAGGACAAAATCCTGTGACACTCCACTACTCACTTCTCTCCAGAATGAAAATGAGCCATTGATGAACACTTTTTGTATTCAGTCAACCAATTGCAAATCCATCTAACAGTTGCACTATTTAGTCTACATCTTTCCAGCTTGCTTGCAAGAATATAATGGAGCACCTTGTCAAAGTCCTTACTAAAATCAAGGTATGCTATGACCACAGCATTTCCTTCATCTACCAAGTTTGTCACTCGATCAAAAAAAGAGATAAGATTAGTCTGGCATGACTTGTTTTTGAAAAACCCATGTTCATTTTCAGTGATCACATTATTCCCTTCCAGGTGCTTACAGACTGTCTCCTTAATGATCTACTATAGAAATTTTCCTGGCATTGATGACAAAAACAACATTCCACAGTTGTTGCACGTGAAAGCAGCAACTCCCTGATGATCCATATTTAGGTGTCTTAAATTCTGCAGAACAGATTTCTGGGTCTCCCTTTCAAAAGTCCCTTTCTACACCACCAAAAAGCCAAGTTAACCTTGCTTCTTTATAGCCCAGCCCTGTTCACTGAGCTCCAGATCATGACCTAAGAATTAAAGACTTTTGCCCCTACATTATGTTTTGCTATCTCCCAAAGATGGGTCCTTATTGGTAAGAACTGCTGCTTCTGAGCAAGTCAAAGAGCAATTGGCAGTTGATTCAAATTGGTTGGGTGATTAAACAGAATCCCCAACCCTCAACAGCCTGAGGCAAGCATACAGCCAACAACAAAGAAACCTCCCACACAGACAAAATCTTCCCCAAGCCCTCAAAAACCAAACACCCAAGCCCTCAAAAACCCACACATCAGATAAGCATTAAGCTTTAAGGATAACCCCACAAAAAAGCAAAGGTCACCTTTTTCTCACTGTCTTTTCCCCTGGTCTCAGAGAGTACAGTCTGTGCAGCTGCTTCTGAGCAAGTTAAAAAGTGAGAGTGTATTTTATTGTATTTATATTATTGTATTGAATCTCATGTATTTTATTTTATTGTATTTGTAATTTAACTTGATTTTAATTGTTTAAATGGTGTGTTTTGTTTAGTTTTAATGGGTTTTTTAATGTTTTTATTATGCTTGTTTTCAAACTGTTAGCCACCTTGCTGTATCAGTGTGGTGGGGGCATGGCAGGGGCAATATATATACAGTCATTATTAGATTTGTGCCTTGCAAGCAAATCATGAAATCAGCAGACCTGTTGAATCAAAGTAACTTGGTAAGGGTACTGTGAACCTTGATTAGATTAGACAAAAACAAAGGGGTAACTCTAAGAAGTGTAGCCCTTATCAGTTGACAACTGCTATCTAGAATAGAGCTTCTTTCTAAAATGGTTGGTAAGTTTTCTGCCTCCTGTGTATACATTTTTCAGAAATTCCTTAGGAGCATAGGTAGTCCAGAATTTCTGTCTAGACACATCATCCAATGCTGCGCTAAAAACAGTGGGGTCATGGAACCTAAAGTGTAACTGAGCATAATGTGCATGGCTCCCAGGGGTGTAACGAGGCAAACTGTAGCCCTGGGCAAAACCTGAGTTGGATGGCCCCCCCCCATGGGCCGCCACTCCACCACAACCAATTTTTTTTTTGCACCAGGACATTGGTGCCTGCAGGGGGTGCATTTTTAGACATATCAGCACCAAAAATTTCAGCATATTATCAGGAGACTGTCCTTATACTACCCCCCAGGTTTGGTGAGGTTTGGTTCAAGGAGTCCAAAGTTATGGACCCTCAAGACTGTAGCCCCCATCTCCTATTATCTCCCATTGGAAACAATGGAGGATGGGGGCACCCCCTTGGGAGTCCATAACTTTTGACTCCCTGAACCAAACCTCACCAAACTTGGTGGGTAGCATAAGGACAGTCTCCTGATGATACGCTGAAATTTTGGTGCCACTAGCCTAAAAACAGCGCTCCCTGCAGGCCAAAAATGGAAAACCACTAAAAATACTCAAAAACAAACCCCGCATTTTGATGCCCCCCACAAGGTGATGCCCTGGGCAGCTGCCCACCTTGCCCAATGAGCATTACGCCCCTGATGGCTCCACATTTGTTGCTCATATGACATGCAAATGACATGCTCATATGACATGCAAATGATGTTTGGCATTCCTGACATTTGTGCTTCTTCTGATGCCTCTGTTCATCTCCCCCTACCATCCCTAGGTAGGCATGTTGCTAGAGTGACAAGAGATTGGAGAGAAAATAGTCCTAGACAGTTGTGTGTAAGGTAAGTCTGTGTGAGACCTTTACCAGCATGGCCCAGCACATTGATTTTGTCTATCACAGTTGGCACAAGAAGAGAACTTCAGCTGATGACAGGCATATCCTCTCTTATGGCCCCTCCCTACTCCTACAAAACAGGAGAACTGTGCATGTGGTTACTGAAAACTGGATACACTAATTGAGGGGAATGGTTTGGGCTGAGTTCTCTCCCTCTTCCTACTTGTAAATGGCCCTGAATGGATGTTGCATATAAAGCTTAGTCCTGATTAGCCTTCTGTAATGATGGGTTCTTCTGCTGATTTGATTCTCAGCAAATCTGGTCAAAGGCAAAAGATAATGTTTAAAAATTAATAGAAACATTAATATTAACAATGTGCATCACTGCATGATTGCTTATATTTAGACAACTCTGTTGTAACATGAAAATCAATTAACTCAGTCTTTGCTTCTTTTCATGTTTCCTGGCATGCTTAACATCTGTGACTCCTCAAGATGTTTGGTGCATTTCATTCATCATACATGACATTTGCATAATGCAAACGTCCTAGTTTATGCAGACATATCATTGAATATTTTGTCAATTGCAGCTGCTATTTAAATCTCAAAATAAATATCCAGCACAAGGAATCTGCCTGTATCTGAATGCATGTGAATGAAAGATCCAAACTGTTGCTTTTTCTTCTATTGCAGTAGTATATGTACCATTCACATTCCCTCCAAAGGCAATCTTTTTTCTTTTGTTTTCTTTCAAACCCCATCAAAATTCTGTTAGCTGCTTGCAAATATTATTTCATGCCATCTGCATTTACTCCAAAAGTTGTGATAACAACAGCTGCAATAATTTGTACGCAGGGGTGTTTTTTGTGTATAGCCACTTATTGAGTAAGAGGGGTTTTTTTTCTGACACTGTCATTGAAGATATAGCCAAATACAGTGATGATTTGTTTGTAAATATTTTACTCATTATTTTATACATTATTTTACTCATTAGAAGAGGTAGCTCAGTCTAACCAAAATGAAACTGCCTCAGCACCTCCTCCCTCCCACAAAGGAAGCATGAGACAACAAAATACAGGTGAAACTTAAGTTTTATTTATTTAAGAACAGAAGAGCCCTGCTAGATCAGACCAGTGGTCCATGTAGCCCAGCATCCTATTTCACAGAGAGGCCAACACGTTGCTCTGGAGGGCCAGCAACAGGGCCGAGAGGCTGAGACCTTCCTGTGATGTTGCCTCGTGGCACTGGGATTCAAAAGTTGACTGTCATCCTTTAGGTACAATGGCTAGTAGCCACTGATAGATCTATCTTCCATGAATCTTTCTAAACCCATTTTAAAGCTGTCTATGCCTGTGGCCATCAGTACATCTTCTAACAGTGTGTTTCACATTTTAATAACCTTCTGTGTGAAGATGTATTTCCTTTCGTTCATCCTAAACTTATTGTTAATCAGCTTCATTGAATGTCCTCAACTTCTAGTATTTTGGGAAAGGGAGAAAAAGTTATCTGTCAACTCTTTCCAACCTATGGATAATTTTATAAACCTCTGTCATGTCCCCCCTAATTTGTTTCTGAGTTGCCAGCCTGGTACTTATGGTCCAATCCAGATGGGGGAAGGATGAAGCACATCTTGGAAGAAGTGCAGGTCTATGCCAACACGTTTGCCCACCCTAGCAACATAAGTTAAGAGGCTGCCTGTCCCTGAGCTGCACCAGCATACCTGAGAACACTGGCAGACTGGGGGCAGGCTAGGGGCATTTCCAGGGGTGGAGCCAACTATAGTTGATTCCACTAAGCTTTTGGTCCAAGAACACCCCCTTTCCTAACCACAGAGTTACACTGTTTGGCCTTTGGGGCTATTTGAATGGCAGGAAGGTTTTTGGATTTCCCATCTTCCTAAACTGCCTGAAACCCTTTGGCTGTCTCCAGCCACTGCAGAGCTCCACTAATACCATCTTTTTAATACACAAGCAATGCAAAACAGCCAACCAAAAGATAATACATATAACATCTATTTCATTCCTCATTCTGCCTGTTGCATGCCATATATTATATACAACTATTTTCAGATTATTTAAACATTTATAATTACTCTATCCCCTTTGATTTAAATTCATCTTAAATTCATCAATTTTTGAGCTAACTCTTCCTTTCTCCCCCTCGCCGTCCAAAAAATCACTGTCACCAGGATAAACTTTCCCTTTCAAGATGAGTTATAGTCATAGTTCATTTGCTACCACCCAGCTGGCTCTGTCGTAGAGGTTTCAATGGGAGGCACTCTGGTGGGGGTCTTGCTCTGGGTGGGGACACTTATTTCCTGCAGGGCTGCTGGTGTGAGTCTCCTGAAAGGAACCAGACAATTTAGCTGAAGTTTATGTGGGAGGGGCAAATGCTGTGAGCATCCATTTGAAGGTGAACCTAATACCCACAGCATTTGTCCCTCCCAAGCAAACTTCAGCAAAGTTGGCTGGTTCCTTTCAGGAGACTCACACCAGCAGCCCTGCTGGTTTTTAGGTGCCCCTATCTAGAGCAAGACCCCCACCAGAGTGCCTCCCATTGAAACCTCTACCACAGAGCCAGCTGGGCATAACAGAAAACCCCATTGAAGTCTAAGGTGGGAAAAGTAATTTTTCCCACCATAGAACTTGCTGAAGATCCTGGCAGATTCTGGGGAATTTTCTGAGTGTGACAGCACCGGCTGCACATTTTTGAAGATAGAGGTGCCAGACTTTCAAGTGGCTTCTAGAGGCCTACTGGTAATAGCATCCAAGCTTGGTGAGCTTTGCTTCCGGGGGTGGGGGCGTGGGTTGAGAGAGTTCTGAGAGAATTTAGCCAGCAGGCTTCATGTGCAGGAGTGGGGAAACAAAATAAGCCTTTTGGGAGCCCATAAAATTGATCCCCCAGAAGCAAAGTTCACCAAGCCTGGATGCTATTACCAGGAGGGTCTCCTGGAGCCACCTTGAAAATCTGGTGCTTCTATCTTCAAAATGTATTTTTGAATTGATCCCAGGAATTGATCCTGCACCAAAGGGAAGGGTTCATCTGCCACACATTCTAACACTCCATGTGGATAGTCTGGTTCCTGCCAACTTGTGTTTGATGCCCTTAAATGGACATTCATTTTGGAACTCATTCTGAAGCATGCTGATCCTACCCTGTCATTTGTGGTGCATGTGGATGCTTCTGACAAAGCCCTTAGGGCAGCCCTCCTCCAATGGATGCAGATGGCAAATTGTACCCCTGTGCCTACCTTCTAAAAAGTTTACTGGCTCTAAAGTGAATTGGACTGTGGGAGACAAAGAAACAGGGGTTATCAAACAGGCTTTATCCACCTGAAAGCACTGGTTGGAGGGGGCAGAAAGTCCGTTCAAAGTGTGGACTGATCATAAAAACCTAGCTGCACTGTCAGGGTCGTGATTTACACAAAGCCCCTGTTACATGTTAAGTTTCTGTTTCCAAGTCCCTCCTGTTCCCGCCACTGGGAAGGACCGCCCACCCCTACTTGTATATATACTGGAACTGAGGGCAAGAACCCTCAGTTCCAGCACCCTGTATCTTAGGGCAACACAATTCAATAAAGTTCGGTTCTTTGCTGCAAAGTCAACTTTGTCTGAGTGTGTCCAGCCTTACACCGGGCTGCCTGTCAGTTAAACAGCTTTGCTGCGCTGATTTCTTCTCTCATTTTTATTTCGCCCTGGTGGGGGAGGCCTTAAGGAGGGTGGGATGTCAAGCGGGAGCCTGGCATCTGGGGAGTCAGCCTGCAACTGGGAGGGGGAGCAAGAAGTCTGAGAGGAAAGTTTACTTTCTTTTTTGCATAGCTGAAACAAGTAGGGGTACCCAGGCCAGATGGCTGCTTATCTCATCCTTTGGTCTTGCAGATCTGTCTCACTAGTTTACTGCTTTGCTTTGTAGTTGGGTAGCGAGGGAAGATGGGAGTGGGGGATGAGTACTTTGGAATTGATATATTGGGGTTTGGGAAAAGACAATATAGAATTGACTTTTCACTTGCTGGCCACTTATGCTTTCCAATAAAGTCTTTTGAACTGATGGTTTCAAAGTCTTATTTGGTCTCAGATCCAGGGCTTGACAAAAGGGATGCATATTGGGGTTAGGATTAGGTAAAAAAAAATCCAATTTCACATAAACACTGATGGGATTTGTGCTGGCAGCAACAGACCATGAAAGGGATCTTGGAATAGTAGTGGATAGCTTGATGAAAATGTCAACCTAGTGTGCAGCTGCTGTGAAAAAGGCAAATTCCATGCTGGCTAGACAAGGAACAGAGAATAAAACTGCCACTACTATACCAATTTTATACAAATCTATGGTGAGACCACATTTGGAATACGGTGTGCAGTTCTGGTCATCACACTTGAAAAAGGATATTGAAGATTGAGAAGGTGCAGAAAAGAGCAACCAAAACTATCAGAAATCATTCTTTATCTTTATCTTTATTAACCTTTAATAGGCATAGATAGATCAAGATTTACACAGACACAATCTGCGGTCTCAAATATAGTTCAATAGCAAGAAAATAGTCCACATAACTTGATGGTTAACTTCAAGGGATTCAGATCACTTCAGATTTTTTAAAAAAGAAATAGCCAGAGCAAATGACAGTAAATACCCCTACACAGCAATATAAAAATACAATCTAATATAAAATTGCAATATAAATAGATCTGTTTAGCAAGTTAAAAGCAAAATAATACAGCAATAGGTATCCTACCATGCCTAAATATTAGACAGTGTGTATCAGTTGAATTGGAGAAGATACCTAACTTTTATAAGAAGTTCTACATTTGTTTTATGTATCATATTTGATATTTAAAGATTTGATTCTGTGCCAAATAATAATGAGCCAATTTGGTTTAGTGTACTGGTATAGTATATTTTAAAAAACACAGTTAAAAGTAATAAAATAGGAATAAGTTAGCACTTTAAAATGGTTGTGAGGTATAGAAATCTATTGCAACTGCCCCATGAGGAACAGTTAAACATTTAAGGCTGTTTAGCTTAGAAAAAAAGGCAGGTAAGGGAAATAGAGGTCTATAAACTTATGCATGGTGTGATGAGAGTGGACAGGAAGAAGCTTTGCTTCCTCTCTCATAATAGAAGAAGAGTTTGGATTTATACACTGCTTTTCTCTCCCTTTAAGGAGTCCCAAAGCTGCTTATAAATGCCTTCTCTTCCTCATCCCACAGCAGACACCTTGTGAGGTAGGGGGAGAGAATTCTGAGAGAACTGAGCTGAAAGTCACCCAGCAGGTTTCATATGTAGGAGTGGGGAATCATACCTGTCAAAATGCCAAATTTGATCAATAAAGGAATCAAAACGTTCCCTATTTGAGCGTGCCAAACCTGATCCAAAATACTACAATTTTTACAGAAACTGTCTGGCTCCACCCACTGAGCACTTGCTTTGTGACAGTTCCCAAGTTTCTTGAAAAAAGTTAAGTAGCTCCCAGAAACAAAGTTTGCCCTTCCCTGATGTAAGATATACTTGACTTCTGGTAGGCAACAAAATATTGAATAGCTTGCAAAGCAGCCATTAAACAGTCATAGGTCAGATCCTCAAGGGCTGTAAAACTGCATTTGTGTGGCTAGTCCCTGATGCATGGATATTAGTGGTATATTGAATCAGTGAAATGATTAAGCAGCTCAGTTGTGCTCGGCAGCCCCATATACAAAAGATGACCCTTTTGTTGGCTGATCCACATAGAGCTCCATGCACACACAAGCTATTTTCCCTACTCAGACAGAAAGAGCTCATTTGTGCATAGGACTCATTGTATCAAATTACACAGGGTGCCTGTTTTCCAAGACAGTTCTTTCCATTTAGCCTCCAGGCTGCAGGGAAGCAAACAGAAGTTCTCAGCCCTGCCAGACTGATGTTCTCTGCTAATAATGTTTACAGGCAGCTTGAGAGCATCATGTTCTTCAGCAGACAACCATAGTCAGTTAGTGGGGGAGGGGCCTTGGATAGTGAAGGTGAATCATTTGGACTTCTCAATATTTTTCTGCAGTGACAGAAAGTGGCCATAGTGTTCCCAGGCAGCTTGCTTCATTTCATGAATCTCACTTATAGCAAATTGAGACTGAGTGAACCAAACAAGTTGATTTCTCAACATTAACAGCATACTCTATGCAGAGTTACTGCTTTCTAAACAGAGACTGAAGTAACTTTGCATAGGATTACACTGTAATAGTAACACTGTAATATTACACTGTAATAGTAACAGAGGTCATACAATTGTAATAGTAACAGAGGTCATACAATTGATACGAGGGAGCAAAATTAAGTGTCATAATTGTTCTTGTCTATATAAACAATGAAACCAAACTGCCCTTCTTCAACAAGTCTCTGTTGCTACATGCTGAGTTATCAGGTCATGCTTGGGAAGGAGTGTTGCTCACCCAGAGCTGTTTTGGAAACTGTGTTGGATTTCCTGCTCTCTTGATAATGCTTGGGTTCATTTACAGTTATATACAATCATCTTTAAATTATTCAACAATTTGGGACTGATAGGCAAGTTGCAAACTTAAGCCATTGAGAAGCATTATGTTTGACATAATATGCTGTTAAATGGAAGTTTGATCTGTGGCGGCTCATTTTCATGTGTTAATTTTTACTTTGCAGCAAGAGATATCAAGTACAAAGCATCTGACTTTCATAGGGATGACAAAAATTGATCATCCCACCTGTTTTGAGCTGAAAATTCCAGTTTCAGATCAAGTTCTTCTTTGTGCAAAAAACCTATGATGGTGAGTCCATGGAACAGACTGAGTCATGACTACCTCAGAACTAATTGGTTCAACAGGGCTTAGATGGACTCCCATATCTGTACAGTCTGCATGAATGGAAGCCACTGGCATTTTATTTGAAAATGATGCTACAGAAGACTTTTAAAAGCACAAAAAGTTTTCATAGTAAAATGCCTGAATATTTCTTAGGAATTGAGGTTAAGTAGCATCTAAAGATGGCACAATAAAGTCAATCAAAATGACTGCTTCTCAGCAGAGGCGTAGTAATTAAGAGCAGGTGTACTCTAATCTGGAGGTACCGGGTTTGATTCCCTGCTCTGCCACCTGAGCTGTGGAGGCTTATCTGGGGAATTCAGATTAGTCTGTGCACTCCAACAAAAGCCAGCTGGGTGAACATGGCCTAGTCACAGTTCTTCTGAGCTCTCTCAGCCCCACCCACCTCACAGGGTGCTTGTTGTGAGGGGGGGAAGGGAAAGGAGTTTGTATGCCCCTTTGAATCTCTTTACAGGAGAGAAGGGGAGATGAATCCAACTCTTCTTCTTCTTCTTCTTCTTCTTCTTCTTCTTCTTCTTCTTCTTCTTCTTCTTCTTCTTCTTCTTCTTCTTCTTCTTCTTCTTTTCTTTCTCTCTAGTATTTATTAATGTTTTTTCAATACACTCAAAGCAATGGAGGCATCAATGTAAAACAATTCACTCTAGATAATCCTTTCTGAGTCATGAATTTAAATACCTTGTTCCCATTAGCACCTTTAATAGTCTCTTCTAAGAAACTCTGATGAGGTTATGGCTGCTTTTGCCAGAGGGTCATGGTGGTTCATAGAACACACTGTAATTCTGCAATGCTCTACTGAGTAGGAGGCCTGTTTCTCAAATGGAGCATTTAAAATTATGGTTTAATGACAGGAAGATTTAAAAAAATGTGATTGTCAGAACATCACCACTCATGAGCTGCTTACTATTCTACTACCTTTATATGCCCCCAGGAGGAAGTTCGCATAATAATGTTTCAGAGAAGTCAATGGCAAATGGGAAAAAAGTATATCCCAGGAAATGTGTCATAGATCTTTCTTTTTTAAAAAAAAATGCAACATAATACGAGAGCAGTGAACATGGATAAAAAAAAACCTAGGCATAGTAGTATGAACATAGTTTCAAAGAGTAGCCATTCTGCAGTAGAACAGCTCAAATTGAGCCCAGTAGTACTTTAGAGACCAACAAGATTTTCCAGGTATAAGCTTTCAAGAATCAATGCTCCCTCCATAAGATCTAACAAAGGGAACATTGACTCTCAAAAGCTTTTACCCTGAAAATCTTGTTGGTCTCTAAAGTCCTACTGGGCTTGAATTTAGACAGGCATACTACTAAAGAAGTGATTACTGTTTTTAATTCCCCATATTCAGTGCATAGGCAGTTCTCATACTTGTTTATCTTTATTTTTCTACAATAAGAAGCATTTCCTTTCCAAACTTTGCTAGATCTTCTAGAACACATTTGGAGTTTCAGTATTAAATTAATTCAACAACATATAAGCATTTCTGGATTGGTGCGCCTTCTTGCATCTGCAAATATTTTCTGTAATATATTGTTACCCCACCTTTCCTCCAATAAACTCAGCATAGCATACGTGGTTCTTCCACCATTTTATCCTTACAACAATGCTATGAGGTAGGTAAGGCAGAGAGAGGCTGAGGCCCCTTCTGCACATGCACAATAATGCACTTTCAATCCACTTTCAATGCACTTTCTAGCTGGATTTTGTTGTGCGGAATTGCAAAATCCACTTTCAAACAATTGTGAAAGTGGATTAAAAGTGCATTATTCTGCATTTGTGGGCCACACTGAACCAAGATCACCCAACGAATTTCTTGGTGAGTAGAGAGTTGAATTTGGGTCTCCTGTGTGATATCATGAGAATCTATATCACTGGAAATATTATGGTTAAAACACAGATTTCCTGGCAATTTCTGGAGTGACATGACATAATTTCTAGGTTTTCCACAGAAGTAGAATCATACCATGTGTGATGATGGAAGATTTCAAAAAAAAATTATTTAGGAACCCTTGTTCACATTGGGAAAAATGATTCTAACTAAATTCACAGAACCTTGTTGATAATGTTGTGCATCTAAGTATTGACCCTCAGTACAGATTTCCCATCTTGTGCTTTCAATAGCTATTTAATCAACAACCCAGCATTTTTGTTTCCAAGATTAGATCATTGGCTAAGTTCCAGTTAGCCACTTACTGAACTTCCATAATGCAAAATGGTTTTCTGAGGTCCTTCTTCCAATCACAGCCCTCTGTACTTCTTGAAAAGTTGATCTGAGATGACCCTACAGTGTGAAGATCTGCAAGGGAGAGTCTTGCTCATACCAACCATGTAAGTCTGGCCTTCTGTTTTCAACCTGCATCAAATAACACGAGAGATCTCAGTTCTTATAAATAGGATGTTCAAAATCAAGCTGATTCTATTTGCAGTGCTCCTTTCCCCTTAATCTAACCATTCAGTACAGCCACATTGATGTTTAGTTTACAATTTAAACAGAGAAACATTTTGTGAAGTTTTGGGTGTCTGCCATTGAGAACATTCAATATGGCAGTCATTGTTGGCTTGTTTGTTTTTCCTGACTTGGTTGGAATTATATCTGATCCACAATTATCATGCAGGTTTTGCACCATTTAAAGGGAACTACATTTTGAGGGAGAGCAAGTGTGGTGTAATGGTTAAGAGCAAAAGACTCTAATTTGGAGAACTGAGTTTGATTCACCATTCCTCCACATGAAGCCTGCTGGGTGACCTTGGGTTAGTCACAATTCTCAGAATTCTCTCAGCCCATGCAGGGACAAGCTATGGCAAACCACCTCTGAACATTTCTTGCTTTGAACACCCTATGGGGTCAACATAAGTCAATTGTAACTCCACCACATATTTCCACCACCACACATTTTGAGGGTAAACATACGTGCTTCTTCTGCTTAGTCAGCAGCATTTGTCATTTCATGCACCATCAGAACTTACAAGATCAAACTGCAGTGGTAATTAGTGGTTCAAAAACGCACAGAATTTTTGCAATCTAGTTTAGAATACACAGTGAACACATTTGACTTTGGGAGCCAAACAGGCAAAATATGCAAGACTGAGGAGAGATAAGCCATATATCCTGGAAAGGCAATTCCACTGTCACCTGAGCACACCTGAGACAACAAGGAAAACACCATTTTTGTACATTTTTTCCCTGTCAGGTCAGTTGTCCAAGCAGTGGGGAGGCTAAGAATAGCTGTAGGACATGATTGCAAACTGCACATACAAAACATTTGCAGTACAATTTAGAACATATTTGAGCAATTATTTTTTTAAAAAATTAGAATGTTCATAAAAGTAGTTTGTAATTTTCCATCCAATTGCAGTTTCAACAGAAGTACTTGCATGCTATTAAGTAGCACCTTGCCAGATAAAGAAATCTGATGTAGATGAACAAGCTGTGTTTATGCAGAGATGTTTGATGTCTGATCCTTCTAATGTTGATAAATCCTTCTAATATTGGTAAATTTTTATTATTACACTGGCTGCATTAAGATCTTAAAATAACTTGAATTAAAGAACCATTCCTTTCATATATTCTGTGCCTACTCAGAGAGACATAGAAGTATTCTTGCAAATAACGAGCATAAAATGGACAAAGTTAGACCACTTCACTATAATCCCCCCATTCACCCCAGAGATATTTTCAACCATAACCCATATTTATAGTTGAAAGCCCACTATGTGTGCCTCACTAACACAGCTTTTAAAGGCTACCTATAGATAAAAATCAATGGGGAACTCACTTGCCTGGTGTTAAGTAACTGCACAGATGAAGGAGTTCTATCATCCTGCTGACCTTTGGTGTAAAAAATAAAAGTACATCATCTTCAAACCATCCTCCCCTCTGATCTGACAGCACTGCATCAACCTGACAGCACCTTTGTTTCCCTTGTGGGTTATTCTTGAGTATGTTTTTTTAAAAAAAACTGTGAATGATCAGTCATCATTGTATGATCCCCTTTGCAGAAAGACTGTTAGATCAACTCCTGTCTGGATCTGCAGTGTGAAAGAGCTACTCATCCATTAAGTCTGTAAACCTTTAATGGATACTGAAGATATCTATAAATCTGGAAAACAGGTGTACTTTAGTGCACAGGTTCATTAACAAAGTGATGGGCCTTGTAAGAGAAATTGCCTTCTGTTTAGTTGTCATAAGTAGGTTTGTTAACAATGAGTTTTCTGTCCTTGATGGCCAGAAAAACAACATACATCACAGATTTTGTGAAGATTAGAAAGTCATTATTATTCAATAATTATGTTGTGGTATGATGAACCTTTAGCTCACTGTACATGCTAGACAACTGCATGCAGTTGTTGTTGTTTTTTAAAAAAAACCTTGAGCCTAATCTCAGCAAAAAATCCTTGCTCTGACAGATGAGACACATTTCACCCGATCAGAATTCCTTGAGCTGCCAAAAGGCTCCACTGGTGCCTTCCAAGTAGGGTTGAGCAATACCGAAAATATTTGGTAAAATTTGGATTTGGGTTTATTTGGGCATAAAATTATCTGTATACTCGAATAAGACAAATGTCATATTCAGGATACCCGAATATATTTGAGTATCCCAAATAATTCAGGTCCATCTGATTTTTTTTTTGTATTTTTGGTGTTTTTTCAGGTTTTAGCTTGCAGGGGGTGCATTTTTAAAGCCAGCAGCACCAAAATGTCAAAGTATCTTTCAGAGACTCTCCTAATGATACCACTCAAGCTTGGTGATGTTTGGTTTTGGGGGGGAAGTTATGGACCCCCAAAGGGGGTGCCCCCTCTGTTTTTAATGGAAGCTAACAGGAGATGTGACTACCCCTTTGGGTGTCCATAACATTAGACCCCACTGAACCAAACATCACCAAACTTGGGTGGTAAGATTAGGAGAGTCTCCAGAAGATACCCTGAAATTTTGGTGCAACTAGCTTTAAAAATGTGCACCCCACAGACCCCACAGAAATTCCCCATTGGCTGCAATGGAGCCACTTCAGAGCACAGAATCTCCCAGCTCTCCAGCAAGTTCTATGGTGGGAAAATTAATTGTTTTTTTCCCACTATAGATTTCAGTGGGGCTTACTGTTATGCCCAGATTGCTCTGAGCTAGAGATTTTATTGGGGGCTCCGGGGGGACGGGTCTTGCTCTGGGTAGGGGCACCTATTTCCTGCAGGGCTGCTGATGTGTCTCCTGAAAGGAACCGACCAACTTTGCTGAAGTTTGGATGGCTGGGCATTTGTTCTGTGGGCACCAGGTTCACCTTCAAGTGGATGCCCACAGCATTTGCCCTTATCATGCAAACTTCAGCAAACTTGGCTGGTTCCTTTCAGGAGACTCACCAGCAGCCCTGCGGAAAATAAGTGCCCCTACCCAGAGCAAGACCCCCACCAGAGTGCCTCCCCAATTGAAATCTTTACCACAGAATTAGTTGGGCATAACAGCAAGCCTCACCCCATCCCACACCCTAACCCAAACCCCCTCTAAACAGCAAAACCAACAAGGGAGACAAACAGAAAGAAATCACAAACAGTAAAAAACAACGTCTAAGGAAAATATAACACTGCAAGATAAACTCCTACATTCCTGCTGGGTGACCTTGGGCTAGTCACAGTTGTCTCAGAACTCTCTCAACCTCACCTAGCTCACAAGGTGTTTGTTGTGTGGGAGAGGAAGGGAAGGAGTTCGCCACCGCTGAACCCCATTGGTGGGATTCTTGTGGGGAGTGTGTGTGTTTGTGTCCTTTAAAGCCACGTTCTGCTGAATCCCAAATATATACAAGTCGATCCAAATACTTTGCATTCGAATCAGATCGTATTCAGGCATATTGTATTTGGGCCGAATATGACCTGAATATGCCTGAGTAGCCTGAATATGCCCAAATAGAAGCCTACTTTTTTCCCCTAGGAAATATCCTGCACCTGTGAATTCCAGGGTGATCAGTGGGAGACGGGCAAGCTGCCTCAAAAAAGCTTGCCACCATTACTATTTTATCTATTTATTTTGTTTTATTCCATTTATAGGCCAACCTTCCCTTTATGGGCTCAGGGTAGGTTCCAATGTAAAAACATAACAATAACATCAGTATAGCATTTCAATCCATCTTGTAATAATATAATAAAATGTATCCAGATGGCTAAAAACACCAACAATTAAAACTTTCATACCAATGTAAGAAAAGAAACAGAAAATTAAGGGAAAAGTGGGTGCGGGGTGGGAAGAGGAAGGTCCCAGAATGGAATACCATTGCTGCCTCTACTGTAAAAACTGCGCTAAGGAAGCCCAAGAATCTCCAGAGCACAGTTTGAAAACCGATACCTTAACCTAGTTCTTCAGTTTTGATTGCTCATGTAAAAGCTCTATAAGTGGAAATCTGCCTCGGGTTTGAAGGTCACCATTACAGGTCTATTCAAATGTGAGCTTCTTCCAATGGTTCAAATACTTTCTATATATAACCTCCTTCCAGTAAACTATTCTTCAATCAGTTAGCCATATATCTGCATACAATCAGTTAGTCATATATCTGCATACACATTCCTAACACAGTCATTCAGCATATTTGTGAGCAAATTTGTGAGCAAAATATTCCTAACACAGTCATTCAGCAAATTTGTGCTCGTTTAAAGTGCAAACGGCAATGAATTGGGAACCACCCACTGCTCCTAATGATAATACTTCCTATAATTTGCATGATAAAATTCTGCTGATTTCTGATAGCATTTTTCCAGGATAGATTTATGACACTCAGGATATATAGAAAAGGAATAAATTATTTTACCATGTTCCACTCTAACAGTCATGCACTCTGATTTAATAACATTCAATCTCTAACAAAAGTACAGAAGGAGAGTGTATGGAAGAGGGAGAAATACCCAGGAAATATTAACAAGCCTCATACAGTAAGGTATGGAAATGAAAATAACTCATTTGAAAATGTTCAACTAAATCTATAGAAAGAAGCTACTGAATGAACCAATGATAGCAAGAAAAAAATCATGAATTGATATTTAGTCTTTAGAACATGAAATTATATTTTCTAGTAGAAAGGCAGAGAGAAAAACAATTGCACTACCTTTTAGAAAATGGGTTTCCTGTGTCTGAAATAAACTCTGCTTGTAATGGAGTGGATGCTTGTGCAGGTTGATGTCATTTATTCAAAAAGCCTAGAAGACAGTTAAATGTTTTATTATTGCTTTAAAAGAGGGGAAATTTTGTAGGATTGCACTGACACAGAGATCCATAGATGGAACCAGAAGTCTCCAAAAGGTTTCAAATATGCAAGGTCCAAATAATGGAGACTATTCTATTTTAGATGCAACAGAACTAGTGTTTAGATTTAAAAAATTGCTACATTGTTAAAATGTTAATATAGATATAACCTCAATTCATAATTAATGACTTTGCGCTATGTCACTTTTATTTCAATATTGTAACTATATTTTAGTACCAGAAAAAATGGAAGTATATAACTATTCCTATTGAAATAAGTAAGGTTGAATTATGAAATCTCCTGGCTTCATGTAAAGAAACTAAATTTTCAATATTAATCAGTTCTTTCTATCAAGATCTCTATCTGCAATCCAGTGGGGTATAGTGATTAAGAGCAGTGGGCTCTAATCTGTAGTAACAGGTTTCTTTCCCCACTCCTCCACATAAAGCCTGCTGGGTGACCTTGGGCCAGTCACAGTTCTTTCAGAACTCTCTCAGCCCCACCTACCACACAAGGTGCCTGTTGTGGAGAGAGGAAGATAGTGTTTGCAAGTCACTTTGAGCCTCCTTACAGCTGAGAAAAGCAGGGTATAAATCCAAACTCTTCCTCCTCTTCTTCTAAGCAGAGTTGCACTTTTCTAAACCCATTGATTTTAGTGGACTGAGAAGGTTCTAACTGTGTTTATGATTGTGCTTCCTATATACGTGAACTCATCAAAATAAATTGTCATGATAAAATCTTGTTTATGGAAAGGGTCAAATCTGTATGAAAATATTATACTGACATGGTACTGCTACTTGAAAAAAATCATAATTTCATATGCCAAAAAACTGAATAACAAAATAGTTGAATATGGGAGTACTGTAATTTGTCTTACACTGTACAGTTAGGAAGGAATAGCTGAGGCAACCTGCTGGACAGCTATGAATGGGTCAACAGACATATAAACAGTCCATTGAACATCCAGTTTGTAACTGGAAAACAAGATGAGAGCCCCAAACTGGCAGATATTTGGTATCCCTACTCCAGGGGGCAAGTACTGTGCTCCATGTGTTCATCAAATCTTTCTTGAATTCTTTCTGTTCTCTAAATGTATTCCAGATTCAGAACATTCAAAGGTAGACATGCAATTGCTTCTTTTTATTTGAATATTTTTGTCCCTTCTATATTGTTGAGGCACATGCACACTGATAAACTGCAATAAAATCCTGATGTGATTGCATCAGTATTCTGTTTCTTTTGATTGATTAATACTGCTTGTCCATCCTTTTCCTGCTTGTCCTGACCTTTTTTTCGACACTTGGAAGGGTGCACAGCAGCACCTGAGTTTCCTTCTTCCGCCTCTCACTCATCAACTAGCCTAGCTGGCTGAAGAAATGCGGGGGATAGAAATGGCCCCTCTGAAGCACCATTTTTATGGTGGGGGTGACTCTCACCACTTCTCCTGCCCACCAATAGGTAGGGTCATCTAGGGTGATTCCCCACTGCAGAGTCTACCTAGGTTCGATCCGGTTCCTTTAACTTGGGAGTGACCCTTGTCCCCCCCCCCCACAGCAACCAAGTTCAACTCAGTTCATCCATTTTGAACAGAGCTCGGGGGGGTCATCTGTGGAACCACTTTAGCTCCTTGTTTCTGATTGGCTCACGTTTTATGGTGGGAAATGTGAGCATGCGCCTTTTTTAGCTTTTATACATCGCAGCTACGTAGACTTGGCCATGTAGATACGTCGCAGCTACGTAGAATTGGCGCCAAAAC
Source organism: Sphaerodactylus townsendi (assembly GCF_021028975.2). Lineage (NCBI taxonomy): Eukaryota > Metazoa > Chordata > Lepidosauria > Squamata > Sphaerodactylidae > Sphaerodactylus > Sphaerodactylus townsendi. The sequence continues at coordinate 90,821,589 of NC_059429.1, read as the reverse complement.
ATAGATATGTCAGTTCAAGGTGTTGAATTTGTTGTCCCCTCAAATGACAAATGTATTTGTAACATACTACCAGAAAGGGAGGGAATGTAATTGATTGGTTGTGTTGTTGCTACGTATGGACGATAATGCAACTTTTTGCTACTAAGACCACAGGAGCATTTTCAAAGCTTCGAAAACACAACAAAGAAAGTATAAAATAAATAAAATAAAACAAAATGAAAAAAGCGCTTTTATTGCTATGACTCTCTAGTTCTGCACATGCTCAAAACACACATCTTGATTGGCTGAATGGGAGAGTTGCCCCTGACGATTCCCCACTGTCTAGCTTCCAACTGAGTTCAACCTAGTTTGGGGGGGGAAGTTGTTCATGGTCGATTCCTGGTGCCAGGAGTCCCCCATTCAGCCAATCACAGCTGAGTGTTTCAGGCATGCGTACAGCTGGCCAATCAAAACGCCACCTTCGTCCCTCCATTCCTGTGGCAGTTTTTTTAATAACGTGTGTGGGCATAGACGGAACATGGCCGTAGAACAGTAGCCAATCGGAACGGACCGGCGAAGAGGCACAGGATGATTCCGCCCTCCAAGCTGGGATCGAGCTTGTTGCAGTGGGGAACAACAATGGCTTCGACCTAGGTTAGTATCCTTCTCAGGGAACTGGGTCGAACCTGTTATACTTGTGTGCGGAATCGCCCCATAACTGGAATCAGAAATTCCATTTCTGAGGGGGCCAGAACTGAAATGAAACCAGGTTGAACTCAGTGACAGTGGGGAGTTGCTGTGACGAACCTAGGTACAACCTAGGTCAGTGATGGCAAACCTTTTTGAGACCGGGTGCCCAAACTGCAACTCAAAACCCACTTATTTATCGCAAAGTGCCAATACAGCAATTTAACCTGAATACTGAGGTTTTACAGGTCCTGGTGGGTTTTCCAGGCTGTGTGGCCGTGGTCTGGTGGATCTTACTCCTAACGTTTCACCTGCATCTGTGTCTGACAACTTCAGAGGTGTATCACAGAGGGAAGTCTGTTACACACTGTGATACACTCTGTGACTTTCCTCTGTGATACATCTCTGAAGATGCCAGACCCAGATGCAGGTGAAACGTTAGGAGTAAGATCCACCAAACCACGGCCACACAGCCCGGAAAACCCACCAGAGTAACCCCCTCATTCTTCTAAAGCAGGGGTGTCCAGCTCTGGTGCCCCAGATGTTCATGCCGCCGCCGCCTCCCCCTCTGCCCAAGGGAGAAGGCAAGCACCTTCTCCCTTGGGCAGAGGGGGTTCTCTGCTCAGCACCGCCTGCTCCCGCAATGCGAGAGCAGGCGGCCCTGAGCAGGCCGGTGCTGCCGTTGCCTCCCCCTCTGCCCGAGGGAGAAGGCAAGCACCTTCTCCCTTTGCCAGAGGGGGTTCTCTGCTCAGCACCGCCTGCTCCCGCAATGCGAGAGCAGGCGGCCCTGAGCAGGCCGGTGCTGCCGCTGCCTCCCTCTCTGCCCGAGGGAGAAGGCAAGCACCTTCTCCCTTGGGCAGAGGGGGTTCCCTGCTCCGCGCTGCCGGCTCCTGCACCACGAGAGCAGGCGGCCCCGAGCAGGTTGCCTCCGCCATTCCCCCCCCCCCCGTCCGAGGGAGAAAGTGGCTGCCTCCTCCCTTGGGCAGAGGAGGAATGGCGGTGGCGACCTGCACGCCGGAGGGGGAGACCCGGGCACTGCATGGCGGAGGGGGAGACCCAGTGAGAGGCCTCCGCGTGCCACACGTGCCACAGGTTCGCCATCACAGAACTAGGTCGACTCTGCCAGTGGGTAATCACCCCAAGTTCCTCTGCCCCTCAGTCATTAGGTTACATTATGTCTCAGGATGGAGGCAGATGCCCCACCAGCCATCCAGGATACAGTGACCCCACCCCCACTGGCCATCCCAAAACCAGCTCCCTGCAGTACTGGCAGTCTGTTCACCTGTGAGTCCTGGGCTGAGTGCTCCAGGGACATCCCTCACTCAGCATTGAGCAAGGAGACAAGGTGCTGGGTGGGGAAGATGGGCCTGGTGAGTGGCACGGCAGCAGTGTGTACAGCTACCTCATGCCCAGTGAACACATATGTCATCATAAACACTCAGACACACTGGCAGGAGATCCAGATAGGAATGAAGTGGCCCAGGCAAAGACGTAGGTAAGGGGGTGGGTTCTCAGGTTCAACCCTCCCATTACATGTCTGAAGCTCTGCCCCCTGTGTTTTTTGGTTTGTGGCTTTCAGGGGGCGCAATATTTAAGCTAGCAGCACTGAAATTTCAGGGATATTTTGGGAGACGCTCCTGATGACACTATCCAAGTTTGGTGAGGTTTGGTTCAGGGGGTCAACAGTTATGGACTCCCAAAGTGGGTGCCCCCATCCCCCATTGTTTCCAATGGGAGTTAAAAGAAGATGGGGCTACACTTTTGAAGGTCCATAACTTTTGACCCCCTGAACCAAACTTCACCAAACCTGGGTGGTATCATTAGGAGAGTCTCCTAAAGATACCCTGAAAGTTTGGTGCTGCTATCTTAACAATTGCACCCCTGACAGCAGGCACACATCCCCTCCCCCAAGTTTCCCCAGGTTCTCCTTTTAAATCCACCCCCTTCGTCATGGATTTAAAGGGATAATCTGTTGTCCCCAGTTTAAACATTGAAAGTGATGCTGTTCCAGGAGGCAGAATAATCCACCCCAAAACAGCATCATTTTCAATGTTGTTTTAACTGGGGACCCTCAATTCTCCCTTTAAGGTGGATTTAAAAGGAGAATTTGGGCTCTTTAAACACCATTGAAAGTGATGCTGTTTGAGGTGGATTCCAGCATCACAGCGGCTGCCCATGGGGCAGTGCACAAAACTCAGATTTTGCACAAGGCTTCATTTTCCCTAGCTATGCCTCTGCCCAGAGGGGAGGGCAGAAGGGGCTGCTGGCTGCCAGCTGGGAGCCCAGCAGGTGGGGGGTGGGGGAGGGCAGGGCAGGGCAGGAGAGTCTGCTGTCCCCAGCCTTGGAGAGCTGCTTTTATAAGTACCAAGGCCAGGGCGGGGCTTGGGGAGGCATGGCCATGCCCCCGAACCCCCCCATAAAAATCTCTACCACTTGTCCCTGGGCCCAGGTGCCTTCTCCAGGCACCAATAGACTGGGGAGAATAGATACACCAGGAAGCTGCTCCCCCCAGGCTTAGCGGGCCAATGACCACAGGGTCCATAGACCTGGACATCTGACTCAGGATAGGAGAAAGGAGCAGTAGCAAGTATAGGGCAGGGAAGGCAAAGAGAAGATGGACAGCCAAACCAGCCCCACCCCCCAGAGTACAGCAGGCAGGGCTGGGCTTACGTGTAGAGCAGCTGATAAACTGCCTGGGTGGTGAAGGTGGAGCAACCCTTATAAGAAGAAAGTGGGCATGATGGCCAGAGAGTTAGTCAGGGTCTAGATTCCCATAGCACTGGGGAATTAGAACATTGGGAGCAGTGAAAATAACTACAGCCCTGCTTCTGAGGCCAACTTGCAGGGCAGAGAGCTGAAGCAGGGAGCAGTCCTCTCCATGGCGCAGACCAAGGAAGGCTTTCATATGGTACTACACCACAAGTAACTATACAAAAAGCATTCTTATTGCCCTTGTAATGATACATGACTACATTATTCATTTAAATATGTATTCCCTGATTTTTCCCTCAAAAGATTTTACAATATCTCTCTTCCCTCTTCTTTTTTTCTTCACATCAACAACTCTGCAGGTAGGTTAGCCTGAATGACTGGCCCAAGGTCACACATCAACTTTCCAGAGCAGTGGAATTTGAGCCTGGGGCTCCTAGACCCTATCCTGAACCTTTAAAGCACTACACCAACACATTAGCTTACTAACAAATTAGTGTGGCTTTCTCACTAGAATTGGAAACAGATGAGTTACAACTATATGCTTATGTTGGAAAAAATGATCAGAAAGGCCCTTTGTAAGGTGGTGCACCTGGGGGGGGGACAGAAGGGGCTGAAACCCCAGGCAGCACTTGCAAGTGCCCTCTTCCCCCCCCAGAGCTGCTTTGCACTACCTGCAGCCACCACCTCCTCTTCTGCATCTTCACTCACCAGACTCTGCCTTTTCACCTGCCACCCACCACCTGCTGCCCACCTGCTCCTTCTGCCTATCTGCTGGCCCACCTCTTCCCTGGCTGGTGGGGCAGGCTCAGCTCTGGGGCAAGCCAGCACTGCTACAGTTGGCCTCACCTGTATGCTCATGGCTGCTCAGGAGCACTATTGCTGATGGGCAGGACACCAGTGCCACACTTGCAGCTGCTGTCCTTCAAGAGATGGGCAAGAAGATGAGGTCACCTGTTCCCTCCACCCCTCCCTGAAGATGCAATTTTGGGCAGCACAGGGGGGTGGGTATTTTCAGTACTTGCCCTGGGCTTCATTTTATGCAGGTATGCCACTGCCTTTGTAAACATTTTGAAAATGTGCAGCCCAGCCTTAAATACTTATACTAGAAAATCTGGCTTCAATGGAATCTGTTTTCTAGATACATTTTTTTATTTTGCCACCAAGTCACATCTAACATGGCAACCCTTGGTTAGGTTTTCAAGGCAAGAGACATTCGTAGGTGGTTTGCCATTGCCTGCCTCCACATCTACTTTTGGAATAGAGCTATAATCTGCAATCATTAAAGTTTCTGACTAGTGCTACTTAGACTGGCAATCTCACACAGTGTATTATTGACTATGTTGTTCAAAGGTTCTGAGCCTCCAGCAAATCTACAATATGTAGCATAATACAATATTTTTAGTGATATTGTGTAATGATTTTGTAACACCTCCCCCTCCCCGGAACAGCTAAACTGGCTGTTCATGCATCAGCTTATATCCATCTGAGTTTAACTGCATTTGCCATGAATGGCTTTCCAGCTGATGGGAGAAGAGACAAGTAGTGACTTCTGTTTGGGGAACAATTGGTGTCCGTGGTGCAATGACATCACTTCTTATGTGACTTGGAAATGAAATCATTGTGCCAAGGTGACATTTTTGCATTCATCATAGATTTTGCAATTTAACCATTGAATTTTGCACAAATCTGGCATGCTGATGTCACTTCAAGGTATGCTGAAAGCAATATGATTGCACCAGGGATGCTAATCACCCCTTCTATTTCACCAGCAATTTTCCTCCAGTCCCTCTGTTGTGACAGCAGGGGTGGGGGGAAGAGAAGGTTTTCTGTTGTCAGTAGAAACTGGCAATTCAAATTCAAATGAAGTTCAAAACCTGGTAGACAATGCACAGATTGGATTAGCTGGTAGACTTGTAGGGTCCTTAGTGAAGAAGGGGTTTGTTCTTGTTTTTGCTTTTTAGTGCCCACATTTGTAACATTTCAACTCCAATTTGTTACACATACAAATTTCTTTCAGTTTCCTATGGGAACTAGAGATAAGTAAATTCCATACACAGTCACTGTGTGTATAGTCCTATGATCTCCATAGAGTGGTATTGACCTCAAGATGACATAACCTTTGAAGAAATGTGATAGGTGGAATAGTTTGAGTTCTTTAAGCACTAAATTCAGGATTGGCTTTGCAATCTACTATTGTAATACTTAAGATTCACTGAATCACTTCCCCCCCCTATTAACAATTTCAGTTTGCAAAACAGTTGATAAAAAGGTAATTTTGAATTGATGCTTTCTATAATTAAGCAGAGCATATGATTTCTTTTGAAGCATAATTACAAGAGAGGTGCAATGTAGACAGCCCCCACCATATGCATGTTTTCATCACAGAGCTCTAATTATGTTTTCAGTGACACAATGATAATAATCTTTTGCACTCCCAAGTGCTAACATAATAATGCTCAGCACTTATCAAGCACCTCTCACCCAAGGGACATTATGGAAGTTAAGCTTACTCAAAACCTTGTAAGGCTGCGTCTTGGTATATCATGCATATTAATCAAGTAATAGTGCAAACCTAGCACAGTGTTACTCCCATCTAACCCCTATTTATTTGAATGGGTTTGGACTGGAGTAGGTCTGCATAGGATTATACTCTAAGAATAGGAACAAAAGCATTGCAAATCCAAACTTTGCAGTTTGCAGTAGCCAAAACTTTGGGGATTTCAAAATTGGAATTCCAATTTCTGTGGATTAACAGAACCTAAGAGCTACTATAGTCTTTCGTCTATATATCAAAGTTACCAGAGAACCAGCATCATGGGTAGTGGAAATGAAATAATCTTTTGTTCTCTGTACACTTTCATCTATTTATCCAAATTGTGATCAGATTGTTCTGAAGGGAACAGAGCTACACATTTTTAATAAATTGCACCTGTTCATGAAATCAATTTTATTTGTGGAAAAGAAGGCTTGGTTACAGGTGGGTTATGAAACTGTCCCAGTTTAAAGTAATACATAGCAATTGGTTATTTGGTTAGGCTGACCATATACCAGAAAGCTTCCCTTCTCCTGAACTTCAACTGTCAACAGTACACTTGAAAAAGAAAGTTTGCTTTTATCAAACATGCATAATTGTTAGAAATAGTGTTGCAAATAGTTTCTGCATGAGCATTCTTACAGTAGTTTCTCATGGCTGTCACTTCCCTGGCAGTCAATCTATGTTTATTATGATCCGCAAGCCATATATAAGTTTTATAATATACAGTGTTTATTATGGCCATGTATACAATAAAATTAGTCAAATGTTAACATATAAAACCATTCCTGCTTGCATTTTACAATTTTGTGAAACATATGATGAAATTAAAGTTAACATACAATTTGTACACTAGAACCTATCTCCACTCAGATTTTTATGGCAACTGAAATAATTTTACAGTTTGCACAGTAACTCTCAGATTAATTTAAGCGAGTAACATTTCAAGAATATTCTGCTCTGAAAAAGTTATTTTTTATTTGCATAATGTGTTCCAATAAGTTGAAATTCACTTGCCAGTAAAATTTGCAATGAAATAATACATGGACCAGTGTTTTATAAAATAAAGTGCATTCCTTGGTTTTCTCAGTCCTTTTGGGGTGGAGTAATGCATTACTTGTGTATGTAGTAATTCAGCCTTGCCCATTTTTCCTGCAGACTTTCAAAGCCAGGCATTTTGGAGCATTCTAAATTGTATTGCAAAACATATTGTTACGCTATTGGGAACCATAGTTTGTTCAGTAAATTCTGAGTGTTGGAGAGGTGACAGAATGTGAGTGGTTTCATTGAACTCTAGGGGGAGCTGTAGGTTATCCTGTGCTTTTGCTTAGCACTTACTAAATGCTTCTCTTGTTTTTCCTACTTTTTATTGTTTCCTCTTGAGTTCTTATATATTCAGTGTTTCTCTGCTGTTGGAAGGCCTAGTTTATTTATTTTTTCAAATTCTGTGGTTGCAGTAAACTTTACAGAAAGCATATTTCTATGTGTAGGACTGAATTGTTTCCCCAGTCACCCAATACACTATGACTAGTCCTAGCTTCCATAGTAGTTGTTTTGTAATGACTCTCATGACCTGTCCACAAAATTCAGAAGTACTCATAGGCTCAACAAGAATAAGTACACCTACACTAAAATAATGACTGCAGCTTTCTCCTGCAGACATGCCCCCTTCCCACTCTCTAAGTTTGAGAAACAGCCCTATTTGTAACAGAAATATGAGAAACATCAGTCATTAGAGCATCTTATGACCCACACAGTCCCATCTGCAAGCCTGACTGTGGCACTGCAGCCGCACCTGACTGCTGCTCAAAAAAGGCTTCCTAGTGGTAAAGAGAGGCTGGAAAAAGTCAAACAGCCTCCCCGCCACTGAAGAAGAGCCTCTATGGACTCTTCCTTATTTATGGAATGGACTGAAATGGACTCATCCTTATTTATGAGGATAGGAACCAGCAGAGTAGATCCAGCTTCAATAGAAGGAGCAGTCTCCCTAATCAACAGTGTGATTTTTTTCCACCACCAACACCACCCATGAGTGGAGAATGTAGTGGGGAGCCTATCTTCTCGTGTTCTGTCTCCTGATGAATTTAGAATTTTGAACCTCAGATTAATCTTTGTTCCTACTCCCCAGTATAAGAGCTTCCAGACCCATAATGATTTATTTACATTATTTAGACTGGTCAAACAGTGCTTTTGGGGTGGGGGGAGGCAGTTCCAGGCTCAAGTTCCAAATTTAAACCTACTTCTACATTTAAAGAAGCAGTTCTGAGAGATGTCAGTTTTCTCGAGACACGTAACAGAAATAAATATAAAAAAAACTTTACTAAAAATGACCAGTGAATCTTAGAGGAATTAGTTAATGATGCCACCATTATAATTAAGGAGGCAAACAAGATGGTGCCATCATGGTACAGAACATGAAGGGTTATGTATTGTCGAAGACTTTCATGACAGGATTCAACCGTGGTGGGTTTTCCGGGCTGTGTGGCTGTGGTCTGGTAGATATTGTTCCTAATGTTTCACCTGCATCTGCATCTGTGGCTGGCATCTTCAGAGATGTATCACATGGGCTCATTCCGCACATGCAGAATAATGCACTTTCAAACTGCTTTCAGTGCTCTTTGAAGCTGTGCGGAATGGCAAAATCCACTTGCAAACAGTTGTGAAAGTGGTTTGAAAATGCATTATTTTGCGTGTGTGGAAGGGGCCATAGAGAAGTCTGCAACAGACTTCATTGTAACAGACTTCTCTATGTGATACACCTCTGAAGATGCCAGCCACACATGCAGGCAAAACATTAGGAGCAAGATCTACCAGACCACGGCCACACAGCCCGGAAAACCCACCACAACCAGATGAAAGATGATCTTAATGAGGTTCAACGTCAACTGGACAATAATGAATTTTATACAAGAATTTCTTCGGATCCTACAGCATACATAGTCTCAAACAGAAAGGTAACAGTGCAGGAATCCATGGTCATAGTCATTATTAGTAAGAACATGGCCAATTACCTAATGAACTCAGGGTTCCAGTATTTTATCTGCTCCTTAAGATTCACAAGGAAGGGGGGTTTTTTCTGCCTGGTAGAGATGTATCACAGAGAGATTGTCTCTGATACAGGGTCTATATTTCAACCCATAGAATAAATGTGGACTCCTTCATACAACTGTTTGTGGTTTCTGTGGCATCATATATTAAAGATACAGGTGATTTCATTAGAAAAATGGAGGAAATTGCCTGTCCTGTAGATAGTTCTAGTAACATTGGATGTTTGTGCACTTTACATGAACATATCTCATGATGAGGTTAGAGACGTTCTAATACACACCTTTGAGAAACACACAGATTTAAATCCTCCCATATTTGGTGGGGGCTGAACTAGTTGACATCAAAGTTACTTCTGATTTGACACCCAATATTACAAGCAAATCAAAGTGTGAGTATGGGAAGTGGGATGGCTCCCAATATGGTCAATTTGTTCATGGAATCACTGGAGATAGAGCTGATCTGTAATGAACATCAAAATCCTTATTTAAAACACATTTTGCTTTCCAAGCATTTCATTGATAACATTTTTGTCATCCTAAATGATGGATCCATCTTGATTAAATTTGTGACATGGCTTAATCAGATCCACTACACTATTAAGTTCACACACTCTTCCAGCAACCATGAAATTACTTTTCTTTCCTTGTGAACTGCCTGCCAAAACATGGCACACTCTTCCCCCTTGGTAAGCCAGTGCTGTTTCCTCCATAGTGTCTTAGGCATGAGGCTGCACCAGCAGCACCTCTCTGTATACACTGCCCTGTCCCATCATTTCCAAGCCCCCTGTCTCTTGTCCAGCAGGTTAGCCAATCATTAGCATGCACACTTGTTCTCGCCTCCCTCCTTTTGACCAGAACTGGTTGCAGCAGCCTCCTAATTGGAGCATTCAACACAGCAATTGAAAGATGCCATTCATGAATCCTCATAAACATCTCTCCCTTCAATGATCATAAATGTCAACAGAACTGGCTTCCAAGAACACGTGCTCAGGATAGATTTATAACCCCAGTATACGAATGCTTATGAGGAAGCTCTGCTGCATATTCTGAAGGAAGAATGAATGAAGTGGGATGTTGGAAATAGCAGACACAAGCAGTACCAGCAGATTCTGAAAAGGTACCTTGTAATATATCCTGTGTAAAAATACCCTTAGTTTATTGAAGTTTAGAGAAAGCAATTTCTGGCTTAAGCAATCTCTGCATTGTATATCTGCATCTTTTCCTGATTTCTTAGGATTGCTTCCCACCTTTGGTTAGTTTTCTGAACATCTAAGCTGTCATTCCTTTAGTTCTCATCAAGTGTATTCCTTTTGCAGTTTCTTTTTTCCTTTTTCTTTCTTCCCTACCCTTTTCCACTCCTTCCTAGAATTGCACGTACTATCTTTCTCAGAACATCATAGCTTATTACCAATATTATTACATCTGTAGAGTGGAAAAGAAAGTTCCTCCCACATACACTTCCTTAGCATTCAAAGGCTCCCCCCCCCCAATAATGGGGAAGAATTATGAGAATGGGTGGGGGGAGAGAGAAGAATTATGATGGGGAGATGATCAATAATTGAAAAGATTATTGGGAGTTGCTTGCATTGACCTACTAATGACTTCTTACTTCTTCTGTGGCCTTGCTAGGTGTCGATTCAGACCCTCTCAAGAGAAAACAGCAAGGTTTAAAATAGAGGGGTGTCAATCTGAGGCTTTGCCTTGAAGTAAATCCCCTAGTATCAGATGTTTGAACAGCGGTGCAATGTTAGTGCTTGCTATAAATGCTACTTTGTGTAGCTATGCCCCTACGTCATCATCATCTCCACACAATGCAAAGGGAAATCACAAGTAAGGTCAATTAAGTTCCATTAAAACAAATTCAAGATATAACTTTTGGGAAGACTGCTTTCAATTTAGATTTACCTGTGCCTGGTTCTTCATAAACTGACTTTTGATACTGTCGAAGGCTTTCATGGCCGGATTCAGGACACAGTGTATGACAGACTGTGATACACCTCTGAAGATGCCAGCCACAGATGCAGGTGAAATGTTAGGAGGAAGACCTCCACCAGACCACAGCCACACAGCCCAGAAAACCCACCACAACCAGTTGACTTTTGATATTTTCCCATCTCTTGCCATTCCATGAAAGAAACTGCTGTCATTCCTCTTTGATCTCCATTGCAGTATTTTGTACTCTCACTTCATGCTAGAATAGATTTCAGATTATAAAGAATATTCATGAAAAGAAATTGCCATCATTTGAATGATGAGCCCCCAGACATCCTAGTCATGGCTCTTGGAAGTTTGTGTTCTGTGGAACCCTGAATGGATTAAAGATGGTGGGATGGAATGGTCCTAATTGACATTTGCAATGGCAGATATAAATCAACCAGCTCCCCACAGAGGGACTATAATTTTGGAGAGAGAAGCCTGATGTGACATCTTCATGTTCACTTCCAGTTGTCCCTGCCTCTTTTTATAATGTGATTGCTAAAGAATAGAGCAGTACTTTATTATGATTCACCTATCCATCTTTGTTATTATTAACAATAAAGTATGGGAAATAATGCTAATGAGCCTGACCTCTCTCCTGTTTCTTAATTTTTATTTTCCCTTCAAACTGTCTTCTCTGCGTAAACAACTTTTTTGCTGCATCTTGGTTGGGCAACACTATGCAGGGCTCCTCCCTACTCTTCACTCATCATCCCTCACTCTGCTAAAAAGAACAGTTCAAGCTGGTCTATTAAAAATTCATTCAGGTGTTTTCAGGATGGCACTGATAAATCTTTAGTTTCTGCTTTGACCAACTTTTCTCACTGAAGTATAAGAAGTTTGGTAGGGCAAAATCAACCCATTTGTAATGTGTGTGGTACAAAGGAGGTAGAATTGCTTAAGGAAATACCTGTTTTATTCAGTTCATAAATTGTTCATCCCCAAAGTTATGTTAACTAGTAATAATTATATGCAGGCTCCATGGGTTTTTTTCCCTTCAGAGCTTGTAGCAGATACAGCCCAACTGACCCAGTCATTTTCACTGAGGTCTAAAAAAATTTACAGTTTTCACTTCCTGAAATTCAGCCAAGCAATGTCATTATCCTTTCTTTGCTCTGCTGTCACATGAAAAAAGTATGAAGATTTAATTTTGCAAGAAGGAATTTTTGTTTTATGTCAAGTTAAGAATCAAGAGCTGTGAAGGAAAGATATCTTTTTTATCCTAGAGGTTAAAAAAATAACACATATTCTTTTTAAACAGTTTTATGCTTGTAGAGCTTTACATTAGCCAAGAAAGATTTCATTGAAGGTGGAACATCATCAGATATAAAATTTTGTTCGCATCTATCAGGGGTTTTTAATGAAAGAATCAGAACCCAAAAAAGGTACATCAGGAAAAAAATATTTTAACAAAAACAACCTGAACTATAGAAGCACAACTCCACTATATTTCTGAAGAGCAGCCTTTAGTCTTTAGCAAAAGAACAAAAGAAGTCTTGTGGTACCTTTAAAATTAAGAATTGGATAAAACTGTGCCCAGTGATGCCAATTACGTTAAGCTATCCTCCTTCACTGAGTCTTGCTATAAGGAAATAAGTAGGTGAAACTTTTCATGGAATGGAGGTAAATAACATCATGGGGTAAATAACATTCCATTAAGCCTCTATTAAAGGGACAGAACACTCCAGTTGGTAAATCTACTTCACAGACACTTCCCCACCAGAGCAAGTATATCTCTATTAAAGAAAGATTTAGCAGAAGATTATCTTTAACACTACTCTGGAAAAAGGATTTTGTTGATTTCAGTCCAATTAGATTTCTTGTGACATAAATGTATGCTCACTATGGCTCATTCCGCACATGCAGAATAATGCACTTTCAAACTGCTTTCAGTGCTCTTTGAAACTGTGCGGAATGGCAAAATCCACTTGCAAACAGTTGTGAAAGTGGTTTGAAAATGCATTATTTTGCGTGTGCGGAAGGGGCCTATGGTTCAGTGGTAGAATATCTGCTCTTTACTCTGATTGGCAGCAGCTCCATTGAGCCTCAGGCATAAGTCTTCCACATTACCCACTAACTGAAACTTTTTATTGGGTAATGCCAGGATTGAACATGGAATCTTCCACACAGAGCAGATATTCTACCACCGAACTCTTTCCCACTCCCTCACTCACCCTCCCCCTGCCCCCAAGGAGCCACCTGGGCTGGGGGTTAGTGCTGGGTTTCCATGTGCTGCCTTGCTGGCCTGTCCCAACCCTCCCTGTCTCTCACACACCCTCTCCCACCCTCCACAGACCAAACTAGGCTCAGTGGCGTATGAGTGTCAAACTACCCTCCTTGCTGGACCTGGCACACTCCTCCTCAATACCCCCCAAACCCTCTCCAATCCCCCCAAAACCAAGCTAGGCCTGGCGGGGCATGACCAGGGCCCAGGAGAAGCCACCATTTCTTTCTGCCATCTCCCTTCCCCCAACAACCAAGCCAGGTCCTGCGGTAAGCCGGAGATGTTTCCCAAGGCCTAGGCCCCTGGCTTCCACCCACCCCAACCAGCCCAATCAGTCCCCGCCCCATTTTATTTTACTTTGTTCTAGCTTTACTGCTAGTCATCATAATATAGATCTGTGAAGCTGACTGATAGGAACATTCTTTGCTTAAACAGAATTATACCATGACTTCCATGGACTTAGAAAGATGTGATTGTACTTGTGATTATTTTATTTTGTTAAGAAAATGTGAATGCCTTCTCTCCGGATCAGTTCGAAGTGGTTTACAAAAGTAGTAAAAACCGTGCATTTTCAGATTACTTTGCTTTCAAAATAACCATGAATGAAATATTAATAGAAGTAAACATTTAGTATTCAGTATACCTGCCCTAGTGTCTAAGGAACTCAAGATTGGACTTTCTATATCTTTTTCAGGATAAAGATCACACCAGATTTGAGAATTCATCTGCTATTTCTGGGATTGTCTTTGTTCTATAATGCCTCATTTGGGTCCTGGTGCCTACCTAGTTCTGTCCCCAAGGCACTAGGACCCAAGCAGAGCATCTTAGAACAAAGACAGTCCAGGAAATGATGGATGAATTCTGAAATCTGGTATCATCTTTATCCTGAAAAAGTATAGCACCGGGCTTCCATTCTTTTCAAAAGTTCTTTCAGGCATGACAGTTTTCAAATGACTTAAAATTTTGAACACAGTCTGTCCTGCTTTTCATTTCTAAACTGCTGATCTAGTTTGTTAATATGAATGAACTTGTTTTAAAAATGAGTTACAGGATAGGAACTGATATAAATAGTAACCTTCCTGCTTGTCTTTGGTGATGCAAATGAAAAGTCTATGTAGAAGTCTTTCTGTTTCACTTTGCATGCCATGTTATACAGGAAAGGATGTGATGGGGGCTTTGTTTATTCATAAAAATTTTACTTCTTGTTAGTGCTGCTTCACTGTGCTCCATAATAAATGTGACCAGTAGCAGCTGCTAAAGAAAAACGAGGGAAGTAAAATGTCCTGAAATCTGTCCTAAAGTCATGAGTCAGCAGTTTTGCTGAGTCAGAGGTAGTGTCTTTGCTCAATATTTCAGTAGAACGAATAGTTAATGGGTGAACTGTTGTTCCCTCACTTATTAAGTAAACAGCTTCAGTTATTCAAAATCATTTTTAAAAAAAGATTAATTAGTTGGTAGGGAAAATATTGTGTGACTCTCCTTATGATGTGGTCCTGTATAATTAGTGATAATATTCAGAGTTTTACATGTTGTCTTCCAAAGAGATAGTCATTTTTTGTGAATTTACTATGTTTTCCGGAATAGCTAATTAATAACAAGCAAATATAAATGTGGTACATTCTATAGTTCCAGGAATTTCAGCAGCCAGTTAAAAAGTACTCTTCAAAGTCTTCACTAATTTAAAAGAAGTCACTAGAAGTGATCCTATGAACTGCCAGTGGAAAGAGCTGATGGTCGAGTCTGGGATTTTCCCCACCTATCTCTTGCCCCAGAGCTTTTTCCAAACATGCGAAAAACAGGGTTATGGGATTTATATTTACTAATTATTGCCCCAATTGAGTGACTTCAACAGTGGAAAAGAGTAAGAAAACAAACCCATCCTTTCTGCCTGTTGTGTGAGTTCTGCAATTTCACATTCTTCATCTTCCCCACTGCAATTGCCTGTCTTGTGAGTTTATTAGAGTGTGCAAGTCCCTCAACCCTTCCAATGAATTTTTCCAGGGATACAAAGGGCTCTAGGGGAAAGAAAACAGAGATCTATGATCCTTGCACCCAGACAATGCAGGGTTCACTCCTAGATGTATCCTTGCATATGGGGTCATTAGTACCAACAGGTATCTTATCCTAGTATATCCCCCCATGCCATAACATAACATCATGGCACTCAGAATTTCTTCACACCATTTCACTTTATCAGCATCACTTTAAGGATAAAAATATGTTGAGCAAAACGATGTGACATCCTATGTCTGCTTTTATTAAATACTATCAGGAAATGTGGCACATCTAGGATTGCTAGCTCCATGTTGGGAAATACCTGGACAATTCAGGGGTGGAGACTGAGGATGGAGAGTTCTGGATCCAACTTCCAAAGCAACCATTTTCTCCAGGTGAACTGGTCTCTCTCGCCTTGAGATCAATGGTAATGGCGGGAGATCTCCAGTTACCACCTGGAGATTGACATGCCTAATATAAAATGTATTTAAGATAAAAATGTATTCTAACATTCCTTTTGTAAATCCAGTCCCAGAAAACCAGTTTTTAACTCAACCACAAAAGCATAATGTGCTGCTGGCAGTGTTAGTATAGTAGTTAGAGAGCCAGCGTGGTAAGAGCAGGTACTCTGGAGAGCAGGGTTTGATTCCCCACTCTGCTACTTGAGCTGTGGATGCTTATGTGGGGAACCAGATTAGCTTTCGCACTCCAACACATGCCAAATGGGTGACCTTGGACTAGTCACAGTTCTTTGGAGCTCTCTCAGTTCCACCCTCCTCACAGGGTATTTGTTGTGGGGAGTGGGGGAAAGGTAAAGGAGATTATAACAATTTGTAAGCCCCTGCAGGAGAGAAAGAGGGGAATATAAATCCAAACCTCCTCCTCCTCCTCCTCCTCCTCCTCTTCTTCTTCTTCTTCTTTGCTGGGATGTGGTCAGGCAGTCCAGAGTCAAGGCAGGCAGTAAGTAAAGGTGTAGTCAGGTGTTCCAGAGTTAAGGCATAGGCAGGAGGTCAGACAGGTAGCTGAGAGCCAGAGTTCAGAGGAAGACCAGGTACATGGAGCTTACCAGGAAGTACACTCGTTGCACCCTGACTGGGCTACGTCCAAGATAGGGGTTAAGTAAGATGCCCCTGCTAATGAGATCAGCATCCTGTGATGAATCAGTCTTCCTCTGAAGCAGATGGCTCCAGCTCCCAAGAGCAGAAACGGGGAAACTTCTCCTTTTACCACTTAGCTGCTGCCTTTGTCTTTGCCTTCTTCATGCAGCTGGCTTGTTACTCAACTCATCTGAGGTAACTGACGGCTCTTCCAGCTGCATGGCATCAGACTCTCTGGCTGGTTTTGCCTCAGCTGGCAGGGATGGGCTTGGGGCTGACTCTGCCTTGGCTGGCAGGACAGGGCTTGGGGCTGACTCTTTGCCTTCAGCTCCTGGTCCACAGTGCCTTCAGGCTCCAAGTTGGAACTGGCTCATGACACCTAATTTCCTATGGAAACCAAGAATGATGACTCTGAAGGGTTAATGTTTTGGATTTTGACCTTTCAATACTTAAACCAAAACTTGGGATTCATAGTTGGCAGCCAGTCTCAAATATGTATAGCTGTAATTTGTGAGAACATGCTCTGCTTTGTCTGCTCAACATTAATTAAAGAATGCATCAATTAGAAAAAGAACACAGGTTGAAATATTAGTAGTACTAATAGTTTCTCCACATGGCTGGCTCTTAATAGAAGTGGTAGAAATTAAAAAGAAGGCATTTTATCAATTTTTACCGACAAGCTTTTAAAAAAGAAATGATTGTGTTATTTCTTTGAAATACGTTTGTTTCAGATTCATTTTTAATTAAATGTTTCCATTTCTTGTACATTGTACAGTTTGCAGGAATCTTATTTTTAAATGATGAAAGCTGAATTTACTGTTTATAATAAATTTAATGTTTATAATAAAAATGAAATTGTGCTTTTTGTATAAGGAACTTCAAAGATATATCCACGATTCTGATAATTACAAAAATAATGATAAGAATTGTGATGATAATAAAAATGCATATTGATTTTATTCATGCATATATCCTATTTTTTATGAAGAGATCCATGAGGAGGTTAGGAAATGATTTATATAGGTTAGGAAATGCTCATAAACAACTGTATATCTTTTTAAAAAATAATAATAAACCCAGATAACATGATGGAAGAAGACCAGCAGAGAGAGAGAGAGAGAGAGAGAGAGAGAGAGAGAGAGAGAGAGAGAGAGAGTCCATCTGAATGTTTTCAGCTTATGACTATGTGCTGGTGTAAATTGGTATGATATGATAATTTATCTGGAGAAAAACTGTAGCGGTAATGCAATAGTATCACACTGTCATTCTGCATCAATGGTAGGGCTAAGCATCCTAAGCAACTCCAACCCCATGTTTCATCCTGGTATTAGCACAACTACAGCAACACTGGCATATCTTTTAACAATGCTGCAGAAAACACAGTGAGTGAAAATGTACCTTCTTCTTTTCAGCTTCCCACCTGGCGCAGTTTAGCATGCTGACTCAGCAGCCAGTCACAGGTCTGCACATTATTATAGATCCTAGCCAAGGCACCCAGAATACAGATGAGACAAGAAGACATGTAGCACTTAGAACACACATGAAATAGACTTTGGTGATGGGAACACTAGGAAAGGGCACTTTGCACAGGGAGCAAACAACCAAGGGAGAGAAATAATGACGTAGCGTGTGGCTTACACTTACTGAGAATCCTTATAGGTTTTCCACTCGGGACACAAACACCAATGGGGAGCCTCTCCATTTTTCAAACTAGAGTGCAAGGACAAACCACCCCACATAGGTAAGCAAAAGAGAGGGAGCTGTTTCAGGTTGTATCTGCTGTAACCATTTTTTTAAAATTAGTTTTTATTCAAATAATTTCAAAATACATTTACAAATGTTTCAAGTGTACAGTTATTCCCATTAATCTTTTTCCCTTATAGTAATACATTTACTGTAACACATCACATATCTTGTTAAATTATCCTATCAATTTTCTATATACTAGAAGCTATTATATCTTATCTATTTTAATATTCAATAGGAGAAATTATAACACTGTTATCTTCATATATTTTGTCCAGAGTTCCCAGTTTTGTTTGCAAGTATCGTAAGGCAGGTGTGTTATTTGATGAGCCATTCTGTCTAATATGTATAATTGTTGTACCTGGTCTTTCCAATCTTCTATCATTGGTAATTTGTCTGTTTTCCATAACTTGGCTAAAGTCATTCTGTCTGCTATTATCATATAGTACATTGCATGCATATGTGGCTGTATTATTTTGCAAGAGGATAGTGCCGGACCCAATAAATATATAATGGATTGTACTGGAAAATAATGGCCTATAATTTTAACTATTTGTGAGTGTATTATTTTCCAAAATTCATTTACTTTTTCACATGTCCACTGTAACGGACTTGCCCCACCCTGAAGGGCTGGTGTGAAGCAGGCCTGTTTAAAAAGGCCTGGGTGACAATAAAAAAATAAGGCAGCAGGCCCTAATTTAAATAAAAGCAAGGTGATTGGTCGATGGCAGGCACTGTTGTCCCTGGCCAATGTAAGGGGGCGCTAAAACACTGCTAGATAAACAGAAAGACAGAGAGAACCTTTCAGACAGTTCTTTGTTGGGAGTTCTGAAGAGAACAGCTCGTGTTCAGTTGAGAGCAGAGTCTGTGGAGTGAAGTCTCTCAGCTCTGTCTCTGGTGTAAAGGAATTCTGGTCCAGCTCAGACAGCTGGCAGGATTCTAGTGACTCTCCTCAAGCGAAGGAAGCTTGTGAAAGGAAGGAAGGCGCTGGTTTTTTGGTGCAGAGTGAAGCACCGGCCAGAGGCTTATCAGTAGACACTGACCAGACCTAGGAGTCTGTCCTACCCCTGTACAACACCAGTCTAGGAAAAGCCCGTTCCAGAGGCAGAGAGGCCAGTTTTGGGATTAGTGTGAGAGAGGGAGGCTTTGTATGCCAGAATCTCACTGGGCATAGACTGTGTGTGTGTGTGTATTCAGTGGGTTGTGGATGAGAAAGGACTAATGTCTGTCAGTGAGGAAAAGCAAAGTGTATAAAAGCCAAGTCGTTTCTGAAGAGACACCTGCGTGTGTCTGTGTATGTGTGTGAAACCTAAAATAACAACTGAAGTTTGGTAACTTTTAAGTGAAAAGAACCTCTCTGAAATGATCAAGCTTTAGTACCTCTCTGTGCCAGTTTAAGAAGCCTTTCTTTTGTTTTTAAAATAAATTTCATTCATTGTGTTCAAGTTACCCTCGGGTCAGCCTGTGTTTGTGTGTGAGAGGTGGAAGAGTGCCTGTCTGTGAGACTAGAATCCCAGCCAATTTTGAGTTCCCTCCATTTTTTTGTTTATGGGACTTTGAAGGACATTCCCCTCAGACCAAGAGTGAATGTAAGGTGGGATTCTTTATATATTTGGCAGCCAGCAGCAGTTTTTGGGATTCCTAATTTATTCTCTTTTTATGGTGGCAGCAGAGTAAAAAAGAAAATCCCTGAACACTAGCCTGGGATATTTTGGGTGGCAAAGGAAACACCACTGGTCAGTTTAGGGGAACCTTGATTGTAGGCCACCCATCCTGTTACAATTGGTGGCTTGCGGTGGGATCACATCTCTCCCTCACCCTTGAATATAAGGGACCCCGTTACATCCACCATGTGTAATAGAATGTGCCCACTTCCTTTTTACATTTCCAACACAATGAAGAATTATTTTTATCTATTGTTGATAAAATTAGTGGTGTTATGTAATTTCTGTAAAACATTTTCAGATTGTTTTCCTACAAATCTGTGTTTGTTGTGTATTTATTTATACTTCTCCAATATTTGGTCCATTGTTCTAATGTTATTACCTCATTATTTTGTACCCATTCTAGCATATTTGTCTTTACTGCTTCTGTTCCATGTTTTTGTTCTATTAGTGCAGGGGTAGGGAACCTGCGGCTCTCCAGATGTTCAGGAACTACAATTCCCATCAGCCTCTGTCAGCATGGCCAATTGGCCATGCTGGTAGGGGCTGATGGGAATTGTAGTTCCTGAACATCTGGAGAGCCGCAGGTTCCCTACCCCTGTATTAGTGCTTTATATATTTTACTAACCATTTTTGTGGTGTTTAGTATCATTAATCTATCAAATTAACTCCATGTTGATGATATTCCCCATGTCTCTCTATCAGTTGGTTACTCCATGTTTTCCATGTCTTGCCCCTTAACAGTTGATAGTGGTATGTGGAGAAAGCCTACCTCCCATATATGTTGATAGCATAATACTGAACTGTCAGGACAGTGGCATACCACCGTGACCCCCTGGTACATTCCAACAGGCCTGAGTTGACCACTAATCTCTGCACTCTAAACACTGCTTCTAAACCAGCCAAACACTTATGGTGCCTATTTGAGTCCCAAGGAGCAGCCTTAGCAGACAATGCAAATTTACAGTTACCTCCAAGGAATGAGTAAAGATTGGTCTGAGTACACTGTGTTCTCAAAGTTTGCATCTTACTATGTGGACACTCCTGAAGAGCCTACCTTAGAACAAGATCAGCTAAGGCATGTATACAGCTGAATGACATATTATCATTTGTTATATTTCCTTTGTATTCTTTAATCAGTCTTTTACTACGCACAGAATATGTGTGTGGACTTTTTTCTTTAAATATTTTTCATTATTTAAAGTGCTGTTAATTGTTGTTTATCACTTATACCAACATTTGAAACCACTATTTAAAATTGACACCAGGAAAAGAAATGTGGTCCATTGTTAAACTGTTGTTTATCCAGAAGTGCACAAGCACTTCTTGTGCTTGTTATCCTTATGGTAACCAGACATCTGGTTGCAGGTGACATGGGTAATAGGTGGAGCCTTAGAATAGCAACCTGGAAGGGAAGCTGGGTATACTAGTTCACTTGGTAGCTAGTTTTTAAAATGACCAATCAGTAACAGGATATCAAAGAATGAGAGAACAACCCTTGCAAGTGTCAGGCAAACCTGGAGAACAGTGTGTTTGTTCTGCTGCTTTGATTACTGTGTGCTTGTATTTTTATTATTTTATTTTATTATTATTTAATAAAATCTGTTAAACTTTTATACAAGTTCTCCTGTGGATTTCTTGGAAAAGCAACTTTTTGTAAACATTTTTTTGTAAACATAGGCAATTAAGATTCTGAGCTTGCCCACCTTTCATTAAGCATTGTCTGCCCTTCACTAATTTCCCCACACTAAAAAGGGTAGACCCCAGCATTTTGGGTAACCCAAGATTTCTACAGCTTCCTTGGGATCAGCTGGAAATAAAGGTAGAGCTGCATGTCATTCACATAGTGACAACCCAGCCCACCTGTTCTGTAGATGTTAAAGAACATAGGGGATGAGATGGAACCATAGGCCAAAGAGCAAGTTGTCAAACAGTCCACCAGCATCACATTCTGAAACCTATCCTACAGGTTGGACTGGAATTACTGCAGAACAATACCTCCCAGTTCCAAACCAGACAGGTGGTCTAGAAAAATACCATATTCAATGGTACTGAAAGTCTTGTCAAGCATAGTTTGTTTGACAACTGCAGTCAACTGTAACCAAACATCTAATTTGTTTGCCTATCCATTGTTCACCTCCAATGCCTGCTAAACAGTTTTTCACCTGCACTGTAGCTATGGTGATAGAATTTCATTTCCTTGTACTGGTGGGATTTCATTTCTTTATCTTTGGGACATTTTGCATCTGCACAGTATGGGAGATTGATTCTACCTTGTGTTATAGATAGCCAGATCAGGTCATTAAATGAAGTGAGGGAGGAGTTATGCCTCTTATAAGGCAGTGAAAAATGAACTTGCATGAAAAAATGTTGCTGACACAGATTTATATAGATGTCAAATAGTAAAGCTTTAAAAACAGTTTACTTATTATTGTTGGTTGACTGATTTGTTCAGTTTATACCATTGTTTGCTGAGTGGCAGCTAGATTTATGAGGGATGGAAAGTAGGACTGTCACAAGGCTCTGTGCAAAAGTGTATGTTCTCTATATTATACTGTTTAAATAGCCCAGCTTATAGGCTTGAACTGCTTAAGAACAGCAAACTGATTGACAGATAACTGTGATGTATTTACAACTGACAAATAGATGGTGAGCAGAACCAGGCAGGTGTTCAAGCATTTCTACAATCCATGATGGTTCCCATTACCCTTGATTAAAATTCCCAAGCTGTATACAAGCTCAATAAGTTTAGGGATTCCAAAGTAGGACATACTATACTGGCTTGTCTCTATTCCAGAACTGCCTGGGAAGTCCTAATGTCCTGTTTTATGTCTTGACCCTGTGTGGCAAATTTGGTGTGTGATGGCATCCAGGACTGCTCCCAAGTTTGTGTTGACTACATGTATCAACACAGTATTTAGCTAGCACGCAAATTTCAGGTAACCAGACTCAATAAGCTGTCTATGTTCTTTGCAAACATAGGTGATTTTGGACAGACCTATGTCTGTCAGTCTGACTTTCCAAGTAACCCAACTCATGGACCATTTTATTTTCTCAGTTTATCCAGATACTTTCCAGTGACCTAATTTTATAGATTAGTTGACCATTACTTCACTGGCCAACACCCTTGATTGGACACCAGAAGTGACAGCATCATACACAGATAGGCTGGGATATCAACTCTGCTTAATGTCAGAGATGTACTAAGGGCTTCACTGCCACGACAGAAACATGTCAAGGAGGAAAAGTTCCCACTAACAACATCAACAAAAGCTTTCAGTTTTTTTCTGGATAAATATAATGTTTAAACATGGTCTGTGATTGTGGAGGTCATTTAAAAATAGTCTGAGTTTTGCCATTTTGGCTAACCCCTTTCTGCTTCAAACTAAACAGTACTGTCAGTCTGAATCACATCGGGGTTAGCTGGATTTCTATCTAAGGCACAATGTCACAGCTCCATCCATTTCAGTATAGATACGTAACATTAGGCAAGAACCTAATTATATAAATTTCTTTACCAGCTGCATCATTTTTCTTTGCCCTCATGCTTTTTTTACTATTGTCAATTACAGAGAGAGGGGCAGGAGGAATGGGAACACCTCAAAGATTCTATGGAGTTCACTCAGTAATTTTTCACTGAAACTCTGTGAACATATTACAGTCAATATGTAATCATCCTGCATTTATGCATATACATTGATTTATGAGAAAGACCTAACATGTATTCATTTTAAAACCAGGGATCTGTATCTGGTTAGATGTGGGGTGCATGCTCAGGCACACATGTATTGAATGTAATATACAAATTGTTCCACACACATACAAAGAAAAATCATGTGTATCCATAGTTCACTGTTATATAGGTACAGGCTTCAGGATGAGAAGATTTATTGGAATCTTATTTTTGCTACTGTAAAATGAAAGAAAGAAAGAAAGAAAGAAAGAAAGAAAGAAAGAAAGAAAGAAAGAAAGAAAGAAAGAAAGAAAGAAAGAACATTTGCCATGATGTGTTAAGACAAGAAGAATGTGGATGATACCCGACTCTGATGATTTTCTCAGATAACTTTGAGCTTGACATGATCTACTTGTTAAAAAAATGCAGACAGATGTAGAGTAACTTCTGCCTCAAAGACCAGATATTTATTTGTTGATGCCTATGAAGTCATGTTGTTGCCTCACTTCAAATACTCAAGAGAGGAAGAAAGGGCATCCATAGAATTGACCAAACCTCTTTTTGGTATTTTTCTGAATCCTCATGAGAAGCCTCTTGAAGATGAGTCAGGGAACCTTTACAATATGTCAATAACAAATACCTCTTGAGAATAAATACAATAAGCAACATCAACTAGAGAAAGAGTTGATTTTCTAAAATAAATATATCCTATTCCTCACTGCTTCTTTCTCTGGGAATAAGGATTATCCAAGATCTGTATTCCTTATACCACAGCAATATGAAGGTGTTGCTACTAGTTTTATGGTTTTAATGTTTAACTGTTGCCTTGATATTAGTTGACGTATCAAGGCTTTGTATCATTTTTGTGTAAAAAATACTTTAGTTATTGTACAGGCTGTGATGCAATGCTAGATCATCTGCTTTACATACAGAAGGTTCCAGTTTGAATTCCTGGTGTCTCCAGGTTTTTTTTTTTTTGTTTTTAAAATTGAGTAAGTGTGAAATACCTCTATCTGAGATCCTGGAGATCTGCTGCCAATCAGAGTAGAAAATACTGACCTTGATACATCTCAGTATAAAGCAACTTTATTCTGGTGTTTCATACCCCTGGTGAGGCACCAAGGTGTGAAAAGAGCGGGTCAGGGATCTGGCCATGTTTGTTGTGATGATTGAATGATGCTGAGTGAGGGATTAATTGAGGCCGTTTCCGCACGGCCCATTAACGACGGCCTGGGGGGCGCTAAAAACGCCGCCCCCAGGCCGCCGTTCGCACAGGCGCCGCTGCTGCAACGCAGCAGCGGCGACCTGACTCCGCTTCCCTCCCCCCAGGGTGGCCTCAGGCCGCCCTAAACAACAACCCTTTAAAAGGGTTGTTGTTGGGGAGGAAGCGTCTTCCCGGCGGCGCGGTGCGAACAGCGCCGCCGGGAAGACGCTGTCTCCCTTCTGCGCCCCACTCACGATGTCGTCGTTGTCGTCTGCTGGGCGTCGCAGCCCCACCCACACTGTCCTCCAACCTCCAGGGGTCGGAGGGCAGCGTGGGCGGGGCTTCGACGCCCAGCAGGCGACGACGAGGACATTGTGAGTGGGGCGCAGAAGGGAGAAGAGGCGGCTCCGTGCGGAGCCGCCTGCCGTCTGTCGGCCTCTGCTTGGCCCGTTCGCATTCTTGCATGCGAACGGGCTTCTGCCCCCATGCCGCCAGAACTCTTGGCGGCGTGGGGGCGAATGGAGGCCATGCGGAAACGGCCTGAATAATTTATTATAAAAGAGAGAGAGCAGCCCTGTGGCATTTGTATTGTACTTGATGATCTTCCTGTTTGTCACATCCTGACCTGTAATTCTGTTCAATTTTCTTCCAGGCAGTGATAATGTATTTTATTCTGGATATATATCTTGCTTTTCTTTCCAAAGGAGCCCAAAGCAGAGTATAAGAAAAGAAAAACACATCACAGGCAAACTTAAATTACCCATGCTAAGTATGATGTAGTCAATAAACAACAATAAACAACACTGTTTTGCATCCTATGAACAAGTTCCATGCATTCTAGAATGTACAATATTCAGTGGGTCCTTGCACAAACAAGAAGCTGTAGCAGAAAAGGAAGCATGGTTCATAGCAGATATTGTTCAGAGGGCACAGAACTCATTCATGTGGCCAAGATTCGATGGTTCATCTAAGGCATCAACTGTGATAAGAGCCAAAGGGAGAAGAACCTTTGGTCCTCACCTCGGCTCACACCTAGGCTTTATAGTTGCATGGCTAGAAAGAAAAATGTAGCCCAATTGGGTTTGTTACCAATTTATTTCCTAACAATGAACACCAAATAATGAAATACCAGTTGCTATTCTAAGTCATCATACAACAACAAAGTAAATAACCAGGATCATAGCTTAGAAAAATAATCAGTATTCTAGGGTTGCCAGTTTTCTGAAGAAAAAATGTCCTGTTCCTTCAATAGTGCCTTAATGTGACATTATCAGTTGATGTCATTCACTGCCATGTCATGAACAATTCAGCTGCCCATTCTACACATTAAGGCTCTAAGGACAGGACATTTAACTCCAGGCCTGTTAGCAACTTTAGATGTACTGAGGGTGCAATCCTGGTCTCATGATTGATTAGACAATAACTAGGAAGGGCAGAAACAGGGTGGGTTTCTACAACATGGGTAGGGCTAATTGGCAAGTGCATGAGGCATGAGGATAAAGGGCCATTAAAAAACAGCCCATCATTCACTGGAACAATTTTGTGGGTTATGGAAGGGGAATTCTGAGTAGTATCAGTCAAATTCTTAGTATTGGGATAACAACACTGGGTGAGTGAAATGGAGCTCAACATAATCAGAGTTTGAACCAAGCATGGACTGTGCCTAATGACTTCTGGGGTGGGTGGGTACAAATAATTTGTGACTACCTAGGAATACTACACTGAGTAGATGGAGCACCTACCTGCTCTTGACAGAGCATAGAAAAGAACATTTATTTGCACAGGTCTATGTGTGCTTTGGTACTGCTGCATAGAGACTCCTCAAATTAGGTTTAGTCAGGGCTATTCTTTCCACATTGTAATGCACTTCTACAAGTTAAAAATCTAAAAGGATACTCTGGATAATAAGTGGTTTTGGAGTTAATTTTGCACATGCTCGTTAATTTTGTATTTGTAGAATGCTTAAATTACCCATGCTAAGTATGATGTAGTCAAGTATTCTCCCCCTGTTTTTTAAATTATCAATTAAAATTCACATCCCAATTATTTGCTGTTTGTAAAGAAATACCTGAATTTGTTCTGTGCTGCTTCTCTTAAACACACAAATCTAATACAAGGCCTATTAGAAATAGTTTTTGATTTTGTTTGCTTTATCCTTTGAATGTTTGCAGTTGGATAGTTAAGACAACTCATCTAGCTCTGACCTTTATTCTTTCACAATATTTATTAGATTGGAAATAAATATATACCCAGAAAATGTGATGCCTGTGCACGCATGTGTTAGAAAGAAGAAATGATTCTTTGCTTTAGTTGATATGTGCCAAATCTGTTCAGGCAACAAAGCCATAACAAGGTCACTGCACATTCACAGTAAAAAGCAGAGTGATAATTCAAAGTGAATCACAATATATCCACTATGGAGAGATCCCAGCAACTATCCAAATGCACTAGCAAAGATAATTTGAGTTTATTCTTTTTTCAAGGTAAGTTTAGATGGAATGCTGAAAAATATGTGGGTGATGATTCATTTAGGACATTGTCTAATTTCTGAATCTCAGAAATCTAATGATTTCCAGCATATAACCACTTATAATTTCACAAATGTATGGGTGGTTTTTCAAAGGCACTTTCTCATGTAAAAATGAATGGGGGAAAAAACCCTTTTGCAAACTTCACTTTAGAAACTGTTCTGCTTAGGGATAGGAATATATGAAAAACCATTCCACCATAGAAATGTTATTTGTCTATAAAAATGTGGCCACACTGTTAAGCAAAGAATCCCTCCCTGCCCCCCATTCTCTAGGGAAGGGGTTTTCTCTCATTAGGAAAAAGGATGGCAGCCAAAGCCCCATCTTGGACCAAAGGGACTTAAATAAGTTTATTGCCCCTAAAAGGTTTTCATGCTGTCCATACCTGATATTTTGCCCCTCCTGGACAGAAGGAATTAGTTTGCAGTCACAAAATCTGAAAGATGCTTATTTTCATGTGGCCATTAGCAAGAATGACTGTAAATAACTCAGATTTGTTGTAGGCATCAGGGTCTATGAGTTTTGTGTTCTCCCATTTGGGCTTTCATCTGCCCCCAGGGTTTTCACTAAGGTAATGGCAGTGGTGGTAGAACACCTCACCCTAGGGTGGCACCATATTTCCTCACTTACAATGCTGACTGCTTGTCTCCCACACTGCAGGCGACACCAGAGGCGTCCCCACCCCTAGCCATCCCTTCCCATCTCCCCCACCCCTAGCCACCCCTTGCCACCTTCCAACCTCTACCCGCCCCTTCTCACCCTCCCCTACTCCTACTCACCCTTCCCATTTCCTCCACCCCTAGCCATCCCTTCCCATCTCCCCCACCCCGAGCCATCCCTTGCCACCTTCCTTCACCCTTAGCCACTCCTTGACACCCTCTCCAAACCTTACCCACCCCTTCCCACACTCCCTCCACCCCTAACCACCCCTTCCCATTTCCCCCACCATATGGGGGGAGGGAAAGAATTCAGATTTTTGCCCCGGGCTCCATTTTCCCTAGCTACACCTCTGGACGACATTACCACACTCCAGAGCCAATTGGCAACAGCAATGCAAATGTTCCAAGCCTTAGGGCTGGTAGTAAATGTGACCAGATCCAAAATTCAGCCCTCTCATAAAATTTGAGTTCATTCTAGTTCTAACATGAAACCAATGGACTCAGATGCTGGAAGGGGGATCCTTTCTGTCACCGGGACAAGAGCCATCCAGAGTGTTATATCTAGATTCCATAAGAACCAGTTTTCAGACAGACAGACAGACAGGCACAGACAGACAGTGTTTATGTATGTGTGTGTGTATATACTTTATATATTTTAAAAAATCAATGTACAAGTGAGGTTTGATAACATGGTCGGAGCAGAGTGATACGTATGAACACAAGGATCTATACAAAATGTATGTGGTCCAATATCAGAATAATTTTTAGCAATTCTGCTAGTTAGGTTGGAATCAAGAGAAATGTCAAACAGGATAAGGTAAACTTATAGAGTAATATAGGAATGGTATAAGTTCCTAAGGTCTTTGAGTTCTTTTATTACCTTTTATGAAAAGGATGCTTTGGCTGAGGTTATTAAACCTATATTCATGGTTTATCGTTGAACAAGGTGAACATGTTTTCTGGGAATATTCTTACTTGCTTCTTTGTTTTATTTTATTTTTGCTTGGTCAGCTCTTCCTTAGATGTTATGTTTTAACCCCGTTCTTCTTCACGTAGGTTACCTGATCCCAGTCAGTTGGTGCCACGATGGTTCCACAGGCCTGAACAACATAGCCTGTATTATTTTTCACATGATAACTTCACAAAAACTGTGAGAACAAAATGTCTTTGTTCTCACTCTGAATATTCCAAGTGCCCCTGAATAGAGTGCCCCTCCTGGCCCTTATTGCAGCCCCCTCACCCTCAAAAATAATCAAAAGGGAGATGCTTTTTCACAGCTTCCAATCTGGGTATTCATACCAAATCCATCTCTATAGCTCAAAGTTGTGGATTGAAACATTAATGCATAATGCATTAATATATGAAACTGTTCCACTGAAGTCATGTTTTTAAGTCACAGTGGCAGCATTCCCATTTATATATTTTCCTTGCCACTTCACAGACATTGTAGTACTTGCATAAACACTCTTACCACCATCAGAGACCTTGAGGGCTTTATTGCTATATATACTACTGCCAGTAAATGTCATCATTTCTCACATCTGGCACATACTCCTGTATGTTGCATTCCCATTTTTCAAATGCAAGGTTGGAATGAAATGACAAAAGGAATAAGTTAAGAAGTACTATTAAATGAAATTGAGGGCTCCAGTAAACAGTGGACAACAGCTGGTGATCTGGAATATGAAGACAGAGACTGAAAAGCCTGTGTTTTCTTCCTCTTATAAATTAGCGGTGATTAGATTTTTTTTTCTGCAAGATATTCATACCTCATTTAAGCTTCAGTTCAAGAACACTTTCCTGAGAGTAAGTCCCACCGAACAAAATAGGAATTGCTTTTGAGCTGACTTCTTGTTACTTAAGAAAGGGATCGATTAGCCCTTTCCTTTCTCCTTCCATTGTATCTTCTAACAACCTTCTTTCATTATCTGCCCTCTCATCCTTTTACTTAGGATGATATGTCTGCAGGCAATCCCTTTTTAATACAATCTCAATTATATGAAGATGTTTCCTCCTAATTTCCTAAAGACAGAGGTCCTGTGGCTGGGCTGGGGGGAGAGACTGGTGGATTTTTGCTTGCCTACACTGGGTGGCAAGGCCTTACACTTAGCCTCGTCTGTCCAAAGCCTGGGAGTGATCCTGGACCCGGCATTATTGCTGGAGACTCAGGTCACCCAGGCTGCCTGACTGGCTTTCTACCATCTGCGGCAGGCACGGCAACTGGACCCGTACCTCTCCCGCTCTGATTTAGCCACAGGGATCCACAAAACAATCACCTCCTGATTGGATTACTGTTAACTCACTTTATGCAAGTCTGCCTTTGACAGTGATCTGGAAACTTAAACTCTTCCAGCATGTGGCAGCCAGGCTCCTCACTGGAGCATCCAGCCAGGACCGGATCCGGTCCTGTACCATCTTCACTGGCTGCTGATTGAGTTCCAGATCATGTTTAAAGTTCTGGTTTTAACCTTTAAGGCTGTGAGCGGTTTTGGACCTGCATACCTGAGGGACCGCATCTGCCCATATTGCCATGCCTGGTCCCTCCACTCATCAGAGAAGCACCTATTAGAGGTCCCCAGCCCTAGAAACATCTGGCAAGCCTCTACAAGGGGCAGGGCTTTTACGGTCCTGGCCCCCATTTGGTGGAACAGGCTTCCTAGAGAAGTATGGGCCCTGGAGACCTACAGGGATTTCACAAGGCCTGAAAAACAAAACAACCCTGATCACCCAAGCTTATCTATTTGGCCAGCAGGGAGACTGTAATTGTAAGTGTCTCAGCCTTTCATTGGTATGGGGGGAGGGGGCCAAGTTTTACTGCCATCTGTTTTAACTAAATTATTAGCTCTGTTTTAACAAATTGATTTTATGTATTGACACTATGTTGTTGGTGCTGTTGTGCTCAGCCCTTCGGGGAGGACGGGTTACAAATGTAAAGAAATAAATAATAAATAAAATAAACTACCACAGATGTTTCTAAAAGCAAATTTGACTTTCATGTATATTTTACTTTTTCTTGCATTTCTTGCATTGCCAACTTTTGCTTCAAGGAGCTCCAATTAACATAATTATGATTGCCAACAGACCAGTAGAAAACATCCTTTGCTCCCCACCCCCACCCCACTTACCTGCAGCTTCCTCTATGAAGCTTCTCATGGCAAGCATGTTACATTGTCACCTTGTGATGTCCACTGATCAAGTTGCTGTTAAGGCACAGAGGCTGGTAAAAGTACTGGTATGCTACTGACATATAGATTCCCAGATATCCCAGTGAATGCTCAGAAAGAGACACTCAGAGAATCCGAGAAGCTACATTATTTTCATTAAGTACAGCAGCAACATTTCCAGTTGTTTAAGACTGTATTCCACTTTCTAAACTATAGAAAGCAGAGCTGAATTTTGTGGCTGAGGGGAGGATAGGGGCTACCAGCCTATGAACAAACACACTGGACAACATTTTTGTGGTATTAAATTTGGCCACAATCCAATTTTATTGATTATAAGCATAGGAAGCAGAGACACAGCAAACGGGGCAGATCCTGTTGCTAGGCAGCATACCTGCTGAACCCAACATACTATTCCTCAAGTTCAGTTCTGGGGAATTGAATCCATAAGTTGATGGAAGTTATTTGGGCACTGGGCGCTAGATAGATCTCCCCTTGCTGCCTGGGGGTGCAGGCTCATCAGCAGCCCACTGCCTGGACTTGTAGCATCAAGACCCATACCACCCCAAGACCACTAAGAGGGGTTCCACTAACAGGGAAGCAGGAGCACAGACTTGGCCTCCCCAAAAGCATCTATCTCCAAGCAGTGGCATAACTAGGCAAACTGGAGCCCTGGGTGAAACCTGAGTTTGATGCCCCCCCAGGCGCATGCCTGGTGCAACACGCACTCCCCTGCCCCCCTTGTAACTATGTCCAGTGGTGAATCTAGGCAAACTGGAGTTTGCTCCCCCCCCCATGGGCAGCCACCCTCCCCCACCGAGACCAAGAAATGATTTTTTACACCAGGTCGTTTCAAAGTCACCATCACATTATAGAACATGCTCCAATTCACAAATCTGAACACAGCAATGGGCCATGCCACACAGCAGAAATATTTTTTTGAAAACATTTTCAAAATGCTTTCAAAATGTTTTATTACTGCTATGAAAACATTTTATGGTGTTGTACTGGGGACCCCAGATTCTCCCTTTAAGGTGGATTTAAAAGGAGAATCTGGGCTCCCTAGTTTAAACAAGTGATGCTGGAATCCACCCCCAAACAGCATCATTTTCAGTGGTTCCCAGTTTAAACAACGTTGAAAGTGATGCTATTTTGGGGTTGATTCTCCCCCACCCTGAAACAGCATCACTTTCAATATTTAAACTGGTGACCTCAGATTCTCCCTTTAAATCCATGCCAAAGGGGGGGGGGGTTAAAAGGAAAATCGGGGAAAATTTGGGGGGTGCCTGCTGTCAGGGGTGCAATTGTCAAGCTAGCCACACCAAACTTTCAGGGTATCTTTAGGAGACTCTCCAAATGATACCATCCAGGTTTGGTGAAGTTTGGGTCAGGAGGTCCAAAGTTATCGACCCTCAAATGTGTAGCCCCATCTCCTATTAGCTCCCATTGGAAACAATGGGGGATTGGGCACTCTCTTTGGGAGTCCATAGCTTTGGACCCCCTGGACCAAACTTCACAAAACCTGGGTGGTATCAGTAAGAGACTCTCCTGATGATACCTGCCAGGTTTGGTGAAGTTTGTTTCAGGGTGTCCAAAGTTATGGACCCTCAAAGGTGTAGCCCCCATCTCCTATTAGCTCCCATTGGAAACAATGGGGGATGGGGCATCCCCTTTGGGAGTCCATAACTTTGGGTGATAGCATCAGGAGAGTCTCCCAAAACCTGGGTGATAGCATCAGGAGAGTCTCCCAAAACATCCTTGAAATGTTGGTGCTGCTAGCCTAAAACTGTGCTGAAAATACAAAAAATCCCACAAATGAACCTGCAGTTTTTGCAAAAAAAAACCCACAAGGGAATGCCCTGGGCAACTGCCCACTTTGCCCAATGGGAGGAACGCCTCTGTCTCCAAGTGCTACTCGCCAGGCTGTGACAAGACACAAAAGAGCATAATTAACAAGAAACCCCAAAACAATTTAAAATGCAAAGCAGACCATGCAAAATATGGGGCAAGTGGGTAGAAAGGTTTCAGAGGGTGGAAGCCAAAGAGACGCTAGAGATGCCTCATACTGCCCTATATGGATATGCATCTCCTGGCCCTGCCCCCACAAGCCCAGAAGGACTATGCTGGCTCACCTGTGAACAGCTCAGCCCACAAGGGGCCATGTGGGCCAACACAGCTGGATGGGTCGAAGTCCAGCCTTCCCTAGATAGCAGTGGCTGCCCAGCTTTGTTATCTGAGTGGTTCCAAATCTTATGAGTCATCTGCTTGGAATATTTTTTTATAGTGATACACAAGGTCTTCTGGGTTGTACTGATGTCAAGGTTGGCCCAATGAAAAGAAAGGTGAATGACATAAGTAGATTTTTAAAGAATCTCAGACGATTTGTATAAAGCCATGGCTGAGCTGAAATATAGAACTAAAAGTTTTGGCAATCTTCCTGATCTCTTTAGTGGAGGCTGATAAAAAAAATCTGCTGAGCCAAGACAGTCATTTTTCAAACTGCAATCCCAGAGCCTGCAGAAAACAGGACATGGCAGCAAGGGAAGAAGTGGTGCCTCTGGACTTATAAGCAACTAAGTCTTGAATTGCCTCTAGGCTTGCCTGCAAGAAAACTTTATTTTATGACATGTTGGTTCTCTTTTGAGTTTAAGCTGCAGTGAAGTTCCAAAACAATTTTCTTTAGGGCACTAAGGGCAAGAGTCCTTCTAAGTACCATCCAGATCAACTAACCTCAGATTACAAAGAGAAACATGTTACTGAAATAATGTTTCTAGCCATTTGGTTCTCCAAACGGCTAGAGACAAGAAATGGGATGCTCTTGAACATCATGAAGATCACAATGAAGAGCACAACAGTTAATGTATATGCATACACACACACATTTGTAAAATGAAAGCATCTAATTATTCATTGCTTTGAAATCTGAGCTGTGAGATTGGGTGTTTTATTAATTAGCAAGTGCCAAGGGAACATTGATATTTAGCTCCATCTCTATAGAATGACTATATAACAAAAAGTGAAGGAATCTGCATATGTGCCAGTTATCCATTCCTTTTACATTTATGATGCAGAATAGTCCATTGATATTTCTGAATGGCTGTTTACTGCTAGAAAAGATAATACCCTGATCATCCATGTGAGTTTTATAGTCTTTGCAGAAATGGCTTGAGGCTTCACGAAGGGAAACAATTTCAACATTTTGGAAAAGCTGACTTTAAGGGAAATAATTTTCTATCCTCCTCCTAAATATTTTTTGACATCTGCAGATGTTGCTTCCTTGTTTAACCTGACTCCAGTGTGTTCATATATTTATATGTAAAATAGTACTGTTCCTACTACAAATACTTGGAGCCTTCCTCATTTACTTTCATCCATAACAAAAGTAACCTCTGCTTTCCAATCTTATCCCACAACTACTGATTTTTCTATGGTACCTTTAATTTTTTGCCTCACTATTCTTTTAGCATTATTAAAGTATGTAAATATAGTTGACATCAGGCCTGGAGAAAAATGCCCTATTCCTTTAATGGAAACTTGCTGCGTGGAAATGGGCAGCTGAAGCTTTCTTGATATATAGTTAAATAATCTCTACATAAACCTCTGTAAAAAGGACAGAACATTTTTTTCCAGGCAGGTGGTATATAATGATATCTGTCGTATTACTTTTCTAACCTACAGTTCTGGTTATTAATATGTCTGTTATGTGATGTTCCATGTAATGTGATGTGATGTTTCCTTAAATGTAATGTGATGTGATGTTTCCTTAAAAAGGTAAATTACTGGGTGTTATTTGTAATACTTTGTTTCACATGAAGATGTCACTGGATTGTTGACTCCTTCACCACAGAACAAAGCATGCTGGACCTTCTTTGTTGTAGAATGCTCCACCTGGGTCATAATGCCTCCTAGGTGTGTTCCCCCATCCAACTGAATGCAAAAATACATTTTGCCATAAATGCTCTTGTATCAAAGTACCATGTCCAATGATGCATGAATTAATGGAAAATGCTACTTTCTAAAATATCAGATTTAAAACAGGCTTTTAAAAGGTGTCAGCTATCCCCCTCGGGGATAGGGCGGTATAAAAATCAAAATAATTAATAATTTAAAAAATAAAAAATAAGTGAAATAGTTCCATTTGTATTTTTAGAACTTCATTAATTTATAGCCCACTTTTCTCCCTGAGACTCAAAGGGGTTTATACAGTGTAAACTGTAAACTGATGCAGTCCATAAGATTAATAATCCAATAAGAAATGAAACAGGATTAAGACTACAGAAACAAAGCATGAAGTATAAGACACAATGCAAACAACATATGTTTAACTACAAAATATTCCAAGCAAGAAGAATTTGGACTCCTTGACCATAGGGGTCAAAAAACTTTAAATGCAGTGATTTCCCCAAAATATTGCTGGAAATTATAGTTTTTGGGGTGCTGAAAAATTTCTTTAACCCTTCAACACAGAATTTCAGTTCCCTGAGCAGAGGAATTGTTAAATCAATCGTCTGTAATCCACCAATTCCCTGTGTTAAAAACAGTAACAAACATGAACAAGTCCTTCAGCTGTAAAGAATATGTCTTCAAACAGTTAAAAGATGCACAGAAATTATGATTAGAAGATTGCATAGAAATTATGATCTAGCAGTTCTTATATTTTCCAGATTAGAGAAGGATAATGCACATATAGTCAAATCACTTTTCTTAAGAATTCGGATTTGTTTCCCCAGTGTGCTAATAATACTTACCTACACTACAGGATGCAATCACTCAGTTCAGCACTGGTCTACGAAACTCCTGTCCGTGCCTTTTAAATAGGACTTACACATTATAAAAATTACTAATAAACTGGAGGGGGCAGGGGGAGACACACAATTGTGGATTTTAAAAACAGTATCCATACCTATTAATTTTTTGGTATTATAATGGGTGAGACTCCGTCTGTGAGGATGCTAGGGAAGCATTTGTCACGTAATTACCATTTCTTTTGCTTTAGTCTACTATTAGAGCCATTTAGGCAAAGTCACTTAAAGAGGGTCTTTTTAACCACATCTGCCGAATTAAATTCCATGCACTGACAGTGAAGCTTTCAAAAGCTCAGAATCAATTCTTCAATCACTCCACATTCTTAGCTGTGATTAAAAACATGTGTCCCCTAATTAAGCTAACGAGAAATTGTTAATTGGCACAAAGCCCCCTTCTGTGCCTTCTTGTTAATGTCACCGTCAGTTTGACAGGAAAAGAAATTTAAATGAAGGGCAGACAATCTTAACAAACTTAAATGAATTTTAACAGACTTAATAGAAGGGCAGACAATCTTAACAGACTTTTAAATTGGACTTTTGGATGCAAGCTTTGTCTGTAAAGCGATAGTCATCAATTTAGGGGTGGAAGGGTGGCGAGAGACAAAAGTGTTTCTCATAACCAAGGTCAAGAGGAAGTAAATAGGGGAACAGTGTAGTCATAACCATACCCTCAGATAGGTTTCTTCATTGACCCCACCATATTCGACTTCTTTTTCAATCCTCTTCCTAATCTGTATCATAAGTATGCATAATCAGGACTGACACCAATTGTTCAATGTCTATACATGTTACAGAAAAAGCATACAAGAAGCTGCTATGGATCTAGTGAACGTCTACTTTACAATTTGAAAATTTAAAACATAGTTTGACCCTGTTGTTGTCTTTGTTTACTTTCACACAGAAATCTGTCTTCCTGTTTCCCATTATTTATCTATTTATTTCATTTGTACCCCATCTTTATCCACATTGAGGACCCAAAGCTGCTTACACCATTCTCCTCTTCTCCATTTTATCCTCCCAACAACTCTGTGAGGTACCTTAGACTCCTCCACTGTAACTGGCCGAAGGCCACACTATGAGCTTCTATGGTAGGAGGCAGTTTGAACCCAGGTCTCCCAGATACTAGTCCAACACTTTTACCCATAATATCACACTGGCTTTCAAGATTTACAATAGTTGGTGCAGAGGCATAGCAAGGGGGAAAAGTGGCCAGTGCACAGGTGCATCCTCCTCCCCACCCCAGAAAGCCCCCATCACACCCATGGAACACCCCGGGAACGCCCTTGCCACATCCCACAGGGGGTGTGCGGCCAATGCGTTGTGCCCCCCCGTCCCCTTGGAGCTACGCCTCTGGTTGTGTGTCACCAAGGTAGCTAACAGTTATAATTAATGAAATAAAACACACCTTAAAAACAACTAAAATATCCCACCTTGAACCACAAGGAAAGGTGTGGTATAAATGTTTTAATCAATCAATAAATAAACCCAAAACTAATGTACTTATTTGAAACACATGAAATAATAGATAAAACATAATATGGGAAGGAGAGATCATTGAGGAACACCAGATGAAACAGAAAAGTCTTCACCCAGTGGCAGAAGACAGAAATAGAATGGGACGGGTGAACATTCCTGAGGAAATAATTCCACAGTTTTGATGCCATGAACAGGCCAACATCTCAGGTTGCCACCAGATGAAACTAATCGGCGCTCGATCCCTTCCAGTCCGGCTTCCGTGCTGGACATGGGACGGAGACCGTCCTCATCGCCATCACAGACACACTCCGCATGCAGCTAGACCGGGGCGGATCGGCGCTGCTGATTTTATTAGATCTTACAGCAGCGTTTGATATGGTCGAATACTCTACCTTTGATCCATCAGCCTGGCTACCTCTGAGGCAAGGGCACTGTCCTTCAGTGTATTCGCCTCGCTTCCAGGGTCGTCAGCAGGTATGGTGTGCGGGGAGGAGGCTCTCCCATAGGGCCTCCCACTTAGCTGGGACCCCCCAGGGGCTTGTTTCGCCTTATTTAACATCTTATGCACTTCTCGGCCAGCTGGTGTGTAGAGTTTTGGGCTTCTCTGTTGTCACCAATATGATGACACCCAGCCTATTCTGTTGATGGAGGGGCTGCCTCTGACTCTGCTGCTCTACAGCACTGTTTGGAGTCGTAGCCAGCTGGTTGAGGCAGAGCAGGTTAAAACTTAATCCAACGTAAGACGGAGGTCCTTGGCTACCGGGGAGAGACCAGGGGAATTCCGCCGGTCTTGAGGTGGGGGCTGAGTTGACCTTCTGGCATCGCCGGCTCTGCAGCTCTATCCGCCTGGACTCTCTTCTATTATCAATGGAGGCCAGGTGGTCCATGTTACCTGCGCTTCTTCCACTTCGCCAGGTTCAGCGCTGGCTCCTATCTCTCCCAGTCTGACTTGGCCACTGTGATCCATGCCACGTCACCTCGAGGCTGGATTACTGTAACTCGCCTACGCTGGCCTCGCGACTGATCCGAAGTTGAAGCTGGGTCCAGAATGCTGCAGCCCGCTTCTGACAGGTGGCGGTTAATAGATCACATCACCCCTGTGCTGCATTGTCTGCATCACTGGCTCCGCAGTGGAGTTCGATCGCCTTCTGGGTAAGCAGGGATGACTCCGGCCCACGCTGCATGGGGCCCTTCATACCTACGGGACCAGATCACCCCTATGTCCCGGGCTATCGCTGCATTCGCAGCCATAGAGCTACTGGAGATCCCTGGTCTGCGATGGTGCGGGTTGGCTCCTCGACCTCGGCCAGGGCCTTTACGGAGGCATAGCAGAAGTTGTCCTCATCCCCGCGTGGACTCCTTTGGTGTGAGTTCCGCAGGGGCCTGTAAGACTGAGCTATATTCCACCGGCCTTTGGGCTGGCTGTTTTATCATCAATACTCCCCCCACTGAAGCTGTCGGTTACCATCTAGTTGGGTCCTGGCTTCCATCTTTGGGTCGATTTACCCTCCCTTTATTGGCCTGTGGATACTTGATATTTTGATATTTTGATATCTTGATATTTTTTTAATTAATATACAATCAAGCTGTATTAAGTTTTATAGTTTTAAGTCTTATATTTTAATGAATTGAGTTGCACCTTTGTATTGATATGTTTTACTGATTGCTGTTGAATGTGCAACTATTCTGTGAGCCGCCTCGAGCCCTTTGAGGGTGAGGCGGCTTATAAATAAATAAATAAATAAATAAATAAATAAATAAATAAATAAATAAATAAATAAATAAATAAATATTCTTAGAGAGCACCTAAAGTAGGGTCTCAGAAGATGACTTTAGTGTTCTGATAGATTCATAAGGGAATAGGTGGTCAACCAGGTCATCTTCCTTATGTCCCTGACTTCTTAGCATCCAAGGAAATATCTAAGTGATTATTGTTAAAATCTTCTTATTATGAAGAAAATAAAACAGAAATTGGATGTTTACCCTATAATGTGTTTTCGCATAAGGAACTTGAAACCATATCCTTACAACTACTTAGGGTGACCAGCAGTATTGCTGGCAAATATATTGTATAGTGCTCATATTGTGTGTGTGTTTATACATGTGTTAAGGCCCATACAGTTTATTCTGGCTTATATGAATCTATGAATCAATGACTCTCTCCACACAAGTCACCTGAAATGTTTGGAGAACATTTGCAAAATATTTTCAATAACCCCTCCCCCCATTTGCTCACACTCACCCCCTTAAAATGTTTTATGGCTGCTGAGAGGGGTTTGTTCTCTCTTTTTTGGCTATTTGCAAGTGCAGTGTTATCACTTCTGCAGGTGCAATGTTATCACTTCTAGTTGTGGCCTTGGAGTTCTGCGACTGGGAAAATGTTAATTATTATTATTGTTGTTGTTGTTATGGTATTGAATCTCATCAGATATCTAAGTTGACCCACTCAGGATTTCTCCATCTGACTAGCAACTATAGACTCATCTACAGATCATTCTGTTCCCTGTTATTAAGAATCTTTTTACCAGGTGATGCCAATGTCCAACCTTGATGACCATCTATGTCCATAACATGCAGTCCACAATTAAAGTATTGCCCCATCCCTTCTATTAGGAAAAAATATTTTTGAAAAGAGGAACTTACTCTATGAATTCGTGCCACCACAAATGTGGTTTTCTGCAAGGAGATGCATAACACTTTGTCTTCATCTTAGTCATATGTAATTATAACATTTTTTATTTATATACTTCATTTGAACCCAATCTTTCTCCCCAGTGGGGATCCAAAGTGGTTCACATGGTTTTGCTCTCCTGTTGCATCTTCACAACAACCTAATGAGTGTGTGGCCCAAGGCACTCAGCAACTTCCCATGACAGAGGAAGTCTTGGGTCACTTAGATCCTGATCCACTTTGATCCTAGTCAAATGTGGGTCACTTAGATCCTAGTCCAATACTCCAACTACTACATGAAATTTAAATTTAAATGAAGCATTTTATCAACCTTTCTAACAACAATAGAAGAAGGAGAAGGAGGAGTAGTTTGGATTTATATCCCCATTTTCTTTTCAGCAGGAGACTCAAAAGGGCTTACAAATTGTTACAATCTCCTTTCCCTTCCCCCCTTGCAACAAACACCCTGCGGGGTGGGTGGGGCTGAACTAGCCCAAGGTCACCCAGCTGGCATGTGTTGGAGTATACAGGCTAATCTAGCTCCCCAGATAAGGTTCCACAGCTCATGTGGCAGAGCAGGGAATCAAACTTGGTTCTTCAGATTATAGTGCACTGGTGATTTGGGCTGCCCACCATTTGGTGAAGGTTTCCCTTGGAGGTTTCCTCTGTTTGCAGCTCACCGCCCACCATTTCTGTGTGAAGAGTACAAGAATAAAGTAAGTTTTGACTGATGATTCGATGCACAACTCCTTTTTCCTTCTTTTGTTTTGAGGGAAATGTCTTTGAAGCTATGATGTCACAGTATGAGAATCTGCAATATGCACATATTTTGAGTCATCATCATAGCTTCAAAGACACCTTCCTAAAAACAAAACAAAAAAGGAAAAACGGGTTGTGCACCTGTAACCTCAGCTTGTGGGTTCTGTGGGGCAGTACTTGGAAGGAGTTGCAAAGAACCAAATTTAAACAAAACAGTTTACTTCTCTTTACAAATAACATTAAACATCAACATTTAACATTTACAATTCAAGGTCCTGTTCAGGTTTGCATTTCAAGTCCTTATATTTACAGTCTACTGATATTGCCAAGTCCAATTCTTCTTTGAGGGGGTTGGTTTTGAAGACTTCAAAGGCTTGGTGAATGGGATTCAAGATGATGAAGGTTCCCAGAAAACTCTCACCATTTACATACACAAAAACCCTGAAACAATAAATTCTAACATTTAAATTATAGCAAAAAAAATAAACTCCCTTCCCACTAGTTCCCCACAACATTGCAGTTACCTTAAACAAGGTGTTAAGGGCTTAATAAAATCAATCAAGGTCCCAGCCTGGTAGCCTTGCTTCCTCCAACCTCATGAGTTCTGCAACATTCTGCTTCTTTTCAGACTCCACCCCTTTCTGGGTCATCCCATTCTGACACAGGGGTTACACACCCAATATCAGTCAAAACTAACTTTATTTGTGTACCTTTTACACAGAAATGACAAGTGGATGCACTGCAAACAGAGGAAAACTCTGAGAGGAACCTTTGCCAAATGGTGGGTTTCAGGGAGAATCAAAAGTCAGAGAAAATGGTAGGCATGAGCTGGGATGAAAATGAAAGTAAGAGCTGTTAGAATTTGGGTGGAAAAAAATAAAATGCTTCCTTGTTCTCCGCAGGCAAGGAAAAAAATGTCTTGACCTTGTCCTGGGGGGGGGGGGGAGATCATTAATTTAGCATTTTCTGAGTACTACAAGTTAAGCAGAAATAAAATGTGCTGAACACATCTTGGGGGAAAAAGCTGAGTGGAGTTCCTCCCCAAAAAACTTGTTTTACAGTCCTCAACATGCTGTGCAGAAAGGGCTAATATTTGGTAGAGTTAGTTGCTAAGCGAATCTGCATTTGCTGCTCTCGTTTTCTTCCTTGATTTTAGAATGACCAAGTGGGCATGGGATTTGACTGAAGACAGACCAAGTTCTGCCCTAGCAGGACCTCAGATGCCCCCTTGGTAACACCAAGTCATATCTGAGGAAGAGGTTCTGAATGGTTTCCATATTAGAAAGTATTAGAAGAGCTTTAAGTAACTCCTAGAATGCCCTGTGGTGAGGTGACATCACTTCTAATTATGCAGCTGGAAATGATATCAAGCTGCTGACAGATGCCTTAATATGTTGCATATATGTGTATTATGTATGTGGAATATTCTCCCTAGGGAAATTTGGTTCAAACACTGCCTTTGGTCAGCAGGTGAAGTTGTTTGGCATTCTCAGGGATTCTTGTTTCTGTTTATGTGTTTAGATTTTTGTTAAATATTTGTTTGTTTCTCTGTGTGTATATTTGTGTGCATATATTTTTTTTCTTTTAATGGTTTGAGTATTTGCTGCCTTGAGGACCCTCTACTGGATGGAAAGATTGCATAAAATTGTTTTATATAAATAAT
The DNA here is from genome assembly GCF_021028975.2 of Sphaerodactylus townsendi. Lineage (NCBI taxonomy): Eukaryota > Metazoa > Chordata > Lepidosauria > Squamata > Sphaerodactylidae > Sphaerodactylus > Sphaerodactylus townsendi. Next base: position 90,779,330 of record NC_059429.1, on the reverse strand, counting down.
AAATATGCGGATAAACATTTCCTGCTGCATACGAGGATGGTAGCCACACCAGTGTTAAGGAAGAAAAAGTGAGTTCAGCAGATGTGCAGGATAGTGAAGATTCAAGAGATTCAACTGTGCTTACTTTTTATATTTGCTATGTCAGGCTAGGAATCCCGGAAAGTGGTTTTCCTGAGAAATTAGGAACTACAATTCCCATCAGCCTCTGTCAGCATGGCCAATTGGCCATGCTGGTAGGGGCTGATGGGAATTGTAGTTCCTGAACATCTGGAGAGCCGCAGGTTCCCTACCCCTGCTCTATGATAATTAAAGGTGAAAATGCTCCTGAGAAACCTTTGATTTGAAATATAGGGTAAAACAGCCTATATAAAAGGGATCAGATGCTTAGGAAAAGTCCTCTTGATATTTGTAAGTGGAATGGGAGACCCCCAAGGAATACCAGGATCGTGACACAGAGAAAGGCAGGCGAAACACCTCTGAACATTTCTTGCCTTGGAAAACCCATCAGGTGCTGCTATAAATCAGTTATGACTTGATGGCAAAAAAATCACAACAGAGAAAATAATTATTATTGCTGGACAAAGCCCACTCTGACTCAAATTTCACATTTATTTCCAGTATCTGATAAGTATCAGACTTTTAAATGCAAGGAAATATTCAAAATAAATGCTTGCTAGGCATAAGTGATGTAAACAATCATAGTCATAAAAGGGATAATGGTTATCAAATCCAATCCATTTTACAAGTATTTGTAAAATTCTACACAGCATTGACTACACTGACAGAAATTATCTCAGCAAAAGAAGAAAACTGTGAACCAGTACAGAATTAGAATCACTAGTGGTGGCAACAGCAGCAGGCCACCAAGGCTTCGCAAGGCTTTGCTGATCAGTAAATTGCTTAGATGTTTTGTGCAACGTTGGTGAGAAAGGATGATGGGAAATGACAGCTAACACTGTGCTCTGGGCAGTGATAAATTTCCCACTGTAGGAAGGAGGAAAGCACAGACTTTTGGTGGGTTTAAAAAAATAGATTTTCAGTGCAGGTGAAACAGTAGAATGAATGTCACAGAGAAAAATGGGTGGACTTTTTGAACAAAGGCGGTTAGACATCCATACACTTAAGTTTCAATCAAAAGTTATTTCCCTGGGTATAAATCAAGGACAACCAATCACCCCACTGTTTGGATCATCATTTGTTCACACGTTCCGATTTGTGTCCTAGGCCAATAAAAAGTTTCCAGCCCACTTTCTTCATCCTTATTCATCCATCATTTAAAAAGCAATAAAATATTTTTGGGGTCCTGCTAGGCATTCAGAGCCTGTGGGGCTGTTCTCTATTCTCATTTTACCCATTTGATCCATCTGTTCATTCATGGAAACAATAGGGTCCAAATGTAAATATGTTGCTTGTGAATGTTCTCATATTGTTTCCCTGTAGCTGTCCCTTCCTCCTCTCCATATGTCTATCCAATGTACCTGACAGGGAAAAAAAAAGTCTAATTTCCTTGGTTATTTCAGCTGTGTTTGGTGTGGTAAGTGGGGGGTACTGCAGGGTGTACCTTTCTAATATTTAAACCATGCCTATTTTTCACCCAGTTATGTTTTTCAAAGCTAAACGTGTGTGTTTCTGTAAATTGCATGATTTCCCCAAGTTTTTACAATACTGTCAGTGCAGCGGGGCTGTGGCTGGCTCAATTATATCACATAGTGGAATTATATCACATAGTGGAAATCCCGGACATTATGCGTTCCTTTCTATTGCTTAACCACTGCCTATAATTGCTATTGTAATTGTTATTTGTGATTGCTGTTTGTGGGGGTTGTATTAGGGGGTGGTTAATGTTAGTATATTGTAAGGTATTGGAGTGAGTTTGCTCAGCCACATATTGTAAAATAGTACTGATTTAATTTGGTTAGATTAGGAATAGGACTGAGTCCACTATAGTGGAGGAGTCTAGTAGGCTTAGATTAGGAAATGGAAGAAGATGGGGAGGAATTGGGGCACCATGGTTGGGGCTGAGGATCCCAGTACTAATGGGATCGGGTAAGTATAGCGTAGGCGGCGTCATATGCGATAGACAGCCGGACGAAGTAGATGTGCTCGCTTGCTTTCTGACCTCCGACCTATCCCTAGGAACGCAGGATGGCTGGGTTCAGGGATACCTGCTTCGCTCTGGTGCTGATTAATGCCAGGTCCATAAACAATAAGACCGCAGTAATTCGGGATTTTCGAGATCTGCAAATGGACCTGGCTTGTGCTCACCAAACCTGGGTACGTGAGGGCTGGTATCCGTGAACCTTAGGCGGGTCGCCCCAGGTTTCGCTGCGGCTCCACCAGTCTCGAACCCAGGGCCGGGGTGGTGGTGTAGCAATGTTCATCCGGCAATTCCATTCCCTTCAGGGCAGTCCTCGCCCCGGAGATCACCGCATGGAGGTGTCGCCTGGAGTGGTTGGCCATGGAGAGGTTAAGGTCCTTTCTGGTGTACCGTTTCAGCGCATCGGGACGGCCTGCGGCTGTTAGGAGGTGGTGGGTCACCGGCGCTGAGGTTTCCCAGCTTATTGTCCTGTGACTTTCACGTCCATGTCGACACCGGGCCATGTATGCTGCGGACCTAGTGTCATCCATGGCTAATTTCTAGGCCTCTCTAATAAATTCTGGCCTCCACCCATGAGGCCGGGCACACGCTGGATTTGGTCTTGGTCGGGTTAATCTGGTCAGATCCTCTATTGATAGAGTGCCATGGTCCGGACCACTATGTTCTGAAGCTGCGGCTTGACATGCTGCTCTGTCTAGGGCGACGGGCTGGATTTTATGCCCTACTTCACAGAGACTTATGGATCTAATTGGTTTCTGGAATGCTCTATGGACCCTGAACTCCGCCGCACACTTGATGAGCAAGTGGAGGATTGGAATTCCCGCCTCTGATGCCATCGAGACTGTTGTTCCTCGGCGCCTTCATGCCTCTCGGCCACGGTATTCCATGGTATACAGAGGAGCTGCCCAGATGAAACGGGTGCCTGGGGATCGCCTAGATGCAGTGTGGAGGAAATGGACGGCTGCTTAACAACATCCTATAGGACGCTTATGCTTCCATGAGATGGCTTACTTAAGGAGGCGAAGGAAATTTCTCTCTTCCTCTCAAGATCTGCCAGCTCTCACTCGCTCAATTGTTTCGGGATAATTCATCTTGACCTCTTTATCAGAGGGTTCTACAAATCGAATTAGCTATTAGCTGTGAGGCATTTATGAGCTTTTTTGCAGACAAAGTCACCCGCCCAGGACCTTCCCACCTTTTAACTACAATTAGTGAACTGGAGGCTCCCTGTCAGCCTTCTGGCCCTTTGTTTGGCCCGGTTTTCCTGCTCCTCCTCGGTTGCTGTTGACAGGATCTTGGCTGCTGTTAGACCTACTACCTGTCCCTTCTGATCCGCGTCTCTTCCTGGCTAATTAAAACTTGCCGGAGGAGTTAATAATTCCACCTGTTGAAAATCATCAATGACTCTTTGGAGCAAGGGAGTCTTTCCAGATGGGTTGAAGGAGGCAGTGGTCCGCCCCACTCTTGAAAAGACCATCGCTAGATCCTGAGATCTGGCTACTCACCGCCTGCCTCAATCTTTCGCTTCTGGGAAGGTACTGAGAGAGTGGTGTTGAGCAGCTTCAGGGTTTCCTGATGAAACATCAGCTGACCCCTTCCAGTCCCAAGCCTGCTGGGTGCATGGGACGGAGACGGTTCTCGCCGCTGTCACAGATATCATTCGGGTGATGCAACTTGACCGAGTGGATCGGCTGCTGGTGTTGTTAGGATCTCACCTAGCGCTTGATGTGGTCGACCACTTCCACCTTTTGCCCACCGTCACGCCCGTCCGGGCACCGTCCTTCAATGGATTGTCTCTCTCAAGTCTCAAGGAGTCAGCAAGTGTGGTGTGTGGGGACAAAGCTTCCCAGAGGTGCCCGCTTCATTGTGGTGTGCCTCAGGGGCATTGTTGTCCCCACTGTTATTTAACATCTATATGCTGCACTTCTGCTCAGTTGGTAATGGAGCTAGCTGGTCTGCCATCAGTATGCTGATGACACTCAGCTCATTCCTGTCGATGGAGGCGGAGCTGTCACCGCCTCCGCAGCTCTACAGCATTGTTTGGAGGCGGTCGCTAGTTGGTTACAACAGAGCAGGTTAAAAACTTTAATCCATCAAGACGGAGATCCTCTGGCTTGGCCGGGGAGAGATTGGGGAATTCCAGCCGTGTGTGGGAGGGGGGGTCACATTGGCGCCGCACCTCCTTCCGTTCGTATTCCTGGGGTCCACCTGATCTGTCTCTTTCAATGGAGACCCAGGTGGCCCATAAGCAACCCGGGTTGCTTTTTTCCATCTTCGACAGGTGGGCCCTCGACGGGTTGGCTCCCTCTCCAACGCTGACCTAGCCACTGTGATCCATGCAACGGTCACCTCCAGGCTAGACTATTGTAACTTCTACTGGGCCTCCCGCCTGGATTCGAAGCTAAAACTGGTCCAAAATGCAGCTGCACGCCTGCTCAGGTAGTGCCATCTGGGATCATATCCAGCCTGTGCTGCACCAGCTGCATTGGCTCCCAGTGGAGTTCAATCATCTTCAAGGTGTTGTTGACCTTTAAGGCCTTACTGCCTGGGACCTCGTACCTTCGGGACCGTGATACCCCATATGTCTCGAAATGACCCTCTGCGCTCAGCAGAGGCCAATTTACTGAGATCCCTGGCCCCTCACGATGCTGGTTTCACTCGGCCAGGGCCTCTACGCTCTGGCCCCTGCCTGGTGGAACACCTACCACCAGTTGTCCGGCCCTGCGGGACCTGAGTTCCGTAGGGGCCTGCAAGACCTAATTGTTCCACCGGCCTCGGAGAGACTAGCCACTGAGGGTGCCTCCTGTTTTCATCCCTCCCTCTGGCGTTGCATAGGGTCCCTAACATCATCCCGGGACCCTATCACTCTTCTTGGGAGGGTTGCATATGGGTTCGTGGGATACTGTTTTAGAATGAAAATTTTAAACTTTTATATATTTATGTTTATATATGCTTTTATATTGTTCACCGCCCTGAGCCCTTTGGGGGATAGGGCGGTATACGAAATCAAATAATAAATAAATAAAAATAAATAAATAGAGCATCTGCTTTGATGGCAGAAAGTCTCAGGTTCAATTTCTCATGAAAAAGGTGATGTGGAAGACCTCTGCCTGAGACCTTGGAGAGCTGCTGCCAACCACAGTCGGCAATATTGACCTTAATGGACCAATAGTCTGATTAAGAATAAGACTTGGGTGCTGTGTGGTTTCCGGGCTGTATGGCCGTGTTCTAGCAGCATTCTCTCCTGACGTTTCGCCTGCATCTGTGGCTGGCATCTTCAGAGGATCTGATGTTGGGAAAGCAAGTGGAGTATATATCTGTTGGGGGGTCCAGGGTGGGTGGAGAAACCTTGTCTGTGAGTAACAAAGAAGGCAACCAGGTCAATAGTTGAGGGCATCTGAATAGAAGTATGAGTAACAATGAAGACTATAGCCTGGGCGTAACACTGGAGATAGCAAGGTCACTGGTGGGAGCATCTGAATAGAAGTATCCTGGCCTTTGTTTCTTTTGTCTATGGTCATCCTGTGTTTGTGTGGAGCTGGTTAGACACTGTCTTGACTCTAGTATTTTTCAACACTGGCAGCCAAGTTCTGTTCATTTTCATAGTTTCTTCCTTCCTGTTAAAATTGTCCATGTGCTTATGGATTTCAATTGCTTCTCTGTGTAGTCTGACGTAGTGGCTTTCAGAGTGGTCCAGAATTTCTGTTTTTCAAATAATATTCTAGTGCCCAGGTTGGTTTATCATGTGTTCTGCTATTGCTGATTTTTCTGGCTGAAATAGTCTGCAGTGCCTTTCATGTTCTTTGATACGTTCAGCGCGCTTGGTGGTTCCTATGTAGACTTGTCCACAGCTGCATGGTATGATAGACCCTGCAGTAGCTAAAGGATCCCTCTTATCCTTTGCTGAACGTAGCATCTGTTGAATTTTCTTAGTGGGTCTGTAGATTGTTTGTAGGTTGTGCTTCTTCATCACTTTTCCTATGCGATCAGTGGTTCCCTTGATGTATGGTAAGAACACTTTCCCTCTAGATGGCTCTTTATCTTTGTTCATGTGGCTTGTTCTTGGTCTTGCAGCCCTTCTGATTTCTGTATTAGAGTAACCATTAGCCTGTAGAGCCTGTTCAGCAATAGCAGAACACATGATAAACCAACCTGGACATAGAATATTATTTGAAAAAACAGAAATTCTGGACCACTCTGAAAGCCACAACGTCAGACTACACAGAGAAGCAATTGAAATCCATAAGCACATGGACAATTTTAACAGGAAGGAAGAAACTATGAAAATGAACAGAACTTGGCTGCCAGTGTTGAAAAATACTAGAGTCAAGACAGTGTCTAACCACAAACACAGGATGACCATAGACAAAAGAAACAAAGGCCAGGATACTTCTATTCAGATGCTCCCACCAGTGACAATTTTAACAGGAAGGAAGAAACTATGAAAATGAACAGAACTTGGCTGCCAGTGTTGAAAAATACTAGAGTCAAGACAGTGTCCACACAAACACAGGATGACCATAGACAAAAGAAACAAAGGCCAGGATACTTCTATTCAGATGCTCCCACCAGTGACCTTGCTATCTCCAGTGTTACGCCCAGGCTATAGTCTTCATTGTTACTCATACTTCTATTCAGATGCCCTCAACTATTGACCTGGTTGCCTTCTTTGTTACTCACAGACAAGGTTTCTCCACCCACCCTGGACACTCCAACAGATATATACTCCACTTGCTTTCCCAACATCAGATCCTCTGAAGATGCCAGCCACAGATGCAGGCGAAACGTCAGGAGAGAATGCTGCTAGAACATGGCCATACAGCCCGGAAACCACACAGCACCCAAGTGATTCCGGCCGTGAAAGCCTTCGACAATACAAGAATAAGACTATTCAGTCCTAGTTCAATGGAGTGAATTCTGAGCATGTCTAGCAACAGAGAATGATACACATATGTGCACATGTGCAAGCAAGGAAGTTAATTGGGAGATGTGTCAACAACTTGTGTTTAACTAACCATTATATTGAGTCTCACCAATATGGACACACAAATCTATCTGAAGTACTTGAGGTCTGACTCTTCATGACGCTTTTGACTTGGGGATTTCCTGTTCCAAACCGGCATTTTACAAAGCAACAGGAAGCATTTCAAGAATGAATATTTGTCAATAATGCCTAGTTTGGTAAATTTTTTGTTGTCTGCTAAGGTTTCTGTCATTTTTTTCCCCAAGCTACTTCATTGCTGATACAAAGGGCAGACAGAATAGACCATATTGGTCACTCCTCCCAATGGAAGCCCCTTACCTGGACTGCTGCTTTTTAATCCTACCCCCAAAGTTTTAGTTTGGTCCCAAAAGTTACACACCAAGAAAAGTGTGCCAGCCTCCAGTCTCCCAAGCTTTGTGGTGGGGGGGGGGGACTTGTGAGGCAGTAGATGGTACTTACAGCAAATCAGGTCGACTCAAGAGGACATTTCTGAAGCTCAGCCCCAGCCGGCAGAACACCTTGTGCATGACCAGCCTGCACAGCGTGACTCCCAACGCATTTGCTGGCAGCCTCCTCTGGCTGAGCGAGGGGGGAAGGGGGAGGGGGAGATGACAGCATGCATGCCCACAGAGAGGGCTCTGAGTGCTGCCTTGGGCACCCATGCCATAGGTTCACCGTCATGGCAATAGGGGAAGCCACTGCAGATGCCTGCCCCCAGCCTGCTGGCCTTGCAAAGAGCTGCCACCACTAAGAGCAGGAGAAGGAGGAAGGGGCAGGCGGGCAGGTTCAGAAAGCCCGTCACACTGCGCTTGCTCACCACCCTGACATCCAGACAGACAGGCATGTGTTGTGGTGGTGGGGAGGGGGTCCACTGGAGACACAGAGCAGGGCAACAGGAAGACACCCACCAGCCTCTCCTGGGCTGCTGCGGTCCCAGAAAGCCTTTTTCAGCCCCCCCCCCTTCCACAAGCAAGCAGGAGGAGAAAGAGCCCTGAGGCATGACTCCCATGGAGGCAAGGTGCCTGGGGGCAAAAGAGGCTTGCACCCACCCCCCGCTCCCTGACCTGCTGACTCCGGGCCGAGGGCTCACAGAGTCTTTTTAAAGCTAGAGAAAAGGGATCTGTGTGTCTGGCTTGGTTTTCCTGTGGTTGTGTGGATCTTCCAGTCAGAAGCATTGTCTTTAAGGGGAAGAAGAGCCAATCAAAATGCAGCTCACCGGGGATGTTTGAGCAAGTCTTCATGTAGCTATGTAAAAACCAAAGAAGCTGGGCCACTGGAGAAGCTACAAGGGGACGGGGGTGCGCTGTACACCGGGCGCACACCTGGGGGCACAGAAAATCACCCCAGGCCCCTCCCCCTCCCCCTTGCCCCCCTCCACGGCCTCCCTGCACTGCATTGCCCACCCACGGTGCCATCCCTTCCCCCCTTTCCACACTTACCTTAGTTCCTTTCCTTTTAAAGAGCTTTTTCAGGCTGCAAAAGGCCTGTTCGCAGTAAAAATGGCCTGAGGAACTACAGTTCCCATCAGGCCATTTCCCACCTTTTCTAATCTGCACAATATGGGAGATTGTTATCCTTCCTTTTCTAGATCCTTTCAAGGCTTGGGATCATGAGATTACCTGTCTTGTTTTGGTGCAAGTATTTTGCTGCTTTCTTTGCAAACAGTATACTACACCTTAGGCAATCTTCTACCATATTTCCAAAGAAAATATGAATTAATGATCCAGACAGTTTTAATGCATTGCCTAATTTAAGTGTCTGTTAAAAGAAAAATTATTTGCTTTTCACACCTCATAACCAGACTCAGTGGCCCCTTCCGCATGGACGGTCCCAGAACCGGCTGGGATGACGGTGCCACAGAGCGCCGACGCCCGGCCGACCCGGCTTGTCCCTGGCCCTCCAGCTCATCGCCGAGGCCTGGAGACACGCCCCCCTGGCCCTGTGTGCCAGAGGGCCAGGGACCAGGTAAGTGATGGGTGGGAGTGGGGGAGGGAGGGTGGCCTGAGCGCTGCAGTTCACACGGGTAGCGGCCCAAGTCGGGCATTTCTCTAACAACCTCACTCCCTCGAGCTAGGTTGGGAATGCCGGAGCTTCACACCGGTCGGGCGGCACGCTGGTGGCTGCTGCAAGCAGCTGCACCCCCTGTGCGAATGGCTCCCTGGGGACAGCATTTTTGCCATCCCCAGGGCGCCATAAAACGCCCATGCGGAAAGGGCCAGAGAGAAATCTTCCAAAATGCTATTAAGACTAACACTAAGAGCCCAATCCAGAGTGCAGAGGCAGGGGGAATCACCCACTGAATGTGATGTAAACTTGCGCTTACAGGGGTACCCACCATGTTGGAGTAAGGGGCATCCTCACTTGAGGTGAGGGCACCCACATCTCCAGGGGGTGCAACAGACCTCCGTGGTGCCCGCCTGGCATGGAATTGCATGACAACGGTGGAGGGGCAGACCCAGAGGTGGAGGTGACTCCAGGCAGCTTTCACACGGCTTTCAGCTCCTGAATGCCACTTCAGCTGGCCCCAAAATTGCACCACACTTTTCATGACACAAATTTCTTTCCGCTATGTGGTTTCCCAGGGGCAGGAGGATTTAATAGTTTTTCTCCTGCCTGTGCTGCTGGAGTTTCCCCCAGCCACTGTGCTCCCTCCTCCCCATCTGGATTGGGCTGTAACTCTCATAAACTCCACAGCATTCTGCTGAGATTTATATGGGTGCCATACTGTTGCTCTCTTAGTAGAGACTATTCTTATAGACATTGAAGAGCTCATATCTCTGGATGCTGTCTCTGACACAATTTAAAATATAGTAACCATCTGATTTACTGGTAAGATTCACTTCTGGTTACATCTACATCATCCAGTTTTTACTGTTCCTTTGAATATCATCTAAATGATGTCATCTGACTAAATGATGTCATCTGAAAACAAGAATTTGGTTTCATACAGCCTGTCTTCTTTTGAAGTTAATTCTGAACAACATTAAGACAAGGTTGCTAATCAAAATGTACAGGCAAGCTGATTTGATTGATTAGGAATCGGACAGAGCTTACTGTATTCCATTCCAATAAACACCACCACACTGAACCACAAATAAGCTTCTATAAAATCTAGCGCCTCAGTGAAGAGACACCCCCATCATGCTTTTCTTGCCAGTTGTTCAATTTGTTCCATTTCATAATTTGTTTGTTTTTTATATATCCAGATCGTTGGCAATAAGCAGATAGTCTGGCCCATTTATATATGTGCAGGGTTGTCATTCGAAATGTGGTGTTGGAGGAGAGTTTTACAGATACTGTGGACTGCCAAAGAGATAAATGAGTTAGTTCTACATGAAATCCAGCCTGAAGTCTGCCTAGAAACTAAAACAACTAAACTGAGGCTATCATACTTTGGTCAGATTCTGAGAAGTCAATACTCACTGGAAAAGACAATAAGGCTAGTAAAAGTTGAAGGCAGCAGAAAAAGAAGAGCCTAGACATGAGAAAAAGAAGAGCCTAGACATGAGCCTAGACATGGACCTCAGTTTGCAAAACCTGAGAAAGACTGTTAACAACATGATATCTGGGAGGCCATTAATTCCAAGGGTCACCATAAGTTGGAAGTGACTTGACAACACTTAAAACACACACACACACACTAATACAGAAAGGGTTGTCAAACAAATTGTGCAAGTGGTACAGTGTCCCTATACTGTGGTAAATTTGCTGTGTATATATGTATGTAATGGAATAGTGCTCCCCCCTCCCATTATCTGTGTGGTTTAGATAGTTTGGCTCTATTGAGCAGAGCTCTTGGTTTCAGTTACTAATTCTTGTATGTTAGCTAAAGTTGATGGTTGTAAGAACTGCCCCCCTTGCAAATAAAAAGCTGTTACTTTGGACCAGTGTGTCTCTGTTGAATGGACCTAAGAACTGGTGCCTGAGTACTATAGCCCAGAGGATACTACATATATTGATGCATCTTCATGAGGAAAAGCATAATGCATATAGTTGTGTTAAGATTAAAGTTGTGTTAAGATTAAAAGTTTGTTAATTTGTTCAAGCAATTTCATATTGGTTTGTTAAGCCACAGGGTGTTGTCATATATTATTTCCTAAGTCTCCAATGGAGATTGATGTGGCCAAGGATAAGTAGGTTACATAAACATAGGTTGCTCCGCACGGCTCAGAAATTTCAGCACTGCAAGAATTCTGCCGGCAAGTGGAGGTCGCTCAAGACGAAACAAGTGACAGCGCCGCAGGAGAGTCGGGCGATCTACATGGCACTCCTGCATGGAGTCGCTGTCTCCTTTCTCGTCTCATTTGTCTCCAGCCAGCTGACTCCTGCTGGCCTCTGAAGCCCCGCCCACTCTTCCCTCCGACCTCCAGGGGTCAGAGGACAGTAAGGGAGGGGCTTCGGAGGCCAGCAGGCCGACGACGGGACAAGGTGAGTGGGAAAGGGGAGAGCCAGCGCAGTTCCCAGCGGTGCCGCCTGCATCAGCTGCCGGGAACACACTGTTAGTGCAAAACAACCCTTTAAAGGGTTATTTTTAGCGCCTGACAATCGCCTCTGGGGAGGAGGGGGAGCGAAGCTTACTGTATTCCATTCCAATAAACACCACCACACTGAACCACAAATAAGCTTCTATAAAATCTAGTGCCTCAGTGAAGAGACACCCCCATCATGCTTTTCTTGCCAGTTGTTCAATTTGTTCCATTTCATAATTTGTTTGTTTTTTACATATCCAGATCGTTGGCAATAAGCAGATAGTCTGGCCCATTTATATATGTGCAGGGTTGTCATTCGAAATGTGGTGTTGGAGGAGAGTTTTACAGATACTGTGGACTGCCAAAGAGATAAATGAGTTAGTTCTACATGAAATCCAGCCTCCAGTGTGAATGGCTCCCTGGGAATGGCGTTTTTGCCATCCCCAGGGCGCCATAAAAGGGCCGTGCGGAAACGGCCATAGCAAAGTACTGTTGTTTTTCACAACCCCCTGTTCTTACTTTTATTCCATCTGGCACAAGCCTGATCTCAGTCATGTCATGTACCATACTTTTATCATGTTCTGTTTATTTTATTTATTTAACTAATTATTGATATCCTACTTTTCTCCTCAATGGAGACACAAAGTGGCTTTCAATACATATAACAGGAAAAACAAAACAAAGGTGGGAGTGGGAGTTTCTGAGAACAGACCTGTCCTTTCTCTCCCAATTGCAGGCTACAAACCTCAGGCTAAGAAGTGAAGGATAAGAGCCCTTTGCTTCATGCCTCAGGGCACACCAGATCTTAATTACCTGAGTCAGCAGGAAGTAAAACAAAGTTAGTAGAAAGTTCCTCCCTCAGCTTTTGCTATAACTAGTAGGCTTTCTCTATATCCTCCCCTGTCAGTGTCTGTCCTTGCAATAATAACTTTGTTAGCCTATGAGTATTTATTTTATGTATTGAGACTTATATTTGTAGCCTGCCCTCCCCTACACAGCAGGGGTCAGGAAAGGTAACACCAATTTAAAATACTCTGAATGAATACATAGCTTCAAAACAAAATTAAAAACAGTACAATATAGATTACAATAGAAAGGCAGTAGTGCGCAAGCTCTAATAGTACCCAGCCTAACTACAGCTACAAATTCAGACACCAGGAGCAACACAAAGTTGACTAACTGGATAGGTATGGTGTCAGTCAATGGACCAGATGGTCAAAAAGTGCATAACAGTGCATAGTATGGGAGTGTGTGTGATTGTGGGGGGTGGCAAAAGGTCCAGACTGGCTGATGGATAGCAGCAGGAGAACAGAACCAACTACAAGCAAGAAAGGCACTTCTGAGTTGGTTGTGGTAGGTTTTCCAGGCTGTGTGGCCGTGGTCTGGTGGATCTTGTTCCTAACATTTTGCCTGCATCTGTGGATGGCATCTTCACAGATGCCAAGCGAAACGCTAGGATGCAGATCCACCAGACCACGGCCACACAGCCTGGAAAACCCACCACAACCAGTTGAATCCGGCCGTGAAAGCCTTCGACAGTACTTCTGAATGTTCAAGGGAATTCCCATGACTGGGGAGGGACAACTCAACTTTGTTATATGCTGCAAAGTCCACCCTTCAAAGTTGCCATTTTGTTTTTAATGGCAAGTGATCATTGTAGTCACAAGATCAGTTTCAATTCTGGGAGGACTCCAGGTTTCAACAGGAGGGTGGTAACCCAGAGCTGTGCCAAAAGACCTATTTTAAGAAATGTACATTAGAAAGAACCAGCTAAAGAAAGTGTAACAAGTAGTGAAGCAAGGGATGGAACTGGCACTTTTGGCTAGTAGAGTAGTGAAAATTCCATCTCCCCCTTTAATACTCAGGTCTTCCCCCCAACATCTGTCATCAGCAATCTACAGTTCAATAAAAGTGCAGCCTTCAGCTACACCATCCTCCCTCCTTCCCTTCCACAAGCTGTGTTAACAAGTTTCAGTGAACACATATAATCCATGGCCCACTATGCATGGAAATGCTTACCTTGGTGCTCTCTGCTGTGTAGTGGAGTTGTAGTGTGGCCTCCTCGCTTTTCTCAGTTTACATGTGAGGAGGCAACTTACTATGTAGCTTGATTACTGAAAAGAGGGTGTAAATTGCCACTTGTAAATTGCCCTACCTCTCCCAACTTAATATATAAATTTATTTTCTCTGTAATGCCCTTGTTTGTAAAACGGACCATTTCCTGGTATGTGGGATTGATACAATATGCTCACATACTAACTTCCAGAACTCAATCCTTTTCTGAAGCTATGCATTTTAATAATTCTTTTAGAGGACAAGAAAAATATCACCGGCACACATGTAAGGAAATTGGCTGCCAGCCACTGAATGTTCTTCAAGGATCAAGCAAATGATAGACAGTTGGGACTTAAAGATTTGGCATCGGAAACAGGTGTTTACTAAAGTTAGGTGTACATATTCCTTCTAATGCATTTGTCATTAAGTATTTGCTGAGGTAAAGCTCTGCTTTGCAGTAGCAAAAGATGAATGGGGGAGTATTTTGTATATGGAGATAAAGCAAAACCTTTTCAGATTAATAGTTGCTTTAAATGAGCTTTATGACTCATCTGAAGTTGGAAGGCACATTATCAACTATCAGAGACAGCAAGGCAGGTGCTTATAATAAAGTCTAATTTTCTGTAATCAAAGAGAGCCTCTTTTCTGTTTTCAAGAATTTAACATCCTATTCCCAAAAGCTGGTGTGATTCTGCAGTAGAGCAAGCTATGGCTGTTTCGCGACGGTCAGAGGCCTCCACGCCGCAAGAATTCTGCCGGCGCGAGTATAGAGGCCGCTCGCGATGTAAAAGATGCGGGCGCCCGAGAGGCCGGCAGAAAGCAGGCTGCCCGGGCTGATGGAGTTGCCTTCTTCTTCTCGAGTCTTCATTCTAAATAAAATGCCAGGTTGGGTTCACGCTGCCCCCCTCCCACCTCCAGGGGTCGGAGGGTCAGCGTTCGACGGCCAGCAGGCCGACGACGGGGACAAGGTGAGTGGGACGGGGAAGGGAAACAGCGTGTTCCCGGCGGTGCTGTTTGCACCGCGCCGCTGGGAACACGCTGTTGGGGGAAAAACAACCCTTTAAAGGGTTGTTTTTCAGGGCGGCCTGATGCTGCCCTGGGGGAGGGGGAGCGACGCCAGGTCGGCGCTGCTGCTTAGCAGCAGCGCCGCCTGTGCGAATGGCTCCCTGGGGACGGCGTTTATCCCGTCCCCAGGGCGCCATTAAAAGGCCGTGCAGAAACGGCCTATGCCTTTGCCACACTGTAACGAAAGCATACTTGGAAAGCAGGGTAGGAACAATTAGTAATCCATATCCTTTTCTTCCCTTCCTTTTATTTCTGCCTCACAATGGGCTTGAAAGTCCATATATTGTTTCATAAGTAAGTGGAAAGGGTCCCTGACCTTCACCCTAGTTACATACTAATCTTTGAAGAACCAGGCTGGAAGGGAAAAAATTGTAAGAAATCAAGTAAAGCATGCCATAGGAAAGAAGAGGTACCTCAATCAGGAGCAATGGCAGTTAAATTTTGATCCCCCTCAAGCCCAGCTTCCACAATTTGCTCCTAACTTTACTGCTTTCTCATATTAAACAACAGGATCCAAAACCAGTACTGTCCTACATGAAAATCAGGAATAAATGATTAAGGTGTACTCCTTGGATTCCAGATCTGAAAAACACTTTTTTCTCAGATCGTACCTGTATTTCATCTGAGAGGTGCGGGTAATGTTGCAGTTGCACCCATTGAAACAGCAGGAAATTATTTATCAGATTTATTTACTGATACAAGCTTATTAATTTCCACAACAAAGACTCTGACTCATGTTTTTAAAATGAAGTGGCACAAACTGAAATTGACTCCTTTGCACATGCTGATTCATAGTACCCACTAGCTAATACACACACTGTGCATGAATACACAAACTGTGCATGTTTGAAATCAGAAGAAAAGGAGTAACATTAACACCAAGGAACCGCCACCAAAGAAACAGAATCCATTTTTAAATGACATATCACAAAATAAAGGTGTTTTCCAAGAAAAAAAATCATTATGATTTTAGATCTAGAATTGCGGGGGGGGGGGGGGCAACTTTACCATGTATTCCTGATTTTCATGTAGGACAGTACTAGTTTGGGATTCAAATCTGTGGGAGGGGGGTTGGTGGGGGGTCCATTAGAACTAATTTGAGTGCCTGGTTCTGCTGTTTTTAAAGATAATGGGGCCAAATTTGCCAGAACGTGTTCCTCCCTCTAAACTCAAGCTGCATACATAATGGATAAAGGGGCTTAACTTTTCAGATGGCAGAAATAGGTGCAACAAGGTACATTTCTCCTCACTGTTTCTTACTGGTGAGGGGGAGGAGGAATGGCTGCAGCATCGCAGGAGAGTGTGTGCACCAACTTTATGAATGTATGTGTGCATGCAAGTATGTATGTATATATTTAATATCCCACCCTCCCCAACTTTAGCTGAGCTCAGGGCAGCTAACATACCTGTTAAATAATTACACAAAAATACTTTTAACAGCAAGTAAAAACATATTAAAAACACTGATGGCAATTTAAACAAATATTCTTGCTGCATCCTGTTTCTTTACATACTCTTAAAGTTACTGGCTGATATTTTTTAAATCTAGTATGAATTATTTTATAATTTTTGAATGAGGTGCATTATGCAGCTTGAACATGGGGAAACTTCAATCCCAAAATGAAGTCACATTCTGTAACCCATCAGAACCTAGACCACGTAGTAACTACACAGCAGCAGACTACAACATTCTCTTTTAAAACTATGTATTTGTGCTTTTAAACTGGTCTTCTGCTTTTAGATTACATCAGCTGTTGCAATCCACAGTGGTGGTTTGAAGTAGAGTAGCATGGCCACTATGGTCAGAATGCACTATTGCTGGTTCTGTCTTTTTGTCACAGGAATGTCATAAGCACGTCATTCAGCGATTAGTGAGTTGTTTAGCAGGATTGCTGTGGACACCACTGCAATTGCTAGGCTCTCTCACCTTAGCATGGGGTCTTTTCTGTACCTTTCTGCTGTGCAGAATATATATAGAATGCTAACTAGCCACACTGGCAATGTGCTGACGTTGGTGATGTTCCAGTGTGGAGTATTCATTGGGCTACAAGTTTAGTAATATGTTGAGAATTGTTGGTTGAATGCATAATTTCACTTTTCTGTTCTGTTGCACACACATAACTAGTTATAAGACAGCGTATAAATAATGTAAATAAATAAAGAGGGCACTTTGATTTCCCAGTTGGGGTTTGGCTGGATTGTCCCTAAACACTGCACAGACATTTTCTGTGATAAAAATAAAGTAACAGATTATGCTTGGATACTGAAACCAAGGTGATGTAGATTTTCTAATAGCTGGTAACTCCAAGAATTATATTGTCTATCTCTTGTTATAATCTGTAAGAGTGAGGGATCAGAGAAGCTGTGTTTTATTCACATTTAAGTCTGGCTTAGTTTTTTGTGTTTGCAGAAGTGGCATGCATTTTTTTAATTTTCTTAATTTTTAATGCTGTCAGTCTGATCTAGATGACCCACGTCAAGCCCCTATTCAATCCATGGATACCAGTAACAGAAGAGGGAGGAGCAACAGTTAACCCTTACTTCCTTAGTGTGCTTAACTGAGGCCCCTTCCACACATGCAGAATAATGCACTTTCAATCCACTTTCAATGCACTTTGAAGCTGGAGTTTACTGTGCGGAATAGCAAAATCCACTTTCAAACAATTGTGAAAGTGGATTAAATGAATTATTCTGCATGTCAGACCCTTTGGTGGCAAGTTCAATAGGAAAGAGAGATGCAGATATGGAGTTTAGCCTTTAAGTGCCAAAGCAGCAGATGTTGCCTGAGCACTGAATTCAGGCTGGAACTGTAGATGGTGGCAATGAAAATATTCAGAGGGCGAAACCGAGAAAATTAGAATGTAAAGGTGGAGAAGTTCACTAGGCAGAAAACTCATAATGGCTGCATAATATCTTCATTTTCAAACTGGGCAGAAACAAGTTCTTACAAACCCTGTTTCCCCACAGTGTCCACAAAATTTTATTTTTGGAATTCTTTTTTTCCCCAAAATGGAAGTAGAAGCAGCTATGTGTTTTCAGTTTAATTAATGATGGCTTTTCCTCACCAACAGCCTAGCCTTTCACTTCAAGCGCACAATAATGAATGTATGCAAAGTTTTAGAAGGGTTTAGACATTGACATTTCATAAATAATAAATTCATTTGATGAAAATTTTGTTCTAGAACACTGCCAATAAATACACAAAATGCCAGTATTCAGTTAACTAGCTCAGTGATGGCTGATTTGTGTCAATTAAGCATCCCTAAAGAAGGTGTGCCACTGCATGCTAGACCAATTTTAGCCGCAAGGGAAGGCCCACGTAGAGCAAGTTGCAATAATCTAGCCTGAAGGTGACCGTAACATGGATCACTGTGGCTAGGTCAGTCTGAGAAAGGTAGGGAGCCAGGTGCCAAGCTTGGCATAGACGGAAGAATGCCATCTGGGCCATGCGGGCCACCTGGGTCTTCACAGACAGAGACAAATCCAGGTAGATCCCCAGGCTTCAGACCGAGGAGGCCACAGTAAGAGTGACTCCCTCGAGCACCGGCACCTGAAAATCCACAGCCTTCCCTTCACGACCCACCCACAGGACCTCCATCTTCGATGGATTCAGTTTTAACCTGCTTAGCATTAGCTTAGCAGTTTTAACCAGCCAGCAACTGCCTTCAAACAGTGCTGGAGAGCCGCAGGGGCAGCAAGCAGCGCACCCTCCATCAACAGAATGAGCTGAGTGTCATCTGCATACTGATGACAGATCAGCCCCAAACTCCTCACTAGCTGAGCATGGGGTTGCACATAGATGTTAAATAATAGAGGGGACAGGAGAGCCCCCTGCAGCACTCCACAATGAAGTGGGCACCGCTGGGAGATCCTGTCCCCGCACCTCACTTGCTGACTCCGGCCCCTGAGGAACAAGGTAAGCCATTGTAAGACCATGCCCTGGACCTCTGAGGTGGTCAGCCGGTGGGTCAAAAGGTCATGATTGACCATATCAAACACTGTGGTAAGATCTAACAGTACCAGCAGTGCCAATCCGCCTCAGTCGAGCTGGATGCGGAGTGTATCTGTGACAGCGGTAAGGATGGTCTCCATCCCATGCCCAGCACAGAAGCCGGACTGGAAGGGATCGACTGCTGATGTATCCTCCAGAAAGCCCTGAAGCTGCTTCAACACCACTCTCTCAATTACCTTCTCTAAGAACGGTAGGTTCAAGATGGGTCGGTAATAGGCCAGATCACTAGGATTTAAAGATGGTCTTTTCAGGATTTGGCAGACCACCACCTCCTTCAATCCAGAAACACTTCTTGCTCGAGGGAGTGATTGATGATATTCAGCAATTGGGACCACAACCTTCCATGACACACTTTAATCAGCCAGGATGGGCACAGATCCAGAAGACAGGTAGTAGGTCTAACAGCAGCTAGGACCCTGTGCATATCAGACTCAGCAAGCAGGGAAAACTGGTCCAAAACATGACCTGAAGTTGGCAACGAAACCTCCAGTTCGCTAATTGTCTCCAAGGCGGCAGGAAGGTTGTGGCTGAGTAACGTGACTTTATCCACAAAAAAGCTCATAAAGGCCTCACAGTTGGAAGGATAGTTCTTGCTTGGCTCCTAATGGTGATTGACTAATCTTCCATTATACATAGGAAAGGTACGTGTATCAACTTTCATAAAGTCTGTTGCTAACAGCAGGGCATTTCTATGACAGCCTTTCTAGGATTCTGTACTCTGCAAAGTAGCCAATATTTGCCAGAACCAATTGAGTTCTCTTGCCTCATTTGAAACTGGGTCTGGTGGAAAACTGAACTCCAGCATGCTTGACTGGAAACTAAATCTTTTGAAGAAGTACATAGTGGCATGGAAATCAACATCATGAAAAGTCAGTTATCCTCAACTGAGTTTATAATACTTACATGATGGCATGTGCTTTGAACAGGATTTATCTGTTTATGGTTGCCCTACCGATCAACTTTGCAGTTGTCTTCAAAGACAACTTCTGGTCTTTAATGAACAAGTCTTATTAATGAATCTTCTTTTAATGAACCCTTTTAAGTCCTAATGACTACTGGCTGGCTTCACTTACAACACTCCCCTCTACCTGTCACCAGCAAACAGAATGGATGTTGGAGTCAGCTGTGGCTATGACTGCCATTCACTCTTTTATAAACACACATAATTGTGTGTAATAAGCCCATAATTCAGCAGGCACAGTCTCTGCTTGCTAAATCCCTGCCAAGACAAACTGTTTGTTTTACACAGCGCCAGTAAACTCTTATCGTTGCAGCTGTCCTCTCCATTGAGAGCACCTCTCTGTTAGGATCTGTTTTGTTTTCTGAGGCCCTTTGAAACTGAAATCCATTTTGTACATTGTTAATTTCTGCATTTATTCACTCTGTTTTAGAACTCACCTATGACAACTTAACAGGAGGATAGAGATAGACCCTAACAGAAATAATGGGGTTGGCAGAATGAATAAAGTTACTGGGAGGAACCAGATATGAAGTTATGGTAGGAGGAGAAAGGCTATTATGTGATTTGAGTGGGGGAAGGGTTTTGGAAAAAATTGCTAAAGGGAACATTACAATCTTATTTAATATATCAGAGTAACTGTTAAAGTTTACATGACACAACGTCCACATGACCTTCATCCAGTGTTTTTATTTGAGCATGCAAGAAGCTGCCTTAGATTGAGTCAAACTATTGTAATTTGACTGATAGTAGCCAAGTCCAGGTCATCGACTAGAAGCACATCAGTTATGGCCTAAGGTGCCCAAGGTGGAAGGACACCTTCCAGCTCTATTGCACCTCCTTCGCCCACCCATGGCACCCAAGTCTGCCATAGTAAGAGACAGCCCCAGAGACATCACTCCAACCTCAGTGGGTATGTGCCAGGGACCTACTTTTTCTTTCACTTCATCAGTGGGGTGGGGGGCACTTCATCCTTCTTTTTGCCACCTTGCTGAGAGGCAGGTTCTTATAGTGGTTGGGGTATGGTGAAGAAGTGAGGCAGTGCTGCTTTATCTTGGTACTGAGGTGCAGGGTTGAGAGCTAAATTGCTATGCCCTGCCGCTGTGCCTCCTCATTTTGATCACCTTGTTGCCTCCCCACCTTGCTGCAGTGCAAGGAGAGAACAGGACAGGTGCTGTCTCCTGCTGTTCTTGGTCGAATCCCCACCACCTTCTTTCCCAGGTTTCAGAACGCGATCTAACCAGGTTTCTTGGATGACCTCCCCATTGCTTCTGCGTCAGATTCTGTTTCTGGCGCTCGTTCTCCCCATTAACACGCGTCCCGCCAGAACCTGGTTGCAAGTGGAATAGACAGCATTGGCACGGTTCTGAGCTGATCCGAGGGGAGGGACAAGGGTTGAAACCCCTTTACTTTTTCCCGCCGCAGAGCATGATGCAGCATTCGGGGAACCAATCACCGCTCCCTGTGCCGATGCACAACGCGTGCAGGATGTTTCCGAGTTTACCGTTTGCTCGTGTTTTTGCGCATGCGCAACTGCAAGGGACCGTCCACCCATCTACTGATCAAATGTTTAAACAATAAAACGTGAAAAATCACTGGTAACACATTGAGTGGCATAAGCATTCCTAAAGATAAACGTGTGATGTTTACACGGTTGTTTTTTGTTCATGCCAAAACTGGGAAATTTTCTGTGGGGGGGAAGGTCCCGCCCCATCAAGGGATGCCAGCCAATCAGGGGAGACCGGAGAAGTTAGATCGCCTGGTGGTGGGGATTGCTAAGAGTTCTGAAACCGGATGTGTCTGCTGTAGGCTCACTGCGGTGGGGAGGGAGAAACTCCGATGAAGAGGACATGGTTTCACAACAAACCGGTTTGGATCTGCGTGCAATTTTCAAGTGGGGATTCGACCTTTCTTCACTTCACCTTGCTACCTTTTTGCAATGAGGCAACAAGCATGGCAGGTGCTGCCTCATCTTCCTGTGGTGCTAGTGAGGCAAGAGGAGAAAGGGGAATGAGGAGGCAAGGTAACTGCTTCTTCCCACACCTCATGAGGGGAAGAAAAAGAAGACTTATACCCTGCCTTTATCTCCTGTAAGGAGTCTCAAAACAACTTACAAATTCCTTCCCTTCCTCTCCCCACAGCAGACATCTTGTGAGGTAGGTGGGGCTCAGATAGTTCTTAGAGAACTGTCACTTGGTCATTCAGCAGGTTTCATGTGTAGAAGCAGGGAAACAAATCTAGTTCACTAGATAAGAATCATGTGGAGGAATGGAAAACCAAACCTAGTTCCCCATATCAGAATCCACCACTCTTAGGCGGATTCTGCATGGGCCAAAAACAACGGTGTGAAAATGGTGTGAAATGGTTTTAAACGGTGTAAAAGGGATTACACTGTTTTCACACCATTTTCACACACTGCCTTAGCCACTACACTATGCTGGCAATAGTCACCAAGTGCCCCACAGCTCCTTAGGCCAGCCCTGACAGTTGCCCAAGACCAGAGGTATTTCATATGACCTACTTTCTAACCCTTTACCTGAAGACTGAACCTGGGTAGCAAGCAGTATACTGGTGAGCCACAATTCTACCCGTAGTTTTCATAAATTGCTGGAAGCTATTCTAATTGGAGATGTGAGTGACCTTAGGAGCTTATGCCTACAAAGTGTGCATTCC
This sequence comes from Sphaerodactylus townsendi, assembly GCF_021028975.2. NCBI lineage: Eukaryota > Metazoa > Chordata > Lepidosauria > Squamata > Sphaerodactylidae > Sphaerodactylus > Sphaerodactylus townsendi. The sequence continues at coordinate 90,757,016 of NC_059429.1, read as the reverse complement.
ATCAGTAGGTTGAGGGCTCTCCAAGTATTTATATGTATTTCACTCTTTCTACAAGGAACTCCTGTTCATCTCCTGGACTTTTTTCCAGAGCACAGGTCAATTGATATCACCCTTGAATGGACTGGAACCCCAAGTGAAGCTGTGGAATTAGTTAGTACATGCACAAACAATGCTAGATTCCTAGATCCAAATAGCAATCATAGAAACATACCCATATTGGGAACAATCCACTAATAATCTCTGCAACTTCCATTCAATTTGTTGGAGCTTGAATGGAAACCCTACATAATCATCATTGAACTGAAGTCATGAAGCGTTAGTGGTTAATAGATGACTTTCAGTAGAATGAATGGCATTAGCCGAGAGGTAAACTTCTCCAAATCCATTTTCTGTGTTTCACCATGTGATGCCAGGAGGTAAGGATAAACATTAGAGATGCACTTCTCCAAAATTCATCATGTCTTGTACACATCTGACCCAACTCCATGTGGCAACATTCCAATGAAACAAATGACCTCCCTCAGAAAAATATTTTCAACGAACTTTGAATTTCTTGGATGATCTCCAGACATCAGAGGCGTTCCTCCCATTGGGCAAAGTGGGCAGCTGCCCGGGGCGCCACCTTGTGGTGGGCGACAAAATTGCAGGTTCGTTTGTGAAGGATTTTGTATTTTCAGAGTTTTTCTGTTTTTGGCCTGCAGGGGGAGCGGATTTTAAGCTAGTAGCACCAGAATTCCAGGGATTGTTTGGGAGACTCTCCTGATGATATGACCCAGGTTTGGTGAGGTTTGGTTCAGGGAGTCCAAAGTTATGGACTCCCAAAGGGAGTGCCCCCATCCCCCATTGTTTCCAATGGGAACTAATAGGAGATGGGGGCTACACCTATGAGGGTCCATAACTTTGGACCCCCCAAACCAAACTTCACCAAACCTGGGTGGTATCATCAGTAGGGTCTCATGAAGATACTCTGAAATTTTGGTGCTGCTACCTTAATAATTGCACCCCTGACAACAGGCACCCCCTAAATTTGTGAGTTGGGGCATGTTCTATAATGTGATGGTGACTTTGAAACAACCTGGTCGTAAAAATCATTGTTTGGTCACGGTGGGGAGGGTGGCTGCTCATGGGGGGGGGCATCAAACTCAGGTTTTGCCCAGGGCTCCAGTTTGCCCAGGTACGCCTCTGCCAGACATGATATTCTGAAGGGTTTTTGGGAAATCAGAAAGCTGCAAACCAGACAGTTTGAGAACTGGTTGGGTTACTAGTTATATGAGAAAATGAGCCACTGCATATTGTATTTACAATTTAACAAACCAAAAATTTGTGAAGATTCTCCTAGTGATAATCAAGGGTATTTATTGTGTTATCATTTTGCTCAGTGGCCCTTGTGAAAGTAGAAAGGTGGAATATAAATTTTATAAAATAAATTAAATATGTTCAAGTATTAGTATCTTCAGGAATACTACTCCATCACAAGGCTTCTAAAAGCCATCATGGGCCCTCACATAATGATTCCACTTGGGACTCCTATATGACCCTGATCCAAACCAAATCAAGCAACAAAGCAAATCACATGAATGGCAGTAACTGCGCATTCTGTTTGTGGCAGTCATGACTCATCAGAGAATAAAACTAGAAGTCTCAAAATTGGTTTTTGCAAGATCTGGCTGCTCAGAAAAAACTATTGAGCTGGTTGGAACTAAAGGAAGAAGAAAACCATAGACTGTTGAGATAACCTTACTAGAAGGCTGGATCCTGGAATGAACTGTAGCTTATCCTTGATGATCTTGCTTTACTCCAGTGCTGTCTTGGCTGGTGGATTGAGCAGGACCTAAGAAGGAAGGATCTCCCTCAGTCTCCTAGCAAACATTGCAGAAAGGCCTGGTCAACAGAGTCAGAACTACTGTACTCTGCCTTCTCTGTGCTCCTAGCAGTGTAAAACTGCCTTAGAAGAGGGGAATATTCTGTGACTGTGCAGCATGATGCTGGCTTCAGATGATCTCCAGGTTACTTGGTCCCCAGGAACTTTGCCCCTTTACTGCTCTCCTCTTGATGGCCCTGTTTCTTCAAATGAAACCTGTAGTCCATTCAGAAGGAATGCCTTGTGGCAATACTATTTTCTGAACCTGTTGTTTGTAGACACCATGATCAGAACAAGTGAAGGGACTGGAATCACAGTCTTTCAATGCAGTAAAATCCCCAGGTCTTTAGTGTTAGAGTGTTCCATTCCATACAAAGCTTCTGGAAGAATGGTCTTTGAGAAATAGTGGGATAATGGTCTTTCCCCAGGCTAAGTAATTCTTTTTGTTATCCAAGGATGAAGAAGAGATTGGTTTGTCAGATTGATGATAAGATCATGTGCTGACATTTATTATATATAAGGTAATAGGCTAGATAGGTAACTTGCCTGATACAAGATAATGCTTTTTATACTTTTATATTAATTTTATGTTACAATAAGCAGGAAACAATGTTGTATTATAAGTTGGCATCAAATTCTCTAGAATTCTACACTACAGTACAGTAGCATCTTAAACCACTGGGAGTTTTGAAGATCAGTAATAGCTTCAAAAGAGATTCAAAATGTATATAATTCAGGCTTTTGTAACCAAATGTATTAAATGCAATTATTCCAAAATTATATCTGCAGTCTCTTTCCAATCTGTCTTTGAAAACAAATGGAACCTACTAAAAAAAGGGGGGGGGTAGGCCATTTTTATACTTCAGAAATGGATAAAGTGTCAGTCTTCAAAGCAATTTATTCCTAATTACAAAATTGCTTTATGAAGAGGCCCTCATGGGAAGAATGCAAGGTATAGAACCAAGAATTCAAAGGACAGTGTGAATCAAATCATTCCTTTGTTTAAAACTTAGACGAGCCAAAAGCACTTAAAGTATTTTATTGCCCTTATGCTTGATAAAATTAATTTATATTGTATGAATTAATTTCTAATTAGTAATTAACTTTTTGTGGGTGAAGTCTTTTTAAAACATCCGCTAAGGTATAAAATCCTCATATATATTTTTCAGGAAAGCCAGAAGGGTCTGTGGCAGTGATTCTGCTAAAGAGTTTAATGAAATGGCATGGCTTTTGAGCAACAGATGAAGGGAGAGCACATTGTGCAAGGTATGAATGAATGTGCTTTCAACCTGCCCCTGTCTAAAAAGAATGTTGTGGCAGTCAGTATGCTAAGGCCGGGGGTATAGAGATTCAGTAAAGAAAGGTGACACATGTAGTATTCAGATTTCTAAATATTTTAAACACTGGTGGATTTCACACAGCATATCTATAATGGGTTGCAGTCATTATAAAGGAACCCATTTTTCTTTTTCCCATTTACATGTGTGCTCTTCACCTGTTCAGGAAGTGATTGGAGCCCTTGGAAACAATCCAGCCTGCTTTCACACCTTCACATGGAGACGCTTCTCTTTTTAAAAAATTCCTGCAACACATGTGTAGCTACACAGGCATACCTCTGCAACCATCTCAATTGTCCCACAATCTGATCAGCTGCATCTGCATAGTTGCGCATGTGCAACACACACACACACAAGAAAGAAAAATGGACCTCCCTGCAGCAGTCAGCTGGGCAATAAGGAACATGTTGCTGTAGATCCATATGGTGATCATACCTGCTGCCACGGGGAGAAAACATGCTTGGGGGAGTTGGTACCCTGTTGGGCACTCAGAGAATCTGCCCACAATTTGTTGAGCAACCTTCAAAGAATGATGGGTGGATTCTACCTTACCTAAAGTGATGGGTGGAAGGAAGGGAAATAAAGAGTCTCCTGCCTGTTCTGCATAGTGCTTCCAACCCAGGACTGAGCAAAAGGATCACTGGTTTAATGATTTTGGAAAATCCCAGGTTAATAAAATGAGACCCCCCCCCCCAAGTGGTTTTTATAGCATCCTATCCCCATTATATTTGGCTTGTGCAGAATCAAACACTATGCTGTTGTGCTAACATCCAGTGGCTTTTGAGCTTGTATCACCATTTTCAAATCTTATATTATCATGCTTGTGTTCATAGTAAGATTCTATTTAGATTTCTGAGCAACGTGATTTTATAAAAAATGTTGACAGTGGGAGATGCCAATGTGAACTGTGTATGTTCTGCATACACAGAAAAATAAGAGTTCTAAGTATCTCAGGAGTAAAATTGCAGTCAATTCTCATATCATGTCTTTGTATCATGTCTTTGTACAGCAGGAGAAAAACACACTTTCTCCTCACACACATTATTTGTCCATGCTGTCCTGACAAAAAATGAGCAAACACTTTTTTTAGGTGCCTCCATTATGTCTTATTTGTCTTGTGCAGAAAGGACCATATTCTTCATAAGACTTTTGGTATTTTGGGGAGGGGATGGCTTTATTCTTTGTGTAATTTGTGTGCAGCTATTTAGGCCTCTTTATTTGTCAAACATCTTTTATATTCTTTGATCATCAGCAATGTGTCCATAGCATATGTGTCCATAGCATGTCCATAGGTTTTACTGGCAAGTAACTTTTTAATATCAACCCGGAAGACAGATCTAGGGAGATAACATAGTTAGTAACCAGTACAGACCTTTAATTCTGAATCTCTGCATAAAGACCGAGGTGAAATCGTTTTGTTGATTTTCATGCATGCAATGGGTCTCACTGTGATCGAGAATATAGCGTATATACTCGTGTATAAGTCGACCCGCATATAAGTCGAGGCACCTAATTTTACCACAAAAAACTAGGAAAACGTATTGACTCGTGTATAAGTCGAGGGTGGGAAATACAGCAGCTACTGGTAAATTTCAAAAATAAAAAAAGATACCAATAAAATTACATTAATTGAGGCATCAGTAGGTTAAATGTTTTTGAATATTAATTTCAAAGAAAAACAGTAAACTAGCTCTGTAAGTGGAAAAGAGGGTCAACAAAAACAATATGGTCTCAACAATAACTTTAAAAGTACAAAAACCTTAGCTCAACCAGCAACCAAGCTAAAACACAAGAGTAAAAATCCTTCAAAACTGGATTTTTGGTCAGGGGATGAATGTTTATGTTAGCAGTACCAACATTTCAGAGTATCTTTAGGAGACCCTCCTGATGATACCACCCAGGTTTGTTGAAGTTTGGTTCAGGTGGTCCAAAGTTATGGACCCTCAAGATGTAGCCCCATCGACTACTAGCTCCCATTGGAAACAATGGGGGATGGGGCACCCCCTTTGGGGATCCATAACTTTTGACCCCCTGAACCAAACATCACCAAATCTGGCTGGTATCAGCAAGAGATTATCCTGGTGATACCACCTAGGTTTGATGACGTTTGGTTTAAGGGGTCCAAAGTTATGGACCCTCAAAATGTAGCCCCATCTACTATTAGCTCCCATTGGAAACAATGGGGGATGGGGCACCTCCTTTGGGGGTCCATAACTTTGGACTCCATGAACCAAACTTTACCAAACTTGGGTGGTATCATCAGGAGAGTCTCTTGAAAAAATTCTGAAATTGTGGTGCCACTAGCCTAAAAACTGCACCCCCTGGCAGCCAACAAATAAAAACCCTAAAATATTTTTTAAAATACACCTGACTCGCGTATAAGTCGAGGGGTCCTTTTTAAGCACAAAACAAATGTGCTGAAAAATTCGACTTATATGCGAGTATATACGGTAATTCATTCCGTGAAAATCTTTGCTGCTTTCTATTAATTACAGATGCTTCCTCCATTTCATTTTCAAAACATTTTGGATATATTTGTATGCATTTTTTCTAGCCATAACCTAAAGATGCCTATAGTGCAATTGGAAGGGTTAAGCTTTGCTTATGGTAATGTTGCCACTCATTGCGTGGGTTGGATGAGGATCCCACAATTCCTAACTACATTTCATACAGCTGGAAAGGTAGAAAAAAGGCAAAAATAAGATAGAGTGGGAGTGGGAGAATGCACTCATATAATGTTAGGAAGTGAAAATTAAAAATATGTAATTAAATGTGACAGAGCTCTGTAATCATGTTTAGTGTCTTTTTTCTTTTTCTTTTTTTTTGGCCATCAAGTCACAGCAGGCTTATCTCAACCCCATAAGGTTTTCAAGGCAAGAGATGTTTGGAGGTGGTTTCCCATTGCCTGCCTCTATGTCATGACCCTGGTATTCTTTGGAGGTTTCCCATTCAAATACTAGCCTGAGTCAGGGCTGAGAGTGTGTGACTGCAGAGGTATATCTAAGAAGTCTTCTATATTGCGCTGCAGGGCCTGTGCACTTGGCACCACCCTTCAAAGAGTGCCCTAGCCTGTGCCCCACAACCTCTGGAAATGAGAGGTGGAGCGCATGCAGCAGCCTGGGTGCAAGAGAAGGGAGAGGAGAGCCTATCTTTGAACTGTTATGTTACCCTCTTTAAATCCCTATCATACTCCTATCCTAATCTCAATCCTAGAATTTTTCTTTTCGAAATACAGATGGATTAAAACCAAGATAACTGTGTTCCTCTTTGTGACTGAAAAATCTCATCTGTATTAGACATGTCCATAAAAATGAGGCCGTTTTTCAGTTTGGTCCTTTTATACTCTGGGGAAGCCTGATTTTGAGGAAGAAACCCTTCTCGCACTGCCTTTCACAAATATTATAAAGGAGCAAACAGCTGTGAATTTTATATCATCCTAGAGAAGATGGCATTCAGCTTGCTTACTTCTCTCACCATTTCTACACATGGTTTGCTTCAGAGGTGTACCAGGGGAAATGGCACCCGGGGGCAACACCTGCTCCAGGTGCTCCTCCACAAGCCCTCCTGCACTCCATTTACCTTAGCTGGTGGCTACTCCAGTGGTGATGGTCCCGGCAGCTGCTCCAATGGAGGCAGTCCTGGGCAGCATGGCAGGGCTGGGCCGAGGGGTGTGCGGTAGTGCCACCTAGGTGGAGGCTCCTCCAGCTGAAAGGGTAGCCTGGGGGGACCGGGAGGAGGGGTGTGCAGCGCCACCGCCAGGATTCTCCTTTAGCTGACAGGCCTGGGGAAGGCAGAAGCCGGCCCGCAGGGAGCCCACAGGGAGCCCATCGTGGAGCCCCTTTCCACATCCCTGCAGGCTGACTCCTGCTCTACCCAGGGCCTGGGGAGGGCAGAAGCCAGCCTGCAGGGATCACAGGATGGTGGGCCACCGCTGCCTGCCACAGAGTCTGCCCCACCCCCCTACATCCCTGCAGGCAAGCTCCTACTCTCCCCAGGACCTGGGGAGAGCAGAAGCCAGCCTGTGGGGAGGCCAGGAAAGGGTAGGGTGCCGCAATGTGCGGCTTGGGCACACATTGAAGGTGCCATTTTACCTCATTGTCTCATAAGGTGGCACTGATAGCGTGTCAAAGGACTAACCCACCCTCCCCCCCAAACTCCCCAAACCCCCAAAACTAAACTACTCTAGCTGTTCAAACTATAAAGGAAAGTAAACAAGAAACATTCTAACCCATCCAGAAACAACTTCCCACTCCCTGGGGTGTGATCCTGGGTGAAAAGAACAGCTAGCCCAAGCTTGTGACTGCAAGAAGGGGAACGCTCAATTAGTAGCTAGAAGCTCTTAAAAAGCTGACTAAAATGCTCTGCGGCTAGCCTGCTCAAGCACAGTCCCACGTGGGACTGTACAGAGGCCACAACGGTAGACTTTAATTCCAGTGAAAATTTTGCTTGCATAAGGAATTCAGGATTGAGTCCTGTTGTGCGGAAATATGAAATTTAAACTCAAAGCATATTTGAGAAACTTAATTTTAATCTCTCCTTAAACCATTGATGTGGCTAGTGTGATTAGAGCTTCATTTCAGATAAAATCCCAAAGGTAAACGACCAGTAGCTAATCTCAGATCAAAAGCCCTTAGTTAATTTGTTTTCTTACTCAATATATCAGTAATATACATACCAGATGAGTTCATGGGGTAAACCATCTCATATTTTTATGGAGGGCACAGATAGGAGTAGCCTACAAAGAACACCCAGCTATATCCAGCATAGATGGGCATAACCCAAGTAAATTTATAAAAGGAACCCACAGTGTGTGTGTGTGTGTGTGTGTGTGTGTGTGTGTGTGTGTGTGTGTGTATGTGTGTATTCACACACACACACTTATAATTTAGGAAAAACTCCTAAATTATTCCATCAACATTTTGATTTGGAGCTTTAAACATCTTCCCTTGTATTCTCATATTTTCATAAGAAATATGTTTCTTTGGGAGATGGGAAAATGTATTAGATAACTGCTGTGCATTGATTTCTGTCCTTTCCCTCCTTTTTCTGTTACAAGGAACTTTGTGAATTCTTTACTTTGGTCTGTCTTTTAAATAATGTGTACACATTTTATCAAGCCTTTATGGGAGGGGGAGAGGGAGGGGGACTTTGCATTTTGGCCTTTTAAATGTGTTATGTGATTTACTGATGTTCCTCTTTTATGCTCCACCTGCCTTCTCCATTACTTTTTCATCTAATCGCTGTTTCTTATTAGGTCCCAGAATGGGGAAGCCCAAGAGCTGATCTGAGCTTTCTTTATTTGTGTGTGCTTTAAACATTAGGCATGTAACAGAAATCCTCTGGCACATGAGCTACACATGGCAGCCTGACCTCAGTGCAATCTTTTAAATTTTCATTTCAGAGTACATTTTCTTACCTTTGTGGTCCTTCCGGAATTAGTCAAAACACAAATGCTTAGAGCAGGTAGGGAAAACTTGCTGGAATTTTACACTGCAGACTTGAGAACCAGTTCACATGCTCAAATGTGTACATTTTTATGCAAACATGTAATAAGAGCAGCAAAGTCAAATCGCAAGTATATGGCCAATGTGTTGTGATATCTCCATTGTCAGAGTGGAGCTCAGTGTCATTTATTTATTTATTTATTTATTTATTTATTTATTTATTTATTTATTATATTTATAGACTGCCCTCCCCCGAAGGGCTCAGGGCGGTGAACAATACACATAAATAGAGCACAATAAAACCAAAAACTAAAAATCGATTAACATTAATTAATTTGGCTCTATATAAAAATAACCCCATTAAAAGCAACACCAATGGAAATGGGATTGATCTATCTTACCTACCTCTTTGCAGGATCCATAGCTATCAGAAGCAAAATAAATGATATTACATTAATATGTATGTGCATAAATAATTAATACAACCTATTAAATGAATGCTCATATCCATAAATGCTCCAAATATTAACATATATTGCAATTCAATTTCCCTGTGCTCCTTCAATGCAGAATTTCAGGGGAATTTTTTGTAGTACAGAATTGCCTGACAGTAGGCTATGAAAAGGTATTCAGCAGTATCAGCCAACAATTTATACATTGTCCATAGTATGATTTGGCCTCTGCTCATGCAAAAGTGTACTGCCAAGAATTCTCAAAAAAATTATAGTTGTGTCTATTCAATACTTTGTTTTAAAGTATCACAAATTTCTAATTATCTGGTGTCAGTTCTCTCACCCTCTATTTAGTCAGGTGCCCTTTTACACTAAGGTGTGTTGGCATTGGTGTGTGATTAATCAGTGCTGGACAGGATTGCTGTCTAATCTCATTAGCTAATAGAGTTTTTGGTTGACTAGCCTGGTTTGCATAATTATCGTTAGATTTCATTTTTATGGTAGCTTCACTGTCTATTGTGAATCAGCCTTCTGATAATGTTTGCAGAGTCTACAAAAGCCACTTGACTGATATAAGAACCCAGCCATGTCTTGAAAATATCCACAATCTTTACCCTCAGCTTCCATTAATCATCACTTGTTCACACTAGAATGTGTAAAAAGGTTGTCTGGTTCTTCGGTATCTGGCTTCTTGAACTCTGCTAGCATGTTGTTTCCCTGGGATGCTTTTATACCAGGGAAAACTTTTCAACCAGCACAGCCGAGTAAGAAAACAAACATTTATTTTTAAAACAAAAAAGATAAACCGGTTGCTACAAACATTAATATAATAAAGTTTTACAAATGTAGGTACTGTCAGAATGAACAAAGTCTTAATGTTTGTCTGCTTTTGACAGTGTGTTCTTACATATTTTTAATGGCTGGGTTTTACTAATTTGATTATATGGTTTTGTGATTTCATCTTATTTTATTTTTTTTTAGTTGCCCCAAACAAGTTTCTAAAGATTCAGCATGTAAATATTTTAAATAACTAAGTAACCAAAAGGCTTTTGGCATCCCAGTTCTTCTTTCTGGGGACTGCATAATTACAGGAGAAAAAAAACCAGGATGGGCATTCTGCCAAAAGCTTCCTTTCCTCTTTAATAAACTCTTTCCTCTTTAATAATAAAGAAGAGTTGAATGATAATACAGTACCAAGCACGAAGGCAGATTCAAGGGTAGGGGGTTGCCTCTAGCAAAAAGAACAGCCATCACCTCCTGTGCCAACAGCATAGCCAGATGTGAATAAGCCAAGCCCTTGCAGCTTTGCTTGGACCCAGCTAGCAGCTGCTCAGGGCTAGGAGGTAATGTTAGTCACTGCCCAGCTGATGGCTATCTGAGACATTTCTTGTTGTGAGTGAAGACACTTCTTGTTGTTTGCTTAGGTGGTTTAGCCCAAGAATTGACCTGGCAGCCACTGATAGGATCAGGAGGAAGACCCCCACCCCCTTACAAAGAACACATAATGGTTCGACAGTTTTTGCACATTTCTGTCTTGCTGCAACTTTCAAAAGTCTATCATTTATATTACTGTTTTTGCTGGAGATCTGCCAATTGTGGCTAACAATACTACCTTGCCAGTGATACTAAACCTATCAAGAACTGCCAAGCCCCCAGCTGGGGCAGGGAATCTCATGCTCTGAGTTCCTGTTCCTTGCTATTGCTCATCACATTCATGACACTGACCTCCACATCATGCCCTCCCCAAATGGTCCCAAAGGTTAGGGTCCATTTTCAGCTTGCGTGAAATCCAGCCAATAATTTCATGGTGGTGATGGCAACAAAAAGGCACTATTTCTCCATTACCATTCTGCCTGAATGTAACTGTCCAGTGGAGCTGTTCTGTGCAGTTTGGGGGCCTTACATAATATGCCCAGGGAATTGGACTCTGACCACATAATGGCCCATTGTGATCAACTTGCTACAACATTTCCAAGACCCAGTCTGGGTTACCTATTGGCATAGATGTATGTTTAGATGATGTACCTTTGGAATCTGCTTGTCTGATTTTTATGGGTATCTTCCATCTTATAGCATCCAAGGAGATGAACAGCATCCTTGGAGAGGTGAGATCTACCATCTGTTTCTCTGGCCTTTGCCTTTTTTGACTGATAAAAGCTGCCTGAGGGGGCTTGACTGAGTTGGAGAGAACCACCTTTCCAGAGGTCTACCATTCATGTAGTCTCCAATCTTCCATTTTTAGGCAACGTGCTAGAAGATGGTTGCTTCTCAGCTCCAGGGAGTATTGGCAGAGATTGATTTTCTGCAGGATTTGGAACAAAGATTAATTTGGTTGCTTTGGTTGATGACTTCTAGTAATAACTAGACATAAGGAGTGTGACTCAGCTAGTTTTGCTGGATCTGTCAGCAGCCTTCAGTACTATCAACCATGATATCCTACTGAATTGCCTCTCAGTGCTGGGTGTAAGGTATTTTGTGTAATGGTAGTTCAAGTCCTAGCTGGATGGCTGGTCCAAAAAGATGGTGCTGGATTATTCCTACCCTCTCCAATGGCTGGTGTGTGGAATTCCACAGGGCTCAGTTTTATATCTCATGCTATTTGATACTGACATGAAGCCACTGTGAGAGGTCATCAGGAAGTTTGGGCTGCGGTGTCACCAATATACAGATGATACCTAGTTCTACATTTTTTTTCAGAGGAACCCATTAATGTTCTAAATTGGTACTTCGTATCAGTAATGGATTAGATGAGGATGAATACGCTTAAACATGATCCTAACAAGATAGAGGTACTCTGGGTTACTAGAAAAGCAGACCAGGGATTTGAGATCTCCCCTATCTTGGGTGGAATTATACTTACCATGAAAAGTCAGGTCTGTAGCTTGGGAGTGGTGCTCAACATAGCGGTCACTTTAGAATATCAGATGGCTGCTGTCATTTTATGTGCTTTTGCTCAGCTTTGGTTGGTGCACCAGCTGGCCTGTTCCTGGCTCAGACTAATTCACTTCTTAATTACCTCCAGACTGAACTATTACAATGCACAGTACTTGAGGATACCCTTGAAAAATGTTTGGAGGCTGCAAGCAGTAGACCAGTTACCAGAATCTTGTAACCTCAATCCTAAAGCAATTATAATGGCTTCTGATCTGCTTCTGAGCCAAATTTAAGGTTGTGCTTTTGACCTTTAAAACCCCATGTAACTTGGGACCATGGAATCTGAGGACTATCTTCTCCCATACACTACTACCCAGGAGCTGAGATCTCAGGGAGTGGTCCTACTGATTGTTCCATCAACCAAATAAAATTGTCTGGTGAGTACATGATAAAGGGCCTTTTCAGTGGCAGCCCAATAATTATAAACAACCTCCGCAAGCAAGTATGCCATGTAGGTGACTGGGTTCAGCCTGAATGGGTCCAGCATTCAGCTCGGTGTCATTCTCTCCAAAATCCATCAGTAAGGGAGTTCAGCTTTTTTGAAAAATTCCTGAACTTTTCAACCCAAAATTGAAAAATACCAATCAATCAATCAGTCAATAAAGTGTGCACTCCTAGTTGGCTATCTTGCAAAAGCAGATATAGAGAGCTCATTAGGACAAGTTAGACTGTACAATCTAAAGTCCAAATTTCTATACAGCATGTACATAAAAGTTCTACTTAAGTACCCTCCCCCACCCCCAGAAATCAGTGACAGCAGTGGAAGCAGGGAAGAGCTATGCTGCTCAGGTTTAAAGGGTGGATTAATTTAATGCTTGTATGAAAATGAAAGCAAAAAAAGATCAAGTGAACTTCCTTAAGCTTGTTCAAAATGGATTCCATCATCTCTGTCTGTTCCTCCCTCCTGTGTTGTAGTTTTCATGTGGTCAGTGAGGGCTATATGCCAAGGCACAGATAAGAGTCCTCAGATTTTCCTGATCCTGCCATTTGAGTTTCAGATGGAGAAGAAATTGTAGCCGTGCCTTGTGGTATTATTTCTGGGTGATTTGGTATTAGTTTATGATTATACTGGTGTAGTGTTACATTGAACTGAGAATTACTTGCTTAACAAAAATGCATTTCTCCTTTATGCTATTCAAAGGTAGAAAGCTGTCCCTGAATAGATCTAATTTTGATCTCAAATAGTCTTAGAAGTGTACATCAGAATCTTTTAAGTCTTTGCCATGAATGTGGTCCAATAAATCAGTCTTTCCTTCTTCCTGTCCTTGCTAATTGCCCAGTTGCTTATGGTTAAATTTACTGTCTCTGTTACATCCTCTGACAGTAGATTCAACTATCTGCTTACACATCTGGAGGGAATTTTCCTTTGAAAAATCTCCCTTTTAGTTTTATCAAAATCCACATTGTTCTTGTATTCAAATGAGAGACAACAGTAGCATTCACACTGCCTCTTGATCTTTTAAAACTTGCTAACATGCATATACACTGTCATTTTAAGAAACTGTGGCTGGTTTGTGGTGCAGTACTTTTTCTGAGAAACACAGGAATAATTTGATTATGTCTAAACTTTGAAGGATTAATAGCTAATTTCATATTGAAGTTGTTTATGATATATAACATAACTTTCTGACTATTAAGGGTGACCCACCATCAGTCAGGAATTCACTGTAGCTGAAATAATGCAAACATATCTGTCTTTTCATGGTTAGTTTTTTCTATTTTCTAGCTCACTAGGCTCAGTCCAATTAATTAAGGCCAATTAAGAAGCTTGTATGGTTCTTTTTACACACATTTTTGCTGTTACTGCCACACAAAACTGCCCGTGAAGCTGTATAGGGAATATCGGCAAACTTCTTTTCCTTTCAAACACTGATTTTTTGGCAAAAAACACACCTTTATTTTTAATAGAATGCATTTAAATGTATACCCAGGCATGATTTTCTATATCAGGTTTCAGCCTGAAGGACATTATATGTGAAAGTCACAAACTATGAAAAAACGTTCTAAGATAAATGCTTTTTGTACCATTAAGCCAAGCAAAAGGAACAGTATGTACCCACTCCTGCAAGGTGATAGGTGTTCATTCTACTGAAGGACGTGAACTCATGGTGAAAAACATAGGATCCACAACTGCCTTTAACAAGCTTTTTTCATACTAGGTAGTGCATCTTTGTTCTCAGCTGCTATCATGCATTTTTGTCATTTATTAATGTAGATCCTGACTATCAATATTATTTTACTGACTACTCTGTCACTGAAGGTTAGTCATCACCTCAAATAACTGTCCTCAGATACCCTTACAATTATATTCCTAGGTATTATCAAAGCAGGCAATTGTGGAAAGTGCATTATTCTGAATGTGCAACAGTGCCCAAAGTGAAAGTGTGGAGGGTTATTGAGAGTCCCAATCTGAAGTGGCCATATATATATAACCAGGGAGGAATATACGTTCTAGAGAATGGGAAGAATAATTCCTGGAGTAGTCTGGAGCATTTGGGGTTTTGCTTTATTTTTTCCAGAGAGAGTGAATTATGTATTGTCGAAGGCTTTCACGGCCGGAATCACTTGGTGTTAGATTGATAAGGTTTGACAGACAGTAGGGCTCTGATGCTAGCCTGCTGTGGCTGGCATCTTCAGAGGATCCTCTGAAGATGCCAGCCACAGATGCAGGCGAAACGTCAGGAGAGAATGCTGCTAGAACACGGCCATACAGCCCGGAAACCACACAGCACCCAAGAGTGAATTATGTTTTATTTTAGAGTTTTGTAACAGAGTGATGCTTGTCAGGGTACTGTGTGAAGTGCCAGCCTGAGTTAGACTTTGAGTGTGTAATCCATTAGCCAGAACATCATAAGTAATTGTGCGATCTATGAGACAGAAATATAACAACTAAGCCAACTATGAATTGAACAAACTTATTAAGCCAGTGCCTAAACCAAATACTGAATTTCTCTGCCAAAGCTCTTTTGTAAATATATTTCTTCTGCTTTATCCTTTCCTTCCCTCCAAGTTATTTCTCTCCATTTCCTTCTACTATCTGTTCAATAAACTTTGATTCTGTTTAAGTTTAAAATCTGCCTCACTATTATTTTGTGAGCCTTATTAAGGGATATGCCTAGAAAAAGTCATAATAATGGGTATCTTTCACCTTCCAGTTACAGGCTGAGGGAAAGTGCTTCAGTTTCACCATACGCTGTGATTTCTTAAGTACTTCAATTCCTGAAGGGGAAAAGATAGGAAAAATCTGACAGGTCAGTGGGTGGTTTCCCTGTCTCAGTGAATAGAGAAGATGAGGGGATCTGTCACAGCAGGTAATTTTCCTGCAATCACAGAGCAAAGTTGATGGGTCTCAGAGGGAGACAGAATAAACCAATAGATGGGGGGGGTGTCTCCTATTGTTCTTGTTCACCAGTGAGTGAAGATTTTTGTTTTGGTTTGTTTGACTTCTCCTCAGTGATCTTTCCTTCCTCTCTATGTGTTCTTTGTTGATTTTGTATGTGTACTTTACCTTTATATGTGTATTTTACTTTTAATGTTTTAATGTATTTTACCTTCAGTTTTAATGGTTTTTAAGGTGTGTCGTTGTATATGTTTGGCAGCCCAAACCAGAGCCTGGCAACCAAGGACAGTGTCACTGTAGTGCTGTCCCACCAACTCTAAAGAGTTTTCCAGCAGCACAAGGAGAAACAAAAAGGCAAAACATATTCCCCTACCACCTGAAGCTCTCCATAGGACTTAATGGAAGTCCAGAACCCAGGCTGCGGTGCAACTAGTCGCAAACCTGAGGTGGAAGTCAACTAACATTAGCTCCTGATTGAGATGCCAGCAAAGCTTCGAAATGGCCTGGATTTCTGGGTTTCAGCACTGTGGAGCTGAGGGGCAGCTGATGAGTTTCCCCCCTTGTGGCAGCAGAGGGGGCAAACCCCACTCCGGCTCTACAAGTGAATTTGCCCCACCCATCTGGATTGGGCTGTTAAGTTGTTGGCCATCCTGGTAGTCCTGGTGAGGGCACTAAGGAGCAGCAGTGACGTAGTGGCTAAGAGCAGTGACTAAGAGCAGGTGCACTCTGATCAGGAGGAACCGGGTTTGATTCCCAGCTCTGCCACTTGAGTTGTGGAGGCTTATCTGGGGAATTCAGATAAGCCTGTACACTCCCACACACGGCAGCAGGATGACCTTGGGCTAGTCACAGCTTTTCGGAGCTCTCTCAGCCCCACCCATCCTCACAGGGTGTTTGTTGTGAGTGGGGAAGGGCAAGGAGATTGTAAGCCCCTTTGAGTCTCCTACAGGAGAGAAAGGGGGGATATAAATCCAAACTCTTCTTCTTCTTCCTATCCCAATACCATTTCTACATGTGCAAGATCCCTCATGAGCTCTTTCAACAGATATACATCAAATTAAACAGAATCATGTAAACCACCTTGAACATTCCTTTGCTCCATTAACATACTGTTATTTAACTAAAATTACATTAAAACTGTGGTTGCAGCCATTGTGCTATTGCTTACACAAGTGGAACTCAGTTAAGTATAATTTTCCTTTCCATTCACACACATAACTGGATCTAATCCATTGTATGGTAGTGGATACACAGGCAAAATCCATGTAAAGAAATTCTAATAATACTTTTACATTGCTTTATGGTGTGGAATTTGCTGTGCTATTTATAGTTCTAGTTGACCCATGTTCATTGTCTCCACAGTGAAACATTTGATCCTTGGAAATGGCCAGAAGCAGCTGATTAGCCGTCCTCCATGTCATAGTATGGAACACAGATGTCTGCCTTGTCGCTGTCACTTGTTTTGCCTCTTAAAGAATAACCTTATTTTACAGTCAAGTGATAAAAGTGAGAATTACAGCAAAAGTGATGTTGTAGAGTCAAAATAGTTTTGAAATGGAATGTAGAGAATTAGATACAGAGTTAACTTTAACTGCTAATTCACTTTCTCTTACGCTTACTTGAATATTTCTATCCAGTTTTCTTGCTGATATGTTGGTTTGCTGAAACCCTGTTATAGCAGAAATATGATTAGTTATTAGGTCATTGATGAAAAAATCAATTCTGACTCACCAAAAATAAATACCTACCTTTTATTCACTTCACTCTTTTCACTGATTGGACTGAATCATCCAGATTAGACAATACTACTGCCAAGACATTAGCGTATGAACACACTGTGTGATCTGTATTATAGTTTAACTCCTATTTCATAACTGTTACTACTGAGCAATATAGTTAATAGTTTATATGTATAAAATTGTTTTGATCAGCCCATGTCTGGTTTGATCCTGCCATTCCATGTCTCCCGCCCGGGATCTTTTCTCTCTTCATCCCCCCCCCACACACACACACACACTTAATTACTGTGCCTGGTTGTTTTTTTCTTACCCTTTGCACTTTTGCTTTCCAAGCTGTGCTTTCTCAGCTCATTAGATACTTGCTGCTGTTGTTCTGTCAGTGATATGGAATGTAGGTTGGACCATGGGAAGGATGGACCATGGGGCTGATGAGGGACCATTCCCTGTTTGGAAAGGGTAGTCAGTGTGGTGTTGTATGACATGGGACATGACATGCCATGTGGGGCATAGTGGCAGGTGCTTTTCTGCTTCTGTTTCAGTTCTGGCCATAGAAGTCTAAATGCTTATTTCTGATGCTGTTTCATAATAAAGAAATCAGATGAACAGAGTCTCATTATTGAACAGTCCAGGGGCATGACAAAAATACACATGAGAAGTGGGTTAGAGAGAGAGAGTGAGGCCCTTTCCACACATGTACTTTCAATCCGCTTTCACAATTGTTTGCAAGTGGATTTTGTTATTCTGCACAGTAAAATCCTGCTGCAAAATGCATTGAAAATGGATTGAAAGTGCATTATTCTGCATGTGCAGAAGGGACCAGAGAGAGAGAGATCTAGTTTCTCTAGCTGCAAGGCCAAATCTAAAAATTTCCAGAGGAAACTCAGGAAGCTTCCATTTTTGTCTATCAATAGCCTTTTTTTGCAACAAAGTACTAAACATGAATTGGTATGGCTTCAGATTCATGAAGAAGAAAGGTTTCAATAACTCATGTACTATAAAAAAATAATTTTCCTGCCCCGGATAAATCAGTCAGATGCACATGAGTTTAATTAATTTTAAAAAGATTTTAAAGGATTAGCAGATAGATTTATTGCTACTATCTTGAAGTTTTAATTTACTTTGGTAATGATAGATAGGATTAGGAATAAGAATGTGTTTTGTTATATTGCACTATTCAAGAATGATCCTAGCAGTGAAAACTTTCTGTAAGTAAATGTTGACGTATATCTTCAAAAAAATTCTTATAATATTTAGCAAATGATCTTTCTATGATGTACTCTCATTTATGAGAGTACATTTATGATGTACTCTCATTTATCTATGATGTACTCTCATTTGAAGACATTTAGCAGAACCACGTGTGCAGGAAAAGCCCAGGCTAGTCGCAGGATCAGCCCTGGTTAGTCCTTGGAAGGGAGACCACCAAGAAAGTATAGAGTTGCTACACAAAAGCAGGCAATGGCAAACCACCTCCTTTGCCTTAGAAACCCTGTGTGGTCTCCATAGGTTGGCTGCAATTTCATGGCAAGAAAACGAATCTGATGTATAAGCGACTGATAAAAATTCTTACAGTACAATCCTAAACAGAGTAGCACTCTTTTACAACCCCATCCAAAAGGGGAAGCATGCAAATTCACTTGTAGGAGCAGCAGGGAGGCCACATTGGCGAATTTGCCCTCTCTGGGGCATTTGCCCTAACGGAGGGACACAACTGCCACCATGTGGCCACTGCAACCCTCTCCCATGGTGGGATGCTGCACCAGCATCTCAGCACCCCTGCCTGCATGGAGGAGGCCAGGTGGGAGCATGGCCAGAGGACGAGCTGACATTAGTCAGCTCCTTCCCAGCCATTCAACTCGTTATGCTGCTGAGCAGCAAAGTCCATTAAAGCCAATGGGTGCTCCTCGACAGTGGGGAGGATTTTACGCTTGTGAAGCCTTCCCACGCCACTTGAAAGCCACTTCGGGAGTGATGGGGCAGAGTGGTCGCGGCACTTCAGCTAGCCACCTGATGCTTGGGTGAGGCTGCTAAGCTGTTAGGTTTGGATCCAGACTAAATTTTCCATCAGTGGATATAAACTTTCCTGTCCCAGTGCAGCCCACTGATTTCCTGGGGGATAGGAGACACTGAGGAGTGCTAACTTTAAAAATTAACTTATTTTTAGAATTGTTTTGTTTAAAAAGCTTTCTTGTTAATACAGAGACCTCTTACAAAGTTTTTTTTTTTTTGCATTTCTAATACGGTATCATCATTTAACATTGTATTGTTTAGTTACCATGGTAATACTCCAAACATTATTTTTATGCGGCTGCGCATAGGCATTTTTATCTGAAAAGCTCTCCTTAATATTGCAGTTTTCAAATCTATCCTTCCTAGCTCCTTTAATTAACATAAAAAATCTTACATAACAGTTTTTGGTCCTTTCCATACACCACTCTAAGAACTCCTGTATAGTTACAATGTCTACTTGTGAGCTGTGTCTGTTGGTCTTACATGCTTATTAAGAAGTGAAATGTACAGAATGAGAGGACAAAGGATGTAAAGATTAAAGTACTATACTTTGCTTTATCCCCTTCATAATCTGATGATATGTTTCGTGATGGTGCCCAACAGAACTGGACCAATTCACAACATGCTCTAAAACTTAAGATCCAAGAGCTTCTTGCTGATTTGGAAAGAGCCTTTTCATGTTCAGTATGTAAGGCTGAATAATGGTGGGAAATTATTTAAAAGATAATTATAGCAATTGATCTTAAGATGTTTTGTGGCAGCTTTCATGTATAATTCTTCAAAGATCTTCTGAGGAATGGCCTCTTATTGAGCCTGCTGGAGGCAAAGAGCTTGCTTATCATAATTAAAGACAACTTATTCACTCAACAGTAGTGATGACTTTTTAAAAGGCCTGCTTAGAATATTTTTGTGTTCTGACATTTGTTCTGAAAATAGCTATTTTGACAGGATAAGTAGTGTTTCTTGGCAAATATTTTAATTATGAGACCATTTGGTCTTTTTAAAAATCTCTTCAGGTCAATTCAAATATTGTTTCCTGGGTCAGTGATGTGAGTGACCAAAGTTGAGTATGATGACATTACAGTGATATGTAGCCATTTATATTTGGCTACACAGTATTGTTGTTGAGCACAAATTCAACTCAGAAAAAGTGAGAGAACATGAGAACAATCAAATGAATAGGGAAAACTTTCAAAGCACTTGTTGGAACATTGTAGAATGGTGATTTTGACAAATTGGTACATATTGCATGCAGGTATAATTAATTCCATCTCTAAAACCTTGACACCATTTAGTCAAGTAAGCTGAGCTCCTCATAGCTGTGAATTCCCAAATGCTTCTGTTAAGCTGAATCTATCCTCTTTTCTTCCAATTCCATCCATCATACATGTATTTTCAACAGTCATTGTATGTTTTCTTACTATGCACACATACAGGCTTTAGAAAGAAAGGGATCTCTGCTTCATTTAGTGCAGCTTTAGTTCTGGCTCCATTACAGGTGAGGCTGAAACTGCTTATAAATCTTCTCAGCAGTGTGTGCCAGAAAAGGACTGGATAAAGACAGATGGACATTTTGGCATATTAATGTTCATCCTCCTAGGAAATCGATAGAGATCCATGATTTAAAAATGGATCTGCCTTACACAAGAACAAAAAATCATGATGCTTAGCAAAGGAGAGGGTTGCTTATTCTCCTCAATAAGCTCATTATTGTAGACTCATTGAAACCTGCATGCATGCCAGGCATATAGTTACCAAGTCCATCACTAAGAAGCACTGTGTTTGCCATACAAAGTTCATGGCCTGCAAGACAAAAAAGATCATTGGCTGAAATGTTAATTTCCCTTAGCATCATGAAATATAATTCACAGTCTTCTTTCATGGGTTATCAAAAGGTTTATTTTAAATATATTCAGTACCTCCAATATTTCAAATGCTTAGTAACAGAAGCATTGCAGGAGGTTAAGAAATGTCAGTAATTAATTCAAACAAGAATGAGTTCACATTTTGGGAATTTATTTTCTGTGTATTTAACACAATGAAGAAAACAGAACTATAGACAGTACCATCCTAACCCTGAAGGCAATTGTGCATGCTGGAGAAATATCAGGAATACCAACTGGAAGCTGCCCTGAAGCTTTCCCTGAAGCTACCAAGCTACCTGAATTGACACTGGTGGGGCGAGGAATATGGAGATATTACTGGACTCCTCAGCAATGTCCTGGGTGAAAAATGTAAAAGAAAAATAAGGCCTTGGCTATTACAGGAAGCTCTAGAACTGTAGAGTTTCTCACAATTGCTGGAGCTACCCTTACCACTTCCAGGTAGCTCTTGGAATCAGTGGAGAAGTAGGAGGCAGGGACCTCAATTGCCTGGTTGTCTTCTAGCATAAGTGGGCAAAGGGGAGCCCTATATCACAGCCAGGCAATGGAAATAGTTTGTAATGCCATTTGTTTGTTTGTTTGTTTGTTTGTTTGTTTGTTTGTTTGTTTGTTTGTTTGTTTGATATGCTACTGTAATAGATTCACTGCAAACACACAAAACCTTCAGCAACGTAAGAGTTAAGCCCAGAGGCATAGCTAAGGAAAATGGAGCCTGGGTCAAAGTCTAAGTTTTCCACCATCACACACACACACACACACACCCCATATGGGTGGCCGCTCCCCCCATCATGATGGTAGGGGAAATGGAAAGGGGTGGGTAGGGGTGGGGGAAGGGTGGGGAAGGGTGGGTAGGGATTGGAGAAGGTGGCAAGGGATTGCTAGGGGTGGGGAAATGGGAAGGGGTGGCTAGCGGTGGGGGATGGTCTGGAGAAAGCGCCCCCCCATCGCAACTCAAACCAGGCCGTGAAGAGCCCGGCAAGAGTTTCTCCACCTTCTCCACCCACTCCCCTTCAAGCTCCCTGGACCGTGAGGCAGGGAAGCTCATGCCAGGCTCTCAGCATCCCAGCAAGCTTGAAGGGGGGCAGAGCGGGGCAGCTCTCGCTGAGCTCTCCACAGCCCAGCTTGAGTAGGGATTGAGGGTTCTTTCTCCGGGCCTTCTGCAGCTGCCCCAGGCATAGTGAGGGAACATGGGTCCCAGAACAAAGAAAACTATGTTGGCTAGGGGAAGAAAATACTGGAATGGTGACAGGTTCTAGGAGGGTAGAGAAGAGGGTTTTGATCAGGAGTAGGACATTTTTATTTATTTATTTATTTATTTATTTATTTATTTATTTATTTATTTATTTATTTATTTATTTATTGTTGCATTTTTATACCGCCCTCCCCCGGAGGGCTCAAAACTCTTCTGGCATAGTCCATGATTTGAAGCACTTTAGTAAACATATATGTAAAGAATATGAAAGCAAGACATAGCCTGATTCAGGGTTAGTAATGGCAAATGGACAGAGGCTCCAGTGATGTTGCCTTAGAGGTTTGTCATTTTTTTAATACTTCCATCCAATGAACTTCCTGTGGCGGGAGCCAGGAGAGATTTGCCAGGGTATTTTTCCCCTGAAGAAATTTGAGCAGAGCAGCATCTAAAAGCCCTCAATCATTTTCGTTCTCCATCCTTTTATTTGTCTTCGAGGCAGAAAGGGAAATTATCATGCATAAGGATGTGGCTGTATTTCCATGTAGAAACAGAATTAGGGACAGATAGGAATGA
Source organism: Sphaerodactylus townsendi (assembly GCF_021028975.2). Classification (NCBI taxonomy): domain Eukaryota; kingdom Metazoa; phylum Chordata; class Lepidosauria; order Squamata; family Sphaerodactylidae; genus Sphaerodactylus; species Sphaerodactylus townsendi. Next base: position 90,734,251 of record NC_059429.1, on the reverse strand, counting down.
GAAATATTAGCCTATAACTTTGGATGCTTCATCAAAAGCCCAGCCTTGAGAAATGACAGCAGACAACAGTAATTGCCAAAACAGAAGCCTTATTTATAGATTGGGGGGAGAGATAAATACAGTACATACCAATTCCAATTAAGGATAAACCATCCCAGCTTACAAAGCTACTGCATCTCATTTACAGCTGGCAGAAATACACACACACACACAAGCCTTTATTGGCATATAAAACGGGACAAAGTTTTAAAACAAAACAAGGTTAAGAAATACAGTTAAAATTGCTAAAATTACTAATTTCCAGTATAAAATTTGCAACAGTTTCACAAAAGAGCACATCAGAGCTGTTCAGGAGATTGGGTATCTTATAACACTCATGCCACTGAGAACATTTCAAGAAAATGGAATTCATGTATTTCATGCGTATCTTATTGTATTTAGGGCATAGAAACAAAGAATGGTCAAGTGTTTCAACCGTAGTCCTATCACATGAACAAACTCTTTTAGAACGTTCCATATTCTTAAATCTTCCCTCCAGCAGAGCTGATGGCAGCACATTACATCTTGCAGTAGCCAAGGCTCTCCTCTGGGTGGGATTTATCAGCAGACGAAGACATGCTGCCATAATTCCATGCTCGCATGGGATTAATAATGTAGTCGGAGAACAGGTTGTCTTGGCAGCACGAGTCAAATTATGAAAATCAAGATCCAAGAGCCTATTCTTAACTAGTCTGAAGGCTTCCCCCTTTGTGAGCATAAGGAGTGATTCCAAGGGGAAACCAATAGCTTCAACCTTTCTAAAGATCAAAGTATACCATTCTGAAATAAAGTGATCTGATAACAGAGAGGGAATATAGCTATTGGATCCCACTAGAAAATGTATATGCAGCCAATATTTTATGGCCCTTATCCATGCCAAGGTTTCTAGAGTTGTTTGGCTCATCTCAATGCACAACGCAGCATAAGGCACACATCTAGGGAGCCCCATTAGTTTTCGAAGGAATTTGGAATGTAATAAATTAAATGATTTATTTATTGCCGAAATCCAAATGGGGGAACCGCATAGTGCAGCAAGGAACCAATCCTAGCCTCAAAACCTTCAAAGCCGCAGAGGAATGTATTGATTGCCTTTACTATAAAAAAAAAAACCATATATTGCTGTCATGTTGGTATGTGCCGAGGTAGTTACTGCTAGTCGCCAGTGAGGACCATGACAAATTATACCTATAGTAAATGCCAAGGTATCGGAAATATTTGACCTGCTCAATTTTGTGACCCTTAATTCGCCAGGACATGGGCTTCCAACTCTTAGCAAAAATGAGAACTTTAGTTTTAGCATAGTTAATTTCCAGTCTGTTCTCTTCGCAATAATTAGCAAAACTGTACATTAGGCGTTTAAGGCCAATACTGGACAAGGACAATAACACTGCATCATCTGCATACAACATTAAAGGAACATGGGTAAGATGTAATTTAGGACTATGCCCATTCACAGACACCAAAGCATGAAGTAAATCATTGAGGAATAAATTGAATAAAGTAGGAGCCAGTATGCAACCTTGTTTAACCCCACGAGGAGTACTAATTCTGCTGGTTAACTGACCTTCCCCAGAGCATCTAACTTGACAAACAGTGTTGGTATACAACTGTTTGATCAGGAATAGAAGTCTGGGGTCAACATTCAATGAATTCATCTTGTCCCACAGGAGATTTCTTGTCACAGTATCAAAGGCTCCTTTTAGGTCAATAAAAGCAGCAAATAATTTAGAAGCCTTTGTAGTAGCATACTTATTTACCAGATGGGAGAGTACTAAACAGTGATCCAAGGTTGACTTATTTCTACAAAATCCTGCTTGCTCAGGTCCAATGATTTTAGTTTGATCCAACCAAGTTTGCAATCTAATCAATAATAATTTTGAATAGAGCTTCCAATTACCGATAGTAGACTAATTGGCCGGTAATTGGAAGGATCAGTAGGGTCTCCCTTTTTGTAGATTGGTACTAATACGGCTAATCGCCAGCTGTTTGGGATAACACCTGTGTTATTAATGATGGTAAACACTGCCGCCAGGAGAGGGGTCCACCACTCCAGATCTGATTTCAAAATCTCCGGGATAATTGAATCTGGACCAGCCGCTTTCCCATTCTTTAGACCGCTTATCAGATCAGCAATTTCCTGTACTGAGACAGGGGGCCAGTCAGGCAATTCAAGAGGGTCTACCACTGGGCACTGGGTTTCCAACTCATCAGCATAAAAAAGGTTAGAAAAGTAGCTATGCCAATTAAGTGGGGAAATTGATGAGGATGATGTCAGGCCCACATTACACGGTCCATTAATTAGATACCAGAACTGCTTGGAATTATTTATTATGTCGCGTGTAAAAGTTCGTTCCATTTAAGTTCCACTAGATATTGCTGCTTCTGTTGTATGCAATGTTGGAGACAGCGCTTTAGGTTCTGAAGACTAGCAAGATCCGTGTTGGAATTAGATCTTCTGAATCTCCTATATAGGGACCTTATTTGTTGGTTAATTTTAATACATTCCTTGTCAAACCAGGATTTTTTTGAACTTCTTGTATTTTCTCTGGGATGGTCTTTGCTTATCAAAGAATTTGTCAATTGGGTAATTAAGTTGTCAAACAGCTCTATCCCCACTCCTGGACTGTTTGCTTTAATTATACTTGATTTTAAATGGGAAATAAAAGGCAATTTTATAAAAGCTTTAAAAGTGGCCTCAGTTTGTGATGACCACTTCAAACGGAAATGTAGATCATTGTTGATGGATTCAGGATTTGTGGTAGACTCAACAGAAAGAGAAAACACTAAAGGGAGATGGTCACTCAAGGCATAATCATCAACAACAAACTGGGAAATTGAACCTAAAAGTTGAGGGGAAACAAGGACATAATCTATCACACTACAACCATTGGCTGACATAAAAGTAAAGCCATCTGCATTAGAGAACTTTCTCAAACCATTCAACCAAAGTTTGTTGAAACACATAGCAAATTTGGCTAAATTAAGACCTGCAAAATTACTGATTTGATCTTTTGATTGCCGAACTGCAGGAGTAAATAAAAATTGTATTACTTCGGAGTCACAGGTCACACTGTCCAATAAAGAGTACACACAGTTGCCCACTCTAGCATTAAAATCACCAGCCAAAATTATTTCAATAGAGGGAAAGTTGTTTTCCAGATCTTCAACGTAAGTAATGAAATTTTCCCAAGTTCTCAACAGCATACCATGAGTTAAGCCTGTGGGGATATAAACATTTACTATGATCCAAGAAGACTTTCCTAGGTGAATTTTGATGGCTTGTGCTACAGGGGGACAGCTTGGTAAAACTGTGAAGTTGATATATTTGGAAACTAGAATAGTTAAACCCCCAGAAGGGCATCCATATTTTTTACTCTAGAAGCGCTAAGGCAGTGTGAGCGATAACCATTAAGGGTTATATCAGTAGATGCCCAAGTTTCTTGAAGTAGGATCAAATCAAATTTTCTCAAATAGGAAATAAAACCAGGATTGATACTCCTCCTGCTCCAACCAGCAACATTCCAGGAGAGGAATTCAATACTTGGGGAATTTCTCAGTCAATTACCATCACCTAGGGACACAATATCAGTTACATTTTGTTGAATACAACCATTTTTTAAATTAACTAAATTAGCTGATGGTGGAGACAAAATTGTGTCAGACCTAGCATTACTCATATGGTGGACAATAGCCTTTGTTGGAAGCTTAAATACAGTATCTGGAGAGACAGCAGGAGGATTTGATGAACTTGGAGACCGGTTTGCGTTTGAACAAGACACTTCCTTATCTAAGTTCAGCCCATCAGGAGCCTTCATGATATTAATGAATTGTAATCTAGTTCCTTCCAGTCTGTCAACCACATTTTTCTGTTCCTCCGATGATAGTAATCTGAAGTCAGCAAGGGCCTCTTGTACTAAATTAGCTGGCATCAGTGAAGGGGACAGTGGCATCAGTGAAGGAGACAAGGTCACCGGAGAGTCCTGAAGATCTTTACTGTAACTATCCACAGAGGGGCAATTATTATCCATTGGAGCTGAAAGTTCAGCCAGCTCCTGCTCTAACGCTTCTTTGGGCTTTGTGGTTGAGTCAGTTTGAAGCACTTTAGTAGATCTTAAGTCAATTTCAAACTCAATTGTGCCCATCTTATCAGACAACTTTTTCCCACCTTCACTTATGGGGACACAAATTGCTTCAATAGGAGAGTTATCTGGAGAACAGTAACTTTGAATTACAGGATTATAGGCAAGTAAGGTTGGGCAAGAAGGGGAATTTCCAGAGCATAATACATCCCCCAAGGCCTCTGGAACAGAATTGGGAGCAGAATTGAGGCGCAAAACATCCTCCACTTCCTCAAGGATATGTTGGTGAGAAGAGTGGATTTCATTCAGGGACATCTCAAGTTGCTTCCACTCATCCACTAGTTCTTTGATTCCTTTGGTAAAAGCTTCTGAAGAGTGTCCAGTTTTGTTAGGGATTCCAACAGCAGTCGATTTGTTGAACTCCTTTAAATTTGCATTCCTCTTGTCAGGTGTAGCATGAGTGTCCTCAATGAGTCTGTGGATAGTAGTATTCCTAAAGAAACGCATAATTTTAATATCATACCTTCTGGGGAAAAAATGGCGATGTTTCAACAATAGTGAAGGCATTTTAGATGTACTAAAAGTTAAAGCAATTCTTTTATAGTAATCCACAGGGGGCAAGTATTCATATGAAATCAACTGAATCTTGTTTGGAGCACACTTTAACAACTGGCTCAAAGAGAACCTAATTGCACTATAATTTGACCACCTATTTTGGTTTAGCTTGGAATGACCAATATACAACACCACTCGCTCTTTTTGCAAAATTAACGAATTCATATTCTCTAGCTTTAGCTGCCAGGTGGGCGTAGGCCTTGAAGGCCAATAGGCAGTGTCTGAATAAAAGGGAGCTACCACGTCAGGTCCATTTCCTGAAGCTTGTGTCTTTAAAATTTGATGGGAGATCAAATCTAATTTAGTCCCCAGGGTGGTAAAATTTGTTAAAAGTAAGTCAAGAGTTTTTGAAATTAAAATCAACTCATTAGAGAAAAGTTCCTGTCGAATGTATAAATTGTCATGTGTTGTTAATTCTTTGTTATTTGGAGGCTTTTGTAAACTTGGAATTAAAGCATCCTGTTTTCCTAAACCAGTTGGAGATGGGCTTGTTGCAAAAACTTCTTCTGCAGGGGTAGGAAACATATCCTCCAGCTCCAGGTTAGCTTCCAATGGAGCAAATCTATTTGATAGTGTTAAGCCCTCAATTAGTGCCTCCACTGGAGAATTGTCGGTTAAAAACTGGTCAATTTTAGTCTGTTTACTAGACTTCTGGCATGGAGAGTGTGGGGATGAAAGGTACCGTTTCCTCCAGTTCTTCATTTTAGATAGCAGCCGTAAAACAATCAGACAATGAGTAAAATATTCACACAGGAGCAATTATTTACACTAAGCTAAAAACAGACGCTTAAAACGCCAAAGGCTAGTAAAAAATACTAAGTAGCTAAAAGGCTTAAGAGCAAACTTCAAAAGTTCATTAAACTTCAGAAGTTCATTGAAAATATATAATATAAAACAGAACCTTAACAGCTAGTGTGTAATTTTTTTAAAAAAACTTTAGTAAAAGTCTCAGGGCTTTTAGCTGAGAATTGGGGCTGTGGCGTCTCCACACCAGCTGGTCAGGGAATGAGCCAGCAAAAAACCCTCAAACTCTCTGGTTGAGCCAAGAAAATAAAACATAAAACCAGCAGTTCAACCACACCTGATGATGGGGAAGCTCCAGGCTTCAGAAGTACACAACTTGTTTTAAAAACAAAAAGGAAACAGACTCATTAGTCAGCACTGCTATTATTAAAATATTGTAGATTTTAGCCTGGTTTTAAAATATCAACTCAGAAGGTTCTTTATTATAGTCTGTCTCAACAAAATTGCAACAGAAAACTCTAAATTAAAAGAAAATGCTAAATACTAAGAGATAAAACTACAAAGGGTAGGAGAAATTTAAAACTTATCTTTAAAAGGTGGAGGAGCTCAACGAAGAGCGACCGCTCGGCACCAACTCCCACAGATTCTCAGCTGGCAGAAATACAGTCCTTTGCATATTCTTTGCAACTTGCTCAAGACACTTAGAAAATAACTCAGTGAGTAAGGGTGGGACGATGTAACCACCAGCATCATTCCTTTGGTACTCTCAGATTGGTTGATCAACCAAAGAATAAGTTATGGAGGCTATGTTACACCCCATCACAAAACTATGGCCATAGTTGTGCTCTCAAAAGGAAAGCATTTGAGGGGACCTGTGTTACATTGCAAGCCTAAGGAGGATTTCATCTTTGGTCATCAGTACAGTCCTACTTCAGGACTGCACATGTGCAGGCTGGCTTCAGAGAGAACATTCTTACCTCTGGAAACTGAAGAGGTGCTCCTCTACTTTAACATACTTGGTATTGTTTTCTCACCAAAACCATTACACACTATGAGGGAGAAGCACTATGTTCTCTTGTTTTTTCTTTGCCACTAAGCTGAAAGGACTACTGTAACTGTGCTCTTCATTTTTTCCTCCTTCACACTGACTCATCTTTTCATCTTCACCCTACAAATGGTGCAGAAGTCCTTCTTCAAGAAGTGTGCCCACTGCAAGACAAAAATGATCCATATTGATGTGAATTTTCAGTTAAATTTGTTTGGGGGAGATACATAATGTGAGTACCTGCTGCAACCGCTGGCACATCATATTCAAAGAGACAGAACCTCATTCATCAAAGCAGGAGTAGACGCTATCAGCCTCACACAAGATGGCAGCAAAGTCATCTGTCGTGAGAGAGCATTCCTTGAGTTCAACGTCAGTAGAAATGCGTGCTATGTGCCATCAGGCAGTTTTCAACTCATGGTGACCATATGAATTATTGTCTTCCAAAACATCCTGTTGTTAACAATTGTGCTCAAGTGTTGCAAACTGTGGGTCATGACTTCTTTTATAGTCAATCCAACTCATGTTGGGTCTTCCTTTTTTCCTTCTGTCTTCAATTTTTCCTACATTTTTCCCCAGTTAACCTTGTGTTCTCATGATTTGTCCAGAAGAGGGCAGATGGTGAGGGGTCTGGAGACCAAGTCCTATGAGAGAAGGTTGAAGGAGCCAAAGGCATATCTTGAGTGGTACAGGGGACATTTGACCCAGGCACATAGGGGGGTGCATTTTGACCACCTGCCCCCCTTCTCCTCCCTTCATAGGCCAGGAAGGCCCTTGTGTTGGGCAGGCAAGCAAGGGACCTAGCAGCTACTAGATGAAGGATGGAGGCATGTGTATGCCAATCTTGCTCTCGGAGTCCACTTTGTCTATTTTGCAGCAGGAGTCGGGGACAGAGGAGAGGCAGAGCCACTGCCACAACCCCTATTCAGAGAGCCAGGAGCTGGCTGGACCAGCCATTCCTCCCTTCCCATCAGCAGCTGCTTCTTGTGAGCTGACTGAATAGCAAAAACTCGCTTCTCTCTCCTCTCCCCTCCCATTTTGTTCTCAACACTAAATGATTGCCCAGAACTGCTGCTTCCTTTTATAAGGGAGCAACAGTTGTGTACCTATCTACAGATAATTAAATCTGCATATTGGGTCCACACTTTCTCCAAACTTTTGCAGGTTTGCAAAAAAAAGTCTAAAAATATCTTTTAAAAAGATTGTATGGGTTTAAATCTTCCCAAAACAAAAGTGGTTCTGCATATGTGGACAGTGCACCTACCTCCAGTACATAGTCCTACTGTTTAGAGATGTCATGGCTCTGCACATTTCTATTAATGCATGGCAGTCATAGCTGTCTTCCTCCATTCCTAGGGCTTCACTTTTTCTTCCTACCTAGATGATCAGTTGAAAGCCACACCCATGGAAGAGATACCAAATACTCACCTATGGCTGTCATTTTCTGTTGTTTTCTGTTGGCTATGAATTGAGACAAGTCAAAGCTACATTTTTCCCAAACTGTTCAATTGATTAAGGTATTTCTAGATTCCACTATCAGTAAGAATTTTCATCCTCTCAACCATGTTTCAACCTTATGGACCTAATCTGTATGTTTTGGAGCAACAGACAGGAATACCACCATGTGAACTGAATTTAATGTTATAACCATAAGTCATAACATATCATAACATTACATAAGCTTCAAATATAAACACACAAAACCACCACCCTATTCTGCTGCCTCAACAAACCAAGAATTGGGCAATGCAGCACAACATGTCCCTTCAATCCATTCAAATTGCTGGTATTCACAACTGTGCAACAGATACTCTAAGCAGAGCAATCGTCCATCTCAGACAAATATATCCTCCTCCTGGTTTCATTCCCAGGGGTTCCCCTTTTGTGGATTTGTTTGTAATCATGACCAATATTGAAGCCAACATTTTTTGTTCCAGGTGAGAATATGTTCAAAATTCCATTGGGGACATTTTTCAGATTTGATGGACTTGAGGACTATTCAACGCCCCCACCCCCCCACCCCACGTACACTTACTGGACATGGTTCTCAGCAGAATAAAGTTTCAGGGCACACACTGTCTCCTAATTGCCTCTTTCTGGCCCCATCTGGTTCTTCAACCTCCTGAACATGTGGAAGAGATGTTACATTCAACTTCCCCAGCCTCAGGCTTTGGCATCCCAACATCACCAGATTTCACTTGACAGCTTGGCTTCTAAGCCCACTTACATTAATTTTTCCCTGGGGGTACTTGATGTACTGGTAAGCTAATGTCAGCATTCCACTCATGTTTTGTAAACAATTGGAAAAGTTCTCCTTCTGATTAGAAAGAAAGGGCCATGTGTCATTTTGATCTCTCCCCTTATTTTGGATTATCTCCATTTCCTGTGGGAGCAGGGTTTGGAGCCCATATGTCTGAAGGTGCACCTGGCTGTGATTTCTGCTTTTCATGACTTCATAGACACAGTTTTCCCATTACACTTGTCATGACTTCATAGACACAGTTTTCCCATTACACTTCTAGGCGATTCTGGAAGGCCTCTATGATTCTGAATATCCCTCAATGGAGCTTATCTTTGGTTATATCACAGCTGATGTTAGGAGAGTTAGGGAACTGGCAGCCCTTTGGGCTGACCATTCTTTTACCCGATTTTCTCCTGATAGTTTCGTTTGGAGGTCTAATCTGGAATTCCTTCCCAAGGTCATTTCTAACTTCCACCTTGCCCAGCTTAATATACTCCCTGTGACCTTCCAAATCCTTCCTCTCAGGCTAAGTGGGTTTTACAAGGCTTAGATGTGAAAAAAAGCTTTACAGTGCACTCCAGTTGGTGATTTCAGGCAGTGCAGGGTAAACAAAAAAACCCCTCCTACTGCCAGGCAGCTCCCATTAGAATGGATTCTTTAGGTGGCAGCCGTGTTGTGCAGGTAAGTGGGGGGGGGGATTCTCGGGTGAGAGGGAGTCTTGGGTTGGGGGATCCTTGGGTGCATGGTTCACCAGGAAACACAGCGTTTTCCATGCAAACCATGTCACCTGCTGCTGCTGGGATAGCTGGCCCCTGCACCCGCCATGGAAATAGCAGCACAGAAAACATGGGTTTATTTAACCTGTTAATGTTGCCTGGGCAGAATCAGCTTTAGATTCAAAATATATAATTTTTAAAAAAGAAATAAATATTGGTCTTCAGTTCTGAAGTGATGTATTTCATGGTATGATTGAAACCATTCAAATTAAGTGATACAAACTGGAGCTGGTTTTAATACTGAATCTGTCAAAGACCAATAAAAAATCTAGCATGCCTGAATTTTTATAGCATGGCCAGGTTTTTGTTTTGATAATAAGATTTGATAATAAGGTTTTTGTTCATCAGTCAATTTTCCCCTTTTGTATTAGATACTACCTACATGTGTTCTGATTTTGCATATGTGCTTGATGTTGTCAAAATGCCATGTGACATTAAGATCTTCTTACAGTTTGCAAATGACAGTTGAACTGAGTTATTAATTTCCTTTAGCAGTTCCTCCATATCTCCTTATGCAACTCTACCTTTAAAATATGACATTCAGAGAAAAGTATTCACCAAATAAAAGGTATATACAGATCACTTTTGATATTTGAAACTCTTCAGGAGAGTTAAAATCCAATCCTACAATAGATCATCTTGAAACATAAAAGTTATGTTATCAAGTCTACTGTCAGTGAGAACTGGCTGTTAGAAGATGCCTGATCACAGACTGTTTTACTACAACAGTAATTCCCCTTAATTCATGTCAAAATTATTCAGAGTCAAGGACAGTAATATCACTGGGTTGAGAACAGCCTACTCAATTCAGCTGTTAGGCTTTGTATTTCAAATAATTCATACATAATCACTTATAAGGAGTTTAATTACAGGAAATTTGCAGCACAATCCAGAGATGTTGGGTGAGCAGGTACAGCATTGCTGTGGCAATGCCCTGTCTCCTCCAAAGGCCTTTCCTGTGGCATGTGAAGCCCTAAAAAGTTTTTTTTTTAAAGAAGGGCAAAAATCCCCCATTGCAGGGAATAGAGATATGCCATGATTTTTTGTGACGTATCTCCACTGGCGCCTCATTCAGTACAAGGGAGTCAATTGGGCTCTGAATCTGCATCCCCCACCCTGCTGCTGGAATGCCCTCAGCCACACCAGTGCAGCATTTTGCACCAGCGGGCCTGTGCAAGGGAGCCAGCTTCCATGTTGGCTGCCGCCAAACCATGCAGTGCCTGGCGGCCTGGGTAGGTTGCCCCTCCACTGGCACATTTGCCCCTTGTGCTGGCAGCCAGGGCATTTCCACTGGTGAAGGGATTAACCAGCTCCAGAGACTGATTCACACACACACACACACACACACACACACACACACACACACACACACACACACACACACACACACCACACCACACCACACCACACCACACCACACCACACCACACCACCCCGGTATCTGGATTAGCCTGCCCATCTCTGAGCTGCTGCCTCTAATATTCCAGTTACAGTGTTTTGTAATATATCAGCAGGAAAAGTAAATGGACAAAGAAGGGAAATCAAGGACCTTGCCTGTGGCCTTTCTGAGTTGGCTCACTGGGACTGCATTGGTGATGCACATATATTGCAACTTTTCAGCACAACTTGCAAGATGTCTGTGGTGTATTTGTCCTGAAAGTGCATAGTCAATGTCCTGTGACTTTTGATAAATCTACCTCATATGAATCAATCAATGAAGATGATGCTAAGAAAATGTCAGGGAAGTAAATTAGAAGTCACAGCTCCTGTCTTTCTACAGATTGAGACATATATGTTCAAGAGGGATGACAAACAAGCTGATTTCCTCTAACAAATTTGCTCTTCAGCACAGTTCAGGTATGTTGTTTCCCTGAATAGGCCAAGGTATCAAGAGGAACATCTCTTTTGCAAATGACGGCATGTGAATTGATCTAGCCCAGTTTTCCCCCCACTGCTATTCAAAACTTGGCTAGTAAATTTCTTACAAGATGGGGAGTGCAAAGATTCTAGCCTTGGTTTGTACAATCCATCAGGAATTTCTATCCCACCTTTATCAAGCACAAATTCTACATGGTCAGCATTCCATCCCCAGAAGGCTAGAAGTATGTCATTAATTGACATTCACAGTTCAATAAGGGACTTTCCCTGCCAGCTATAAAAACCTATAGGGCAGAAACCACTGTCAAGTTTGGGATTTATCGGACACTTGACAAGTCTAATTCCACCCAGAGCTGGTCTCTTCTTCTTCTTCCAACTCTTCATATTTGTCATGGGTGTTGAATATAATTCCCTTCCTTCTCTTAACTCCCAACCTGCGCCCCCATCCCCCACTCACCATGTCTTTGCAAGGTTATGATTTCAGACACTGCTATTTTTTTCAAAAGGCAGCAAAGTGGTCCAAAATTGTCATTGCAGCCTCATGAAGCAACTGGTTTCATTCTTGCTAATGAAAGGAAGAAGATACAAGCTTACTTTTGGTAGTGATCTTGTTTGTTTCCATATAATAGACAACTACATCATTATCATGCATGTATGAAAATCACATTCTAAGCAGTGGTGGCTTGTAAAGATGTGAAAGCCTAAAGGGCTGGGAAGAAAACCTTTATAGTGAATGCTAGCGGCCAAAAGCATCCAAATATTCAAGCTCATTTATAAGCTGTGTTGGAAGCTTAGATCTCAAATGGCTTATTTATTCTCAAAAAGGGTGCCGTGTGGTTTCCAGGCTGTATGGCCGTGTTCTAGCAGCATTCTCTTCTGACGTTTCACCTGCATCTGTGGCTGGCATCTTCAGAGGATCTTCAGATCCTCTGAAGATGCCAGCCACAGATGCAGGTGAAACATCAGAAGAGAATGCTGCTAGAAACCGTCATATAGCCTGGAAACCACACAGCACCCCAGTGATTCCAGCTGTGAAAGCCTTCGACAATATATTCTCAAATACTTGCTGTTTCATGTCATGTCCATCTTGTTTGTCAAGCAGGAAGCTTATAATCTCATGAACTGTTCTGGTTATTCAGATGCATTTTTATTTTAGTTACACTACTTTCTTGCAGAACTACTCAGATTTCTGGTAGACCCTGTCTTTACTCTGACATCGTCTCATTTAGTAAAAAGGGAAAAAATACATGTGAGGGGTTTTTTTACTTGAAACTTACTTAAGAGTCTAGGTGTGCTGTGGACATAGTTAATCTTGCAAACAGTGCTTGGAATCTCACTTCAAATGATGTTGTTCTCTGTGCAGGCAAGAAAAACATGCAGTGCACTCAATGATGGTCATTCAAAGATGATTCAACTGCATAGATTAAAAAAGGGAACAAATGGCAAATGATCTTGTGTTTCATGTAAGTCAATCAATGTAAAAAGCTGAATGACCTAGACCTAAGGGGATGCTGAGGCTAGACAGAAACAGTCAGAACTGCAATGGCCCAGTCACTACTGGGCAGGTGCAAAGTTCCTTGGCATAGTGTAATGCTGGACATGAGTTTCATCAAGGAGCAAGATCCTGTCAAAAGAGAAGCCATCTTTAAGGAATAGTTTAGTTCACTGTTTCCTGACCCTATGCAGGTGCTAGCCACTCCCAGATGTGTGGCTACTAATTAAGGACAGAAATGTTAATTATCACATAAGTTTCAGCTGTGAATGTGAAATGGGAGGAGGTGCCTACACTCATTTGGAATGTTCCATGGATACTGCCCTGTGATTGATTGAAGTCAGGAGGTTCAGCAATTTTCTATAAGTGTAACTAGATGTGCATGTGAAAACATCTAAGCAGGATTGAACTTAGTCAATATTTGGATGAAAAACCACCAAGGAATACCAGGGCAGTGAAATGAAGGCAGGCAGTGACAAACCACCTACAAATGTCTCTTGCCTTGAAAATCTTACAGGGTTGCCATGAAACAGCTGTAACTTGACGGGGGCGGGGGGGGCGTGTGAAATATGTGAAATATGTGAAATCTTAAATTTACTAATTTATTTACAATTTAATTTATATGCCACCCTTTCCCATGGTAGGTTCAGGGCAGCTTACATAACATCCAGTAAAAACCCAATTAAATTGTTAATACTTTATAGCACCTTAACATTCCATTCTAGTTAGGAAAATTAAGGGGGGAAAGACAAAAAAAAGGAAAGAAATGAGAAGCAGGGACAGAGATATGGAGACCAGTGATGACAGAGAATGCAATTGCTGTCCTCAACCGTAGGCCTGGTAAAATAGCTCTGTCTTTCAGGCTCTGCAGAACTGAGATAATGGACCTTTTTCATTAGCTTCACATATATTGCTGTGGAGGTGGGATGAACAAACAGACCAGACCTTGAGGGATTGGTGATGGTCTAACTATAGTTGGCAGGATTTGTGTGGGTTAGATGTTTGATATTTTATTAATTGGTAAGCACCCTGAGGTGTCTCAGTATGTGAGGAGGCTCCCATATCATTCTCAGATGGCTGTACCAGTCATCTTTAGTCCCAGAAGGTTAACGCCTCAATGATGTGTATCACATTCTCTTGTATGAAAGGGGTTGCCCCTAAGCACCTGCCCGGTACCCTGTGGGGGTTTTCTCTCCAAGAAAGGACTCTAATGGACAGTACAGCTCTGACTGAGCAGCTTTCTTTTTTTCTGCCAGAACAAACTTTTAGTAATGTGGAGAGGGTGTTTGAGAGTTTGTATCACTCTTTAAGTTTTCCCACATTTTCTTTCTATTAAATAGTCTATATTTAGTTTAGTTGCTCATCAAGGGCACTTTTCAGTTAGAGGAGCAACTCTGAAGGGACACCAAAATTACCTGTTTTCTTTCAGTGGGGAAATATATTGGCACCAGAGGCTTGTAAAGTTGAACCATGAAATTTTAAAAAAATTATTTACAGGAGCCAAGTGAAAGAACCTTACTGGCAAAGGAATAAACAAACAAACAAATATGTAAGAAGCTAGTTTCTAAGAGGTTACTATTAACAAGTTGTTTCTATAACTGCTTTTCCAGTTGATGCAAGTTTCATCTTAGTGCCTTCCTGTTGTTACAGTCACTTCAATTCTAGACAAACAAAACTTGATACAAGCACAGGGACAATTTCAACAGAAAGGAAGAAACAATGAAAATGAACAAAGTTTGGCTACCAGTACTTAAAAACACTAGAATCAAGACAATGTCTCCAGGCAGGATGTCTCCAGGCAGGAAGAAGTCAAAGGGATTAAATGCCAGGCAACTACTATGCAGATTCCTTTACTAACTGATTATGCAACTTCATTGTTACATACATATGCTAAACTGGGTGGATTCCACTCAACACATGCAAATCACACTTGCTAATTGCACCCTTTACACTTGTTAACCTATGCAAATGGTTCTTTCACCCACCCTGGATATTCCACAGATATATATACTCCACTTGCTTTACTACCATCAGATCCTCTGAAGATGTCAGCCACAGATTCAGGCCAAAGGTCAGGGGAAAATGCTACTGGAACACGGCCATACAGCCCAGAAACCCCACAACACTCCATATAGTTGCTGCAGTGTTCTGTTTGGCTTTCTATCCCTTTTGTTTAAAAACCTTAATTTCTAACCTCAAGTAAGTATAACTCATACAGTTCCTTGAACACCATCTCTCTCCATTACATTTACTGTCTCACATGATGCTTCTCGTAGAAGGATGACTGCTCTACCTCAGGAAGCTCCAATCTGCTATATAACTCCCCCCCAAGAAACTTTTCTGCATCATATCTGAGTGGGGTTCTCCTCAAAGAAAACTACCAAGTCACCAGTGTGATTAATAAGTGGTTAACTCCAGGACCTTGGCACAGATTTCCTAACTTAAATCTGTCCTACTCAGCACTTAATCAGAGTAGCACAGCTCACTTTGAACTGGCCCTCAGTTACCAGAGAATGGAGCTACAACAGAACAACTGCTCACTCTAACTCTCAATTCAGTTCTCCTTCAGAACTCCCTGTCCTCTGGCTAAAGAACACTGTACAGTTCTCTAAGCCAATCATGTGGAGTTCCAGATTAACCCTTTGAGCTCTAAACATTCTACTGTCTGAATGTGCCTAAGTCATGGACGTAGGTAAGGGGGGGGTTTCTCGGGTTTGAACCCCCCCCATTCATGTCCGTAGCTCCACCCCTTCGTTTGTGGGTTTTTAAAACATTTTAGTGCTTTTTCGGTTTTTGGCCTGCAGGGGGCGCATTGTTTGGGCTAGCAGCACCAAACTTTCAGAGATTGTTTGGGGGTATCTCCTGATGATACTACCCGGGTTTGGTGAGGTTTGGTTCCAGGGGTCCAAAGTTATGGACTCCCAAAGGGGGTGCCCCATCCTCCATTGTTTCCAATGGGAGCGAATAGAAGATGGGGGCTACACCTTTGAGGGTCCATAACTTTGGACCCCCTGAACCAAACTTCACAAAGCCTTGGATGTATTATCAGGAGAGTCTCTTATTGATACCACCCAGGTTTTGTGAAGTTTGGTCCAGGGGGTCCAAGGCTATGGACTCCCAAAGGGAGTCCCCCATCCTCCATTATTTTCAATGGGAGCTAATAGAAGATGAAGGCTACATCTTTGAGGGTCCATAACTTTGGACATCCTGAACCAAACTTCACCAATCCTGGAATGTACTATCAGGAGAGTCTCTTATTGATACCATCCAGGTTTTGTGAAGTTTGGTCCAGGGAGTCCAAAGCTATGGACTCCCAAAGGGGGTGCCCCCATCCCCCATTGTTTCCAATGGGAACAAATAGGAGATGGGGCTACACCTTTGAGAGTCCATAACTTTGGACCCCCTGAACCAAACTTCACCAAACCTGAGTGGTATCATAAGGAGAGACTCCTAAAGATACCCTGAAAGTTTGGTGCTTCTAAGGGGCTTCAAATCTCATTGCACCCCTGACAGTAAAGGCACCCTCAGCCTCTAGATTCTTCTTTTAAATCCACCCCTTCGACTAATGGATTTAAAGGGGAGAATCTGAGGTCCTCAGTTTAGAAGAAGAAGAAGAGTTTGGATTTATATCCCCTCCCTTTCTCTCCTGGTAGGAGACTCAAAGGGGCTTTCAGCAATCTCTTTGCCCTTTGCTCCCCTCACAACAAAACACCCTGTGAGGTGGGTGGGGTTGGGAGAGAGCTCCCAAAAGCCGCTGTGACTCAGCCCAAGGTCACCCAGTAGCTGGTATGTGTGGGAGTGACACAGGCTAGTCTGAATTCCCCAGATAAGCCTCCACAGCCTCAGTGAGCAGAGGAATCAAACCCTGTTCCCTCCAGATTAGAATGCACTCTACTCTAAATCAACCACTCATGCCACATTGAAAGTGATGCTGTTTCATAGTAGGTGTTAATCCACTTAAACAGTATCACTTTCAATGTTGTTTATCCAGGGACCCCAGATTCTCCCTTTGCAAGGTGGATTTAAAAGGAGAATTTGGGCTCTCTAGTTTTCTAAAACACCATTGAAAGCTGACTGCCTGTTTCGGGGTGGATTCGCAGCATCACAGCTGCTGCCTCGTGGGTGGCGGCGGCGCAAAACTCAGATTTTGCACCAGGCTCCATTTTCCCTCTATGCCTCTGCCCAGAGGGGTGGGGCAGGGAAGGGCAGGGCAGGGGAGTCTGCCATCCCTGACCTCAGAGAGCTGCTTTTATAAGCGCTAGGCCAGGGGCGGGGCTTGGAGAGGCGTGGCCGTGCCCTAGGGGTGGGTGGAGGTATGGCCCCACCCCCGAAATCCCCCATAAAAAATCTATACCTACGTCCCTGGCCTAAGTGTATATGTTCCATTATTCATCAGTACTTGAACAATCATACTGTCAAGTATGGGAGGATCGGGAGAATGGGCAACATCTTTCTGGACAAGTTTGACACAGCTAAGGAAAAGCAAAGGCATGACTTGTGGCCATGATGAGTGTGAAGTCAGGGTATGTTGCCCAAACACTGGCAAACACAAGAGGGAAGTCTCTTAGGGACCCTGTACAATGGGAAAGGAGTGAATGTAAGTATTTGTTCAGTTTAGTTTTTGATTAATAAAGTCTAGTTTAATGTATGCATTGTGTCTTGTGTATTTATTTTGGGATATGGAGGTAAATCCAGCAGAAGAAAAGATAATAGGCACAAATCATAGAAAATAATGTTTGTCATTTTTTCCTGCCTACCCGCCTTCCAGTAAAGAAAAGGTCTTCCATATATGCTCATGTCTCTGTGTGTTCTCTCTCTCTCTCTCTCTCTCTCTCTCTGTGTGTGTGTGTGTGTGCTGCGCTGAACTGTGAAACAGAAAGCAAGTCTTACAACAAACCCTTCTGAGTTCCTGTATGCACAATGAGACCTTGGATCTGACTTTTTTATTGCAAAAGATATTCCCAGTCACCTCAGCTATGCACCTCAATTAGAGCAACTCTAGTGGAGGAAGGAGAAGATTTGCCACTGGGATGGGGTGGGGTAGGGTTGCTATTGCTGACAGAGGCCATTGTAAGAGATTTCAGATGGGTTCTTGCTTCCAGGTAAAATTGCTGCTTAGCTGCAATAGAAGTTCTAATTGGCCTCAATAGTGACATAACTATTTTAAGGTAAAGGATTATTGCAAATTTTAATAGCATTGCCTTGTGTGTATTTTTATAATGCATATTAAGAAGAGTCCATAAGTTATCTGTCCCAGCTCCATAGGACAGGGTGGGAAAATCTTACCTAGGGGGGGGCATTATAGGCACAACCATTCATTACTGAAGAAAAACTGCTAACATAGAAAGAGATGCTCAATCAGCAACAGGAGTGCCAGATATTAACAACCAGAAAAATTGCTTAGGCCATTGGTGATTATTAACAATTAGCCCATCTCTGATAACTTCAGCATATGCCAAGAGCTTCATAAACATTTTTTTTCTTTTGACTGAACATCAGAAGAAAACATTTTAATATTAAAATATTAACTCCAGAAGTTCAATCATCATGCACTGCATATTAGAGATTTTTAATTTCTCTGAATCTGCTTTTAATAAATATTTTTAAATCATGATAAATTCCATTATACTGTTTGTGGATTATGGAAGCTTTTATGTTTTAAATATTGTTGGAACATACTGGAAAAACAGCATTATATAGAGAATAGTTGGCTATGCTGTGCAGCAGTCTAACGTTCCTTCCAGAAGGGCACAGCAATTTCATTTCAGCTGAGCAGTGAATTTGCTTCCAACTGGGGACAGCGATTTCTTATTTTTAGTTGTGAATAACACCTGATTCAAAAGGATATTTTCTCAGAAGGAATATGATTAATTGTATAGCCATATTGAAAGTTTTATGAAAGTCTACACCCACTTCTTTCAAATTGTATACATTTTTCTCTTTCTGCATGAAGGTTCTTTTCAAACTTCTCATTATTTATAAGCTATGTAATTATTGATATTAATATAGTGGGGATCAGTGGAAAGTGATATAATGGTGTATATTAATTCCAGTGTGATTTCAGCTACCATGGGTCCTTGTTAAGTAGAATAATGTAATATAGGTCTTATAAAATAAATATTTTATAGTGATTAAACAGAATAATAATGGATGCATTTATTTATCAAGTTTTTCTAAATGCAGTGGTAGTTTTTGCATTTTCCTATTTATTAAGTATGCTTCATGGATAGGAGTTTCCCATCAGACCAGACTGAATCTTGTGTAGGACTGGAGGGAAACTAGGGGAAATGGCAGATGCTAAGACTCTGGAGGATTTGGGTTTTGCGGGTTTGTCTAAGCCAGCTGTCAAAGGTTTGAAGAGAAATAAATAAAATGATGATGAAGGAAACCTGCCAGAGAGAAGCTCAAGCCACATCTTAGAAGAAGATTAATGTCTTCACCAGCTTGATAGAAGAGGAGGAGGAGGAGTTCTGAAAGGATATTGAAAATGTTGTAAACCTGACTGCATCACTGATCTTGCTGGAGCTATGAGTTGGGAAATGTGTGTTCAGGTGAGCTGCTGAATGGAAGACAGTAGGAATTATCTCCTCTTCCTTGGATTTATGACACTTGCCCATACAAATTCCTGGTGTGAATCAAGAAAGGAACCAAAAGACTCAGTGTAAGTTGTGATTGATGGACTTGTCTACAGCTTAGTCAATCAGCAGAAGCCAGGACAAGCTGCACACTTGACCTCCTGGATTTATCACAAGATAGCAGAAAATCGAATCTCCTAATAAAGCATCTGCAAGTGAAACAATATACAAAAAAACATGAATTATAATTATGAATATGTAGTGAGAGATCTAACTGTTCAGCATTCAACAAGTTTAAAATTGGGTTCAGTACTACTATACAATACCATTTTGCACAGGGATGATTTTGCAGAAGTCTTGTATCTACGGGAACTTTGAGAAAGTGAAGGGGTTGTCATGAAGGATGGCAGGATTACTGTCATGGTTTTGACAAGTTTATTTACAGCTAGCAACAGCAACAATTAAAACAGTTAACAGCTACTCAGAAGCTCTCAGGCCCTTTCTGCATGGACCGGAATCACCAATTCTGGCCAGATGAAATATCATTTGGGGGGAACCTTCACACAGGAGACGCTGCGAAAATGATGCAGTGCTGCGCCCCCCCCCCCCCCAATGCTTGGGGAGAGAGGTTTTTGGAATACGCCAGCTTCCACCTGGTGCCAAACAAACGGCACCGGTTGGAAGCTGGTGTATTCTCTGCACCAGCCCCAAACACCTCCTTACCTCCTCCTGGCTTCCGTCGCTCTGTGGAGGCCAGGGGACACGCCTCCTTGCCTCCGTCCCTGCAGTCATCACTCTGGCCATGGGGGCGTGTCCCCTGGCCTCCACAGAGCGACAGAAGCCAGGAGGAAGTAAGGAGGTATTTGGGGGGCTGTGCGGCCATGCGGAGCCTGCTCCGCCAGCTGCGCAGCCAGTGGGGCCATTCGTGCAAATGGCCCTGGGGCTTGCACAGGCATGAATCATGCTGATACAGCCCCACTGCTCTGGACATGCAGAAACGGCCTCATTCTGAACTCTCCCAGATCTCAGCTCTAACTGCTTTCCCCGGATCTCTTAAGTCTGCCCATCAACTCTAACTCTTAGAGCCACATTTTATCACAAATGGTGCTACGGAAAATAGCTTGCTTAACCCAGGGGCAGATTGCCCACGGGTACATGTGGGGTCATATGTCCCCAGGTGGAAGCCATTCAGTCACATGGGGGTGGAAAATCACTCTCACACCCTTCCCCACAACAGCCTGGGGCACGTTGAAGCGAAGCATAACCGTTGCAGCCTCTTGTCCCAACTGGCAGAGCCACGTTTCCTGCCCATTGCCTCACTCCACCTCTGGGCTTTGTGCTTCTGAGAGGATGGTCGGGCCCAAGCAAGGCCAAGGAAGGGAGCGATCATCCCCCACCAAAGCCCTAGTCACCGTGCCTCCTCTGCCCTCTGCTCCTGAACCACCATCTCCGGAGCAGGGCCCGAGTGATGAGGCGAGGCCCAGCCGCAAGCCAGCCACCAAAAGCAATGCCTCCCCCCTCCAAGGACTTCAGAAGTCTCTGGGACAGCAGTCTCCTGGTGAAGATGTCAGCACCATGAGGCATGCAGGAGCATGGAGAGGTGCTGTCCTCAGGCAGTCCAGCCATGGCTGGTGGAGCCTGGACTTCCACGCCTGGCAAGGCTGGCTGTGCGCCACTGTGAAAGAGTCTGTGTACAGCAGATTTCATTTGGAATGTGTTAGTGAATGAAGGCACTGTGGATGAGGCAGGTGCCAGGATGATTAAATAATTTTCCTGGCTGAGTCTGTGAGAGTACAAATCCTTCATTTTCTTCCTCCTCATCTTATGCAACTTTTCTCATATTAAAATTCACTTTTCTCCCACTGACATTGTCCTGATGTGGGAGCTCTTGCTGTGGAAAAGTAGTTTCAGTAAAACACCTGCCCAACTACTAGATGCTTTCTGCGAACTATTGGGAAAAAAGTAGACATGTGTACCCAATTTAAGTAAACAAGAATGAAAAAGATGCCAGTACAACCAATACAAGAGCTGGCGGTAGGATGGAATAAAGTTCTAATGGGACAATGTGGCCATAGACAGAAGCATTGGTGTAGTGCATAGAGTGCTAGACTTCAAATCCCAACTCAGTCATGAAGTACACTGAGTGAATGTGTGCTTGTCATTGTCTCTCACTCTAATGTGGCTGTTGTGAAAATAAAACTGTGTGTGTGTCGGGGTGGAGCTATGTGTGCTACTCTGATCTGCTGACAGAAAGAACAAGTAAAAATATAATACGTAAATACAAATATTTTCCCTGGTAAACACGGACCACTACACAGAGGCTCAGTTTTGAAGCCTACAGATCCTTTTGACTTTGGTGGGAGGCACTTGGCTAATGAAACTGATTAGGTCTGCAATATCATTTCCAAGCCTCCTCCTAAAGCAATCAGAGGTTTTAATCATTATCCCAACCTCACCAAATGGTCCCAGACATACACCAGCCTCACTGAAAGACTTGTCAAGACTGCAACAGTAATTCACAAATTCACTAAAATTCCCTGCTCCACTGAGCAGCATGACAGCTCTGCCGACCGCAGTAACATTTCTATTCAAACTGGCTTTGGTGCTGAAGCTATAAATATCCTTGCAATATTTCCTGCTTCAGAACATAAAGACAGCTTTACAGCACTGATAAAATAGAAATTACTTTCTCTCGGAGGTCTTGCTGGAATTTTAATGTCTGTTTTGCAATAAACCAGCTCCTACACATTTCGATTTGAGGGAGAGAAAACAAACGGTCTAATTTAGTTACAATAATGACTCCTCTTGTGTTGTCAGCCCTAGTCTGCTCTTTGGTTGTAGGGCTGTTAAGGTTTGCACTGTCGAGCACTATGATGATTTTTATAGTAATATTAAATTTGTTTTTTCCCTCTCTGAAGGTACATAGAGCTGGTTAATTACAACAATCCAACAACAAGGATCCCAAAAGAAAGGGGGGAAATCATTAAATTTTACAATCCCTAACAGTGTTTCTGTAAAAATTACTTGTCACAGCTGTAAAACTGGTGACCAAAGATGACATGGATTTAAAAGGTTCCTAGGCTGAAAGGGGGAAAAAAGAACACTTGGCTATTGCTGAGCTCATCAACATAGCCTTTAATTATGTTATACCTGCCATTATAGCACTTGTTAGTACCTTCAAAAGACAAAGAGTCTTTTTTCTCTTTCCCTAAATGTACACCAAGTCTTCTGTTTCCTGGAAAGGCCATGCACTAGAGATAGAACAGAAAATGAAATAAATGGTGAAACGAAAGGCAGAGTCCATCCGTATGTTCCATTGAGCAGTCTCCATTGAAATTAATGGGAATTACAGACAGAATTTCCCGCTGGGGAGTGGACTGCACCCAGTTACTCTTCATTTGCATTTGGGGCACATGGCAGAAACAGATGGAATTGTGTATCCAGATGCTAATAAATACAACCAAGCACTAAAAAAGAATGAAACCTGATCAGATGGCAAATTAAAAATGTTATTGGTCCTGGCAAGAGAGCTGTAACAAATCCTTACCAAGGAAGTTATTGAGCTCCAAAGACCAAAATTTTAGGATCGATCAATGTATCATACCAACAATAGGCAGAAGGAAGCAGAATTACCAACACAGGTTGAAACCATTTCTCCTCAAATCATTCAAATATACCCAATAGTCATTAATGAGACTTTACTGAGATCATTTTGTGGGCTAAAGAAAAGTCACCTTGGCCACAATTGTCTTTGCCTTCAACATGTTTCTAGTGCTTTTCTCTATGGAAAACATTTGTAAGCATGTACATGATAATAGGAGGTAACTATACAAAAATCACAGGAAAGTTCAGTATAGTGTAAAGGGATAGAGCTGTCCTGTAATTTAGTGGCCATCTCTAATAAGGATGCTCAAATATCAGCCAGTTCAGAATACATCCTGATTGCCTGATTGCAGTCAGGCAGATGAATTTTCAATGGCCAGTTCAATAGCTGATTAAAACTGAAAGCTAGCAAGCATCGTTAATATGTAGCTGTAAATTTGTCTGCAAGATGTTTGAGCTGTATGTTTCTGAACTGAATAAATCTGGGAAATGGGTTCACCCTAATTGCAATTGTCAAGCTAGGTAAATTAGACTGTCAAACATGTTCACTATGAAGTTCTGTGTCAAACTTGCAGGGTGGCTTTGGGAGATTCTCCTGATAAGAACACACAGGTTTGGGGAAGTATGGTTTAGGGGTTCAGTTTTATGAGTCCCCAAAAGGGATGTTCCTGTCTCCCATTGTTTCCAGTGGTTTCTTAAGGGAGTTGGGGGCACAGAATTGGACCCCGTGAATCAAACTTCACTTAGGAGAATATTCCAAAGCCATCCTGCAAGTTTGGTGCATCTACCTTAAAAGATGCTCCCCACTGCGGCCCCCCAGAAATTCCCCATAGGCTACAGTGCAAGCTAGTCAAATCAAATGGGAGAATCTGGGGAATTGGGGGGATTCCATCTGCAGGGAAGCATTTTTCAAGATTGAGGTACCAAACTTCCTAATCAATGTTTTAATGGTCCATATGTATTTTAACTGATTTGTGTGTATTTTAACTCTGTCATGTGTGTGGGTGTGTATTAAAAATTGTCTTAATGATGTACGTTTGGGAGGGAGGTTGTTTTTAATGGTTTTATTATGAAATTGCCGGGTGATATACTGCAGTATAAGCTTCCATCTGCATATATAAGTTGAGGCACCTAATTTTACCACAAAAAACAGGAAAAACTTACTGACTCGGGTATAAGTCGAGGGTGGTGGGAAATGCAGCAGCCACTGGTAAATTTCAAAAATAAAAATAGATACCAATAAAATTACATTAATTGAGGCATCAGTAGGTTAAATGTTTTTGAATATTTATTTCAACAAAAAACAGTAAACTAGCTCTGTAAGTGGAAAAGAGGGTCAACAAAAACATTATGGTCTCAACAATAACTTTAAAAGTACAAAAAAAAAAAAAACCTTTTATGGCCTTCCAATCCAGCAACCAAGCTTAAAGCACAAGAGTTAAAAATCCTTCAAAAACTGGATTTTTGGCCAGGGAGGAATACTATACAAGCAGTACCAACATTCTTTGTAGAGTATCTTTAGGGAGACTCCTCCTGATGATATCACATTCCTGGTTTAGTGAATAGGAGTTCGTTCAGGGGTCCGGAAAAGCTGCGGACCCCTCAAACAATGTAGTCCCATCTATACTATTAGCTCCTTCCCATTGGAAACAATCAGGATGGGGCACTCCTCAGGGGTCCAAGGTAACCTTTGACCCCTGAACCAAACATCACTCAAATCTGGTTTGGTATCAGCAGAGATATCCTGATGATAGCCATCTAGGAATGCAGGACGTTTGTTCAGTGGGGTCCAAAGTTATGGACCCTCAAAATGTAGCCCCATCTGCTATTAGCTCCCATTGGAAACAATGGGGGATGGGGCACCCCCTTTGTGGTCCATAACTTTGTACCCCCTGAACCAAACTTTACTAAACATTGGTTGGTATCATCAGGAAAGTCTCTTTAAAAATCCCTGAAATTTTGGTGCAGCTAGCCTCAGTAAGCCTCTGGTGGGCCAAATCAAAGTAAAACCCTACAATATTTTTTTTTAAAATATGGCCGTGACTCGTGGTATAAGTTTCGAGTAGCTTTTCAGCACAAAAAAAGTGCTGAAAAATTCGACTTATATGCAAGTATATATGGTAAGTTTATCTTGTATGTTTTAAATTGTTAGCCACCTTGATGGTTGATGGACCTTGTAAGCACAGAAAAGTAGGATATAATATTTGCAAATAATGATGATGATGATAGCCTTCATCTTTCATCCATACCTGAGCCTATACATTTATCTCTATGCAAAGTGGCATCCACAGCCCTAGCAGCTGTGGTACATTTGCCCTGGCCCCTTTTGCAAAATGAGGCATGAGGCAGCAGGGTCTGAAATGTTCAAATCAAGAGGGAGGGCCAGCAATATAGCTACTTAGAAAGTTTATGACCCACCCAAGTACACATTTGCTTTATGCTGCTGATCCACCTATTCTCCTGTGCGATATCATGGGATTAACAGGTTGCTTTTAAAGTGCCAAGCAAAAGGGTTTTTTTTTTAGGTTTTTCCAGATAGGCTGCTTTTTTCATCAGCTTTTTTTTCAGTTATTATGTGATGTCATTAAAGGGGGTTGTTACAGAATGCTATGCCCAGAATATTAAGTGGGTCATAGGGACCATATCACCCCAGGTTTTTTTTTCCATGTACAATGACTTCCAATGTTTCCAGGATCAATTCAAGGTGTTGGTGCTGACCTGTAAAGCCATGTATGGCCCAGGATCAATATACCTTAAGGACCACCATTTCTATATGAACCTACTCATGCAACCCAGTCTTTCTTGGAGGGTCTGCTTCCTTTACCCCCAGTATATGAAGCTAGGTGGCTGGCAGTGCAAAAAAGGGCCTCCTTGGTCATGGCCCCAATACTTTGGAAGTGCCTCCCACTTTATGCTAGGCACTTGTATTGGAAGCTCAGGGACTCGCTCAAACAAGATAGCCATCTAGCTGAAGGACAGGGAGGATTCTGAGGCCGCTTCAAGACGTTCATAATCCATCGCCTGGCGGCGTAAAACGCCGCCTCTGGTGTCGCCGCTTTCAAGACAGGCGCCGCTGCTGCAACGCGAGTAGCAGCAGCTGCATCTTTTAATCTTCCCCAGGGCGGGCTTCAAACAACAACCCTTTAAAGGGTTGTTGTTGAGGAGTGCCTTTCCGGGCGGGCGCTGGAAGTAACCGCTTCTGGAAGACGCTGGTCTTCTTCCGCCCGAATTTCGTTGAAAGCTGCTTCAGATTCCCGTCACACTGTCCTCCAACCTCCAGGGGTCGGAGGGCAGCGTGGGCGGGCTTAGACGGCCAAAGCAGGCTTAATGACTGCGGGACATCGTGAGTCGGACGGAGAGGTTAGTGCTCCGCGGCGGACGCTCTCCCGCGGCGGACTCCTGTTTGGCCTGCTCAAGCACGCTATGCAGGAGCCACGCTTCCCCACGCCAGAACTCTTGGCGCGCATGCCAGGCCGTGCGGAAACGGCCTGAGAGAGGCATTCTACTTTAGATCATTGTATGATTCTAGACCATTTATTGGCAAAATATTCTTAAAATGCCACAGTATCTCTTCATGTAGGTTTGGTTGACTTTAAAGCAGTATTTGACTCAACCTCTAGAGATATTATAGGAGGAAAATAGAGTAGCACTCCCATTGATAGACAGCTCCTTTTTCTGATAAAGGTATGATATGAAAATACAGCTATTAGAGTTAAATGAAGCCCACAAAAATATCATACTAATTTAACAACAAGAAAAGGGGTGAAGCAATGCTTAATTGTAGTTCCACTTTTGTTCAACTTCTATATCAATGGCATGGTTTCCCATTTTAAGAACATAGATTATCACCCCCAGTATTACTGGAAAAGACATTGCTTTGCTCCTTTACACAGATGACTTGACTTATTCCTTTCTTCAAGAACCCCTATTGGCCTGAGGAGAGCTTTACATGCATTAGTCAATGATTGCCACTGAACCAGCTAGAAGTTAATCATAAGATCAAAATAATGGTTTGTGCGAATAAGCCTAGAGTACATTCACGGAGGCCAAATGGAATTTCCCTAGAATAGGTCTTGTTTTATAAATAATAGGTCCTGTTTTATAAATATCTAGGCATTGTCTTTCAAGCCTCACATTCTAGGAATTCCCATATGAAACATATCTCAATGATTGTGCAGAAAAGCACAGGCACTATACAGATTTTTTTCTAGTATAAAGGCAGACGTTGTGTTACAGCTGCTATTAAGTTATTGAAACCAAGCCCCTTACCCAACTGCTATATGGGGCCTCAATAAGCTTCATTAATAACCCCCATAGTCTGGAGCGAATACAAGCTAAATGTCTGAGAACAATCTTACAGCTACCAAATAACATATCAAATGCAGCAGTGTGTGTACAGACAGGAATAGTTACAGTCCAGGCAAAGCTCTGGGTTGCTACCTTCATGTTTAGGGTAGAATTGCTTTTTTGTTGGAAGGCCCTACCTGCTTAATTCTTTCAGATACGTTTTATTGCACCTTGGCAAAAAGCACTAACACAGAAGTTAGCTTATGCAGTCTTGGTTATGCATCCTTCTACATAACCTCAATTTGTCAGGGAGGAAAAGAACTGCAATTTGAAGGAGAAGAAGACTCAGTTCCATGAACACTTTGTGCCCAAGGGCCATAAAAACTTGCAACCAGTCCTGGTTGTTTTGACAATAGTATACCATCCTTGCTTACCCGACTGTAGCAGATAATCGATACATACCACTAAAGAGTGCTATGCTTTAGTCAAATCACATTTTATTCACTTAGATATTTTTTTTTTTAAAAAAACCCTTCTAGTTTATACTTAAAATCTGTATTTGTTCTGTTGGCGGTCACATGAGCAGCTGATCAGAATAAGAATCTCTTCCAACCTTAACATCAACTTAAAACTAAAATTCACTCAAATGAGATTTCACTAGTTAGTGCATTTGTTGCTTCCGGATGTATAAACTGTGCATTGTAAACAGAACATAATTATGCCACAAATATAGTCTTAGGCCTGGAGGAAACTCATTAGAACACATTTTGGAGCCTATTCACATTTTGGAAATCTAGTTACCTTAATTGGTAAGCCATCTATCATACTTTGTGCACTGATAATACTTCCAAGATAACCTGCCTTCATTCATTTAAATAAGATTTATTAAAATGGCCTCTTGCTTGTTGCTTCAGTCCATTTATATGGTAAAATCAATAGTTATTGTAAGGGTTGCTTCACCATCAGAATTTGTATTGATAATGTACAGTTACTTAAAGTTTTTGTTTTGCTAGGGGTGAGTCCCTCCAAGGGAACCTAAATGCAACTGTTTCTCTTTTTTGGGGGGGAGGGTCATATAATTTAGATGAGAATGTTTTTATATATAATTCTACCATTTATGAAAGGATTTCCAGCAGAAGCTGGGAGGATGAAAAAAGGAAGGTGATGTAGCAAACATTCCGTGCAAACACCATGCAATATAGAGCTGTAGTGATTCATGCATAGGTGGCACAGTATGCTGAAAAGCAGCATCTGCAGAGATAGGCCTCCATGTTGCATGCTCAGAGAACAAGCCCCATACATCAGCAATACATTCATTATGTCAGGCTTATTTCACTCAGTTCAGATCTGGTTTCCTCCATGGAATTCCTTCAACACAGCAACACAATCAGAATCATAATGGAAGGTATCCTGCATATGGACTCCAGTCACACCAATTATCTCATTCACTGGATGAACTTTGATATTCTATAACTTTAAAGGGCCTAGAGAGCCAGTGTGGCACAGAGGTTAAGACTAGAGCTATGGTACCTACTCGAGAGAACCAGGTTTGATTTCCCATTTCTCCACATGAAGCCTGCTGAGTGACCTGGGACCAGTCACAGTTCTCTCAGAACTCACTCAGCCCACATGGAGGAAGGCAATAGCAAAACAATTCTAAACATTCTCTTGCCTTAAAAACCCTATGGGGTCACAATAAGTCAGCTGTGATTGGATGGCATTTTGCACCAACACAGCTAAAAGCCTTGCCTCATCAGCAGAAAGTCTAGAGAACTCTAGATCTAATAAGCAACACAGGCAAACTACCCTCTGACTAACAGGGCAGGATCCTGCCTCACTCAGAATATCTGAAGTTTTTGATAAAAGTAAGCATTTTTGTCATTCCCTATAAGTTTTTCATGCATTTATCTTCTGGAGTGTAGCCACTGATTCCAATATTACATGCACCAGTTTTGCACAAAATTAAGCATGGTTCCATGTGACATTATCAAGTGATATATTGCTTGATGAGGTAATAAGGAGGTGATACAATCACTTATAGCTTTGGGTTGTTAGCACCTACACATCTTGATCCATTGGTGGCTCTGGCCCTTTCCGCACAGGCCTTTTACAGTGCCCTAGGGATGGCAAAAACGCCATCCCTAGGGAGCTGTTCGCGATAGCGAGCTGCATCACAGCCGCTGTCACTTCGCCTTCAGCTGGTGAAGCCGCTTCATTTTCCCACCTCGCCCCTGAGTGAGGTTTTGAAAACAGCCGCTTCCAGCCAACAGCAGCTTTACCGGAAGGCTTATCCTCTTTCCCCGATCGACATACCCTCTGCACCTTCATGGAGTTGCTCGGCCTGGGGACACGCCCCAGAGCAGTCGTTAGGTAGGGGCATGTCCCCTGGCCTGGGTGACATGCGTTGGAAGGTCGAGGGAAGATATCGCCAATCGAGCGACAGCCATGCCGCCTTCTGCCTTTACCGACACCGCTCATAACGGGTCCCGGGTACCGGCATCGTGATACGGCTTATTATCCTCCCAGCGCAATGCGCGGAAGCCGCCTCCGCGCAGGTTTTATGGGGAGGGAGGCTTGCACTGCCTCAGTATGCATGGGTTCTGCTGGGCTTCTGCATATTGCAATGGGTTCTGCTGAGCTTGCAAAAGTGCGTAAGATGTTCTGCTGAGCTTGCAAAAGTGCATAAGATGCTGAGCTTCTATGGATTGTCCCTGGTTGTGGGGAGAAAAAAAATAAAAACTTCCACCAAAATGCTGGTATTCTGTGACTTGACAATGGTTCATCTGAAGTTGCATTGCCAGAGTGGACTTTGCTTCTGCCAGGCATCTGTACATTGCCTTGGGTTCTGCTGGGCTTGAAAAATGCCCCCGGTTGATTTTTTTGTGCTGTGATTCCCTAGTTTGACAATGGTTCTGTTAGGTTTTGCAACATTGGTTTGTGGTTCTGCAGGATTCTTGGCTTCTGCTTTGGTTATGTTGGGCTTGTGTTGGTTCTTGGTGTGGGAGGCATTGGCCTGTGGTTGCTTACAGACTTACCTCTTTGCTTTTTCCCTTAAGGAAAAAAGGTTTCCCCTCCATTGGAAAGAATGGAGAAGGGATGGGGCACCTTCTTTGGGGGTCCATAAAATTGGACCCCCAACCCAATTTCTACCAAATTAGAGGAATCCTTGAGAAAGGCGCCATCAGATGTGCTGCAAATTTGGTGTTTCTACCTTAAAAACTGACCGTGGTCCTCCTCCCAACTCTGGAAATATTGCCCATAAGGTATAATGGACATGAATATATTTGGATTCCCAAGGGGAAGTGCAGATGGTGATAAGCAAGGCCAGTGGAAATGCCAGCCAAGTTTGGAGCCAGTGTAGATCTATCCAGAAGGTAGCCCACCCTCAAAATTGTCAGCTTATTTAAATAAGCAATGACATAGAACAGATGGTTACATAAGTTGAATACAGTTAAATAAACAAACTAGTTGAGGCCATGCTTTGTGACTCCTGTCTTCATTTGAAAGGTGCCAGAGCGATAATTCTTTTGCTGTGGAAATGTCTGCAGCAGGTGTTCTCAACCTTTCCTGCAAGTATTTTTAGAATTATGAGAAAAGGTCATGGATGCCACCATAAAGTGGCTGTCATGACAGGGTCAGTTGTAAAATATTGGGATGTTTGAAAGAAAAATCCTAAGAGTATGACAGGCTTCTGGAGGGGTCTCCCTACATAAGAAAATATTATTCTTCCTGGGCTCTTTTTGAGTAGATGCAGAAGCAAGCCAGCATTAGAGACTGGCTTTGGAAAAAGTCACTGTTCGCTTTGTTTCCAAAGAGAGCTTTCCATATCAAGAGATAAGAACTTCTGTGTCCATGGCTATTATGTGCCTGCCCAATATGAGTTCAACCCTGCTGTTAGCCAGTCAACTGGCAGAAGTGATCTGAAGGTCCTATTCTTCTGTTTCATTCAAGAATTCTTTGATGTTGTCCCCAAGATTCAAAAGGCAAGCAGAGTCTGGGATACACATTGGTGGGGGCCATGGTGGGGTTGACAGTCTAAAGGCATAAATATACAGGGGAATGATGGTTGAGGAAGGAATACACAAAGAAGGTCAAAGCAATCAACCTCTGACCTAGTGTAATATCATAGTAGTTGATTGCATTGTTCAGAGACATTCTGGTCTAATTCTGCCAGCCAGTTTCTCTGCAAAGCAGACATTGTGTTCCATGGAATGCAAAGCATATATTTATGGTGAAGTTGTCACTGAAATTAGTTTGGATATTCCACTCAAGCAAAACATCAATAAATATTTTAAAGGAAACAAAATATTTGCAATATATTATGAAAAAAAATTCAATCAATATTATTTTAATAGAAGGAGGTAAATGTGATAGGGAAATTGAAAAGCTCAGGAGACAGTGAATCAGAAGTCTGGTCCTCCCCATAACAAGTCAATTCAATACTATTAATCTATAGGACTGGGCAGCAGAAAACTAGGTGGTCATAGTAGATTATGCCTCTGAGAGAGTCCTGAGTAGATTCAGAAGGAGCAGAATGATTTTCAGCACCCTGATAAGCAGCACATTTATATAGGTTCTTAGTTCATTGTAGAAAATGCCATGCAAAACCTAGTAAAAAATAGGAGGGCCCACTACTCACTTTTTAAATGAATGGCTATAATGTAACAAAGAAGAAAACAGAGTGAAGAAACAAACAAAAACCTAACTGCAAACGAGACAAAAGCAGCCATTGATTAAAAGAAACTGATAATGCTACCAAGATGCAGCCACAACTTTTCATTAGAAAGGAAAGCAAAGTTTTCAAAATCTTTGCAATAATGTGGAACCAAGGAATACTGCCCAAATGAAAATAATGCCATAAATAACAGACATGGTATCAGTTGCCTAACAGCTAAAACAAGACGTGGCATTCATACATTTAAGCAGAAGCAATGAGGCTTTACTTGAAATGTTTATTATTAGCATAAGGATATGAAAGCCTCAATCTGCAGAAAGTACAGAAATGGAAGTGCCTTTGAAAGTAAAAATTACAGGAAATGGAACAAATGGTACAAAAGCTAAGATCTATCAGAGTTCAACATCCTTTTATCCTGAAAATAATGTCAAAAGGAAGAGACATTTTTTAAATAAACCCTAAGTAACTACCATGGCAGGAATCCTAAGGAGTACATACAAATAGAGGAAGAAGGTGAGAAGAGGGTTCAGATTGACAAAATTGCTCTAACATTTTCCTGTAACTATTTCAATAAATAAATATTAATTTTTCGGCTAGCAAGCAGCTGTGTCTATTCAAACTGATTTTCATGCTTTTAGAAAGTGTCTGTTAGTAACTAAATCAGTAAGATGCAATTGCAAAATTATCAGTTATAAAGGATTGTAAGTATAGATAATTCTTAAGTATGCTAGAATTTCACACACACACACACACACACTCCCATGAGGAGACGTAGCAAAATTAAGAAACTGCATTCCCTTTCCTTGTCACAATAGTGACATGCTGTGGAAGGAATCCTCCTGTAAATATTGTGATTATTTAACTTGCACTGCCATTGTTTCAGCATTGTCTGATGCCTACTGCAAATGTTTGTTCCAGTTTGCTTTTTACTTGCAATCATACTGCATCATTGATTTTGTAGCCTTAAAGCTGCTTAAGTAAGTGTTCTCCCCCATACAGGTTTTACTCAAAAGGATGAAATTGGTTTAATGGGGAAAAGAAACATTAAGATAATATATATTATCTGGCACAAAGGTAAGATGTTTAAGAATATAAATAGTTTTGTGCTAGCAGGCTGAAATATCACAAGAAATGCAGATACTACAAGAACTCATAATGCTTTTTTTATGTAAATGCAACTCAGAGCCAAACTGGATGTGCTTGTTTTTTAAGAGTTGGGACTAGATTTCCTAATTTATATGGTATATACCAGCAGTTCTCAACCTGTGGGTGATGATCCCTTTGGGAGTCGAATTTTCATTAGAAACAGCTTCTACACCATCAGAAACACATATTCGGCGGTCTTAGGAACTGGGACACAAATAATTTTATGGTTGGAGGTCACCACAACATGAGGAACTGTATTAAAGGGTCGCGGCGTTAGGAAGGTTGAGAACCACTGGTATACCATATACAGTGCACAGAATACTCCATGTGAAACATCAGAAATAGGGAAATATCACTCCTACCCACCCAAGCATTGTTTTGGTATGAGGAAATAGTTCAGGATGGAAGGTGGAGCCCTTCTTCTCCTGCAATGGTGTACTGAGTCCAGATAGTATCTCCTTTATTTTTAAAAGCCATTCCTCACAGCTGCAGTGTGGCTACAGGAAATTCAGACCCAAATCTTTAAAAACAAGTATGTTAGTATGGCCCTAAGTCCAGAAAATAAGATCTACACCCAGAAGCAACGTCTGCATGCATAACCATTGTGACTGATGATGTGGATGTGATGCACATTTATTCAAAGTGCTCATTCAGACTTTATTGAACTATTTGCAACCAGGGGGCTTTTTAAATATCAACAACTGTTAGATCACAAAACAACGGAGCCCTTTGGGGGAGGGCGGCCTATACGTTTAAAGTATAAATAAACAAACAAACAAACAAACAAACTTTTGCCTATGAGAAAGGGTATACTTTTTAAAAAAGAAATAGCTGGGGATTTAAAAAATTCAAATTACTGTAGAGAGCCAGTGTGATGTAATGATTCAGAGCAGCAGACTCTAATCTGGAGAACGGTGTTCGATTCCTCCCTCCTCCATATGAATACTGCTGGGTGACCTTGGGCCAATCACAGTTCTCTGAGCTCTCTCAGCCCATGGAGAGGAAGGCAATGGAAAACCATATCTGAAGTCAGTGATGATTTGATGGCACTTTCCATCTCCAATCAACCATGGCAACTTGTTTTTATAATGTTATTGTGCTATAATAATCTAGAAATTGGTGATTTTTTTTTAAAGCCAGAAAGAGCCCCAAGGCCACTTGGCGAAACTGTGGACTGTGGAGTACTATGGCAAAAAAAGAAAAAAAATACAATGATGCAGGGGGGACTTTAAAAAATTCTCATGTTCTGGTCTTCATAGCATGTCAAAGCACTGTGACTGTGGTCTTTCCAAAGAGATAATATCAAACCAGGTTTGGGAAAGTAAAAACTTGGGGACAGCTAGAAAACCATGTTATGTGTTCTAAAATAGTCTGCTCTGGTTTGGATAAAAAGCAAAATACTCAGCAACTTGAAAATGCCTTTTGATGCTGATCAACTTGTGTTGCCGTTCAAAAAATAGCTGTTGTTGCCCAAGACATATCATACATGAGTAGAGCTGGATTTCTATGGTGTGATTTAATTCTACAACTGTACAACCTGGTGGTATTTCTGCATATTTTAGAGGAGGCAGCTCTATATTTGACACAGAATGGTTATGTAAGACAGTGAAAGAATTTGTGTTTCAGACACGTATGCAAGGACAACATACCTACAACATAAATGAAATAGAAACTGTTGTTACCTTTCCTCATGCTATCACACTATTTTGAGATGAAGCCTAGATGCAAAATGTCTGGCATACCTTTAACACTGAATAAATAAATAATAATCATTACTAATTTTTTAAAGAGACATGCATCAACCTCCTTTCATAAATGTAAGGCAAAGCTAATGAAAAAATCAACTCTTATCTCACAGGTAATACAGTATTAAAACAACTGTATGGGACTTCAGCAGAATATATTGCAAGAGTTCTACATTATTTCATTCTTTTACAAATTAGCATCTATAGTGCTGCTGTGAATACTGATTTATTGGCTTTTAAAATATCACTTTATAGCTTTTATTTCAAAAGAGAACTTACAATGATGCCTTCCAATATGTTAGAATAATATTGCACTTTTCCGCCATGGAAGCTGAAATCTTAAACACCAAGAGAAATTAATAAAATGCCATGAAATCCTCTGAAGCAGACTTTTATAGCAGAAGACTTTTTACTACAACCAAACATTTAATTGGGGGGTGGAGAAAGTCATATAAATCATCCACTGCTTCATACAAAATAATACTTGTATGATACAGTGGAATTGCTGGTTATTATATTCTGTGTAAATGTTACAGATTCTGTTTACAGATATATCTTTTGATTTAAGAACTGCAAAAAGTAAAATTATTCCAGTTGTTAACTTACAGTTATTTCAAAATTGATTATCTATCTATAATTGATTATACATGTGGCTTAACTGTAGTTATGCCAGTGAGTGGCTATGGATGGATGGAACATAGCCTCATCTATAAATCTCCATTTGAAAGGGGCCCAAATGAGCATAAGGATATAGATAGAACAAAATGGTTGATGATAAGAGGAAGACTGATCAGAGAAAAGATGGTCCAACTCAAGTAGTCTGCTTTTGGAGATTAATGAATCCTGCTAGTTTCCAAGTGGCTCTGACGGATTTTGACAGCTTCTCCCGTGACTCTGTGGAGGCCCATGTAGCTGCATGGAATGATGGGTGACTGGAGCTATAAACAAGTGGCTAAGGCAGAACAAACTGAAGCTAAATCCAAATAAGACATTGGTAATGCTGGTTGAAAAGGCTGATATTCTCAAGGGACTGAATTTACTTGTTCTAAATTGAGTAAAGTTGGCTTTTTCAGAGCAAATTAAGAATCTGGGGGTACCCATGGACCCCTCCTCACTATTTAAAAAGCAGGTTACCATGATGGTCAGGAACTTTCTATCAGCTACACCTGATTCACCCACTATCTTGTTACCTAGACTCATCTGATTTGGCCATGCTGATCCATACTTCTGTAACCCCACAGTTGTATTACTGAAAAGTGATGTACATGGGATTGCCCATGAAGACAACTTGGAAACTATAACTGGTCCAGAATGTGGCAGGCTGACTGCTGTCAGGGGGCTAACCACCAGAATCATATTTTTCCCATTTTGGAACAGCTTCATTGTCTGCCAATCTATTTCTGAGTTTAATACAAAGTGCTGGTTATGACCTTTACAGCCCTTCATGACTTGGGACCACATATCTGAACTACCATCTCTCTCCATATGTCCCTGGGTATCAGCTGCAGTCATCTGGCAGCCATCCGTTGGCTATCCTGCCACTTAGGGTGACCAGTCTGGCATCTACCATGGCCCCAGCTTTTTCCATTATGGCTTCAGTTCTATGGAATGGGTTCCCTGAAGAGGTGAGAGGGGGCCCCTCCAAGATTTTCAGGAGCTGCTGTAAGGCATGCCAGTTTACTAGGGTTTTTGAGGTGTTTTAAATAACAAACATCTTTTGAGGGAGGGAGGGAGGGAGGGAGGGAGGGATTTGTGGCTTGTTATTTTATCTTTGATTTTAGCTGGGGATGTCTTTACTATTACTGTAAGTTGCCTTGAACAAAAAGGGAAAGTGTGATATGATTTTTTAAAATAAATTAATAAAGCCTATAATTCTGCTGTGCTAGAAGCCCGCTATAGCCATGATGCAGAACCCTTGAGGTATACCTTTGACATCAGCTGGGGCAGAAAACTTAGCTGGTGTTTAACACCCTCCCTCACTGGGGGAGTTTTGGTGTGATAGTGTATTTGTGCCAGTAATCAACTCACAGGCCATTTCTACACAGTCTCACGAGTGGAGGTGCACCAGCATAGTTGGCGCCGGTGCACCTCCCAGGGCCATTTACACTGTGCCATGCGAATGGCCCCGGTGCCCAAGCGGCCCACTGAGCCATTATCTCGCTAAGCACATTAGTGCAGATCCCTCTTAACTTGTC
Organism: Sphaerodactylus townsendi; assembly: GCF_021028975.2. Taxonomy (NCBI): domain Eukaryota; kingdom Metazoa; phylum Chordata; class Lepidosauria; order Squamata; family Sphaerodactylidae; genus Sphaerodactylus; species Sphaerodactylus townsendi. The sequence goes on along the minus strand of NC_059429.1, from coordinate 90,697,115 downwards.
TCCCAGCTGCTGTCACACTGGCCATGGCAATACCTTCCCCTTACCTCTCCAGAGCAATGCGGCTAGAGGATAAGGTGAGAGGGATCTGCGCCAGCGCAGGGAAAATGCCAGCTTCTACCTGGTGCCGTTTGCTCAGCACCAAATGGAAGCCGGCGTTTTACAAAAGTCTCGCTCATTGAGTGAGTTCGAAAAATGTCATGGCGGGGGAGAAACACTGCCACTGCTGAAGCTGTGCAACCTTTCCTCCCACAATGGCATTTTTACCGCCCCCACACCGATCTAAATGGGCCGTGCAGAAGTGGCCACAGACTGCAGTATTATAGACAATAAGGTTAAGTCAGGAAATTTCTTTTGCAATGCTGTTGATAATGGCATTGCAGATGCTGCATCTTGTTTGCAGAAAGAACGCTCCAGGGATCTGGCCCCTTCAGCAATCAAGGAGCCAGACATCATGTTCCTGAATCTTTGCAGTTCTTCAATACAGAAGTGTGCAGAGCTAGTGTCCAGTAAAAGTATTTCAAAAGCCAAATAAAGTAGGATGTTGCACAATTTTGGTTGGGGGGTAGGGTTGGAATTTAATTCTTGTTTTGGTGAGTATGACACTGAGAAAACTAGCAGTAATGGTATGTGACTTTTACTCCAGCTGACCCCCTTGCCAATTCTACCGGTGATATCAGAGTTAGAAGAATGTTAGACAAGTGGGATCGGAAAAATGTCTGTCTGCCAAGACCACAGAAATCCTTTTATGGCAGAGTTTATCAGTATGCTGCTACGGTCCTTTGTACAATCACATATTTTCCTGTGACAAATAGCCATTCTTAAGACAGCTGTTATGATAGCATTTTTGACACTTTTAGGATTAGTGAGCTGTTGAGTTGATATGGATATACAAACTCTAGATGGGCTTTAATGGTTAAGGATATCCAGACAGAGCCAAGGAAGGTGGTCATTCAAATCTGGGTAGCTAAAAATGATCAACAGAGGAAAAGCTATTTAGTTACCTTGGATAAAAATGAGGACCCAAACTGCAGGATCCCATCCCCCCACTCCACTCATCCCACTCTCAACTGAACTTCTAGGCCAATATCTGCCTCTTTTCCATATTTATTGGTTTGCCTGTTTTTTAGACTTATATCCCACTATCCCTGCCAGAGCAGGCTCAAAATAACTCAGGCCGTTTCCGCACGCTCCGCGTAAACGGCTGCCTGGGCGTAAAAACGCCGCTCTAGGCCGCTGCTCGCACAGGCATCGCGCAACGCAGCAGCGGCGACCTGAACGCGCTTCCTTCCCAGGGCGCGCTGAAGTCAGCTTCTAAACAACAACCTCTTGGGGTTGTTATTGAGGAAGGCGCCTCGGGCGGCGCTGTGCGTAACTGCCGCCGGAAGATGTTGTCGCCTCTCCTCAGCTCTCTACTCACGACATGTCTCCGCCGTCGCCTGCTGGCCGCCGAGCCCACCGTCCTCCTCACCTCCAGGGTCGGAGGGCAGCGCATGGGCTCCGGACGCCGCAGGCTTAATTTCTGACGGTGACATCGCGGAGTAGAACGGAGGAGGGCAAAGAGGCTTAATCCGCGGTGGAGCTGCCTCTCCGCGCGGCTCCGCTGAGCTCTGCTCGCACCCCCACGCCGCCAGCACTCTTGGCGGCGTGGGGGCGCAAGGAGGCCGTGCGGAAACGGCCTCAGCAATCAAATACAGCATAATATAGGATCAATAGTAATGAAACACCCTGCAGTAAATCGAGCCTGGTGCATAAGTACCTGTGGCGGATGCAGAGGGAAAACAAAGGAAAAAAGAGGGAAGACATGGACCATCAATATGGCACAATCATTGCTGCCCTCAACTATAGACCTGGCAGAGCTGTTCAGGTCCTGCAGAACTGAGGTAACTCCCACAAGCCCTGGTCTCATTTTATGTCATCTGGAGCTTCCAGATCAGAACCAACAGCAGCTTTGTGTAGAGCTAATTACAGTAACCTAATCTAAAGGTGACCATTGCATGAAACACTGTAGCTAGGTCAGGGTGAGACTGGTAAATTGCCAGTTGCCTAATCTGGGATAGATGGGAAAATTTCAGTCTACCAATGTTTGTAATTTGGGCCTCTATCAAAAGGGAGGCATCCAGGATCACATCCAGGTTCTTGATAGGTATCAATTGCTTGCCATCAAGAGGCAGAAGCTGGCACTCCCTGGCCCAGCCACAGGACCTCCATCTTCACATAATTTAATTTCTGTTTCATCCACTTTGTTACAGCCTCCAGACAACTGGCCAAATTATCTGGAGCAGAATGTGGAGGAGGGTTTTTTGTTTTCTAATTGCCTTACTGTTTGTGCTCCCTTCCCCACTACTCAAGGCTAACAGTACCTCTATTGCTGATTCAGTTTCCTATGCATGGTTAACCAGACTTCACTCACTCACTCACTGTGCAATGGACTGTCTTGGTTATAGCTGTTGCTATCTTTTCCTTCCCTTCCCTCAATGGCTTTGAAATCTACTTACTGGAATCCACATCAATAGTTTCCCTGGAGTTAACCAGGCAACTCAGTCAAAGTAAGCCTGTGCATTTAGGAGAAATGCAGGCTCAGAACCTGCCAAAGTGATAATATCACCAGTGTTGTTATCTCTTGGTGCAAACCAGTCACCATAGCCATTTTTAACAGCAATAGTTATTTTTCTGACATACTGGAAAGTGTTTTTGTAAACAAAGAGGTTCGGATAGTCACTCAAATGTCTGGTAAAAATGCCCTCAATTATTACTGGTGGGCAATAGCACTTCTGTAGAGGACATGATGCAACTCATCCTGGCATGAGAATATATACTAATTATAGACAATACACAGACAATATTTAAATCCTGTGCAATACAACAGAAGAATTATGGATACGCTCAGTCTATGTTTAAAACTCCTTTTTGGTATAACAGAGGACAGAATTGGATATTCAGGGCTATTCAACCCAAATTACTTTCAGATTACATTACACTATATAAAAAGTGGCAAATCATTGTTGCTTCTCTTGACATTCAGTGAAATACCATGATGAATTTCCTTTTACTCTTCAAGTGGTCACCATACATTATTTCAGCTACATTCTATTATGGTGTAGCTTTAATTAATGTTCACAGCTTATCAAGTGTTACTCAGTTTTTGCACACACCGGCATTTTCAAGAACGATGCTGCACTTGCAACAACCAAGATCAGTAATGCTTCCTGAGGAATGTGAAAAGTCAAATTGCATTCAGAGTCAGTTGCCCCCTGTGGCTCTTTATCACACAAATAGTTCTTCCTTTTTAAGTCAGCTTGCTGGTAAGCTAGTAATGAACTAATGTTTGTCAGGGGAGTCCAGACTGTTATGAACAGCAGTGGAAGGTTCTGTACTGATGACATGACAGGCTTCATCATTAATCCTCTCTCTGTGACCTTCCCAGGATTCAATATTTTCTGTTGCATGCTCCCCTCTGTTTCTCCTGATTCCAACTGTGAAGTTGAAATACCACAAAGAAAGAGGCAATTCATGTGGTGTTTTTAATTCTGGTGGAATCAAGAAACTAGACCCCCCAAAGCTTCCAATGACAGTCTTTCAGATGAGGGTATTTGCAACTAGATGGTTATTCTAGACTGGGGGCCAAAAAGGAAAGGAAAAAAAGTTAAGGTTCAGGATCAGCAGAAATTTGGAGATACTGTCTGGCTAGATTTAAACTAATTTTTTCACAAATGGTTTAATGTCCTAGGTTTGGAAAATATTTTAAAAGGCTATAATGATCATAATTGATAGAAAATTTGCACACAAAAAGTATTTCAATTATTAATTGTTTTTATCCTTATCTGGGAAAACATGAATCCATTCTGCACAGCCTAAATAATATGCCCTGGGAATACTAAAAAAGATGTCCTGGGAAGGCACTCTCCACAGCTTTCTTACCAAGACGTTCTCAGGATGCCTTATTCTAGCTTAAGACATCGGGGTTTTTTGGAGAATGCTTCGAAGTGCAGCTTTTCCCCCTAAGCCGGCTGCAAATTGTCCCCTGCTTGGCTGTGTGGAATGCAGAGCTCAGTAGGTGTCTTATTTTTTCCTGCCCAACCTTTGTTTTCCGGTCAGTTTCACCCACAGCTTGAGTCCAACATTTTGTGTGTACCTGCTGGGATTCTCCCTGCTGCCATTTGCTGAAGTTTGCCCCAGGACGTTTGCTATGCAGGCTCCGATCCTGGATGTCTTTTCAGCTCAAAAAGTACATAGTTGTATTCAGCAGGTCCTGCCAATTCCAGCAATATATAGTTTCCCATTTTTTTTTTAAAAAAATGGAGGTGCTAACTTCAAAGATATGCAGATATGCAAAGATATAAGAGAATCTTAGTCGCTTGGAGGACTCCCATTGAAAAGCATTGGGACCCAAAACTATTACAGTACTACACTCTGAAGCAGACCTTAACTCTCTCTGGCTGTGCCACCCTCCAACATCCCATCCCATCTCTGATAGGTGGTTGCACACTGGAACAGCCTTCCCATATAGCTAAATGGTTGTTTGTCCTTTCAGGAAAGGACAGCCTCCTATCCATTACAGCAGCGATATCTTTTTTATCTTACAGTATTTACCAGGAGCTGCAAGAATCAAGCATTTTCCTGTCTTATGCATCTGTGCTTTAATCACTTTTGAGTATGATCAGTGGAAAGTCTTCCTTAAGCCACTACAATAAATAGCAATTATCCTTGATGAAGTAATCAGTCTCAAAATATATCAGCATGTATTGAATATATAATAAGATGGTTCATCAAAGTATTTTATAAAATATCAAATGCATCAGCATTTTACTGGGTGCATCTTAAAGAATATTTAAGTTGAAGAAGGAGAGGAAAATGGAACCCTTTCCTACAGTGTCAGGAAGTAGCAAGAAAATTGCGAGGGCAATGCTTGCAACATCTTGCAGGTAGGAAGGTACTGAATGGATTCCGGGATACATTGTGGGTGTGGATCAGGGAGGTTACTTGCTTGCACCTAGTTCTGTAGCTGTTTCTACCTCCAGCATCCTTTGGTAAAGTCACCACATCCACTTTGGTGGTGGTCAGTGATGGGGAAAAGGATATTCCTTTGGCTCACCCCATAAGGCAGTGTTAGTGACTGTAACACTGAGGTCTGCATGCAGTCTGGTTGTCAGCTAGTTTTCGCCACTACTTTCTTTTTGTTAATAGTGGGAAAAGGCAGATTGAAAAGGTAAATGTAATGCTTCTGTTAGTTCTTGAGTTTGTAGAACAAATTTTTATCAGACTTTTTTCCCCTGGAAAAGCATAATTACTAAAAAGAACTAATTAACCTGCATAGATGGTTAAAAAAAGACTGCAGCAGTGAAGAATTAACTAATTAGCTGTTGAGAGGGCACAACAAGCAGAATGCATTTGGGCCCCATTCAGTACAACACTTCAGTACTCAAGCGCCGGTGTAGTCTGGATTTTTTTTCTTTTAATAAATATAGCATATACACCACCCATTATGATTTATCATCGAGGAGAGGTGATGGTACGAGGCTAGGGAGTCAGTAATCTGGGACAACTACACAGAAAACTGTCTTTACAATGTGAACCACAGATTCATCTTGCTAGTTATGGTTCCAAAAAAGGTTCTCAGTAAAATATACAGTTGTTGATGTATTCTATGTGAATAGCAGCCAACATAGTCCACTGATGAGATTACTTCAGTTACATTGAGTTTGCCACCTTGGTTGCTGGCTCATTAACACTAAGTCAATGACCTCAGCTAGCAACACCAAGTATATGAATCTTTATACTGAGTCTTTAATAAACCAGTTTCATAGTGAAGCTATTCCAAAATTAAATCTCTTTTATGGACTGCTTATTATGTTGAAGAACTGCAATGCCAAGTCCTAACAACATCACATTTTCAAATAGGAAAGGTACATAAGCAAAGGTACATAAATATTGTTTATGTTAGAACTGCAGACCCCAACAAGCTGGTTATATTGATACGTCAAACTATATCTCCCACCATCTGCCTTTTGAGATGTATTACTTCTCTTTCTGGGATTCTATTAGCTTTCCCTTTTGGCCATTAGATAATTTCCATTGTTTGTGGTTTAAAGTTAGTTCTGCTCTGTGACTGATGGGTGTAATTGCAAATTAAACATGTTCCTCAGATAAATCTTTATGGAAACTCATTCCTTGTGAGCCAGCTATTTCAAGTCAAAATCTGCAAAGCTGCCTTTTTTCCTGAAGCTTCTGAAAAGACATCCCTCTACCACAAACTCTTTACAAAAGTTGTGCCTTCCCAGCTCTTCAGTATTCTATCATCTGCTTTATGGTCATTTGAGCCTACATGTAGACAAGGTTTTTCCCATTATAACATAATCTCTTCAAATGAAAAATCAATTTCAGCTGCTGCAAAATCCAAAACAGAAATTAATTAAACTAGTCCATGGACAAGTCCTTTCTCTAATATTTGTTGCTTCAAAAAATTACAAATGATCATCCAGGAAAATGCACAGTGTAGAACAAACTTTATTTAATTCTATTAAGATAGTTCCAGAGGGTAGCCATGTTGGTTCAGTAGCATCTCAGTGACCAACAAGATTTTCCCTTCAGATATCTAAGGGAGCTTTGACTCTCGAAAGCTTATATTCCAAAAATCTTGTTGGCCTCTAAGGTGTCACTGAAATAGAACCTATTTAACTTTTGCAACACTCATTATAACTTGCAAAAATGGCTGCTAACTTAACTTTCCATTGGCATTCTCCAAACATGGCCATTCCCCTTTGACCACTAGCCAGACTCAAACATCAAACAGCATGACTTTACCAGCTCCAGGGGACTCCAGAATGATTAGGGTCTTTGGAATTTTGACTCACTAGCCCTTCCTCCTGATATACGGGCAAAAAACTGCTTAATTCCATACTTAGACCAGATACCCATTAATGTTTTGACCCAGCAGGTGCCTTTGCAATTTTGAGAGGGAATGGTGAATGCCACCTCCAAATGGATAACGAAGAAAAGCCAGTGGGCCTACCAGTCCTCCTGATTCTCCAATGACTGCAAGTATTATTGCAGCAGAAAAACCTGTCATATGAATGAAAGCAGCCAGTAACAAATCCTACCATACTGTGGCTGTTCCTGTTTCTGAAAAGCTCAGCAGGCATGACCAGAATGGTCATGTTACCCACAGGCACCACACTGGGAAAACCTGTCTTAGGCCAATACTGAACTGAACCTATCTTAGACTAATACTGATCCTCTGAAGATGCCAGCCACAGATGCAGGCAAAACGTCAGGAGAGAATGCTACTAGAACACGGCCATACAGCCCGGAAACCACACAACACCCCAGTGATTCCAGCCATGAAAGTTTTCGACAATATTGAACTGTTGGGGGATTTTTTAATCACAACATTTGTTTATGAGTGATGTATATAATTTGTGACTGATATAACTGTCTTATTTAAACAACTGGCTGCTGAGTGTATCAGCAGTGCAGCAAGCAGTGAGATAAGCAGAACCCAACCAGTCTATGTGAGAACATGCAAGCACAAACAGATGATTGTGCTGTACTTTTAATTTAGGAAGGAACAGTGGAAGCAACCTGCCAAACAGTCATGAATGGTCCAATGAACAGCTGAATGTTTCATTAAGAGTTGTCTCCCTGCTTTTGAGCAGTAAACAGGACATGAGCCAAACTAGCAGGTGTTTGAGCACCCCTAATCTCATCTTTATTTTCAAGGCTATAAATACTGACCTGTTTTGCAGCTTGACCCTGTCATTTCTGTTCAAAAATCTAAGTGTTCATAAACCAGGTAGAATGAGATAAAACAATAGCAAACCTTTAAAAAATTGCACTTTTGTTGTTGTTGTAGCTAACGTTGAGGTCTGAGATTGTCAAAGACATTTTGTAGAATAGTAATATCTTACCATCAACTAAAGTGTTTAGTTAGCATGATAAAAAAGGACCTAATTAGCATAATTTAAATCCGTGATTTTATGTTATAGCTGTTACACTTTATATTCCAATTTTCCACCTTTTAGTCTTGCTTTTCTTTTTCTGACTGCCAAAATCCTATCTCATATAGGAGGGCAATTAATGGACTAGCGTGTAGCTTTTTAATTGTAACACTTACAGGTGTACAGTGGTAAGCTATAAAGAATAGCAAAGCTTTAATAGCTTCTTGTTTACGCATGTTGTAACCTAATTCTGTACTCTCCCAGGATTGCCGAGGGAAGATGTTAATTTATAGCTGTGATGAGCAATAAAGCAATAATAGTAATCTAAAGGTGCAATATTCCTTGTTTAGAGGGCATTTATGGTTATGTATTAAAACTATAAATACTTCAGGAGGCTGCAAAGCTGATCCATACAAAATGAAAGATAAGATCTTGCTCTTTTTTTTGAAAAAAAGTGCTTTTCAGGCAGAAAAATGCTAGCCTCATGTTTATAACTAAGAAATATTAAACTACTAAGATCAGCATGAATGGTCAACCGGTGGTATACCCTAAGACACTAATGGGCTGGTTTCTGCCATTTGGGCCCCATTAACACTGGGAAGATAGTGAGAGGATTTTTTTTTTAATTTGCTGATGTTAGAAGAGTCAAATATTATCATGTTCCTTAATTTATGTCTAAAATAATCCGTAGGAATTCATTTTGTATGGATAAGAACTCAGCTGGATGTATACTATGCACTTTCTGTCTTTTTAACTGGAATATGGTTACAAGTTATCCATAACTGGATCTAGACTCTTTACAGATACACCTCCCTGTATAGGGTTGTGGGGGAAAAGTCTAGATATTGCTAAGGAAATAGTCAAGAGTGGTATATTGGGTACAGTAACAGACTAGGATCCTGAAGATCCAGATTTGTATCCTGCCTTCTGCCATGGAGGATTGCTAGGTGACCTTAGGCAAGTCACATTTTTTTAGGCTTACTTACCTCACATAGTTGTTGTGATGGAGGAAAGAATGGTGTTGTAAGTCATTTTGAGTCCACATTGACTCTCCAATGACATTTTAAGCATATATAAGGCATATTAAGCATATAATTGAGAGGAATGAGAAAATAATCGTTAAAGTGTACACTATAACCATACTGATAATGCTTCCTGCTAAATGAGAAAAAGATATAAAATTTGTGAGGTGTTTATTCAGGGTTTTTTCTGTCTACTCTCAGCAACTACTAGTCAAAGGTATTTCTTCAGAGACTGGTTAACAGGCATTGAGAAAAAAATACTTATATTTTCTTTTTCTGTCTGCATAAGAAAGGGTGACAGCAAGGGATAATTACCTTGTCTGTGTTGGGTCTATAGACAGACAAAATGTTTTGTGACATTTCAGAAAGCCAGATGGTTTTGTTGTGTTATGATTAAAAAAGGAATAGAGGGCAAAACCCTGTATTATTAAAGACGATGGACAATTTCATGGTAAAGGTAAGCAAAGTCTTTTCATAGAGAGAATTCAGTTCTCATCATGGAACACACGGTATGTAGGTCCAGCTAAACTTTAAATTGATAGGGGGCTTTTGAAACAAATTGAAAACAGTGGGGAAAAAATGACCACTTTTAATGAACCAAGATTTTGTGCAAATGAATCATTCCACAATATTTAGCTACAATTTAATATGTGCATTTTGGTTGGTGGATTAGTTTTATGCCGTTAGGCATGAAAATGGAAATTAATGGTTGTTGCACAGTAGCAGCTCTGAATGGATGATGCCCACAACTATTTCCCAAAAAACCACACAGCTGAGGAAGCACTTTTGGATAGGTATTATGGGTGCAAAATCTGCATTCAGCAAGACAACATCGCTAATAAACTGGGATATTGTAGTCCCAGAAAGACTTGCAGCACAGTCCCAATTTGGGGTGGGGGGGTTGCTGGGGCAACCAGGGATGGCATAGTAATGTTGGTGCCATGCCACCTCCCCAGGATCCTTGAATAGCATAGAAAGGAGGAAAAGTACAAATCCCTCCATCCACTCAAACCACCCCATTGAACAAACAGGCTCTGGAGGGCCAGGGCGGCGTTTCTGGGCTGGAAAATCAGTGGAAGCTGACTAAAGTCAACGCCACCCCCCAAAATGCCTCGCCCCATCCCCAATTGGATGCCAGCATTGGTCCATGGTAGCCCAACTTCCAGGTTTTGCTGCTGTGGAGCTGAAGGGCACCTGGGCTCTGGCGCCTTTTTCCTCTACACTGGCAGGGGTACCCCTTGTGGTGACAGAGGGGGTAAATGCATCGGCACTGCCCTTCACTGATCCCACAGCACATTTGGCCCTTCCATCTGGTTTAGGCTGTATTAAGTTAATAATATAACTGCTGTCTGTGACATGCAAGGTTTCATTTGCAGGGACAGTTTTTATTTAAGTATTCAATCTTCCATCTGAATTGATGCAATCCATGCTGCTAGTTGTTGGTGTCACTTCTCAGAATTTTTTTTAAAAATTAAGAACATCTTCTGAAATGGAAAAAACAATCCCAGCAGATCATCCCAGAAATCTCTGAACATCACAGATCTGCTTTCATTGGTTTCCATAGCAAGAAAGGAAAGAAGAAATCACTAGACCTGGCTAGTGGTTTTTGTGACCCTGCGTAGCCATAATAAATCTCATACAAAACACAGATGGACTTGTTTTGCTCTCTGAATACTTAACTCTGCCATCTGTTATGGCACTATTGAAAAACTCCTGATAATAAAGACATTTCTTTAGATGACAATATAGGATCAACGAGACATTTAACAAAAGAGGTGGACAAGCTTATATGAAGCTTATATATTTAAAGCATAACTGTTCTGGGAAATGACTGAGGCATTTACAGATGATGAGGCAAGAAAAGGCTGTCTCAGTAGCAGCTTAATTTGGCTTGTCAGCAGTACCATCCTCTATTTTCCAAGGGACTTTGTTGCTAAAGAAAATAGTCTGCTCTTCTTCCAGCAAAGGAAAGAGGACAGAAGTATTCCATAACCATCCCAAAGAAGTCACCATGCCATATTGTCTAAGACATGAAGGAGTCTTTCAAGAATATTTGCAAGTGCCACATAAAGACATTAAACTTTTCAGGTTCTTGCGTTTTTATTATTTCACATCAAAGGAACTGAGAAGAAACCCAGGTTTGGTTGTTAGACTGAAGAAAATAGGGCTTACTTTTTCTGGTTTCTAAGATTATAATTGAAACAAGACTGGTTTTAGAGTTCCAAAAATTAGATTATAGAAGAATGTAATCAAATGTATTCGACAAGGTTTTTGAACAATGGATTGCACATTCCTAAACTGCTGGACAATGAAAACAAATTAATATTAAATATTTTCCTCTATTATCTACATGTATCTAGACATAAGCAAGTCTACAAGAATGGTTAGTTAGTCTTCTGTTCAACCTAAAGGATTTATGAGAATGCTTTAGGAAGTAATGTTTTTACAAGTGTTCATGAAGATGTTCATGAAGAGTCCTGCAGGATCTCCCTTCATAAAATTTTCTCACCTTCCTCAGCTTTCAGTATTGCAAGCCCACCTCTGAACATATCCATCTCCGCCTTAAACTTATTTGAGTCAAAGAATGGCAGCAGCAGCAATACCTTATTCCCTCTCTTTGATCCTTCCTTTCTTGCAATTGCCTCAATAGCAGCTAGGTATAAGAATTTCCTGTGAAATATAGTCCTCCAAGACTCCCGAGTCTATTCACTATCTTTGAGAAACAAAGAACAAAGAAGAATTCCACAATGCTGATAACAGATTTAGAAAAAAAATTAAATACTAGCAACATCTCTATTTGAAGCTGTACAATCAGAACATAGTGAATTCTCCAGTGGATAGTTCAGAGTTGGATACTGTATCTGGTTCAACATTAGCTGAACACACTCTGCTCTCTTGTTGTCAGATATGAAATATAGGTTGGTAGTCTAACATTGTTAGGTTTAGTGCTTATGTGTCTGATTTAAGTCTGCAGAACCAAGAAGCTTGTTTAGTTGCAAATTTCAACTGTACTCTGAAATTTCCTGTATTCAGTTATGTAGAAAAAGTGTGTGCTTGTGAGAATGTATATGTGAAGTGGAAGCAGGATAAACACTGAAGACCACATCTACTCCTCCTCTGGACAATCTAGATATGCCTCAAAATAAGTACTAGCTTAATCTCTCCTTGTAGCCATCCTCTTCTCCTCCCTCTCATTCTGCATTCTGAGGTAAGGAGAAACAATCTTGGGATAACAGAACTGGGTGGAGATGAGGAGCCTGAGTAAGGCTGACAATGATGTCAACAAGAAACAGCCAGAACTGGGCACCTCCACATTTTGAAGGATAAAGACAAAGGACTGAGGAGGTGAAGAGAAGGTACCATGATGTCACCAGCTGTTCAAAGGAAGGAGGCCAAAGATAGAACAGACAGAGTTCCACTGGGCAACTAGTAAGACATCGATCGATCAATAGATAGATATAGATATTAGTAGAGTAGATCAGTAAAGAAAGATTCTCAGTCGCTTTTTATAAATGAGTTTACTAACTAAAAGGGAGGGTTACGTGGAGATAACATAAGAAATCCTTTCTTTTCTGGGAGTAAGCCCCACTGAATAGACCTGGGTAGAATTTTGTATAAACCTGTTCAGGGTTGCTCTGCCAGTCTCTCAGCACTATACTAATCAAAATAATTGCAATTATGTCCAAATTATTGGGGTGTAAAATATAAAGCTATGGGTGAGTTTGCATCTGTCTTATGAGGTCATTTTGGTCAAGTTCAAAATTCTTCATTTCTGCAGTTATGACTTGTCCCACTTATTCTTAATCTCACAAATGTCTTTCTGCTTCTTTCCTAATTGACGCTTATCATCACTTCCGATTCTATTAGCAGCCAGCTGTTTGCCACACAGCTTGCCAAGTCAAGAGCTCCCTCTCTTTTCCCCTTGGGGAAACCACTCACCCCATTGCAGAGGGTGATGGTGCAGGGGTGGGGGAAGAGAATTGCATTCAGTGCTAGAGGCCTTGTCACTGTAGCATCATTCAGGCCGCAGATAAGATTGCCTTGTTTCAGGAAACACTTCAGGAGAACTTGTTCTCCCTTTATTGTTGTTTTCTCCATCTAGTGATCATATTTCACTTCCACCAGAGACCCAAAGCAAGAATTTCCAAGCAAATTTTTTGTTTAATGATGCCATTGATGTTATTTTAGAACTGTAAACATATCCTTGGAAATCTGAAAGAAATCCTGTTGCAGTTTTTTTTTGCAATGCAATACACTCTGTCTCGGAAATGAAATTATTTTATTGGGTACCTAAAATAGCCATTACATTACAAATTTAGTATAAAAGTTGGGTAACAGTGAATGTCGCTGAGGTCTTACTAACAAAGCTCATAGAATCCCTTATTTTACATAGTAATTCTCAAATATAAGCCATACTTTTATAAAAGCAGGCTTTCTCAACTTGATAGATTTAAATTTTGATGTACATGTGATTAAATGAAAGTTTGGCAGTGGAGCAAGTTTTTAGAATTCTTTTTCTTGGAGGCTTTCAAAACAAGGTTAGATAGTTAGCTGGATGGAATATTTATCATGACATGGAACAGTTGGTGGGCTAGGCATTGTTCTTCCCTTCTATAATTCTAAGGGCATGACCAAAAAAAAAGGAAGCATAATGTTGAATTGGGACTGGAAGGTAAACAGTTTAATATTACTCTTTAGAATTATTTTACCTATGCAACCAAGGTGCAGGATTTTCTGTGCTATATCATCCTTGGCCTTGTCTAGAGTCCTTTCCGCAAGGGCCAATAAACCCAGGATAACCCGTGTTGTGAGAGAACTTTGCTCTGCGTCCCCCCCACCTGGGTTTTTCAAGAATCACACTATCTGTAATTATTTAGTTGTAACGCGGATTGCAGTCGCTCATGAGCCAAGATGAGTCAAGATAAATGAAATATCAGCACGTTTGCTTCAACATTTTTCAGTCATTACAATGTTCAGATCATCTTCAAGGGAATACCACTCTACCCCCTCCATGAAGTAGCACATGCAAGGTCACTACTGCACAGTAACAGTTCCATATGAAGTGGAGGTACATATACAATCCTCTACTAGGAGTGTGCCTTAAGAAAGTGGTGGTGGAAAGTGCCATCAATTCACAGTTGACTTATAGCAATCTCATAGGGTTTTTCAGGCAAGATAGAAGTGGTTTGCCATTGTTTCCCTCTGTGTAGCAACCCTGGACTTCCTTGGTGGTTAAGTGTGAACCAGGATGGACCCTGCTTCACTTCAAAGATCTGACAAGATTGGGAGCACCTAGGCTATCTATTTCAGGGCCTTAAGGAAATCGCTAATCAAAATCTGACCCAAAGATATCCTGTTTGTTAACCTTGGAAGGGTAACTAATCCAAATGAAATTTCTTCTAACATATTTAAAGTCAAATTAAACATATTTTTTCTGGGGGTACCTCAGGGTCTGCAGTTGCACTTTGAAATTAGTTTCTATTTTCTTATCTTTTGTCTTCAATTTCACAGGATGACAAGGAGTATGAAAGGAATGTAAGGGAGAAAGCAACTCAGCAGTGGAAGCTGTAGCTTTAGTGTCAGTTTGTCTCAGATGATGCAGATCCTGGGACTATTGGAGTTATAGCATTGGGTAGAAGTTATTGTTCATCTTCTTAGAAGCTGTTATGATGTCTTCCACCTAAAACATGATTTCCCATAATAGCTCCAAAGAAACAGTATCTTTTATAGCCATTCTGCAAGAAATATAAATCCTGCTCAAGCCAGGATCTAAGATGATAATGATCAATTTTTATAGCAGCTTCAGAATCTAAACTAGCAGTCACCAAACTGTGTGCCAAGACATAATAATGTGTCACAGGAAAGGCTGAACTGTTCCTTGCAAAATGGTGTCAATATTGGAGTGATTCACTATTCTACCATTCAGAATAGCCAGTTCCTCTGTGGCATCAATCCTCCTATAGATCTGCCAAGATATGATCAGGAGCATTATCCCACTGGAGACAATTTTAACTTGGTTATCCTAAAGTTGCAAAAAAGTTCTGACCATCAATATGAATGTGTCTATCTTGGCTATTTGTTAGTCCCTTCCTGAGGTGTAGGCCAGATGTCATCAAATGCATCAAATGCATTAAATACATCAAATGCATTAATTATATTTAAAATATTATGTGGTGCTATATAAGTATTATGTGGTGCTATATAAATTGCTACCGATTTTACATAATTTTATTGGATTTTATTGTATATTTACTATGTTTTATATTGATTGGTTGTGCACCACTCAGAGCCCCCTGGGAATGGAGTGGTATATGAAATTGAATTAACAACAACAACAACAACAACAATTAACAACAACAACAACAACAACAATGAAGCTGGCACAACAAAACTCTGCACGGCCAATTCCTGGAGAAGATCAAGGACAAGGTGGACAATGAAAAGATCTGGCTGTGGTTAACAATGGGAAGTCTGCAAAAGGAAACTGAATCCCTGATTTTAGCCACTCAAGAGCAAGCCATTAGAACAAATTCGATCAAGGCCAGAATCGAAAAATCCTTGGATGATGCAAAATGCAGATTGTACAAAGAAGCTGACAAAACTGTAGATCATGTCCTCAGCTGCTGCAAAAAGATTGCCCAGACTGAGTACAAACAGAGGCACAACTCAGTGGCCAAGATGATCCATTGGAATTTATGCAAGAATTACAACATAAGAACCGCTAAGAACTGGTGGGAACATTGTCCAGCAAAAGTAACGGAAAATGAGAAGGTCAAGATTCTGTGGTACTTTCGAATCCAAACGGACAAAGTGTTGAAACACAATACACCAGACATCACCGTGATTGAGGACAAGAAAGTGACAATCATCAACATAGCAATACCCTGTGACAGCAGGATCACTGAAAAAGAACACGAGAAGGTCACTAGATACCACAAATTGACAATTGCGCTTCAGCGTCTATGGCACAAACCAGCTGAGGTCATCCCAGTGGTAATCAGTACACTGGGTGCCATCCCAAAAACACTAGGGCAGCACTTGAAACATCTTCAAATCGACAAAATTAACATCTGTCAGATTCAGAAGGCAGCCCTACTGGGATCCGCATGAATACTACGTTGATACATTTCAACTTCCTAGGCCTCTGGGTGAGGTTCGAATTGTAATGAAAGGCCAACAACCAGCTAAAGATCTGGCAGCTGTGAAATCTACCATAATAATAATATCTTTCTAGGTGCAGAATGAAGTTTGTATTCAGTTTTAATCCGGAAAAAAATGGACTGTGCAGATGTAACCTCAGCTTGTGGGTTCTGTGGGGCAGTACTTGGAAGGAGTTGCAAAGAACCAAATTTAAACAAAACAGTTTACTTTACTTAACAAATAACACTTTTAAAACATCAACATTTAACGTTACAGTTCAAGGTCCTGTTCAGGTTGCATTTCAAGTCCTTCTATTTACAGTCTACTGATATTGCCAAGTCCAAATCTTCTTTGCAAGTTGGCTGGCTCCTGAAGACTCCAAGGGCTTGATGAACAGGTTGCAACATGATGAAGGTCTCCAGGAGAACTCTCACCCATTACAACCACAAAGAAACCCTGGAAACAATAAGCTCAACATTTACAACACAGCAAAACAACAACTACCTTCCCATTAGATCGCAACAATATTGAAATTACCTTAACAAGGTGTTAAGGGCTTATAGAAATCAAGGTCCGAGTCTGGTAGCCTTGTTCTTCTGCAAAAGAGCTCTTTCAGCCTCTGCTGCTCCGAGTCTCCACCCCTTACTGGGTCAACCCATTCTGGGCCAACCCATTCTGGGCATGGGGGTTACACAGACACCAAGTTTCCCCTGAACTTTATACCAGATAGGGACTGAAGTTCAAAAGCTAAAGCACTCACAGTGCAATGTATGGGAGATGGGGAGGCAAAAGGACTCTTGGAAGCACCATCACGGTGTGCCGATGCGGGTGCCCACTCCACCAATGCAAAGAGCAAGTGCTTCGGTGGAGGGGCTAATATGCCAAAAGCAGGGTGCAGCACAACTGCATGGCACCTGAACTCAGAAGGTTCTGTGTGCACCAGTGCTCCTCTGCTTCAGGAGCCCACACTGGCACAGATGATGCAATCTGGGAGTGTTCCTGGGGCTGAGCTGACTTTAGTCAGCTCACACAGGGCTTTCAGCCCAGGAATGCCCCCTATGCTGCCCAGGGATTTACACCTTGTTTTACTGCGGCATAGCCCATTGGGAGGCTACAGGGTTTTCAGATTGGTCTGAGAGTTTACCAGTTTTTATGCTCCCTGCGCCACTGCAAACCCCTTAGGAGGTGGTATGGCTGTGCCACGGCAGCACTGTCTCCAACAGCCGTAGAACTGTTCCCCTCCACACCTGCTGTGAATTGCACTGTTCATCTGAATATTCCCATTTCACATCCTGAGTAACATACTGAGTAACAAACTTATGAACCTCTATTTTCACACAACTGTCCTCTTGTCTTTTCATCTATAAAAATGAGCACATTTTCAATGTTATTTTTGTGTTTGCTGCATATAGATCATCTATAAATGATGTGTACATATAAACACTGTTAAAATGACAACAGTATCATCAGTATGATAATTAAAATTATAACCTATTTGTCAATCACATCATATAACAGAAAAAAGAAGAAAATTCATATTGTCTTATCCTTGGGGTTTTTTTAATGTTAAAAATGCCGTCTACAGTTCCTTGATAACTGGGTAGTAAAATCAAGGATGGCTGATTAATTTAAGTGTTTTCAGTATGCTACACTTACAATCTAAATTAGCAAAAACAAAACAAAACTAGCAACTGTTTCCATCATTCCCGCCTTTCTTCCCGGAAAAAAAATCAGGCATAAAGACAGTTTATTGTGCAAAGGAAAAAAAAATCTTGGCTTTATAAATTTCTTGAATTAATTTTATGCTACGTATAAATAATGATTGTGCGATACCACATAGACAATAGTATATAATTCAAAGTAGAAAATGTATATTATTTTGGTCAAAGCAAGGCGCATAAAGATGGCAAGGCTCAATGTGTTTACTTTTTCAGATTTTGTTTTTGTAGTATTATCTGAAAAAGTGAGCCACTATTAGATTGTCCTTTAGGGCTCATCCAGTCATGGAATATATTGGAAAGTCAGAATTGATATTGCAAATGTATAAGAAATCAAATTTGGTTTCATATAGTAAACAGGAATAGCTGGGAACATGCATTACTATTCTGAAATAACAGTTAGTTATCTGAGTATAATTACCCTGTTTTTCATTTCAGTTTTTGACTTGTATTTCATTTCAAGGCATGATGTGACTTAAAAAAAATAAACAACCCTTGGAATTTCCCCTTGATAAATAATCATGAAACCAATAGCCAAACTGAAGCCTTGGTTGATTACACTATTCCACAAAGACACACAAAAGTTTAGCAAAGACTATGTACCCAAGGGGGTGGGAGGGGGCGTGACGCACCAGGCACGTGCCGGAGCAGAGGCGTGGCGGGGGCAGGTGGGGCATAGCAGGGGCGCAGGGCACAACATGTGCCCTGGGCGCAGTTCCCCCTTGCTACAACTCTGCATCGACCTACTACCACCTCAGTCTAAATAACACACAGAATAGTTCTCAAGTTAAAACTGAGTTCTGATTGTTTAAGCTGAAGGGTAATATGAACCTAAGCAAATGTCTTTGGTTCGTTGTTTGATGGCATGGATTAAAATATCTCAATTCTCTTTTTGCACTTAAGGATAGAAAACAGATCTTTCCACAAATATATTATCATAGATTCCTCTCATGTAACTTTATTAAAAAGCACGGCAGCCTGCAAACAGCATGTAATATTGTATATTTTCAAATTAATTGTAGAGCTATAATTGTTTGCTGCAATCATTTTGATGATGATTGCTTTCAGGTCATATGACTGTAGTAGCTGAACATGGTCATCTTTTGACAATGTTTCACATAGACACTCCTGTAAATATTAAGGGACAAATGCAAAAAAAATTACTGGAATGCTGTGTGGTTTCTGGGCTGTATGGCCGTGTTCTAGCAGCATTCTCTCCTGACATTTCGCCTGCATCTATGGCTGGCATCTTCAGAGGATCTCCAGGCACAGATGCAGGCAAAACGTCAGGAGAGAATGCTGCTAGAACACGGCCATACAGCCCGGAAACCACACAGCACTCTAGTGATTCCGGCCGTGAAAGCCTTCGACAATACACACACACAAAATTAGCTTTGGGAAACTTTTTAGCAAAAATAGGAAAGAAAAATGTACTTTTAAAAAAGTTACGGGGATTTTAAATCCCTCCAAGTTAAAGAAAAAACAAGATCTCATGAGGGCACATGACAAGATCTCAGCTGCAATCTTAAGGCATTGCCAGCTACCCTCAACATATTTTGGCAGGGCTAGGTGCTGAGTACCAGCAGTGTTTGGGTTGGGAGCAGAGGTGGGATCCAACCAGTTCTCATCACTTCTCTAGAAGTGGTTACTAATTTTTTCTGAGTGCCGAGAAGGGGTTACTAAAGCAACTTTCCTGCCCAATTGGGACTGGAAGTGCGTGTGTGCGGTGGTGCCACTGTTTGAATCCCACCACCATCGGAACCTGTTATTAAAATTTTTGGATCCCACCACTGGTTGGGAGGCATCCCAGGCAGCCAGGACTTCTAATCGGAACACCACTATTGTTCAGTGCCCAGCTCCCGTGGCTGACCTCTTTTTCCTCCTGGTGGCAGAAGAGGAAGTGTTGGAAATAGAATGGGGGGGAGTGGGAAAAAGAGAAAGAGGAATTGTTGAAGGAAATGGAATGAAAGGTCCACACACATCAGGCAGCAGGAGGACAGACAGGCAATGATGGAGTCTGAAGCTGGAGAATAAAGCAGAATCTAGTTGGGAAACCACCATCTCTCCCTGTTTCAACTACAACACAGAATCAGTTTCAGTACATTCCCCACTCCACCCCACAGATCTGCCCCCCCCGCCTTCCTTGCTATCTTGAACCTTATATTGTATATATACACCAGTGTAAAACTAATTGCAATAGATATCTGAGAAGCAGTCTTGTCTTGTTTACATAACATGCTTTGTTTCCTCCTCTTTCATATATTTTCAAGGGATACAAAGGAAGCAGGGAAACCACAACACATCCTGAGTTGCTCTAAATAGTTATAAGTTACCCAGAATTCATCTGCCAGCATCTGCCGGTTTTGTTTCTATTAGCATTTTGCCCAGATAATACAATACCACATTTCCATTTTCTAGAATAATTGGATCTGCATATCTAGACAGAAGGTCTATGAAAGATTTTCAAATTTTGTAATGTAGCTTCAGAACAGGCCTTTTTATGCCCCTTGCCAGAGCCTGTATCAATTATGCATGTTGTGCACAGTTGGGGAGCAGAAATAAATTTGTGTGTGTGTATTTTGGAAATCATTAACCAAGTTGCATCACTTTATCTTAGTGTCACCATCACTTTCCCCCTTACTGCATTTTCAGTTTCCACAGCATATGGCAATAAGGCAGCTAATGGGAAAACCAATTTTGTGTAACAGGATGATAAGTTTTTCACCACCCTTCTTTATGAGCATTTGTAGTTTTTCAGTGTCCTCTCATATGTGGTTTTTTATCCTTGCATTTTAAGGTGGAAATTACATCAGCAGTACATCATGTATGGTGTTCAGGGGAAAACACTTTCAATATTCTGCTGTGCTTTCCGTCAAACATTGCTCTGCCGCAGGTCTCCTTTAGTCCAATTTACCAATCAAGAACAAGCTGAGAAATAGGCTGCAGCAGGGCTGAACAATGAATCAGGCCAGGGCTGAACAATGAATTACTCTTCCTTGACAGTTTTGGGTACTGTGTGCAACTGGGATTGTGGGTAGTGGAAAAGATCACAAGCAGATAGGTACAGGGGAGGTGAATGGGTGGAGGTGGTGGGCCCCATCAGAAGGCCTGAACCTTGGCAACTGCCTTGCATCAGGGTGTGCTGTCACTGGCCCTGCAATGAATCAGTAGCAGAGATGGGACAGAGGTGAAACCATGTTTTTCAAGCTTGATCTGTTGGTTCTTCTGTATAACAGAAATGCAGACCCCCCCCCCACCTCCATTCTTAGTTCTTGCTTTTACATAGCTGAACCTCCACTATACCATGAAAGTTAGCTGGGTGAACTTGGGCCAGTCACTTTCTTAGGGCATAACACAATTCACAAGGTTGTTGTTGTGAGGAAAACATTCAGGAGGTGAGAATGTCAGCTAATTTGGGTCTCCATTGAGGAGAAAAGTGGGATATAAATTATTGGGGATATGTATTAGTTAATTCTACAAAGTTGCACAGTCATAGAAATGTTGTATTGTATGCAGAAAATAACTTCCAATGCTGGAATGCTGTACAGTGTACAGCAGTGTACAGCAGTGTACAATGCTGTACACTGAAAAAAGGTAAAAATTACGTTTATTGAGGTAGATACAATTCACATCCATGTTGTTGAAGGGAGAGAGAGAAACCAAATCTAACTTCCTATCACAAGTGGTCAGCTAATCCAGTATCATGTATGTGCAAGTAAGATGTCATAGCATCCAAAGGAAAGACCTTTAGATGGTTTCACAAGAAAGAAAGAGAAGAAAGAAGAAGAAAAAGGAGCCAGAGAGACATTCCTAAATTAGACAGATAGAGGTATCTCATTCATTAAGAAGATAACATATAGGCCACAGCTAGGTGATTTGTTGCTGTTTGAGAAAATAACCATGAGAAAGACTGTCCCAGAGAGAACACTAGACCACATCTTATCCCACAGCTGTGTGCTTCACATAGGTTTTCTCATGGAGCTTTCCCATGGTTTTTTGTTTACACAGAGATTATCTCCCATGAAGTGTCCCTAGCTAAGCTGATCCTCCATTTTACTTGCCTCCACTTCCTTGTTGTTTCTGTGCAAACGTCATTTGGGGAGGTTGTCTCATGCCTTTTCCCCCCTGCTACCTTTGATCTACCATTAGTTTGCTATACCAGGTCAATTTCTTTGGCGGATTCCGCATGGGCCAAAAAACAGCGGTGTGAAAATGGTGTGAAAATGGTGTAAAAAGGGTTTAAACCATTTTCACACCATTTTCACACCGCTGTTTTTGGTCCATGCGGAATCCACCATTGTGTCTATTGCACAAGCAATACACCTTCACTGTGAAAATTAACAAAAAGAAAGTTCTTCTGATCCTTCTAATTAAACAATAAGGCATATACAATGATTATGAACAGGATCACAGCTTTTAAGTATATGCATATATGTAAAATAAAGTCACTAGAGAATTTGTAGTATAATATCAATTATGTGATAAATTCAGGATAATGATTCGTCTTACCTGTGACTAAAAATGTTTCTTTATTTAAATGATTTTTTAAAAACATTCTTATTTCGAACAGTATTTCATCAAGATTCATGCTGTCAGTTTGGCACACATGAGATAAGTGTTACATTAGTGCTCATGACATCAGCACACAAAACAAATAGGCTTATACCTATATTAATTGTAGAACTCTTCACAGGATTTTTTAAAACCTTATCTTGTGTCTCTTTGTTTTTCCCTTCAAAAATGGTGTCATAAACGTATTGATTTTATTTTTGAGTTCCCTGTGTTGAAGCACTTCTTTAATCAAAAGTAAATTATGTAAAGGCCATTTGGGTCAGTCCAGCCAGCAAAATGAAAAGTGCATTTATTTGTAAATGTCAGTGCAATCTGTGGATCAATATCTTTTTCCAACTTGGATTATATTTATGATTTTGTGTAAATTTCAGGCTAAATGTCTTCGTTTTGGAGCTCATTCCTAAGCAAAATGGCAGGTTGGAGTATGTCTGAATTCGTTTCTGTATGAATGCCTTTTTACCTTTTTTTAACCCATTTCCAGTTGGAATATTCACTCAACTGTGTTTAACCCTAAGGGCCTTGGGCACATCTGTTTTTAGTTCATCATGGCCTACTCTAGCATTGTAACCTCCCTGGGCATGTTGACACTAGAGGCTAGATTCTGTGCTAAAGCTCCTAACAGACGCTGCACAGATGGTCCACCTCAGGAATGTCTGGGAAGCTAAGCAAACCATTACCTAGGTGGGACCCTGCCTGATAACTTCATGCATGCCAATCTGAACTCATTAAAGACACTACAAAATAGCTAAATTATCCAGATCAATGTTGAAATCATAGTTATTGACCATCTCACTGAAGTGAGGTAGACATGTCTAAAGTACACTCAATTTATGCTTACATACAGTAAATTGAGTCGGGGTGAGAAAATAATCACAAATCCATGTAGAAGCACAAATTTAATTTAGTGGATGAAGGACATTTTTTAAACTGAAAAACATCTAATGGAGCCTTCAGCATTCGAATCTCTCTTTATACAGTACAAGATTCAGATCTGGAAATGAGTTGTTGCCTCTGTTTATACAGCAGTTGGATACTTTTTATTAAGGGCTGAAATACAGTTTTCATTTGTCACAGAACCATGACTGATGTCTGTCTCTATTCGTTTTGCCAAATAAAATGAGTTTAGGCCAAAATCAGTGCAACAGTGTCTCAGTACTATTATATGAAGTGCCTCTCACCAAGAAAGATTATGTAGCAAGGGTACTAGTTCTCAAAGAAGAAAATCTTGGCCATCCCTTAGAGATATTTGCAGCACCATCTGAGTCTTTTACCCAGTTTTTGGACAGAGGTCATAGGATTTTGTTGATCAGAATCTGCAAGCCATTTTTATTCAGTCAGGAAAGCAAACTTCTTTCCAAGTCTTTAAACCTGACCTATGGTGTTCAGTGTGCACATGTGTGAAATTTTAGTGCAACCTGAGTGTCATGGGAAATTGCCAGCATGGTCCCTGAGTTTTTAGACACCTCTGGTTAGTGGCACTGATATTTCGTGCATTTAAATATTATTGTATGTGCCTGACTACAAGAAATTAAATATGCTTCAATGATAAGTTCTGCCTAGCAGCAAAAATGATGTCATCTCACAAGCACTGGAAGCTATCTTGGAGGGTTCAGATACGAGAATCACTCCAAAAACTGCAGATAATTAGTGCTTGAAGGTCTGGTATATATCATTTTTTTAAAAAGCTGCTTTACAATCGCTGTTCACGTGTTCAGTATATGCGGATCATGAGATTTTCATAAAACTTTCCAGGCAAAGTTTGGTTTTATTAGAAGAATTTTAGTACATACTTAATGGCATGAATTGAGGCCTTCAAGATTGCCTGACTGAAGCGGGAAAAGGAAGCTGCCGCTGTTCCAGTCTCTGGTGTACTAGCGCAAAAAGAAGATATGGGATGAACCTTTTTCACTTTGTGTCACTCAATCTCCTCTTTACTACAGTTTCCATTCCAAATGCGTCTATGTAGGTTCCAGAATCTCTAGCACAGTATTTTGGGGTGGTACCCAAGGAACCAAAACAACCACAACACATGTCAAATTTATATAGTGCTTTAGAGTGTTCAAAGTGCTTCATGTGCATTATTTATTATTTATTTACAAGATTTATACCTTGCCTTTTTGCCCTAGGGCTACCAAGGAAACTCAGACTCATTCCGCACATACAGAATAATGCACTTTCAAACTGCTTTCAGTGCTCTTTGAAGCTGTGCGGAACAGCAAAATCCACTTGCAAACAATTGCGAAAGTGGTTTGAAAACACATTATTTTGTGTCTGCGGAAGGGGCTTCAGGGATTAGAAACATACATCATAAAAACACATCTTAAAAGCCATACAAATCAAACAAAACACTTTATTTGAACACTTAGAACCAAGCCAAAATTCACATATAGTGTGATGTTTGTGCCATGGGGCTAGAAAAGCTTTTTTTAAAAAACCCTGTGCTTCTCTCCTTACCTCGTTCACTTTTATCGTTCGAATAGTCCTACTGCCAGGAGCAATCTTATTTCTTTTAATGATGCACATTTTTTAGAAAAAAAATTAAGATACCAGAGTGCGGGCAAAAAGCATAGTTTTGACTTCAGACATCATCTGGTTGCCAAATTTAATCTATTGGGAATTATCAGGAAGTCATATTTTAGTAATAGAAAGAACTGCTTCCTCTCTTCACTCTGGTTTCTAATGAGTTAAAAAGAAGGAAGGAAATGATGCAGAAGCAGCTGGGAGATCTATAATTCCAGCTAGTACTCCATTTACAATTCCCTCAAGTTGCTAAAATGCCTGCACACCTTCACAGCCTATGAACAGGCTGGTAAAATAGGGAGACTGAGAACTAAAAATAATTCTGGTTCCCACTGATCACTAAATTTATTTATTTGTTTGTTTGTTTGTTTATTTATTTTCTGTCTGTCTGCCTGTCTGTCTGTCTGTCTGCCTGTCTGTCTGTCTGAGTTCTGAAGCATAAATTTTGAATTACAAATCAGAATCCCTATCAGGGTTTTATGAAGCTTAAAATGTAATTAGTTTTTTCCTAAGTACAGGATGTAATATCTGATTTCCCCAGCCTTTGTTGAAACAGTCATACATGCTCTCATTCATACAAACATATTTTACCCATATTCCAAAAAAAAGAATTACTTCAGTCTCTCACTCCATCTCTTTTCAGAGTTGAGGCTAAATAGCTGTGGCTCTTATTGAGAGGTTCGTTTCAATCTGATCTCAAATCACAATCAGTAAAGAGTGAAATTACTGTATTAAAAATTCAAAGTTAATGTTAACCCACTTCAGCATTTAGTGGGAGGGAATGCAAGCAAGCTAACTTGATACGTGGCTTCTGTCGAAGGATGGAAGGACAGGAGGGACAGTGGTGCAGTTTGACTTGTATGAGAAAGTCTGTTTTATTGAAGGGATAGTTCTTTGAAGAATAAGAGGTGCTAATATGTCTGTTGTGAGAGAATAAATATAATGAGTGTCAAAATGAAAGAGACCAAAAGAAACCAGGGAATTTTGAAGTGAAACTGTCAATTACACATTTCACTGAACAAAAGTAGGTACAACAATTTAAGGAGTGGCTATATTCATTCTGTTATTACAGTGGCTGGGAGCTGGAACAGGAGCAGCTAAAAAGAATTTAACTTAGGAACACAGCAATGAATATGACTGATGTATGATAGAAAGCTTAAGGGAATGACTTTACAATATACAACTGTAACTTGAACATCACCAAGGGTGCTTTTGCTCCAGCGTAATCCTGAGGATATGCTTGGTGTCTTCAGAAGAATTACACCAATGACAAATGTGCTTGAGCGGGATGTTGCTTTTCAGCTCTTCCAGGGTACCTTTGACAGAGACTGATTTCTGCACTCTTTTCAGTTTGCCTTCAGGTCAGGATGCAGCTGAATGCAGAAAATGAAATGCTAGGCACTGTAAAAATGTTGTGGTCTGCAACCAGCCTTGTTGTAATAAAAGGAGGCCACTGTCATAAGAACATAAGAACATAAGAACAAGCCTGCTGGATCAGACCAAAGTCCATCTA
The DNA here is from genome assembly GCF_021028975.2 of Sphaerodactylus townsendi. Classification (NCBI taxonomy): domain Eukaryota; kingdom Metazoa; phylum Chordata; class Lepidosauria; order Squamata; family Sphaerodactylidae; genus Sphaerodactylus; species Sphaerodactylus townsendi. The sequence continues at coordinate 90,670,696 of NC_059429.1, read as the reverse complement.
GTCCAGCTCTCTGCTACTCGCAGTGGCCCACCAGGTGCCTTTGGGAGCTCACCAAGTGCCTTTGGGAGCTGTCCTATAATACCAGTTCCTAGATCAGTGATGGCGAACCTTTTTGAGACCGAGTGCGCAAATTGCAACCCAAACCCCACTTATTTATCGCAAAGTGCCAACCCGGCAATTTAACCTGAATGCTGAGGCTTTAGTTTAGAAAAAACTGGTTGGCTTCCTCCGCCCCACCCGCTCGAGCAGGGGCCAGCCTGCTCTAGCCAGCCTGCTCTAGCCTCCAGCAAGCCTGCTCTAGCCTCCAGCCTGCTCTAGCCTCCAGCAAGTCCCATGTGCACCGCCTTGTGCCTCTCTAGCATATCTGCCTCCTCTGCGCCCCACCCCCACCCCAGGCAGCAGCCACCCGGACCACAGGCACCAGGCCCGCCAGCCGAGTCCTCTCTGCTCACCGTGGGGCGTGCACGTTGTGCTCAGTGGCCCAGGCAACCTAGATGTGTGTGTGTGGGGGGGGTGATTTTCCGCCCACCAAATGACGAACTCTGTGTGAGCGTGCCCACAGAGAGGGCTCTGAGTGCCACCTCTGGCACCTGTGCCATAGGTTCACCATCACTGTCCTAGATCATTAAAATCCTTTAGACATTTTTGGAATGGGAATCAATTGCTTTGTTTCTTTACTTCAGATCTATGCTACTGGTATCAAGTATAGGCCAGATGCTTTGTAGAAATTAACCTCAATGTAAAAAGTCAAACTAATGCAAGCAATGTTCCAATGCTTGCCTCAACAATTGTTCAATAGATCGAGTTGCTGTTTAATGCTATAACTATTCTTGTTATTTAGGAATATTTTAAATATTACTCATGAAAATAAAAGATGTACCTATTTATAAAATCCCATTATTTTCAACAGGATCTTTGAAAATAATGTGTCCCTATGATCCTTAGTGTTTACAAACATGTACCAGTTTAGGTTAGATTTGAAGCTCATTGTGTACTCCCATAAGATTTTCAAAAGAGAGAGAGAGAATAACGAAGTGTCCAAACTTTTGATTCTGCACACCATAACATCAAGAACTTTTTCAAAGGTAAATATTTAAGTCATTTTATAGCAAATGCTAAAACAATATTTCAGGCAAAGCTAACTGTTTAAAATGAGTTAATTTGGAAGAGCCACATTTAAATAAATATAATACAAAGACATAATGGTCCAAGATAATAATTTTGAATGTGGAATTATAATGATTTCTAGTGCATTTTACAGGCAATTAATACACACAGAGATGCTCTGCTATTTGGCTGATAGAAAGGGAGGAAGAGGGGAGACTAAGAGAAAAGGAGAGATGGTTGAACCAGATAAAAATAGGGTCTGATTTTCTTTTCAATAGGATCACAGCTTACAAACATAATAGAAGGGAAAAAATAAGCATGTCAGGTTCTATAATGCAGCTTGTAAAATCCAGAATGATTAGTTTCTAAAGAGGGCAATTAGGATGCTTTTGCATATGCATGTGACTTCTGGGGAGAAAGCTGCTGCCAGCCCCCCACCCTCAAAAGAACCTCATATATATATTATTCTTATTAACCCTCATGTATCATTCCTTTTATTTCATGAAAGGGACTATTGCCAGTGTTTGGAGTATGCAAATACCCTGGACTCTCTTAAGAGATTATTAGGTTTTATTGACTCCAGCAGAAGGTGACAGATGAGGAAACATAAAAAAGAGTCAGCAGTAGGCTGGAAAAGTCTTCATGATATAAAGTGGTAGTATTTCACCAAAGGATGATTACTCTCATAAGAGCAAAAGCTGGCAAAATGACTACTGACCACCCAGACAGAAAGAAGTCAGGAAAGTCCTCAAAAGAACTGAATATTTATAGCAATGAGATATTATAATCTAATATTAGAATCAGACAAATTAAATCAGATGACTGGAGCTGTGAATAGGCAAGACAGACCTTTCTACAAAGCTGAAAAGACCCCCAGGTTTGCAAAAATGTGAAATCTTAAAAAACAATACAAAACATTACATTGGGGGTTAAAAAACCAAAAAAATGATTAAAGGATCATCTGTAGTTTTAAGCAATGGATTTCCTCAGTGTTCCTGGGCAACCATAGAGTTTCTGTAAAAGCAAGGGCACCTTTGAGGGAGGGCACCTAAAGATCCAGCCTGGTTAGGTTTGCCAGCTCCAGGTTGGAAAATTGCTGGGTATTTTGTGGTAGAATCTGAGGAGGTCAGGATTTGGAGAAGGGAGAGGCATCAGCTGAATATAATGCCACAGAGTCCTGTTATAATTCTGGGAGCTCTCCAGGCTGGCAAACCTTACCCTAGAAGCAGCCTCTGGGTGATATGATACCATCTGATTTGCATGACTCAGCTACCGTGTTTCCCCGAATATAAGACAGTGTCTTATATTAATTTTTGCTCCCCAAGATGCGCTATGTCTTATTTTCAGGGGATGTCTTATTTTTCTGTGTTCTGTTTGTCGGGCATGCTTCCAAACAAAAACTTTGCTATGTCTTACTTTCGGGGGATGCCTTATATTTTGCACTTCAGCAAAACCTCTACTATGTCTTATTTTGGGGGGATGTCTTATATTACGGGAAACAGGGTAGGTACATTATTTGCATGACTGATTTGCATGGCTCCTCTATGGTACATTTGAGGTTGGATGGTAGTTATTCAACTCTCCTGAGTCCACAGTACATTTCATTAGGAACAGAACCACCACTGCTTGCTTCAAAGCAAATACAGCTACTCTTCTCTCAAGAAGGCATTTACTGTCTCCTGGATCCTGTCTGCTACCCACCCCACCACCCCACCACCCCACAGATTTCAGCAGCCAGGATGGCAAGACTCCTGTCCACATCCTCACACTGAACCAGTTGAATAGCATCCCATGCAATAGGAGAAGTCAACACCATGGGATCATCCAGTCCCATTGCTGCCAATGCAGAGTCCAAGTTGGAACAGTTGAAGGAGATTTTATCATCAAAGTATTGAGCAAAACACTCACAGAGGGTTGCAGAATAATCCACTTCCTGCCGTAGGCCACAACCCAGTTGGGCCCTGTCGCTGGCACAGGTCTAAATGTGTGGATGCAATGATGGCAGAGAAATATTGTTTCTTTGCTGACAACACCTTGGAGTAATCTTTAAAATGTGTTCTGGCCCATGCCTTGACAGAAAATAGAAGATGTACCTATTTATAAAATCCCATTAATTTCAACAGGATCTGTTGAAAATAATGTGTCCCCACGATCCTTAGTGTTTACAAACATGTACTAACAATTTTAGGTTAGATTTGAAGCTCATTGTATATTCCCATAAAATTTGAGAGAAAGAGAATAATAAAGTGTCCAAAATCCAGGAGTATCCCAGGGAGTAAACCCTGATTGGCCAAGGAGCAGTGTTTGCAGTAATGCTCATGCTTCATTAGCCACAGTCAGCTTTCTCCCCCTTCCTGTCCCTAAAGGTGTAAACTCTGCAAAGAGCTAGCTACCTAGGTCCCTGAAGAAATGCATGGCATTCATTGGCTGGGACGCAGCTCTCCTATTTGTTGCCCTGGAAACAAAACACAGAGTAGACCAGGAAAGGAGAAAACCAGACTGCAGCCAGCTCCAGCAACGTTGCTGGGCTTTTAGACTGTTCACCCAGCCCCCACCAGAAAGTGCAGTACACATAAAGCAATTGGTAAGTAAGGTGGAGGGGAAAATTTTCCGGTTGGAAAAAAAGTTTTTTCAAAATGCTAGTTTAAAGGAGTCCAAATGGCTAGACACTATGGAAGACTCTCTTTAAACTTTAAATATCTATTCAGCTTTTCAGCTTTTGTTTAGTATTTGACTTGGCTTTTTTGGTGCAGTTTGTATTTGGGACTGAATGAAAACAGGAAAAAGCTGAATAGGGATTTTTGTTCGGGTTTTTTTCCTATTCAGCTTTACCAAATCCCCAAGCCTAGTGTCAATACTTAATTTTTTTAAAAAAAATGGAAGGTTGGTAGACTATAGCCATTTTTATATATTAAACAGGAGATCCATCCGCTAGTTGTAATGGCAAGATGCATTTGGGCAGTTAAAGTTTTCTTGAACAGCATGTGCAACATGATAGGGAAAGGACCTATCTGTTCAGACTCTTCTATAAAATGGCAATTTGCAAATTGGGGGAGAAGCAAAGGGAGCTGGGAGGTGGGAAGGCAATAGCATATTAGCATATTTTCTCTCTCTCATTGGCTGTCCAACTTGTTAAATTATTAATAAAGATCAGAATTAAATAAGCATCATAAATTCCACTTTTGACTACTAATATGATACATTTAGCCTTCCCATAAATTATTTTCATATAAATTAGGATATTACAAAAAAGATTATCATGATAATGTTGTTACCAGAATGTGGCAGACAAGTACATGGGGAGGGGGAACTATAAATGGGATATGTTGCTGAATTTAAACACCATTTACTGTGATGTTTCCAGTTTCTCAGAAGGGGCATGTTTTTAGTCTTTACCAGAATTCAGTAATTTGAAACTTCCCAATTAAAAGTGGTTATGCATAGTCTGTACTGAAAAACAAAGAGTTTTAGGCCTAGGACTGATTAATAGATGACAGATATTTTGATAGATGTTAAGCCAGAACAGACTAGCAGATAGCTGATGTGTTCATAGGCTTGTGTTAATTTTCATATTTAGCAAAGGCTCATGGAGTATGCTTTTGAAATGAACACCATAACACTAAAATGTGGTATAAAACAGGACTATGCTAGCAGAGGCCAATTTGCTGGTGGTTCCTGGCCCCTCAATGATGCGGCTGGCCTCCACATGGGCCAGGACCTTTACAGCCCTGGCCCTGGCCTGGTGGAACACTCTTCCTCCAGCTGTCCGGGCCCTGCGGGAACTTGGTGAGTTCCGCAGGGCCTGTAAGACTGAGTTGTTCCACCAGGCCTTTGGAGTGTCCAGTTGCTGAAATGTGTGCCCCCCTTTATATATCTGATTACCATCGTATGCTACCCACCTAGAGGGGAGTCCGGCCGTTCCCTCTTCTTAGGAAGGCCTCTAATTAAATTGGGTTTTGGGGCACCTGATATCTTTGTATTGACCGCTGCTTTTAATTGATTTTAATAGATTTTATTGGCTTAATAACTGTACTGATTGTGATGATAAATTGTATACATGTGGATATTGTTGTGCACCGCCCATAGCCCTTTGGGGATGGGGCGGTCTACAAATCCAAGTAATAAATAAATAAATAAAATAAGAGGGGATTTATTGAGAAGCACTGAAGGTTGTCTTCTCTGAACAACAAAGCTTGGATCTTGGAGGGACAGAACAAAAAGAGAAAACTTCCTTGAAAACTGCAGTACCTGGGAACAGCTGAGCAATCCTTCTTCAGAGCAGCAGTAACTGGGATGAGGAAAGAGCAGCATTTGCTGTAGCTGCACTCTTCAGTAACTGCTCTGAAGCACCCAAGTACAGAGCTGCCCCACCTTGTCTTGCCAAGAAAAGGGGAACTGCTTCTTGGGCAATGACCAAGCTCGAAGACTCATCCAATATCTTTCAAAAGAGTTCCTGCTGTTGCAAGAAGGATCTTTTGGGATTCTGCTGCAGACTTGGTCTCAAGAAGAATACCCAGTATTGTCTGCACCTTCTGCAAAGGACTATAAAGAGGACTGTGCTATAAGACAGTGGCTAGTGAACCAGTTCTGATATGTTTGGTAATGTTTTCACCAATGCTTTCTGTTGGATTTTTTTAAAAATGGATTTATATTATGAATTTATTAGAATTATCCTAGACTATGAACCTGGCCCTTGGTGACTCAAGCAGTTACATATGCCTTGGGGGGTGGGGTGGGGTGAACAGTTCACAAGTATTCAAAAGTTCTAAAGCTAAATATTTCTAATAAACTTTCTTTCCACCTTTCTACCAATATTTGGTTATATAACTGTATGGAATCAAGTTTTTGTCAGAAACCCAAGGGCCTAATTAAATCTTGGGCTGTAATGATGAGGGAGGGATTATAGGCCTTTCATCTACCCATTTACTTAAGGAAGGTGATTTATGTTTGGGAAACTGGAAATTATTTTTTTAAACATGCGAAGTCAAACCCAAATCACACACTTTTCCAGGACTGCCAGAGATCCTGCTGTGGCAAGAGAACTTTCACAGGCAGTCATAGTAATCCTCCTGCTTTCAGAGCTTGAGGGGGGGAAAGGAGGGGAAAATTGGCATTGGGCTGATACCATAACATTACTTCCAGTGTGACCAAGAAGTGATATCACATCATGATGGTGTACTAGTATTCGCCCCAAACTTGAAAAGGTAAGCCCATGCTCCATGTAATCTCTTACCAGCTTCCATGCTCACCCTAATTCTATGCCCACCACCACAATCTCCCATGTAATGTGCAGATTGGTACTATAATTGGTAAATGTAAAAATCAGTAATGGATTTGGGGGAAAATCTCTTCTGAGTATAATTGATCAATTCCCTTAAAGGCCAACCCTTTCTTCTTTGACCACACTCATTTAGCATGGCCTTTCTGATCTTTGGCCATGCACCTTCTTTCTGCAGGGAATGCAATTCAGATATAACTGTGTTATGTTGTTTTATCTAAAATGCCAAACCAGGGGAAAAATATTATAATAGGCCTTGCTATTTTTTTAATGACCTTCTTACCCAAAATGTTGTTCGAACTTTGAAAGCTGAGAGCTTCTGAAAGTGCTGCAATATCCCTGCTGTATCTGACAGTAAGCATAAGCATTTTTATTGTCATTGTGCACGCACAACGAAATTTACAGCAGCATTCCTCGATGCACACAATTTCAGACTCATACATCATCCTCACTTCCCCTTCCTCCACCCATCCCTACACAGCCCCAAATACATCAATATGAAGCAGCGAGTTAGGCATAGCCAATAAAGCCCTAGGAGCAGAAGTTGCCCTAAGCCTCTTTATTCCAGGTTCTGAGAGCCCTGCAATTGCCTGCCAGATGGCAACAGCTCTGAAAAGAGAGTGTGCTGATGACTGGTCCCTCAGAATATTTTGGGTTTTATTTAGGCTTCGAATTATAGATTTCTTTCCCCAAGAGGTAGATGTTCATAATCCCGGTAAAAGTGGAAGTGATCACCCCTTTGAGCGCTTTCCTATTCGCTTCACTGGTGCAACTTCGGAGAACCATACACAGATGCAGTAGGTTAAGACACTCTCTATAGCAATAAAGCGTAAAAGGACACCCGCAGTTTTCCATCCAGTTGCTGCTTCCTTAAAGTCTCAGAGTACAGTCTTTGTTGGGTTTCTTAATCCAATCATGCAGTCTGTGGTAATGTTCTGGTGGTCAAGTCCTTTCTTTTAATCATAACTCTGCAGAAATTTAAATCACACCCGCTTCCACTTTGATCTCTATTTATAGTCAAGGCTGAATTTCTGAGCTGGTCTCCTTCTATAGTCCACTATGAGCCCTTTGTCTTGTTAGTGTTAAGAACGAGGTTATTTTCCCGCACCATGAGAGCAGTCGTCCACTTCATTCGATAGCGACCTCATCCCTCCAGAGATGAGCCCCACCACCGCTGTGTCATCAGCAATTTGATAATGGTGTTACCAAGATAGACAGGAGTGTAGTCATATGTATAAAGGGTGAAATAGTAAAGGACTCAACATTCTGTATGCTCTCTATATTTAGAGTAAGAACTGAGGAAACCCGATTTTCCAACCTCTGGGAACGCCCAGACAAGAAGTCCCAATCCACAAACAGATTGAAATGTGAGAGTCCAAGATCCACGAAGCCATTTCACCAGTCTTTGTAGCGAGATTCAGTATTAAATGCGAACTAAAGTCCGCAAAGCATCTCTAATTCCCTGATGTTCCAGATGTTTAAAGCAGTGTGGAGTTAATGGCAATGGCGCCCCAGAGATCTATTAGGTCCGATATGCTAACTGATGTTTATCAAATGCATCTGGCAAGAACTAATTATGCCTATGGACCAGTTTTTTTTTCAAACACTTCATGATGATGGGGTAGAGTTCACTGGTCTATAATCCTGAAGATTGTCAGCAGGAAATCTCTCTTTTGGTAGGTGGAACAATGGTGGAAGCTTTCAACAAGATGCGGATGGTGGACTGGGATAGATCGCATTAAAGATCCCAGCAAAACACCACAGTTGCTACGCATTCAACACCACCGGGAATACCATATATCCGGGTCCAGCAGCCTTCCTGATTCACAGTTCGTGAACTTGCCTTCACCTCATAAGCCTCCACAGTGAGGTGAGCTGCACCTAGTGGCTGTGTGTCATCTCCTTCTTACAAACCTGTTTCTTAAAGGCAAGTGATTTAGGCTGTTTCGTCAGAGAAGAAGAATCCCATCTACAGAGATGTCATTGTTGGTTTATGATTGGTGATTTGTTGACAATCCCCCCGCCACACTCTTGCCTCATGTTGTTACTATTAAAATAATCCTCATAATTTTTCTCTCTCTTTATAACTCATCTTGGCTTGTCTAATACCTCTTGAGACTGGTCTCCGCCACACTGTATTTTAGCTCCTCATCACCAGATCTGGAAAGCAATATTCCGTCATGGCAAAAGTCGCTGAACCTCCGTTGTCATCCAGGTTTGCGGTTGAGTAACCGACAAAGCGCCATCCACAGCAGAGTGCCCGTGCAGTAGGTGACATAACTCAGGAACAGCAGTGGTATATCTTCCAGATCTGGGTGGTAGAAAATATCCCACTCTGTTGCCTCAAAACAATCTTGAAGTAGTTCCTCGGAGTGCATCATCAGGCCAGGATTTCACAGTCTTTATTAAGCAGGCACACCCGCCTCCCAAGTGGAATATATAAAGCCAGTGCTAGAAACAGTGACAAATGGTCTGACTGACCCAAGTGTGGTAATTGTATCACCTTTTGCAGGCATCCTTAATGTTGGTATATTAATTTATCCAATGTGTATTGATCCTCTCAGAGGGCACCCAACATGCTGGTAGAGTTTAGAGCACTGTTTCTAAATTAGCATGATTAAAGTCTCCTCCTATAATGAGCACAGCACCAGATGCTTTTTCTGCTGGTTGTCAACAATGTTGTACAGAGAGCTCAAAGCCATGGTAGTGACATTTAGCATCAGGTGGAATGTATACTGCAATGATGATAACCACACTGAACTCCCGCAGACATATGGGTCTACATCTACCAGTCATATTTAAATCCTTTTGATAGTGACCTCCGTGATGCTTCTTGGCAGCATTAGTGCACCAGCTTCTGTTCACATAGAGATTTAACTCCTTTCAGCTTGCTGTGAATCTTTTACTGCTTCTGTCCCGCCGAAAGAAGTGAAATAGATAGTTCAACTGTTTATCAGGAATGTGTGATTGAAGCCAGGTTTCTGTAATTAATAAACACAGCTGTTCTGCCAACCCGTTCTACAGTCCGCAGCTCCTGTTCATCCATTTTGTTGTTAAGAGATCGCATTAGCAAGCAGAAAATCGCCTGGAAGTGCAGATCGAATTGATACCTTCAGCTAGTAAACACCAGCCCTCGCAATCTCTCTTCTCCCTTCGTCCTCATTGTCTCAGCCTCCTACCAGGAATTGTAATCCAGGTTCTGTGGTCCTAGCTGCCTCTGTCAGTATATTGTGAAGGGCGATGAAAATCGCTTCTAACAGCTACATTTCACATTTTGCGCCCACTTGTACTAAGACTTGTTTACTATAAAAAACTCTTGCCCCACGAGGCATGTTTAAAGAAGCAGGAAAACACAACACAAAACATAAACACAAAACATCCACCACATCGAGGAAAAGCAGCCAGCCGCGAAAGCAGTTTTTTAAGCAGCCTTCCTGCCTGGGATGGGGAACCGGAAGCTAAGCCTAATCACTCTGAGCTGAGAGTACAGGCGCTGGTAAGAGCCGAGTTGGGGGGGGGAGGGTTGAGACGTTACCCAGCTTGGGCCGCCTTCAAGTTTCAAACTCCCCGCCTCCTGGCTGGCTGCGATGACTACTTGCTTATGCAGCGCATGCCTTCTCCTGCTTTTTTTTTCTTTCTTGGAGAGAGCTGAGAATGGAGAAGGCTCTCTCTCACCGCTCTTCTCACCCATTTCCTGTCTCTCCCAAGCTCTATGTCACCTGCCTCTTCTAAGCCCGAAGCTTAACTTTGAACCTTAGTCTCTCCAATTCTTGGAGCCCAGTTTCGAGGAATTGAAAGGAAACTGTAAAACTCTCGATTCACAAGCCACGAGCGTCTTGCCCCACCGGAAACCCCACCGGAAGAAAAAAGACCAGTATTGATTTGCTTTCACAATTTGTAAAAACACAGTTCCAGCTGTTTTTCATAACTCTTCTTGTCTGCCATATTTTTTCTCCTTTCTTCACTTGCAGTTGTCAGTATCCAGAATTTACATGGAGAAATATGTAAAGAAATTATTTTTTTTCTCTGGAGGTTTGAACTGAGCAAAACCATCACTGTGAATTTTGGAATGTCTTTCTCTCTCTTGAGATAATATGAGGTGGGGAGTCAACTGTTCACCAACGTTATCCAACAAGCCCTTAGATATGCGAACAGAAGGCCTGGTAGATACAAATGAGATGGTCAAGTCACACACTTCCCTCCAGCTATGTTACTCAAAGTGGTGGGAAGTCTCTCCCTTTTAGTGCGGGGAAATTAGCTGGATCAGACTCTTGGCTTTGCAAAAGTCTGGGCAATGCAAAATCTTGATTGCCTATGTGTAGGAGAGTCAGCTTTCCACAGAAGAAATCTGCAGGAGAGTGAGTAAAGTTAACAATTTTTATCAAGGTATAAAATGGAGATACACAAGCACACAATAAAAACAGCAGAACCTACTCACAGCCCTAGGATATAGACAGTTCTGAGATGATAGGTCTGGAATACATAAGGAATAAATGGGGAGGGGCAATAAAAGTTATAGTCAGCTGGTTTGGGGTGGAACTGCATGACCCATTCTTAGCTCTGAAAGAAACAGAGCTGTGAAACAGTATCACAGACAGAGATACTGAACGCTGTCTATTAGGAGAATGGGGTTCTTATAGGGAGAAATGGACCCTCAGGGTTATGCAGAGTAATCCTAAATCTCTTTAGACAAAGGGATTTGACAGACATCAACCTTAATGGCTAGACTGTTGGTCTAATGGGTTGAGACATAAGCCTGATGGGTCCATGTCCAGGAGTGCCTCCAAGGGGGAAATTAGCTGAAAAGATTACAGCTATGATACAATGACAATGCAAAGTAAGGTAGTTGTTAAAGGTATTAGTCAGAGGAAGAGTACAACACTGGGCAGCTAAGGACATTAATACACCCTTTGTCTTCTCCGGGGCATATGGTCCAGGGCTGGACATGGAACTCTCTCCAGGGCAAGGTCTTTTGTGTAGACTTAATCCTGTCAGGAAGGGTGTTAGAGTACATTATTCAAGTTGCTTTGGAGGGAGAGAGATCCAGACAAAGTTCTTTTTCCTTGTAGGTACACTGAGCCAATGCACAAAACAAACTGTCCTATTTTGGCACTACTGCTGGGCATCCCAAGATTGGCTAAAGTGATAAGGATGCCACTGTATTAAAAACAGGATTCATTGGTCTACCATCGGTCAGTCTGGCAACAGCTACACCAGTGATATCTAGCAGTTAATAGAGACTTGGAGAACTTAAGAGGATGCGATTTTAAGAAAAATCTCCTTTGACCTGGCTTGATCTGGTAAGTGGGAGGAGAAAGGTAAAATCCTGGTTGTCAAGGCTGCTGTGGTGTTCCTTTGGTGTTGCTATGTAAGTTTAGTGCTATTGTTCTTTTGACTGTGGTCTCAAGGAGCATAAGCACTATTACAGCAGCAATAGTGTTTTCATATCAGCGTCTGAACTATAAGATTGCCCTGGCCAAAATGCTACAGTTAGTTTCTTTCTGCAGTCTCTGGAGTATTATGACCTACTCTAGATAGGACACAGAGCTGAAGTGGACAAGTTATTTATCGGGTTTAGTGATTTATCTGTTCAAATCTGTGCTCTCTTCTGGACCACTCAGGAGAGCAAAAAATAACTCCCACAGAAAATCTAAACAGATTATTTTAATGAGAGTTGGAAACTTAAGACCAAATGGTTCAAAATGAACTTTTGTAATGTTTTTCCATATGTCTTGGAGGAGCCACTTGAGTCAACAGTGCAGTAAGAGACTAACAGCCCAAACCTGAGTGGGCCAGAGGGCAAGGATGGTTCCACTCCAGCACCCCCTGCCCCCTCCAAAGGGCTTTCCCATAACACGGGAAGCCTAAAAAAGTTTTTTAAAGCCCGCAAACTCCCTCAAAGGGGAGAATAGAGATATGCCATGAACATTGTAGTGTATCTCCACCAGTACCCAGTTCCTAGCTGGGCAGTGGAGGGTGTCTGAGGTTAGTCCCACCCCCCAGCCATTCCTACGCAGTGTTTTGTGCCTGCATGAGTGGGCGATGGCGGAAGCTTCTGGGTTGGGTGCTACAGAACTGTGCAGTGCCTGGCTGCCAGAGTAAAGACTCCTTCCACCAGCACATTTGCCCCTTGTGTTGGCGGAGTGGATACCCATGCCAGCCCAGGGGTGCGCAGGCTCCAGAGAAGCATTGCCCCCCCCTCCAGATTGGACTGCCTAGGTTTCAGGAGTTTTATCTCCTTTTCCTTTGGCTTTCAGATATGTCCCCCCTTCTGGCCCCATGTAATATCATACTTCTCTTTCATGTGCCTTTCATGTGCATGCAGCAATGTAATTTTGACAAGGGGTCTAGTCTAGTACCTAACGGTCCTATGCTTTTGATTGTACCAGCCCTGTTTTAATGAAGCCTATTTCTGGGACGACTTCTCTTCATCTTCTTATGTCAAGTAGTCACTGTTCATTAGATCAGAAACAGCAAGGTGTATTGCAGCTGTTTATTTTGCCCCCAGAGACAAAAAGAAAAGCTAGGCAGATGTTTCTGTAGGACTGTACAACAAAAAGATTTTATAAATTATGGTGTCTTGTCAAATTTCTTTCTCAAGCCTCTTGGGGTTTCCAGCAGTGTTGCATGCTAATACCGTGATAATGATGCCAACATCTGATTTGTTTCAGGAACAGAACTACACAAGATAACTTTAGATCATTCTCTGGCTCAGTACATTTGCACATGCTACAAACTATACTTACATAATAAAGGAGACTACTTTTGCAATGCTGTCAAGCAAGTGCTGGGTCATGGGTGTGCCCTACTTCACAATTTAAATATGTTGGAGTTGTAAAAGTTAGATGACTTCATGGAATCAAAATCTTTTTGGTCACAAACGTGAGAATGCCAATATACGCACATAGAATAAAAAATAGCTTTTTAATGGTAAACCGTAGAAGGGCCTATTTAAACTTTCATGAATAAGATAAATAAAATCTGTGGTCTATGAATTATGCACTTGGCTTTTAAATTTAGGGTATTGGCTCAATCCTATACTTCAGCTTCTGTAAACTGTTACTGATGCATTATTTTTGAAATGAGTTCATCTACTTGCTACTTGAACATATATACCACTTTCCTGAGCAGGGAGAAATATAGGAAGCATAGTCACTGTCTTGACTAATCAGCTTCACACAAACACAGGATGACTATAGACAATAAACAGTCAAAAAGAACAAAGGCCAGACTACTTCTATTCAGATGCCTCACCTACTGACCTTGCTATCTCCATTGTTACTCACATGCTACACTTCATTGTTACTCACTTGCCAGGCCACTCCTATTTAGATGCCCTCACCTATTAACCTTTACTCACAGGTATATATACTCCTCTTGTTTTCCTTTCCTACTATCAGATCCTCTGAAGATGCCAGCCGCAGATGCAGGCGAAACGTCAGGAGAGAATGCTGCTAGAACACAGCCGTACAGCCCGGAAACCACATAGCACGTCAATAACACATAAAGCCAGTAAGTTGTGAATGTTTGCCAACTGCCAAAGTTATTCATAACACTAGTTATTTTCAATAGCAAACAAATGATCAAAATGATTATGCAAGATGTTTCACTCAAAAGGACGTGGGCACTGCAGAGACAGTACGTCCAAACATCATCTTTGTGAAAACTGAATCATCCCTGCATGAGAACAAGATGGAATTGATCTTCTGATTGTGATATTCATAACTTGATAGATAATGTTTAGATTGCTGCTTGCCACTCAGTTCAATAAGGTGAGCCGTGTTAGAAATCATAATGGAGAACTACTGAATAGCACGGCAAGAGGATGGTAACCTAAGCAGCTACAGTATTCGTCTGAAGTTGGCTTTGTAGGGGCTATTTTGATTGGAGTGGGCTGTACAACATTTTATATGGTTGATTTTACAATTCAAAGAACGAATACCGTATATACTTGCGTATAAGCTGACTTTTTCAGCACAGTTTTTGTGCCGAAAAAGCCCTCCTCGGCTTATACAAGAGCCACCCACCCACTGCCTGCCGCCGCCCGTCATTCCCCTCACTGACCCACTCGTCTTTTCCTTTCCCCTGCCGGCTCTGAAGGCTTGGCTCCAGGGAAGCTGCCGCTCGGGCAGGGTGTCTCTATCATTCTCTTAAAAGGGCCTTGCTCCAAAGATTGCTTAAGCAATGATAGAGACACCCTGCCTGAGCAGCAGCTTCCCTGGAGCTAAGCCTTCAGAGCCGGCTGGGGAAAGGAAAAGGTGAGTGAGTTAGGGGAAGGATGGGTGGCGCGATGTGGCAGGAGGTCTGCTACCCCCCCCTCCCCACAGGTAATAGCTCTGCACCCATGGCGTCCCAGGGTGGCCCTGGCTCTTCCCTGGCCCCGCCTGCTCTGCAGTTGTCTGCTTTTTGGGTTTCCTTGCTTGCAGGTGAATGCTCTGTCTGGCGTTTCCTTGCTTGCAAGCAAGGAAACGCCAGAGCAGCCAAGGGGAGCCAAGACTGCTGTGGGGATCCAGGAGGCGGCGGGGGGGGGGGGGAAGCGATCCGGTGGGGAGCGGGCGCCCCAGCTCTTCCCTGCCCCCACCTGCTTTGGAGTTACCACCCTAGGCTTATACATGAGTCAATAAGTTTTCCCAGTTTTGGGTGGTAAAATTAGGTGCCTCGGCTTATACACGGGTCGGCTTATACACGAGTATATATGGTAGATGTTCTTAAACAGGAAATGGTGAAGGGAGACTACAGATATAGGAATCAGTGAGCTCTGGAACTGCAGTTGTGTTGTTTGTCTTATCTTCAGGACTCACTTCAGTGCAAACTAGTTCTGTTAGTTTGCAGCCTAATTCAGCTGGTCACCACACTAACTGGTGACTGGTGACTTCACACACTGCCAGCCTAACCTATCTTACAGAGTTGTGGTAAAGACAAAATGGAGAACAGAATGTCCCCCACTGGGGGGGAAAGGCAGAGTATTAATGAAGTAAAATAAAATTAAAAATAGATACCATAAACCTACCACTCTTTCTAAAGCATTTTAAATTAGTATATTAGGTTGTTTTTTTTTTAAAAAAAATGTGTATGTTAACCCTGGATAGCCCAGGCTAGACTCTTCTCATCAGATCTCAGAACTTAAGCAGAGTCAATCTTGGCAAGTATTTCGATGGGAGACCTCCAAGAAATACCAGGGTCAGGAAGTGGACGCAGGCAATCGCAACCACCTCTGAATATCCCTTGCCTTGAAAACCCTGACAGGGGTGGCCATAAGTAAGAAGTGATTGTACAGCAGTATATTTGTGAAGGTTAGCCTAGGGTCTGTGGGTTTGTTCTAAAACTGCGCCCCTCTATGCATTCATGTAATCATCCACAGTAAGGAGGCAATGTGGGTTCCCCCCTGCAAACCTTCCCTTCCATTAACCTATTCAGACCTCCCTGTCCAATGTTTTAATTATTGTCTTTGTGTGTATTTTTACAATGACTTTAATTGTTTTAATGAATGTGGACCTAGCTGCTTTTAATAATTTGAAAATGTGATTTTACTGTGTCTGTTTTAAATTTGTCAGTAACCTTGGTGGCCCTTGTGAGAGCAGAAGGATGGGGTATAAATTGTGTTAATTAAGTAAATACATTCCTTCTCTCAGTTGAGCTGGTGGAATAAAGTGGAGATACAGATAGATGAGCAACATTTAGTCTACCTAGGAGGGGGCAACCAGATAATTGAAAAAGAAATCTGTATTAAGTGTACAGGTAGGTGTGTATGTCATTCACATTGTGAAGGCAGAGGAAAACTGAGCCCAACCTGTGGGATGAGGAAACATGCTGGATCCATCTAAAATACATCTGCACTCTCCCTGGGTTTAAGTCTTGGTTGGTACACTGTGGAAACGGAACGTTTACATATTAGTTTACATATAATCAGCTGTACCTCAGCATTGTTCATGGTAGAAATCTTTTTTTATGTGTGTAAACATTTTTAGCAATGCCAAAAGCACCTCTCCTTTGGAGGCAATTTTAGCACATCTTTCTCATTCGTTGTATAGACATCACTTTGCCTTCAGTAATATCATATCAAGAAATTGGTTTGCAAAGTAGACATCACTCTACTTTCTGAATGGTCTCCATCTGGGAGGGATTACTGATATGACTAATTCTGGGAGAGAGGAGAAGCAACAACAGGCGAGGTGTGACAAGAAAATAAATTGAACATTTTCACAATAGAAAATCTTTGCCTCCACCAGAATTGCTGCTTTCTGCCCAAACATCACACATGAAGAATATTAGCCTTCTGCTGATCACTTGTGATCTATTAGAACCCACACTATTTCCTAGATAAACCCCAATTGCTTAGCTGTTAACACAGTATTCCAAGACAAGAAAACTCTTAAGGCAAGTGGCAGAAGGAAATCTGCCCTTCAAATAGTATTTTCCTCTTAGAGTGCTTCTTGAAAAGATTCAGTGGACACAAAGCAGCTTTTGCATAATTCATGAAGAGTTATAGTAGGATCCAAAAATGATTGGGAGATAGGAAACTGAAAGTTTAATGAGCTGGTGATATTTGAAGGACATACATGTGAGGATGGGACAGAGGTTGAGATAAGTATTAAGAGGCAAAGATAGGGAATTCCAAATTATATAAACTGCAGGACAGTGATGAGCTTGGGTGGCTGTTGGCACATTCCTACCACCCACTCCCCAGTGCAGTTGTCTTTCAAGGACAATAATGGAACTTCTTGAAGGTGAACTTTTGGTAACAATTTTTTTCCAAGTGGACCAAGCAAATTTATGGAATGGTGTAGCTGTTAAGGTGTCAGACTAAGACCTGGAAAACCCAGGTTCAAATCCCCACTTGTGCTGTGGAAGTTTGCTGGGTAACCTTAGGCCTGTCACATACTCTTAGCCATGACCCTGGCTAGTATTTGGATCAGAAACCTCTATGCTGATTATGTGCTTTTAAGAGTTTGAGTTGATGGGCAGAGTTAGTCATAATGGAGAAAAGCAGTTAGAGCTGAGACCTAGTAGAGTTCAGACTGAAAGCTTCGAAGTAGCTGCTAATTGTTGTAATAGCTCGGTTATGATATAGGTTAAGAGCAAGCAGACTCTAATCTGGAGAACCAGATTTATTTCCCAATTCCTACACATTCCTGCTGAGTTACCTTGGGTAATCTCAGTTCTTTGGAACACTAAGCCCCACCTAATAAAAAACCACTATGGTTGTCCTGCCATCCATCATGACGTGGTGTCAGAAGTTTGAACTTCAGTTGTCTCCAGTACTGTTCATGAAAGTCTGCAGTTTTTCCTTTGAAGCTTGTTAGAGAGAGAGAATGGAGAACTGATGCAGCAGAAAATGGCAAAGCTTTCCCCACCACAACCCTTTGACTTCAATCAGCCTGTTGGATGGTCTACCTGAAAACAACACATTTATGCTATGGGACTCCGAGCAGAACAGATTTTCAATTCCTTCATCTTTGCAACAGAATGGGATAAGAATAACTTTGACCTAGTCTTGAGAAAAATGAGGCTTGTTTTCTGCCCAAGAACAACTACGTGTTTTTACTGGGGGAAGGGGGGAGTCTGGTGAATCTGCAGAAGCTTATATAAGGTGGTTGCAAGCTTGTTTTCTGCTGCCTCAGAGACTAGGAGTAATGGATTCAAGGTGCAGGAAAAGAGATTCCACCTAAACATTAGGAAAAAGTTCCTGACCATCAGGGCTGTCTGACAGTGGAATTCACTGTCTCAGAGTTGTGGAGTCTCCTTCTTTGGAGGCTTTTTAAACAGAGGCTGGATGAACATATGTCGGGAGTGCTTTGATTGTGTGTTCCTGCATTGCAGGGGGTTGGACTTGATGGCCCTTGGGATCTCTTCCAACTTTATGATTCTATGAACAACTGTTCAAAGATAATCTTTGATAGGCTGGATTGCCTACTTTTAAGTAGCACTTTTTAAATCTCCTTGTAGATCTCTTTGGCAATTTCTACAGAGGTGATTCTCTGCTGTTATCTCCTATAGATTAATAACCTGCCTTTGCATGTGAACCAAGAGAATCTTATCTGTTTTTAATGTCCACCAAAAAAGCATATTCTTTTATTCTTTTAATACAACTTTATCTCTGAAACCTTCCTCAGTCTTAATGCCTTCTCTCTGATGAAATATTCTATGTAAAGAATGAATTAGTCCTGCGATTTAGCTTCAGATTGTACAGAGTCCACCCTTTTTTAACACTTGTAACATCTTCCTTCGTTTTCTGCATATTTTCCTCCAATTGTACAATCTTTTGAAAACCAACCTTCATTTCTTTGATTTTCTTTATGAAGTCTGACATCATTATGGGAATGTTCTTATTAACACTGTCTTTTATTGAGTCAATTTCTGCCTAAAGACTCTGCAGATTGGCAATTATCATTTTCAGGCTATTTGTCATTTCAGTGACTTCTACAATTGAACCTTTACATGTAGTTGCCATTTTTGCCCACTAGATGTCACTACTTTCACTGCATTCACAATTAACTTAAGTCCACCAAGTCTTTACACAAAATCCAGTCATTTCCCTTTCTTCCCTCTTTCTGACTACTGATGTATCATTTATTTTCTGGTCTTTGCTTTGGCTGCCTGCCAGCTGGGAGAGGGATAAGATCAGAAGTCTTTTTAGTGTTAAAGACACCCTAGCATCTTTTGCACTGGGAGTCCTTTTTATTTAGACTTCATGTCAGTTCATCTGTATAATTGCATCTTTTTTCATCAGTGCATAGCTTTAAGCAAGATCTTGTGATTTCTGTCAAGCTGTTGGCAGCAGTGCTTGTACTTTCTTTTGAGTCTCTTTCAGTGTTCATTCAGTTCTTCAGAGGTACACAGCTTGGATGTTTTCTCCCATCAACAGCTCGAACTGGACAAGATGGCATTGTGCTGCTCTGCTCCAGCTTCTCAACTCCAAAGGATCACTACAGTGAGTGTTCTCTGCATGATTACACCTGGAGGAGATCACCTTGGAAGCTTCTGTAGCTTTCTCCTGAACTCTCTTTTATCCAGAGAGGCCTGGGCAGCCCTCAGGACTGTACACTTAAGCCTCATTTTCTGGAGCAAATCCAGACATATCCATTAAATGCCATCTCATACCAGAAGTCCAAGACTCTAATCATAGCTGATACACTGTCATGGATATCTACTAAAGACTATTGATGCTGAGTCTGTTGCTCTTACTGAAGATGCTGAATGTTATAAAGCCACTTTGACTTAAAGCCAATTTCGAAGTCTCTTCTTTATCAGTTACAAACCCTTACTTCTTCTGATGAAGAGTTGCAGAAAGTCATGAACTATGTGTCCAAAGGATAGCCAAAACATGCACACTGTCTACCAAATGAAGCCAGTCCATATTTTGCAGAGCATGGACTTTTCACTGTGTCCCATGGATTTGATTTCCATGGTGAGCGTAGTGTTATTCCTACTGAAAATAGGCAGTACATATTACACCAACTTCACACTGGATATCAAGGCATTACCAAATACAGAAAACTTGCATTTTATAGTGATTAATACTGAAATATAGACTGATAGTAATAGCTGATAGTAATAGCAGAATAATCCCCTGGTGATATTGGGATATGTGATAGTCTACTCATCATCTCAAGTTAGGAAAATAACTTGTATATATTTATAGTAATTTATTATACATTCAAGAGGAGGAGGAGATGTGATGATGATGTGCCTTTAAGAATTTGAGTTGATGGGTGGAGTTAGTCAGCACCAGGATAAGCAGTTAGAGCTGAGACCTTTGAGAGTTCAGACTAAGAGCTTCCGAGTAGCTGTTAACTGGTTCTAATTGTTCCAGTTGTTAGTCTTTAATAAAACTTGTTTAAGCTATGACATTCTTCCTGCCTTCCATCACGACAACCTGCAATGAGTGCTAGAGTGATGATGTGGAGGCAAACCACCTCCGAACATTGCTTGCCTTGAAAACCCTTCAAGGTTGCCATGTCATCTATGACTTAACAGCAAAAACAATGGCTGGTAGCTATCATTGTTTACAGTAGCGTAATCTCCTAAATTTATTGATTTCAATAAATTTAAAAGGGTAGAATGTTAGTTAATTGGCAAACTGGCATCTTTTAGTTCAGAGGCAGTATTCTTCTGATTGCCACTTTCTGAGGGGCTGCAGAAGGTGGAGGATTTGCAGGCCAATGTTCTTGCTATTGGCCTTCTGGTGCATCTTTTAGACACTCTGGGAAAAAAGGGATGCTGGATTATATGAACCAGTTATCTGTGAGAGTTATTGCTCTGTTCTTATGTGTTTACCATTTGAGAAAGATGGGTGTGGTTGGTGGTGCGCTGTTACTTATTCTGTATTTTTATATTGCTTCATTTCCCCCCTTTACTCATGAATGCACACATACCTGAGATATTTTTTAATCTCAACATCCCTGTGAGGTAAGTGAGAAAGAATGATCAGCCTAAGGTTGCCCAGTGGGCTTTATGGGCCAGGAGAACATTTGAATGTGGATCTTTCAAGTACAAATCAGATTAATCATTATATGACACTAGTCTCAACTGCCACTGCTGTTGTTTCATCACTGTGTTTGAGAATTTTAGGCATGTTATCAGAGTTTAGGAGTTTCAGTACCTTTGACCTTCAGTACCTTTGCTGAGATACCTAGTTTTTAGAACTCAGACAGGATTAGAATTCAACTTTTGAAATCCTGAGATCTTAAGAATGCACCTTTTGATTCTGGCCATGACAGCAGAATGTAACTTGAAATTTTAAATCCAGAGTAACTCTAAACATACTGTCTGTGTGTGTCTCTGTGTGTGTCTGTGTGTGTGTGTGTGTGTGTGTGGCGGAGGGGGTGGGGTGGGTGGTTGGGGGTGCAATTGTCTTCATACTTTACACATGAGTTTCCAGAGATATTTGTCTGACTTCTGTTGGAAGCAGAATGCTGGACTACACTGATCTTTTGTTCTGATTCCTTTGCTCTTAAAGTCACTAATGAAAAGAACTCTTTTTCCTCCCTTAGTGGAAAAAAACTATAGAGATACCTGACAATGAAAAGCTGTGATTTCAAAGGCACTATGATAATGAGAAAAAAGATGTCAGTAGCCAGTTAGTAGATCATAACAATAACACTTGATTATGGAGGGACAATCATGAATCAGCAGCCGATTCTACTAGTTTGCTTGCTTTGAGCCCGATCGTTAGAAGATAAGGTTTCTGGAAGTAAGGTTCTGTCTCTGCTACAGAAGGATTCAGACTGAACTGACTTGTTTTAAAGCGTTTTAAAGAATCATATCATTTTGATTTGACATTTTAAAGCCTGGTGTGAATGTATTGATGTGTGCTGTAAGAATTTCTGAGTTAGAGTAGCATGGTGTTCTATAGCACACCATGGAGGTTAAATGCCTCACTGAGGTGAATTTACAAGCAAATGCATTTAGATTAGGTATGAGCTGTTCGCAAGGTTTGTTATTTGGTAATTCAGGCTACCATTTCAGGAAGTGTAAAGTTTTCTCTGAAAGACCCCTCCCCATTGCTTTTTACTATGAAATTGAAATATCCCACCTACCTTCCAGGAAAACACTTGCCAAGCTGTTTTAAAGAGTGAGAATATGTAGTAATACAAACAACACATTCCACCCCTTTTCTTAGCAAAAGAGGAATAGGGTTAAATTGAGCTCCTGATACAGCTGAAGTTTGCTATGCATGATTTTACTCTCCAGATCACTGGAGAGCAGATCCTTATGAGGATAAAAAAAAAATTGGAAGAGCATAGCGAACCCTATCCGATCATCTGCTTTGTTAGCTTTGTAAGAAATGATAATGTTCTGCATTCTGTTGGGGATAACTTCCCTAAAGTTGATGCAGCTGCCATTTTTACAGAACCAATCCATTGTTTTGTGGTACAGATCATATTTTGTGGTACAGATCACGGAAAGTGATCCACACTTCAGTGTGTTATGTAGAGCCCAATATTCTCAGGAATATTTTTCTTCTCAAGAAGCAGTGGATGCTCTATATATAGTGCTGAAGATGGATATTTACTTTGTAATAGGGTAGCCCACCCTCAAAAAGAATGCCAAATGAGGCACCCTTTTCAGCGGGGTTATTTCATTATTTCATTAAAAGAAGGCAATGTCAGGATCATCAGGTTTGTGTTTGCTAGCTACTAAGAACACCACATTTGTAGAGTGCTTAATTCACCACTCCCTGTTTCAGTACTACAACATGATGTCCATCAACAAGGATAAGATGCGCGCCCCTGCCCCTGCCCCTACCCCAGTTTCTGTTTATCTGCAACACTCCTTTACTACCTACTATTTCCATCCTCCAGCCACTGCCATCATCTATCTATATATATAAAAATCTAACAGTCTGTTTGTCCCTGATGGTCTCCCTCAGAAGCTGCTGGACGGATCGCCCCCAAATTTTCACAGGATGTCCCTCCCTGTTGCGGGCAGGTAATCGGACCTTCAAATCACCGAAAGTCCATACCTGAGCCAGGTAAAACGTATTTTTCCTGGCGCACCAGGCCATGAAGCTGCCTCTGTTTAACTGTCACCCTTAGAATGTTCATGCAGCCTGTCTGTCTGTGGCCTGAGGGCTTAGAATGTTTGTGCAGATGGCCAGAGATGAGCAGTGAAAACAGTAAATAGGCTATACTGTTAGGTAATACGAGTGGAAGTGAAACACATACACACTTGGTCGTGTGAGACGTCAGGTGGGGTTCCCCCCTCACACGCAGGTAACTTTCACTCTTTGTACCTCACCCACTGCTACCACACAATACGCATCCAGCTCATCCTCACACACCTCACTCTGCCCTCCCTCACATCCAGCCACCACTTACCCAGTTCCTCACCCATATTCACCACAGCTCTCTTTTACTAAAAGCGAGCTGGAATTTGCCTTTTTCTTCTAAGAAAATCCGCGGGGTGGGGGCGAACCAACACTACTGGCTCCGCTTCTTTTGCACATGGCCCTTTAAGAACCCAGAGAGCTGGCCTCGATCTGAGCGCCTCACCACCCTGCCTCTGCTGCCTGACTGGGATAGCCTCCTTGCCCCAGTTCTGCCTTACCCAAGCCAGGACTATGTGTGTCAACCAGCCTCATGGACAGCGGGATTCACACGCCGGACAGTTCCGTTGTGGAATGGGAAGGGTTACCTTATACTAAAAAAAAAGACAGCACCATATAACGATGTGAATTGAAAAGGGAAAGAGGGATTCCATTTGACCACCCCAAAAGGCTATGCTGGGGATCATTGCATCTGCATGGACATCTGTGTGGGTTGCAGACTATGATGAGAAGGACAATTGCCACAGCAAAGCGTGGCTGGGCCCGCTAGTTAGGAATATAAATCTAGCCAGGTTCATTACATAGTTTGACACTCATTTTCACTAGCATACATGGTGTCACTGTGGAGGGGAACAAGGCTGAATGAGCTGTAGGAGGAAGCCTGGCCTAGCAATTTTTCTCAGAAAGCTTTCAATAGAGGGTTATGAGGACAATTGCCTTTCTGATCTCCTGACAGGAAGAGAAAATATAAACCAAGAGCAAACATCATCACTCAACAATCAGAAAATGGTGCATGGCGCTGATACGCCAGAAGCAGGGCATTCTGTCATTAGGCAGACTGAGACAGTCACTTCAACTGGGTTGCTATTTAAAAGCAGAATATTGTCAGCTACTTACAGTTGCCTTTGCACTGGGACGGAGGCAACATTTTACTTTTCATCAAGTAAAAAATGGTCTTGGGGTGGTCCCATCCATGTGACCCAAAGTTTAAACTATTATGTATTATTAATAATGATAACTTATTTCTCCATGGACTGTGTGAACTATGTCCTATCCATATAGGTAAACCAAGATAGATGATTCAGCCCAATTTAATATGAATGACAGTTTCAGCTCAGGAGATGTCTGTTATCCAGTTACCATGGTGACAGAACTGATCTTTCTACTCCAAGTTCAGTGCTTAAAATCTCTAAAGTCTGTCCACATTTCTCTTCCCTCCCCCTACCCCCAAATTCCTTTACTCCCCCTTCTCCCATATACTGTACAAGTTGGGAATATTGTTTAAGAATTGATCTGTGAAGCAGATATAAAATAACAAGTTTAGCTGTAAAGTTTTCAAAATTATTCTTATTATTTGGTATATGAGCTGCTTTAGAGCGCCTGAAGGGCAGAGAGGGTAATAGGGGATGGGAATCGAATAGTCCATGTGTGAATCATAATCCTACACTTACAAGTATGACTCTATAAGACATCGCTACTGTTGGAAAACACACATTGAACTGCTTGATTTTTTCAGAAGTTATGTTTTTTGCCTTATCTGCATAACTGTACAATGTGACACCTAGTGCGGAAGCTTTATCTTTCTTTGCCATGCTTACCTTTCACACACATACCTAATTTTGTCTCTTCACAGGGTCACTCTATTCCAGGTACTCTACTCTTTGTAGCTGCTCTCCAATGACACTTTCCACCTTAACTTGCTGTAATTTCTAATACCACTTCTGAAATTGAATGCCGCTTTAGGGGAATTGTGTGTATGTATGTGTATGTATAAAATGCAGTCAAGTTGTACCTAAGTTGACCCATAAGGTTTTCTAGGCAAAAGAGGATTAGGCTGCCCTAAAGTTAATCAGGTAACAAGCAGCGTATTTAGTTTGTATAATTTCTTCTATTACTAGCCTAGAACACATGATAAACAATACAATACTATGCAGATACTCCAGTCTAAGCTGACTGAAACAAATGGGTTTAAATTGGAGTAATTCTGTATAGGATTACACAGAAGAAGATTGTAAGCCCATGAATGAGCCAACAAGTATGTTAGGTCACACAACAATATTAAGCTGAACACACATCAGTTGCACAGCTGCCATGAGGCGGGGAGGGGGAATTGAGTGAGCTAGTCTTGTGACAGAAGGGTTACGCCTACACCCCCCCCCCACCCCACACAAGATAAGAGTGGTGGCACCCAGCCAGCCAGGAGAGACAGAGCCAAATCTGCTAGACCTCTGTGTGAAAGACATGGAAGGGGAGACACTTGTCTTGGCTCATGTAAACCAAGGCAGATTCTGGTGCCCAGCCTGGCCAAGCCCCACACAAGGCAGACAGCACCTGGACTTGGCCAAGCCTCAAACAAAGTGAGGCGGAGGGTGGCACCTGTCCCAGCCAAGTCCTGTGCAAGGTCAGGTGAGGCAAGGCAAATGGCAGCACCTAGCCAGGCAAAGCAAGGCAGTTAGCTACACCCAGTCCAACCAAGCCCTGCATGAATAGTCTGCAGCTCCTGGATAAGACCCACAGAAGACTAGGCAGACAGCAGCATTTGGACCAGCCAAGCCCACACACGTATACATCAAGACAGATGGTACCCAGGCTAGCCAAGCCCCATGTGAAGTGAAGCAAGGTAGATGGTACACAGTTTGGCTGAGTCCTATGAGAGGAAGATGGCAGTGCCTGGAAAACCCCACTTGAGGCAAGGCAAACAGCAGCACCTGGCCTGACTCTGCATGAACCGAGGAAAGTGGTGGTGCCTAACCCAGCTCAGCCCTATTCTAGGCAAGGCAGATTGTGGTGCCATATCCAGCCCCATTCAGATCAAGGCACGGTGGAGGCTGGTGTCTGTCTTGATCAAGCCCCATACAAAACAAGGCAGAGTTCAGTTCTTGGCCCACTGAACCCAACATAAAGGCAAGGCAAGGCAGATGTCTAGCTAAGCCCTATGTGAGACAAGATAGAAGGTGATAGGTGAGTGCAAAGGATTGAAGGCAGCAGAGAAGGTTGAGGATACAGGGTTTTCAGGTGGAGGGAAAGAGGAAATAGTATGGGGAAGTAGAGACATGGGGAAGTGGGTGTCCTTCACAAGTTCTTGAGAGTTCCCAGTTTTCCACCAATGCACAATTGGTGGAAAACTGATGGCATTTCCAATCTGCAGGTAAGGCCTGAAGACTTCCCACTTTTACAGTCGATCTCCAGACAACAGAGATCAGTTCCCTTGGAGAAAATGGCTGCTTTGGGTGGGAGGGGCATGGCATTGTACCTTGCTAAGGTCACTCTCCTCCCTAAACACAGTTCTCCCCAGGCCCTAACCACAATTATCCAGTTATTTCCCAGGGGGGGTAGGGGGGGAGCTTTTTCAGGTGTTTTTTTTGGTTCAACATCTTGGAATGTGGATGTTATGTCTCTGATGATACCCTTCAAGATCACATTAGTCTGGATGAGGATATAGAAGGACTACTCATTAAGTTTGCAGATGACACCAATTTGGGAGGATCAGAGAACACACCAGAATATAGAGATGGAATTCAGACTGGAAAAATGGGTGGACTTGAACAAGACGTAATTCAACAAGCATGAGTGCTAAGTCTAGCTAACAAAAACAAGGAACACAACACTGGATGAGGGATATACTTCTGGGTAGCAGTATCAGTGAAAAAGATGATGGCGTACAGATGGACTGTAAATTAAATATGAGCAGCCAGTGTGATGCAGCAACAAAAAAAGACTAATGTGATCTTGCAGGGTATCATCAGAGACATAACATCCAAATTCCAAGATGTCATAGTTAAGGGCTGTAAATTCAGATATGTTGAACCCTCCCCCCAAAAAAATCTGAAAAAGCTCCCCCCCCCGGGTTTTGAGTTGAAAAAGCAGCACTATTTTAATGGAGTTGATAAGCAAAACCTTTTTTTGGCTTTTTCAGGTCAATTGTCTTGGGGGGTTGTTTTTGAGGTAGAAGTTCCAAATTTTCAGCATAACTACAAGTGGCTCTACTTACAAGAGCCCCTAAGTTCGCTTAAGTTTGGGTTGGGGTGGGGTCCAATTTTATAATCACCCAGTTTTTCTACAAGAGGCTCTCCTTATAAGAACCCCTGGGTTTGGTGAAGATTGGAACAGGAAGTCCAATTTTATTACCTTCTCTTTGGGAGCCCATAAAATTGGATGTCCTGTTCAATCTTCACCAAACTTGTGAATTCTTATAAAGAGAGTCACCTGCAACTGTGCTGCAAATTTGGTGCTCTGAATCCCGCCCCCCTCCAATCCCACAGAGATTTGCCATAGGATTTAATAGAACCAGAAATTTTTGGATATCTGAAAAAAGAAAAGGCGAAACCCCATATCGTTATAAAGATTCAGATTTTTGGGTTTTCCAATATTTTCCCCATCTATTAATCCTGAATCTGAAAGCAAAAACAAAAAATGGTGCACATCCTAGTCACATTCCCTCTGTACTCTAATGCACCTAGAGTATTGTGTGCAGTTCAAGGGTCTCTTTTCAAAAAGGATGTAGATAGAATGGAGCTGGTATGGAGAAGGACAAGTATGAATTTGGGCCTGGAGACAAAGCCCTATGAGGAAAGGTTGAGGAAACTAATAGTTTTCGTCTGAAGAAGAGGAGGGCTGGGAGTGTTCCTGTTGGCACCAGAGGATGGGACTTGTAATAATGGGTTTAAATTACAGGTTGAAAGATACAGTCTGGATACTGGGTTTTTTTTTTCCCAAGTAAATAAGAGTTGTTCAGCAGTGGAATTGAGTACCTAGGGAGGTGGTATACTTCCTCTTACTGACTGTCTTGAAACAACAGCTGGACAAACACTTATCAGGGATGCTCTGATCCTGCATTGAGCAGAGGGTTGGACTATATGATCTGTATGGCCCTTTCCAATTCTATGATTCAGTCATTCTGTATGACAAATTCCTCAGACATTTAATCTGAAGCATCATCTCCAAATTTGCTTTAGACAAACCCAGTGATAAGAAATATCTAAATGCTCCCCCAAATGTTTGCTTGGCTTTCAATACAACCATATGCGGTTACACAATTTAAGTCCACTGATTTTGATGCATTCAGACTAACTTTGCATAACACATTGCATAGTATTTCTTTTGGTTTCTTTCAAAATTAAGAAACAACCTCACACATTAAAGAGATTAATTTGTCTTTCATTTCACTGACCAATTTCTGGATCAGATCAAGTGAGGGTCAGATAAAATGTGATGGGGCCATTACTTGTGTGTTGAACTCTTTTACATCTAAAGCAGGGCACACAAACTCTCCAGAGGAAGAGTTCGCATCAGGGAACAGCTGTGTGTATGTAGGGAATGCAGTGCCTGAGGTAAGTCCCAGGTGCCGTTTTATTAAACTGTGCCGCAAGGCCAGGACTGTGCGGAGGGAAAGGGATAGTGTGATGCCTGTATCCTACATATTCCTCTTTTTATTGAAGTTAGATTTCCTCTCACCCCTATTTACATGGTCACATGAAATGTGTCTGCCATTATCTTATTTGGCCCTGAATGATATTCATTGTCTTAGCTGCAAAGTCCATAACATGACATGTGAATGAGAAACCAATTTCTCTTCTGTGATATCCTTAAACTCTGATGACTTATCTGAAAGAAGGAAAAAGGTCTCCAGATGCATAACCATCTCTTCCATATGTTACTACAGTATGGTGTAATTTTTCACAAGTTCTTGTGGTTCTTCTATCCTTCCTCTAAAAATGTTAATTGTTTTCTCTCTTCCTAGCACCTGGTGTGGGCATTTGTGATATGTATCACTTCTGGAAGCTTTTTTTATCAGGCAGCTAAATGTCAGTTCCTCAATATCCCTCAAGCTGCAGCCAACAATAGGACTAGTTGTTTCCAATGATTTTTTTACCTTTGCCATCAATAAAACTGTCCCAACTTTTCCCTGTTTATTTATTTTTTAATTACATATCAAAGTTTCTAATTAATTTACCAGATCCCAAGATTGTTATCCCCTTCTCAGGGCAGGACTGATAAAGAAAAGTATTCTAGATGCCTCTGTTGATAAAAGTTCATCCTCTTTGGTGGTGATTAATAAGTCTTTCAAGCAGGATGCACCAGCCAATAAAGCTATTTCATGGAGGTTATCAGTAAAGTACACATTTTCATCTTAGGTGGACAGACAGAATAAAGCACATACATAACCTTTAGATAGAGAACTGTGTCAGTTCACATGGGTAGGAGTCAAGGAAAAGAAGGTATTTTCAATGGGAAAGTGATGTTTGCTGTATTAAATCCATTTTGAGTCTCCATGTAAAGAACAAAATTTGGAAAACGTGAAAAGCTAGTTAAAACAAGAGCACTTCCTTCAATGTGTCTAAAGGGCTTCAGAGCTTGCAGAATGGTACTCAAGCCAGGATGCTATCTATCCCTTCTCATATTACCCACGTTCTTCTGTAAATGATCGTGTGTGTGCCATCAAGTCAAAGCTGACTTATGGTGACCCCTTAGAGTTTTAAGGCAAGAGATTCTAGGAAACACAAAATGGAAAGACCAGATAAAGTTTTTTTTTTCTTACGACACAGCAAGGAATGAGGAAAGGGAACAAATGAAACAGTCAAAACTGATCAGAGGAAAGAGCATTCACTTAATTATTGGGGCAGCTAAGTATTTGTTTTCTATGAGGGTACAAACTCAGATCTGAACCAACACTAGAAGGTTTGATTCCCTTGGCAGGGGTCTGCAACCTGCGGCTTTCCAAATGTTCATGGACTACAATGCCCATCAGCCCCTGCGGCCATGCTGGCAGGGGCTGATGGGATTTGTAGTCTATAAACAACTGGAGAGCCGCAGGTTGCAGACCCCTGCAGGCTTGGAGGTTCCCTATAGAAGCTCCTCAAACATTATCTTCCATATTCACGTGTTTCAGTTTCATCTTACAGTGTCCTTAAATTGTAGTATCCTAGGTGACAGGCCATGTTGCGTGGCTTGTGCTACTGCTTGAATTAAGGTGTTCAGGTTGCATCCTGAATACAAAGAATATTGTTCATATTCAGATTGCTTTGTTGTGAAAAGACTGCCTGCCTCCTTTCCTGCTGGTGAAACACCCCCCACTCCTGCATTCTCTCATAGCACTGTGAATGAGTGCTTTTTGAAGTGAGTTCCCCCAATGTAATTTGACTACAAATCTGGTCATGCACCCAGTACCTGACACACATCTATGTTTCACATTGTTATATCCTCAATCAGATATAACCAGTGATCCCTATAAATTGTGTATGCATGCAGGCTCCTCCACACAATCAAGTATGCTTCAGAAAAGAAGATTCCAAATGTGAGGACTGGAAGCACCATTGTGTGTACAAGTGATATGTATAGGATTTTCTTCAGACATTTGGCTGAACCGCAGGCAGTGTAGTGGGTCCAGACCTAGATTTATGTACAAGTTAAGTGAGGCAGTGTAGGACCTCAAATAACGGGTCTCAAAACTGCTAAAAATTACTAAATTGTCATTGTAAATCTGTGGGGCCTGACACAGTTTAAGATCTCAGCATGTCTTAATCCAGCCCAGGGGTAATTTATGCTTCCCCTCTGAGACTTGTGTGCTACAGGCAGCGTTTTTTTCCTCATTGGAAGATTAATTATGAAATCCCCTCCCCCTTGCAATTTAAAATGGTACAGCCCAATCTCATTTCTTTGAAAACTAGGCCTGATCAAATTGTCTCTGGGTAATATGAAATCTGATCTGCTTTCTGGTCAAGGGGAATAGAAGAAGAGAAATGTAGCATTGGAATTGGTTTTTGGCTGCTTGAAATGTTGCATTTGGTCTCTGTTACCGTGATTGAAAAATTTGTAAAACTCTTAACTTAGGCAAACTCTGTTGACTGTAAATATTAATCATGCTTATTCTTTTATGTATTTCCACTGAAACAAGTATATTTTTTTACCATTTTTCACATCATGAACTAATTTGCTTACCTTTTTGACTACTATTCATGAGTAACAAGGAATTTAAAAAATCATTTAGCAGCCTCAAAAACAAATAAACCATATCTTTTTTCTGTCCAAAGTGGGTGTACAATTCACACCTCCATCATAAATTCATCTACTTGGAAATAATTCCTGTCAATTTTATTATAATTTATCTATGTCAGTGAATTTAAGATTGCCACCTCCTCTGCTAAAGATGTGAATAAAACTTAGAATGATATTTAATTTCATATTAGTCTTCATCAGAGAGTAATATTGCAGTTGTGGATTATTTCTAAGCAGATAATATTGCACTACTGTTCCATTACCCCAGATAGGCAACATTTGAACACATGCCGTGCATACGAGAGGATCTTGCTTAAAATTAGAGATCTCCCTGAACCATGCAGTCCTCCTAATAAAGCTTTCTGTGCAATGTGGAAGCACACAGAGCAGAATATTGGTTATTTTATAGAACAGATATGAGAGGTGAGAAAATAAGTGAATTTGCCAGATGAAAGGAAGCAAATGGAGGGAAGGGCTGGCCTTTCCTTTGGCCTTGCTGTATTTCTTCCTTGGATTAATAAAGCAGTTTGGTTTCCAGAACTGTCTGCAACATTACATTCATTTTAAAAGGACACAAACAAGCACACAGAGAAAAGCTTCATCTTGACTTATTGAGTAAATTCACTAAAGAAGCCACTGAGGGAAAATAACTTCCTCAGTATGGAATGTCATTTCCTGGCACTTAAATTGAAGCAGAGATAGATGTGCATGTGCAGTGTGAAAAGAAAAGGGCCATTTGAAAAAGGTAACTAGTTTATGCAGAAATGCTGGTTATCTGTAAAAAGCATCTGGCTGAATACAATACAGAACAGCCTCTGTTGACAACCCAACTCTAAATCTATTGGTAGGAAATGTGTGTTCAGGTGATTAAAAGGATGAGCCATGGGGGGAAAGTTACATTTTGAAAGGGAGTAATATTTGTATTTACAGTGGATCTAACAAATTTGGCAGATTTATTTCCATGGCCATGGAGTTTTGGAAAAAGTGGATTTCTTTTTCCAAAAAAGGTGAGGCTAACATGGATTGTCATCTAATAAATAATATGAAATCAAGTAAAATAAAGATTTTAAACAGATCTATAGTTGTTAATATCAAGAATTTTAATTGCTAAGAGCACATTGCTTGTGAATGCACTATTAGTATGTGGCAAAAGCAAGCTTGAGGGAATTGAAATAGGAATGCCTGAAAGACCCAGAGAACTGGTAATAGGATTAGGGTCGTTTTCTACCTGCAAGGCACAGAATCACAATTGGTATGTGCCAGTTGTGATGGAAAGCTTCTCACACAAGATGGTAATTTGTTGCTCTACCTAATGCAATACATCTTCAAGTTTCAGTTTAGAACCTTCCGGAAAACACAAATTCCAGCTATTTTTATTGTATCATTCACCCATGTCATTTTGCAACATGAAAATATGTTGTTCGAGCTGTTTCTCTCATTATAATGCCCAATTAGGAAGGTGTGAACAAACAAAACTTTATTTTCATTTGAGTTTGTTTTCATTTTTTAAATCACTTCGTTCTGTTATCCTTGCTAATTGTAATGTAAGAAGATTGTGCATAAGAAAGCTTTTTTATATGTAGCACTAAGATCCCCTGTAGCATTGCACTATTTGTGTGAATGTCTGGAACTGATAGTGCAAGTTAGAATGCAGAAGACAGCCAGTTTTAAATTGAATGTTCATTCTAGTTCATTCAGAGGTTTAGTAGGACAGTATGTGTAGACTGACATTTCATATCCCTACACAATATAATTAAAGAGTTGCTGATTCTGATCTGAGGAAGGCCTGTTCTAAGAACTGCAGTTTGGGTGGTCTACGTGCATTCCATCTATGGCTTCTCTAATGTGAATTCAAACACAAGAGAAAGAATATATGGTAAGATAGAAATATCACTTATTCAAATCTTTTTCATAAGGAAGTACGGTTTAACATATCTGACCCTATCCAGTCAAAGATACAACAAAAGCTGCAGATTGAATTCTGATAAATATTGGTAGCCACATTAACAGAAAATTCAGAAAATTTGAATTGCAAGAAACTGCCTTTTCTTATTGATTAGTGATAGAAAGAGGTGACAAAAGTAAAACCAGAGAACTAGACAATTAAGCCACTATAAATGCAAAACAGTATGGAGAAAATTAACTTTTCTTTTATGCTGTGGCAAGAAGATACTCTTCACCAGGCTTATGTATCAGCAAAAGGACCTTATATTCACTTTTCAGTGAAGGCTAATCTAAAATATTACCCAGGGAAAATGAGATGAAATAGGGGTTTTGGATCTCCCCAATTCCAAATGTGCCTTCAATTTGTTTTTTTCTTATAGTCACAAACTGTGCAGTCAGTATAATCCCCTTCTCAGCATCTTCTTTATTTCATTTTGTGTTCTCTCTTAGTGTATAAACACAGCCAATGAAAGGTAGGATTTTTGTTGTAAATTTTGCAGTAATGAGCCAAATGATTTCACTCTACTTATATGGGCAGTTGTGATTACTTTCACTTCTGAATCACTTCAGGCAAATATTGTATTTGTGTATGTATGGAGAGGGTGGGGATAATGTGCCTATGTTTTTCTAGACTCCTAAGCAATTCTTCCTGTCTTTCCATTCCTACCAGACTCCAGCATGGAAAGACAGAGTCACTTGCATACACAATACAAAGCTGTTCCCTGGAAAAGTGATGCAGTGCTGAAACTCACAGCAATGTTCTTATTGTCTAGTCTACAGGGTAATGTTTGTTTTGATAACCCAAAGCAAAAATATAGCAAATTGCCCAGTTGTCAAGACAACATGAGGGTATTTTCTTGTCCTAATGTGATTTGCTATGGAGCTGCAGTGCAGCATGGGGACATATACTAAATATCCCTACTTTGCCCCAACAATACAATGAAGCACTCCTTTCCTCTGTCTCCATATTTTGGGCAAACTTTGGGCAACTTGTAAGGCATATGGTTGTAAGGCATCAATTAAGGGACGATCCAGCATCATGAACTGCCAACTAAGCTGCTGTTTTGAAGATTCAGTTTTGAGTTCAGTCTTGATATAGGTTTATTTAAATCAGAATGCAATATGGTCACGAAGCAAGAATGAGAATGCAAGAATGCTTTGATTTAGAAATGACTCCTTAAAGCACAGCATGCAGTGTTTCTCCTGCAGTATCATAAATATGTTTTCCTCTGGTATCTCTACTTCATTCTCTGACCTTTGCAGACATCAAAATGTTTATTCCCAGTAGATGTCTCGTCCTTGTTTTCGTATCCAAGGTCTTTCCTGTCTGCACCAATTTAGTGAATATATCTCTGTGTTTGTTTCTTTGCTGGTTTGTTTATGTCTATATGGTGTCTTTTATTCTAGCACTCATGCACCAATGAAATGGTAAGGACTGAGGAGATATTAAGAGATATTAGAGACCAACCATATGCCTTACAAGGATCCTTCAAACCCAAATACAGATAATTGGTTAACTTCCAAACCAAATTAAGAGACTTTGCGGTCGTACTAGACACATGGCATTGTTCTGAGAGGCATGAAGGCTTTTGCTGAAGTGACAGCAGGAGTCTTTGAAGGAATCTCCACAGTCTAGTATAACTCCTTCTACACTTACAGCATCAAAACAACTTTATAGCCGTAAGATGCGGTCCAGGTTCACATAAAAATAGTTCAAGAAACTTTGCTGGTGGAGTACCAGACTTAAGGTGGATTTCTTAGATAGTTCTGGTTCTGTTTGGACCTATTCTGCATTAAATATTTTCTGTTTAAACAACTTCATAAATCACTTCAAAATAACATATTTGCTGGATCAGTCCAGTGGTCCATCTAGGCCAGCCACCTCACAGGGCATATAGGCCAAAGCCTTCCCCTGATGCTGCCTCACAACCCTGTTATTTGGAGGCTTTCTGCCTCTGGATATAGATACTCCCTTATGTCACCATGGCTAGAAGTGATAGATATAATTGTTTTCTATCTGACCCCTTATTAAAACTACCATCTGATAGTGAATTCTTCAATTGAATTACTCATTGAATAAAGTATTTCCTTTTGTCTGTCCTGAACTTATTGTCCACCTATGTCATTGGATGGTCCTGAGTTCTAGTATTATAGCAGAGAGAGTAAATATATACATCAGTCTACTTTTTCCAACCCATGCATAATTTTATAAACATCTGTCATGCCTCTTTTATTCATGTCCCCCATGATGCACAATATTTTATTGGCATGTACTGTCTGTGGACTGTAGACCAGAGTCAAAGCATAGTTTACCTAGAGCAGTGTGTATCCAAGACATTTTGTACAACATGATTTTTTGCATGTATGCATGAAAATCTGAAGGTTCCCTACATTCACAGGATTAATTAGCATACTCAGATGAGCTTCTGCCAATCTCTTCTAATCATTTTTCAAAAAGTGTGCACACACATGAGAACATGTTTGCTTTTCATTTCCCTGGTATTTCATAGACATCCACTTTTTTCAGAGCAATTTCTAACCTGCTGACATTGGTAAGACTGAAGCAGAAGATCAATACAAATTAAAAGCAAATTAAAAATGTGCAAAGGGCTGGAGCATGTTGTTGAAAATCCATTAGCCTCTGGTTTATGGTTTTGTGACCCGTGATGTTTCTCTAAGCAGGCAGCCTACACTTTAGTTGGGGGGGGGGGGGATTAGCTGGAGACAGAGAGCGAGAAGAGGTAACCGGGATCAATAACCTATGTATACCAGGATAGTCCTACCTAGGTGAAAACTGTCAAATGA
This sequence comes from Sphaerodactylus townsendi, assembly GCF_021028975.2. NCBI lineage: Eukaryota > Metazoa > Chordata > Lepidosauria > Squamata > Sphaerodactylidae > Sphaerodactylus > Sphaerodactylus townsendi. The sequence goes on along the minus strand of NC_059429.1, from coordinate 90,634,799 downwards.
ATAGGCAGTTGTATAATTAAAATTGGTTTTATTACGGAATAAAATAATTAAAAAGAACTATATTTTAAGCACACACACACACATATAAGAGATTACTAAAAGAGAAGTGAGGAGGCTGGATAGAGTTTCAGGGAGGGGTGATAGTTACCAGATGTGAAAGGAAATACCAAAAAGCAGTGCTGAAGAGCAAAATGACTAGCATTTCCATGAGCATAAGGAAGAGTCCACATGCAAGTGGATTGTGTATGTGGATGCAGAACACACACAAACTATGAATGGCCAAAGAACCAATATTTATACCCCACAATGGGTCCTGAGGCAGCGTGAGGTAAGTTGTTAGAAAAGCCAGAGAGAAGGAACTGATTGCTTTTCCAGGGTTTGAATAAAAAGATAGGAGAGGCTTGATGAGACAAGACTCAAGAGAATATCTGGGGTATTCTTTCGAATACTGGTTGATTGCTAGGATGGGTGCAGATAAGGTAAGTTAGGGAGCACTGATTAAATCACCTTAGGCTGACACAATGGAGATTAACGAGCCCCATTGTCCAGCCAGTCACACCTTAGGACCAGGGGAAAAGTTCAGCAGCCATCTGTCTTCCTGCCCAGGCTTGACACACAAGATGGGTCCCTGAGAGACATCCAGTTTGTGGGGAGCAGTGTCTTGCTCTTATGCCAGTCTTATAACCCATGCCTCCATTCCATCCCTTAGTGGGAGGAGGGATATGACCGCTTACAATTATTGATTGTCACGGGATAGAAGTGTTATCCTGCGGCAAAATGCCCAGGTATTTATAGGCTTCCTTTTGGTTTCACTTGATTAGCTAGCCATCAGGCATTTCTATGCCATCTCTCTTCATGATCTTGCCCCTCTTTATCGCCACAGTGGTACACTTTTCCAGGCAAAACTCCATCAAATTGTTTGTGTTGAATATTCAGACTGTGTTCACTAGTGACTGGATTTCTGTGCCTGATTTCTCACCAAGTTTCAAGTCATCCATGCACAGCAAATGTGAGATTTTTTCCAAGTCTTTGGCCATTTGATATCCCAACTTTTTTTTTGGGGGGGGGGGGGTTGTAATTGCTGTTAGTGGGATCATGGTGATGATAGACAGTAAGGGTGATAGTGAATCTCAGAAAATGTCTCACTTGATGTTGACTGTTCCATAGCTTTCATTTCTCACTGTCAGTTCAGTTTGCCACTGTCTCATCGCTTTTTCAGTGAATACTTGAATATTTTTGCTGATACCAATGCTTGTTTCTAAGCATTTCATGATCCAACTATGGGGCAGAGTCGAATTCCTTCTTGTAATCAATCCAGACCATGTGAACATTTGTTCTTCGATTCTTGCAGTTCTCCATTATTTTGTCTATCAGTAGTTGACCTTTTGTACCGCTCCTCCTTCTTTTGTTCCCTTTTTGCTCCACCAGCAGTATGTTGTTCACTTCCAAGTAGTCCATGATGTGATCTGCTGTTATGCCACTGAACAGTTTGAGCATTGTGTGCAAAACATGTTATTGGCCTGTTGTTTTCAGATGTTGTCCCTTTGGCCAGATCTTTCTGAATCAAATATGTCTTCCCAGTTGTTAGCCATCCGTCTATTTCACAATTTTGCATGGTTTCACTGAACTGCTTGGCATTGTCATGTGCAAACCGGTTAGGTATTTGAGCCAGAAGCCATGCAGTTGATCATGTCCAGGTGCCATCCAGTTTTTCACTTTCTTGATTTGATATTTTATCATATCAGTTGTTACAATATGTAGCTCCCTACTAAGCAAACAAATGGTGAAATTAGAGCTGATTTTGCCTAGTGCCTAATTCTGATTTTGCCTAGTTCTACTCTCTTGCTACCGGACATGTGTCATCTGAGATAACAAAAATACATTCAGATTTCAACCCACCTCAGAAATGGTTGAGTTCAGATGTTTGCACATGAGTTCTACACGTTTGTATGTTTTAGTAAGAAAGTGCTGTATTCTGAAGAGTTATGCACTTAACAAAAGCAATGGAAGACATTTCAGGATAAGGATGGAAGGGAATTATGAACAAACAGCCCTGGAGTAACATGTCCCTGTTGCTGGTTAGGATCATTTTCTCCCAAATGGTGATCAATACATGAACATCTGCAGCGGTAAATGGTGGCTCAAGGCATAACTAAGGCATAACCAACACATAGTGGGCAGTAATCCCATTTTATTACCTAATGTATTTTTTGTAACACCTTTTCATTTTAAATCTGGTCACCTTTTGACCATGTAGCCCTTCTTCATTTAAAAATATATTAACAATTTGATAGAGTGAAACCGCTGTGCCGCCTAATTAAAAAGCCTTCTGAGTACTGTTTCTTCACCTTCATTTTTTTAAAATGCATGTGACATTTTGAATACAACTTTCATCTCAAACTCATGCTGTTGCCATAGAAATTGTAACAGGGGTTGCTCACTCATGCCCTCGGGGATTTAAAATGTTCTGAGACCTTGTTGTTTGATATTTGCCAAGCTCCCTGCCATTTACTTTTCTGAGAGTCCCCTCTGTGGTTCAAGTCACACAATGAGTAAGAGTCAGCTTTGCAGATCCAAAACTGGGGTTATCTAAACACCAAGGATATTTTGCAAAATAATCTTAGAAATAGATATAGAGACACACAGATGCCAAAGATATGGTAGAGATAAGAGGGAATCATGATGGTGTTAAGACTTCTGACAATTTAGGGAAGACCTTTCCTGAGGAACACATAGCAGTTTGCAGCAAAATTGAATGTATTCAAAACCAGTGTCAACTTTACTGAACACAACAGCAGGTTTGCCTGTATGTTTGTGTGTTTGTGTCATGTAAAGTTCCTATGTCTCCTGAAATGGAAAAAAATCATTTTTCCAAGTTACATGGGTAGAATTAATTTCAGGAAAGATTCCCAGCAGCTTCCTCTTTCCCAGCAGTGGTCACTAACAGGTCATCTTCCTTTGCCATTGCCTCTAGGACTGTCAGAGGCAAGAAAGGGAAGCATGAACTGTGGTGATGGTATCCTGGAGGCATGTTGTGCTGTGAATGCTTTCGGTTCTTTCCACAAAAAAATGACAAAGAGGGAGTTTGTTTTGCTGTAAATGAAAGTGTTCATGAAAAGTCACTCTCTTTCATTTGGCTTAGTTCTAGTATATAATGCTATATAACCTTTGTGTGACTAGTTGCCTGCCTCCCTTCTGCTCTAAAGAAGTACTATCAGAAACCCAAGAGGCAGAGGAACCTATAGAACCGTGGTGGCGAACCTTTGGCACTCCAGATGTTATGGACTACAATTCCCAACAGCCCCTGCCAATTGGCCATGCTGGCAGGGGCTGATGGGAATTGTAGTCCATAACATCTGGAGTGCCAAAGGTTCGCCACCACTGCTATAGAACAAGGCACAGGGGAAAATATTATATGAAAGTTACCACCTTCACAAGTTTCAGGGAGGAAAATATATTTTCCGAACAGGGAAAATGACAAGAGATGAAAGGTTAAAAAAACACTTTCCCCCATAAACACCATTCTCTCTTTAGAAAGCAACTTGGAATAGTTACATTAGAAAAAAAAGGGGGGGGTCTTTTAAAATAATCAAGGACTGATACTTAACATGTAGTTCCATCTCAAGAATTAAATCTTGATTGAACTCAGTGGGAGCTGCCAAGCATTGGGCTGTGGAGTTTATTATATCAATAAAACACTTAATCTTCACCTATCTAGAAAGTTAAAACAAAACCAAAATAAATGCAAAAATAAAGTTATCTTCTTAACGTTTCATAGACCAGTTGCAGGGAGGTTGCTAAACCGCTGATTTTTATTCTGCAGAGAAAACCTTATCAACTGTTCCTTTTCTCACATCCTGAGGAGGATACCAGCCAAATGATTCATTATACCATTGTGACCCTCCCACACACATGCAAAATGTAGCCATATGATTATGGAAAAGAGACAATGCCTGCAGAATTGGACACAAGGTCACCTAATCAGCATAGTTAGACCTGGCTCATTTGCATGCTTGGCTCTAGATATTCAAGAGAGGAAGAGACTCCACTAATCTGTTAAGGTCAGACTTTATGTCTGTAACCTTTATAGTCTTGCTTCAAATATCTAAGGAATGCAACCCTGAATGTTACTTGACCACTGGCTTCAAGCAATACTGAAATATGACCAATTGTAAACTGCCCCCTTGTATTTACAATGACATTCTTTTAGAGCTGAAATGTGGCCTACCAAGCAGCTATTTTTATTTTGATTCCCATAGATTTCTATATGCCAGATCAGCTGCAGAAAACATGTTCAACTTTACCAGTGGTCCAGAATAACTGGGCAACGAGTTCAATACTTTACCCTTCAGGAACTGTGAAAGCAGTATCGAACTCAAATAGACCTAGGCCCCTTCCGCACACGCAAAATAATGAGTTTTCAAACCACTTTCACAACTGTTTGCAAGTGGATTTTGCCATTCCGCACAGCTTCAAAGAGCACTGAAAGCAGTTTGAAAGTGCATTATTCTGCATGTGCGGAATGAGCCCTAGTTTTAGGGATCCATAGGCTATTTGTACATGAACAACTTACCCATGACTGTTTGTTTTACAGTGGTTTTTCCCATGCATTTTTGTTTACGCAGGGAATAGGGAGGTTGCCTGCTACCTTGGTGTGCTTGTTTTGATGTCTTTGATCTAGAAGAAGAAGAATTGATTTTTATACTTGAGTATCAAAGTGACTTCTTTTCCTCTCACCTTCCCTGCTTCTCTCCCCACCAGGTGGGGTTGAGAGAGTTCTGTCTCTATCCCAAGATCACCCAGCAGACTTCATGGGGAGGAATAGGGAATCAAGCCTTTTCTACAGATTAGAGTCCACTGCTCCTGCGGAGTAGCAGGGAATCAAACCTGGTTTTCCAGATTACAGTCTACCACTCATAACCACTTCATCACGCTGGCTCTTAACAGGTTTTGCACAAGTGAAAGTGAGTAGGTTGGAAGGGTGAAATTCCCTAATTTCATGCCCATCCGGAAAAAAATCATATATATTTTCTGCAACTGTAATTTGTCTTTAAAAGTCCATAGACAGACATGTTTTTGTTGTGCTTCTGACATTTGTGAAATTGGCCCTTGTGCCTAGCATTTTATTCAAAAACGATACAGAACAGATGGTTCAGGCAACTAGCTTCAGTAGGTATATGCCTGAAAGGCAGTTAAAACTTGAAAGGAGAATCTTGGTAACCAGCATTAGAGAGAATGATAGTAGTTGACATCAGTGGAAGCACTCAGATTTGTCCAAACCAATGGTTGGGTCTGATCATGCTAGTCAAAGTTCATTTTCAAACAAGTAAATGTTATGTAACAAGAATGAAACACAAAGAATGATTACATGAATAAGGGCAATGAAGATGGTGAGGGGCCTGGAGATGAAGTCCTATGGGGAAAGAGCTGGGTGTGTTTAACATGGAAAAGAGATGACAGAGAGGTAATATGATAGCTATTTCCAAATATTTGAAGGGCTGTCATACAGAGGATGGGACACAGTTGTTTACTGTTGCCCCAGAAGGTCTGACCCAAACCTACAGGGTGAAATTAAATCAAAAGAGGTTTCGGCTAAATATTAAGAAAAACTTCCCAACCATTAGGCTCATTCCGCACATGCAGAATAATGCACTTTCAAACTGCTTTCAGTGCTCTTTGAAGCTGTGCGGAATGGCAAAATCCACTTGCAAACAGTTGTGAAAGTGGTTTGAAAACGCATTATTTTGCGTGTGTGGAAGGGGCCCTAGAAAAGTTCCTCAGCAGAACAGGCCTCTTTGGAAGGTGGTAAGCTAACCTTCTTTGGAAACTTTTAAGCAGACTGCTAACAAAAATGATTCTATGAACTTAGGCAAATTCTGACAGGGATGGCTGGAAGGGATGAGTCAGTGCTCAGCTCTCATGGCTTTTTTTTTTTTACATTCCCCTCTTTTGGGTATATAAGAGAGTAATGGGAATCATCACTTTAATGGGAATCATCATACAGTCAGGAAGGAATTTTCCTCCAAGCCAGATTAGCCAGGAATCCTGCAGTTTTTTTCCCCTTCCTCTGTGCATAGAGTAGGGGTCACTGGGGAGTGGGAGGAAGGTAGTTGGAATTTCCTGCATTGTGTAGAGGGTTGGACTAGATGACCCTCGAAAGCCCTTCCTGCTGTATGGTTCTATATTTCTAACCTTTTCATTAGGATACATAAAAGCTCCTACGTGGACTTATTCATTGATAAAGAGAAAAATGCTGTTCTCACTTTTTCTTCACTGTTTTCTTCATGATTCCTTACAGATGCTCTGGAATAATCATCCCTTCAGCATTTTTTTTACACTGCTTTGACTCCACAAACTCAGCAAGGACTTTTCTGGACTTTAATTAATGAGATAACAAAAGGGAAACATCCAATGAGCCTTACCCCCTCCCAGGTTGAGGACTTTATCTGCTTTTTGCAGCTGCATCTTTCTTTCTTTCCCCACCCCGTTTAAGCCGCATTCCAAGTCCCGTCAATACCATTTCCCATTAAGTTAAATAGCTTATTGACTGGTGTGAGACGTGGCCATGAGGCTGATAGGATCCCCATGCAGCACTTTCTCAGTACAAACAATCACAGGTCACTGCACAGTAAATCAGTTGGTAATGGAGTTTGAACTCAAGGAATCAGTTCTGTGTACCCTTTTTATTTGTTTTTAATTTGTATCAATGGTAATTCTGTCGGTTCCAATTTATGTGATAGTAGCCGGTTGAGAAGCAGCAGAAATGTCATTTGTCTCCTGGTTACCCATTGGGTTCACAATATTTTGGCAGCCAAATTTTGAGACATTTCTAAAGTACCATAATAGCCTCTCAGTTCCATAGATGCCTTTCATTTCCTAAAATAACGTTCCTAAAAAATGAACATTATTGAGGCACACAGTGTTTGGGCACAGTGACCAGGGATTCTCTGTCACTCAAATGTTTCAATTTGCAAGTTGTAATCAGTGCAATCAAACGTTTAGCAAGCCTGTAATGTGTGTTCAAGCAGTTAACATACATTCTTGATTGTCCCTCGAAGTGGATTGTACATGTATTCTCATATTGCTTTTCTGAAACTTTTGTCTCTTTTGCCTCTGTCAGGTCCCTTCCCTCCCCATGTTCTGTTCACTACATATGTTCATAACTCAATCACATTTTACAGTAAGTGGCTTTGGGACTTTAGGTGTCTCCATCCGTCTTTGATGGCTATCTGAACTGGTTTTCACGAACACAAAAGACAACCAGTCCAACAGCTCAGGGGTCTTTGGTGGTAATGTCCCCCTGAAATATGTGATCTGTGAGTGTATAGTCCTCAAGTCATTTGGTTAGCTGCCCTGGAAACCCCCTCTACAGTTGCCAGTCTGGGAGGTGGGGCCTGGGGTTATTGTAAATGTTATTTTTATTGTTGTTTTAATTGTTATATTTCATTTATGATGTTATATTGTTTTTACGGGCTAACCTAAATCAATGTTTTTAACCTGTGTAAGCCATTTAGAAACATGGATATGAAAAGGGGTATATATTTTTATAAATAAATAAGGCCCTTTCCGCATGGAGGCGGAAGGGCTTGGGTCGGCGTTTCTGACGCCGACCCGACGACACTGGGACAGTCTGCATGGACGGTCCCAGAAACAACCGGGAAGACGGCGCCCAGCGGTCGCCCGGTCGACTCACCTGCTCTCCAGCCCTCCAGCGCGTCACCGGGGCCTGGGGACACGCCTCCCCTGCCCTGTACGCCTGCTTCCGTGTCGCAGAACAGGGGGGCATGTCCCCAGGCCCCGGCGACGCGCCGGAGAGCAGGGGAGTGAAGGCGGGGGGGGGGAGCGCCAGGAAGCCGCTGCCGTTCGCACGGCAGTGGCTTCCAGCTGGCGTTTTCAGAAAAGTGCGCTTCCCAGCGCACTCTGAAAATGCCCGGCTTCCGGCGCTGGAGGCGGCCGGCACGAGGCGGCGGCGGCTTTCGCGAAGCAACTCGCCTCCTGTCGCTTGAGTGGCTGACCTAAGGAGGCGGCGTTTTTGCCGTCCCCAGGCAGCCATATGTCACGCCTGTCTCTTGAAGCGAACTAAGATCACGAAAACCAACTTATAGAGACCCCTGGTGGGGTTTTCAAGGCAAGTGGTTAAGCAGAGGTGGTTTGCCATTTCTTTCTTCTGCAGCATCTTCCTTGGAGGTCTCCCTTCCAAGTACTGACCCAGCTTAGCTTGTGAGATATGATGAGATTAAACCACCCTATATCATTTCATACCCTCTGCTGTGAATTCCCAGCTTCAATTTAAAACATACACACATAAGCAGAAACGTGTAAACAGTTTTGTGTAGACAGAAATTGGGTAGAAAGGATGCTTGCTGTAGTTGAGTGTTAACCTTTTACTTCTAACATCTGTTTTCCCTAGGTCATTTGCTTCTTTCTGTCTTCGTTGATATTCATGGTGACAAGTGAGAAATGTGGGCGGAAAAGTGGTCTGATATATGTATTGTTTTGGGTTGCTTCTTCTGTTGACAGTAGAAGGGAAGCACAGGGAAAAAATGAATGCTCAGTTTCACTCAGCTTAGTATCTGGTCTTTTTTGTTAATTGCAAATCACCTTGTTATAAGCTGTCTGTGTTAAGGAATGTATGCATCTAAACATCACAGAGTGTCTTTTTCTCACCAAGGAACAACCACTTTCTAGCTTTTGTCCTCAACCTGACTTAAAATCAAACAGAAATCTTGGACTGGGTGATGTTACCTACTGCCAAAGCACATTTTTTTAAAAAGTTACACAGCTGATCAAATCTCCAATGGCCAATCAGAGGCCTCAGTGAGCAAAAGAGCCATCTGACACTGCCCACTTGGCAGGTATTAGGAAAGGTACAGATTTGTTTAAAAGTTCTCATTGTACCTAGTATGCATTAGGCATACTGCCAGCTTACAACCCATCCTCGTGGTGATTATGACCCACCACTGCAAATAGTGCTATTCTTGCTGAGGTTAAAATATGAAAAATGACGTGGCTGAACCCTATGCTTACTAAAAGGATGTTCTTAATTGTCTTTTCAAAAGATGGCATAACAAGCAATAGCAGAGAACAGGGGAGAATAATACTATAATAATACTATAATAATATTATAAACTGCTTTGGGCCCCCATTTGAGGGAAAAAGCAGTGCATAAATGTCTAAATTATTAAACAGATTTATTTTTGTGCCATCAAGCAACAACTGATTTATGGCAACTCTGATGTAATGTGCTAAAATGATCTTTCAATGGATCTTTAACAAATTGAAAGTTCTAGGATATTTTTTTTTATTGCAAACCTTATTACCACACAACCTTTGAAGACAAAATCCAAAGGGATAGCTAAAGACGCCTATCACAGCAAAAACGAAAGTGTAATTTGTAGCACCTTAAAATTAATAGATTTATTGTGGCATAAGCAGTCTGTTGCATCTTGAAGTACCCTGTATTTTAAGAGTGATGATGATTTTGTTTTTTAAACTGAGGCATTTTTCAAAAGAACTTTAGAAAGATTGTCTCATTCATGCTCCTGCATTCAGCTGCTTGGAAGTTTTCAGTTGCTTAATGGCTTGGCTGAGGTGATAATATGAGGTGATTTTATGTCAGGATGTTAAAACAGTGATAAGACATTTCACTTGAAGAACATTATCTCTGATAACTGCACTATAATGGTCAGTGAATGCTGTGGAATTACATAGACAAAGAATCAGTATGTTAAAGCTAGACTGTTCCTTTAAAGGACAGGCAAAGCAAGAGCCATTACTGTGTAATGGCGGTGTTTTGCAATGCAAAAGAAGATGCATAGAAAAAAAATCTGTCAGCTACAACGTTGATTCTCACACTTAAAGACAAACACACGGTATTTCTTAACAATATTTTGGGAGTGTTAAAGAAACTGTCATGTTTATAACTTGTCTGAAAACAGGGTGTGCTTTTTCATTTAAACAATGTTATCAATCATAGCCTGGAATGGAATCAGACAGGCAAAAGATATGTGTACTTTTATTGGACCACACAGTGCAAAAGTTTCCAACTAAATTCAAAATACAGAGTATTTATTACTGATGGAACAGAATAGATTTATATCATGAGCAAATAATATGCATATATAAGTTTTATGTATTATTTGATCAGTGTTAAGTAAAAATGACTTCAAAAGCATGTATAAAAATGGAGTATGTCAACTGCAATGATGTGCGTTTGATTAATGATTTTTTTTAATAAAATGGGAGCACACAGTGCCCTGGGCAGGTTCTGCTGGAACAGGCTCCCTAGGGCAGCTCTGCTCCCTTTCATTACTTTTATTTTCCTGAAACTTACATTCGGACTTCGGACTTGAAATCATTTTGGAACTTCTGATCTGAACTTGCCTTAACATTACGAGAACTTCTGGAAGTCTCAACAGTTTTTTGCAGCTAAGATTGAAATGTGAATTAAACTGGTAGATTCAGAGTTTTAGAACAGTGTGTAAGTTGTGGATAATATGTAATATTAGGGTTAGTAATATATTTTTAGTAATATGTAAAAAGTAATAATCTTTTTACAAATATCTTATTTTCTGCATGAGGTATGGCTAGATTTGGCTAATTTAGTATTTTAAAGTATTAGGTATTGCTAATTTAGTATTTTAAAAGTCAACAAAGCAAAGTTTAGAAAATTAGCTATAGTACAGAGAAAGAAGATAGACCAAACTTTTCTATCTGTCTCCATTAATGTTAGAACTCAGGAACATCTACAAGCTGATATGCTTTTACAATAGATTCAGGTTGGATTAAATGAAATACTTTTTAATGAACTATGTATTTAACATATGGAATCTGTTGTCACAAAATGTAGGAATGACCATTAGCATACAAAGCTTTAAAAGAAGACAAAACAAAATGTGTGGATGATAGATCTATCAGTGACCTGACCTGAATTGCCAAGGCTGGTCTGTTTTCATTAGAGCTCAGAAGTGAAGCAGGGTTTACCTTGGTTACAAATTGGATGGGAGACCACCAATAAAGTTAGGGGTTGCAATGCAAAGCCAAGCAATGGCAAACAATCTCTGAATGTCTCATCTTGAAAACTTTATTGGATCATCATAAATCAGCTGTGACTTAATGGCACTTTCCACCACCAGGTGTATCAGTAGGTATAAGGAATTGTTATTAAAGTGATCATCCTTAGTGAGAGGCAGAATGTCATTTAATACCTTTGGGGGAGTATAGCAATGGAAGTCTGTTTTTTTTTTTAAATCTTACCAGTGGACTTCCCATGGATTGCAGTGGGAAACATGATGCCATGTCAGATAGACCTTCAGTCTGATATGGCTGTATTCTTCACATTCCGAGGAGAGCCAATTCTATCTTTATTTACAATTACATATCATGTGTATGAACTATAGGTCCCAGTGATATAACAGTGTATTTAAAGAGTGAGGGTAAAAACAACAACAACATGTTATCTAGGTATGTAGCTGGTACCAATGTAGAGTTAAAGTTTGGTTTGCACCTGCCTATCTAGAATGTCCCAGAATAGGTTTGGTGATTTGGTAAACCCGAATCAGAGACACACACACCCCAAGCCATGTCAGCTTTTTTGGGTTTTTCTTTTACCGACAAAACCCCCCAGGTGTATTCAAAAAGCTGAATACACCTGGGGCTAGAAAAGCTGGATATCATTCAGGGTTTTGGCTTTCTCTCCCTCTCCTTGGAAACCAGCAGAGGAGGTAGGAGGAGATGATAGATCGTGCCTGTTGGACCAAGCTAGCTTGGCCAAGCAAGCAAGATCTAAGCCCCTTCCATGCTCTTCCAGCTCACTGGGGCTGGAAGAGCATGGGAGGGGTGGAGATCTGTCAGATCTTGCATGTCAGATCTTGTAACATGCAAGATCTAAGCCCCTTCCGGCCTGGCTCCCCCCGGCTCTCCGCTACTCTGTTTTTCAAGCCTCCTAGGGCTTGGGAAATGGGGGTGGGGGAGATCTGACAAATTTCAGGATCGGGTGTTTTTTTTTAACCTGAATATTTTCAGTAGAAGCCGAAAACAGCCAATTAATATTGGCTCTGTTTGGCTTTACCAAGTCAAAAAGTACCCGAACCCAAAATTTACCTAAGTTTCTATTGGTGCTCAAGCCTAGACTGGAGTACCAGTTTGTTCATAAATAAATGCTAATAACATATACAAATAATTTTCACTTATAAGCTTCACTTATAATTTTCACTTATAAGTGGCATGTGTATAAGTTTAAAAAAATGCATGATCCATGAAAAGACTGTCAGTTGATGGCATTTGTTCAGTGACTTTGGAGAACTGAGTCTTAAAAGACTGGGAGCTGAAAGCAAGTATTGATGTTTACCCATTTCAAAAGCCTTGTATACTTTAAGACTTAGTTATTCAAATTTCTCAACTTGTACTCACTATATAACTCTGGAAGAAGCATTAACCATCATTTTAAAGGCAAGTTTATTTTATGATTCTGTCTCAGAACAAAATTGCAGTTGGTTTTTTCCCTTTATCCATTTAACAAGGGCCAGTAAAAATATTGCCTTTAAAACATGCACAAGTTTGACCATCAGTTGTGCTTAAATACCTATATATCTGGGATACTATGGTCCCAGCCCTTTCGAGATTCAGATAAAGCACAGTACTTGATTGGGCGGGAGGCAACTAATTGTCGGGCCCAGTGGTGTATTTGCCTAGGGGACATGAGGTACCCCATGTCCCCGGGCGCCCCCTAGTGGGGGGTGCAAAAATTTCAGGTTTGTTTGTGTTTTTTGCATTTTTTAGTGTTTTTTCAGTTTTTGGCCTGCAGAGGGTGCAGTTTTTAGGCTAGCAGCAACAAAATTTCAGGGATTTTTCAGGAGACTGTCCTGATGATACCACCCAAGTTGGTGAGGTTTGGTTTGGGAGGTCCAAAGTTATGGACTTCCAAAAGGGGTGCCCCATCCCCCATTTTTTTCAAATGGGAGTTAATAGGAAATGGGGGCTACACCTTTGAGGGAGTTAATAACTTTGGACCCCCTGAACCAAACTTCACCAAACCTGGGTGGTATCATCAGGAGAGTCTCCTAAAGATACCCTGAATGTTTGGTGCTGTTAGCTTAATAATTGCACCCCTGATAGCAGGCACACTCCAAATTTCCCCAGATTCTCCTTTTAAATCTACCCCCTTTGGCATGGACTGAAAGGGAGAATGTGAGGTCCTCAGTTTAAACATTGAAAGTGATGCTGTTTCAGGTTGGGGGAGAATCCACCCCAAAACAGCATCTTTTTCAATGTTGTTTTAACTGGGGACCCCAGATTCCCCCTTTTAAGGTGGATTTAAAAGAAGAATCTAGACTCCCTAGTTTAAACACCATTGAAAATGATGCTGTTTGAGGGTGGATTCCACTGGAGGTGTTTTATGAGAGATGCTGCTTGGGGTGATTTGTGAGAGATTTACATGCTTAATACCCACTTGACTGGCTTGGAGCTGTTTCTCAGGCTAACAACCTACCTCATAGGGTTGGTGTGAGGACACAATTAGGAAAGAGAGTTGGTGGGAAGAAAGCCATGTATGTTTTGCTGGGGATGGGAGGTGTTTTGTGAACTGGTGCGAAAAATCATTGTTTGGTCGTGGTGGGGGAGGGGACCCCCAAACTCAGGTTTTGTCCACAGGCTCCAGTTTGCCTAGATACGCCTCTGGTCAGGCCTATGGGTTAAGGCCACTGGGAGGCCATATAAAAGGCTTACCACCTATTTAGACATTTGTAACATGCTGTTGTCCCATACACCTTCCCTAAATGCAACATGGGTTCACTTCAGGGAGGACTGACCCAGTAGCACATATGGCATGATATCACTTCAAAGGGAAACCTGTCACGTAGCTCCAGGAATCACCAGAAACGACAATTTTATCATGGAATTTCCAGAAGTTCCTAGAACCACATGAGCTCACTTACAGGTTTTCCAGCAAGTGATTTCATAGTGCACCCAATTCCCTGTATTCCTCATCTCTCTGGCAACTCTAGGTTCAAGGCCAAGCAAACATTATTTGCCCTTTTAGGTGATTGTTCTTTTACCTGATTCATGTTGTTTAGGAGACTGGGGGTTGGTCTTTGGACTGTTTAGGCCATGACTAGAAATGGTAGGGATTGAGTAATTTGCACAAGTTAATCAAGGCAAATTGGCAGTCACCCTGAGGCATTATGCAATGTACAGTTAATGTGAAGGTGGAGATAAAGCCAGAAATAAATGTCTTTCCAAGTGTGGAGCAAAGGTCAAGTTGTGCAAATAATGGTAGCTGTGGGCTGTCTAACACTTCTGGCCCTTAAATATGCTAATAACATAAGACATAGACCAACTATTTAAATAAACTTAGTTAAATCCATATACTCTTTATTTGGTAGTGGTGCTGCAATAGTGTACAGTTGCCAATTATGCACAGAAAATAAAAGATTAAAAATACATATTTACATACCGCTCCCTATAATGAAGTAGACTCTTAGACCATAGAGAATCTGGATCTAATCTTCTATGGGTCCAGCTCCAGAACAAATTTTAGTTGCCTTTAGGCTGTGGCACATGATAAAATCACCATAGTAAATAAAGGCAGAAGCTCCCATAAGAACATAAGAACTAGCCTGCTGGATCAGACCAGAGTCCATCTAGTCCAGCACTCTGCTACTCGCAGTGGCCCACCAGGTGCCTTTGGGAGCTCACGTGCAGGATGTGAAAGCAATGGCCTTCTGCTGCTGCTGCTCCTGAGCACCTGGTCTGCTAAGGCATTTGCAATCTGAGATCAAGGAGGATCAAGATTGGTAGCCATAGATCAACTTCTCCATAAATCTGTCCAAGCCCTTTTTAAAGCTATCCAGGTTAGTGGCCATCACCACCTCCTGTGGCAGCATATTCCAAACACCAATCAAACGTTGTGTGAAGAAGTGTTTCCTTTTATTAGTCCTAATTCTTCCCCCCAGCATTTTCAATGAATGCCCTCTGGTTCTAGTATTGTGAGAAAGAGAGAAAAATTTCTCTCTGTCAACATTTTCTCCCCCATGCATGATTTTATAGACTTCAATCATATCCCCCCTCAGACGTCTCCTCTCCAAACTAAAGAGTCCCAAACGCTGCAGCCTCTCCTCATAAGGAAGGTGCTCCAATCCTTCAATCATCCTCGTTGCCCTTCTCAAGACTTTTTCTATCTCTTCAATATCCTTTTTGAGATGTGGTGACCAGAACTGGACACAGTTCTCCAAGTGCGGTCGCACCACGGCTTTATATAAGGGCATGACAATCCTTGCAGTTTTATTATCAACTCCTTTCCTAATTATCCCCAGCATAGAGTTTGCCTTTTGCACAGCTGCCATGCATTGAGTTGACATTCCCATGGAACTATCAACTAAGACGCCCAAATCCCTTTCCTAGTCTGTGACTGATAGCACTGACCCTTGTAGTGCTGTAGTCCCGCTGCCATATCAGACTATTTTCATGTTTCTAACTGAGCCCTCTCACTGCCCATATTGTTCAGTCAACTTGCAGATAAAAGAGTTGTAGAGGAATTGTGTCTAACTATACCAGTTAGATTTAGCATCTACTTTGTATGTAGGAGATCTCAGGCTCAATCCCAGCATCTCTAATTAAAAGGAGCATGTAACAGATTATATGAAAGGTCTCCTCTTAGACCCTGGAGAGCTGCTGTCAGTCAGAGGAGACAATTCTGAAAGTACTCATCTGGATAGACCAATGGTCTGATATGGCACCTTCATGTGATCATCTTTTGGCATCACTGCCAATGCTGACTTTGCTCACACTGAGGATGTTTCTGCATGGCCAGAGCAGCGGGGCTGCATCGGCATGGTTCATGTCGATTAAAGCCCCAGGGCTGTTTGCACGGATGGCCCTGCTGGCTGCACATCTGGCAGAGCAGGCTCCGCACGGCCGTGCAGCCCCCCAAACTCCTTCTTACCTCATCCTGGCTTCTGTCGCTCTGTGGAGCCCAGGGGACACGCCCCATAGCAAGAGCGACAACTGCAGGGACGTAGGCCAGGAGACAATGTCCCCTGGCCTCTACAGGAGACGTGTCCCCTGGACTCCACAGAAGCCAGGGTGAAATAAGGAGGCATTTGGGGCCAGTGTGGGGGAAACACTGCCTTCCACCCGCTGCCGTTAACACGGCAGTGGGTGGAAGACGCTGCTTTTGAAAAATCTCGCTCCCCATCACTAGGGCGCTGTTTTCCGCCAGTGCAGAAACAGCCTGAGTGTTCTGACAACTATCTCAAATACTTTTCTCATTTCACATTTAGAAACTTTAGATCCATCCAGTTAGTTCTCATGCTGGTCATCGATGAATGTCACTCGCTGCACAGGCTCCACACTAACATTTAATACATAACATATAAATATATGTAGAGCCTGCATATAATGACCCTATAATGGGAGCATCCATAATCCCAAACAACCAGTAAACTGTGATCATGTCAGAGTGCAGCCTACCCAGTCACCAACCATTTTGAATGTCATCAACTGTGCAATGCAAAACCAAATTCTGCTTGTTTAAAACTGCATAGATCATCAATGCACTTTTATGGCTACTTCACTCAAGAGAAAGCAGACAATGGAAAAAGGTATCTTTGATCTGTGAATGTCTTATTTTGCAAAAACGAAATCATTACTAACTGAAACAGATATACAAACAATCTGATGGCCAACTCTCTTTCCTGCATGAAGGCATCAGCTGCCAGCAGAAGCTGTCTATGAATGTGTGTGTGGGCGCGCGCGCGCGCGCACACACACACACACACACACAGAGTGTTATGTACATGAGCCTGCATGCTTTCACTACCACTTTTTCTTTTGTGAATGCATCATGTTACTCCTGGGCAGTTTTGCCCCAGTCATCTCCCAGGCAAATAAGGAATTCACATTTCTCCAAATATATAAGGGGACAGCCCTCAGGAAATGTATTTTATAAAACTTTCACATCAGCAGTCTGGTCCCTGTTGAGCATTCCTGCAAAGTAAACAAACAGGATGCATTTTTGTCATGGCTGGAATGCTAATTGCTGTTGAAGGGACAGAGGCTCTTGGTGCCTCCCAAGTGTGGACTATGGCTGTTTTTTTTTTGTTTCTTTCTTTCCCCTTCACATAAAATGAGAAGTGCAAATGGAGGGTATACTGCAGAAAATAGCAATGGGGGAAAGAGATGAAAACACTGTTATTTTGTGACTCAGAAAAAGAAGGCAATGTGGAATTGATATCACAAACAGACCATATCTGTTGTATATGCAGATGAGTTTAGCTGGTACAATGTTTACTGTAAGTTGTTTGCATTCCCTTGATGGCAGGCCCACTAAATCAGTACAGCTCTCTGAAATACCTTCTCTACCAACATTACCTTAGTCTTATTTAGAGCAAAAAAAAATCTAAAGGTGTTTCATTCTAGTATATGAGTAATCTCAGGAAAAGATATCCGCTGATTCACACATTACAGAGCATACATAGGTTGGCTCTTCGTTACAGTCAGTGTCTGATACATGAGGAAAGGACTTCAGCTTTTCCTTCATTACATTTTCTTGATAAGTTCTCAACACTGGGTTGGGATATTTCTGGAGATTAGGTGGTAGAGCCTGGGTAGGAGAGGGAGCTCAGTGGGGATGTAATACCATATAGCCCATCCTCTGAAGCTGCCATTTTCTCCAGGAGAACTGATCTCTGCAGTCTGGAGATCAGTTGTAATTATGAGAGAACTCTTGGTCCTACATGGAGTTTGTAAACCACATTCCTGACCCAAGTTACATCCTTCTAAATCAATGGGCTTAGATGGATGAAATTCTGCATTCTTTGGCCCATTGTGCAAAGGCAGAAAACAAGATCCAGCCTCTGTATTCCATGTGTAATTCACGTATGGCTTGCTACAAAGTGTAGCACAGGATGAAGCATTAGAGTCACAGACTCTATACACACGCATGCAACCAAATGAATCCCCCTTTCCTTAATGTTATAAGATTTTATTGGTCTGTTTATTAACTTCATTTTAATCCCATCCTTCTTTGAAAGAGTTTCCCACAATGTACATGGCTTCATGAAAACTCTGTTGCATTTGTCATCCAACAAATGTAGATAGGTAGTTGTTTTGTCTTTCTCAGTCAAAAAATTTTAATTGTGCCAAAAAGACAAAGCTGGAAAAGTCTCTTTTTTTTCATTTTTTCTGGCTTTTTCAGGGTCCATTAAAGCAGAGAATCAAGCTGAAACAAATTTTCCCACCATTCTCACAATGGTAGGAACATTTTTCACCAACATGGCACTCTTTGAGGAGTGTTTGTGAGGCTCCAGGTTTGGTTAAGGTTGGGGCAAGAGGTCTAGTTTTATAGGCATTCAGTTTTTTCTCCATTTGGCGGCCTTTAAAATTGGACTCCCAAACCAATCTTCACCAAACATAAGGGTTCTCATAAGGAGAGGCACCTGCAGTTCCTCTGAAAACTCAGTGCATCTACCTTGAACAACAACCCACCTCAAGCCTCGGAAAGATTTGTCGTAGGGTAACATATAGCCATTCCCTTTTAAAGTTAAAAGCTCCTCTGTTAATTAATAGGAAAACCTTATTGGGCTCTGAAAGAGGGATATTTTTAAGATAGAGGAACCACATTTGCAGCGCTGCTACTGGTGCCTCTTATAACAAAACCTCTGGGTTTGGATAAGGGGGCCCATTTTATGCCCCCCCCCCCATTTCTTTCCATTGTTCCTAATGGAAGGTGGATGATGGCACCCTTTTTGGGAACCCATAAAAGTAGACCCCCTGACTCAATCTTCACCAAACATGGTGATTCTTGTAAGGAGAGGTAACTGCAGCTCTGCCTCTGTTGGGAACCTCTGCTATTACATTTGAAGTAACTATTTCATTTATGTCTCTGCTGTCATCCTCAAAATGAATTCTCTTTGGTTGTTGTGGGCTTTCCAGGCTGTGTGGTAGATCTTGTTCCTAACATACACTTCTCTCTGTGATACACCTCTGAAGATGTCATCCACAGATGCAGGCGAAATGTTAGGAACAAGTTCTACCATACCACGGCCACACAGCCTGGAAAGCCCACAACAACCAGTTGAGTCCGGCCGTGAAAGCCTTCGACAATACACTGAATTTTTTTTCTCTGCATATTCAAGTTCACTATGTAAAACTTATCCTAATAATTACTAGACTGAATTTCACAGAATCTTAAGGAAATTAGACGAGTAATAGAGAAGGAGATGGTACTCAAAGGCTGGAATGTAACATCCATATGCTGTCTATGACAGAATGCCATTTGCCTGGGGTTAATAGTTGGAGCACTTGTACCCTTTCATGATGCTTGTTGGTTTCTCAAAAACATCTGATTAGCCACAGTAAAAAATGCTGAACAAGATGGGTGTTACAGTTCATACTTTACCTAATGTGCCAATAAACCTTGGGTCAACCCTGTATGGGTCAACTAAACCAAGTAAATTTGGACTTATAGGTTACCATACTGAGAACCTCTGCCTACATCTATATATCTTATTCCCAAGTCTCCCCCTGCCTGCAGATACTTAAATCCTTATTTTGGGGGCAGAATGACCCCCCAACATGTTTTTCTGCAAACTTTGGGATCTTCAGGGCCTGCAGAAAACGTAAAGTTTAAAAAGAAGGAGGTTTAAATCCCACCAAAACTAAAGAAAGCATTCTCTGAGCCTGCCATTGGGGGGCTGCTGCCTTGCTGACTAGGCTGGGGAGCGTTCTGTGAGCTCACCTGCTAAGATCAAGAGTGGGGGAAAGAGTGGCCTTTGTGAGTTTTGCGGGCCTCCAATTTCACACCCTATATGATCATGGCATCCATCTCCTTCCCCATTCTGTCCCCCAAACACATCTCTCCAATCATCAGCTGCTTGTTGGACATGGCCAAACCAGCACAGGCGCCTTTCTCTCATTTTTGCCTCAATGGGCGCCATGCCAAATTGTTTTCAGACCATGTCATTGGTGATGTGGTCAAGGAGGGATACACCCAGTGTCCAGCAAGTCATGTGTGTTTCCATGACATGGAGTTGTTTCTCAGCTGCTTTTGTTATGGGCCAGCACGCTGAACCATAGAGTGCTACGGGCCATGGTCTTGTAGATTTTTGACTTCAGGTGTATAGGCATTTTCTCATCGCAAAGGACACCAGTGATTCCCTTCCACTTCAGCCATGTCGCATTGACTTTGCCCGTATTTCACCATCAATGTGCTCTGTAAGATTGAACCAAGATACCAAAATGCATCTGTTTTCTTCAGATTGTCACTATTGACCTAGATTGAGCCCTCACCAGGAGTCGTTTCCAGATATTCAGTCTTTGCAGTGTTAAGGCACAACTCGAATTGACCGATTGTTCCAGGCCCGTATCTGGTGCTGCAGTTCCACTTGGGTAGTGGTGATGATCATGACTTTGTCAGTGTAGAGCAACATCCAGGATACAGCACTTTGCAAATCCTGTGTGATGGTGTCCATGACAAGAATGAAGAACAATGGTGACAGTGCTGAGCCCTGGTGGACGCCAATGTTCACTGGGAAGCTATCAGACATTCCAGCTGCGCACCATACTCAACTGTTGGTGTTTGTGTAAAGAAGTATGACTCAGTTGATAAGTTCTTCAGGCACACTGTGATCATGCAGCACATACCAAATAAGCTGATGAGTATGCGGTCAAAGGCCTTCTCCAAGTCTAGGAAGGCAATGATGTGTAGTTGTTTGTTTTTCTCATGATACTTTTCCATTAACTGTCGGGCTGTGAAGATCACGCCAGTTGTTCCAGTGCCTTTCACAAAGCTGCACTGGTTAATGTTAAGCTGGATGATGTCATGTTAGCATTGGTCTAGGATTCATTCAAAATTTTTCAGGGTTTTCAAGAGCAGGCGTATTGGCCAGTAGTTAGAGCATTCCACTGAGTCGCCCTTGTTCTTGAAAATTGGTATAGTGATGCTCATAGACCAGTTCTGTGGGCAGTTGGCCAGTGGAGATCATGGTGTTGAAGAACGCAGTTAGCCAAGTTAATTCTTCAGTGTTATTCTTGAGCTTCCAAAGGTCTGCTGGCAGGTCGTCTGAGCCAGGGGCCTTCTGGTTTTTCATACTTCCGATGGTCTTAGCCACCTCCTCAGTGAGGGACTGGGCCAAAGAATGGCAGACCTTCTGGAATTTAATGGAGCAGTTAATGGTTGCTGGTCTTCTTACATGGGCATCATGAGATTGCATGGCAATCTTCATGTCCATGACTACTATCTTATGTTGTGGGGCCAAGCAGTCGCATGGAATAACTTTTGTGTCGGTTGCATTAGCAGTGAAGTCACATCGTCGTGTCAACATAAAGTCAATCTGGCTGTGATAGTTACTGCTGGTGTAGGTGATTAAATGTCTCATGTGCTTCTTAAAAATGTGTTGCAAATTACGAGGTCGTTGGCTTCTGCATAATCAAGAATTCAGTGGCTACCATCGTTATGTGTACCATATCCAAAGCCACCATGGCAGTTGTAACCATCTTTGACCTAACCAATGTGGCCATTCAGGTCACCACAGATTATGAGCAAATCGTCTGCAGGGCACAAGGCAACAAGATCATGCAGCTTCTGCCAGAACTACTCTTTTCCCTCCGTTGTGCATCCTGTCTGTGGGGCATAAGCAGAAAAGATTCGCAATCGATGGGTGCCAATGTCGATGGGGGCAGACATGAGATGTCAGAGTAGTGATTCACTTCAGCCACACAATCGCGCAAGTACGGGCTGACAACTAAGGTGATGCCTCCCTGATTCATTGTGCCATTGTAGATTAGTTTGAACCCATCACCAATGTTGCATGACTTGTGTCCCTTCAATCTTGTTTCTTGCAGGCAGGCAATTTGTACGCGGCATTGTTGAAGTATTTCTGTGAGCTCACGGGAATGTCCAGTTAGTGTTCCGATGTTGAGTGTAGCAGTTTGAACTGGTTTCAGTTTTGATCTTGAGTGGGCTAGCTTCTTTTGCCAATTCCACCCTTGAATCAGTAGTCCTTGTATATTTCTCATGTTGGTCGGGTGAGGTCAACATATAGCGCCTTTCGAGATTGGCATTTTTGATCCTTGGGTTGCGACAAAGGTTAACCGATCGGCTTGTCACCACAGCCTGACTTTGGGTCCGTGTTCAGCTCAGCACCACCTTGTAGGTGGGCAGTTTCCTGCGGCACCACTAGGAGGAATGGACAATCACTTCAGAGGCTGGACTCGATAGCATCAAATTCCTTCTGAGATTCCTTCCTAAACTCTGCACTTCCCAGGCACTGCCCCCAACTCCCCAGGAGTTTCCCAGGCCGGAGTTGGTAGCACTAAAGAAATGCTTGTTAAAGTGTGACTCCTTTCTATAAAAGATTTGTGGATATTCACATTGCTTCAGTAAAAATGTAAGAGAAACTTTTTTTAGACTGCAGAAAAGAAAGTAACAAAACATAAAACTGCCTGTTGAGACAAACTCAGTAGTCAAACTGGAAACATTACCAGAGATTTTGGCTTTATTAAATAGCCTTAAGTTATCACTGAAAAGGAAAAGCAAAGTAACGGAATAAAAAAAGAGCCTAGCCTTTTAAAAATTAATATCCTGTTTCAGAACTAGCAGACAAAATTAGTTGGAATCCCTTCCAGTGGCTTACTCTTTCCTAGAAGCAATGTAATGTAATGTCACAAATGTGTGAAGACATTTTTTATAATAAGAAAGAAATACAAGATAAATTCCAACAGCCCTATAACAGGCCTTTTCAGGGAGGATGTTGTAAAGTGAAAATATCCAGTATTGTTAACTAGCTTAAATCAAGCATTCTTTGTACTTCAACTGTTCCTGTTTTCCAGTCCCCTTTTCTGTCAATCACTGTACTGTTTTGCCAAACGGGGGAAGGGTTGGAGGGATATCTTGCTCAAATTTTATGTCATGGTCCAAATCCAGAGCTTGCTCATCTTCCATATTTGCTCTTGTTGAGAAAGTATCCCAGAGTAGCCCCAAAACAGTGCGGGGGGGGGGGGGGGGGAACAGGATTATCTTCTACATTCTGCTCTGTGATTCTCCTTTGAGAATGTCAGTGTTTCTTCCTCCCACCCCCGACCCTTTATCAGAGCTTTTCTGGGTTCTAATGCCAGGGATGACTGGTAGGAACTGGGATGATAGGTCTGCCAACTCCAGGTTGGGAAATACCAGGAGATATGGGGGGTATAGCCTGAGGAGTGTGGGATTGGGGAGGTGAGGAACTTCACTTGAGTCCATATTCCAAAGCAGCCATTTTCTCCAGATGAACTAACCTCTGTCAACTGAAGATCAGTTGTAATAACAGGAGATTTCCATCCACCATCCGGAAGTTGGCAACCCATCAGGCTTCTGCTATTGAGCACCCTGTTGAGATGCAGCCTGTCTCCTTCAATCTGGCTGACTCCCAAGGTGACCTCAGCATGGCCACATCTTGCTACAGTCAGATGGATGACTTCCTCAGCATCAGGGCTTGCTGGGCTGCATGCCTTAAGTGGGGCTTGCCATCCCTAAGGTAGGTGGAGAGACAAAGGCATCTACCTTAGACATTTTATTAGTGTGATTTGTAGAGTTGCCATTTTTGATGGTCCCTCTCCAGGGACCTTCTATAAACTAAATTTCTTTCTCTTTTCCTGTGTGTTTGTGTGTATGTGCTGCTAATAATGTAAATATTATATCTTGCTGTAACATAAATGCACACCCATAAACACTAATGCAGTGTGTACCTCACAGCCTATTTCAGATATAGTTGAGGCTCATTTTAAATTTTAAGTATGAGAATGTAGCACAATTATGGGGTAGGGGGTTTACTATAGGATATCTTTAAAGATTAAGCATTCACTAGGCCTTGGAAACAAGACTGATAAGATAAATGGATACAACTGGTAGAAAAGAACCTTCTGAGATGTGTAATGGGAAAGGGTTATGGCAGTAATCTTTGCTATGAAGATAATACTGCTACAATCATATCTCTATTTTCATTGCGATTTGGGGGGTGGGGGTGGCACACAATGTCCTGTACTTCTCCTCCAAGACTTCCCATTCAGCTTTAATGGGTACTAGTATTTCAGCACCATCTGCAGCCATATTTTGGAATATTTCTGTTGGCAATCTCCCTTATGCACATAGTATCCCACCTGCATATCTGAGGAAGCTTCATTTCTAAGTAGATCCATTTTGAAATTTTAGTGGATAGCATTCTCAGGAGAAAACACTGAAGTTGAGTCGGTTTGAAAGGCCCCATATTAGAATCTCAATAGCACAGCTGAGACACATTCTTTAAAAAAATGTTTGGTATCCAGAGAGCCTTGCCAATGGAAACACTTCTTTAGGCTTCTGTTTGAACATCATAGACTCCTCCTGAGCTGCTGTTATTAACATCATAACTCAAGGAGCTTTCCCATATCTGCAGGAAAGCGTTCAGCAAACTATAGAGACTGCGGGTCTAGGGGCTTTAGTTTTAACAATGCAGTGATCAATATTTAAAGAGGATCCACAATGCCACTCTGTTCTCTCAGCTGCTATCTTGAGATAAAAATGGGGGTGCTAATCTGTGCTTTATTAAAGGTGACCTTGAATCCTCCCACACTTTTCAGTAACAGTGGTTTGGCAACATAAATGAGCCTTGTGACTGGCTGGAACTGAATTAAAAGCTATCCTTGAAATGCTCATTTATAGTATCGAAAGAAATATGTTAGCACAATTCCTGTCTTCCCAGGCATGCCTAGAGCACTGTCTCCCCAAACAAACATAGAATCGTATTCCAAATGAGAGTGGGTACCAGCTGTTCCAATGGAAAAATCCAGTGTTTTAATACTTTAATAGCAAACTGGCTCGTTATGTTGTCAGAACCTGGCTATAATTAGGTTCATGAATTCATAATAATTTTAGCCCCTTATGCAAGCACAGAGCCATTTAGAATTTGGAGAACTCTGACAGTCCCATGAAAGAAGCATGGAGGATTCCCAGGGCACAATCTATTCAACTGGTTCACTCCACTTTAACCCCTTTCTTCCTGCTGATTTCCCCCCCCCAGAAATGTTATCTTAGAGAGGAAGAAAGGATTTCTATATCTTTACAGCTTAGTGGGAAAACAGTGTGACTTCGACCCCTTCCACACATGCAGAATAATGCACTTTCAATCCACTTTGCAGCTGGATTTTACTGTGTGAAACAGCAAAATCCACTTGCAAACAATTGTGAAAGTGGATTGAAAGTGCATTGTTTTGCATGTGCGGAAGGGGCTAATGTGTGGAATCGCTCAGTGATATGAAAGATATCGCAAAGTACGGAGACAGAGTTCACAAATGGGGAATGAAACAGAGTAAAGTGAAAGAAGACCAATGAGTTTTGTTTCATGATATTGTTCATGGTGCTGTATGTTGGTTGGTTTTGTTGAAAAATATTCTCAGTGTTTAAACATTTGAAAATATTCAGGCACTCTAATGGCATGTTCTTCTGATATCTGACAGAGATCAGCTTTAGACTTTACAAGTACTGAAACAGGTAGTGCAAATGAGCTGAACATCCTGTTTTCACACTTCTTCCATAACACTGAAATTGCTCTCACTTTTCACTGCCTTCCATTAGTAATCCCTCTGTCCATACTTAAAGGTGTAGGAATACTTTCATTCTCCATCCTTGCATTCATCAATCAAAGGAAGATTCATTTGTTTCATCACCCCATCTAGGGTTGTCAAACTCCAGGTGAGACCCAATAATCTGGAATTACAACTCTTCTCAAGACTAAAGAGATGGGTCCCCCAGGAGAAAATGACTGCTTTGGACTCGATGGCATCAATATCTGCAGAGTTCTCTTCATGCCCCAAACTCAGCCCTTCCCAAGCTGCACTCCTCAAATCTCCAGGAATCTCCCAAGCCATAGTTGGCAATCCTGCCACAAACAAGGTAGCAATGGAACAGGTTGTCTCACTGCTGTTGGAATGAAAGGCTGGCTCTCTCAAGATATGGAGGGTTGGAATGGAAGGTGCCCACATCTTGTTCTCCCACCAGTAGACTCCAAGAGTACCATCAAGGCAGATGGAATGGCACAGGTCTGAAAGATGTCTGCCCCTGTCTCTGATATATGTGGCACTACCAGCATGGGTTAGGAAGAGTGTCTTCCTCTTCTACCATTGGTGTGTAAGGTGAACTCCAGTAGCAGAATAAATGGAAAAAGATTGCCAGTTTTGGATTAAACTTTGAGTAGGGGATTGGGGGGATTGTGAATGTGTGGTTAAGTTTAATTGAGATGTCAGTATCACCAACAAACAAAACACAAGTTGTTCGACTTTTTTCTTTGTTTTATTGGGGTGGAATGGAAAAACTAGAAATCTCTGAAACTAGAAATTGTCAAGGCAAGTGAGAGTTGACTAATAATCTGTGAGTTCAATCCTGCCCGTCATTGAAGTAAGCCATGGCTTCATGTTGTGTTTGAACTCAGCTGATACCTTACATGGCAAACAATTGTGCCCGTGATGAACAGCATACGTTCAAAAGTCCACATATGGTAACATTGGTGAAATCTCCTCTCTTGGTGGTAACATTGGTGAAGTCACTCCTCTCTTATCATTAGAAATTAGGAAAGCTTTGTTTACCCCAGCTTCTCTTCTTTGTATAGTGTGTGACAAATTCTTCATCCCATCACTGTTCACACTTAATTCCATGGCCAGCTCTAGGTTTTGAATGACCATGATGAAGATACACTTCCGATAATTTCCAAGAATGCTGCTACCACCTCACTGTCCTCCACTCCATCTGTCATGCACAAATATAATATGAGTCAGAATCTTCACGGGTATGGGAGGCAGAGAGTCATTAGTTCTTTTTTCTAGTACTTCTCTCCACAGGAAATGGGAGGTTGCTCCAAATGTTACTATGATGACCTCCCATTTTCCTCTGGAGGACCACTGCAGGAAGTACAGCCTGACTTCTTTTGCACTCCGTTTAGCCTACCAACCCCAGGTGAAGGTAGTCATAAAATAGTAGCCTCTCCCTAATACCATTCTGATCAGGAATTGGAATCCTGTTTTAAAGGTTTCTACATTGTTCCTGGGGCACCCAATTTTTCCTTGAGATTCATCAATCCTTTTCCTCTTTTTTAGGAATATATGGAGTCTATTTCTAATAAACTCCATTTTTATTAAAGTGAAATTTGGAGAGAAGAGAGGACTGGATGGATGGTTTCCCAAAACACTCACATTTCATTCTGTAGAGGTTCAGAGGCAGGCAGTGTCTTCCAAACACAAAACAACTGCAAGAGCGGGAGATACAAAAACATGAATTAAAGAGGAGTCAAAGAGATACCTGTCTTTATAGAGAGAATAAAAGGAATCTATTATGTTTTTTAAAAACTCAGAAAAAGAAATTCATTCCCTACACCAATATTTGTCTTGGGTATTTCTGCAGGTGAGATTTGAAAGTCCCACTTTCTACACTGATATGGTAAAAGCAGGGAAAGGAGAAGGACAAATCATTCAGCTTTCCTCTTTCTCTGATTTCTTGCAAGATGGGAGGCAGCCTTATAAAAGAACAAGGAAAGCAATTTGCAGCTCCGGGTTGACCAGCATCCCTCCAGATAACTGGAAAACATTTCATGTGATTACATCTTGTTACCTTTAGTGGTGGCCACTCGATCTTTTTAAGGAGTGTGGCAAGTTTCAGTTGTTGTTGTCTCCTTTCTTAAGGTTAGTTTTATTAAATTTTTTATTTATCAGTAGATGCTGCAGTGACAATAATACCAATCATACCTACCGACCTTTGTCTGACCCAGCCACAAAACATATTGCAAGTCTGTTTCTCCCCATAAGGAACCATAACTGTGTTGTACGGCTTTTCCTATAGGAAACCTCAATGGTTGAGTTGGAAACTATAAAATCTATAACAAAATAATTATATTGTACACCATATAATAAATATAATTATTTTGTTACAGATTTTATATGTTTCCAGCTCAACGTTTGAGACTCACTGTGCTTTTCTGGTTGAGTTTTCCCCTCCCCTTTTCCTATAGTACATGATTTTTTTCCCCTTATTGTGGCTAAGCAAACTGGGCTTCTGGCTCACTGTTGTGTTCACTGCTGAGTCAAACTTATACACAGGATTTAGTGAGTCTCACATTTCTGGCTGTTGGTTGTGAGCAGCTAAGCATTTAATGCCCCTTGTAAAACAAAAGAAAAAATAGATATAAAAGTCTCAAACACCAATGGCTCATTTTGCTTGCCATTTTAAACTCCCCCTTTGACTTAATTCTTGTTTGCTAATTCCTCAAGCTACACACTGATCAGAACATCAGCACGAGCCTTGTTTGTTTTCTCTTTACCTAGAGGCAATTCTGGCTGCCAAAGAATGAAAGTCAGAGAAAGGCTAGGGAATGAAAGAGCGAGAGTTTTAAAAACAAAGAAGAAAGGGGAAGGAGTTGGTGGGAGAAACAAATCAGTAAAGTCAATATTGCACAGGACAGCCAATATTCCTCATCTTTTGGAGAACTGCCAGTTAGCAATGGTTAATGGCAGGGAGTGACAGAATAAAACAACCATGCATTAGTTAGTAAAATTCTCTTCCCAACATCTTCATTTGTTTCTTGAGGAGGACAAGTCTCATTTACCCAGCCAATCTGATTCACTGGTTTGAAAGCAAACCTGTTAAGCAGGACATAGTACAGTGAGTCAATAGTGTCAGAAAGACCTTACAAGAAATTGTATTTGTGCCAAAAAGCTGGACTTCTCCATTAAGAGAATGAGAAGGTGTTTGTTTTTCATATGTCATTTTGGTGAAAGCAGGCACATATTCCATTCCATTCCAATCCAATTCAAAAGATAACAACGGAAGAACAAGCCTCACATCTATCTCTGCTCATTCTATGTGACATTAAGAGCCCAATATGGGAGGCAGGGTAGACTCACCTCTGGAGCCAGTGAGCCTTGCACTGGCATGGTTACCCATCTCACCAGTGCAAGGGGCCAATGTGCCAATGGAGGGGTCAGATACATGGGTGCTTGGGAGCTGCACTGCTCCCTGGCCCCCGACCCCGGAAGCAGCTACCACCGTGGCTGGGAGTGGAGCTGATCTTTGTCAGCTTCCACTCCATCTTTACCTCCCAGGATGACTGGTGGTAAAGGACTTACACCTTTTGGGTGGTGTAAGTCTATTCAGTCCAATCGAGGGCTTTTTGGTGGCGAGGAGGAGAGTTGCAGTAAGGCAGAAGCTGAGGATGTAGTCGGACGAGACTATGGCAAGTGAATAGGAGGAGCTAAAGGTTCCTGATGAGATTTCAAAGATATCAAGCTCTATGCAGTGGGAGACTAAGACCCCCCAACTAACCTTCCTTAGCCTCACTAATCTCCCTCCTTCCCCTGACAAAGGCACTCTCCACTCTTCCACCTGCAAAAACTTCTAATTCCTTGTTTTCCTCCCTCCCCACTTTCAAAGACAGCTCATTGATAGTGACTATGGTAGGATTTGGGCAGGCAAGACTTCTAGGAAGTGGGGGTTTAGGGTGCATTTTAATCATTCACAGGGAAAGAAGAACTTTGGGGTCTGGTGACTATTAATGGTTTAGATGCTCTCTTCTTTCCCACCCCTGATGCATCCCATTTTTTCCTGCCCTTCTGCCTTGTGTTCTGCTGAGGTGCTGCAAGTCCTGTAACAACTTGGAGTCAATTGGGGTTGTAGTATTTTCTGTCACATTTTGGTCTGGAGCCATAGGTTGCAGAACTTTGTGTAAAGCGTTTGTGTCACTGGATGCCTATGCATCTGAACAAAATTATAGCTGAAAATATAAAAAGACTATGGTGCTATAGGAAGAGTGCTCAGATACATTTAGAATGCATTTTGGATTCTGAATACTGAAAATGGAGCCTCACTATCTCTATTGGCTACATTTGTTCTGTTAGGCACCACTCAACCAATGCTCATTACGGACAATATCCGTTATGCCCACAGCTGCTCAGGTCATAATGATCTTATATGGCAAAGCTAACTATGTATGAGTATTGATTGTATATCTTTAAATACACAATGATTGATTGAATCACCAACATGTCTGGAGGCTTGATATTTGTTCAGGTGGAGCCAATCAAGAATGATTTTCTCTTGTAGCCACAGGACATGATCTATAATATGCCTTGATTTGCTAAAGCAAAATAATATTTAGTATATTTTCAAACTGAAGACATGTAATGTTTCAAAGAGGAGCATTTGCAAAGAGCCTTTCAGACGATGAATTCAGCCTTATTAGTGACTCACAGTTATTCACATCTCATTTAATTATCTGAGAACAACAAAAATTATTGTAAAACTTTTAGAATAAAAAACAGAAAGTAAAGCTTCCAATATGCGACCTCCAAAGGCAATGTTTAAGAAATAAAATGTATGGATATAAAACTCTGAGAACAGTTCAAGATGTTATGTTCATCAGTTGAATTTACTTCATTATCTCTGTGATGGAATAGCCTAACTGGCCATTTCTACTGTAGGTGGGAGACATCTTAGATGGGTGTCTTCTCCACCAATAGCAAGGAGGCAGGAAGTAATCATAAATTTTGCCGTGTCACTTCCCTCCTGTGGTTCAGAGGTCGTTTTCGTCAGTATTTTTTCCTGCCTAGCAGGGAGCAGTTGTATTTGTGAGAGGCTCCTAGGTACCAACTGTGTGCGTGTGGGTCTCGCGTGTTGCGTTAGTCAACTTCCCCTCAGTCTTCAGGGGGGAGTTTAACAAGCCTAGTGGCTGCTTCGCGAAAGATCGACGAGACTCAAGACAGGCAAGGGAAGCGCAAAAACTTTTCCCGGCTTTTCTCAGCGCGTCGCTAGACGGCAAAATGGCGTCGGGATCCTTCACGCCGCCCCGACAAGAATTTGTTAAGTCAGCCGCCAAGGGAACTCGAGCGGCCAGAGGGGGGCGCCAAGGCACTGCCGGCGCCACAGTGAGCAAGGCAGCAATATGCTTGGAGGGCCCTCCAGCATCAAAGAAAGCTAAAAGGACACTGCTGACGGGGAGCTTGACGCCTTCCAAGGGCGCGGCCGGGTCGGGCGGCTCCCAGACGAGTTCCTCCCACCCTAACAGGGATACGGAGTGCTCGGTCACCCCACTGTCGGCTTCTACCGCGGAGGCGGTTGAGGAAGCGCACAGACGGCAAACGCAAGTACTGGGGACCCAGGGAAGCAGCGGGGAGGAGAGTGAGCCAGAACCTACAGACGCCGCCGAGCAAACTCAGCTCGCAGCTAACAGCGATCTGATGGCTTGGCAACAGGCACCACCTGCTGCCTTCGCAGAATTACTGCGGGAACAAATAGAAAAGGCTCTGGACGCTAGAGAACAGCGTGCCACAGCCAGTAGAACACAAACTCGGCCAGCTAGAGGCTTCCCCAGTCCATCTGGAAAGGCTGTCGCATGCAGAGTTAGAGACCCCCTGGCACTGCAGGAGGAGGAAGAGGATGATTTAGAGGTGGAGAAACAGGAAGAAGGGGCTAGGTTCTCAGATACAGAAGAGCCCAATGTTGATCAGGCTGATCAATCTCCCCAATTCTTTAAACAGGAGGACATTCAACTCCTGATTAATAAAACAATTTCTGCCTTAAATTTACATGATCAAACAGACGCGGAAGAACCGCCTGCCCCTGATAACAGAGCCCTCCGGGGATGGGGCGGTATAAAAATCTAATAAAATAATAATAATAATAATAATAATAACACAACCACCTCAACAAAACCTATCAAGGGATTCCCAAAAGGAGATACCTATTATTTCCCACAAGACAAGGAATCACAAAAAATTTTCCCAGTCCCAGAATACTTCGTAAAACGCATTAAACGGGAGTGGCTTAATCCTACCAGCCGAAAAGGGCTACCGCCATCCTATAAGAAGGTTTATCTCTTACCCCAGCAATTCCATTCCATGCTAAAAGTTCCTTCAGTCGAGGCGCCAGTAGCTGTCCTGCATTCAGGAGCCCTAGTTGCTAAAGAGGGAGACAGTAATATCAAGGACCCACTTGACAGAAGATCAGAGGCAGCGCTGCGTAGATCCCATGATTGGCTGGCAGTGGCCTTAAAAGCACTTATACCATCATCCACTGTAGCTAGAGCAGCGATGGTATGGCAGAAAAGAGTGCTGGAAATGATCCCTGCTGAGCACACAGCTCTTAGAGAAGGCATAGAAAGAGTTCTGCTGGCTAATGCCTTCATAGCAGACGCAACATTAGATGCCATTGCCATGGTGGCCAGAACCATGGCTTCTAATATGGTGGCCAGACACAATGCATGGCTACGGCCATGGCAAGCTGATATTCAATCTAAAAACGCAGTGGCGACCTACTCTTACTATGGCGAACACATCTTTGGCAAGGACCTGGAACAGGTCCTAATTCAAACAAAAGATCAAAAGAAAGCCATGCCAAAAACTGTCAGACAGGACAAAACGCTTGGCAACCAGGGAAGCCGCACCTTTAGATCACAAAACACATTGCCCAGATTTAATAGGGACAATACACGCAGTACATGGAACCGCAATTCATGGCAAAACCAGAGCTCCTTTCGCAACAAAGGCGCATTCCGACCCTTCCAAAAACAGGGAAAGAACTTCAAATCAGACAAAAACAAACAATGACTACCGGGTCATCCCGGTGGGGGGGCGACTCAACAAATTCCAGACGGCTTGGCAAGGCTCACACATCGACCGGTGGACAAAAGAGGTGATAACAACGGGGTACCTGATAGAGTTCATCAGTCGCCCGGGACACATCTTTGTCCCTTCCCCCCTGTCATCGAACCCAGTAAAAGCCCAAAGAGCCAAGCTCGCAGTAACACATCTGTTAGACATTCAAGCAGTAGAAGAGGTGCCTCCCCAGGAGAAATTCTTAGGGAACTATTCACACTTCTTTACAGTCCCCAAACGAAACGGGGACTGCAGAGCAGTGTTGAACCTCAGACACGTCAACAAATTCATCAGGTTACCAAAGTTCAAAATGGACTCTCTAAGATCCATCACCCTGGCCCTGAGACACAGGGAATTCCTCACTTCCCTGAACCTCAGGGAGGCATACCTTCATGTGCCCATCAACGTTGCCCACAGAAAATTCCTCAGGTTCACAGTAGGAGACGAACACTTTCAATTCCGAGCGTTACCCTTCGGCTTAGCGACAGCGCCCAGGACTTTCTCAAAGGTGCTACTAGGTCCCATAGTGCAACTCAGGGAGGAAGGGATTCACATTCATCCCTACTTAGACGATCTCCTTGTAAGATCATTAAACAGAACAAAGGGGATAAGGGACATTGCCAGGGTACAGGAGATACTGCAGGAATACGGCTTCCTGGTAAACTTAGAAAAAAGTTCACTCCTACCAACCCAGAAACTAGAACACCTGGGGGCGTTGATAGATACCACAAAAAACTCTCTGTTTATTCCACAAGAAAAAATCAGAAAAATACAAATAACAACGTCCGCAATCCTGGCCATGTCTCACCCATTGCTACTACAATTAGCAAGCCTACTGGGCCTGTTCATTTTAGTAATCGACCTAAACCAATGGGCGAGACTGCATGCCAGACCCCTCCAAAAGTTCATAAGACCTTTCCAACTGGACATCATTCAAAAGAAGGACAAAAAATTACACTTAACATCGCTAGTGTGAGACAGTCTAAGGTGGTGGCTCTCCAAACACAATCTAGCCAGGGGCAGATGCTACCTACACGGAAACAGGCCACAAATTTTCACGGACTCCAGTTTGGCGGGTTGGGGAGCAACACTCAACCAGAAGTTTGTGCAGGGCACCTGGTCTCAACAGGAGTCCTCCCTTCCCATCAATCTGTTGGAGACTCGGGCAGTCTTTTTGGCCTTTCAACACTTCCAAAACGAAATCACTCAACAACACATAATTGTGAGGACGGACAATATTGCAACCAAAATATACATAAACAATCAGGGGGGATCGAAATCCCCCAGACTTCACAAAGAGGCACTCAAGGTCCTCAACTGGTCAGAAAAACACCTTCTCTCCATAGAAGCTCAATACATTCAAGGAGTGACAAACGACAAAGCGGACTGGTTGAGCAGACAACAAGTTCAGGAAGGAGAATGGAGACTGAACCCGGAAATATTCCTGTGGGTCTGCCAACAGTTCGGACAACCAAAAGTAGACTTGTTTGCAACAGCGGAGAACACTCAACTACAGGAGTTCATGTGCAGATACTTCCACCACAAAGCAGCTCACGTGGATGCTCTGACAGCTCCGTGGCCACACGACCTGCTGTACGCCTTTCCACCGTTCCCTATCATCACACGCCTTCTGCGAAAAATAAGAACAGAAAGGGCCCAGGTCATACTTGTAGTACCGAAATGGCCCAGGAGACCGTGGTACTCCACAATTCTCGAAATGGCGGTAAAACCACCACTATCCCTGCCGGTGATGCCAGACATGTTAACTCAGGGGCCAATCTGCCATCCGGGCCCAGGCTGGCTCAAGCTGACCGCGTGGCTTGTGAAAGGAGAAAACTGAGACAGAAAGGATACTCCAGTAAGGTTACAAACACCATC
Source organism: Sphaerodactylus townsendi (assembly GCF_021028975.2). Lineage (NCBI taxonomy): Eukaryota > Metazoa > Chordata > Lepidosauria > Squamata > Sphaerodactylidae > Sphaerodactylus > Sphaerodactylus townsendi. Next base: position 90,600,278 of record NC_059429.1, on the reverse strand, counting down.
CTGGCGGCACGCAAACGTTCAACGGTTAACATCTACAATGCCTCGTGGAGGACCTTCGCCCGGTGGTGCCATGGTAGGAACATTGACCCGGAAATGCCAACCATCCATAACATTCTAGAATTCCTTCAACAGGGTTTTGATAAGGGCCTCCGGTGCGCCACCTTAAGAAGACAAATCTCAGCCCTATCTACAGTCTGCAGGGAGATAGAGGGGATCACCATATCTAGCCATCCTGATGTTGTAAACTTTCTAAGGGGAGTTAAATTATCTCAGCCACCGGTAATACACCGCTTTCCCTCCTGGCGTTTAAACGCAGTACTCACAGCCTTGACCAAACAGCCCTTTGAACCTATCCAAACCATCCCACTACGATGGGTACGGATGAAAGCGTTATTTCTGCTAGCAATCACCTCTGCACGAAGAGTATCAGAGCTAAGAGCGTTATCGGTCAATGCTAAACTCTGTGTCTTCCTTAAAGACAGAGTGATACTTCGCCCAGACCCGACCTTTATCCCCAAGGTGTGCTCCAGCTTCCACATGCAACAGGAGATAGTGGTACCCAATTTTATGCCTAACCCGTCACATCCTAAAGAAAGGGCATGGCATACGCTGGATGTTAGAAGAGCACTAAAAGCTTTTATAATCAGGACAGAGGACATTCGAAAAACAGAGACTCTCTTTGTAAATGTTAGCCCACCAAGAGTAGGAACTCCCATGTCAACAACGGCAATAAGTACCACTTTAAGAGCCACTATCATTGAAGCTTACAAGGCGGCAGCTCTCCCGGTGCCACCGGGCATTACCGCGCATTCAATCAGGAGTGCAGCTACCAACGCGGCCTTCCGAAACAGAGCCTCAGTGGAAGAGATTTGTAAAGCCCCCACCTGGTCCTCAATTTCATCGTTCGTCAGGCACTATAAACTGAACTCCTTAGCCTCAGCAGAATTAGCCTTTGGCCGGAGAGTGCTTGAGCATATCATTGGGGAGTAGTGGGGCCCACCCTATTTGGGGGACACTGCTCGGGAAGGTCCCATCTAAGATGTCTCCCACCTACAGTAGAAGGGTCCATTGAATACTTACTGTGAAGGGTCTTTCTACTGTAGGTAAGGGAGACATCTTGACCCTCCCTGGTTTTCACTACTCCCCGGTGTAGTTGTGTTGAATGTTTGGTTGGATTGCCTTTGAGCCTCATGTGTTTTTTCGGTTTAAACGTTTCATAGTTCATAATAGTTATAGCCGGTCACTTCCGTGAGAGCGGATTTTACTGCTAAGTCACGAGGATACTGACGAAAACGACCTCTGAACCACAGGAGGGAAGTGACACGGCAAAATTTATGATTACTTCCTGCCTCCTTGCTATTGGTGGAGAAGACACCCATCTAAGATGTCTCCCTTACCTACAGTAGAAAGACCCTTCACAGTAAGTATTCAGTGGACCCTTTTCAAGATGAATGAGGTAGTATTTGCATGGGCTACAGCTTGATAATTTAATGAACTAGTACCTAATGAACTAGGTACCTAACTTCTTACCATTAGGGCTTGTTGGCATTATATGAATGAGTTCCACACTTTCCTGCTTCATGCAAACTATAGTTTTCTGCTACATTTCGATTATGGCTTGAAGAGCAAATGCATTCAATAGTTTGCCAGTCTGGAAACAATGGCCAGCTATCACATGTTTTAATCTTGTTTTCCAAACATGCACATGTTTCTCTCTGCATCATGTTATCCTAATAAAGTAGCTTAGGCCTCAAAATCTTGTGAGAGACAATGACTGGCTCACTTTAAGTGATCCTTGAGACAAAGTGAGGTTTTGATTCCAAGGCCAAATCCCCACTGAAAAACACATGAAACAACCAGGTTTGAAAAGAAACAGCACCTTTTCATCAAGATTTCACCCTCCCCGCCATGGCATGTGTGATGAGGACATCCATCTCAATCACGCTTTCAAACAGTGCAGCAATCTGCAGCGGCTCTTTCTGCCTCGCCCTGATTGGCTGTTGTGCCATGTTGGGACGGGAACTTGTTCCATGCTAACGTTGAAGCGAGTATGGTTCTTTTGTGCACACGTTTAAGCAAGTAACTTTCCCTCGTGCACACGTTTAAACGAGTAATGTTCTCTCATGCACACGTTTAAGCCAGTAATGTTCTCTCGTGCAAATGTTACAATGATAGACTCAGCAGACATGAAACAACGTTCTCTCATGCACACGTTTAAGCCGGTAATGTTCTCTCATGCAAATGTTACAATGATAGACTCAGCAGACATGAAACAACAACAAAAAAGGCTGCGCACACATTGTGCGCAGACCGCTGCGCTCTGATTGGCTGGAAGGCATTTACGTCACTCTCTACGGCGGGAAATTTGAAACCACATTAGACCCCCGAACCTCCTCACCGATCTGGATTGGAGACATGTTTTTCTAAAAGGTTCACATTCAAGCAGGTTCAGGAAAAACACGGGATGGGTGGGGAGTGCCAGAGCCTCTGTTCGGCAGTTCAACTGTGGGGAGTTCTTCACGAAACCTGGATATTTCGAGTGAGTATCCCAGGATTAATCGGCAGTGGAGAGTCGGCCCAAGTCTCTCTGGTCATGGTTGGCCCTTTGAAGCATTATATAACAACAGTTCTCAGAGATTATGAAGAGGATGGGCATGTGAAAAAGAGGAAGAGTTTGTAATTATACCCAGCTTTTCTCAGCCTTAAGGAGTTTAAAAACAGCTTACAAACTCCTTCCTTTCCTTTCTCTGCAATTGACACCTTGTGAAGCAGGTGGGGCTAAGAGGGGGCTGAGAGAATTGTGACTAGCCCAGGGTCACCCAGCAGGCTTCATGTGTAGGAATGGGGAAACAAATCCACTTCTCCAGATTAGAGTCCATCACTCTTAACTACTACACCAGACAGAACATGACTAGAAAAGCTGTTCAGCAATGCTAAACCATGTTTTACTCTTTCATGTAATCAAGCCTAAAATTTATAACAGAGAATCTTCTAAGTGGATGTTCTGCAGCAATGAACAAAGAATTACTGTATTTCTAAGATTAACAGCCCACTCCAGAGGATGTGGTGGGCAGGAAACAGCACAGTTTCCACATCATTGCACGACCTCCAAAGGAGTTTCAGCTGGCCTAAGAAGACCATAGAACCCACCCACGCCAAAAAATAACCCTGGCTACCTTTAAAAAACCCATTGTTCAAAATTACTTACATCACACTTTCTGTTGGTTTGAGTCTGCTGCTAGGGACTGGGGTGTTCCCAAGCTGAAAGGCTCCAAGAGAAGGAAAAGTTAGAAGGGGCTTTAAGATTGCTTTGCAGTTTTGGATAATCTTTGGTAAAAATGAACAGATCATAGCTGAATACCTTTGGGAAAGTCACCAAACTCCCCCATGTAATTGATGATGGTATTCTGGTTTTTGGAGCAGACCACGAATTTACCAAACTCCAGTAAATTCCAATCCTCACCAAGAGGCTACCAGGATATGTAGCCTCAATTTTAGTGCACAGCAAAGCATGTGTTGATGTGACGTGATTCAGTGTTATCAGTGTGCTGTATTATTTACTAGACTAAGTGCACATGCCCAGTGAGGTCCAGCACTGCTTTGTGTTGCCCTTAGATCATGCTTAGTGTCAGTAATCTTGTGCTGTTGCATCTGTCACATTATTAGTTCAGAGAGTCCAACAACATTCCAAACACCTTGCCACACAATGTATAACTTTGATCCTAGTGATAAAACATTACTCAAATAATTGTGTGTGGTGGTTAGATGGGAACTGGACCCAAGCTTTCTGCATCCAGTCCCTTACTTGTTCTTCTTGGCCATGAGTTAAGCCATCTGGGGTTTTTTTTGGGGGGAGGGGGCAGTTTGGTGTCCGTTGCTAGTGTAAAAGTTCCAGCCCACATCTATGTGACTATAGAATAGCCTTGGTCAGATCATAGTGTCTTTGCAACAGCATATATCATGCAAGCACAAGGGCCATTGTTCCACATCTTAATTTTAGCAAGCACAATGACTTTCATTTTGCTGCTACATGAAAGAATGTTCTAAGCCCAAACACTAGGGATATTGCATCCAATTATTCTGAACCCTATTATCTGAACTATACTTTACTGATTAGATTTTGGAGACATGAATTCCAAACTAAACTTGGCTGCTGCTGTTTCTGTCTTTAGCAAGTGGATTACTCATACATCAGACCTTCCTTTGTACAACGTAAAGTTCTGCATGAATTGCTTTCAAGGCAGCACTCATCCTTAACTTCGTCCAAAAGCACCACAGAGCATTTAGATAATCAAAAATCTATTTTGATAAAAATCCATACTGTGCAATTACTTCTTTCAAAATGATGTTATCATTTAAATGCTTCGGGTGAAGGCTGAGACCATAAAGGGAACACAGGTAGCTGTGCAATTCTGCATATCTATCAATAACCACATAATTATGAAGCATGCAAATATACACTAATGACACTGGGGTGATATTATTAAAATGATTTTTTTTAAGTTGCAAGCCAGGATTTATTTTAAAAAAACTTAGGTCCATTTGCCCAGGAAGAAGAATATATTTTGAGTGCCTGTTTAATTCTGAGTACAACGAAACGTTTGAAATTAAACAGTAGAGAAGAACTTTGCATTAGCTAGAACTGAACAATGATTTGATAGGATTTTTTCAATATTAATTACAGAAGTTAGATTGAAAGAATGTAATTGATCTAGGGGCCATATTCAAGTGCTGACAGGCAAGGGCCATGATGGTGTTGGGACACAATAGGCTACAGAGAAGGGATCCTAGATGTTTGTATGCTATCACCCCTTCTACTCTGTCCCCAAACCTTGGGAGAGCAGGGGTGCATGTTGTCCAGACCTTTGACCTGGTGCTTCTGCTTGTGAATGCCAGGTTGTTCCAAAATAAGTCTCTCTTCATCCTCTGGAGGAAGATGGAATCCCAAGGATTCCTGAGTGACATGGCTGGTGCTCCTGTTGAGGCTCCCATCAAGGCCCTCATCTCCGGGTGACATGGCTGGTGCTCCTGTTGAGGCTCCCATCAAGGCCCTCATCTCCCTTTGGAATGGTGAGATCTTCAGCACCCCCGCCCCACTGGTAGAGCTCTTCGAGCCCTGTGGTATACTGGGGATGTGAGAACAATGAAGCAGGAGAGATGTTGACTTGCGTGCAAATGCTGTGTGAATCTAACTGAATACTGGCGAAAACCCATTATCAGGCCTCCCAAGTCGTGGGGGTAGTGGTGGTGGCAAAGAAGGTATATATCTCTGTCCTCATTGTGTCCACAAGTCACCATCCAGCAGACTATTTAGGGTGGTTAACAACTTCCTATCCTCCACCCGGAGGACTGTGGCCAGGGTGTCCCCCAGTATCTGTTGTAATTATTTTGCTGTTCATTATGTGGCTCAGATCCACATGGGATTGGACTCCACCATTGAACAGAATCCTGTGGAGGTGTCAAGAGCAAGGTCCGGTTCTGTTTTATTGGATCAATTTCAGTTCTTAAAGTCCAAGGACACAGACAAGTTGCTTGCCGGGCTGCAGCCTATTACTAGTCCTCTAGTTCCTTGTCCATCCAACCTGATAAAAGCTAGCTGGGGTGGCACTGGGTTAGTGGGTTCAGGACGTGGCAAATGCCTCTTTGATGGAGGGCAAGTGCTTCTGAAAGTGTCAGTGCCTCTGAAAGTGATGGTGGTCTGTCACCTTTGGAAGGGGCCCTCTATGGACCCTATGGTGCTAGGCAATTATTGCCTGGTGGACATCATTCCATTTTTGGGCAAGGTCCTGGAGACAGTGATAGTGACTCAGCACCCCCCTCCCCTCTGCAGTGACTCAACTGCAGGCTTACTTGGAAGAAAATGATTTTCTGGACCCATGTCAATCTGGTTTCAGGTGTGGCCTTGGTTGTCCTGATGGATGACCTTTATCAGGAGATAGATGGGGGAATACAACCCTGTTCATTTTTCTTGATTTCACAATGGGTTTTGATACCATAGACCATGGTATTTTGCTGGACTGACTCTGGGGGATGGGGTTGAGGGGCACTGTAGTACAGTGTTTCTCCTCCTGCCTTCAGGATCAATTCCAGAAGATAGTATTGGGAGACTCATGCTTGCAATGGAAAAAGAAAATGAAGGAAAACTGCCATTTCTAGATGTCCTAGTCAGCCGCAAACCAAACCAACAACTGGGCCACACAGTATACAGAAAACCTACACACACTGATAGATATCTACACAAAAACTCCAATCATCATCCAGGACATAAAAGGAGCACCATAAAAACTTTAGTAGATCCATGCAGAGCTAGAATCTGTAGACCCCACTCTCCCTTCCAAGGGATGAATTAGACACCACCTAAACTTCAGGCTCTACACAGGCTAATGGTTTCTCTTCTACAGACATCTAGAGAGGCTAGCTGCATAGGACCAAGAGACGAAACCACATGAGACAAAGAGATAAAGAAGCCATCTTGAGGAGAAAGTGTTCTTACCACACCGTACATCCAAAGGGAACACACTGCCTGCCACATAGGAAAACTGATGTGACGAAGCATAATCTACAAACAATCCTACAGACCCACTAAAGAAAAATTCAACAAATTGCTACGATTCAGCATAAGGATGAAGATGGGTCCTCTAGCTACTGCAGGAGTCTACCACATACCATGTAGGTGTGGACAGGTCTACATAGGAACCACCAAGCATAGTGCTCAGACACGAATCAAAAGAACCACGAAAGGCCACTGCAGACTATTTTCCAGTCTTGGAGAAAAATCAACTTGTAGCAAGAACACATAATAAACCAACCTGGACCCACAGAATATTATTTTGCAGAAACACAGAAATTCTGGACCACTCTGACACACACTATGTCAGACTACACAGAGAATGCATTGAAATCCACAAGGCATGGACGGTTTCCTTAGAAAGGAAGAAACTATGAAAATGAACAGAATTTGGCTGCCAGTTTTGAAAAACACTAGAGTCAAGACAGTGACTGATCAGCTCTACACAGGCACAGGATGACTACAGATAATCAAAGGGAACAAAGACCAGACTACTTCTATTCAGATGCCTCACCTATTGACCTTGCTATCTCTTTTGTTACTCACATGCTTCACTTCATTGTTACTCACTTGCCAGGCCACTCCTATTCAGATGCCCTCACCTATTGACCTTTACTCACAGGTATATATACTCCACTTGCTTTCCTTTCCAACTATCAGATCCTCTGAAGATGCCAGCCACAGATGCAGGTGAAACGTCAGGAGAGAATGCTGCTAGAACATGGCCATACAGTCTGGAAACCACACAGCACCCCAGTGATTCCGGCCGTGAAAGCCTTCGACAATAAATTCATGTATGGTTCTTGCTGCTTCTTATTCTTAACCCATGCAGTCATATAGGAGTTCAGGCAATGTGTTTAGTAGCCAGATGAGAACTAAATTGCATTCTGACCTCAGGATGACAAGGATAGCATGACATTGATTGAAAATCTTCCTACGGAGTGGCTAAAGCTTACAATAATAAAAGATAATTCTGTAATTCAAACTTACCCTTCCATTTCTTTTTGGGAACAAAGTAAATTCATATAAATGAAATTAAAACAGCCTTAGTGTTTAATTAATTTTTATTATTAAGGATTTAGTGCAGCAGACATATTCTGAATAGAAGCTCGATTATTGCTTTAGTTTAAATCTCCTTACATAAAACCTCAACTTGTCCCACCAGGATTCTCTCCAGCAGCTTCTGAACATCAGATACTAAACAATTCCCATGTCAACCAGCTGCACAAATTGGCCGGAAGAGGGGGAATCCAGGCCGTAGGCTGGCACGCTAGATAATTCTAAGGTGGTTATTTTATAGAATAGGGATTGGAGGAAAAAAAGCCTACCACCTCTCTCCTTGCTTTCCTCAGCTCTAAAATCAGTCATTGAATATATTCTACAGTATGGATCCACTAGAGCATTTCTGTGCATGAAAGGATTTCAACCCATGAAGCAAAACATTGGTCCAGTTTGCACAGCACAAAACAAAAAAAATCTTTGGGCCATCTTAAAAACACACGTCTGCCACTTTTTACTCCACATCCAAAATAAGACATCTGGGGGACATCTTAAAAAGAGGCATTTTCTATTGTGTTTTCCACACAGCAAAGGCACCAGAGGGGAAAACAAGCTGTTTCCTGCCTGACCATCTTGCTCTCTGGTCAGTTTCGCCAGCAGCTTGCACCCAACCTTTTGAGTGCAGCTGAAGGGATTCTCTCTGATGCCATTTGCTGAAGGTTATTCCAGGACATTTGCTCTGCAGGCTCCTATCCTGGGCACTTTTTCATCCCAAAAAGTACAGAGTGGTACTCAGCTGGTCCTGCTGATTCTGGCAATATATTGTTGTTGTTTTTTAAATTTTGGAGGAACTGTGTTTGAAGATACGCAGACACACATAAGAGAGTCTTTGCTTCTCAGGGGACTCTGAAAAGCATTGGGACCGCGGAGGACAGGTCTACTGCACATTGAGAAAAGGGAGAATCCCTTCAGCTGCACACAAAATGTTGGAGGCAAGCTGAGGGTGAAATTGACCAGAGAGCAAAAGGGTTGGGTAGGAAAAATAAGATGCCTCCTGAGCTCTGCATTCTGCACAGTCAAGCAAGAGACGTCTTGCAAGTGGCTTAGAGGGAAAAGGTGCACTCAGAAGCATTCACCAAAAATATGCCTTAAGCTAAAATAAGACATTTTGAAGACATCTTGGGAAGAAAGCAATGTGGAGTGCCTTCCCATTTCCAGGAATGGACCATTCTCACTCACCCATACATACAAACCCGCCTACCCGTAGACACACTGCAGTATTTCAGAGAGCATTTTGGTCTGCAGCAGGCGACAGAAGCAATGAAGTTGTGATTCAAGAGTTACTCTTAAATTCCACAATACTGTAAATTAATTTTGCTGTTGATGTAATGTTTTCAATATGATTGGTTGTTTCTGGTTTCCTTTCCTTTCCTATCTTCCAGTGTATACAATGCATTTCCATGGCCCCAGACTAGTTAAGGATCACTCACTAAGCCTATAAATTCAAAAGTCAAACACAAATATATAGAAATTCTGACATAATATTTTTTCTCCATGAAACAAAACAGGATTGTGGAAATGCCTCCTTGTGCATGTCAATCTTTTCTCTCCACAGTAATAAAGCTGGGCAGGAAAGTATCAAAACCGGTTCTTGGAAACTTTTTGGTTTTGAAAAATACAGTGTGGGAAGAGTAGAACTGATTTGCAATACATACTGGGTCTAAAATTCCTTTCAAAGTGAATAAAACTTGAAAGATGTGGCAAGACATAAAGTGAATGTGTGCTAGATCATCCTGTAACAAGCTTATCCGTTTGTGCTCATTTCCATGTTGAAAAAAATATCGATGAATGAATGGATTTAGGAAATAAAGCTGTGACTGTATGCGCATACAATCAATAGGTGTTTTCAATACCTTTTGTATTTCCATTTCCATGGCTTTGTATTTTAGTTCTCTTCATGAGTAGAAAGACTCTCCTTGGCATCCCATCTACATAATTTTGCCTTTCTCTATACAGTAATGATACTCAGATAGAGCCATTCAGGTCAAAGCTAAAAGTGTAACGTCTTGACACAATCAGTCCATAGCTGTGCATAAAAACTAATATTTTATAATTTGCCCAAAATGTACTTAGTTTGAGCATAAATGGTTGGACGCCTTTACAATTAGCAAAGCATTCAACAACAACAACAACTACCCCCAACAACATTAATAAATGGAAGAAATATCTCACTGCAGAGGTGAATCATTTGTTTTCTATGAGAACACAATGTTTAAAGACATACATTAAAAGCATGATAATATAGTTACCAATATTTTTGGATAGATCGACTTTTTAGTATTGTGTACATTATGAATATTCAAATAACATAAGACAGATGCTGAACCCTCAGAAACTAATAACAATGACCCTTGAAACTGATTTGAGGACATATACTCAATTTAAAATATTACGCATTATCCATCAAAAGTTAACCGCTTTTAAGTCCCACTAGTTTCAACAGGAGAAAATAAACCACATGCTTACCCATGGCATTGGAATTAATGGGACTTAACAGGTTGTTAGTTTTTGTTAATTTTGCTGTTATTTTAACACTGGCATCAGCAGAACTATTTTTGGAGATTATTTTACTAATAATGATCTTTGAGTTCCATTTGTTGATTTTGAATTAACCGGTTTGACTTGAAGCACCGGGATGCTCTACTGTCAGGTATGGCTGAAAAAGCCAGTTAATTAATGAATAACAAACACTGATGGGCTGATTTAATGGCATTCACACTCAGTAACACATGAAGAAGGGATCATGCCAGTGTTCTCTCCTCCAATATCTACTGATTCAGTGGAAAGTCTGAACAGTGACATGTGTACTAATGTAACTACATTTGCTGTGTATGTACAGCCATTCATACCTGCCCTATATAAAATTCTCTTTCGCATAAACGTAGCCTGTGCCAGGGTCCTTAACCTTTTTGAGCATGCACAAACATTTATAATTCCAACATGGCATGGTGGGCACAAAAACAAAATGGCTGCCACAGGAGGTGGTGCCAGCCACAAAATGATTCTAACACAGTGAAGATTCAGTGGTATGGTGGCTTCTGCCAAAACAACATGTTAAAAAAAATCTGTACATCCAATCAAATTTCTAATAATCAACCAGAATTCTTGCCTATCTGACCCCACCACTCCCTAAAACATTTGGAGGACACCAGATGGCACCATGGGAATCCCTGGTCTATGAATGTGCAACTTGTACATGCACATACCCTATCTTCAGCTGATCAGGAGCAGTGTACAATACCATTCATATATTCAGTGAAATTGTGAACGAGTCCAGTGTTCTCTGTTTTTTGAGATCTGTCTTGAAATGAAATTGATTTTTTCCCTTTTATGAATAAAATTCAGTCCTAAAGATAGAGAAGCAGATTCTTCTTGGAAGTTACCTCCTGCTTGGATGCCCTCATGAAATTGCTGCAAAAGGTGGCTATTGGTATGTTTTAATTAACAATCTGCATACATTCCAGCTGTTTGTTATAGTACAGCTGGTAGAAGCAACAGGAGGTGTTTTTCCCTGTTTCCACACTCTGGCTTTAAATCTACCCACATGCAGTTATATACCTGAGTACATTTGATATTCATATTGAATCAATACTATGATTTATGAATAAAAGCTGGAAAACCCAGTCACACAATTGCACAAGTAATTTTTCATGAAGCAGACTTTAAGCGCTTGCCAACAGGCTAAATTACCTTCTTGTTAAATGTTCTGTTTTGCTCTTGCCTCTTTCTTCTCTCTCATGTACTCCTTAATATTGATAAGTGTTCTCCAGCACCAGAGAACATTAGCATTTTTCTGCTAAACATTGAACTGCCGGATTCACCAAATGCTTCCTTCGTTCATTCTCTATCTTTTTCTCTCTTAAACTTTTTTCAAAGTTCAGACGTTGGAAGATACTTGTGTGTAAGAAACTGAGCAGAATTGCCTTTTAGTTATTCATTCTGCATTTGATCCAACTGAAGTTTTGATGAAAAAGCTACGTCCAAATTCACACTGGACAAATATTGAGTGATCCTGTTGGTAATAAGAGACATGCCAGCCAGTGCTGTGAAGCTGAATCCATCTTATGGCAATCCTGGTATCCTTTAGTAGTTTCCCATCCAAGTATTGACAAGGGTAGACCCTGTTTAGTTTCTGAGAGCTAAAATGATTACTCTAGCCTAGGTCATTCGGGTCAGGGCATTTTAGCTACTATTTTCTCCAAAGGTAGTGACTGAGCTCCCACACATGATGAATTAGCATGAAGCAAAACTATAGACTCCTTGTAAGAGTTCCTATGATTGTTCATGAGAATATTACAGAGTAGTGGCCCCTGTTCTTTTCATTGGGTGCCTCTGACCACCAGAAAAGGTCAGACTCCTCGCATAGTAGTAAATAGAACCAAGAATGATATTCTTCAAGACGTACCTTGGTGCTATACTACAGAAAATCATTCAAGGCGCTAAGGAGGAGGGTGAGAAAGACTCTCACACACATGCATGCACACACACAGACATGTCCCATCAGCAGTCTGCCTCCCAATGTGCCCAGCTAGCTATGATAAAAGCAGGAAGTATATAAAAATTAAAAGAGAGAAAGAGATGGAAGAAGGCAGCTTTGTTCTCTGTGAGAATGGGTAAAATAAAAATGAATACCGCGATAAATGAAACAAAAGCAATACATTTTAAAATTACACACCTTCATTAATATTGTATCTTTGATAAATTGAGTCTCAAATATTAAGAGTTTGTTCGGTGCAGAATAAAAAAAGGACAAGACTTTTTAAACACCTTTTTTAATGGAGGATGGAATATTTTGTTTTCATTGGCATTCTAACCAGTGAAGGTTTTCCATTTCATGCATATCATTATATAAAACTGAGAAAAGCAAAAGAAAACGATAAGACCGTTACTGTGAAACGCCCCATTTTGTATACATTCCTTGAAGATCATTGCATTTATTTCTCATATACATTTGAAATGTCTGTTGGACATTTTGGATTTAAAACAGAATTTCAGGCTTTAATGAGACATGTTGTTTTGCTGCACACCCCCTCTACAAATCTGAACAACCTAGACACAATTTGCCTGAACTAGACAAGGGAACTTTCTACAATCAGATTACTAATTAGGGTCAAGCAGTAAAAAGCCAAGGTCTGTAAAATGAGCTAATAGTATCATTGGAGATGACCTTTTGACTTCTTTCTGGCTTGTGGCTTTCCGCTCATAAAGCCAAGTCAATTCAATTTTGCTAAAACCTCAGATTCTTGATAATGATGTTGCTTATTTCACTTAAAGCCTGGTTTATTTCTAACAGGCTTGTGCTTGGCTTTAGAACCTTGCAATGTGGAAGTGAGAAATCTCACGAAGGTTTTCTGAGAAAACCACCATAATACTATTATGACCCTTCATGAAGCAGTGATTTCTCTTTTATAAACCACTTCCACACAAATTATCTGTCCCTAGTTCATTGGCATTGGGAAGCAGAGTTTTTTTCCCTGCTTCCCCACAGTTTGTGGTGAATTCATGCACCTCCAATGTTTTTCACAAGCTTTTATTCCATCTTTCTCAAGCTTTGCTGTGAAGTTTGGGGAAAGATTGCAGTAAAGCTGTAACTGATGTTCTTCAAGGTCTTCTGTGCAGACACACAGTGGGACTGCACCTGTGCAGGCATGCAATGAAAAAGTCTCGAGCTTTCAATCTAGGGTACACTCTTCCATTAGGATTGCCTTGAGGCTCTTCCCTCCAACAGTCACATGCATGTCCAACACCAGAATGCCCCTTTCCAGTTCCTCTTCAGCCGCACAAGACCTCAATTAGAGAGCTCAAAGTGGGGTAGGAGAGTAGGACTGTTTGTCTGCAAAGAAAACCTCAAAGAACAGCAGTTGCAGGTAAATGCAACCCTGTCTCCTACTTCAGTCTTCTGTGCATTCCACACAGTGAAATTTTACAAGCTACACAGACTCAGGAGGTAGACTGAGTTCTCAACCAACTTTATTGGAAAATAGACTGTAACACTGCTTTTCCAACATCTGCTTCTCTTTTTGTTTGCAGACCCAACACATAATGCTTCACAAACATATCTGCCAAAGACTAGGTTGCTGCTCTACAGACCTCTTCAATCAACACAACACCCAGGGGCATCGCAAAGTTTTAAACCTGCGCTCGAGTATTACGTGCACGTTCACCTGTTGGACATGACCTCCCAACATGCTTGTAGCAATATCTAATAGCCTGGCTCTGGTTGAGGCTATTTGGAGCCAGGGACTACCAGCCCAAAGCTCTGCATCAGCTGCACCGGGGTTTACATGTAGATGTTAAATAATATTGGCAAGAGGATGGCCCTTGTGGCACCACACAAAGCAGTGGGTGCCGTCAAGACAGCCTCTCTCTAAATGCTACCCACTGTCCCTAATCCCAGAAAAACAAGGCCAACCACTGTCAAGCTGTAACCCACATTCCAGAAACGGGGAGACGGTGGGTCAATAGGTCATAAGACACCATGTCAAATGATGCTATTAGGTCTAAAAGTAACAGCAGCGCTGACCCACCCTGGTTTAGCTGGTGACAGCTTATTCATGATGGTGACTGGCAGCACAGTCTTCATCCCATGGCCATGCCAGAAGCCAGACTGGAACACGTCCAGTTCCAATGTATCACTATTGACCCTGCTCCTCCCTGTTTGTTTATATGAAATGTTGTCTGTTTGAATCAACACCTTCCTTCCCCAGAGGATACATGTGAAAGAAGTTAAGGCCAATTTAACTGCTCTAAATTTTGAAACATTTATGTAAAGTTCTCTGTCCCACCTTGACCTTGTACTGAATAGTTAAAACAGTGTGGCCCTCAGCCACACATGGAGGCATCTGTTGTAACCACCATATCATGCACTTTAATGCCTATATAAGAATTCATCATCAGTCCACCTCTCTAATGACTTTGCCATTTAACAAAGAATAGTAAACTTCTTACTATTGGGAATGGGAAATAGCCTGGCTACACCAGACTTAAATGTGTCGAAGAACCACAACTGAAGTGGTCTGAAATACAAGCACGCATATGGACACACTACTGTTGTAGATGCCATGAGGTCTAAAAGACATTGTATCTGTCTTGCCTCCTGAAACCTCTGCCCTTTAAATTATCTTGCTAAGCATGCACTTCTTTTTTCCTCACTCCTGCAGAAGAGCCCTTTCCTCTGTTCTGCATGCAGCACAACTCCAATGAATTGTATTATGTGAGATGTCTCCAGTTTGGATTTCTTCCAATTTATAAAAAGTCCCAAACTCTCACAGGTCTTTACCACCATCTCTGTATCCCTTAAAAGCCGCTTCTTGGAAACAGCCACAACTAACCAATCATCCAAGTAAGGGTACAGTGTACATCCCTGCAATTTTCAATATGTCACCACTAGGCCACGCATTTGGTAAAAACTCTGGGTGTTGTAGACAACACAAAGGGCAATACCATGTATTGGAATACTTTCCCATCATATCTAAACTGAAGGAAGCTCCTATAATCTTCAGGGATTGATGCATGAAAATAAGCATCCTTCAGATTTAAAACTGAGAACCAAGAAAAATGATTTAACAATTGGAATATCAATGGTAAAGTAACCATACAAAACTTAAATATATTCAAGTATTTATTCAGGTCTCTCAAATCCAAAATAGGCCGATTTTCACCATCTTTCTTTTGCACCAAAAAGAAAAGGGAGTAAAGATCAGCTGGGGTATTCGGTTGCAAGACTTCCTGCGATGTTCCCTTCATTAACAATTCTTGCACTCCCCTTCCAGTTGGGATAAAGTATTATTTTTAGCATTTTTTCAGCCAGTTGAAAAGGGGGTAATTCTTTAAACTCCAACCTATAACCTTTATTAGCAGTTTTCAATACCCAACCATCGGCAGTAACAGTTTGCCAATGAGCAAAAAAAGTTTGACAACCTAAAATCAAAATACAATACTTGGTTCTTAGCCAAGTCAGATATCTGGACCACTGGGGTTTTTTACCCCCTTGGCCCTGGATATCTTTAGATCTGTTATTAGATCTCCTCCCATATTGATCTGAGGATATCCAAGTCTAGAATATTGGCAAGCTCTGTACTCTGTGCTCTCATCTCGATGGCTGGTAAAGGTTGGTGTGGCTGAAATCCAGATGACATGCCTGACTTAGAGGGCAACAGTCTGTTCTTTTTTATTTGGGCCAACTTCTCATCATTTTCTGTGATAAAAGACTTCCACTAAGTCCTCCACCTTTTATTTCATCTCCCAAGGCAATGCCATAGATCTCAACCATGTGTACCACCTAATGACCATGGCCATGGCTGTTCCTCTGCTTGTTTGAGCTGAATGTTTGAGCTGAATGTCAGCTTGCACTGGTCTGCTGTTTTGGCAACCTCAATGCCACCTCATGCAACAATTTCACCATTGTCCTACCTACAATCATCCAGTAACAATTCAATATGAACTCCCAACTTCTGCCAAAGAAAAAGCTGGTAACCCGACATAGTAGCAAAATAGGTTACCATCTGCAAACTTAATGCAGCCACTTTATACACCAGGGAATCAATTGTCCTGCTTTCCTTAACAGTAGGGGCAGGTTGCATATCGTCGGTCACCAGAAATGGCGGAAGAGGATGAGTTGCCAGGGAAGCATTCATTTCAGTCTTAATCTTATACAAATTCTCTAGTCATTTTGACATGACTAAAGATGACAATGGCTTCAGCCACATTTCTTTCACAAGGACCAGGAACCCACCTAACAAAGGAAAAGAGATCATTCCAGGTGAATCAACATACAAATGGCTCAAAAACTTGTTGGTCAGCTTATTTGATGTTGTAGCCATATCAATGTTGCACAGTCCCATCAAAACCCGAAGATGGTGGGATGCAGCGCCAATGCGGTGCTGCCTTGCCACCTCCAATAGGGCTTTCCAATGGCATGGGAAGTTTGGGAAAAAACCCAAACTCCCCCACTTCCAGAAAGCCCCATAGGGTTTAAAGGACACACACCACCAAAAGGTAAGCCCAAGGGCCAGTGCACCACACAGCCAGCCCTAAACCCTGGGAGGGAGCTGAGTAATGTTGACTCCACCCCCAGGAATGCCCCAGCCCACCCTTGCTCCCCATGCTGGCATCCAAGAAGAGCACTAGCATAGCCGTGCTGCAGCCCAGGTTTCTGGGTTTTGTTGGGGTGGGGCTACGGGAAACACAGCCACCAGTGCATCAGCTCCCTCCATCTGAGTAAGTGCCCCAGGGAGGGCAAATGCACTGACACAAGAATGAGCCATTTCCAGGAGCCCTTTTAGCCCTGTATTGGATAAGGCTGCAAGACACTCACCATCCTAAGCAGCTGTTCCCTGGATAACTTTAAATAGAGACAACTCAGGTGCATCCACTATCTTCTCATCTGGACACAAATCCAACACCATCCCAGATTCTCCATCAGAGAAGTTTCTGCTGCTGTCCTCCAACTCCGCCTCTGATCCAAAGGTTGGTTCCAATGCATAGTGCTTAGCCATCGGAGCCGACAATGGCCCTATTGGTGTAATCCTTGGAGCAGAAGGTGTTGCAGCCATTGAAAACCTTCCAAATTCTGTCTGAACAATGGAGAAGTCAATAGCTGTAGGAATCCTCTAGCAACCTCTGGTAGCCAAGACAAAGGCAGGAATGATTTCATTAGAAATGATCCTATTGTTGCTGTTGGAATGGGCCCTTTTCCATATTCCTCTTCAACATCCAGCTCTACAACTGAGCTTACTGGTGACAATAACCAAACTGATGGTGTTCTTGGAAGCACACTCCCTTTCAACAGATTTTTCTTTCTATGTAGGTGATCTAAACCTCTCTACCTTCTCCAAATGCTTTGTCTTCCCCTTTGCTTTTTTTATGTAGCACTTCTGAGGAACTCCTTGAAACTGATGGTGAACTAGGTCTGCTATGTATATGGTCCTTGATCCTGCCACCAGAACCGATTTAGACAATAGTTCAGAAGGAGACTTTGCCACTTTTTCATTTGACCCAATCAAGGGGGTAGAAACATCATCAGAAGACAAACAGACACACACACACACACCCTGATAATGCAGCTTAAAGCTTAGAAGCCCTGTTACTGCAGGTTTTCAGGTTGAACAGTTGACATATTTTATGCCACAAGATATTGTGACCCGCATCCAAACACAGCACACATAACATATGCTCATCTGTATAGGTCATTTTGGTTGCCTTATGAGCCATCTCCAATCACACCACTTCCTCCTGCTACCAAAGCTAGGGAGGGGGAGAGATATCCAAATCAGTCCTTAACACCTCTGGAAAGGTCATATAGAGCCTCGCTAAGAATTTAAATTCTCAGTAAAGCCCTATACAACCTTCCTCCATTGCAGCAAAGAAGGAACTGGGGAGAGATACTCTGCTGTTGGGCATATGACCATTGGAGGGAGGAACCTCAAGGCAATGCTGATGACAGGAGCTAGATTGGAAGTTCAATACTTTTCTGTTGCAAGCCTGCAGAGATGCAGTCTCACTGTGTGGAAAGCACAGAAGACCAAAAGAGAAGCTCAGATTTCCCCACCCACATCATAACCATTTCTCTGTCCTCATAGCAGCTGTTTCCTTTCTCCCATTACCAGGAGGCTTTTTTAAAAAAAAAGAAATTTGAAATTTCATGTATTAGCATAACAGTAAGTAGAACAGGTTCTTTTAATGGCCAGCTGTCATTTTTAAAGGCTAAGACTAGCACCTTCCACTCAGGAGATAAAAGGAGAAAAACATACATATCTCCTTAACGGAGGGGGGAAACTGGGAATTCACATGTATTGTTATATAGTGTAATGACAAGTTGTTGTTTTTTTTTAAAAGACAAAGACGCACTAGCCTGCCTGTTTCTGAGAAAAGAAGAAGTAGCAACTCCCTACTGAACTTCAGTGTAGTTGGGATTAATGGAGGAAAGGGTTGAATAGTTTGCCTGCACAGGTCCTATTCATGATAAGAGTTTTAAAAAACCCTGCAACCTAAATAGCTATGTCTTGATTGTCACAGGGGATATACACACAGGGATATGCCCCATTACATTTCTGAGACATTATGGGAAAGCAAAGCTTCAAAGTGGAAAGGACTGTATGTGACTCACTACTCCCTGTATTAAGCTGTTCCATTACAGGTATCTATTTCGGTAAGTTCTAGGTTAGAAGCTGTAGATGGCTTGCATTTGCCTCAAGCAACTTATTAACCAACAAGACAGCTTATTAACTCTCTATGGTGTAGTAACCACTTCTGGGAACACAGGAGAACGATCCTGCTGATGTGATAAATGCTAATGGGATCTAAAATCACTGTTTGAAATAAAGGGAAATGTTCTTGTGTGATTACAGAATTAGTCTAATGTGGGATACCAATGTGAAATGTAAATGAGGATGCAAAGCCCTTTGGTGAGAAGACTAATGGGAAACTTTTCTGATGCCCACATCATCTCTTCTCTGTTTTGTAGGATAAAGTTTTTTTGTGTAGGTGACTGAAAGCAGAAAAACCCAAAGAACCTCTTCTTCATAATCATAGCTGTTTTTGTACATTCTGTATAGAAATTGGATCAATAAAAGTTTTTGGAATTCAGAACAGGCATAAATATTGGCGTTCAATGGTATTGAAGGTAGAAAAATGAAATGCATAGATATATGATGGGTGACACTTGGCTTGACAACACTACATGTGAAAGGGATCTCAGAGTCCTAGTAGACCACAAACTCAACATGTCAGCCCTGTGCTACGGCAGCCAAGAAAGCCAGTGCAGTTCTAGGATGCATCAAAAAGAGTATAATGTCTAAATCAAGGGAAGTAATTGTACCACTCTACTCTGCATTGGTCTAACCTCACCTAGAGTACTGTGTTCAGTTCTGGGAACCACAATTTAAGAAGCACATTAACAAGATGGAATGTGTTCAGAGGAGGGCAAGCAAAATGATAAAAGGTCTGGAATTCATGCCTTACAAAGAGAGACTAAGGCTCATTCCGCACACGCAAAATAATGCACTTTCAAGCTGCTTTCACAACTGTTTTTGCCATTCCGCACAGCTTCAAAGAGCCCTGAAAGCAGCTTGAAAGTGCATTAGTCTGCGTGTGCGGAATGAGCCTTAGGGAGCTGGAAATGTTTAGTCGGGAGAAGTGAAGGTTAAGGGGGGACATGATAGCTATGTTTAAATATTTGAAGATGTCATGTCAAAGAGGGAGCAAGCTTGTTTTCTGCTTCCTCAGAGACTAGGACACGGAATAATGGATTCCATGTGCAGGAAAACCTAAACATTAGGAAGATCTTTCTGACTGACAGGGCTGTTCGACAGTGGCATTCACTGCCTCTGAGAGTGGTGGAGTCTCCTCTGGATGTTTTTAAACAGAGACTGGATGATCATTTGTCAGGAGTGCTTTGATTGTGTGTTCCTGGGTGGCAGGGAATTGGACTTGATAGCCTTTGTGGTTTCTTCCAGCTGTACGATTCTATGATTCTAAGCCTCCCAGTAGTGCTTTGGGATTCAGCTTCTGCTATCTCCAGGATTCCAGGATGCACTTTCCCTCTGGGGGAAATTGCGTGGTGGGTAAGGTGGGTGTTTTTCAACCAAATGTCATTGATACTGCATGGGAACTAGTGCTCCCTGTTCGCTAAAGGCACCCCTCCCACAAGTTTCAAACAAATTGGACCAAGGGGTTTAATTCTATGGGTCCCTGAACAAGATGCACCAGCCATCCTATTTGCAGAGATGAGAACTAGAAGGGAAAAATGGGAATGGAAGAAGAAACCAGCCAGACTCATAACTACACCTGGCCCAGTACCTTGTTTTCACTGGCTAGGATCTATCTTCCCCAAACTGGGTGACATTCACACAATTGAATCTGATTAGAAGGGGAAAATGCCCCTTGTTGGGAAATTCAGGGAATCAAAGAAAAACAAGTTGCCTGCTGATGGTAAGCACCCAAACATGGAAAGTGACATGGATTTTCAGGAGGCTTTTTAGTATACCTAAGCAACCTGAAGTTGTGTGACCATTCAGAAAAACACAGTAACAACCTGAAACAGTGAATGCACTTCAGAATGGGACTCCAGAATGCACGACGCTACATTTCCCCTCTGGTAAACAGCAGCTGTGCAGAGGCTCCAGTGCCATAATCCCTATTCCTTCACATTGTTTCCCCAACCTGAAATTACCTCACAGAGTTGCTGTTTGTCCCACTGTGGCAAACATAGTCTGTATGTTGTCTATACAAGTGCCAGCTCTGTGGGACCATTTCAATTAGAAACATAGCACAGGGGGAAGCAAGTTAAAACTTCACCTCATCTCTACACTAGGGTAGCGAATTGAACTAATTGCTATTTAAAAAGAAACAAATGAAGTACCTGGAAGCTCCACATACAGAACTTCCAACACCTACTTTGACCCATAGTTATGCTGGCTGATTTTGATGTTTCCAGTCTGGTTCGATAATGCATAGCTTTGTAGTTTTGTGACAACGACACTGGTTTGAATTATTAAACTACTCTTCAAAATGGATGTAACTTTATCTCAAAGCTTTGCTGATATCACAGCTCTTCTAGCAAACATAAACAGAGGCAGAATTTGAACATACATTAGAGAGGAGAGTAAGCACAGCAATGAGTCCAGGCATCCATAGCATACCTAAATTACAGTTGGCAATTAAAAACTATTTCTGAATGTGGAAACTCTTAAGTAAATTAAATTTCACAAATGACATCCAGAAGCAGCACTACTGCAGGGGTGGAGCGAGGAGGAACTGCACCTGGGGCACGTGAGCACCCCGTGCCCTGCCCCCCACAGGTGCGCACCCAGGGTGTCGTGCCCCCATTGGCACTATGCCACTGCACTACTGCATTATAAATCTTTGTTAGTCACAACAGCATTCTACAAAAACGATACCACTAAGTGCCAGGTCTCACCCATGTCCTAACAAAGTCAACACCATCTGGGAATATGTTCCAGCATTACATATTTTTAGTATGTATGTATGTATTTACTTATTTGGGTGCTGTGTGGTTTCCGGGCTGTATGGCCGTGTTCTAGCAGCATTCTCTCCTGACATTTCGCCTGCATCTGTGGCTGGCATCTTCAGAGGATCCTCTGAAGATGCCAGCCACAGACGCAGGCGAAACGTCGGGAGAGAATGCTGCTAGAACACGGCCATACAGCCCGGAAACCACACAGCACCCAAGTGATTCCGGCCATGAAAGCCTTCGACAATATATTTGCTTATTTGTTTATATTCCACCTTGTTCAAAAGAACACCCAAGGCAACTAACAAATATGAAATCCTATTACAATACAAATATAAAATCCTACTTTCACATATAATATAGTTAACTATTAACTAACAAAGCAGGCAAAAAGAGCACCTCCACACGGCAGCTCTTTTAAAGGACATCAGAAGTCCAGGGATAAGTCTGACGTGTTAGAAAAGAGCAGCTTAGATGGCAAAGTCTCCCCAGGCAAATTCACTGGTTTCATTATTGCTACACTGTTCCATACAAACAGCCTCCATTCAAATAGTTCAGAGTAATTAAAAGCACCATGAAAACAATTATTTGTATTGTGAAAAATGGGTGCACAACAGTCACCACAGAAGTAGATCTTTTCTATGTCGTCACCCAACAGCTTCATGTGACTCCCAAGTCTCTAGCACTAGGTGTCGAGAGCTTCAGGGACAAAATTCTGTGCAGCAAAGAAATGGAGGATAGGGAATTGGGTGAAAGTGCCCTGCACCTCCCCCTTCCTCCATTGGTGGAGGAAGCCCCGGGAAGCCCATTGGTGCCCAGGGAAGCCCATTGGTGGAGGAAGCCCAGGGAAGCAACTGTTACCCAGCTTTCACAGGTTGTGAACTTATTTTTAAGGAATCTCTACCAGCTGCTAAGAGTGTAACAGCACACAACTATTTTAAATAGCAATGGGGAAAATAACTTGGCTTAGCAATGCGAGAGGCAGGCTGGGTAGGAATCTTTTAAAGACTATGTATACCAGAAAGTGGCTTGAAACGTATCTGCAGAGAATTCACAAAAGACCAAATTGCAGTTTAAATATTTTTATATAAATTTTGGTTGCAAACTATCACACAGTAAGAAGTCAAGGCACATACACACAGTTCCTAGGATATAAACAGGGAGGAGAGGATAGGTAGGAGGATAGCGCAGGGAGTTGGGGAAGCAGGGACTATACGTTACCTAAATTCAGCCGAAGAAGATCTTGTAGAAGGCAAGGATTCAAATGACCAGCATCTGAATCCAGGCGAAGGGCGAATTCGTGTCTCACACCAACAAGACCAAGGGAGGTTCAAGTTAGCAATGAGCACTGAAGTTGGGGTGCACAAAACTTTTATACCCTTTTGCCAGGTAGGAGCGGGAACAAGTGAGTTTTAAGTCTCATTTTCCTAAATTCTCTGGAATTTTCCATGCTGGGCTTGCTGGGCTGAGCCAATTAGCAGCTCTTCTATTGTTCTAAACCCCGGGACAATGGGAGTCAATTGCTCTTAGATTATATCAGTGATACCATGAATGGTTAATGCAGAGAAACTTCTTACAGTCTCTGCCTTCAGTATTCAGATTTGAATGAGGCTTGATTGATCCAGGATGGGATCTGGGAGATCATATCTAGAGGTTGGGGAAATGCAAGGAAGCAACCATCTGTTGCTAGAAGAGATAGTGAAAATGCAGCATCTGATGCTAAAGTGGCTTTCCATATTCTTTGTCTTAACAGTATCTTTGCAAGGTGTGGTAATCAAGATCATGCCCACAAACAAAATGAGACCTCCAGGTTATGCTGGAGTAACTCATTCATTGATTTAATCTTGCTAAACAGACCTTTTGCCTGGGGCCTGCTTTCAGCTTGGACACTCTGCTAACCACCCATACAAACAAGGAAGTTGGCATTTTTCAGCACATAGCATAAGAGACTATGAAATCCAATATTTCATAAGGCAGGGTATACAGGGCAGGGTTACACAACCTTTCTAACAGGCAACGGAGAGGAGGGATGATTTTGCCTGGTTGCCCCCTTTCTTCAACTCCCTTTCTACATGGTAATTTGTATACAATGTTCTCCCAACCACCAGCATCAGCTTTTGAGGAGGGGTGTGTGTGTGTGTGTGGACAAGAAGAAACTCAATCTCAAGGAACCCTTTTTCATTATGCTTAGAATCAGACAATCCAATATTTAAGCACACACACACACACACACCCTTACAAGAATGTAGGAATTTATCCTAAACTATAAAAATGGCAAAACACTCCAAAAGCCAAGAAAAAAATAACATTTTGGTTTGCCTTGTTTTTTTAAGAGCTCCAAATAATATTTGTTTGTTGCCATCACTGTTCATAACATAGCCTGCATGTGAGCACTGCGCTGTGGTTGGTCAAATTCAATTTTTTCTGAGCCTTCAGGCTGAACATAAAATCTTCTGTTTCACCTGTAGTGTTACAAGTTCTGGGATGGACTTTCTGTTCCTGTGAGTTAAGGCTTCTTCTGCTTTACAGACTCCCTTACATACAGCCTAGAACTGGTTTATTCTCCAATAATGTTTTGACATATGAACCTGCAGTTTCCTGTATCATTAGTAATGAGTGATAACTGCACCTGAGGAATGCCTATCTGCCTAACAGATCTTTAAAGGATGGAAGCTTTGTCCCTTTTAGAATGTGGTCACCTAGCAACTAGACCACCATACTGCCTGAGATCAGTAAAGATATTTAATGTCTGCAACTGTCTTTATTGCTTCAGAAATTAAGCTTGTTAATTTCATCTCCTCTTGTCACATAGCATCAATTCCCATAATTTACTGAATCACTCTGGAATATGTGGCATTTCATTTGTGATTCTCTCTCTTGGGTTTATTCTTTGCAAACACGTGCAATGATTTCTGCTCTGGGATGCTCAGAAAGTCAATGAATGATGTACCTTCCTTGCTATTGCTAATACAGTTTATCACCACTTTCAAGGGAATTTGTTTTTCTTCCCTGGATAGTTCAGCTTGGGGATATAACGTTGATTCTTCTGAACATTTGAAATCTTGACAGAAATACACAGAATGGATTTTTGTGGTTGTTGTTCGGAATAACAAACTTGATTGCTGCTTATGTGTATGAACCCAAGAGACCTACAATTCACTTCTGTTACAGGGACAAAAGATTTCAGAGCTGGCCTTTTAAGTCAACCCTGAACAGAACCTGTCTCTCTTCATTATGACAGACTTTGTCTGCACCTACCTTTACTTACTGGATTGGTTTCTTCTGCAGCCTAAACCTGTGCTCCATTCCACAGCAAGCCAGGAAATCTGTGGCTGGTATCCACAACCTTCAGTACAGGTGACCCCTCATCTCCTGCCCTCTGTATTATTCCCACCATGCAACATATTTTTAAATGCTTTATTGATTAAAAGAAAGATTCTGTAATGAGGGGGAAGGGGAAGTACAGAAATCTAAAAAAACATGAGAGGGCAAAAGAAAGTACATTGTGAAGGAAAAGAACATGCAACATATTTTAATGGCAATCAGAGAATTCTGCCCCTCCCAATCATGCTGTCATTTCACCAGCAAATATTTGCTACAGGGAAGGTTACAAGCAGGCCATAGGAGCAAAAGCTCTCATCTGCAGTTGCTTTCTATGAACGGATAGAATAAAAGCTTTGTTATCCAGTACAAATGAGGCATGGGGTTGCCAGTTGATAAACATGCTGCTCAACCTTATTTCTTTGCCCTATCCCAGAAGAATCCAAAGTGACCAAAACCCACTTCATTGGGAATGCCATGCAACAACCCCCAGACTTCGTAGAACCCTTTCTCTTTGTCCCCTGTAGAAACTGTCCCATGAAACAGACGTCCAGCTGCATGGGAGCTGGATCCTAACATCTCAAGGCAGCCGGGCCGGGGGGGGGGGGGAAGGAGGCACCTGAGGATATCAGCTGGCAGTGCCAAATGTCAGAAGCCCACCAATGGCCACAGTCATCAAACTAGTCAGAGAGAAAGGCACAAGCATGCCTAAAGACACATGGTGGTTGATGGGGAGAAGCTTTTCTGGTTGAAGCTAGTTCTGGTTGAAGCTAGTTAGCTGAATGTTCTAGATAACTAAGTGCCAGATAACAAAGCTTTCAGTGTGTTTAGTAGGATTTTTATTACACTATCACCTCTAATTACAGTTAATAAACCATAATGCCATCAATTTCTCTCCACTCTTAAAGTCATTTTAGACTGTAACCATTGAACGGCAGGCACTGTTCTTAAGAAGGACTTTATATAATGCTATATGTCTTATCTTTTAACACAGCATTCTTTAAAAAACACAATTATAAAAATACTTGCTGGTGAATTATCTATGGCTAGCAGTAGGTAACACTGATGGGGCAGTGTTTCACCATAAATGTTTCACCATAAATTATGTATACACAGAAATCTTGGCCCCTTTCCCTGCTGAGGTTTGGGGTAAGGGAGTACATAGGAGGGCTTTTTCCATGGGCGGACCCAGATTATGGAACAGCATCCCCATGGAAATTCACCAGGTGCCAACCCTTTATGGGTTTGGGCATCTGGAAAAGATCCACGTATGGAAATCCAAGCTTGAACCGTTGCAGTCTAGTTTCTTAAATAACGGCTTTGGAGTGTCTCACTGTGTCCCCTATGCTGTCTTTGCCTCCTGGCTCCACTGAGATGCCTGATGGCTCTTCCAGCTGCACAGCATCAGGTTCTGTCTTGGCTTGTAGGGAAGGGTTTGGAGCTGTCTCTGCTGCCTGCATCTCCTCGTGAACAGCCAGCTCTGGCTTCCCAGTGTCTTCAGGCTCTACAGCAGAGATCACACCAGCTTTCAATTTTGTAAGCCTCCTGAGAAATCCAAATAGGGCAGGATATATAAGTTCCATAAATAATTAATAAACAAACAACTTCTTTTTTCCTCTGACTTCACCAGGGACTTTGGGAGATCCTCTCCCTAAGTGGTTTGGTTATAGTATGCTAGAAGTCTTGGAATCCCAGTTAGAACTTAACCCATCACTATATATAAATCAGAACAAGTAATCTGACTCAAAAACTGGGAGCTTATATTTCAATATGGAAACTACAGTTGTATATGCTCCACATAAAATATTTTTTTCAATGTAGTTTAATGGTCACAATAAACGTTTGGGAGGGGAAGTGGTCACTGTCTCCTTTTTTTGGAAGTGGAAGGTGCGTTTCTCATGTCTGGAACAATTTACCAAAACAAACCAGATTACTACAGTCGTTCTATTTTGGATTATTATTTTCCTTCACTGGTACCAAATATTCTGTATGCCATGAAAGTCTTCTCAGGTCAGCAGTAATGAAAAGCAGTAGACAATCAAATTAACTTTCCAAACAAAGTAAACATAGTTTGCTGTATAAGTAAATAGATCCCCTCCCTGCTTTAAAAATTTATGGAAAAATATGAATATTACAATCTTTTACATTTTTTATTTCTTAATTGCACTTGTTCTTATTTGCTCACTCAATTATTTAACACACACACACAAAATAAACACAAAATATTATACATATATACCATTAAAAAAAAAGATAAACATGTACCTGTGGACTTAAAGACTGTGTGTAACTATAATGTTTTTTCTTCTCAGACATTTCTGCTAGAACAACCCACATAAGTATTTAAGGCAGTTGAATGTTGAAATAGGCGGAATTTATTTTAAACTGCAATTATAGTAATCTGCTATATGGATTATTATCATTATTAGTGATAGAGATTATTATTATTATTATTAGGAACATCAATCATGAGCAAGATCCCACTTTGGAATCATCTCTAAAAAGATGTTTAACTCACTTAACACATTTAAAACACATTGTGGGTGGTAGAAAACAGCCCTTCACTTTGAGAAATCAACAATCTGAATTTGGAATACAAGACAACCAACACAATATAAGAGGTAAGGAACAATCAAGCATTAAAAGAATATAAATTGGGTTGTCTTCGCAATAAACCAGTTTCCTCAATAGAGGCATTAAGGACATCTTTAAAGAAAGAATGTGAAAAACTGCTAAAGAGCTTTGTGATTTGTGAAGGTAACTCTTCCCAGGCATGCAGTGCATAGGAGAAAAACCCCAATGCTGCCTGCTGCACAGACAGTTGAAACTCAGGAGGAAGGGAAGACTCGACATTTCCAGTTTGTTAAATTTAATTGGCTGCCAGAAATAATAGAACCTCGTTTTTCTAACGTGGATTTCTTTGGGTACTTTTCATGCAGTAATAATGAATTTAATTAAAATGTATTTACATTATCTCTTATTTCAAGGTGAAACAGATATGCCAAACATCATCATACCGACTTCTGAACGTTGTAATCATCATTTCAGAGTTCTAACTAAATTGCATATTTTTTTTAAAAGGCTGATCATATGCATCTATAGATGTTGTGTGGGGCGGGGGGGGGAGCTTAATAGAATTACTGTTCCCTCTCTCAATGTTATTTTAACATTCTCTATTCACACACATTTGCAAACACATGTGTAGCATGTGCATGATACAAAACCAAATACAACAGGATAATTCAGGAACACATTTATCATGCAAAGGTGCTATTAAGTTGCACTGAACATGTTCATTGGACAAGCATGCCATTTTTGACAGATGAGAACTGCACCTCAGGTTATCTAACCACCATCTGACTTGAGCAGCTGCTGAACTTTAGTTTTCTTGTGATTTGATCCAGTGATTTTTGGCCCTCATCAGGTACTTGCTTTTGAAATGCACTTTTCTGTTGTGTGGGTGGTTCTCTCTGTGCAATTTATTTTAAATTTTTAAGTAAGGTTTTAAAATATGTGCTTTCAAAGTAAACTTTTAAAAGATGTGTATGGTGCAATGAAATTTGCAACTCAGCTCCTTACTTCGTATGAAAACTTGATAGCAAACATGTGCTGAGCCTGGAATCTTCTCACCTTGCTACCATCTGACTAAAGTAGCTGTCAGACAGCTTATTCACTGATCACTAACTCTGATTGTATGCTAATTCCTTCTTCCTTGTAGTATTGGATCATCAAGCCAGGTAATTAAATGTAATGGGAAGGAGGAAGTACAACTCTGATGACTGCGTGAAACCCCGCATATAATGTCAGTAACATGAACTTAGAGAAACACCAAACCATTTTTAAAAGATTACGCATGGCTGTTCAAGCAGGGATGTTCTTGTCCTGGATCATTCTGGAATCAAATGAGACACAGGACCATGATTGGCCATTAATAGCCCTGCCTATGTACTCAGCCTTTTCCCTGCATGAATTTGTTGTGTGCTACTATCCTCCCACTCTCTCCAGAGACTAAATGGGCTTAGCCTGGTCCTTTCCCCCATTATTGGCCTTTTGGGAATCTCTTCTTGCCTTCTTCATGCTGCCTTTTGAGAGATGGGGATAAATAGGCCTAATCTGTAGACTGATTAGGTTATAACTAAATTGACTGGAATGCGGGAGGGGAGTGCTGTAAAGTATGTTGAGGGAGGACAATGAAGCTGGGCACCTCTCAACACATGGGCAGCCCCATCCATGAGGCAAGTGCCTGGCTGTGGTGCCACAGCTGTGCCACCCGCTGTTCCCACAGAGGCTTTCCAGCAGCTTGGGGAGACCTGCAAAGGGAAGAGGCCTCCCCACCACCCAGCAACCTCTATGGGGCTTTTCACACTTAAGCCACCAATTCTGGTGGCTTAAGTCTGAATTGTTCATTGCCACCATATGGCAGTAAATGGCCTAGAGGGAGTTGACTAAAGTCAGTCAGGCCCCCAGCCCACCCCCATTGCATCAGCAGTGGTGCAGGAACATTGCTGCAGTGACCTGCATTGTGTTCCTGTGTTGGAGGGTGACGGCAGCTGCCACATGCCAGAAGATTGCCCCACTGCCAGGGTAAGTGCCCCAAGGAGGGCAAATCTGCCAGCACAGCCACTGCACTGCTCCCAATGGCAGATTCACACACACACCGCGGATGTTAATGTGCTAATGTGCATTGTGAGGATAAACAAAGCTGGCAATAAATTTTCAAGATGGCATTTTCTAAAACAAAGGTAGCCAGGAGAGGTAGCTTGCCCTTAAACAGAATGACAAACTATGATATTGATTATCCATTAAATAAACTAGTTAAGTTCTAAGATGAACCAAAGAACTATTAGCTTTCTGAATATGTGGTTCATACTTTATAGCAATACTAGCAGTAAAGCATATTTTATGAACAAATACAACAAGCTCTGGAAAACTGTTGGTAGGTTAATGACTCTCACTGAGAGGCCAACCGCTCCTGCCTTTCCTCTCCTCTTGGCCTTCATCACCAGCTCCCTCCTTGTCCTCCTCCTTTTCCTCGATGTCTGCATCAGCACACAATGGTTAATGGCAGGCAACAACAAGGGGGTGACCTCTCCTGCCTTTCCTCCCCTCCCTTGGCTCCATGTCACCAGCTCCTTCCTCCTTCTCTTCCTGGATGACTGTATCACCATGCAACAATTAATGGTGCAGTTGCAGCCACCAGCAGTCATGACCCTCCCACTGGGAGTGGCTGATGCCCGTGTTCCTCCTTAGGCAACTGCAGTTGGTACAGTGACTGTAATTCAGCAGTGAGGGAGAAGGGGAAGGGCCTGCATGAGAGTGAATAACCACCATATTCTGATGGGAGTTTTTTTTTTGGGGGGGGGGGTTACCCATTCTGTGTAAGTCCTGCCCCCAAGCCATACATGTGTGGCTGCTGGCTGAAAGTGAGTCATACATGATTATTATCTGGAAGTGAGTCATCACCAGCATTTTTTCTCGCTCTTTCTCCCTTGAAGTTGGCTAATGGAGAAGGCTGAGATATTAGAAAATGTTTTTTTTAATAATGTTGTGATAATTTAATAATGTTAAATTGTTTTTTAAAATAACCAAACATAATGTTGGTTAATGCTCACATCTGTGGGGTTTAGTCTCAGGAATATATTCTTAGGATTTAGCTGCATGTCAGTTTCAGAGGGTAGCCATGTTGGTATGTGACCCAACAGGTAGATTTGATTCCACTCCAGAAGATTTCCAAGGTATAAGCTTTTGAGAGTCCAATTTCCTTTCATCAGATACTATAAGTCAGTTATTGGTCGAGACTAATGTTAATCTGTGGCTTGGATCCTATGAATGAGTTCTACGCATGCCATGCTGCACACTTCCGCTTCCATTAAAACTTCTGTTTGAGTTAAGGTCTACTGAAAACCATTGATCTTCTGCAAACTGGAAGGAGGATACAAAAAGTGAGTTTAGAATTGAAGTTATAAATATGTAGTCCTGGTCAAACTGAAACCCTGTCATGATATTTGTTGGAGTGCCTTTCCCACCAAGACACCAGGGGAAATGTGTGATATTTATTTTGCAACAAATTAAAATTATTACACTTTGAAGTACTGCTTTTGGAAGGGAAAGATGTCACTTTACATGCTGCTGCAAAAAAAGGATATTGTATAAATTAGTGTAGGCTGTTCAGTTTTTAAATATTTTATATTCCCTTCATTTTATTTGTATGTTAGTTATAATGGATGCTTTTTATGTATTTTTTTAAGCACCGCCATGACTTTGGGCATGTGGAATAAAGAATGACTGACTGGCTGACTGAGTCCTTCTTTTAGCCGAACAGAATATACTGTATTTTGAGTTTGAAGTGACTGCTGCTCTCCCCTCCCCACCCCCATGCCTTCTGAAAGCCCTGGGCATCAACACTCCTTTTAAAACTACTTGCTGCCCTCGATGAACCCAAAATTCTACTCCCTTCCTTTTATTTATCTAAGCTTCTTATGCTTAAAGGCAAGTATTATATAGACTTCCAGCAGTGGACTCACTATGTTTTAAGACTATGAAAAGGATCTGTCTTGGGGGCAAAAGAAGTCAGTGGTAAAACCAAATGGTAAAAATGGAAATTGCTTTTCTCCAGAAATTCCTCTCCTTCCCTCCCTCCTCAGGCCCTGTAAACATTGCAGAAGTCCTGGAAGCTCACAAGAAGCTGATAGTGTTAGCATTTTTCAGCCTATAGAGAAAGATGGCATTCATCTGCCAGAGGCTCTTTGTGCTGACTTTGTCCTTTTTGCTCCTCTTTTGTAACATCCAAAGAGCAGACATTTAAGCAGGGGTTAGGGTCAAAAGCAAAGTGAGCTTGGAGGCTGCTATGAAACTGTCCTCTGGTGATTCTGCAGTCAATAGCTTTAACTGTCTTTACACTTAGATACTTAGGTGTGAGAAATATGATCCCTTTCTAAGTGCAGAGGCTGGCTTCTATTTCCCAGTTCCACCCTGCTCTGTTTGATAAGTTTCTATATTTTCTTGACTTCCTAAACTTTGAAGCAGAGTGGCAACTGGATCCCAGTAAACTCTATCCAGTCTATGGAGGTCACCAGCTGCCCTGAGCAAGATGTTATTCCCATTCCCTCCCTCCTGTGCTAAGATGAAATAGCCATATAGCAGTTGGGAGGACTGGTCCATCTACTGTCTGCTCTGACTGGCAGAAGCCCTGCAAATAAATGTATTTCCCCAAACCTTCTACCCAAGTTCCTTATAGATGAGAATGCCAGGGATTGAACGTGGGATTTTTTGAATTAAATATGAGCTGTACAGAGCCACATTTATCCTCCAAAAGATCACTCATGGCACTTTCCAGTCTTGAATGACTTTAAGATTAAGATACATGTATGTTGGCCACACTCCTTATTGTTAAGAGCCTAGACTGTCAGACTGTGATTCCTACATATCTTTATTAAGGAGAGTTTGTGGTTGGTTGTCACTCTGAGTCTTCTTAGTGGTTTCTTAAAATGTTTGTCTCTTGCTGGTCAATTCATGTTAGGCCTTTTTTACAGAGTCAACATATCCCAGGGTGAGCACGGGAAATATCCCTGTGCAGCCAGGAATTCCGCACGACTCTCGAAGCTGCACAGGGTCTGCCCTGGTGTCTCCCTGCAATATTTACCTTAGCCTGGGATTTCAAAAATCGCCAGTCTGGAGGTTATTTTTAAAAATCCCGGTGTGACCCTCCTTGGGCCTGTGCCGTGCAAAAAACAATCAGGAGCAGGACCGGTTTATTTTTTCTGCCCAGTCGGCTGATCTCCCCACCTGACGTTCATTCAAGCTGCCACTCAAAAACAGCAGCCAATCAGAACAATCACTTAGTCTATTTTCCTCAGACAAGCTTTATTTTAAATCAATTAGCAGAACTATTCACTAGTTTTCTCCCTCTGACAACAAAATCTTATTTTAAACCATTAAAAACACAGATCAATTTCTTCCATTCCCACAGCACATACACAAAAATACCAGTTGGGGACAGACCAAGTGTATTGTTCCCCTGCAGCCGGTTGATCTCCCTGCCTGATGTCCATTCAAGCTGCCACTCAAAAGCAACAGCCAATCAGAACAATCTATTTTCCTCAGTTCAAGCTTCATTCTAAATCGATTAGAAGGCCCTTTCACTAGTTTTCTCCCTCTGACAGAAAAATCTTATATTAAACCATTAAAAACACAGATCAATTTCTTCCATTCCTGTAGCACATACACAAAAACACCATTTGGGGGCAGACGAAGTGTATTGTTCCCGCCCAGCCAGCTGATCTCCCTGCCTGATGTCCATTCAAGCTGCCACTCAAAAGCAACAGCCAATTGGAACATGGGACACTGGGGATATTGAGAAATGCTTCCGAAGCAAATACAGAAGTCCGGGTCATTCAGAGCAAACTGGAGCATTACTAACTCTGCTCCTGGGCAGAAGCAGAGAACTGTGCATACACAGGAACTGGGATAAAATAGCCCAGGTATATATGATCCCAGTTCAGCCCTGGTGCAATTGTGCAAAAACGGCCTTAGTGTAATTAACTGTGGGGAAGGGACAATAATATTGACTGAAGGTGATACAAAAGCCAAGCAAAGGTAAGAGGTTACCATTCAAATTAAGAGGTGTCAGGGAAGATTACTCATTTCTATAAAATGCCTTGAGAAGAAGTAAAATACATTTTGAAACATCTCTAGAGGGGTGAACTTATTGTTTAAATAAAATAAGTTTTTGATGCACACACTGTAACTGGGGGGACGTTGTTACTTCTAAAGCCTGAACCTTCACAGGAATTTAATTAACAGCTTTAACTCTGAATCATGTTGGAGGTAGAATTCATTTCTACCAGATGCAGGCATAATACATCTTTGGCCGTTTCCGCACGGCCCAAAAACGACGGCCTGGGGGCGGTAAAAACGCTGCCCCCAGGCCGCCGTTCGCACAGGCAGCGCTGCTGCAACGCAGCAGCGCCGACCTGACTGCGCTTCCTTCCCCCCAGGGCGGCGTCAGGCCGCCCTAAACAACAACCCTTTAAAGGGTTGTTGTTGGGGGGGAAGCATCTTCCCGGCGACGCAGTGCAAACCGCGCTGCCGGGAAGACGCTGTCTCCCTTCTCCGCCCCACTCACGATGTCTCCCTTGTCGCCTGCTGGCCGTGGAAGCCCCGCCCACACTGTCCTCCGACCTCCAGGGGTCGGAGGGCAGCGTGGGCGGGGCTTCCATGGCCAGCATCCCCCCCCCACCCCCCCCCCCCCCCACCCCCCCCCCCCCCCACCCCCCCCCCCCCCCACCCCCCCCCCCCCCCACCCCCCCCCCCCCCCACCCCCCCCCCCCCCCACCCCCCCCCCCCCCCACCCCCCCCCCCCCCCACCCCCCCCCCCCCCCACCCCCCCCCCCCCCCACCCCCCCCCCCCCCCACCCCCCCCCCCCCCCACCCCCCCCCCCCCCCACCCCCCCCCCCCCCCACCCCCCCCCCCCCCCACCCCCCCCCCCCCCCACCCCCCCCCCCCCCCACCCCCCCCCCCCCCCACCCCCCCCCCCCCCCACCCCCCCCCCCCCCCACCCCCCCCCCCCCCCACCCCCCCCCCCCCCCACCCCCCCCCCCCCCCACCCCCCCCCCCCCCCACCCCCCCCCCCCCCCACCCCCCCCCCCCCCCACCCCCCCCCCCCCCCACCCCCCCCCCCCCCCACCCCCCCCCCCCCCCACCCCCCCCCCCCCCCACCCCCCCCCCCCCCCACCCCCCCCCCCCCCCACCCCCCCCCCCCCCCACCCCCCCCCCCCCCCACCCCCCCCCCCCCCCACCCCCCCCCCCCCCCACCCCCCCCCCCCCCCACCCCCCCCCCCCCCCACCCCCCCCCCCCCCCACCCCCCCCCCCCCCCACCCCCCCCCCCCCCCACCCCCCCCCCCCCCCACCCCCCCCCCCCCCCACCCCCCCCCCCCCCCACCCCCCCCCCCCCCCACCCCCCCCCCCCCCCACCCCCCCCCCCCCCCACCCCCCCCCCCCCCCACCCCCCCCCCCCCCCACCCCCCCCCCCCCCCACCCCCCCCCCCCCCCACCCCCCCCCCCCCCCACCCCCCCCCCCCCCCACCCCCCCCCCCCCCCACCCCCCCCCCCCCCCACCCCCCCCCCCCCCCACCCCCCCCCCCCCCCACCCCCCCCCCCCCCCACCCCCCCCCCCCCCCACCCCCCCCCCCCCCCACCCCCCCCCCCCCCCACCCCCCCCCCCCCCCACCCCCCCCCCCCCCCACCCCCCCCCCCCCCCACCCCCCCCCCCCCCCACCCCCCCCCCCCCCCACCCCCCCCCCCCCCCACCCCCCCCCCCCCCCACCCCCCCCCCCCCCCACCCCCCCCCCCCCCCACCCCCCCCCCCCCCCACCCCCCCCCCCCCCCACCCCCCCCCCCCCCCACCCCCCCCCCCCCCCACCCCCCCCCCCCCCCACCCCCCCCCCCCCCCACCCCCCCCCCCCCCCACCCCCCCCCCCCCCCACCCCCCCCCCCCCCCACCCCCCCCCCCCCCCACCCCCCCCCCCCCCCACCCCCCCCCCCCCCCACCCCCCCCCCCCCCCACCCCCCCCCCCCCCCACCCCCCCCCCCCCCCACCCCCCCCCCCCCCCACCCCCCCCCCCCCCCACCCCCCCCCCCCCCCACCCCCCCCCCCCCCCACCCCCCCCCCCCCCCACCCCCCCCCCCCCCCACCCCCCCCCCCCCCCACCCCCCCCCCCCCCCACCCCCCCCCCCCCCCACCCCCCCCCCCCCCCACCCCCCCCCCCCCCCACCCCCCCCCCCCCCCACCCCCCCCCCCCCCCACCCCCCCCCCCCCCCACCCCCCCCCCCCCCCACCCCCCCCCCCCCCCACCCCCCCCCCCCCCCACCCCCCCCCCCCCCCACCCCCCCCCCCCCCCACCCCCCCCCCCCCCCACCCCCCCCCCCCCCCACCCCCCCCCCCCCCCACCCCCCCCCCCCCCCACCCCCCCCCCCCCCCACCCCCCCCCCCCCCCACCCCCCCCCCCCCCCACCCCCCCCCCCCCCCACCCCCCCCCCCCCCCACCCCCCCCCCCCCCCACCCCCCCCCCCCCCCACCCCCCCCCCCCCCCACCCCCCCCCCCCCCCACCCCCCCCCCCCCCCACCCCCCCCCCCCCCCACCCCCCCCCCCCCCCACCCCCCCCCCCCCCCACCCCCCCCCCCCCCCACCCCCCCCCCCCCCCACCCCCCCCCCCCCCCACCCCCCCCCCCCCCCACCCCCCCCCCCCCCCACCCCCCCCCCCCCCCACCCCCCCCCCCCCCCACCCCCCCCCCCCCCCACCCCCCCCCCCCCCCACCCCCCCCCCCCCCCACCCCCCCCCCCCCCCACCCCCCCCCCCCCCCACCCCCCCCCCCCCCCACCCCCCCCCCCCCCCACCCCCCCCCCCCCCCACCCCCCCCCCCCCCCACCCCCCCCCCCCCCCACCCCCCCCCCCCCCCACCCCCCCCCCCCCCCACCCCCCCCCCCCCCCACCCCCCCCCCCCCCCACCCCCCCCCCCCCCCACCCCCCCCCCCCCCCACCCCCCCCCCCCCCCACCCCCCCCCCCCCCCACCCCCCCCCCCCCCCACCCCCCCCCCCCCCCACCCCCCCCCCCCCCCACCCCCCCCCCCCCCCACCCCCCCCCCCCCCCACCCCCCCCCCCCCCCACCCCCCCCCCCCCCCACCCCCCCCCCCCCCCACCCCCCCCCCCCCCCACCCCCCCCCCCCCCCACCCCCCCCCCCCCCCACCCCCCCCCCCCCCCACCCCCCCCCCCCCCCACCCCCCCCCCCCCCCACCCCCCCCCCCCCCCACCCCCCCCCCCCCCCACCCCCCCCCCCCCCCACCCCCCCCCCCCCCCACCCCCCCCCCCCCCCACCCCCCCCCCCCCCCACCCCCCCCCCCCCCCACCCCCCCCCCCCCCCACCCCCCCCCCCCCCCACCCCCCCCCCCCCCCACCCCCCCCCCCCCCCACCCCCCCCCCCCCCCACCCCCCCCCCCCCCCACCCCCCCCCCCCCCCACCCCCCCCCCCCCCCACCCCCCCCCCCCCCCACCCCCCCCCCCCCCCACCCCCCCCCCCCCCCACCCCCCCCCCCCCCCACCCCCCCCCCCCCCCACCCCCCCCCCCCCCCACCCCCCCCCCCCCCCACCCCCCCCCCCCCCCACCCCCCCCCCCCCCCACCCCCCCCCCCCCCCACCCCCCCCCCCCCCCACCCCCCCCCCCCCCCACCCCCCCCCCCCCCCACCCCCCCCCCCCCCCACCCCCCCCCCCCCCCACCCCCCCCCCCCCCCACCCCCCCCCCCCCCCACCCCCCCCCCCCCCCACCCCCCCCCCCCCCCACCCCCCCCCCCCCCCACCCCCCCCCCCCCCCACCCCCCCCCCCCCCCACCCCCCCCCCCCCCCACCCCCCCCCCCCCCCACCCCCCCCCCCCCCCACCCCCCCCCCCCCCCACCCCCCCCCCCCCCCACCCCCCCCCCCCCCCACCCCCCCCCCCCC
The DNA here is from genome assembly GCF_021028975.2 of Sphaerodactylus townsendi. NCBI lineage: Eukaryota > Metazoa > Chordata > Lepidosauria > Squamata > Sphaerodactylidae > Sphaerodactylus > Sphaerodactylus townsendi. The sequence continues at coordinate 90,562,860 of NC_059429.1, read as the reverse complement.
CCACCCCCCCCCCCCCCCACCCCCCCCCCCCCCCACCCCCCCCCCCCCCCACCCCCCCCCCCCCCCACCCCCCCCCCCCCCCACCCCCCCCCCCCCCCACCCCCCCCCCCCCCCACCCCCCCCCCCCCCCACCCCCCCCCCCCCCCACCCCCCCCCCCCCCCACCCCCCCCCCCCCCCACCCCCCCCCCCCCCCACCCCCCCCCCCCCCCACCCCCCCCCCCCCCCACCCCCCCCCCCCCCCACCCCCCCCCCCCCCCACCCCCCCCCCCCCCCACCCCCCCCCCCCCCCACCCCCCCCCCCCCCCACCCCCCCCCCCCCCCACCCCCCCCCCCCCCCACCCCCCCCCCCCCCCACCCCCCCCCCCCCCCACCCCCCCCCCCCCCCACCCCCCCCCCCCCCCACCCCCCCCCCCCCCCACCCCCCCCCCCCCCCACCCCCCCCCCCCCCCACCCCCCCCCCCCCCCACCCCCCCCCCCCCCCACCCCCCCCCCCCCCCACCCCCCCCCCCCCCCACCCCCCCCCCCCCCCACCCCCCCCCCCCCCCACCCCCCCCCCCCCCCACCCCCCCCCCCCCCCACCCCCCCCCCCCCCCACCCCCCCCCCCCCCCACCCCCCCCCCCCCCCACCCCCCCCCCCCCCCACCCCCCCCCCCCCCCACCCCCCCCCCCCCCCACCCCCCCCCCCCCCCACCCCCCCCCCCCCCCACCCCCCCCCCCCCCCACCCCCCCCCCCCCCCACCCCCCCCCCCCCCCACCCCCCCCCCCCCCCACCCCCCCCCCCCCCCACCCCCCCCCCCCCCCACCCCCCCCCCCCCCCACCCCCCCCCCCCCCCACCCCCCCCCCCCCCCACCCCCCCCCCCCCCCACCCCCCCCCCCCCCCACCCCCCCCCCCCCCCACCCCCCCCCCCCCCCACCCCCCCCCCCCCCCACCCCCCCCCCCCCCCACCCCCCCCCCCCCCCACCCCCCCCCCCCCCCACCCCCCCCCCCCCCCACCCCCCCCCCCCCCCACCCCCCCCCCCCCCCACCCCCCCCCCCCCCCACCCCCCCCCCCCCCCACCCCCCCCCCCCCCCACCCCCCCCCCCCCCCACCCCCCCCCCCCCCCACCCCCCCCCCCCCCCACCCCCCCCCCCCCCCACCCCCCCCCCCCCCCACCCCCCCCCCCCCCCACCCCCCCCCCCCCCCACCCCCCCCCCCCCCCACCCCCCCCCCCCCCCACCCCCCCCCCCCCCCACCCCCCCCCCCCCCCACCCCCCCCCCCCCCCACCCCCCCCCCCCCCCACCCCCCCCCCCCCCCACCCCCCCCCCCCCCCACCCCCCCCCCCCCCCACCCCCCCCCCCCCCCACCCCCCCCCCCCCCCACCCCCCCCCCCCCCCACCCCCCCCCCCCCCCACCCCCCCCCCCCCCCACCCCCCCCCCCCCCCACCCCCCCCCCCCCCCACCCCCCCCCCCCCCCACCCCCCCCCCCCCCCACCCCCCCCCCCCCCCACCCCCCCCCCCCCCCACCCCCCCCCCCCCCCACCCCCCCCCCCCCCCACCCCCCCCCCCCCCCACCCCCCCCCCCCCCCACCCCCCCCCCCCCCCACCCCCCCCCCCCCCCACCCCCCCCCCCCCCCACCCCCCCCCCCCCCCACCCCCCCCCCCCCCCACCCCCCCCCCCCCCCACCCCCCCCCCCCCCCACCCCCCCCCCCCCCCACCCCCCCCCCCCCCCACCCCCCCCCCCCCCCACCCCCCCCCCCCCCCACCCCCCCCCCCCCCCACCCCCCCCCCCCCCCACCCCCCCCCCCCCCCACCCCCCCCCCCCCCCACCCCCCCCCCCCCCCACCCCCCCCCCCCCCCACCCCCCCCCCCCCCCACCCCCCCCCCCCCCCACCCCCCCCCCCCCCCACCCCCCCCCCCCCCCACCCCCCCCCCCCCCCACCCCCCCCCCCCCCCACCCCCCCCCCCCCCCACCCCCCCCCCCCCCCACCCCCCCCCCCCCCCACCCCCCCCCCCCCCCACCCCCCCCCCCCCCCACCCCCCCCCCCCCCCACCCCCCCCCCCCCCCACCCCCCCCCCCCCCCACCCCCCCCCCCCCCCACCCCCCCCCCCCCCCACCCCCCCCCCCCCCCACCCCCCCCCCCCCCCACCCCCCCCCCCCCCCACCCCCCCCCCCCCCCACCCCCCCCCCCCCCCACCCCCCCCCCCCCCCACCCCCCCCCCCCCCCACCCCCCCCCCCCCCCACCCCCCCCCCCCCCCACCCCCCCCCCCCCCCACCCCCCCCCCCCCCCACCCCCCCCCCCCCCCACCCCCCCCCCCCCCCACCCCCCCCCCCCCCCACCCCCCCCCCCCCCCACCCCCCCCCCCCCCCACCCCCCCCCCCCCCCACCCCCCCCCCCCCCCACCCCCCCCCCCCCCCACCCCCCCCCCCCCCCACCCCCCCCCCCCCCCACCCCCCCCCCCCCCCACCCCCCCCCCCCCCCACCCCCCCCCCCCCCCACCCCCCCCCCCCCCCACCCCCCCCCCCCCCCACCCCCCCCCCCCCCCACCCCCCCCCCCCCCCACCCCCCCCCCCCCCCACCCCCCCCCCCCCCCACCCCCCCCCCCCCCCACCCCCCCCCCCCCCCACCCCCCCCCCCCCCCACCCCCCCCCCCCCCCACCCCCCCCCCCCCCCACCCCCCCCCCCCCCCACCCCCCCCCCCCCCCACCCCCCCCCCCCCCCACCCCCCCCCCCCCCCACCCCCCCCCCCCCCCACCCCCCCCCCCCCCCACCCCCCCCCCCCCCCACCCCCCCCCCCCCCCACCCCCCCCCCCCCCCACCCCCCCCCCCCCCCACCCCCCCCCCCCCCCACCCCCCCCCCCCCCCACCCCCCCCCCCCCCCACCCCCCCCCCCCCCCACCCCCCCCCCCCCCCACCCCCCCCCCCCCCCACCCCCCCCCCCCCCCACCCCCCCCCCCCCCCACCCCCCCCCCCCCCCACCCCCCCCCCCCCCCACCCCCCCCCCCCCCCACCCCCCCCCCCCCCCACCCCCCCCCCCCCCCACCCCCCCCCCCCCCCACCCCCCCCCCCCCCCACCCCCCCCCCCCCCCACCCCCCCCCCCCCCCACCCCCCCCCCCCCCCACCCCCCCCCCCCCCCACCCCCCCCCCCCCCCACCCCCCCCCCCCCCCACCCCCCCCCCCCCCCACCCCCCCCCCCCCCCACCCCCCCCCCCCCCCACCCCCCCCCCCCCCCACCCCCCCCCCCCCCCACCCCCCCCCCCCCCCACCCCCCCCCCCCCCCACCCCCCCCCCCCCCCACCCCCCCCCCCCCCCACCCCCCCCCCCCCCCACCCCCCCCCCCCCCCACCCCCCCCCCCCCCCACCCCCCCCCCCCCCCACCCCCCCCCCCCCCCACCCCCCCCCCCCCCCACCCCCCCCCCCCCCCACCCCCCCCCCCCCCCACCCCCCCCCCCCCCCACCCCCCCCCCCCCCCACCCCCCCCCCCCCCCACCCCCCCCCCCCCCCACCCCCCCCCCCCCCCACCCCCCCCCCCCCCCACCCCCCCCCCCCCCCACCCCCCCCCCCCCCCACCCCCCCCCCCCCCCACCCCCCCCCCCCCCCACCCCCCCCCCCCCCCACCCCCCCCCCCCCCCACCCCCCCCCCCCCCCACCCCCCCCCCCCCCCACCCCCCCCCCCCCCCACCCCCCCCCCCCCCCACCCCCCCCCCCCCCCACCCCCCCCCCCCCCCACCCCCCCCCCCCCCCACCCCCCCCCCCCCCCACCCCCCCCCCCCCCCACCCCCCCCCCCCCCCACCCCCCCCCCCCCCCACCCCCCCCCCCCCCCACCCCCCCCCCCCCCCACCCCCCCCCCCCCCCACCCCCCCCCCCCCCCACCCCCCCCCCCCCCCACCCCCCCCCCCCCCCACCCCCCCCCCCCCCCACCCCCCCCCCCCCCCACCCCCCCCCCCCCCCACCCCCCCCCCCCCCCACCCCCCCCCCCCCCCACCCCCCCCCCCCCCCACCCCCCCCCCCCCCCACCCCCCCCCCCCCCCACCCCCCCCCCCCCCCACCCCCCCCCCCCCCCACCCCCCCCCCCCCCCACCCCCCCCCCCCCCCACCCCCCCCCCCCCCCACCCCCCCCCCCCCCCACCCCCCCCCCCCCCCACCCCCCCCCCCCCCCACCCCCCCCCCCCCCCACCCCCCCCCCCCCCCACCCCCCCCCCCCCCCACCCCCCCCCCCCCCCACCCCCCCCCCCCCCCACCCCCCCCCCCCCCCACCCCCCCCCCCCCCCACCCCCCCCCCCCCCCACCCCCCCCCCCCCCCACCCCCCCCCCCCCCCACCCCCCCCCCCCCCCACCCCCCCCCCCCCCCACCCCCCCCCCCCCCCACCCCCCCCCCCCCCCACCCCCCCCCCCCCCCACCCCCCCCCCCCCCCACCCCCCCCCCCCCCCACCCCCCCCCCCCCCCACCCCCCCCCCCCCCCACCCCCCCCCCCCCCCACCCCCCCCCCCCCCCACCCCCCCCCCCCCCCACCCCCCCCCCCCCCCACCCCCCCCCCCCCCCACCCCCCCCCCCCCCCACCCCCCCCCCCCCCCACCCCCCCCCCCCCCCACCCCCCCCCCCCCCCACCCCCCCCCCCCCCCACCCCCCCCCCCCCCCACCCCCCCCCCCCCCCACCCCCCCCCCCCCCCACCCCCCCCCCCCCCCACCCCCCCCCCCCCCCACCCCCCCCCCCCCCCACCCCCCCCCCCCCCCACCCCCCCCCCCCCCCACCCCCCCCCCCCCCCACCCCCCCCCCCCCCCACCCCCCCCCCCCCCCACCCCCCCCCCCCCCCACCCCCCCCCCCCCCCACCCCCCCCCCCCCCCACCCCCCCCCCCCCCCACCCCCCCCCCCCCCCACCCCCCCCCCCCCCCACCCCCCCCCCCCCCCACCCCCCCCCCCCCCCACCCCCCCCCCCCCCCACCCCCCCCCCCCCCCACCCCCCCCCCCCCCCACCCCCCCCCCCCCCCACCCCCCCCCCCCCCCACCCCCCCCCCCCCCCACCCCCCCCCCCCCCCACCCCCCCCCCCCCCCACCCCCCCCCCCCCCCACCCCCCCCCCCCCCCACCCCCCCCCCCCCCCACCCCCCCCCCCCCCCACCCCCCCCCCCCCCCACCCCCCCCCCCCCCCACCCCCCCCCCCCCCCACCCCCCCCCCCCCCCACCCCCCCCCCCCCCCACCCCCCCCCCCCCCCACCCCCCCCCCCCCCCACCCCCCCCCCCCCCCACCCCCCCCCCCCCCCACCCCCCCCCCCCCCCACCCCCCCCCCCCCCCACCCCCCCCCCCCCCCACCCCCCCCCCCCCCCACCCCCCCCCCCCCCCACCCCCCCCCCCCCCCACCCCCCCCCCCCCCCACCCCCCCCCCCCCCCACCCCCCCCCCCCCCCACCCCCCCCCCCCCCCACCCCCCCCCCCCCCCACCCCCCCCCCCCCCCACCCCCCCCCCCCCCCACCCCCCCCCCCCCCCACCCCCCCCCCCCCCCACCCCCCCCCCCCCCCACCCCCCCCCCCCCCCACCCCCCCCCCCCCCCACCCCCCCCCCCCCCCACCCCCCCCCCCCCCCACCCCCCCCCCCCCCCACCCCCCCCCCCCCCCACCCCCCCCCCCCCCCACCCCCCCCCCCCCCCACCCCCCCCCCCCCCCACCCCCCCCCCCCCCCACCCCCCCCCCCCCCCACCCCCCCCCCCCCCCACCCCCCCCCCCCCCCACCCCCCCCCCCCCCCACCCCCCCCCCCCCCCACCCCCCCCCCCCCCCACCCCCCCCCCCCCCCACCCCCCCCCCCCCCCACCCCCCCCCCCCCCCACCCCCCCCCCCCCCCACCCCCCCCCCCCCCCACCCCCCCCCCCCCCCACCCCCCCCCCCCCCCACCCCCCCCCCCCCCCACCCCCCCCCCCCCCCACCCCCCCCCCCCCCCACCCCCCCCCCCCCCCACCCCCCCCCCCCCCCACCCCCCCCCCCCCCCACCCCCCCCCCCCCCCACCCCCCCCCCCCCCCACCCCCCCCCCCCCCCACCCCCCCCCCCCCCCACCCCCCCCCCCCCCCACCCCCCCCCCCCCCCACCCCCCCCCCCCCCCACCCCCCCCCCCCCCCACCCCCCCCCCCCCCCACCCCCCCCCCCCCCCACCCCCCCCCCCCCCCACCCCCCCCCCCCCCCACCCCCCCCCCCCCCCACCCCCCCCCCCCCCCACCCCCCCCCCCCCCCACCCCCCCCCCCCCCCACCCCCCCCCCCCCCCACCCCCCCCCCCCCCCACCCCCCCCCCCCCCCACCCCCCCCCCCCCCCACCCCCCCCCCCCCCCACCCCCCCCCCCCCCCACCCCCCCCCCCCCCCACCCCCCCCCCCCCCCACCCCCCCCCCCCCCCACCCCCCCCCCCCCCCACCCCCCCCCCCCCCCACCCCCCCCCCCCCCCACCCCCCCCCCCCCCCACCCCCCCCCCCCCCCACCCCCCCCCCCCCCCACCCCCCCCCCCCCCCACCCCCCCCCCCCCCCACCCCCCCCCCCCCCCACCCCCCCCCCCCCCCACCCCCCCCCCCCCCCACCCCCCCCCCCCCCCACCCCCCCCCCCCCCCACCCCCCCCCCCCCCCACCCCCCCCCCCCCCCACCCCCCCCCCCCCCCACCCCCCCCCCCCCCCACCCCCCCCCCCCCCCACCCCCCCCCCCCCCCACCCCCCCCCCCCCCCACCCCCCCCCCCCCCCACCCCCCCCCCCCCCCACCCCCCCCCCCCCCCACCCCCCCCCCCCCCCACCCCCCCCCCCCCCCACCCCCCCCCCCCCCCACCCCCCCCCCCCCCCACCCCCCCCCCCCCCCACCCCCCCCCCCCCCCACCCCCCCCCCCCCCCACCCCCCCCCCCCCCCACCCCCCCCCCCCCCCACCCCCCCCCCCCCCCACCCCCCCCCCCCCCCACCCCCCCCCCCCCCCACCCCCCCCCCCCCCCACCCCCCCCCCCCCCCACCCCCCCCCCCCCCCACCCCCCCCCCCCCCCACCCCCCCCCCCCCCCACCCCCCCCCCCCCCCACCCCCCCCCCCCCCCACCCCCCCCCCCCCCCACCCCCCCCCCCCCCCACCCCCCCCCCCCCCCACCCCCCCCCCCCCCCACCCCCCCCCCCCCCCACCCCCCCCCCCCCCCACCCCCCCCCCCCCCCACCCCCCCCCCCCCCCACCCCCCCCCCCCCCCACCCCCCCCCCCCCCCACCCCCCCCCCCCCCCACCCCCCCCCCCCCCCACCCCCCCCCCCCCCCACCCCCCCCCCCCCCCACCCCCCCCCCCCCCCACCCCCCCCCCCCCCCACCCCCCCCCCCCCCCACCCCCCCCCCCCCCCACCCCCCCCCCCCCCCACCCCCCCCCCCCCCCACCCCCCCCCCCCCCCACCCCCCCCCCCCCCCACCCCCCCCCCCCCCCACCCCCCCCCCCCCCCACCCCCCCCCCCCCCCACCCCCCCCCCCCCCCACCCCCCCCCCCCCCCACCCCCCCCCCCCCCCACCCCCCCCCCCCCCCACCCCCCCCCCCCCCCACCCCCCCCCCCCCCCACCCCCCCCCCCCCCCACCCCCCCCCCCCCCCACCCCCCCCCCCCCCCACCCCCCCCCCCCCCCACCCCCCCCCCCCCCCACCCCCCCCCCCCCCCACCCCCCCCCCCCCCCACCCCCCCCCCCCCCCACCCCCCCCCCCCCCCACCCCCCCCCCCCCCCACCCCCCCCCCCCCCCACCCCCCCCCCCCCCCACCCCCCCCCCCCCCCACCCCCCCCCCCCCCCACCCCCCCCCCCCCCCACCCCCCCCCCCCCCCACCCCCCCCCCCCCCCACCCCCCCCCCCCCCCACCCCCCCCCCCCCCCACCCCCCCCCCCCCCCACCCCCCCCCCCCCCCACCCCCCCCCCCCCCCACCCCCCCCCCCCCCCACCCCCCCCCCCCCCCACCCCCCCCCCCCCCCACCCCCCCCCCCCCCCACCCCCCCCCCCCCCCACCCCCCCCCCCCCCCACCCCCCCCCCCCCCCACCCCCCCCCCCCCCCACCCCCCCCCCCCCCCACCCCCCCCCCCCCCCACCCCCCCCCCCCCCCACCCCCCCCCCCCCCCACCCCCCCCCCCCCCCACCCCCCCCCCCCCCCACCCCCCCCCCCCCCCACCCCCCCCCCCCCCCACCCCCCCCCCCCCCCACCCCCCCCCCCCCCCACCCCCCCCCCCCCCCACCCCCCCCCCCCCCCACCCCCCCCCCCCCCCACCCCCCCCCCCCCCCACCCCCCCCCCCCCCCACCCCCCCCCCCCCCCACCCCCCCCCCCCCCCACCCCCCCCCCCCCCCACCCCCCCCCCCCCCCACCCCCCCCCCCCCCCACCCCCCCCCCCCCCCACCCCCCCCCCCCCCCACCCCCCCCCCCCCCCACCCCCCCCCCCCCCCACCCCCCCCCCCCCCCACCCCCCCCCCCCCCCACCCCCCCCCCCCCCCACCCCCCCCCCCCCCCACCCCCCCCCCCCCCCACCCCCCCCCCCCCCCACCCCCCCCCCCCCCCACCCCCCCCCCCCCCCACCCCCCCCCCCCCCCACCCCCCCCCCCCCCCACCCCCCCCCCCCCCCACCCCCCCCCCCCCCCACCCCCCCCCCCCCCCACCCCCCCCCCCCCCCACCCCCCCCCCCCCCCACCCCCCCCCCCCCCCACCCCCCCCCCCCCCCACCCCCCCCCCCCCCCACCCCCCCCCCCCCCCACCCCCCCCCCCCCCCACCCCCCCCCCCCCCCACCCCCCCCCCCCCCCACCCCCCCCCCCCCCCACCCCCCCCCCCCCCCACCCCCCCCCCCCCCCACCCCCCCCCCCCCCCACCCCCCCCCCCCCCCACCCCCCCCCCCCCCCACCCCCCCCCCCCCCCACCCCCCCCCCCCCCCACCCCCCCCCCCCCCCACCCCCCCCCCCCCCCACCCCCCCCCCCCCCCACCCCCCCCCCCCCCCACCCCCCCCCCCCCCCACCCCCCCCCCCCCCCACCCCCCCCCCCCCCCACCCCCCCCCCCCCCCACCCCCCCCCCCCCCCACCCCCCCCCCCCCCCACCCCCCCCCCCCCCCACCCCCCCCCCCCCCCACCCCCCCCCCCCCCCACCCCCCCCCCCCCCCACCCCCCCCCCCCCCCACCCCCCCCCCCCCCCACCCCCCCCCCCCCCCACCCCCCCCCCCCCCCACCCCCCCCCCCCCCCACCCCCCCCCCCCCCCACCCCCCCCCCCCCCCACCCCCCCCCCCCCCCACCCCCCCCCCCCCCCACCCCCCCCCCCCCCCACCCCCCCCCCCCCCCACCCCCCCCCCCCCCCACCCCCCCCCCCCCCCACCCCCCCCCCCCCCCACCCCCCCCCCCCCCCACCCCCCCCCCCCCCCACCCCCCCCCCCCCCCACCCCCCCCCCCCCCCACCCCCCCCCCCCCCCACCCCCCCCCCCCCCCACCCCCCCCCCCCCCCACCCCCCCCCCCCCCCACCCCCCCCCCCCCCCACCCCCCCCCCCCCCCACCCCCCCCCCCCCCCACCCCCCCCCCCCCCCACCCCCCCCCCCCCCCACCCCCCCCCCCCCCCACCCCCCCCCCCCCCCACCCCCCCCCCCCCCCACCCCCCCCCCCCCCCACCCCCCCCCCCCCCCACCCCCCCCCCCCCCCACCCCCCCCCCCCCCCACCCCCCCCCCCCCCCACCCCCCCCCCCCCCCACCCCCCCCCCCCCCCACCCCCCCCCCCCCCCACCCCCCCCCCCCCCCACCCCCCCCCCCCCCCACCCCCCCCCCCCCCCACCCCCCCCCCCCCCCACCCCCCCCCCCCCCCACCCCCCCCCCCCCCCACCCCCCCCCCCCCCCACCCCCCCCCCCCCCCACCCCCCCCCCCCCCCACCCCCCCCCCCCCCCACCCCCCCCCCCCCCCACCCCCCCCCCCCCCCACCCCCCCCCCCCCCCACCCCCCCCCCCCCCCACCCCCCCCCCCCCCCACCCCCCCCCCCCCCCACCCCCCCCCCCCCCCACCCCCCCCCCCCCCCACCCCCCCCCCCCCCCACCCCCCCCCCCCCCCACCCCCCCCCCCCCCCACCCCCCCCCCCCCCCACCCCCCCCCCCCCCCACCCCCCCCCCCCCCCACCCCCCCCCCCCCCCACCCCCCCCCCCCCCCACCCCCCCCCCCCCCCACCCCCCCCCCCCCCCACCCCCCCCCCCCCCCACCCCCCCCCCCCCCCACCCCCCCCCCCCCCCACCCCCCCCCCCCCCCACCCCCCCCCCCCCCCACCCCCCCCCCCCCCCACCCCCCCCCCCCCCCACCCCCCCCCCCCCCCACCCCCCCCCCCCCCCACCCCCCCCCCCCCCCACCCCCCCCCCCCCCCACCCCCCCCCCCCCCCACCCCCCCCCCCCCCCACCCCCCCCCCCCCCCACCCCCCCCCCCCCCCACCCCCCCCCCCCCCCACCCCCCCCCCCCCCCACCCCCCCCCCCCCCCACCCCCCCCCCCCCCCACCCCCCCCCCCCCCCACCCCCCCCCCCCCCCACCCCCCCCCCCCCCCACCCCCCCCCCCCCCCACCCCCCCCCCCCCCCACCCCCCCCCCCCCCCACCCCCCCCCCCCCCCACCCCCCCCCCCCCCCACCCCCCCCCCCCCCCACCCCCCCCCCCCCCCACCCCCCCCCCCCCCCACCCCCCCCCCCCCCCACCCCCCCCCCCCCCCACCCCCCCCCCCCCCCACCCCCCCCCCCCCCCACCCCCCCCCCCCCCCACCCCCCCCCCCCCCCACCCCCCCCCCCCCCCACCCCCCCCCCCCCCCACCCCCCCCCCCCCCCACCCCCCCCCCCCCCCACCCCCCCCCCCCCCCACCCCCCCCCCCCCCCACCCCCCCCCCCCCCCACCCCCCCCCCCCCCCACCCCCCCCCCCCCCCACCCCCCCCCCCCCCCACCCCCCCCCCCCCCCACCCCCCCCCCCCCCCACCCCCCCCCCCCCCCACCCCCCCCCCCCCCCACCCCCCCCCCCCCCCACCCCCCCCCCCCCCCACCCCCCCCCCCCCCCACCCCCCCCCCCCCCCACCCCCCCCCCCCCCCACCCCCCCCCCCCCCCACCCCCCCCCCCCCCCACCCCCCCCCCCCCCCACCCCCCCCCCCCCCCACCCCCCCCCCCCCCCACCCCCCCCCCCCCCCACCCCCCCCCCCCCCCACCCCCCCCCCCCCCCACCCCCCCCCCCCCCCACCCCCCCCCCCCCCCACCCCCCCCCCCCCCCACCCCCCCCCCCCCCCACCCCCCCCCCCCCCCACCCCCCCCCCCCCCCACCCCCCCCCCCCCCCACCCCCCCCCCCCCCCACCCCCCCCCCCCCCCACCCCCCCCCCCCCCCACCCCCCCCCCCCCCCACCCCCCCCCCCCCCCACCCCCCCCCCCCCCCACCCCCCCCCCCCCCCACCCCCCCCCCCCCCCACCCCCCCCCCCCCCCACCCCCCCCCCCCCCCACCCCCCCCCCCCCCCACCCCCCCCCCCCCCCACCCCCCCCCCCCCCCACCCCCCCCCCCCCCCACCCCCCCCCCCCCCCACCCCCCCCCCCCCCCACCCCCCCCCCCCCCCACCCCCCCCCCCCCCCACCCCCCCCCCCCCCCACCCCCCCCCCCCCCCACCCCCCCCCCCCCCCACCCCCCCCCCCCCCCACCCCCCCCCCCCCCCACCCCCCCCCCCCCCCACCCCCCCCCCCCCCCACCCCCCCCCCCCCCCACCCCCCCCCCCCCCCACCCCCCCCCCCCCCCACCCCCCCCCCCCCCCACCCCCCCCCCCCCCCACCCCCCCCCCCCCCCACCCCCCCCCCCCCCCACCCCCCCCCCCCCCCACCCCCCCCCCCCCCCACCCCCCCCCCCCCCCACCCCCCCCCCCCCCCACCCCCCCCCCCCCCCACCCCCCCCCCCCCCCACCCCCCCCCCCCCCCACCCCCCCCCCCCCCCACCCCCCCCCCCCCCCACCCCCCCCCCCCCCCACCCCCCCCCCCCCCCACCCCCCCCCCCCCCCACCCCCCCCCCCCCCCACCCCCCCCCCCCCCCACCCCCCCCCCCCCCCACCCCCCCCCCCCCCCACCCCCCCCCCCCCCCACCCCCCCCCCCCCCCACCCCCCCCCCCCCCCACCCCCCCCCCCCCCCACCCCCCCCCCCCCCCACCCCCCCCCCCCCCCACCCCCCCCCCCCCCCACCCCCCCCCCCCCCCACCCCCCCCCCCCCCCACCCCCCCCCCCCCCCACCCCCCCCCCCCCCCACCCCCCCCCCCCCCCACCCCCCCCCCCCCCCACCCCCCCCCCCCCCCACCCCCCCCCCCCCCCACCCCCCCCCCCCCCCACCCCCCCCCCCCCCCACCCCCCCCCCCCCCCACCCCCCCCCCCCCCCACCCCCCCCCCCCCCCACCCCCCCCCCCCCCCACCCCCCCCCCCCCCCACCCCCCCCCCCCCCCACCCCCCCCCCCCCCCACCCCCCCCCCCCCCCACCCCCCCCCCCCCCCACCCCCCCCCCCCCCCACCCCCCCCCCCCCCCACCCCCCCCCCCCCCCACCCCCCCCCCCCCCCACCCCCCCCCCCCCCCACCCCCCCCCCCCCCCACCCCCCCCCCCCCCCACCCCCCCCCCCCCCCACCCCCCCCCCCCCCCACCCCCCCCCCCCCCCACCCCCCCCCCCCCCCACCCCCCCCCCCCCCCACCCCCCCCCCCCCCCACCCCCCCCCCCCCCCACCCCCCCCCCCCCCCACCCCCCCCCCCCCCCACCCCCCCCCCCCCCCACCCCCCCCCCCCCCCACCCCCCCCCCCCCCCACCCCCCCCCCCCCCCACCCCCCCCCCCCCCCACCCCCCCCCCCCCCCACCCCCCCCCCCCCCCACCCCCCCCCCCCCCCACCCCCCCCCCCCCCCACCCCCCCCCCCCCCCACCCCCCCCCCCCCCCACCCCCCCCCCCCCCCACCCCCCCCCCCCCCCACCCCCCCCCCCCCCCACCCCCCCCCCCCCCCACCCCCCCCCCCCCCCACCCCCCCCCCCCCCCACCCCCCCCCCCCCCCACCCCCCCCCCCCCCCACCCCCCCCCCCCCCCACCCCCCCCCCCCCCCACCCCCCCCCCCCCCCACCCCCCCCCCCCCCCACCCCCCCCCCCCCCCACCCCCCCCCCCCCCCACCCCCCCCCCCCCCCACCCCCCCCCCCCCCCACCCCCCCCCCCCCCCACCCCCCCCCCCCCCCACCCCCCCCCCCCCCCACCCCCCCCCCCCCCCACCCCCCCCCCCCCCCACCCCCCCCCCCCCCCACCCCCCCCCCCCCCCACCCCCCCCCCCCCCCACCCCCCCCCCCCCCCACCCCCCCCCCCCCCCACCCCCCCCCCCCCCCACCCCCCCCCCCCCCCACCCCCCCCCCCCCCCACCCCCCCCCCCCCCCACCCCCCCCCCCCCCCACCCCCCCCCCCCCCCACCCCCCCCCCCCCCCACCCCCCCCCCCCCCCACCCCCCCCCCCCCCCACCCCCCCCCCCCCCCACCCCCCCCCCCCCCCACCCCCCCCCCCCCCCACCCCCCCCCCCCCCCACCCCCCCCCCCCCCCACCCCCCCCCCCCCCCACCCCCCCCCCCCCCCACCCCCCCCCCCCCCCACCCCCCCCCCCCCCCACCCCCCCCCCCCCCCACCCCCCCCCCCCCCCACCCCCCCCCCCCCCCACCCCCCCCCCCCCCCACCCCCCCCCCCCCCCACCCCCCCCCCCCCCCACCCCCCCCCCCCCCCACCCCCCCCCCCCCCCACCCCCCCCCCCCCCCACCCCCCCCCCCCCCCACCCCCCCCCCCCCCCACCCCCCCCCCCCCCCACCCCCCCCCCCCCCCACCCCCCCCCCCCCCCACCCCCCCCCCCCCCCACCCCCCCCCCCCCCCACCCCCCCCCCCCCCCACCCCCCCCCCCCCCCACCCCCCCCCCCCCCCACCCCCCCCCCCCCCCACCCCCCCCCCCCCCCACCCCCCCCCCCCCCCACCCCCCCCCCCCCCCACCCCCCCCCCCCCCCACCCCCCCCCCCCCCCACCCCCCCCCCCCCCCACCCCCCCCCCCCCCCACCCCCCCCCCCCCCCACCCCCCCCCCCCCCCACCCCCCCCCCCCCCCACCCCCCCCCCCCCCCACCCCCCCCCCCCCCCACCCCCCCCCCCCCCCACCCCCCCCCCCCCCCACCCCCCCCCCCCCCCACCCCCCCCCCCCCCCACCCCCCCCCCCCCCCACCCCCCCCCCCCCCCACCCCCCCCCCCCCCCACCCCCCCCCCCCCCCACCCCCCCCCCCCCCCACCCCCCCCCCCCCCCACCCCCCCCCCCCCCCACCCCCCCCCCCCCCCACCCCCCCCCCCCCCCACCCCCCCCCCCCCCCACCCCCCCCCCCCCCCACCCCCCCCCCCCCCCACCCCCCCCCCCCCCCACCCCCCCCCCCCCCCACCCCCCCCCCCCCCCACCCCCCCCCCCCCCCACCCCCCCCCCCCCCCACCCCCCCCCCCCCCCACCCCCCCCCCCCCCCACCCCCCCCCCCCCCCACCCCCCCCCCCCCCCACCCCCCCCCCCCCCCACCCCCCCCCCCCCCCACCCCCCCCCCCCCCCACCCCCCCCCCCCCCCACCCCCCCCCCCCCCCACCCCCCCCCCCCCCCACCCCCCCCCCCCCCCACCCCCCCCCCCCCCCACCCCCCCCCCCCCCCACCCCCCCCCCCCCCCACCCCCCCCCCCCCCCACCCCCCCCCCCCCCCACCCCCCCCCCCCCCCACCCCCCCCCCCCCCCACCCCCCCCCCCCCCCACCCCCCCCCCCCCCCACCCCCCCCCCCCCCCACCCCCCCCCCCCCCCACCCCCCCCCCCCCCCACCCCCCCCCCCCCCCACCCCCCCCCCCCCCCACCCCCCCCCCCCCCCACCCCCCCCCCCCCCCACCCCCCCCCCCCCCCACCCCCCCCCCCCCCCACCCCCCCCCCCCCCCACCCCCCCCCCCCCCCACCCCCCCCCCCCCCCACCCCCCCCCCCCCCCACCCCCCCCCCCCCCCACCCCCCCCCCCCCCCACCCCCCCCCCCCCCCACCCCCCCCCCCCCCCACCCCCCCCCCCCCCCACCCCCCCCCCCCCCCACCCCCCCCCCCCCCCACCCCCCCCCCCCCCCACCCCCCCCCCCCCCCACCCCCCCCCCCCCCCACCCCCCCCCCCCCCCACCCCCCCCCCCCCCCACCCCCCCCCCCCCCCACCCCCCCCCCCCCCCACCCCCCCCCCCCCCCACCCCCCCCCCCCCCCACCCCCCCCCCCCCCCACCCCCCCCCCCCCCCACCCCCCCCCCCCCCCACCCCCCCCCCCCCCCACCCCCCCCCCCCCCCACCCCCCCCCCCCCCCACCCCCCCCCCCCCCCACCCCCCCCCCCCCCCACCCCCCCCCCCCCCCACCCCCCCCCCCCCCCACCCCCCCCCCCCCCCACCCCCCCCCCCCCCCACCCCCCCCCCCCCCCACCCCCCCCCCCCCCCACCCCCCCCCCCCCCCACCCCCCCCCCCCCCCACCCCCCCCCCCCCCCACCCCCCCCCCCCCCCACCCCCCCCCCCCCCCACCCCCCCCCCCCCCCACCCCCCCCCCCCCCCACCCCCCCCCCCCCCCACCCCCCCCCCCCCCCACCCCCCCCCCCCCCCACCCCCCCCCCCCCCCACCCCCCCCCCCCCCCACCCCCCCCCCCCCCCACCCCCCCCCCCCCCCACCCCCCCCCCCCCCCACCCCCCCCCCCCCCCACCCCCCCCCCCCCCCACCCCCCCCCCCCCCCACCCCCCCCCCCCCCCACCCCCCCCCCCCCCCACCCCCCCCCCCCCCCACCCCCCCCCCCCCCCACCCCCCCCCCCCCCCACCCCCCCCCCCCCCCACCCCCCCCCCCCCCCACCCCCCCCCCCCCCCACCCCCCCCCCCCCCCACCCCCCCCCCCCCCCACCCCCCCCCCCCCCCACCCCCCCCCCCCCCCACCCCCCCCCCCCCCCACCCCCCCCCCCCCCCACCCCCCCCCCCCCCCACCCCCCCCCCCCCCCACCCCCCCCCCCCCCCACCCCCCCCCCCCCCCACCCCCCCCCCCCCCCACCCCCCCCCCCCCCCACCCCCCCCCCCCCCCACCCCCCCCCCCCCCCACCCCCCCCCCCCCCCACCCCCCCCCCCCCCCACCCCCCCCCCCCCCCACCCCCCCCCCCCCCCACCCCCCCCCCCCCCCACCCCCCCCCCCCCCCACCCCCCCCCCCCCCCACCCCCCCCCCCCCCCACCCCCCCCCCCCCCCACCCCCCCCCCCCCCCACCCCCCCCCCCCCCCACCCCCCCCCCCCCCCACCCCCCCCCCCCCCCACCCCCCCCCCCCCCCACCCCCCCCCCCCCCCACCCCCCCCCCCCCCCACCCCCCCCCCCCCCCACCCCCCCCCCCCCCCACCCCCCCCCCCCCCCACCCCCCCCCCCCCCCACCCCCCCCCCCCCCCACCCCCCCCCCCCCCCACCCCCCCCCCCCCCCACCCCCCCCCCCCCCCACCCCCCCCCCCCCCCACCCCCCCCCCCCCCCACCCCCCCCCCCCCCCACCCCCCCCCCCCCCCACCCCCCCCCCCCCCCACCCCCCCCCCCCCCCACCCCCCCCCCCCCCCACCCCCCCCCCCCCCCACCCCCCCCCCCCCCCACCCCCCCCCCCCCCCACCCCCCCCCCCCCCCACCCCCCCCCCCCCCCACCCCCCCCCCCCCCCACCCCCCCCCCCCCCCACCCCCCCCCCCCCCCACCCCCAGTTCATGGACTACAATTCCCATCAGCCCCTTCCAGCATGGCCAATTGGTCATGCTGGCAGGGGCTGATGGGAATTGTAGTCCATAACATCTGGAGTACCAAAGGTTCGCCACCACGGTTATATAGGATTTTCACTATATTGATTGCATCAATGATTACATTTCAAAACTTTCCTAAGCTTCTCAGAAGTTTGCAGTAAACAATTATTTACAGTAAGGTTGTTCCTGTCTCTCACCATGTGCAGATGCCATTATCAATACAAACTGCAACAGAATCACTGAATCATCTCAAACAGGGGTATTGGAATAATAAACAAAGGTATTTATGCATATACAACCTCCTTGAGAAACAGATAACAAACATTAAGTGCTAAGACATTTTGGAGACAGATATGTTGACTTATGGGGTGTTACAATCTGCACAACACAGGGACACAGTGTTTGGATACCAGAGGCTGACTGATATGTGGTCAGGGTCTTTCTTCATCACTGAACAAGGGTTTAACAGATAGCATCTTTATTCCAGAAAACAGGAATTGGAGACTCATTCACACTGTCCCAGGGAGTGAACTTTAATTTCAGTAAGCAGATGGTCTGTTATCAGTTCCATTGTGTTAACATGAGAGTCCTCTTGTTCTCATAAGGCCAACTGGTCAGGCAGGAAGGTCAGGAAGAAAGTGTCACAGACCTCTGGCTCGGAGAGACCTTTCTAATATACAGCAGAATCAAAAACTCCTAATACAATCATAACACGTGACAGATAAGATATATTGAGTACAGAGAGTATATAGTCGTTTCTGCATGGTCAAAATATCCTGGGTTAAGCAAAAAAAAAATCTCTGTGCAGCCAAGAGTTCCGCACAGTTCCCGGTCCTAAAGCGGGTTTGCCCCATGATATTTCCCTCATCCTGGGGTATTCAAAAACCACCAAATTGGAGATTCTTTAAAAAAAAACCTGGAGTGAGCCTGCTAGAGCCTGCTACTATGCAAACACCAATTGGGAGCAGGTCCAGTTTATTTTTCCCATCCAGCTGCCTGATCTCCCTGCCTGATGTTCATTCAAGCTGCCACTCAAAAACAACAGCCAATCAGAACATGGGACACTGGGTATGCTCAGCAATGCTTCCAAGGTAAATACAGAAGTCCCAGGCTCATACAAAACAAGCTGGAGTATTTCCTCCCGATCTTCACTGGATTCCTTCAAAAAATAGGCAGCCATGCGAACGGACACCCCGGGATAAAACAGACCCAAGTTAAAAAAAAAACAGTGGCACACAGGTATAATTTTGCTGTGCAGAAACAAATCTATAAGCCATAGTTTAGTCTAATACATAAGCAATTAGCTAATAAGCATAATACTTAGTGGTACCAAGATGTGTAAACTCATGCAAAACGAGGAAGACAAGGAAGCTTAAAATCTAATTCTGGGGTGACACTACATAACCAGATCTTTACCTCAGTGCTTCCTACCGCTAGTTCTGTTATATGAGGACATGGATTCGTTTCTGCTGGCTGAGGAGGTCTGCAAAATTGTTTTGGAGAGTGGACTGTATGGCATAGTATATCAGTGAGGTCCCTCCCCTCCTCAAACCCCACCTTCTTTAGGCTCCATGCCCAAATCTCCATGCATTTCCCAACTAGGAGTTGATAACCCTAAAAGGAACTAAACTGAGGCTCAGTTCTTAACAGCTTAAAGCCAAGGGTTTAGCATCAACATTAACATTTTAGGGAAGCTTGGAAACTCTGAAATATTTTCTCAGAGGTAGTTTCAAAGTACATAGTGAAGTATGGGCACCATGCTTTGAGCATGCTTAGTTAAGATTTTTTTAAAAAATTAGCTGATCAGGAAGTGCCAAGAAGAATCAAAACCTCTAGAATCAAGGGACCAGCTGGAAAGTGAAGAGCTATGGCCTTTCTGACACTTCTTTTATATACAGCAATTCAGATCCTTGGCTCAGACCTAGTAACAGGGAAAATAAATGGCCTAAGCCATCTATCCCTAATAGGTTTCCTATAACTTAATGCAGGAGCTCTTCAATCAACTCATTAATTGTACACAGTCAATGTGGCTTTCCAGTGTTGAAAAAAAGGCCAAAAAGAATAATGCTGGGCTCACACCCAAATATACATGCTGTGGCAGAGAAGGAAAATGCCTGATAAACTTTGCTATACCATCTTATGCTGCATTATAAGCATGATGTATTATGGATCATTCACTACATCTTCAATGAATGAAAAAGGTTCAGGAAAGACCTTGACATTGATTGTGTCTTTTTTAGTTCTGCTACTTTACAAATATATAAAGAAACACATAAAGGAGCAGCTATGCAGAATATCCCAAACTGTCAACCCTGCTTCTGGTTTCCAATGAGATCAGTTTCATCCTAATAATACTTCATTGTTAGCCAGATCCAATTTAAGTTCCAGTTTTCTTGCTATGTCTGTCTCACAACACAGACTGTAAAACTACAATCGTGGCCATCAGACAACCAATCAGCTTAACTTTTAGATGTTTACTCAAAAGTAATAGTTCTGTATTCTAAGGATCTGCTGTCTGAAATTTGCTAAGGAAAGTTATTAATGCCCTATTTGGAAATATCAGAAAGCTGTCTGTAACCTGCCCCAGTTTTTTTCTTCTTCTAATACTCAGAAGCCATTGTAGACTTTCCAGTGAGGTGGGTATTCCAACACCTTATTGTTTGGTTTTGATATTCCAGGCAGAATAAGTGGCTGGGACATCAAAGGGAAGGACGTGCACAGAAAGGTTGTCATCCAACTAGAAATGTAGTGACTGTCTGTCTCTCCACTCCTCCACACTGACACTAACTGGCTTGGAAGCCTAAGCAGTCCAAAATATCACAATATAGTCTTGCAAGAACTCAGTGGTATATTTTTCTATAGAGGCAATCTTTGCTGATATTTTACAGCTTTATATATACACAATTTTTATTTTATACTTTTCTGCAAACCAAGTACTTTCTCTTGGCTTGTAGAAAAAAATACTCTGAGGTCATTGTTCAGAATTAGACATTCCTAGATAAGGACACAAAACATCAGTAAATTGGATGCCTAGTTCATTAACGGTTGGTCTACAACTGTTAAATATCTCAGAATTAGTGAAAGATGGTCCTAACAAACAGTTTACCACTGCAATCAGCATTTTGGGCAAACCACTGTGGCACCAAATTTAATACCAGTGTTACCATTGTCTTTGTTTATCTTCACTGACACACAAAACAGTGCCAAGAAGTATTAAGCCTAACCACCATGATTCCCCACATCCACCCACCCTGCAAGCAACTAAGTACTCAGGTGATGCAACGCAACCACCAAAGATGCTCTCACCCCAACCCTCCAGGCAACTCAAGCCAATGATGTGGCTAGTGTGGACAACTTAAAAGTTTCAGGGCGCACGTGAATTATCCACACCTATATGGCAGAAATTCACACTATTCTTACCATAACTATTGACATTATAATCTGCCAAATGATCAGGCTACCACTTCCTAGGACAATGCAGAGTAGGCAAAACTACGGCCCTCTGCCCAGGCAATTTGAGAAAGGACTCAAAAATTCCTACTCAGCCACTGAAAACTCAGTACTTTCAAATTTTACATATGGACAGTGGGTGGGCCAGTAAAATGTTGGGTTAGAATCCAATAGTTTCTCCAGCACCCTTCCGATTGGTTGCTCCACACAAAACAGCAAATGGCTCATCAAGAGCCACAATCAGTACCCCTGCTTACTAGGGTGAGAACTATGATTGGCACATCCAGAATGTTTTATATGAAATGGTGGGCCCCTACTCCAAGGAGTTTACAATGTAAATTTCAACAGCTATAGAGACATCTGAGTGAGCGTACAAGGTGGAAGTTATAGACAGCAAGCGGGAGTTATGAAATGGAACAGTGAAGGGTAATGCAATTGAAGTTGAGCAAAGGCACTTAAATACGTTTAGTTCAAAATCACCATGGTGGGGGTGGGGGTGATGGAGGAGTTGGTAAGATAAAGGCTTCAGGATAAAGGATGAGTTTTAAGGCAGAAAAGGAAGAAATCAGAAATTAAGTGCTATAGTTAAAGAAACTTCCAAACATAACAAAAATGCTATCATTATCTCCTTTGTGTTTTCTCCTCTGCAAAGTCAGCTATAGTTTAATCATTTTCATTCCTGCCTTTTAAATAACTATTGGTTCATCAAATACCACAAAATATAAACCAGCTAAATGTCCTCACATGTAGATGTAGCGAGCTCATATAAAGTCTTTATTATGGCCCACAGGCTATTCAGAATCAGAAAAACACTACTATAGAGTTAATCACTTACATAAAATTTCAGCATACATAACTCATCCTATATATCCATATATAAGTGGCATAGATGCAATTCTCTCAGAAAATTGTCACTCAAGTTGAGAACAATAAAAGCTAAAACCCTTCCTGCAGTTTAACTAAACTTTCGTCTTCTTCTAACACTTGAAGTGAAATCAATAAATGTGATTTTGCTGGCATAAATCATAGATGACTCTTACTGCTTAGATCTAATGAGACTGAATGGGAAGGTTTTGTTTGTTTTTTAGTCAGTACCTTTCTCCAGCAGTGGCGTAGGAGGTTAAGAGCTTGTGTATCTAATCTGGAGGAACCGGGTTTGATTCCCAGCTCTGCCGCCTGAGCTGTGGAGACTTATCTGGGGAATTCAGATTAGCCTGCACACTCCCACACACGCCAGCTGGGTGACCTTGGGCTAGTCACAGCTTCTCAGAGCTCTCTCAGCCCCACCTACCTCACAGGGTGTTTGTTGTGAGGGGGGAAGGGCAAGGAGATTGTAAGCCCCTTTGAGTCTCCTGCAGGAGAGAAAGGGGGGGATGTAAATCCAAACTCCTCCTCCTCCTCCTCCTCCTCCTCCTCTTCTTCTTCTTCTTCTTCTTCTTCTTCTTCTTCTTCTTCTTCGTACAAGCTGTTTTTCATGTTGAAGAGGTAGTCTGAATACATCTTTTCACATAGGAGTGATTTAAACAGATTCAGGTTTACTGTGTGTGGCCTTTTCCACACACACCATTTAAAATATTTTCAGGCAGGAAATAAAATGTTTCCTCTGTGGAGTTCCACACTGGTTTTTCACTGTTTGTTTTCAAAAACATCTCAAAACAGCTTTCCCCCCCCCTCCCCCATACACTTTTTTGGAAAATTCCTTTAAAATTATTATTTTGTATGTAATATTTCCGAGCTGGCTTCCCTCACAGCACAGTTAAATTTACAATGTTTTATCTTTCCTGCTGCCGTTTTCCATCCCTCTATGCTGTTGCCCAACTTCCCCTTTGTTTTTCATGTTCATCTTGTCATGGTTTTTGTTTGGTTTTTTTGCTGTTTTGTGTGAATTTATGCAGCCTCAATTAAACAGAGCTACAGTGCACTGAAGAAGTGAATTAAAAAAATGAAACATCATTTCAACAAACAATAAAACAAATTCTGTAAACCCCTCACAGCAGCCCATGAGATGTTTGGCGGGGATGAGTGAATCCAAACATCTTCATAAAGGGGAGGATAATAAACATTCTGAAAACATTATGTGTGACTTGTGTGGAAAGGGCCAGTATGTCTGCGTGTTTTTGTTAGGATTCTTCCTGCAAAAACTTCTCTGTGATGGCAGAATGCATGATCTTGCATTCATGCAGCCTTCATAGACATTTTCAGTGTCTCTTTTCCTTCTTTTACTACTAATATGGTCTCACTTTCTGGCAGAAGAAGTCAATGGAGGAGTGACATGACTGGAAAACAAATGCCCGGCCCATGGCCTGCCATAACCCCACCTTAACTGTGAAGTGCAGGGCAAATACTAACATTTATTTGTGTCATTCATATGAGGTCAATCACCATCACCCCCATTTTATCAGTATTGAGCAGTACCACTTTCTAACAAACATTCTTAGTGCTTATAGAAAGAAAGAGTATTCAGAGATTATTCTGCTTTGGTCCATTGTAGGTGTCAACTGAGAGTTCTACTATCCCTGACCAAAGTTACTCAATGGCCCATTAATTTGAGCAGGGATTCTTGAAATTTCTAGTTCCCGTGAAAAACCCTGCCAGAAGAATCCTGTTTCTAGTTCCATTTTCTGAGCAGGATAAAGTAGAAATTTGCTCAGATAATCAAAAATGGTCACATTTCATTTCAAAACAGGAAACCTCTTAAAATTGAAGGGATTAGCTAAACAACAGTCAAAAGATAGAGTGAGGAAGGTCAAATCTTTTTGGAAAACTTCAAGTTTTCACAAACCATTATAACAATCTATACCACAGATTTAACAAGGTACAAATCCAAGAGAAGGTAAACATGGTCATCAGCAAGCAGAAAGCACAGAACAAAGGAATGAAAGTATTGTGAAGCTCATGACTAATTAAAAGTGAGCACAGATTTAGGCAAAAATGACAGAAGTTTACAAGAAGGCCTTTTCCACATGCACAGCTTACCCAAGGTTTTCCCAGTGGTCAGACATTGTGTCTAGGAAATGTTTTCTGTGCAATCATGTCACATTACACCACCACCACCACACACACATACACTTTGTCATTTCAGGGCTTTCCCCCTGTCTTTTCAGCTCCATTTATTCTACATGCTACTGCTGAAAATATATTATTTCTGAAAGTGGTGGCATGTCATCTGTGACACAGAAGATCAATCTCCCCCTCACTTTTTTCTTTTGTGCAAACACTCTACCATTAGTGAACAGTTACATTTTGCAGTGGCAATTCAAAAATATCTCAGCCTCCAATTCTACTATTAAGAACTACCAACTCAAAATGGAAGCCAAAACAACTCCTGAAGTAGGCGCGATTACCTGAAAGAATAAAAACATGTAGTTTCCTTCCCCCATACACACAAACAAGAAACACATGTTTTCCAGTCAAATTTGGTCTGCAGTAACACACAATTGTTAACTGCAGTAGTCCCTGATTACATGCAGCAATTGCTCCTAGTCCTCTCTTTTCAATTGCTCCAGCATCTCAGTATTCTGATGCAACTGCCCCTGCTTCTTTGTATCTCTGCCTGAATGTTAGAATAGCACATCTATGTTCAATTAACAAGGCTGATCCAATCAATCCTGTTTATTTGTATCTCTGCCTCAGTGTTACATTGATAGTTTGATATGACCAAAAATAAAAATAAAAACCCTTTTGAAAATGCAGGAGGAGGGGGAGGAGAAAGTGGCTGAAGGGAATATTGGGCAACTAGTTTGCATTTAAACCCTCTTATAACAGCAGAACTCGTGGAGGGCAGAGTTGTTTCGGCAGAAAGCTGTGAAGTTACTTTATTGCTGAAATACCCAAACAGCAACAGATACACAAGCATGTACACAAGCACGAAATAAACAAATCAATTTGTTGATTTGTAATCCTATACCTCAGTCACATTTACAAATAATTCATAATTCTGCACAATAATGAACTCACACTAAGGCGGGTTCCACATGGGCCAAAACAGTGGTGTGAAAATGGTGTGAAAATGGTGTAAACCCTTTTACACCCTTTTAAACCCTTTTACACCATTTTCATACTGCTGTTTTTGGTCCATGTGGAATCCACCTAATACAGCCAGGGAAATATAGACTAGGTATCATTAGTTTAAAACACACTGAATGGGATTTCTTTCACAAACAATCCTGAAGATTAAAAAATTGTTACAGAGAACAGGAAGCCCCATGGGGCACAGTGATAAGCAGCAGTACTGCAGTCCAAGATCTGCTCATGACCTAAGTTCGATCCCAATGGAAGTCAGTTTCAGGTAGCCAGCTCAAGGTTGACTCAGCCTTCCAGTCTTTCAAAGTTAGTAAAATGAGTACTCAGCTTGTTGGGGGTAAAGTGTAGAGAACTGGGGAAGGTAATGGCAAACCAGCCCGTAAATAAAGTCTGCCTAGTAAACATTGTGATGTGATGTCATGTGAAGTAAAATTATCTCATGTAAATGCTTTGTCACTAAAATTTAAAATCTTTTAGAAGGCTTTTCTCAAAGACCCTCACCAAAGACTCTTAAGTAAATCATATGTACATCTAGTCAGAAGAAAGATCCAGTATATCCAATGAGTCTCATTCCCACATAAATTGAATAATTTTGTGGCTTAAATTATAAGATTTGAAGACAGGTCCTTAGTTTAAGAAAAGGACTGGCCTATACCTTAAGGGTACCTAGGCAGTCATCTACTCTACCTCTGTCCTGACAACCTGCAACATCAGAATTTGCTACAGCAACCCCAAGTGGTGACCCCAGCCGCAGAGGGCAGCCTTCAGTGAATCTGCTCTTCCTTTCCTTTGCTCTCCTTTCCGCGGATGGGGCAGGCCATCTTCTTCCATTTTCTTTTGAGAATTTTTGTGCACTCCTGGGAATTGATCCAGATTTTGACCTCTCCCTACTGTTTATGATACCACAGAATGTGGATTTAATGATCTACATGCCAAGGCCCAGAAGATTCAGAATTAGATATAGGACATTTTGAATGTGTTCAGTTCTGTTTCCTCATCTCAAAAAGGAGTGGCACCTGCAAAAGGTGCAGAAAAGCAAGACTTAAATTATCACTATTATTTGCAGAATTTACACCCTAACTTTCTGCCCTGTCAGGGCAATCCAAGAAGCTAGCTGATTTAAGTTATAGATAATAAAACATATTTTTAAAACAAAACAAAAATATTGAAACTACACTGGTGTCAACAAAAAAACAGGCTGGTATTTCTGTACCCAGAAACAGGTTGGGAGTCAGAGTATCTGGGCCAAGACTGGAGGGACAGGATCCCTACTACTTATTTCAGTTAACATCCTGACTACAGCATTCCACAACAATTGAAGTTTCTGAACACTTTTCAAGGGCAGCCCCACATTCAGTTCATTGCAGTAATCTAATTAAGGTATAACTGGTATATGAACCACAGCGGCCAGTGAAGCTCTTTCCCTCTGGTGAAAGACAGAAGTGATTAGGGTCTTTTAATTAAATATGATAAATGAAGCACAGAAATCTCTCTTATCCCCTACTTTTGCCATTAAAAGATCTGGCCAGCACAGTCATGGTGATATCACCATTATGCTTTGCTTCCTCTAATGCCCAAGTTGCTTGTAATAGCATTATATCAAAACAATTAAAATCCTTCAAAAAGTCATAATTAAAAGATTTGCTTTTCCTTCCAGTTGTATTCCAATATAGCACTTTAAGTGATGAAGCAGACTGCTGCTAGGTTAATCAGTCAAATTCTATTATTTAAATTAAATTTGCTTACATTCCATAACAGACACTTCAGTTTCCAATTATTGATGTGTTCCTCTTACATTTCCCAGACTTCTTAGGAGGGGATCTTATTCTGTGAGAAGCTAGGTGTCTAAAGGCTATCCAGTCCTCTTTTGGTAATTGTTCATGAGTCTTCTGTGTGTGTTTGATATATTTAGATCTCAAGCTTCTGATGGTTTTGATTCAGTTGACTTTATTCTGTCTTAACTGAGTTACTTGACATGACTGAGCATTAGTATTGTTGCTCATAATGAAGAAAGGATGGCTCACAATGTCAAAAGCTTACCCTTCAGAAGTGTTCATCTATCCATGATGGCCTTTTGCTCTATCTGTGGGAGAGCTGAGTGGGAGGACAGAAGATCTGCTTGCACAGATTCCAAAGGACAAGCAATAATTGAACTCATCTGCTGTTCCATCTGCTTCAACTTAACATCCTTAGTAAATTTAAGGCAATATGTCTATTCTTAATTAACAACAGGTTCCTTACAATTAAATCAGATCTTCTTGGAAGGGTACAGGTATCTTATTATATGATTAGATTACAGCATTTTTAGAACATAGCCCAAATGTATTTTGACTGAGACCTATCAGAGGATCTCTCAACATATTAATAAAAAACCTGTAAGGGATAAGCTTAAAAATATATCTAATTCTCAGCATGGCCAAATCTGTAGATACATAAATGCAGAGACATAACAGATCTTTGCAAGAACCTGAAAAAAGCAGTTTTACAAAAAAAAATCTGAAATAAAAAACCAAACAAATGAAAAAAGCACATGGGGGAGGAGGGTTAAAACCCTCTAAAACCATCAAAGCAGCTTTAAGAAATGAAAGCCCTCAGTAGCCATTGCTAGGCAATCACAATGATATTGCCAGCCTTTAAGCCTTGGTTTCTATCAATAAAACGTAGGGGTCTTCCCAGGGCTCTACCGGTCTTTTGTGGAAGAACTCACTGAAGCCAGTTCCAGCAGCAATCATAGGGCAACTTGTTACCATCCAGCTTGCATGACTCATCCAGGCTGAACTGTTTACTACACGGCCTAGGACCCTCGTACCTTCAGGGTCCGTCTTACGCGGCCTGGGACCCTTGTACCTTCGGGACCGCATTACCCCATATGTCTCGAGGCCAATTTACTGGAGATCCCTGGCCCCTCAATGATGCGGCTGGCCTCCACTCGGGCCAGGGCCTTTACGGTTCTGGCCCCTGCCTGGTGGAACACTCCCTCCAACTGTCTGGGGCCTGCGGGACCTTGGTGATTTCTGCAGGGCCTGTAAGACCGAGTTGTTCCACCGGGCTTTTGGAGAAACCAGACGCTGAGTGTGCCCCCCCAGGATAGTGGGTAATTTATGGGTCCCTAATACCATCAGGACCCACTACCCCCTCCCTCCTCCTCCTAGGAGGATTAGGTTCAGGTAGGACGCCATCTTGGATATAATAACTGCTGTTTTTACTGTAATTATGGATGTTTATGATGATTTTCTGTGATTTTATGCTGTACACCGCCCAGAGCCCTTCAGGGATGGGGTGGTATATTAAATAAATAAATAAATAAATAAATAAATAAATAAATAAATAATAGTAATAATATCCAAAAGAATCACCCCATAAAAGCCACAATTTTATGTGCAGTAGTAAGAATTTTGTAACAGGATCAGGGAGACCTAGGCCGGAACCTTCACTCTGACATGGAAGCTCACATAGGTGACTTTGAGCCAATAATACATTTTCAGTCTAAGTCATTTCACAGGATTGTTGTGAGGATAAAATTGAGAAGAGGACAATGGTACAAGCTGCTTCAGGCCTCCACTGCGTAAAGAATGGTAGGATATTGCAAGTTCTTATGGGTCCCAATAACATAAAATGACCTTTATAAGAAGAAGTTTCACAGTGTTAGCCTGACAAGCTTCTAAACTGAATTATTTTGTACTTCTAAACTGAATTATTTTGTACAAATGGATACCTCATTTGAGTAGATTCCTATGGTTTACTCAGACTTCTTACCAGGATCATTATTTTATCAGGGTTTTTTTTTTTGAGAGGGTGCATCAGACAATATGGTTAATCTCTCAAGTTAAGTCATAATTTAGTTTAACTGATCATTAATTTGTTGGATCATTTTAGCAGTTAAGACAGTTTACTTTGCTAAAATATGATCCTCGGTCTCTTGAACTCTCAGAAAATTGAGTTAGAGAGTGAACTAGAGTTGAAACAATCCCTGATATTTTCATACAATCTCAGGCCCTTTCCGCACGGGCCAAATACAGCGCCCTGGGGACAGCAAACACACCGTTCCCAGGGATCTGTTCGCATGGGGGGTGCAGCTGCTTCGCAGCCATGCCACCCTCGCTCCGCCCCAGTGGCGCGAAGCTGCCATTTTCCCACCTCGCTCCCCGAGCGAGGTTGTTGGAAAATGGCGGCTTCCAGCCGCTGCCGTGCCATCCCTCCCCCCTTTGCCCGATCGACCTACCTTCTCCGCGACCGTCCGGCGCGTCACCGAGGCCTGGGGACACGCCCCCCTGCCCTGCGACTCTGGAGCGGCAGGGCGGGGGGGCGTGTCCCCTGGCCTCAGCGACGTGCCGGACGGTCGCAGAGAAGGTAGGTCGATCGGGCGACGGCGCTCCATGGCGCTGTCTTCCCTTTCATTACCGGGACGGGTAGTTGGGTCGGCGTCATGTACGCCGACCCAACCCCCAGCATGGCTGTGCGGAAACGGCCATAGAGTTGGAAGAGACCACAAAGGTCATCAAGTCCAATCCCCTGCCATGCAGGAGCACACAATCAAAGCACTTCCGACATATGATCATTCAACCAAAGAAGGAGACTCCACCATTCTCAGAGGCAGTGACTTCCACTGTTGAACAGTCCTGTCAGAAAGTTCTTCCTAACATTTAGGTGGAATCTCTTTTCCTGCACCTTGAATCAATTGCCCCGTGTTCCAGTTTCTGAGGCAGGAGAAAACAAGCTTGCTCCTTCTTCGACATGACATCCCTTCAAATATGCAAACATGGCTGTCATGGCCCCCCTTAACCTTCAGTTCTCCAGACTAAACATCCCCAGCTCCCTAAGGCCGTTTCCGCACGGGCGGAAAATGACGGCCTGGAGACGGTAAAAACGCCGTCTCCAGGCTGCCATTCGCAATGGCCAGGCTGCAGCTGTAGCGCAGCCGCGCTGGCCCAGCGCCCGCTTCGGCTGGCCCGCGAGCCCGGCATATTCCGAGAACGGCTAAGAAGCGTTCTTTTCCGAGAATCACGCCAGCCCAGTGAAGCTCCAGCGCTGCCGAGCGACGGCGAAAGCAGCTTCACGGCGCCTCCCTGACCCGGCACTCACCTTGTCCCTGGGCCTCCGGCGCGTCGCTGAGGCCTGGGGACACGCCCCCCTGCCCTGCACCGCTCGAGCAGGCGCGCAGGGCCAGGGGGCGTGTCCCCAGGCCTCGGCGACACGCCGGAGGCCCAGGGACAAGCCGGGTCGTGCGGGCGCCGGCGCTCCGCGGTGCCGGCTGCCTGCCTCTTCCCGGGACCGTCCGTGTGGACGGTCCCAGCGCCGACCCAGCCGTTTCCGCTGCCATGCGGAAACGGCCCTAGTCTCTCTTTGTAGGGCATGGATTCCATACCTTTTACCCTTTTGCTTGCCCTCCAGTTCCAGCTTGTCAGTATGCTTCTTAAATTGCAGTGCCCAGAACTGAACACAGCACTCTAGGTGAGGTCTGATCAATGCAGAGTAGAGTGGTACAATTACTTCCCTTGATCTGGACACTATATTCTTATTGATGCATCCCAGAATTGCATTGGCTTTCTTGGCTGCCATATCACACTGTTGACTCGTGTTCAGTTTGTGGTCTACTAAGACTCCCACAACCCTTTCACATGTAGTGTTGTCCAGTCAGGTGTCACCCATCTTATATCTGTACATATCATTTTTTCTGCCTAAGCGTAGTTACATTTATCTCTGTTGAAATTCATTTTGTTAGTTTTGGCCCAGCTCTCGAATCTGTCCAGATCATTTTGAATCCTGTGTTCCAGGGTATTAGCTACCCATCCTAATTTGGTATCATCTGCAAATTTGATTCTATTTCATTATCCAAGTCATTGATTAAAAAAAATATTGAATAGCACTGGGCCCAGGAAAGAATCCTGTGACGCTCCACAACTCACTTATCTCCAGGATGAAAATGAGCCGTTGATGAGCACTCTTTGTGGGAAAGATGTTGGAACATCAGAGCAAAGAAGGTCAAAACTGTTGCTCATACCGCTCGTTAACATTTCAGTATCATTCCCACAACACTTAGGGAAAATATATAGGTATGGATAATGCACCCTACTTTGCTTATATGCGGGTATTAGATTGCATTCCCCAGGGCTATTCATATGCTTTGATTTGCCTCTGAGAAAGAAACCAGCCTTTTAAAAAAACTTATAAGACTTTCAATTGAATCAACAAGCTTAAAACTGACACTTGAAGCTCTGGAGAGCTTGATGTTGAAAGGTTCCAGCTATTCATGTTGCCACAAATTGCTGCCACTGTTGTCACTTTCTCCTGAGCACTTGCAGTTGTATTTCAGGCTAGTGATGTCAGCTCTGGTGAAGTGATTCTCTCTCTTTATTTCCCCTGCCCCCAATAAAAATATCTTACCAACCAAGTGCTTTTCTTGGTTATTTCAACTCTGTCATGAGAGGGAAAATGAAAGCTATGTGGCTCATCTCCAGTGTTGCCTATGAGTTCTTGCAGGTTAATCCAGTATTCTACACTGGATTGTAAACACTTTGCACATTTTCTCTGAATTTTATAGTTTAATATAGTACATTCTGGGCAAGCACCAGTACTATATATGCCCTTGATTGAATAATGCTGGCAGATGTACAAGCACATAAGCAGCACCTACTCTCAAAATGTAGCTGATTTTAAAGATGTGTGATCTGTCCAAGATGACCTTGAGGCATATGTAACTTAAACAATCCAGGAAATTGTGACCACACACCAAAGCACTACCCACCTAGCCAGCATGCAAAACGGTCATTTTTTTCAAGAGTGAACAAATAATCCAATTGAATGTGGAGTACTGATTCAAGAAAAAAATGTCAATTGCAAGAAGACTAAATTCAGTTCTTGAATTACTAATTATATCAAACCATAACTAACTAAATATTACTATGAGAAAACAACATCCATTCAGTTATTGATAATCTTGTATGCTATTGTTTACACAATGTGATAAGTTATAACACCCAATGTTTTTAATTAAAAATCTGATATATATTTTATCCTGATTTCCCTCCAAGCAGTGCAGAGCAGCTAACACTTTATTTTATATTTTATCCTTGCAATAAGTTATAAAAAGTTAGTTTAGGCTGAGAAAGTTATTGGCCCAGTAACTCGGTGAGTTACTTAGTGAGTTTTCATGGCAGAGAAGCCTGTGTCTCCCAGATGAAGCCTGTGTCTCCCAGATGTTAGACAAATACTTAAACCCCTCAAATTTGCAGGCTGTTTTTATTTACATTAAACAACAAAAAATCATGGGGTCATCCTGTATTTCATCCTACATTACATCTGATGTTAGTGAGCTTAGTGATTTTGGAGCACAATTTTGTGTGAAAGAATTAAAATAGTGCAAGAAAAATATTTGAGAGCCAAGGTGAATGAAAAGTCTAGCAAGAATTGGATCCTGTGTTGGTATTTTCTTTTGGAACATTAATATTTTCTGGTAAAGGGGGCTCCTTATCCTCTTTTGTTAAATAAATATTTCTCTAATCCTCAGCATGTATGTGGCAGAACAGGCCTACTTTGATCTACAGGTCCTATTCTATCCAGCCCTTTCCCAGGGGTTCCCAGCTTCTCCTGGAAGGGTCTCTCTCTCTCTCTCTCTCTCTCTCTCTCTCTCTCTCTCTCTCTCTCTCTCTCTCTCTCTTTGACCCAGACTAACCAGGTCAAAGGGTTGGAGACTGGGAACTGATAAAACTCTTGGGAGCAGAGAGGGAGTGGATTAGGGACCGTTGGGGTGGATTAGGGAGCCCCAGCTTCTTTTCCAACTCTGAGGCACAGCTTCTGGGTCTCCTGCTTCCCCTTTCTTGAGTGCCACAGGGATGGTACTCAGGAGAGGGCATCTTCTTTTTACAATAGAGTGCCCAAGATGTTGAAGGTCTATCTATGTGGTACAGAAAACTGCTACCAGCATCCAAAGTTCATAAGTATTTATTAAAAATAAAATGTTTACAGGCATATTTTTACTATTGCACCAGATTAAGCTAGCGGTTCAAAAAAAATGTTCTGCCCTCAGTGCTGCTATATGGTAGATTTTTAAAAATAGAGGGAGTGAAGAGATTCTGCTCCTATAACTTAAATCAACTGGAAACTTTAGCCCACTTCCTGTTCCATTGCACTAAATATGAGGGAATTAGGGGAAAATATGCAAATGCTCTTCTCTTAAACTGTGACAGAATATCAGAGGCTCAAAAGATCTTATACTTGCTAAATAATTCTGATCCTGTAGTTTGTGAATTGATGGCCAAGTTTTTACTAGAAATTATATACTCTAAAGAATTGCCCTGTTCTTTTTAATTTTGTTGCGTCATTCTGTTATTAAGAGATTCTCTATTATTATTTTATCTGGAGGTTGTTTTAAATTTGTTTTTTGTAACCTACCTGTATTGTTTTATATGCCAATATATGTGATTGGTTGGTAAAAGAAATGAGAGATACATGCAATTCCACTGTCCCTTTCTCTATATACCCTATCAGTTATTAAAATAGGGAAGGCTTTTAAACTTAGAATATTACAGATCTCACAGAGTTCCCATTACCTGAAAGACGGTGCCAGCTTCCTGGGCAAGCACATGGTCCAAAATGGCTGCTGCCTCCGGAGCTCAGGCACAAACTTTGCCTACCAGAACAGCCACTTCCTCTCCGCTCCCAAGAGTTTTATCAGTTCCCAGTCTACACCCCTTTGACCTGGTCAGTCTGGGTCAAGGAATCTTTTCCTGTTGGATCCTGGTATCCTCTTTCTGATGTTTTTCTATAATTTCAAATCCTCCAAATCTGTGATACCTGCCTAGGGAAAAGGGGGGAGCTTAAACCATCCATTGTCTCTTACTACCTGCATTAGCATCTCTAAAGGGTGGCTGGGCAGGACTGGCAGTCTGCTCAGAGAAAAGAAAAAAATGTTAAAATGTTCCCTTCAAAACTCAAGGGAGAGGGGAGCCATTTCTTCACATCTACCTTAAACTGAGTTAGCCTACATTTGGTGTTTCCACTAGGACAAACACTTATTTATACATGCAGAAAGAATTAGATAAGAAGCCTGTTTATGCCCGAAATTCTCACAGGAGCCTCCCATGAAAGTGCTTTAATAGGAGTGAATATACAATCAAGACAGTTCTTTTTCCACAGTGATCTGTTCTGTGTGTTTCAAGACGGAAAAAAAAATTTCCAGCACACCTAGCCTCTGAACAATCTATGCAGGAGAATTGCATCTTGACCCCAATTACTTTACGCCCCGAACCATGAGGATAGCAGTTCTTAGTTTTTATGTTATTGTTGTTATCATTGCACATACACTCGGTTTGTCCACATTGTAAGGGAATAAACTTCTAAGTTTTCTCTTCGCTTGGAACTGTTGTTATTTTACACATTCTGTGCCCCCACCATCCAAAGCTTGAAATAAGGTGATATGACAACTGAACATTTGCATTTGATTATGCAGCATGTGCCATGATCAGTATCGTTAGGTCTTTGTATAAATCTGAGGTGCAGCTGAATTTGGCATTGTACAGATCTAGTCACCCCATATCACAAGGGATATTGTGGAAGCAAAAAAGGGTGGGAAGGTGGGATTCAAGGACTCACAACAGCTTCCTGATTAGAAAAGGCTGAAGTATTTGGGGCTTTTCAGTTTAGAAAAGTGACAGTAAGGAGAGGCATCATAAGAGGTTTATAAATGAATACCCAACAGAGAGGAAATGCATCCTAGGAACTTAATGGGCAGTACATTCAGGCCAAATAGTATATTAATTAAATGTTACATTATTTTATGAAACTATCATGAGGTAGTAAAGGCTACTAGCTTAAGTTACTTTAAAAAGGAAGAATACAAATTTGTAGAAGATTATCATTCAGTTAGCCATGATGTCTAATTAGCATCTTTGTTCAGAGGCAATGTAAGTCTAAATGTGTAAGTCTAAATGCCCATTACTGAGGAATAACAGAAGGGAAAGTTATTGCTTTGATGCCTAGCATGTGAGCTTCCTAGGGATATATGGTGGGAAATGCCCTGACCTGGGTAGCCCAGGATGGCCTGATCTTGTCAGATCTCAGAAGCTAAGCAGGGTCAGTCCTGGCAAGTATTTGGATGGGAGACCTCCAAGGAATTCTAGGGATGTGAAGCAGAGGCAAACCTCCTCTCAGAGGCGGAGCTACCAGGGGGATGTGAAGCAGATGTGAAGCTACCAGGGGGATGTGAAGCAGAGGCAAACCTCAAAGGAATTCTAGGGCTGTGAAGCAGATGGCAAATCTCCTCTCAGAGGCGGAGCTACCAGGGGATGAGTGTGCACTTTCCAGCCTGCACTTTCAGCCTGAACTAAGGTAAGTGTGTGGGGGGGGGGGAGAGCTACAGTGGGGAACATTGCACCAGGTGCATTGCCCCCCGTCCCACCATGGCTCCCCCACACCTGTGTAAAGTCTCTCCCCCCCCCCAAAAATGGTTTATATAATGTCCAATACCCACTATATTTTGCCTGTGCGGAATCTACCAATGAATGCAAAAAGTGAGAGAAATTAATGAACAAGTATCCTGATTAGACTAAGGGAAAAAAACATTTTACAAGCACCAGCAGTCCATTCAGGACTAGAAAATGCTATCAAACCTGCTAATCCCACAACAGCCAGGGTTGAACTGAGGCAATTTATAGAACTAGTCCATGCAGCTATGACCCTGGAGCATACAGACACTTACAACAGAACTCTGTCCAGCATCCAGGAAATCCTCACATTGAAGTATATGGTCTTGTAATGCAGATAACAGGCCCCAGGATGGCCAACCATATACCATCTGAGCTGAGTTTCTGCCCAGCTTTTCTGCCTTCTTCACTCCTGGAGTTTTGGGGGTGACTGTGGAATCTCTGGTAATAGACAGATTTTGTGGTGGATTCCTCAGCTGGCCCTGTCTTCTACTCATGGGCTTCTGGCCCAGCAGCCATAGTGAGCTGCGTGGCCTCAGTAACCCTTGGGAGTCAGAGTGCCCAGGAACCTCAGGGTCTTGCCAGGGTTTTGACCACCATGGGGTTAGGCACAGTGGTATTCTCATCCTCCAAAGAAGATTTGAGAGCATCTCCCCTTCCCACCATCCTTGCAAGGTAGGCCAGCATCCTGGTGAACTACACACAAAGCAAATAAGTACACGGCAGACTTTAACGGCAGACTTTAACGGCAAGCAATTTACTACACTGCCCCACACTTTTCATCCTTCTCCTTCCTATCCTCCCCCTGGCCTCCTCCCCTGTGTCCCTTTTATCCTTTCCAATGGGGTCCCCTCCCCCCCGCTCACCCACCCACCCACCTACCTACCTACCTACCTACCTACCTACCTACCTATCTTGGGGCTTCCTATTCCAGAGTATTAGTGGTTGGTGGGCTACCTGTCAAGCCCTGTTGGCTTGGGATTGGCTCCTCAGGGCTCTGGGCCTCCTCCCTGATAGCAGCCTGATCTGGGCTGTGCTGGCCCTGCCCTGCCCTGTTCTGTGGGAATGCTTAGGACTGTTGATTGCAGTTGGGTTGGGGTTTGGATGGGCCCACTCTTTTCAGAGGAACAGCCGAGACCTGCTCTTGCTGCCCTGGTAATCTAGCATACCCAGCAAGATTACCTGCCCAGGTAATCTAGCCAGTTCCCTGTGTCTTCTCCTGACTTTTGACTTTTAGGAGGTTCCTGTGTTTGCTGATAAGTCTGGGGGCATCCTGCAATCCCTGGGCAACTGTCTGAGCAAAAGAAGGGATGGGGAAGATGGGAGATGGCTGGGTGATGCGGGGTAGCCCTGTCACTGAACAAGATACATCATGCTAAACTTAACACTGGAGATGGATGCCTATGACTGATGATTTCATTCAATTTGTTGAGGGGGTCTGGGTGTAATGGTAGATAGATTGCACCAATTTACTTCAGATTATGAGAAAGCTACCCCAAGTGGGTTCTCTGGAATGGTAGCATACACATTTTCTAAAAAAATTTTTTAACCATAAGCGTTGCATCTCTAGGAGGAGGAAGTAAAGCCGCCCTTTACAGGAAAATTTTAAAAGGTTAGTTCTAGTGAGACTCAGACCTGAATTGAAATATGACAGGTGTCCCTTTTTAGTGTGCTTTGCTGCTGTCAAGTCATGATTTTGCTGTCAAATCTGGCATCTAAAAAGAATGTAATCCATACACAAAATGAATACCTTGGAGTCATTAAAGAAAGAACTCAGCTAGTCCTTGTTGGTACTTGACCACCTACACAATCTTTCATGGCAAAATTTCTTTCAAAATATGTAGCCAGCCCTTAACACAACTTGAAAAACTTGCTAAATTTGTCCCTTCAGAGTTTTATTTTGAACCTTTCTCATAGTTACCCACTCACTCTAAAACAACTGTAGAACATTGTTCTAATTCCATTTAGCAAGGAAGTACACAAATTGATTTCCATGTCTGCACTGATCAATATTTATGTGCATTAATTTTTTATTTCCTTCATCTAGCCAACAAAGGACATGAATCTTCCATGTGCTCCCCTCCATACTCATGTTCTGGCAGCACTTTAATACTCTGGCGCCACCCGTCATGTAACAATTACTCAATGATCAGAAAAGAATTAGATAAATGCTCAGCAAACCATGTTTTATGGTAACTGGCTGATATCAAGACTGTTTCATTAGGGCAGAGAAGCTTAACTATGCAACTCCTTCCACTAGACTTGCAATACCTCACATTTGTACAGCATTCTAGGGCATTTCAATAACTATTTTTGCAGCATTCTATTATTATCAGCCCATATTCAGATTCTAATTCGACACACGGCAGTCATGATAGCATCTAAGATTTGGTCTGTGCTGTTTCCTGAATGAAGCCTTCAGCGATACCTAAAATTTTAATGTGAAATCATTGCCTGCTCTGGTTGGGCTTGTGACCATTCTGGATGGGTCAGCCTTTATATAGATAATGCTCTTGGTTACTGCTTCCTGATAACCTTAGATACCAGATCATCAGAGGTGTGTGCTGCCTGCCTAGAACAAGCTTGTACCTGATTTGATCTGTAATTCTACTTTGTTTGCTCATGTTGCACTCCAGGCTATCTCAAAGCTACATTTTCTTGTAAATACAGTCATGACTTTTGGAAGGATTCTGTAGCTTTTGAGGTAGTGCTTACAGTGTTCAGTGGACTCATGTGACTCTTGGACTTATGTGACTGTTACACAAATAAAAGGATATTGGATTCCAAATTTAGGTACTGGTATCATTTGCTATGGCTCACCAGTAATGAAATAAACTGTAAACTACCTGCTTATTATTTTATCAATCACAAATATCACTTTATTGAATAGCACAAAATACCATTTTGCTTTTTTTTAAACGTTTTTAAACGACAATTTTATGTTTTATGTTTGTGATGCTAAATAATGAACAAACATTCGATTAAATAAAACAGTATGTTCTTATTTGAAATAAATGTCCCGATTAGGTGCAGCTCACACCCACACCTATGCACAAATATACATCAAAACCTTTGTTCTGTCAGCCAAGTTGCTGAGAATCTGAAAACCCTTTGAAAGAAATTGCTGGTAGAGCAAAACTCACTACTCAACAATGTCTGTAAACCAAATCATCTGTTCCCCATCTTTTCTATGGATGGAATCCCCAGGATTCCATACAAATGGCCAGACTAATTTTCTATGGAATTTCTCATTCTTCATCAATGGAACAGATTCTACCCTGAAATTCCCTTGAGGATTTCCATTCTTTCTTTCTAGATGAACATGGCATAGCTGTTATTTGCAACACAGTCCACTAGGGGAGCTAATGAATTGGGACATTGCTGCAGATGGTGAGACCTTTCTTCGCTCAAATAAAGACACAACAACGATAGGCTGGAAAAGGAATGGGCCGCAGCCCAGTTTATTAATATATAATAATCAATAACATGATCAAACTTCAACTATATATGCTTACAAAATGGAAGCTGGAAGCGGACAAGCGGGTGCTTACATCAACATCCCTAATCTCCCATTGGGAAATGTAGGAATAGGGAAAAGCCCAGAGATATCACTCCAGGCTTCCACCCTTCCCACGCCTTTGCTGAGGAGGCGGGCACCAGCCTAAGCCGCATGGCAACGCCCTACCCGGCCCGCCTCCTCTCCTTCCTTGCTAGAGGGTGGCCGGTGCACGCGGCTTCAAGCCCGCGGCCTCCTAACTCGGCCTGACTGACAACCCCACTCCCTGGGATGTCGGGGCGGCCCGGCCTGCCAGCCTGCCAGCCCTGCGCCCACCCCGGCCCTTCCACAGGGCTGCAAGTCTGGGAAGGGAGAACCTGCGGAGGAAGGCTCGTTTTCTCCCCAGATGTGTCGACTCCCGTTGTCCAAACTCACCAGGGCTGCAACGAGGTAGCCAACCACAACCACAACCCCTAAACATATAGGGAGGGTGGGTGGCCCACGCCTTTCTGAGTCTACCGCCCGCCCCGGGAAGGCTGAAGGTCTGGAGTGAAGCGTTCTTATATACCACCTGGCTCCTCGCTCCGCTTTTACGGCGGGGGGAGCCCGATCAATGCACCCGTTTCTGCGGCATGCCTTGCTAGGCCATGCTTGCAACTTATTTTGCTCCTTGGCTCACCCCTGGCAGCAGCTGGCTGCCCGGTTGTCGGTTGCGAGCTTTGCTGCGGAGATGAGTGAGAGACAACTTTCTTCGCTCAAATAAAGACACAACAAACGACAGGCTGGAAAAGGAATGGGCGCCAGTCCAGTTTGTTACTATATAATGTAATAATCTAACATGAGTCAAACTTCAACTATATGTACAAAATGAAGCTGGGGCGGCAAACAGAATTGCAGGTGTACATCAACATCCCAATCTCCATTGGGAAATGTCGGAAAGGAAAGCCCCAGAGGATATCACTCCGGCTTCCACCCTTCCGCATATACGCCTTTGCTGAGAGGCGGGCACGCGGCTGAAGCCCATGGCAGCATACAGCGGCCGCCCTCCTCTCTCCTTGCTTTGCCTGGGGTGTCGAGGTACCCGGCTAAGCCCGCGACGCCCTATCGGCCCGACCCAGCCCACTCCGCTGGGGTGTCGAGACGCCGGCCGGCCTGCCAGCCTGCCAGCCCATACCCAGCCCTTCCACAGGGCACCAAGCCTGGGAGAACCTGCGGAACCTGCGGAGAGCTCGTTTTCTCCCAGATGTGCGACTCCGTTAATCAAACCCGCCCGCGAGGCTGCCCCTCTGCGCAGCTCCCGCCTAAACTTCTCAAGCCTGAGCCTTGTCTGGTGCACCGCTAATCGGAGGAGGGGGTAGTGCACTGATTGCAGCCAAAGGCCCTAGCCCCACCGGGACAGAGTGGACACCATCTGGCACCGAACAGATCTTTGTTATCCTCGCTGAAATCTCAGCATAGTCCTCGCCACGCTCCCCGAGGGAGAGCACCACCTTGACAGCCGCCTTGTTGACCTTCCGGCGGGCCCTGTCCGCGCGGCCAGCGGGGTCCATCGCCCCCCCTCCAGTGCACCCGCTGGAGGAGATCTGTCCACACCAAAGTCATGTGCCAGGCCGGTTTTCGCCTCAGCCAGGCTCTGTAGGCGTGAAGTGGCCGCCCATTTCCAGTTCACGGCCCGACCTGGCGGAGGTCCTCCTCACCAGGTGGGCGGCGACTAAAATATCCAGATGTGAAAGCCCAATTGGAAAATGTATTAGATAAGCTTGCATTCGAAGCTCATCCCCATAGCATGTTCACTTGCCCCAACCAGGTGATTCTCCGTGAGCCGCCAAGTCGAGATGCGGCCCCAATCAGATGAGCGAAGGCGTAGTCCCCGGCTTGATTGATGATGCTGTGCCCCACGGCCCGCACCTGTCGGTAAACAGTCTGCGGCATCCCTGGAGGCACTGAAAGGAATCCAACATGTTAAGTGAAGCGGATGTAAAAGCCCGAAAGAAAAGCGATCAGATACCATCTTGCCCAAAGATCTCGCGGATTTGCGTCGCTGGGCCCTGCCCTGCTGGAATTACGGTTGTGCTTGCCCCAATCCTGGAAGGAGTGCAGGCCGCACTCGAGTGTAGCAATCCTGCCGGAGCCGAGGCGAGCTTCCTCAGCACCACCAGCATCTGGAACCTGGTAGGGGACCCATCCCGTGCGCCAGGAGCATCCCGGCTTACCCGTGGCGCTGTGGCAGAGCCAAGTGGTTGGAAGTGAGGCAAGGGGGGCGGAGTCCACATCACCCACGGCAAGACCGGCACTCGTGACCCAGGCACCATGGCCCCTCCTGATCGAGTTTTGGAATGGAGCAAACCATGCATAGACCAATGTCTCGGACAAGACCAGGTGCTGCTGCTGCAACACTGTACCTGGAAGCCGGTCCCTGGTGAGTGTCCGCAGCTCCCCCGGCCTAAAGCCCCGTGATGATCGCCAGGTGGAAAGCAGCTGCTTAAAGAGCGAAACTCATAAGGCGTGAAGCGCAGCACCTGCACGCAACTCCCCATTGACTGCTTTCGGAGCACCTCACTGGTAATGGGAAGCCTTAAGTCCCTATGACTGGGAGCCAGCGCCGTAACCGCCAGCCGCCCGGCGGCAGGCGACAAATGTTTTAGGTACATCCGGTAGCCTGAGATCCTGCAATAAAATGCAATCCCACCCAGCGGCACCCCCATGGATGCGTGGAATTTTATGCATGCCCGTATGGAGGTAAACTAGGTACTCAAGTAGGAGGCCTGTATCCACCCTCTTGCGGACCGACCACCCACTGACCGTCGCTGGCGTAGCTGTGGAAGTTAGCGCGCGCGGTTCTGCGGTACTGTACTACAAGTGGCGGTGCCAGCGAATTCCGGAAACACCTGTGATGGCGGTTCGCTGCCAGAGTTCCACAGGGACGCCCGGCTTTGTCGCGGAACAGCTCTGCCGGGGCCGGTACCTGATGCGATCCCCTTGCTGGCGAGATAAGGCATCGGCAATCTCATTCTGCAAACCTGGAACAAAGCAGCTTTAAAGGGAGATGTTATACTTCAAACGCAGATAAGAACCAAGATCGGCGCGCAGGCGCATGACCCACGTGCAGATTTGCTAGATTGCCATGTTCACCACCACTGCATGACGGCCTGGTTGTCGCGCCAAGAAGAGCACCCTCTTATCGAGGCCAACGAGTACGTGCCAGAATTGTGCACCGCCACCAGGAATGGGGAAACAGTTCAAGGGAGAGGTTAGGTCCACTAGTGATTCCCAGTCGCGTGCCAAGATGCAGGCCAGAAAGGCCCATGTGCCCAGTGACCCTGGAAGTATACACTGAAAACAAAGGCCCTGAGGCATCAGGAATGCACCTGTAGCTCCAGGCCAAAAGGTTCTACAGACGTCTGCCACAAGGAAATGCCATTAAAGCCCTGGAGAAATGTTTGCCCAAACCTTAAGG
Source organism: Sphaerodactylus townsendi (assembly GCF_021028975.2). Lineage (NCBI taxonomy): Eukaryota > Metazoa > Chordata > Lepidosauria > Squamata > Sphaerodactylidae > Sphaerodactylus > Sphaerodactylus townsendi. The sequence continues at coordinate 90,521,247 of NC_059429.1, read as the reverse complement.
TCCTCTTTTCAGTCCGCGCTGCTTAACCCTAAGCGTGATGGTCAGGGGAACCTGTAGCCAGAACCGCTTTTAAGACCCTCGCCAGCCGGGAGCGGAATGCTTTTACCTGCCTGAATTGCCACCACCCTGCGAAGGCGAAATTAAGGTGACCCAGTAAGGACTGGACCAGGCGCACCCTGCATTTTAGCGGGGGCATGCATTGACTGGATTCAGGTTGGATAGAGCGATTGGCTCTGGGGAGTAGAGGGCGTGCCATGGACCCGTGTCAGCTGTATGCCTAAGTAGCTGAGGGCGGGCGAAGGGCCCTCCATAACTTATTGGGAGCCTAAAGGAGGACCCCTATTTCGGCTGCCAAGCGTTTGAAAGGCCCGCTTAGTCGCGACCATAAAAGCACTCCACTGGTGCCCCTGCCTGCCCGATAAACAGGAAATCATCCAGAAGTGAGTGTGTCACCAACCCGGAGGGGCACCCTCTGCCTGAAAGCCCATTCGAGAAAAGTGCTGCGAAGGCCTCCCGGCAGCGGCTGGCACAGGCTTATCCGGAGCATCGCATGGGCGTTGCCTTGTCCACGTGCCAGAAGCCGCTTGAAGTGGATGCCCAACAGCTCAAAATCTAGGGGAGAAATGGGCGCAGGAGCGAGGGCGGACTGGATATCGCATTTTACTTGATAATGCACCCGGGCCAGCTTGCGCTGATAAGGCTGATGGCCTCGTCTAGGAATTGACGCACTGTACATACCCCGGGGTCTATAGAGCCGTTAACTGAGTAAAGCCCGGGGATGCAGGAGAATGTTGTATCGAAGCCGAAACTCCCCTGGGGCCTTCTTGGGCACCACGCCAATGTGGGAGACCCTCAGGTTGGGAAGTGGAGGCTGGCTGTAGGGACTGGCAATTCGATGCGACCCTCACTCCCTTATCCAGCAATGCCACCCACCGCGTCGGAACGATCCCGGACCGATTTTAGTTGTTTGCCTGATGGAGGCCTTCCTGCACCCCTGGTATGGGATTCTGAAAGCCATTGCAAAGCCATCCCCAAAGGCCGAGGCTGCACCCTTGTCAGGGTAATGCTGCAGCCAGTCTAACAGCACACCCAGCCCGGTTGGGTGTGGGGGGGCAAGGTCTGCAACAAAGCTGAAGTTTCAATGCTTTTGGGAGGCAGCAGAAGCGTAACCCTGGCCGGCGGCATCCGTCTGGGAGGGCCCGGTACCAGAGAACCGGGACTGCCGAAAGGGAGGGCGACCCGACTGGCTTTGTGCAGCCCACCCTGCTGTGGTTTCCAGAACAATTGGAACAAAGCGTGGTCATAATATACTTGCATTTTGGTGGCTAGCAAAGCATCTGTTGGAAATTCCCAGTGAGTCCCTTTCGCATACCCACCCCCCGTCCCAGATAGCTTCTAGGAGGCCTCTACAAGGTAATGAGGAGGGGCTCCGATACTCCTTTCATGGCAGTACAAGACCACGACCATCCCATGTTTGGTGATGGACGTAGTCCCAGCGAAAGCGGCTCTTATGGGAAGCGTTCACGCGGATAGCCTGATGGCAGAGGCTATGGCGGCGAGGTTACGCCCGGCCAAGGACAGGGCCCATAACGCGTGTGCCATATGGGCGATCAAGTGCCAAGCACGCAGGGGGTAAACAGCGCTGCTATCAGGGGCCAGGTATTCAGTAAAGCCCTGCACCCAGTTACTAAAGGTCCACGCCGCCACTGCCGGATCCTTCCGTTTCTTATACGGCCTTGCCCCCGGACAAGCCCTGCTCCCCCTCCCGCCGCAGGCATCTGGAATGGCATCCACGTAATACCCATCGAGAGCCCGCTCCCGGAGCTTCCGGGGGGGGGGGTGGGACCCAGGGGAGGAGTTCCCGTTATCATTAGGGACCGCGCCAGTAGATGGCGCCTCCAGCCCCGAAATTAGCCTGCGTTTTAGCACAGCCAGGGGGGGAGAGCAATACCTTCTCCCCTATGAAACCATAACTCCCAGCTGGCTTGCATTTCATCATCCCTCCAGTTGACTCACCCGATGATGAAGAGTTGAGGCGACCGCCTGGAGGACCGGGAGTGTCGCTGACGACCAGCTTCTTCCTCCGGTCCTCCATTTCGGGAGGGGCCGCACGGGCGCATCCGCGGCGTGGACGCGCTCACCGGAGGAGACAGCTGGAATTTCTTCTGCTGAGCCCCAGGGATCGCTTCCCCGGATGAAGAAGGCTGCGCCATGGAAACCCGCCGACCTGCCCCTGCCTATAGGGGATAAGCCCAAGGCAGCGGCGGCCAGCCCCTCTGAGCGGCAGCTGATCCGCCCGACCACGGGGCCCTCCCCCACTGCCCCGGGCCCCATCTGGAGCCGCGCACCCTGTTAAGGAGGGCCAGACCTGCCTGAAGAGTAGCAGGTCCTCCTGGGAGAGCTCCTTGCTCTTCGCCAGCTTGGGACCTATTGCGGTGAAGCTGAGACCTGGCCAACTGCGAAGAGTAGAAATAGGGGAGAAGTGGTGGAGAGGAAAGGAACGAAGAGAAAGTAAGCACAGGTGAAGTCAGACCAAGAAGGAGAAGCTGAGAAGAGGTAAGGAGTAGACCAAGCAAGAGGGAGGATGGCCAAGACCAGGCTCCTTCCAGGCCTTACGCTCGACTCAGTTCTGCACACCACGCCTTTCTGAGCCTCGCCGCCGGGAAGGGCGAGGTCTGGGTGAGGCGTTCTTATATACCCTGGCTCCTCCCGCCTTTACCGGCCGGGAGCCAATTAATGCACCCCATTTCTGCAGCATGCCGCCAAGCCATGCTTGCAACTTATTTTTGCTCCTTGGCTCACCCCGGCAGCAATGGCTGCCCCCGGTTATTCGGTTGCAGCTTTTTTCCCATATAAAGAAAAAAAGGCGCAATAATCCCAGATTGGTTGGAGAGCCTGAAGCTGTAGGTAGTTCACTTCAAAAGGACTCCAAATTTTTAATGAACTATATATTGATATTCCAGGTTTGAGAATATTTGTATTTGACTGCTGAAAGGGTGAACTGTGTTTATATTGGTTGGCTAATAGTTTGGACTTTGGTTTTCTGTAATGAATGTTGCAATGGGTGTTATATGAATTCTCCCTTATTTGTTGGAGAGCCTGAAGCTGTAGGTAGCTCACCTCAGAAGGATTCCAAATTTGTCATGAACTATATAATGATATCCCAGAGCTAAATTTTATATATTACTTACTACTCTAAGCTACTCTGAGCCCTTTTGGGGAGGGCGGCATATAAATAGAAATAAAATAACAAATAAACAAATAAATACATTGGAACCCTTGAAGAGAGACGACTCAGAAAAGGCAAAGCTAAACTGCAAAACCTGTCCATCACTAAGAGACCCAGCTAGACAAAAGCCAGAAAAGGACTGAGACTCTGCTAGTCTGTTTTATTATAACAGGCCTGAACCATTACATGTTAAATATAGTTTTCTATATTTGATTTATTATTCTGTATATTATTTCTTATAAAAGAAAGAGAGAGAAAAGAAAGAACAAGTTCGAAAATGGTTTACTGTATTTTTTGTAAGTGTTTAGTGTCACAAGGTGGTATCACACTGTCAAAAAGTAAACTCTTCTAGTTTCAATTGAGAATAATATCCTCTTGGAATTAAGTTAGGTTACACATGCAATAAAAAGTAGAGAAACCCTCGATTTGAATCCCTAAGATTTTCAAAATTCATTTAAAATACTCCTATCCGGGGTATTTTCTTAAAGAGATTTCTTTCTTTAGATGCTGTTTACCTTATCCGAGAGTTCAAGTAACTGCACATGACATTCTTTGTTCTTTTGTTTCCTTTTTTTTCCAAAGCTCCTTTGAGAGAAGCAAAAGCTATCTGGATAAACAATATGATTTGGCAGCAATGTGAAATGTTAACCAAAAAAGCTCATTTTAGCTGTTTTTGAGTATGTGACATTTTTTGAAAGGTATTCAGAAAAATACCTACAGAATAGTTTTGCCTGTATGTTTTGAGGGGATAAGCAGATCCAACCATTTTTCATAAAGGAGATTTCTCTTTAAAATATGGGTTACTCAGTGCTGAGATTAAAATATGCCTTTTTTTGAGTAGCTCTTTCTGCATGTTCCAGCAGCTGTTTTTATTCCTGTTGTTGCTTCTGCACCTCTCAGCTGCAGAAACCTCTGTGGTCTCCAGTATCTACCTTAGAGTACAATGGATTTAATTGAAAGCCAGAGCTGAAACATGAGTTTTCAGATACCTGTTATACTACTTCTGTAAACACATCACTTTAACCCAAGATTACGTGGCAACTGTCCAGTTTCCCTAGATGTGAGTATGCTGAAATAAAGGCTTGTCTCTTGGGATATTACATGAGAAGTGGTGAGTAAGCAGGGGGTTTTTTGTATGTGATAACCCCATGAAAGGATGTTTAAATGAGAACTTCATTTTGAGTACTTTGCATGTTGAGTGCAAATTATTGAACCTAACATTGTCTTGGCTGACAGCTGGAATGAGCTGAGGATGCTTCTGCTTACATCTCTTCTCTTGTTTATTTTCAGCACCTTTGGGCAAAGGGAAAGAGAACAACAATTAACCTTCCCACAGAGTTTACTTTATGTCTTTACCTAATCTATTCTGTATGTCATTTTTATTGCTTATTTATGGCCTGTTGTTTATCTTAGATGTTCTTTATTCTCAGCATTTTCCTTATTACTAGATAGCGCTAGGGGATTGGTAATTTATGAGATATGGAGCCTTTCACAGCAAGGTCAATGGCTCAAAATTACCCCAGTTCAGCGGCAAGAATATGTTGCTAGAAATGTGAATGCTGTGAAACAAAGCTTCTCAGTCAAGGCATAGAGAAGTCGACTCAGTCAACCTTTGGTTGACCATTTGTTTTTAACAGGAGCCATATTATGAATTGAGCAAAGGTCAAAGGGATAGCAGAATTGGTTTCACAAAATCTCATCTTGAGAAGGGGAAAAAAACAAAGGTTTATCTCTTTTCCAGTCTGAACAGTATTGGAGCTTCCTCTTCTCGTTCACATCCGTGGTTCAGGGAGGGGCTGTGGCTCAGTAGTTGGGCATCTAGTATGCATGCAGAAGGTCATAGGTTCAATCTTCACTTAAGAGGGTCAGGCAGTAGGTGATATGAAAGACCTCCACTTGAGACCCTGGCAAACTGCTGCTGGTCAGATAATACTGACCTTAGCAGATGAGCAGTCCTTCTCAGTATAAGGCAACTTCATGTGTTCATAAACAGGCCTGGTCTATTCATGCGGCAAAATGAGTTGGGTCAAATGCTGGCATGGAAGAATAGATTGTTCCACTTCAGAGCACAGGTAGAGGTCCTGTTTCAATGTTCCTTCATGTTGGCTTTTTTTTCAACTACATGTTATTATTTTTTTTGAAAACTTGGGATCTAAGGGACTATATTAGACCATCTATATATCAGTTTTCCAAATGTGCCCCCTATCTGCAGATTGAGGCCACGTATACCAAAAACTGATGTTTTTGAATACTTGGGAGGCAGCCCAGGTTTGCAGAAAAATTTGACATCCTTAAGAAAATACATGGGGTTTAAATTCCCACCCCAATAGTAAAATGCCTGTACATGCACAGACAGCACACTTACCTTAGAGAACCCCAGCAGCTGATCTTCCGTCAGTTTCTTTGGTTGTGGAGCTCAGCAGAGACAACTGCTTTATCAGTGGGTCCTGGCCATAGCAGAGCCCAGGAACCACTGCTGGGCCTGACCATAACAGCAGTGGACAGTGGAAGCTGCTATGGCCATGGCAGCCAATGCCAGGAGAGGCTCTGGCCCTGGCTGCCTCTGGGAGAAGCTCTGGCTTGAAAAGAAAAAAAGAAAAATCACCTAGAATTAGAACTGTTCTCCAGATGACAGGGATCAGTTTATTACCCAAAATGCTGGGATCTGCCTCTTTTAGAGTGAGGGAATTAGCAAGGGCAGACTGTGAGAGACTGGATAACTTTATGAGATCTTTTCTACCAACATTTATGAAGGTGGTTTCTGCAAGAAATCACAGGACTCTGGAGTAAAAGTTTAATATGTTTTATTAAGAAACTTAAGAAAAATGAAAATAATAAACTTACAAGCACACAAATCATAAAAATATACAGAGGATATATACCACCCTAGGATATAGATAGAGCTGAGGGCATAGGTCTGTAATAGAGAGGAATTTTCAGGAAACAAAGGCAATAATTACCTGATCTAGAAGTGGTATGGTTTGATGAGTAAAGTTCAATAACTTGCGTTGAGCTCTGATAGAGATGGGATAGAAAGCAGTGCTGGGATCAATATTATCCAGACAGAGAGATGCCCAGGAAAATACTGAACACCACATACTGGGTGAACAGTCTAGATCAGGGGTCTGCAACCTGCGGCTCTTTCGTCCTTGCACTACGGCTCCGCGTGGCTTGGGTCCTCTCAACCTCGTTCAGAGAGTTGCCCTAAGAGTTAATGGGAAACGGTCCCTGTTCCTAGAGAGGCACAGCCCAAGATGGCTATCCCAAGCCACTTCCAGCTTCCCTGTCCCTGCTGCCTGGTTGGCTGATGACGGTGATGACGGCACAGGGCGGGGGGTGGAGCACCGCTGGTGGATCCTCTTGAACAGATGAGTGGTGAAGGGCGGGAAACGGGAGGGAGTTGCAGGAGTGCAGATTTTCAGTGCAATCCTAACCTCAGTCTGCCCCTTTTGAATGGGGGATCAGGGGTCGACCCTGCTTTGGGTGGCCTCATTTCCCCCTTCCCTGGGTCCTTCTTGGGGGGCAGGACCACATGGGGGCCCCAGCAGCACCACCTTGGTTTGCAGACCCCCCCCCCCCCGCAGCCCCACTGAGTTCCAAGGGCTTTCCTGGCAGATGGCAGCCTGGCTGAGTCCAGGTGAGAAATACAATGTCAGGTTTTAAAGGAGTTACTACCTGCAGCCCTGCAAAGTTGCACTCGCCGGGGCTGTTTGATGGGGAGGTGGGGGTGGGTGGGAATTGTTTGCTTCTGTATTGCCAAGGAGGGCAGGAATGCATGGGGAAAGCCTTGCACGTGGATCTTGGAAGGTTTACTTCAGAATAAGCCAGTGGAGGGTAAGCTTGTAGATCATGGAAGGGAGGAAGGCTGGGATCATCCTCAACCATGGTTGTCGTGGGTTGCCAACTCCAGGCAGGCAAATCCCAGGACATTTGGGGTAGATTCTCAGAAGCTGTGGCTTTTGGGACCAGGGCAGGGACCATGTTCAGTGAGGAATATGGCTGTCGAGTCCACCCTCCATGGCAGACATTTTCTTGGGGGGGGGAGTTCAGTCCCCCCCCAGAAGTTGATAACCCCATTAAAGGCACCAATTTTGATCCATCATCCAAGTGGAATTTGAGGGGGTTCTTTTGGGGGGGCATAATCAGTGTCTTTCAACACAAGAGAAATGTGTAAAATGGGGGTTCTATTGCTGGTCATTTGAATCATGTACAAAACAACAGGCTTTTTACCCCCCCCCCTTTTTTTTTGCTTTGATGGGTAAAAATGGGCCCCAAATAAGGGAACTTCTCCCTGCATGAGAATATATACAATGTTATCTTCATTTTAGATGTCAAAAAGTATTTGCGGCTCCATGTGTTTTCTTTTCCATGGGAAATGGGTCCAAATGGCATTTTGGATGTTAAAGGTTGCCGACCTATGGTCTAGATATAGGGGGGAAGGGTCCCAGGACAAAGGAAGCTCTTCTTTTCCAGGAGAGAACATTTGAGCTTAATGTTCCAGGTCCAGGGAGTGCCTAAAAATGATTAGATTTTGGGGGGGGGGGGGGGCTGATACAATCACTGTTCTGGGACAATGCCAGTGTAGTTTAAAGTGTTATTTGGAGAGGTTAGACAGGGAACTAGAAGATGGGATTACTGCTTAAAAGAACCGCTAGCAGGATAAAATGATTTAGCATACTGTTTGGTTTTGGGGACAAGTCAGCAGTGGTTAATGTGGGAACAAGCCTTCCCAGGCTGAGGTCTTTGTGTTCTCCTGATTACTGATAAAAGATATTGGTTGAGTCTGAGGAGGACAGGGTTTGAGGAAGGGAGATGCCTGAATACCCTGTCCCCATGGGCATTAATGTGGTGCCCGTCTGAGTCACCTCCTTCCCTCTCCAGGCCCTCGTGGGTGGGGCTCAGGGGCAGAGGCAGCTCGGATGGGCATCGTGGCTGCGGGCCACATCCTGGGATGCCCACTGCAGGGCCCTGCTCCCTGCCTTCCTGCAGGCTGGCTTCTGCCCTCCCTAGGACCTGGGCGGCCTCCCTAGGACCTAGGCGGCCTTCAAGGAGGCAGGGAGCAGCAGCTCGGACAGGCAGTGCCCGTCCAAGCCTCCCTACCCCCAAGCACGTGGGGCTGGGGGGGCGCCCAGAGCAGGTTCTGTCCCAAGGTGCCATTCCTCCCTGATATGCCTCTGTCTCCATATAACAGAGATCAGTTCCCCTGGAGAATACGGCTGGTTTGGAGGATGAACTCCATGGCATTATACCCGGATGAGGTTACATCCCTTCCCAGATCTTACCCTCCTAAGACTCCACTCCCAAATCTCCAGGAATTTCCCAACCTGGAATTACTTTGTAACTGGGAGTGATGTTGTGATCCCAGGAGCTATTGAAGCTCCACCTGGTGATTAAGCCAAAGCTTCTCTGCAGCAATCATGTAAAGGTGTGCTAACACCTGTAAATCTATAACCCTGGTAATTATACAAACTAACTCATTCACTGTCTCTTTTTTATATAAGTAATGCCTTTAAACAACACAGCTAGGAAAACTGTACTGCTGTTTTTCAATAAACAAATTTAAACAAGATGTTCTATATTTAATTTTGTCTTATTAACAAAGGAATACATTTATGCAATAGAACTCTCTAACAAAAAATAATTTAACAATACTCATATATCCTAAACTTGTATTTTTTTCTAATTAGTAAATTGTAAATATTCCTAAGTGTATGTTCAGTTTAGTATAGGGCAAAATAACATCTGGATATGTTATTTCAGATCACCTTCTTCAAGCCCAATTCCTGAAAATAATTTAAAAATATATTTTTCAAAATCAGACCCCTTTCTTTCAAACCCAAAATGCATCAAGAACACTTGCTCCAATTAGTTATCCAAAACTACATAGATATGTTACATCATCCAAAGTTTCCCCATAGGTGGCCTGAATATATAATCTTCTATATATATAAAAAGCTAACCATCCATTGTTGGTGACTCCCTAATGCTGAAACGGCTGAACGGATCGCCCCCAAATTTTCACATGACTTCCCTCCCTGTTGCGGGCAGGTAATCGGACCTTCAAATCGCCAAAAGTCCATACCTGAGCTAGGTAAAATGTCTTTTTTCCGGGCGCACCAGGCCATGAAGCTGGATCTGTTTAACTGTCACCCTTAGAATGTTCGTGCAGCCTGTCTGTGGCCTGAGGGATTGGGATGAGGGTTTAGAATGTTCACGCAGATGGCCAGAGATGAGCAATGAAAACAGTAAATAGGTAATACTGCTAGGTAATACGAGTGGAAGTGAAACACATACACACTTTGCTGTGTGAGACGTCAGGTGGGGTTCCCCGCTACACACACATGCAGGTAACTTCCACTCTCTGTGCCTCACCCACTACTACCACACAACACACATACTCTCATCCACATCCAGCTCATCATCACACACCTCACTCTGCCCGCCCTCACATCCAACCACTACTTACCCACTTCCTCACCCATATTCACCACAGCTCTCTTTTACTAAAAGCAAGCTGGAGTTTGCCTTTTTCTTCTAAGAAAATCCGTGGGGTGGGGGCAAACCAACACTACGGGCTCCGCTTCTTTTGCACGTGGCCCTTTAAAAACCCAGGGAGCTGGCCTCGATCTGAGCGCCTCACCACCCTGCCTCTGCTGCCTGACTGGGATAGCCTCCTTGCCCCAGTTCTGCCTTACCCAAGCCAGGACTGTGCGTGTCAACCAGCCTCATGGACAGCGGGATTCGCACTCTGGACAGTTCTGTTGTGGAATGGAAAGGGTTACCTTATACTAAAAACCAAGACAGCACCATATAATAATGTGAATCCATTTGACCACCGAAGAAGAAGAAGAAGAAGAAGAAGAAGAAGAAGAAGAAGAAGAAGAAGAAGAAGAAGAAGAAGAAGAAGAATTTTTAAATCTTTTCAGTTAGTTTCTGGAACCAGCAGCGAAGAGGAGCAGTGGAGAAGAGCAGTGGGCCAGAAAGGGCTGAGGAGCTCTGGTTTTTCTTTACAGAGGGCTTTTGTAAAGGATTCAATGGTGTTGATGAGAGGGGCAGCCGCCTGGCCTTACCGCCCTCTCTCCACAACCTTTCGTGAGTCACCACCTACAATGCTAAGAACTATCAGTAGCCTCCCTAAGCTCTTGAGAAACCCATGGACTCTGCGCGCCATGCGGCTCTGTAGCTTTGGTAGTCAGCAGCGAGCCATTACATTGAACAATTATGCAACCACGGGTTGCCTTCCTTCCCTTACATCTAGCCTATATGCGGTTTAGCTATGTTTATTGTTTTCATTTATATGATGTCGCCTATCTACAAACATGCATGTCTTGTATATATTGTTGCCAGCGCAATGTCTGATGCCTTGTGGTGGTCAGCCCTCTGGAGCTGGCTGCGGGAGGAGATGGTTAAGTGCTTTATTGTACAGCTGCATTGGTTTAATTGTATGCCTCATTATCGGATCTTGTTTTACGTTCAATGTATGTCTAATATTGCCTGTAACCTATGTAGCAAGAAGCCCTCGACTTTCCCTTGCATAACCAAAGTTCTAATGTTACAAGCAGCTTCCGGTCAGCTTGACCAAGCGGCGGAGGGACAAAGCGTCCTTTCAAATCGCCCTAGCATTTGACCTTCCTTCTAAAGCGTAAAAAAGAGGAGGAGATGTAGTAATGCACTACTGACCCAGCAGCACGTGGTAGAAGCGTTGGCACCAGCGGACCTCCTGACCTTCTGATTAAGCACCGCACCCACTCCCCTCAACCCGGTATGAGTCGCGGGTCATGAACTATCTGAGCAGTCGCGTCCCAGACAAAGGGATGATGATCTGCCCAGGTGAGGATTAGGCCCAGGCATGCGGCTGCTTCCCCTTGTGCTTAGCCAGGTGAGATCATGCATCACATGATGATCTCGACCTCCAGCTTCTCGGAACTCCCTCCGTTCCTCCACTCCCTACCGCGCCCGATAGATTGACAATAAAGGTGCCAGGAACCAGCAGCGGGAGGTCGCTAGGAACAGGACCTCAGCTCCGGCTGCTAGCGATCTCCGCCAGATATTATCTCGGCGTCGTCACCGTTCTTCGCTGACCCGCGATGGAGTGGAAGGCGCTACCAAACAAAGGCAATAATTACCTGATCTAGAAGTGGTATGGTTTGATGAGTAAGGTTCAATAGCTTAGCGTTGAGCTCTGATAGAGATGGGATAGAAAGCAGTGCTGGGATCAATATTATCAGACAGAGATGCCCAGGAAAATACTGAACACCACATACTGGGTGGTGGTCTAGATCAGGGGTCTGCAACCTGCGGCTCTTTAGTCCCTTGCACTTCTTTGACTCGGCGTGGCTTGGGTCCTCTCAACCTGCGTTCAGAGTTGCCCTAGAGTTAATGGGGAAGCGGTCCTGTTCCTAGAGGCTAGCCAAGTTGGCTATCCCAAGCCACTTCCAACTTCCCCTGTCCCTGCTGCCTGGTTGGCTGATGGCCGGTGATGACGGCACAGGGGCGGGGTGGAAACACAGCTGGTGGATCCTCTTGAACAGATGAGTGGTGAAGGCGAGGAAGCGGAGGGAGTTGCAGGAGTGCAGATTTTTCAGTGCAATCCTAACCTCAGTCTGCCCTTTTGAATGGGGGATCGAGGGTCCGACCCTGCTTTGGTGGCCTCATTTCCCCCTTCCTGGGTCCTTCTTGGGGGCAGGACCACATGGGGGGCCCCAGCAGCACCACCAACAGTTTGGACCCCAGCAGCCCACTGAGTTCCAAGGGCTTTCCTGGCAGATGGCAGCCTGGCTGAGTCAGGTGAAATACAATGTCAGGTTTAAAGGAGTTACTACCTGCAGCCCTGCAAAGTTGCACTTTCGCCCGGGGCTGTTGATGCTGGGAGGTGAGGTGGGTGGGAGTGTTGCTTCTGTATTGCCAAAGGAGGGCAGGGAATGCATGGGGAAAGCCTTGCGTGTGGATCTTGGAAGGGTTTACTTCAGAATAAGCCAGTGGAGGTAAGCTTGTAGATCATGGAAGGGAGGAAGGCTGGGATCATCCTCAACCATGGTTGTGGTGGGTTGCCAACTCAGGCAGGCAAATCCCAGGACATTTGAAGTGGGTCTCCAAGAAGCTGTGGCTTTGGGACCAGGGCAGGGACCATGTTCAGTGAGGAGCCAATGGCTGTAGTCCACCCTCCATGGCAGACATTTTTTCTTGGGGTGGGGAGTTCAGTCCCAGAGTTGATAACCCATTAAAGGCATAATTTTGATCCATCATCAAAGTGGAATTTAGGGGTTCTTTTTGGGGAGGCATAATCGAGTGTCTTTCAACACAAAGAAATGTGTAAAAGCGGGGGGGTTCCTAATGCTGGTCATTTTGAATCATGTACAAAACAACGAGGCTTTACCCCTTTTTTTTTTGCTTTTGATGGGTAAAATGGGCCCCAAATAGGGAACTTCTCCTGCATGAGAATATATACAATGTTATCTTCATTTTAGATGTCAAAAAGTATTTAACGTCGTATGTTTCTTTTCCATGGGAAATGGGTCCAAAATGGCATTTGGATGTTAAAGGTTCACCGTCACAAGATCTAGATATAGGGAAGGGTCCCAGGACAAAGGCTCTTCTTTCCAGGAAGAGAACATTTAGGCTTAATGTTCCAGGTCAGAAGTGCCAAAAATGATTTGGGCATTTTTTTTTTGGGGGGGGGGCTGATACAATCACTTTGTTCTGGGACAATGCCAGTGTAGTTTAAGTGTTATTTGGAGAGGTTAGACAGGGAACTAGAAAGTGGATTACTGCTTAAAAGAACAGCTAGCAGGATAAAATGATTCTTGCTTATACTGTTTGGTTTTGGGGACAAGTCAGCAGTGGTTAATGTGAGAACAAGCCTTCCCAGGCAGAGGTCTTTGTGTTCTCCCTGATTACTGATAAAAGATGGTTGAGGTCTGAGGAGGGACGGGGTTTGAGGAAGGGGAGATGCCTGTACCCTGTCCCATGGGCATTAATGTGGTGCCAGTCTGAGTGCCTCCCTTCCCTCTCCAGGCCCTGCGTGGGTGGGGCTCAGGGGCAGAGAGCAGCTTCGGATGGGCATGCGTGGCTCAGACCCACATCCTGGGATGCCACTGCAGAGACCCCTGCTCCCTGCCTTCCTGCAGGCTGGCTTCTGCCCTCCCCACAGGACCTGGGAGGCCTCCCTAGGACCCTGGCCGGCCTTCAAGGGGAGGCAGGGAGCAGCAGCTTCGAGCAGGCAGTGCCGTCCAAACCTCCCTACCCCAAGCGCGTGGGGGCTGGGGCAGAGCAGGTTCTGTCCCAAGGTGCCATTCCTCCCTGATGTGCCTCTGTCTCCACGCCCATAACAGAGATCAGTTCCCCTGGAGGCATCCCCGGCTGGTTTGGAGGATGAACTCCATGGCATTATACCAGGATGAGGTTATCCCTTCCCAGATCTTACCCTCTAAGACTCCTCCCAAATCTCCAGGAATTTCCCAACCTGGAATTACTTTGTAACTGGGAGTGATGTTGTGATCCCAGGAGCTATTGAAGCTCCACCTGGTGGTGGAATAAATAAAGCTTCTCTGCAACAATCATGTAAAAGATTATTGCTAACACTGTAAAATCTAACCCTGGTAGTTATACAAACTAATATTACTTTCTCTCTTTTTATATAAGTAATGCCCTTTAGACAACACAGCTAGAAAACTGTACTGCTGTTTTCAATAAACAAATTTAAACAAGATGTTTCTATATTTAATTTTTGTCTTATTAACAAGGAATACATTTATGCAATAGAACTCTCTAACAAAAATAATTTAACAATATCATATATCCTAAACGTATTTTTTTTCTAATTAATTAAATTGTAAATATTCCTAAAGTGTATGTTCAGTTTAATTATGGGCAAGAAATAAATGGATATGTTGACTAGATCACCTTTAACAAAGGCCAATTCCTCGAAAAAATGAATTCTAAAAATATATTTTTTCAAAATCAGGACCCCTTTCTTTCAAAACCCAAAATGCATCAAGAACACTTGCTCCAATTGGTTATCCGAAACTACATAGATATGTTACATCATCCAAAGTTTCCCCATAGGTGGCTCTGAATACATAATCTTCCTATATATATAAAAGCTAACCATCCATTGTTGGTGACTCCCTAAGCAGCTGAAGCCGGCTGAGCGGATCGGGCCTCAAATGGGGTACTCACATGACTTCCTCACATTTGCGGGCAGGTAATTGTCCCGGACCTTCAAATCGTAAAAGTCCATACCTGAGCTAGGGTAAAATGTCTTTTTTTCTGGGCGCACCAGGCCATGAAGCTGGATCTGTTTGCTGTCACCTTTAGAATGTTTGGAGTGCAACCTGTCTGTGGCCTGAGGAGTTGGTATGAGGGTTTAGAATGTTCACGCATAGATGGCCAGAGATGAGCAATGAAAGCAGTAAATAGGTAATACTGCTAGGTATCACGAGTGGAAGTGAAACACATACACACTTTGCCCGTGTGTGGGCGACGCCAGGGTGGGGGTCTCCCGCCACACACACATGCAGGTATCTTTCGCTCTCTGTGCCTCACCCACTACTACCACACAACACACATACTCATCCACATCCAGCTTCCATCATGCACACCTCCGCTCTACCCAGCCTCTCACATCCAACCACTGCTTACCCACTTCCTCACCCACCTTCACCATGCAGCTCTCTTTGCTAAAAAAGCAAGCTGGAGTTAGCCTTTTTCTCTTCTAAAAAGAAATCAGTGGGAGGTGAGGCAAACCAACTACTCTGAGGCTCCGTTTCTTTGCATCGCGTGGCTCTTTAAAACGCATGAGGGAGCTGGCCTCGATCTGAGCCCTGCCACTCTACCTCTGCTGCCAGCCTGGGATAGCCTCCTTGCCCCAGTTCTGCCTTACCTTAAGCCAGGACTGTGCGTGTCAACCAACCAACCTCTCATGGACAGCTGGATTCGTGACTTTCTGGACAGTTCTGTTGTGGGAATGGAAAGGGTTACACACTTATGTACTGAAAACCAAGACAGCACCATATAATAAATGAATCCATTTTGACCAATCGAGAAGAAGAAGAAGAAGAAGAAGAAGAAGAAGAAGAAGAAGAAGAAGAAGAAGAAGAAAGAAGAAGAAGAATTTTTTAAATCTTTTCAGTTAAGTTTCTGGAACCAGCAGCTACGAGGGAGCAGGGTGGAGAAAGCGGTGAAAGGGCCACCAAAGAGCCTTTTATTTCTGCTTCTATGGAATTCCTTACAGCTTTTCTCAAAGCCACATCTTTTAAACTGTGTATTTTAAACAGGGGTTTTCTCTTTTTTTCTCCTTGTCCTGGGGCTGCTGATTGGTGGAGGCTGCTGAAGGGGTGGGGCTTCTCAATTTTTTAAATCTTTTCAGTTAGTCTCTGGAACCAGCGGCGTGCGCCTAACGGCACGCGCAGGTGTTTTACTAAATAAGAACATATTTAAGGGATAGTAGAAGGTATAGAAACCTTAAGAGGGAGGCACTAATTAAAATCAGTATTTGAAAATCTAAACACAATTAGATATGAAGGCAGGAAGCCAGCAGGGGAATGGGGGCTTTCCAGTGTTTTTCACTGAGTGTCACATGTATGACTATCTGCCACTAGGACAGAAGTCATGGGTGTGCCCTTGCTGCAATGAGCTCCTGGCACTCAAGGAACGTGTGCGTTCTCTTGAAGCCAAGGTGGCAGACCTGACGAAGCTGAGAGAGGCAGAGAGGGCAACAAACGAGGCTTTCAGGGACCTAGCAGCCGGGTCCCACTCCCAAGGTGACTAGCCCAAGTTCACACAGCTGGTGTGTGGGGGAGTGCACAGGCTAATCTGAATTCCCCAGATAATCCTCCACAACTCAAGCTGCAGAGCTGGGAGTCAAACCCGGTTCCTCCAGATCAGAGTGCACCTGCTCTTAGCCACTACGCCAATGCTGCTCCCATAAGGCTATGCTGGGGATCATTGGACCTGCATGGACATCTGTGTGGGTTGCGGACTGTGATGAGAAGGACAATTGCCACGGCAACGCTAGTTTTAAATAATAATGAACAAAATGAATTATACATATAAATCCCCCATAGATAAAAGTTATTCTATAAATTATAACTTGGACAGACTTAGATATGATGAAACCTTTTCACCAGTGGTCAGACACACTTCTATGAGAGTGTTCTTGGGCATTACAGTTGCAACAAAGATGCAAGTTGAACGCCTAGATGTAAAGGCTGCCTTTATATAGAGAGAAATCAAGGAAGGAGTCTTCATCGAACAACCCCAAGGATTTGAACAACACAAGGGCAAACATCTCATATA
Organism: Sphaerodactylus townsendi; assembly: GCF_021028975.2. NCBI lineage: Eukaryota > Metazoa > Chordata > Lepidosauria > Squamata > Sphaerodactylidae > Sphaerodactylus > Sphaerodactylus townsendi. The sequence goes on along the minus strand of NC_059429.1, from coordinate 90,504,722 downwards.
CAAAATGCAGAAGAGCATTTATGAATTAAAACAGACATCCCAATGTTGGAAAGCTTCCCAAAGCTTCATCAGATGTTTACCAAAAAAGGATTTGAACAAAGCAAAACAGAATCTTGACTGTGCTCAAGTTACAGAAGCAACAGATGGACTGATTTATGTGGATGATCTTATCTTATGCTATGGAAGCAAAGAGGACTGTGATGAAATCATTCAACATTTGAGCCAAGCATATGTGGATTACATCAAGAGAAACCTGAGTGAAGATGGGCTTGTTGACTTGCAGTACTGTAATACAGAAGAAATGTTTGCAGATGTGTTCACTGAGCCCTTACCTGGAGAGAAGATTGAAAGTCTACATAAGAAGATGAATCTTATGGACTTTGCACACAAGGCCTGTTGGATGTAGCAGTGGTCAGCTAGAGAGGTCTGTAATGTTAGTGACCCTTCTGTCCTTTTGTGTCACCTCTTGTCTTTCCTTAGACTGATCCTCTCAGGTCTACTACCCTCTTCTTGTAAGTTCATGCATAGACTCTTCCTAACTACCAAGACAGCAGCATGCTATCTCTTCCTCTTTCCTATCTTAACTGTACTTCCAAATAAACATTTCTATTTTACACTTTTAATCTCTGTGGTAGCTGCTTGTGTGGTAAACTCCATCATATAGCAATATAGATCCCATCATAATTCTTCCTTATGCAGCTCAGCTTTTCCACCCCACTCACCTGATTTTTAATTCTCTAAACAAGTCCCTTTGTACTCAGTAAGCACTTTTGTTCTCTCAAAATGAATTTTCAATCAATAAAACAATGTGCTCACTCACAACTGTCAGACTATCCTTTATTCCCTGGAAATGTAATATTGCAGCCTTGGATAAATTTAAACAAATATGTTGACTCCTACATGGCTGTCAATGTCTCTGTTAAGCTCACATGGCAGACAACTACAGACTCTTTGGATCTGAGAGTGGACCCTGGTTTCATGTATGTGGGAGAATAGAATGGGAATTACATGTGACATTTTCATAGCCTGCTAAACATAATTATAAGGAATGAGAGGGTTTCAGGCAAAAGGAATAAAATGTATCCAGCACAACTGGCAAAGAGCTCCATGCCCATTCCTTACTACAGAGAAGTCCACTATTTTACTACTCACTACCCCCCTCATTCTTGAATGATTGATTGTAGAGGGCAACAAAATAGCGCTATTGCCTTTAATCTGTGACATTTCCTCCTATGAAGGGCTTTAAGTTTCCCTTCACCAGTGATAACTATCTTGTGGCAGCAAGAGAGATGCCCCACTTTTGTTCCTTCTCCTCTACCTAGGAAGTCCCCTCTGAATTAACGGCTAACAAGCCCCAGCACAGCTACCATTGTCTCATGAAATCAGATAGGAGAAGAAAGATTTACTGCTCTGCATGCGTAATTTCAGCAAAATGGCAGTCCTCACCCAAATGAGAAGGATTGCTCTTTACAGCCACCATTCCTCATACTGCAGCCATTTCCTGGAATCTGACTAAAGGAAAATGGGGAGTTTTAGCTGGGATAAACTGAGCAGGCAATCTCTAGACATCATACAATTTCAGATTACCTTGCCCCCTTTTCCTCTTACAAGGTGCTTTTTTTCAACATGTTATATGGAGATTCTGTAGCTATGCTACTATCTAGCTGAAAGGATTGTATGTTTTTGCATCGGTGGCCCTGTGTTCCTAAGAATTCCATTCATTCTTTCTGAGGAGAATTCTTATGTAACCTGGAAACATTTCCAAACACATGCTGGAATGTTGTTTTGATTTAAACCATTTCTAGATATAACATTGCAAGCTATCTTGGAATAGTGAGCTTCTGTACGCTATGAAAAGAGTTTCTAAAACATACATGAGTAGGGGTTTATAGCTCACTACAACCTGCTGGCACAAATATGCACCCAGTCTTTTGGTCAGTGTGTTTTGTACTTTACTCCTCTCTAAGAAAAAGTCACAGTATTTTGAGTGCCTGTAAGAAATAAACTCAACAAGGGGAGTCACATTACCTGGGAATAGCAAATATAAAAAGAGTCTTGTGACAATTTAAAAATTAATAGATGCATTTTGGAAGAAGCTTGTGTGAGATAGATATTTCTTCAGATGCTTGAAATAGCAAGTTGGCAGAAATACATGTGTACTTGATTTGGCATGCTTATTAACAAACCATTCACTTGGCCACCTATTATTTGATTATGGTCAAATATTCCACTGTTTAGGTGTCTGCTTGACTTTGTGATTTTATGCCAGCTGAAACTTGCATCATCGCTCAGAAACAGTCACATGCCAACCTAGTATAGCAAAGCTTTTACTAATCATTTGCAGACATCTTCCAACAGATTTTTTTAAATAGTTACCTTCCTATTTGCAAGTTAACTCCATTATTTCCAAATATCAATTAACTAATTCCTTTGTGTAATTACTCAGGAATGGATCTTAGGGAGGGTCCAGATAAGGGCATTCCGAACAGAGTTCTTTGCCAACATCTATCTTCCGTTAGCAGCACTCTCCCCCCACCCCCATTGCCCACTGGACCTTCCAAGTGGAGGCTGTGGGTCTCTCATGGACAAAAAGCCCTGTGTCTTGGGGGAGTCTGCTATGAAGAAGAACCAAGCAAAATGTCTCTCCCCATCATCTTCCATGAAAAGAAACTTCCTGGTGCAAGAGTGGTGCTATCCAGATTCCTCCTCTATGTAACCTCCAGACCACCATTAGATTTTTGTCTATGTAGAATCCTTAGCTTCTGATGCTAGCAATTACATACTTGGGGGAGGGCAGATTGGATGCTCCAGGCACCACTTTAAAGTGTTATATGGGGGGTGCATTTAGCTGGTCCCCCCACCTTTCTCTTAGGAGCAAGTGACTGTATTGGGCTGCAGAAGTCCAAGTGGAGAGCAGGTGGCAGGCAGGCTCAGAAGTGCCCCTCTGGTCCTGCCGCTGAAGTTTGTGGAAGCTTGCTGCTGCGCCCCACCTTCTCCTGTGCCCCCAGCCTCTACACACTCACCCACTCACCCTGCTCATTCAATGCTCATCACTCGCCTGCCTATCTGCCACTCACTCGCCCACCCTGCCCGCTTGCAAGTCTGTTCACTTGCAAGTCTGTCCATTTATCCCACTTTCTCACTCACTCACCAATCCTACTCACCCACTTGCCAGCCCATCTCAATTTTGGGGGAGAGTAAATTGTGCAGGGCGGAGGGCTCAATTTCAGTACTTGCCCCCAGGTGCCTTTCCTGCAGATATGTCACTGAGCACCAGCATAATGAATTGACATCCTAGGGCAGGGGTAGGGAACCTGTGGCTCTCCAGATGTTCAGGAACTACAATTCCCATCAGCCCCTACCAGCATGGCCAATTGGCCATGCTGACAGAGGCTGATGGGAATTGTAGTTCCTGAACATCTGGAGAGCCGCAGGTTCCCTACCCCTGTCCTAGGGCACTCAGCTCAACTTCAGGGAGCTGAGAGTTTAGCAATTGCCATGAAGCTAAATGATAACTTCATTCCAGTGCTTAGGAGTATACAGTGCTTAGGAGGCATGGGTGGCCAGGTGTTTTCCACTGTCTCTGATTTCTGTAGAAATGATTACAATAATGTCATTCTTGTTACCAGTATATCATTATGTTTACATCAGAGGCAGAAAGCAGGAAGGAGAAAGCAACCAATGATTAAGACACTTTCTGCTGATATGCCAATGATGGTACCCACTACATCATTGCAGTGTGGCATCAGCATAACTTAGTACCAGCATGTGCCTGTGTAAAGTGCCATCAGGTTACAGGCAATTTATGGTGATCCCTAATGGGGTTTTTGAGGCAATGGACTGACAGAGGTGGTTTGCCATTGCCTTCCTCTGCATAACAACTGTAGTCTCCCATCCAAATACTAACCAGGGCCACTAGTATATCACCAATGAATAGGGGTATCTTTCAGTGTCACCAGTGTATCTTGGTATTACACTTGTGTAGGGCTTAGTTAGTATCCCAAGCCACTCAGGAGCAGAATTTAGGATTTATCTCTAAATCTATTTGTCTTTGATGTGCCAAAAGAATCATTGCTGCAGGAATAAAAATGATTTTTCCCTGTTTAACTTTTCTTTATATGAGGCTCAATATCAGTATGGTGCTACAAACCATTCTCTGTAGTTTTTCATTCTAACATGTAAGAGACATCTTCAAATATTCAGTTCTGCTAGTTTGTTTGTTTTATATTTCATTTGACATGGTCTGAGGACTGGAGTAATTTTCTGATTCAAAGAATGACCCCCCCCCCTTTGAGCTCTCCCAAGCCCTTTTCATTCTATTGAAACAAATTTTCCATCAGTGAAACAAAGTACTTATAAATGATGGGGCTATCTTTTATTTCCCTGGAAATATAATAATGCAGCTTTGGATAAATTTCATTTAAATATATTTGCACGGTGATGCCAAGTTAGCCTTTGGCTTAGGGTGAAATCAACCTCTTTTCTATGTGAATACATTACAGATGCAACTGACCTCTCTAGCAGTTGGGTTACACATACTTTTGCATAACAGCATGAGCTGTGAAATGAAATTAGACTCTCACTCTTTTGTGCATGTGTTTTTAAGAAGGCAATTTAATAAAACTGTCTCAGTGTTTTCTCTCTTCTTTAGGGTCGTACACAGATTCTGCTGTGTTCCTCATGTAGTGACTCTTCCAGTCTCAAGATACGGCCATTTTATTTAGGACTTTCAGACTGAGCCACCAAACCTCTCCTGTGCCAACTGAGCCGCTGTCCTGTGATATATCATTGGTTACGATACCATTGATCAAATCACAATGAATGCTCCTCTCATATGGATCAAAAATCCACAAAAGGAGTTCAGTGTGGTTAGGATATCTATTTCTGCAAACATGGGTTAATCTCACAGTTTTGCAGAAAAATATAAAACAAGAAAATATAGGGGTTAATACCCACCAAAAAGTAAACTGTAGTGTCTGAGAACTAGCATGGTGTAGTGATTAAAAGCAATGGACTCTAATCTGCATAAGTTTGATTCCCCACTCTTTTACATGAAACCTGCTGGGTGGCCTTGAGTCAGCCACAGTTCTCTGAGACCTTTGTCAGCCCTCACACAGAGGCAAGAAATGGCAAACCACTTTTGAACAGGACTTATCTATACATTGTGACAGATGTGTGGCAGGGATGCTCAAAATGACTCACAAGTACACATGCATAGAGGAACTCACCTCTACAAAATGGTCAGCTGCTTGGAGTCACTCCAAATGATTTGAAGGGGAGAAGGTGTCATGATCAGCCAATATCTGTTTTGATCCTGCCATGTCTTTCCTGGCTGGGGTGTGGGATCCTTCCCTCCACATTTCCCCCTCCCTTTTTGTAATTGGGTATACGTTCTCTTTTCTCTTTTCCTGTCTCCTAACTTTTTAGATCCTTTCGCTATATCCACAATGCTTATCTGTTATAGCAACTGTCTTTTTTTTCCAGGAAAAGGAAATTGTGCTGAGAAAAAAGTTATAATCAGTGCAAAAATTTTGAATGCAAAACAAGAAGGCAAGAAAAAAACAAAACAGATGCTCCAAATTATTATTATTGTAATAGCATTTCAACCTTTGGGAGACACCATCTCACAGTTCTTAACATTTAGCATTAGCAATTCTAGGATAACTTTATTTTGGAATTACTGCAACTTGTTCACCAGCTGTAGCTTGGCATCTCTCATGCCTATGAAAATGATATGTAAATTATGTCTATTACATGGAACTCAAATGTGCAAATTAGCAGCAGCCCTCCAGTTGGCCTGGAGGATATTTCCATTTGCCAAAAGTATTTGCAGCATTAGAAGGATTTCTTTCTTCCTTTAGCAACTAAATAAATGTCATAAATAAATGATCTAAATAAACCCTTGATACCAAACCCACAAAGTGGTGCTATGAAGCAGAGATAAAAGTCAGCCTTTTTGTTCCTTCAGTAGGTCAATTGCTTGACCCTTCAGTTCCAAAAATGATACATCACCATTTTAATCTACCTAAAACTGGTGAAGTCTGAAATACTGGGGCAAAATTGAAGCTGAACTAATTTAGTAAGCAACAATTCTTCAAAAACCATACTTGTCTAGGAAATCCTATGGATTTTCAGGAAAAATTCGTCAATGTTTGCTTTCTGGTTTTCTTGGGGGAGGGGGAAAGGATTCCTAATTATGTTCCGAATTTTTTAAAGAAAATCTGCAACAATTTTACATAGCTATAGTATAGAAACAGATAAAAACATCAAACAAAATGACACTTGTTTGTATACCTTGCATACATTCTACATGTTAATTACTTGGGGCAAGTAGCCTACATGGGGATGCTAGTTTCTCCTGAGGAAAATGCCCAGACTTATTCAAGAAATATATAACTTTCCAACTCTTTTAGCTAAAATGTCTCTATAAAAGGAAAAGTGAGAATTTCTGTGTTGAATTGATTTTTAATTTGGGTGCTGTGTGGTTTCCGGGCTGTATGGCCGTGTTCTAGCAGCATTCTCTCCTGACGTTTCGCCTGCATCTGTGGCTGGCATCTTCAGAGGATCTGATTTTTATTGGATTTTGTTTATAGAGCATTAGAATACAAAATTCCATGATCCAGCAAAACCTTATTATTATCTTTTGGGATGTCAGAAAGAATTAAAAAAAATAAAATGTCCACTTTTCCTCTGAGACACACAGTGCTTTATGTATGGGAGAAGAAACATTTGTTCTTGGGACAGCACATTTGATTCATGTAGGAGAACTGTCACACTGATCCTCAAAATATGCAACCACTCTTGGCTCTACCCCTGAAGCCATCTGATCCCTTGGCTTCACAACTATTAAAAGATACCATCTGGCCTGCTGATTTGCTGTGCATTGGCACCCTAAACTGGGGAATTATCAAGGTGCACAAGCTGCTAATTCTGATCCCTTACACTGCTCATGCAGTGAGAAAGGGGAAATCTTTTTTTCGACTAGGAATTTATATATGCGTGTATTAAGTATTTTTCTTGCCATTGTTCATTCCATCTTAATAGAATTCTGATTGTGCTCCAGATCCATGATGGTGAGGGAGAGAGTGAGTGCACAGGACATTGCTGGCTGTAAGAAGTCTTGTCGCTTTTGCCAGACACCATTCTGGATTTGCAACTCCACAAGATACGCTCCTTGGCATCACTGGAACCAATGAGAAAAGAGCCAGTACTTGGCATCCTGGGACTCATTCTGTAGTACTATACCATTCCAAAGGTTATCTCTGTCAGATTCAAATCACGCTTTATTTGCTGAGCTCTCAATAAATTATCCGGCTTTTCGCAATCCTGCTTTAATGGTGATCATCCAGGTAAATAAACAATGAGAAATGTTTGCTTATGTATTCATTGTCAAATTTACTGAAAATTTATCTTTTCTTGCCTTGTGCCTCTCTGACTGCTAATCCCCTCATCAGACACCAATCCCACTTCATGGAAACAAACCCAGGCCCAAGAAATGTGGGAGACATGTAGGCTTGAACTGGGCCTCATTTAGTATTATAAATATAGTTGCAATTGTAAGGACACTTTCCTAGGCATAAGCCCAATTAATTAAAATAGTACTTACGTCTGAGTAGACCTGCTTAGGATTGCTCTCATACTTCTGTGGGGAAAAATAAAATGAAGCAAAAAGCAATTTTAATTTAAAAGAGTATACCGTCTGAATAGTCCAATAAAGTGCTGTTGCCGGTAATCATTTCTTTCGTGTCTCACAATGTGTTTGTTATAGTTGTTTGGGAAGATGCACCATCTCACATTTGGAACCACATGAAATGTCACAGCTTTCTTGTCCATGTTAAAAAAGCAGGGTTACAAAGAGAAGATTCCCTTAAGGACTTAGGTAGCTGCCAGCCACTGTTCTAGGGAGCCAGCTTTTGGCATCTGGTTGCTTTGATAAAAGAAAATAAATCAACAACAGGAACTGGCAAGTAAAAATATCTGCTTCCCAAGCTGAGGTAATTTTATATTTGTTGCCCTGGCCCTTCTGGCAAATGACTGGATTGGCCATCCAGAATTTGGTAGATATGTGCAAGACTGAAGGAGCCCCCTTCACTCATATGAGAGAACCCCATGAACTGAAATCTGCAAGTGAAGCCATTTTCTGGTGCCACTATCATTAGAGATAAGGATGGCATTTGCCAGGAAAACAGCTTTTACAGTGGTGATACCCTATTTCTGAGTGTCTCTCTCTGTGTGTGCCATCAAATCACAGCTGACATGGTGTCCCCATGGAGTTTTCAAGGCAAAAGCCATTTAGAGTTGGTTTGCCATTGCCTGCCTCTGCATGGACTGAGAGTTCTGAGAGAACTGTGACTGACTCAAGGTCACCCAGCAGGCTTCGTGAGGAGAAACAGGGAATCAAATATGGTTCTCCAGCTTAGAAGGAGAAGAAGAGTTTGGATTTATACCCCACCTTTGCTTCCTAAGGAGACTCAAGGAGGCTTACAAACTCCTTTCCTTTCCTATCCCATTACAGACCCCATGTGAGGTAGGTGGCGCTGAGAGAGTTCTGCATGAACTGTAACTAGTCCAAGATTACCCAGTATGAATGCAGAATTGGGGAAATAAATTTGGTTCATCAGATAAAAATCCTCCACTCATCTGGATGAGTGAGGAATCAAACCCGGTTCTCCAGTCCACCTGTTTTTAACCATTACGCCACACTGGTTAGACTCTGCCACTCTTAACCACACCACCATTCTGACTCTCATCTGTTTCTAAGACCTCTCAAGTTGCTACAATGTTCCATATCAATTCTTTATGGCCTTTTAAGACAGCATTACTTGCTTTTTTTAAAATTTTGTCCAATTTTAAGGCCATGAGTCATCAGATTGGGAAATAGCATTGTTGGGATGTCGGCTGTTATTGTAGCTTTAACTTTAAAATACTTAGCACATATATATCACATTTTCAATGATCAAAACACTTTACATATATTATTATTATTATAATGTAGTCCGCTGTTATTATCCTGATATTGCAGACAAGGTAAGGATGGAGAGGGTCGTATAGGAGTCTTTTGCCAGACCTCCTGGATATCAACACATTCTCTTACCCACTATGCTACACTAGTTGAATAAATTGTTGGCCACTCTGGGGACATTGATCTCATTGAGGGGGATATCAATTGCGGGGAAAAAGAATAGTATATCTTAAAATTCTCTTTGTACTACATTTCTGTAGCTGAGATTTTACATTTTATTTATTTTTCAGGCTTCTTTTTCACTGCCTGTAAGAATTCTGCTGGAATGCTATTTTTCTATGCATGTAAAAGTTTTGGCGATTGGAAACAGAATGAACTCACAAATATAGCATATTTGGTGTGTGCTTGGGAACCAGGGGATATTAGCATTCATTAGCATTCATTAGGGAACCTATAATTATCCAGTTCTGGCAGAGAGAAAAGGAGAACCCAGGGCATGCACATACCAGAGGCACCATAATTGCTACTGTAAACAGCCAAGAGTAGTCTGTGTAGAAAAATATTGTACAGCTAAAAGTCAAAGATGTGATTTTCTTAATACTGTCAACTATATTTGAAGATCTTAATCCAATCCTGCAGATGGAGTGACAGAAACTGAGGTTTACAATGTTTATTAGTCTTTCCCATCAGGTATATAGTTAGTGAGATGATATTATTGTGTCCAGAGATTTAACCAGTATGGCACATTAGGGGAGGAGTTGGGAAAGAGATGATATAGCCAGTCCATCAGGAGTGTGAGAGGAATCTCCAAGCAAGAAAGGACTACAAAGGTGAGGACAAAAGAAATTCCTGTTGGTTGCTTTCAGGCTGTTTTGTCTGAATTAAGAGAGTATGTGTTTCACATATTCCCAATGTTTCTGCTCTAATTGCATGATAAAACTGTTTGAATTTGTCATTATTATCACAACTTTTATGAAGGGTTAAATGAAATTATTCTGTTCTGTAAAGGTGGGGACTTTTTCTGCAGTAGATTTAAACAAATGTTCTGTCTACTATCAAAAGACTTACTGAGCCAGCAAAATTCAACGTTGCATTGAACAGATGCCTCATCAATTTTGTACCAGAATTTTAATTTTATTTGCAAATAAAGAATAAACTCGTCCATTTTGTGCCATCCCTTCTTGCAAAGACAAATACCTGTAAAATCCCAAGAGTCTTAACAAACTAAGAAAATCAATAAACTTCCTTTTCCCTTCCGATATCTAAATGGACATTTTTATGTGTGTGTTTTTAAACTTGGTAAATGTTGAACAAAGGTCAGTGCTGATTTCAGTCAGACTTTATAACCAAGATTGCTTTTTGAAAAAAAAATAAAAGGAGGGAGAAAATAATAAAGAAAACAGTTTTTCCTCCTGCACTGGAAGAGAGGAAAGACAGGATTCAAATAAATCTACATATCAGTTTAGAATGTCCTTACACACAGTTCAGCTGAAAGAGCCCCATAAACTGTTAAGAGAGACTCAAGATATTGAGATACACAAATGCTAGCAAGGTTAAGTTAGGGACTATAAAACAACCTCCACATGTGACATGAATCTAGCTGATAAATGCAGTAGCATCATCAATCTATACAGAACAGAGACACATGTGAAAAATTGCTGGACCAATGATCTTTGCTCTGCTTTAATGTTTGCATTGTTAGGGTGCATTACAGTCTTTCCAATGATGGATCTTGCCTCCTGGAAATTCATCTTCTCAAAATGAATCCATTAGAATAGAAATGCTTGGCAGAAGCAACAATGAAAGCGAGACTGAGGTGAATATAGGGGCTCCGACGTGATGAAAAAATAATATTTGGTGTCACTCGCTGTCATTGCATTTGCATAATGCTATTCGCAGGCTGCCACCCATATGGAGTCTTGTAACATATGCAATGCAAATGGAAGTTCACAGGGATGGATTCATTAGCATGTTCTTTTACTTGTTTGATAAGGAATGAATGCAGCCAAGTGGACTATCCTGAATTTCGACATCCACTCTTCACAGAATTTGTTTGAAATATTCAGTGTTTCCAGAAATCAAATGCTGACTAGGAGAGCTTTGCAAAAAAGAGTCTTCAGTTTTACCCTGTAATACCAAATCTTGCAATTTCAGGAAATCTGTATAATATTAATTCTATGCTAATTTCCTATCTTCTGCTATATGTAAATGCAACTCATAGGAAAGCAGGTCAAGTTCTCTATGAGATACAATAAAACATACAACTATCTAATTCTGAACTGTCCTTCTGCAGGTAGGAACAAATGCAGATTGAGCTCAGTTCAGATGGGGGTATTCTTCTGCAAAGTATTCTGTGGTTCAAGAAAAAGCCAGGCCAGTGTTGGCATTGACACTGCAGGTGAGTGGGTCAGCTGGCATGTGAGCAGCCCAGCTGTCAGAGCTGGCAGCCGGAAGGGGGGCGGGGCTTGGGGGATCCAGCAGCTGGGAGGGGGATGAGGCTTGGGGGATTCTCTGGCTTCCTTGGCCCCGCCCATGTCGATAATGACATGGGCAGGGCCCAGAGCGCCAGAAGACGACAAGGCAGCAGGACTTTGTGCTGTCTTGATGTCTTCCTGGTCACATGGGTGGCTGATTTTGGACCCCCCATGTGACCAGATCAGTGGGGTCTGGGGACAGAGGGTACCCCCTGTCCCTAGAGAAATACGCCACTGTCCTTTCCCCTTTCCTGCCTTATTCTCTCCTTTTCAGCCATCCATGAACCTACCTTTATCTCCCTCCAATTTTCAACAATCTTTAGTATGTTATCTATTTACTTCATTCATACCCCTTCTTTAACCACAGTGGGGAGTGGGGACCAAAGAAACTTATATTATTCTCCTCTCCTTTTTTATCCTTACAAATCTGAGATAGCTTAGGCTGAAACTATATGATTGGCCCAACATCACCTAGTGAGCTTCACTGACAGACTGGCAGTTTTAACCTGGGTCTTCCAGATCCTCCTCTAAAGCTCCAACCGCTACATAACACTGACTTTCATTGGGTGGCTGCATTGCACTATAGCAAATCACCAAGCCTAGGTAAGTTATGCAAGTCAGGTGGTATCAAGTCACCCAGCTGCCTGACCTTAATGAGCCCTCCCTCAACGGCCAAAATAGCCTTGGAAAAAGACCTGCCTCTCCTCTACCCATCTTTTACTAAAAGAAATCAAGCCTTGAAATATATATGCCATCTTTGGAAACAGGAGCAAAATCATTCTAAGGGGGAAAATATCCATTAGTGACATCTTAATGAATTCCAGTAAAGTAGACTCTGAAATGTGGGCTGTGGCTTACCAAAGGAATCAGTGATATTAATCACACTCCTGATCAGCATTCTGCAGCCATACTCTGAACTCATTCGCTCCAGCATGATTGCTCCATCTGGTGGGAAAAAAACAAGTGTAATGTGACATCATCAATCTAAACCACAGAATGGAAGAGATTTTCCGATTATGGGGTTAAGTGATGCATCAAGAGGAAACAGAGCTTGGTCATTGCTAATAATTCAAATTTTGGAAGATCGAGTGCTGTGACATTATCTGAATGGCATTAAAGAGTGGATCTTTGATGCCAGCCATTTATATGTGTCCTTTCTTCTCTATATCTGTATTTATTATCCTTGAAAGGAGGTGAAACCTAACCCAAGCAAATCAAGCTGTTCTGCCCTTTGGGCTCCCCTTACATGTAGATTTAATTTAAGATCAAATAATCCCTTCATAGAAATGCTTTTGGACACAAATGGACAAATTCTTCATCGCTTTGTCTTTGGAATACCCAATGAAGGCAACCTGCTTTCTATCTATTAGCTGTATTCACTGTGTATGTACAAAATAAAAAGATTAGCATGTGTTTCAAAGCATCCAGTTAGCCTGCTAGTGGAGGTCAGTTGCTGCAAAAGTGGATAATAGTAAAAACAGAGATGTTGTTATACAATATAATATTGCTACAATCCTTGAATTTGTTATAAAGAGGAGACTTTTTTGTGCCACAAAAAACATTGCTTAAGCTCTGCCATTTATAATGGCATCATTAAATATCTGCTACTGTATGTATCTAACACAGTTTCATCCCACCTTATTTTCCAAAGTGTTGAGGGTAGCATATGCAGTTCTCCTTTATCAATGTTATCCTCACAATAATTTCATCAGATAGGCAAAACTGAGAGGGAGAATTGTGACAGGCCCAAAGTCATCCAGCAAGAATCATGGCAGACTGGGTGGTAGTGGTTTGAATCTATGTCTGACACTCGAGTCACTATACCATACTGGCTCTCTATTCCAGGCTTGGTGTTCCTCCAAAAGATGCAATCACTCGCTGAAAACTTGAATTTTTTTTCAGTCACCATCATTACATGAGACCATGCCTAGCTTTGCTGAACTGAATGACACCTAATTAAAGCACATGTGTTGATCATGGTTTTTGTACTCTGGCCCTGCTATCTGAGGAGAAAATGATAATGAAACAAGGTAGCAGGGAGTGTGTGACTGTGACAGATAGATCCAGTTCCACCTCTGTCTATGAACAACCAGCAAGAGCTGACAGAATGTTGGAAGCAGTTAGAGCTGTTGATGACAGCTTGAGCCAGTGAGTGAGAAATTAGTAACCTGAAGCTGACTGAAAGGATGATAACTTGTAACAAATAGACTTGGAAACATGAACTGAGTTAGGGATGCAAAGTTCAAGTGTTAAGAGATGTTATATCTACTTACCTGATTCAATCCAATATCATTTTAAGGCTTCAATAAAAGTTATCTCTTATCTGATTAACCCTGCTGACTGAATGTCTACTGTCTTAGGGAAAGAAGCACATACACACATAAAACTTTCTGCCTTACACATCTCTCTCTCTCTCTCTCTCTCTCTCTCTCCCCCCATACATACATACATACATACATACATACATACATACATACATACATACATACATACATACATACATACATACATACATACATAAGAACATAAACATAAGAACAAGCCAGCTGGATCACACCAGAGTCTATCTAGTCCAGCTCTCTGATACTCTCAGAGGCCCACCAAGTGCCTTTGGGATCTCACATGCAGAATGTGAAAGCAATGGCCTTCTACAGCTGTTGCTCCTGAGCACCTGGTCTGTTAAGGCATTTGCAATCTCAGATCAAGGAAGATCAAGATTGGTAGCCATAGATCGACTTCTCCTCCATAAATCTGTCCAAGCCCTTTTTAAAGCTATCCAGGTTAGTGGCCATCACCACCTCCTGTGGCAGCATATTCCAAACACCAATCACACTTTGCATGAAAAAATGTTTCCTTTTATTAGTCCTTATTCTTCCCCCCAGCATTTTCAATATGGTTCTAGTATTGTGAGAAAGAGAGAAAAATTTATCTGTCAACATTTTCTACCCCATGCAAAATTTTATAGACTTCAATCATATCCCCCCTCAGACTGTATGTATCTCTGATACTCTCATACTCTCATACTCTCATTATACCCCATGCATAATTTTATAGACTTCAATCATATCCCCCCTCAGACGTCTCCTCTCCAAACTAAAGAGTCCTAAACGCTGCAGCCTCTCTTCATAAGGAAGGTGCTCCAGTCCCTCAATCATCCTCTTTGCCCTTCTCTGCACTTTTTCTATCTCTTCGATATTCTTTTTGAGATGTGGCGAACAGAACTGAACACAGTACTCCAAGTGCGATCGCACCACTGCTTTATATAGGAGCATGACAATCTTCACAGTTTTATTATCAATTCCTTTCCTAATTATCCCCAGCATAGAGTTTGCCTTTTTCACAGCTGCCATGCATTGAGTTGACATTCCCATGGAACTATCAGCTAAGATGCACAAATCCCTTTGCTGGTCTGTGACTGATAGCACTGACCCCTGTAGCGTGTATGTGAAGTTTGGAATTTTTGCCCCTAAGTGCGCACGCACGCACGCACATACATACATACATAATACATACATACATACATACATGGTGGCAACATGAGACTGAAGCAGTGTTTGGGTCCAAACCCGAATACCTCTGGAGTGTCTGAGTGATAAAAGACTGTGTGTCTGATCAATAAGGATTGTTTGTCTGAGTAAGGGAGGGGTCAGGGCCAGATCTACATTTTTGAAGGTAGCCAAAAGTACAAAATGATGCCTCCATACAGTATATACATTTTATATATATTTATATATACACATATATAATAAACATATGTAATCAACAACTCTTTTAAATGATAGAATAATGTTGACCTCTATGAACTGTAAATGAATAATTACACCTTTACATTATTTTGTCTGTCTATAATGTTGAATATTCCCTCAGCCCCTCTCCACACATAAGAAGCCAAATCAAGGAGAAAATGCCTTTTTCCAGTGATTTTTAATAAAGCACACATAATTTTGACATGGGAAATATCAAACATACATGGGAAATATCAAACTCCTTCACTGCTTGATAAAGTACAGCCCATGCAAAGCTTTACATAGTAATTATGCAGCTAGAAGCCACAATAACTAAATTGAAACTACTATATTTTAGTCCCTGGAAAAGACTCATTGGAAAAGACAATAACTGAAGTCAGCAGGAAAGTCCACCATGAGATGGACTGACTCAATTAAAAAGAACTCTTGGCCCTCAGTTTGCATAACCCAAGCAAGATCGTTAATGAGAGGACACTTTGGAGGTCATTGATTGATAAGTCAAAAGAGAGTTGATGGCACATAGTACGTGTGAACTGGCCTAGTGTTCTAGGTCCCCCATTTCTCAAGATGCAAAATCAGGCTCTTTGGGGAAGGCCAAGTCTATCAGATGTGGCAAAGCCAAGCAAGACACAGCTCCCAGTATTAAAGTGGAGGGGGGGAGCAAGAAAAGAACCCGTTCTGTTTCCTTCTCCAGGTTGCCCTAGCAGAGGATGAGGCAGAAAAGTGGAGAAGATGGACAAATCAGGTGTTCTGAGCAACCATGAGCAATCACCAACTGCAAAAATTCTTCTCCTCTTGTGAGCGTGCCTTAAACCTCCACACCCCAGATGTCTCAAGTGCCCAAAGCCTACCACTGTCACTGTATGGTCCTTGAAATGGGAGCTGGAAGGCATCTTTTCCAGGCAATTGAAAATATTTTTCCAGGCAATTCCAGGCATATTTTTCTTATGCCCCATTGAAGAAACAGGACACCCAGCTGATCAGCTGCTTGGCAACAAAGAAGAACTAAATGTAGTCTCTCCTTTATAGCAGATTAGCAGGATCTCATTTTTGTAATAAAAAGATTCTGTGCACAGAGCCTCAGATGCAGCATTAGGCTGTGGAATTTGCACAAGCAATTTTTTGTTCTGCCAGTGATATTCAAGCAGAAGCCTGTTTCATTATGCAATCAGCTAAACTGGGGTGACAACGTTTCTTTCCATGGGTTATTACCATATCGGCCTTGTATCACCCTTTCCCTGATTCACTTTTTCCTGTCCAATTGCCTTCCGCAATCTTTATTTAACCCCTGCCAAAACATGTCATGCAGTTAATTAGGCATCCAGCCTCTGACATATGCCTGACCTTGTAACAAGGAAGGCCATGCTAAGATAAGGGTCAGCACACTAAAACCTCAGTTCTGAATAGGCATAGTTAGTGAGAAACAAAGATCAGAGCAATTAAAAAACTACTTCCGCTCATCAGACTTCCAGCTTGTGGCCACAACTGGTCTGATGTACACCATAATAAGCTTTTTGCCCCCCTTCAGTACTCTATAGTACAGCCAGAGTTTGTCAAGATAAGGAGTCTGGGGATGAGATCTGTCAGCAGGCTAAGATAAACCTACGCATGCATTTCTCATCTCTGAGATGTTGGTACCTTTGCCAGATTCAATCTTTCATTTTGAGATGTGTATTGATTGGCATAGGAATACTATACATGAACATCTCTACACGGTGGAGCAAGCAAACCTTTCCCCAAAATGGCATAGCCTAACAGGATAGAAACTATTAATTCTTATCCATGTGATCCCTGAACTCATCACATTTCCATTTGGCCAATTTTGTTTCTAGAGGTCCAATTCTGGTTTACTTAATTATATTTTCTAACCAAGAAGGAAAGAGGAAATGTTAGTATTCCTGTTCATAACAAATATAAATCTCTTTAACCCACTAGGTAGGTTTGTTTGTTTGTTTGTTTTCCTTGGTTTGGAAATGTAATCAGCAAATCTTTGCTAAACATGAAACATCACATTAAATAACATGCTGAATTGGAAATATGAGAGTATTAAAGAAACATTAAGGACCTAGAAAGAACAAGGAAATTGTTCTTCTAACTTTTAATGGGATATAACACCGTAAATTCAAACTTCTCGTTTGTTCTGAACTGTGCATTATGTCTGATTCTGCTTTTCAGATAATAGCATAGAAAAAAATTATTAAACCTGCTATTTTCTTGCACCTTTATTAGAACATTTTTCTCAGTATTTGTAGTATGTGCCAATGTAATAGCATCTAAAACCTTCAAAATCTCCAGCATATTCTAACTGTGCATTAATTCCAGCAATATATATAAAATGTAGGAGGCTGAGTTCAAAATGGAGACCTTCTGAAGTAGTTTTTCAAGAATGCAACAATTCTTTTTGATGACTCAACCATTAGGCAGCAATAGCTTAATATAGCTGGTCATATTTTGTTAAAATTACTATTTCTAAAATTCGCTCAAGTACCCATATTTAAATAAGCTGGGAAAGGGCAACTTTGCTTCTAGATCTGGAAACAGGAGGAAAACAAAGCGATGCATGAATTGCATGGTTCAGACACTGTGGATCTCACAGTAACCATGTTCATCTGCTTATTGGCACCTCTATAAGGTGCTCAGCAGTGGCAGGACCTCTTATCAGTGGCGTAGTGCCAAGGGAGCAGGGGGGTTTTGCGTGACACACCAGGGATGCACCCCTGCAGGGGTGTGGTGAGGGCATTCTGGAGGTGTGGCAAAGGCATTCCAGGGTGGGGCAGGGGCAGATGGGGGCATGGCAGGGGCACAGGGTGCACGCGTGCCCCGAGCGCAGTTCCCCCTCACTCCACCCCTGCCTTTTATGGACATATGGACTGGAAGGGAGATTACAAAGCAGAGTTGCCAGGCCCCTACCAGGTGCAGGGATTTTCCTGCTCTGAGAGTACCACCATTCAGATGGCCAGCGGGAGGACCTTCTGGCAGCAAGGCAGAGGTATATGACAACTTCAGAGTGTCTTTCACTTCTTTTGCCTGGGGAAAAACGGGGAAGGGTGTATGGGTCCAATGGGAGTCTTGCATTATTGGTGGTTCTCATTGGATGCAAAAGGAAACATGACTAATTTGGGAGTCCCCTACTGCTTGTTTCCACCTTGGGGAGGAACAAATTCTGTGAGTCTATGATTCTAACTATTAACAAGACACATTTAGTGATACAGAGATTACAGAATATGATCTTATCACAATAAACTGTACAAATCATTTATCCTAATCAGGATCTGCTGCAGGCTTGGTTCTGGCTCTGTTTCCTTATCACAGTAGATTATAATATATGACAATTTGTGTGTTTTCAAGGCTGATCATGAGGCTTTATGGTGATCCATGTGTTTTGATGCTCTGTTGCTTCAGTCACAAAGTACTTGTTAACAGATTCTTTCTGGAGCCTTGTTTCTGGGTCACCTGAAACTGCTAAGCCAGAGACCCTGACTTTGCAAGCTGGAAACCTCTCTAAGATTTCCCTGTTCCCTCACAGTGCTGTTTCTTCTGTCGGTTGATGGCTTGGAGTTAATTGGAAGCTGCTGCTTTTTTGTCTTTAATCTGAAAGGCAATGTTTTCTTGTTCTTCCTTAATAACAATTTATATGTTACAAAAAGATGATATAAGAACATGACTGCAGCTTTTGCAGTATGGGGTCAGTTATTAGCAAAATTTCAATTTTCATGCCATTCAAGTTTAACTGTTTTCAGATTAAGAAAGAGATGAAAGTGTACAGTTGAGCAAGATGTAAGCTAGTGTGGTACCATAGCCATTTATTTTGCTTCATTTGTACCCTACCTTTGTGCCCTGTGGAACCCAAAGTGGATTACATTGTTCTGCAGTCTGCCATTTTATCCTCACAGGTAGACTGAACTTTACCAGTAGCTGCTGCAATTCCCAACCTAGGCTTATACTCAAGTCAATACGTTTTCCCAGTTTTTTGTGGTAAAATTAGGTGTCTTGGCTTGTATTTGGATCGACTTATACTCGAGTATATACGATAGCTATAGCATCCTTCATTGGTGTCATGACACTTGCCAAAGTTAGCTCGGGTCCTGCCATGTTGTTTATTAAGAGGTCCTTCTCATGCTTTCGGATTGAGAAAAAAGTTGTCAAGTTAAGAACGTTATTTGTCTTTTGGAAAGTGTGTCTGAGTGAAACTGCTCTGCTTTCCTCCCACCTTTCCCCATCCCTTTCCTTTCCTCGGACACAACTTCAATTTGAGGGAAGCGGGAAAGGAGGGCTTAAACCAAGTTGGGAACATATAATTCAGTGTCTTGTGAAGCGCTTACTAAATCTAGGACAATAAAGTTACTATCCTCTGGTTGCCATCCATAAAACAAGAATTCTATTTCTAAAGTACTGGTCCTTGTTATTGAGCAAGACTGAGGTTTTGACAATTGGTACATTTGGGAGGAAAGAACTTATAGAATTTGAATGTGGTGGCATTTTTGCCTGGCCTGGAACTCCCATCCCTCTCCAATACCTGCATTATCTCCTACTTTATCTGCAGGGGTGTGTAAGGTGTCTAAGTCAGTACAGATTCCTAGGAAGAAATAATGAATCCATTATTACAGATTGAGGCAGTATGGAGTGAATGGCCCCATGGCATAGGAATGTGCCCCAAAGTAGGCATTCACCACTGCTGTTCCCAGACAGATTGCAAAAATAACTCTCTGCTGAACAGAGCTTTGTGTATTTTAGTTGTTCAAAAAGCAGAAAACGTAGAGTGTCTGTGTGGTGTAGTGGTTATAGTAGCCCGGATTCAAATTTGTATTCTGCCATGACCCAGTAACTTTGTCACCAGCCTAACATAGCTCACAAAATTGTAAAGAAACAATGAGAGGAATCTTACAAATACTGCTGTGAGCTCCTTCGAGCAATGGTGGCACAAAACATCATCAAAAACTGAGCTCCTTAAATTACTGTATCTAAAGTGCTGCTTACTAATACATGCATTGCTCATTTGGGATTAGAAACATTAGATTTTTGCATAGGCAGCAGGTATTAGAACATTCTTTGCACAGAAATCAGCAAAGCATTTCATATCTCTTTGGCATTCCCTGGCCATAGCACTAAGGCTGGTTAGGACAAAACCACCTCCCATTGATCCACTGTATGATAGGTTTGCTGGATTATTGACAAAGTGCTCTATAATCATCCCCCTGGAACAAGAAAGGAAACAAGACAGGCTTGAAGAACAGAAAACAGATCAGATGTTTGTCACATATAAAAGACCCAATCACCACAGCTGCACGCCCGATTAAAAGCAATATAGGCGAAGCAGTCAGGCTCTCAGCTGAAAATGCCTTCAGCTCATATTTTTGCCATGCTGTGGGAATTCTCATCACTCAGATATCTTGCTTTTCCTCTGCATTCAACTGCTACCTATCACAAGAACAGAGCATGGTGTTTGATTCAGGAACATCCCAGGGTGTATTTGCTTTGAAAGAGCATTTGTTTTCTTTCTCTGAGACTCTTTTGAATAGAAGGAGGTTTCTTATTCAGCACGCTGGAAATTTTGCAAGCATCAATTTCAGCCACAAGATCTTTCACTCAGATTCTACTGCATGCACCCAACAACCTGCCTCCCATGTTCAGTTACTTTGTTTTCTGTGTAGTAGAAAATAATACAGACTAGGAATCCAAACAGAGCATGCTTCTAAAACTTCGGTTAGTGGAGATTTTTTGTGCACAGGTAAAAAAGGACAGTCGGGAAACAATAACTATACAAAATTAAACTTTTATTTTAGACCTCAGATTGAAAACTATGCCTTGCCCTGAGTAGGCCAATTGGAATTGGAGCTATGAACAGTTCATCAGCAACCTCCCTACCGTCTGTTCTTCAAAATTATTCTTTCACCAGCTCAGCTCCAATGCCCCAAATGAAACTAAGAGAAGCAACTGGGTGGAAAGCTGCAGGATGATAAGAAATAATTGTGGAAAGGTTCCACAACCCTCATCCATGCATTCCTTTGGCCCTCTAATTTTTGGATCTTTCATACCTGCTTTATACAGCATCCAGGCATACACAGTTTCAAAAGCATGTAAATTTGGGGGCTCATATGAATACAAGAGGCTCAAAGAATTTCTAATGGTATGAAAATCACTAATTTAGCATTCATTTCTTTAAAATTTGACCTGACAATGTGGCAGCCAATGTGACAGCAATAGGGTGTGCATTGCAAAATCCCTGAGCTAGATATATATATGAAACTCACTGTTTCAGGTTGTTGTTAACATGGTTTTCTAAAATAGTAACATTAAGCCAGTGCTCTTAGGAATTGCAAACACCTGAATTGCCCTCTCTTGAAAATTCCACGCTGTTTTTCTTGTTCACACACCCTCTTCCTGTGGTGGGAGGGGAGGGAGGAGTGGCATGCAAGGGGAAGGGGAGGGAGGGAGGACCGGCATGCAAGGGAGCAGAGGGAGGGGGCCCGGCATCCATACCTAGATGGCCCCTCCCCAACCCAGAAAGTGGGAGGTGGAGGGGAAGGGGAGCCGAGGGGTGGCAATGCAAGGGGAGGGGAGGGAGGGGAGGGAGGGGTGGCATGCAAGGGAGCAGAGGGAGGGGGCCCAGCATCTGGACATGGCCCACCCACCCTAGTGGAGGGAGGGGAAGGGGAGCGAGGGGTGGCATGCAAGGGGAGGGGAGGGAGGGGTGGCATGCAAGGGAGCAGAGGGAGGGGGCCCAGCATCTGGACATGGCCCACCCACCCTAGTGGAGGGAGGGGAAGGGGAGCGAGGGGTGGCATGCAAGGGGAGGAGAGGGAGGGGAGGGAGGGGTGGCATGCAAGGGAGGGGAGGGAGGGGGCCCAGCATCTGGACATGGCCCACCCACCCTAGTGGAGGGAGGGGAAGGGGAGCGAGGGGTGGCATGCAAGGAGAGGGAGGGGTGGCATGCAAGGAGAGGGGAGGGAGGGGAGGGAGGGGTGCCCTGCAAGGGAGGGGAGGGAGGGGGCCCGGCATCTGGACATGGCCCACCCACCCTAGTGGAAGGAGGGGAAGGGGAGGGAGGGGTGGCATGCAAGGGGAGGGGAGGGAGGGGTGGTTGTAAGCAAGTAACTTGTTTAAGTCTCTGAATTTCTCAGGAATGACAGTTCTCCCTCCCAGTCAGATACTTCCAAGGGATTATGAAGATACTTCCAGTCAGATACTTCCAAGGGATCATGCTCCCAAATAGTCACCTTTTGAAACAAGTCCAAGAGAAGGACCCAGCTGAGTTGCAATTGCTCAGACTACTTGCTCTATGTGTAGCTCCACATTTATGCAAAAATCAGTGTGTGTCTGTGTGTGTTAAATATCAGGCAAAAGTCTGGACAGGGAAGCAAGAGACCCCTAGTCCACCATCATTGTCCCTTGTCAGCAAAATCACCTACTGTGGTGTTTAAACTTTGTTCTTGGAGCTGACATGCGATCAGTCAAAGCAATGAACCCAGCAATGATTCATAACCAAACATATCATATAGCTTAGCTCTTGGACTCCCCGACCCCGAAGCTCACTCACTACCACCAGCTTTTTTCCCAGGAATTCATTAAATAGTATTAGAACTTGCTTTGGGTCATACTTTTGGTGTGAAGAAATGTATGGATTGGTGGACTGTTGATTTTATTTGAGTGATTGTTCCTGTCAAGAAATTCAATCACTGTCAGAACTTTGATCAAGTTGCTCAGGTTGTGAAAGGGAACCATTTTAAAACAGGCCTGTAAAAATTTTTCTGTCTCCTTTGATTGGAAGGCCCTGTCTTAATTAGATTCTGTTTCACCTGTTTGATGTTGTGAGAATGAGCAGGGAGTATTAGCTACTCATCTCAGTCTCTCAAATCATTAAAGAGATGTTGTGATTATCTGCGCCAGGCTGGTCCAAGTCACTAACTGGCTGATGTGTAAGTATGACCAGAAGCTTGGCTCTGGAAAGTTCCACTTAAATTTGGCTGTAATTGGTTGAATGAGATTCACCTGACCATGATTGATGAATCCCAGCAGTGTAGGGGGGCAAAATAGTGCCCAGGACCCATCTCCCACCCCCCTGTGGGGCCCTGTCCTTATGCCCCCCGTTCCCACCCCACGTACCTTAGTTCAGCCATCTGCAAAGAGCAGCTGGCTGAAAAAGCAGCCTGGCTGGGCTGCCACCCAGCCCCACAGCCCAGCTGCTCCAGGCTGGTGGAGCAAGGCCAGGCAGGGGTGCCCAGCAGTTGCCTCCACCGGGCCTGGAGCAGCAAGGGCGGCCTGGCAACAGCTTCTGCCAGGCCTGGTGAGGCGAGGTGAGGAGGGAAAAGGGAGGGGTGTGGGGTGATTTTCCACCCCCACGTTACCCCAATGATGCATGTCCAGGGCGTGTTACCTCCCCACCCTGTGGTAGCTACGTGACTGATGAATCTTTATAAAAAACTTAATATGGGGCTAAGTTGCTATTCTATTCCGAACCTACCTGAAATTTTGTAACTTCTATTTGACTTATGCTTCCTGGAAGAAATTAAGGCCAACACTAACTGGATTTCAAAGACTGTGCCAATATTTGCATATTTGTTAGTTCTTTATCCTGTCTTATGTTTCAGCTAAACTTCTGCTATTTATGCAGATGCTATTATTCACGCTGAAGAACTTTCCATACTGATGTTTTTATTTCCCTTTTTTAATATTTTTTTTAAAAAATAATGTGGTTGCTATGTGTCCGCTTACTCTCAAGAACCCAGGTGAGCCAGGTGGCAAAAACCTAGGCTGGTTTTTTTTTTACAGTTCCAATGGATTAAGAAGAATCTAGCAATTCAGTTGAAGGAATCCAGGATCTGTGAATCAACTGAAATATGATGTGTCAGTGGTGCCAAATGAGGCAAAGTAAGTTCAATTAATCAGCTATTGAAATGCTAAGAGCTCTTTTTAGCTCACCACCAACAGTTTTTTTCCGGAGACCTAGGACACCCTCTAGAAAAATCTGCAATTTTAAAATATGGGGGATTTAAACTCCTCAATTATTAAAATAGCATTTTTAAAAATAGTATTTTAAAATGGCCACAGCTGCACAGCTGCCACAGAGGGCCAGGGTCCACTGTCAAGCCAGGCCATGGTTGTGGTGACAGATGCTGGGAGTTGCTCCCAGGTTGTGCTGCCACCATGACAGATACCCAGGCTGCTCCAGGGAAGCGGTGGTATCTCTGTGCTATCTTTCCCTGCTACAGAGAAACAGGTTTGGCTGAGGAATTCCGCCCTCCCTGAGGGGGGAGATGGCATTCCTCTTCCCCCATGAGGGGGACAGGAGTGATGCGCCCACGGGAACATGTGGGGTCACATATCCCTGGGCACATTCATCCTATTATGTAGGGGGCACAAAATTGCCCCCACACCCCTCCTCCCCTGCTCCCGGGTTAGCATGGGAGAGGAGGGCTGTGCCATGTGGAGGGGATTTTGCACACCCCATTTAAATCCAGTGACAGGAACTAAAAATGAGCAAAACAGGTCTTTTTAGAAACCTCAAATCGGCCCCAGGTTTTCAAAAAATCTGATGTCTTAAAAAATACATCGGAAAGTTTAAAAAGTAAAAAAAAATAGTGTCTGTAGCTTTAAGCAACAAATTTCCTTAGTGGCTGTTACTAAGCAACCATAGATCCCAGGTTTTAGTTTCTGTGAGTAAAAGGCAGGGGTAGGAAAGAACCCTTTCTAGGTTTATTTTGGCCTTTGAGGGATGATTCATTGTGTCCAGGCCTAGCTAGGGTTGCCAGGTCCAGGTTGGAAAATTCCTGGAAATTTTTTTGGGGGGGGTTTTGGGAGGATGGCAGAATTGGGGGAGAAAAGAGACTTCAGCCAAATATAATGCCATAGAGTGCACCCTCCAAAGCAATCATTTCCTCTAGGGGGACACACCTCTATTGTCAGAAGTTCAGTTGTATTTCTGGGGGGTCTTCAGTTCCCGCTTGGAGGTTGGCAACCCTAAGCCAGGCAGCAGGTGACTTGATATCACCCAGCTCCCATGGCTCAACCCAGCAACAGCAATCACTCTATGAAAGCCAGTGTGGTAAAACAGTTAGAGCTTCAGAGGAGGATCTGTGAAACCCAGGTTCACATCCGCATTTTACTGTGCCATCCCACTGGGTGATTATGGACCAGTCACGTACTTTCAGCCTAACCTATCCCACAAGGTTGTTGTGTGGAGAAAAAGGAGGAGAGGAGACTAATGTATGCTGCTTTTGTCACCTGGAAATCAGTTGTAATAGCAGGAGATCTCCAGCTACCACCTGGTGGTTGGCAGTCCATGTCTATAGCATTATACCCAGCTGAAGCTGCTACCCACACAAAACATCATCCTCCCAAGACTCCACTCCCAAATCTCCAACAAAGAAAAGGGGAAAGGGATACTTAACCCAAACAAAGAATTAAGTACCTAAAGGCCAAAGGAGAATTAGGGCCACTAAATTAAAAACTGCTATATAGCAAAAATACAAATGCATTTATTCAAATTAAAATCATAACTTCATAGTAGAAGGCCCATAACAGCCTGTCATATCTGTATGAAATGCTATTAACACACAAAGTCCTGTGTCACACTTTGGGTTCTATAACCCAAAATTAAACATGTTTCAGCCCTTTGGCCTTCTTCAGTGGTCAAAAGTGGTAATACAAAGTGTTGCTACCCAACAAAAAGTACAAATGAAACATTTAAATTACTGAGATAAGTAGAGAGTTATGCACCAATGGCACCCAGGTCTTCAACATGAAACCAATGCCCACTCAAGAGGTATAAAATGGTGTGCCAATCATGCCAATCAAGTCAAATTCTGTTATGGCAGAATCCTTTAATTCCTCAGACAAATAGAATTTCTTTAAGTCAAGAGTAATAGGTATAGATCACCCCCAGATCTCCATGAATTTCCCATCCTGGAGCTACAACCCTATAGGGGACTGATCCCTATAGCTGGGAGATCCATTGTGGTTCCAGTGCAGTCACTGTCTCATTGCTGATGCGCTGGCAGGGATCAGGTGGTGACTGGGAAGGTGATGGGGGGACGTTAAAGAAAAAGAAAGTGACAAACATGAAGAGAGAGAGTAAGATAGGAGCAGATGGGGAAAGAGTGAGATAAATTGGGGGATACTATTAATAGAGAGATGTGTTATTATCAAGGTGGATGAACAAATATTGGGACAAGAGAGTGTGGGAGTAGGGAGAGAGCAAAGAAGAAGACCAGATAAAAAGAATAATTGATTTGTATTCATTAGTATTCATTTAAAATATTTCTATGTTGTTTTTCTAGCAGCTTAAAGAGTTTTGCAGTTTGGTTTGTTTTTTAATCATTTTATAGACTGGGTCTGCTGGTGAAAATGAGAGAAAGAATCACAATTAATCACCCCAAATGGCTGTGCTATTTATGATGGGAACTGCATAAATGAAACCTATGTGGGGGCTCTGGAGAGGAGGAGAATACAATGAAATTGAATGAAAAAGCTGACTTGATCCAATCCTAGGTATCAAGTATCTAAAAAGAATTATTAACCAATCATCAAAGAGCTAAAGGAGATAAAATCAGAAAAAAACCTCTCCTAAAATGTTCTGCTTTATGAAATTTCCTAAGGAAATGCAAAATGAGGTAGACTTGGAAGACTTACCTTGTAAAGTGTATGAATCTCCTATATGTGTCTCATCCATATGAACAATAAGAAGTATGTTCTGTTTTACTGTAAATATAAATTTAAGAAACTGAACTTTTGCCTTGACTGCACAGTTATTTGAGCAGAAGGCACAATTTTGTTAGATGTAATGAGAAGCAGAGACCAGACTAGTGATAGGCAACACATCTGCTCTGCAGCCTTAAAGTTCTATCCATGGTGGCGGTGGAAAGTGCCATAAAGTTTCAACTAACTTGTGGTGACCACTCATGTGGTTTTTAAGGCAATATACATTCAAGGGTGGTTGCCATTGCCTGCCTCCATACTAAACGAGAGAGAGAGGGGGGGCGTTTCCCCATGGCCGCTAGAGGGTTGGAGTCGGCATTGCATGGCCGACCCAACCCCAAGTGACCATTCGCACGAACAGTCCCGGTCGATAGCGAAAGGGAAAGCTGGCGCTCCCGCGAGACACCCGTTGTCCGATGCGACCTACCTTCTCTCGCGACCCGTCCGGTGCATGCGTAGAGCAACAGGGACACCCCTTGCCCATAATGTGCGACGATCGCATGAAGAAGGTAGAGTCGACCTCAGGCTAAAGGGGAGAGGGATGGCGCCTTCCAGCTGCTGCCGTTTGCACGGCAGCAGCTGGAAGCCGCCGTTTTCCAAAAACCTTGCTCAGGGAGCGAGGTGGGAAAATGGTGGCTTCGCGCTGCTGGGGAGGAGCAAGGGCGGCACAGCTGCAAACAGCTCCCATGCGAACAGCTCCATGGGGACAGTGTTTTTGCCATCCCCAGGGCACTGTATTTGGCCCGTGCGGAAAGGGCCAAAGAGAGAGAGAGAGAGAGAGAGAGAGAGAGAGAGAGAGAGAGAGAGAGAGAGATGTGGATGAGGGATCAAGTAATCTCCAAGATTTAAGATTCTGGATTTCTTGGGTGACTCGTTACATTTTAGCCAAAACAGCCCAGTGCGCTCAACTTTCAGCATAAAGTCTAGGTCTATTTTTTTTAAAAAAGAGGAGGAACACATAAGTAGTGGTAGGCAAACCATGCTCCCTTTGTTTAACCTGACAATGCTAAGTGCTCTTAACTGTCTGAAGCATTCTTCATTTCCAGCCTTGTATATAATAATATTTCTGTGCATATTTCCCAGACCTTAATAATTACAGTTTTAAAGGATTCTAAGTAGCAGGTATACCTGCATTCTAAGTAGCAGGTATACCTGCATGATTGAAACCATGGGAAAGATCTGCCTGTCAGAGTAGACTGTCACGATGGATGGCAAGACAACCATGGTAGTTAAAACAAGTTTATTTAAATCCAACAATATGAGCTCCTTGTGAGCTCCCAAAGGCACCTGGTGGGCCACTGCGAGTAGCAGAGAGCTGGACTAGATGGACTTTGGTCTGATCCAGCTGGCTTGTTCTTATGTTCTTATGTTCTTAACAATAAGAACAGTTAATAGCTAAAAGAAGCTCTCCAAGTTTTGAATTTTTATGCCAATGAAGGTAACGATGATGATATGCATTTGTTCATCTCAGTTCTCATTTGTAACTAGTATCTAGTAAGAATCTACATTCAAATGTAGAAAACCTCCACTCATGATCATACCAATATGCAAATATGTTAATAAAGCTGTAAATACACAATACTCAAACCTGTTAATAAAAACCATGAAAGCTAATACAGTAGGCAACTATGCATTATTAAATCAGAGTAAGGAAGGGTTAGCTCATCTGAATCAATTTTCTCTCCTTAACACCCAACCATTTATAAATTTAATTAAATTTTTATTTTATTGAATTTATACCCCACTCCATCTCATCCAAAGTTGGGCTCTAAGTGCTGAACAACTGATAAAAATACAAAAAATAAAACCATACAACAATCAACATCAGTAAATCTTAATCTAATGTAGATGGCGATGACAGTCCTAAACCTGAAAACACTCACCATCTCCAATGGTATATAGTTTCCCAAAGAGGGCAAGAGACAAAGGGGGTAGATAAAAGAGGGGAGGGTCAATACACAAGATGGAAAACATGTGTGATATTCCAGATGGCATCATGGGCCCAGATGTAATTGGGTGTGCAAGGTCAGGTAATTCAAATGGACCATTAACTCATAGAATGGCCTCAACCAAAGGCTAAGTGGAATATATCCATCTTACAAGCCCTGCAGAACTGGTTAAGGTCCCACAGAACTCTGGTGGCAGCTGACAGAGAGTTTCATTAGGTTGAAGCCAGGGCTGAAAAGTTGAGGCCTTTGGGCCAGGGACCTTCAACAGATTGCCAGTGGATATCCTTGTGCAAAGACACAATTTCCAGTGTGTCCATTCAGCATTGTGCCAGGATGATGCATTAGCATTCACCCCAAAACTCTATGGCATTTTCTATAGAATTTTGGGCTAGACGCTAGAGCGTCTCCCCCAAGAATAACATTGTTGCTTTCAGGTTGCATCAGAAGTTGCATCACCACATGGGAATTATCATCTCCCTCCCCTCCCCCGCCCCCCCTGCAAATCAGGTCAGCCTGTTTCTACCTGTCAGCCAGCTAAGTATCAGCAGGCAATGACAACAATCCTCTGGAAGTTTTCCACCATAAGGCAAATGGTAAGTCTAGCATCCCATACATGACAAAGAAACCCAGGGGTTTTTGGATGAGATGTGTCAAAAAATATTAACCTTAACAAATAATTAGATGCAAGGCTCATGCAACTGGTTAATGTGATTGGAACATGATGAAGCACTAGAAAGCATCCTTTTTTGCTGGAAGAATAAATATATGAGTTATGGCAATGTGTTAGCACTTAATAGCAATCAAACGTCACATACTGTGGAACAGATAGAATGTTGTTAGTAAGGTTGCCCTTTATATGAAGTGCCACAGAATGCTTTGCTAGGATGGAAAGAACTGTGAGTTAAGACAAGAGAAAAATGTTTTTCAATTATACAAATAGAAATAATAGAACTCTATTGGAGTGAGGAAAAATGCATATGTTTGAAGTAAGGCAAACTTAAATGTCAGGGTTAGAAAAATCTAAAAAAAAATTGTTATGAAACCCAAAGCATTTTTACATAAAAGGAGTCTCTTGTATTACCAATTACAATGGATGTTCGAATTTCTGAATATTGATAAGATCATCTACTTGGCTGTAGTGGTACATGCTTGCTTTTATATCAACAGACTGATATGCTTTGTTATCCATATTCATGATGTGACTTCAATTTAATGAAGTAATAACATACATTCAGCCTTCCAACTTCAAATGGCAGATGCCACTTACCACTGCTACTAGTTCATGAGCATTTTCCCTCTGGACTTCCAGAGACTGTTCAGGCAGCCCCATTTCCTTCAGCCTTTTGAAAGACCTGCAAGGTGACTGTGTTTGAAAAATCTTTTTTTCCTGGGAGTTTGAATCAATCTGTTTTATTCAGGCCTATGTATTGCAAGCTAATATGTTCAGTTTGAAATGGTTTGTGAATGGTGGTTTGCTGTGCAAATTAGATTGTATAGGATCTTTTTGGTAAGCTGTTCTTAGTTTTCATGGAAGAATTGGCTATAAATCAAGAAACCATACGCTTACTATACTGTGTCAAATGCAATGACATTTGTTTGGAAGGAATTATGGGTAGATTACACTTGATGTTTAGTGCAAATAAGATCAACCTTATTGAGAGTCTACTTTTTATGTCCAATCAAGTTATGTAGCATAGAAGATATGCTCTGGATTTCTCATTGAGAAGAATTGGTACTTGCTAATAAGCTGACTCACTACTTAGTCTCTGATTTATGAAACAGACTGTATGGCACCAACCATGCAGTCTCTTGGCAGGGATGTCCAAATTCCTAGTTCTGATATATATATGGGTAGAAGTGAAGGAAATGAAGTAAAAGAACTGAGAAATAGCTCAAAAGCATTTATGGAAAAACCGAAGTCTTTGAGATAACATAAGCACTAGATCAGTGGTTCTCAACCTTTCTAATGCCGCGACTCTTTAATACAGTTCCTCATGTTGTGGTGACCCCCAACCCTAACATTTATCCATTTTACAGATGGAGAACACTGATGCAGAGAGTCTTAGGCGACCCCTGTGAAAGGGTCGATTGACCCCCAAAGAGGTCCCCACCCCCAGGTTGAGAAACACTACACTAGATTCTAGAACGTAAGAACAAATTGTAGTTAATCTGGTCCAAGCATCCTGTTTCATCAGTGGCCTATCAGTTACCCTGGAATGACAAACAGGACATAGAGGCGGGGACTTTACTCTGCTGCTGCCTTTTAGCACTGGTATTTAGAGGTTGGCTGCCTCTGGATATGATAGGTCCTTTCAGTCACCTTTGCTAGTAGTCACTGATATATTTTTTCTATGAATCTGTCTAACTTCCCATTAAAGCTATCTATTCTTGTGACCATCACTACCTGCTCTGGTCATGAACTCCTCAGTTTTAATAACTCATTGAGTAATTGTCTGCTCTGAACCTACTTCCTAAATTTCATTGGATACCCCCAAGTTCTAATATTATGGGAAAAGGAAAAAAAGCTCTCTCTCCTTTTCCCACCCTTTGCATAATTTTATAAACCTCCGTCTTATCTCAAAAAAAGCCATATCTTTTTTTTCCCTAGACTGAAAAATCCCAGCTTTTCCTCATAGGAAAGTTGTCACAACCCCTTAATCAATTTGGTTGCCCACCTTTGTACTTTTTTCAGTTCTGCAATGTCAATTTTAAGATACAGTGACCAGAACTGCACTCAGTATTCCAAATAAGACTGCAGCATAGCTTTTCACAAGGGAACTGAGATAATAGCCATTTTATTTTCAGTCTCTTTCCAAATACTTGCTATGTAGAGTGCCTTTTTCAATGCTGCTGCATACTAGCTTGACATTTTCATTGAGCTTTCCATCACAACCTCATGATCTCTTTCAGTCTTACTTTCAGGCAGTTCAGACTACATCAGCACCTAACGCTTACTTCATTCATTTGCCTTATAATTGTCCTCTCACTCAATTAGAGAGATCCTCCTGTAACTCTTTTCCATCTGCTTTGATCTCCACTATCCTGAATATTTGGGTATCATCTGCAAACCTGGTCACTACATTGTTTATATCTAATTTCAATCATGTATGAATAAATTAAAATAGCACTGGGAATTGACCATTTATTCCTGTGCTCTTCTTCCTGCCATTTAACAAGCTTTAAATGCATAAGTAGTATGTCCTCTTATGGCATGATTGCTAAGTCTTTGTCAAAAGTCTTTTAGATGTTCCAACTGGATCACCCTTATCCACATTCATGTTAGCCTGCTGAAAGGACAGTAATGTAATTAGGGGACACGAGGGTCTGGTGACCCAGGTGCTGCTTGAGTGGGTCACATGGGGGCCATGTTGCCAAGTCACACTTTCCCTAACAATTGTATCCCTGTCCAAACTCCTCATGAGTTTGGAAGCAGGGGTGCAGAAGGCAGAGCTGGCCAATGCAGGCTTGGCCCAACCCTGAAATCCACGTGGAATTTGGGCTTGGCCTGGCCAGGTCCAGCTTTAAACTGCAGACTCTAGTCAGGTGGAGCTTGTGGGATGGATTCACAGTATAAAGCTGGAGCTGGTCATCCCAACTCCTCAATTCAATTCTGGCCTCAGCGTGGTTTGGCCTCAGCATGGTTTCAAGGTTTAAACTGCGAGCTTGAAGCCTGAAATTCAAAACTGGACCTGGCCAAGCTGGGCCCAGTATCGAACATCCATGTGGCGTTCGGGGTGGGGCTCCACATTCAATTGTACCCTCTCCAAGGGTGGCAAGTTTATTCCGGCTGCCCTAAGGGTATTCAACGCTAAGTTGTCCCAACAACTTCTCTACGGGGTTCCCCTGTGGATTGAAGCTTGGCATATATCTCTGGAGCGAATACAATCGAAATTTCTATATAAGCTTTTCGGGGTCCCCCATTGTGTACCCTACGCGGCCCTCTGCTTAGAAGCAGGACAACATCTCCTGGAAACAAGGGCATGGTGGATCACCTTGCTTAAATTCTGGATCCGGCTTTGTTTTTTCAGTGATCCTAACAGCCTTATTCACTGCTCCCTCCCTGAACTCCAGTCATCTGCCTGGTGGGCCCACATCAAGCTCAAGATCTCCTCCCTGGAGTTTCACGCAGGGACCAGCTCATATGGCTTTCCCCAGTGATCTGCGCCACCATATCCAAGGAGCGGCTATTTGACCAGGAACATCAACTCCCTAGTTAGTAAAGCAACAAAGGGAGCCTGTTTTCCCCTACCACTTTGATATCATGCCCGGGACCTGCAGGACAGCTGCTTACTTAAACATCTTGCTTTCGACCCTAAGTCTAGGTGGATTTATTCACCAGAGCAAGAACAAACACATTCCCTCTTACCTTTTTCCCTGGAGAGAGATTCACGGCATACTCAAAGAAACACCCATTACATGTCCATATTGCTCAACCTCCTGAGGAATCACTGGAGCATGTTCTATTAGATCTACCCAAAATTCACAGATCTCAGACCTAGTTTGTTTTCTTCAACACCGATTTACTTATGCCCTCCATATTCCAAATTGAACCGCCTCTTGAACAATGAGGATCCCAGGCAGCTGAAAATGGTGGCCAAGTTCCTGCTTGATATTGTGAAATAAGTCTCCGGCTTTCCTTCCACTCACTTTTTCTTGAAGTTTGCAATGTATGAACTATGAGCAGTTGTTTTACTCCGTTAAACTCTGGATCATACTACTGCACAGTTTTATCTGTATTTACTCTTGATGCCTAATAAAGGTTTTTGAATTGAACTGTACCCTTGCTCCCGAACCCCATGTGGGGCAGGATGCAGTTGGCAGGGGGTGGCTGGCAAAGTGACCCCCATGTGACCTGCCCAAGTGGTGCCCAGGGTGGTCAAACTGTTGAACTTGCCCCAGGCATAATTTTAGTTAGTTATGCCCCTGGGAAAAAACTCCAAGAGGTTGGTGAGACATCCCTTTTGAGAAACCATGTTGATTTTTCCTCAGCAAGATTTTTTCCTGTATGTGCTTAATAACTCAATCTTTAATAACAGCTATACTTTACTTGAAACAGATATGAGGCTAACCAACCTGTAATTTCCTGGATCCTCTCTAGACCACTTTTTGAAATTTTTGTGATATTAATTTCCAGTCAACCTGCACAAAGACCAATTTTAGCAACAAGTCACAAGTACTGGTTAGTAGGATGGCTTTTCATCATTATACAATAAAGGGTGAAAGCTTCAGAGCTGGGCAGTACAACTTAAGAACATAAGAACATAAGAACAAGCCAGCTGGATCAGACCAGAGTCCATCTAGTCCAGCTTTCTGCTACTCGCAATGGCCCACCAGGTGCCTTTGGGAGCTCACATGCAGGATGTGAACTCAATGGCCTTCTGCGGCTGTTGCTCCCAAGCACCTGGACTGTTAAGGCATTTGCAATCTCAGTTCAAGGAGGATCAAGATTGGTAGCCATAAATCGACTTCTCCTCCATAAATCTGTCCAAGCCCCTTTTAAAGCTATCCAGGTGAGTGGCCTTCTCAGAACAAACAGTACTAGTGCCCAGACCACATTCAGAAAGCAAAAGTTTTCTGGAACAAGTGGGGAGAGGTAAAAATTACACAGTGATGAAGCAGAGATAGATGTGACCCTTGGGTGATATTTACAAATCATTGTGTAGTCACAAAGACTTCAAAAAGCTGAAAAGTGGATTGATTGTGTCACACTATTGGTATTGCAATAAATTAGCAAATAATACGGCAGAGATACAAGTCAGTTGTTTTGTAGATCTTTACTAGATAGCAACTGATGGAGAAACCTCACCCCTCAGCTTCTTCGGAAATTAGATCTTCACCAGATGGAGATATAGAAGGAACGGAGATCATTGAAGTGCACAATAATGGAGACTCCAGATCCAGTGCTACAAATAACTGTTGCGTTTTTTTAGATGCCAACAAATCCCTGGAGAAACTTATAGAACTGGACTGACGCCAGCCTCGATGCCAATTTCCCTTCCCAAATTAGATCATTAGTATCCTGGAACATTAGCGAGGTTGGAACAACAAAGGATTGCAAGACCACAGAGTTTAGGGAAATGTTAGCAATTTATGATGTTATCTTGCTGCAGGAGACTTGGTCTGCATCTCAGATCTTTTCTCGGGTTTTTATCATATTGTGTCCCGGCCTTTAAAGAAGCAAATTTAAAGGAAGGGGCCCCAAAAAGCAGGTTTATCAATGCTAATTAACTCTAACTTTGATGTCCATGTGAAGAGTTCTCCCAGCGGCTTCCAAATTTTTGCACAATCTGTTCTGTTAACTAATGAACATTTTAACACAATTTTAACAAATGTATATTTTACCTCCACTTACAGATAGAACTCGAGTTATCCAACCAATGGCATGATTTTGTGGCACTATTTTGAAAGAGTTACTGCTGAAATTCCCCTCAGCTGACTTCATAGTAGCTGGACGATTTTAATGTCACCAGACTGGGGGAAATGAACGAGCCCTATATGATGCTGTTAAGAGTTGACCAGAGTTCTTACCAGAGGGCTGCTGTCTATCCTAGAATATCTAAGAACAAGACAATTAAATAGCTGGAGTTTATTTTGTTTTAAATTTTGTATCAGTTTTAATCTGACTATTTTTTAAATGGCTTGACCAATTTTAACGGATCAGGTGAATTTACATATCTCTCAAAAAAGAGGAATTGCGAGTGCTCCTAGTGGCAAGGTCCTAGTATCCTCTAAGATCCAGGAAGGCTTATGTTAAAGAATTTCAGATTGGTTTTAATCATATGAAGCGATCATCTACCACTAACTATCCTGCCATATCAATGGCCGCTCCTTTTCTGAGGGCTAAACCAGCTATTGTTCTGAAATTGTTAGAATGGGATTGGCTAAAATAATACTGGGGAAGTCAGCACCATATTCCCATAAGAAGCTCATGGCCTAAAAGATCACTCACTCTTCAAACTATTAATCCTGTTTGTGTTTTCACAGCACATTTGAAGAGAGCTAGCGCAGGAGATTATTGCCACTACTACGACCACCAGTCATGTGGAAAGAACCAAATCAGAAGTCGGCGACTGGTACTAAATGAGTAGATACTATGCACAAAGAGACTCTTCTGGAGACATATGCAATCTTTGCAGAGATACCTCCTGTAGTAACACCTTGGAGGTACATACTTCTCCCTAAAGAACCAACTGTAGTATTCTCAAAGAGCACGTAAATTGATACTACTAAATGATCACTGGGAACGCTTGTACGGGCAATAAACTGTAGCGACTCAGGAAGTTTGGTCTCTTGTATCTGTGGCTAGGTTCATAGTTTCCACGCAGCTTGGCATACCCAGTCTATCTGGCAGAAATACTTCCCTTGGCGTTTTTAATGAGACCCTTCATTTCCTAATTTGCATGTTTCTGCCTACATGGCGACAGTCCAGAGTGGCCCCTGTCTTATTGCAGAAGAGTCGTGGAAATTATTGCTTAAATTAAAAGGACCACAAGGCTCAGGACCGAAATGAGGTTCCCAAGTTATTTAAGAACTTTGTTGACTGAAGGTGGTCCCGGTACTAGCAGCTCTTTTACATCCGTTAATCAAACAGCTCTTGTACCATCAGATTGGACTTATCGATTATAATTCCTGTCTTCAAAAGGAGATTTTGCTCCATGCAATTGCGATCCAGTGGTTTATTGTCATCACTTTGCTTAGAATTATATGCAAAATATTTGCAATAAACTCTCTTCATGGATTACAGAAAACAGAAATCGGTAGCCCCAGAACAAATAGGATTTCAACATGGGAATCTACTTTAGATCATTGTTTGATCCTTAGGACTCTAGTCACAAAATACACCAGCGGAAACAAATCATCCCTATTTGTAGCTTTTGGACAAGGGGGCATTTGACTCTGTCTCAGAATCTACTGTGGAAAACATTAATCTAGGAAGGAATTGACAAGCTACTTACACCTAGTAATGGCCTTACATCCCATGACACTACCTGTCCAAGTCAAATGCTCTCTGATGGTATACTTAGTCCTTATATGCAATTTAACAGGGTGTCCAAACAGAGGTGTGTTTTGGCCCCAACCTATTAATCTTTTTAAGTGATCTGGCTTCCTTTTTTGATGGAGGATTCCTCGCACTGCCCTGCTTTGAATCCTTATGACCATACCTTTACTTTTGTATGCTGATGGCCTTCTATATTACTCTCCATTACAAAAGCTGGCAGAAGCGGCTTACACAGCGGCTGTGTTGAATATTGTAGTCATAATAACCTGTGGCTTAATTTTGCAAAGTCAAAATAATGGTTTTTAGCATTTCTTGGAGACCGGTAGTTGGCCAATAAATAATGAACAGCAGAGACCAGATTAGAAGCATTTTAAATACCTGGGTCTCCACTTTGAAATTATAACTCCTCTTAGGTTACCCAAAGGAAATTAGCCATTGAATCAAACAGAGAGCTTAGTTGCCAAGGCCATTAGCAGCAGCTATTTTTTTCGCACCAAAGGTCATGAATTTGTACCTGCAGCCATTAAGGCATTTAATGCTAAAATCACCATGCAAGGTGTTACTATCTGGAATCCCACACTGTGGATACAAGCATGGGCCTGCGATATGGAAAGAGAGTTCAGTCATGCTTTCTCTATAGTATATAGAAGCCTCACTCAGTCCCATATGCTGCGGTCTGTTTGGAGTGGGCCAACATCTACTCCATACAAAGAGCATGGTTACTTGACGTACGAATTCTGGATGCGATTATTGCTTTAACAACTGTCACAAAGCTTTACTTACCAGGCTCTTTCTTTCATAGCCGAAACCCGAGTGGGTAGTCCCTTTGTTGAGAAAATCCATGAAATAGGTCTATCGGATGCATTGGTTTTAATGAATGCCAATGAGCTAAAGGCGACTGCTCAAGATTGTGATCGAGTATAGTCACCCTGATGCAACAGGCTAATGGCAGCTGCTCTCCCTTGCACTTGGGTATGCACCATTAAAACCCTATACCATGGCTGAGTATTTCCATTTAGTCTTAGAACCCAAGTGCGACGAGCCCTGACCCTTGCCAGGTGCAATATTCTCCTTCAGCTACCACTCAGGGCAGGGCTGAAAGTGCCTTTTTTAATGAATTTTGTCCTGCAGTTCAACTACGAAGAATCCAATCCAACGTGATATTACACTGCCCGTTACACAGTTTAGCCAGGAATAAATATCTAAACCCGTGGTTGGAAACCCCATTGATAATATTAATCTATCAATTGTAGCGATGTTGGATTATTAGTTCTGCAAGTGTATTGGTAGCTGGCTAACTTTTGTGCTCTGTCATCCCAGCAAAGCGGTTATAACTGTACTGGAAGTGTATCATTACATGAATTAAGCCATTTTCCTGGTATATTGTTGCTGTTTTTTAATTATGCCATTAAAAGGTTTATATATATTTACTAGATAGCAACTGATGGAGAAACCTCACCCCCTCAAACTTCTTGAGGAAATTAGATCTTCATAGATGGAGATATAGAGAGGAGCGGAGGAGATCATTGAAGTGCACAATAATGGAGACTCAGATCAGTGCTACAAATAACTCATTGCGTTTTTTTTTTTTGTTCCAACAAATCCCTGGAGAAACTTATAGAACTGGACTGGCCTTGGCCCCTAGATGCCAATTTCCCTTTAAATTAGTTTTAGTATCCTGGAACATTGCGGGTTGGAACAACAAAGTTACCAGAGACCTGAGTTCCCAGGAAATGTTAGCAGACTATGATGTTATCTTGCTGCAGGAGACTTTTGGTCTGCATCTCGAATCTTTCTCAGGGTTTTTATCATATTGTGTCCCAGCCTTTAAAGCAAATTTAAAGGAAGGGGGCCCAAACAGGTTTATCAATACTAATTAACTCTAGCACGATGTCCATGTGAAGGTTCTCCCAGCAGCTTCCAAATTTGCACAATCTGTTCTGTTAACTAATGAACATTTTAACA
The DNA here is from genome assembly GCF_021028975.2 of Sphaerodactylus townsendi. Taxonomy (NCBI): domain Eukaryota; kingdom Metazoa; phylum Chordata; class Lepidosauria; order Squamata; family Sphaerodactylidae; genus Sphaerodactylus; species Sphaerodactylus townsendi. The sequence continues at coordinate 90,465,933 of NC_059429.1, read as the reverse complement.
CAATTTTAACAAATGTATGTTACCTCCACTTACAGATGAACTTCGGGGTTATCCAATAATGGCATGATTTTGGTAACTATTTTGAAGAGTTACTGGTGAAATTCCCCTCAGCTGACTTCATGGTAGCTGGAATTTTAATGCCAGACTGGGGGAAATGAACGGAGCCCTATATGATGCTGTTAGGGGTTGACCCAGAGTTCTTACCAGAGGAACATGTCTATCTAGAATATCTAAAGACAAGACAATTAGTAGCTGGAGTTTATTTGTTTTAAATTTTGTATCAGTTTTAATCTGACTATTTTAAATGGCTTGACCAATTTTAACCCGGATCAGGTGAATTTACATATCTCTCAAAAGAGGGTGTTCTGGTGCTCTGACAAGGTCCTAGTATCCTCTAAGATCAGGAAATATGTTAAAGAATTTCAGATTGGTTTTAATCATATGGCCGATCATCACCACCGCTAACTATCACCATATCAATAAACCACTCCCTTTTCTGAGGCTAAACCAATAGCCGTTACAAAATTGTTAGAATGAGTTGGCAGCCTAAAAATAATACTGGGGAAGTCCAGCACCATACTTTTATTTCCCATAAGCTCATGGCTAAAGATCACTCACTCTTGGAAACTATTAATCCTGTTTGTGTTTCGCAGCACATTTGAAGAGCTAGCATGGGAGATTGTGCCACTACTACGACCACAGTCGTATTGGAAAGAACCAAATCAAAGGAAGTCGACGCTGACCCTAGTACTAAATGATGAATACTATGCAAAGAGACTCTTCACGGAGACATGTAATGCAATCTTTAGAGATACCTCCTGTGAAGTAACACCTTGGGTGCATACTTCTCCCTAAAGAGACCAACTTCATGAGTATTCTCAAAGAGGCAATAAATTATTTTACTAAATGATCACTGGGGGGGCAACTTGTACAGACAATGAAACTGTAGCGACTCAAGAGGAAGTTTTGGTCTCTTGTATCCAATGACTCAGGTTCACTTAGTTTCCAGCAGCTTGTATACCCAGTCATATCTGGCAGAAATACTTCATGGCGTTTTAATGAGACCCTTCATTTTTCCCTGAATTGCATGTTTCTGCCTACATAAGCGACAGTCCAGAGTGGCCCCCTGTCTGCCATTGCAGAAGTGCGTGAAATTGTGCTTAGAATTAAAAGGACCACAAGGCTCAGGGACCCGGCGGGTTCCCCAAGTTATTTAAGAACTTTTGTTGACTGGTGGTCCCCGGTACTAGCAACTCTTTTTTTACATCCGTTAATCAGAGCAGCTCTTGTACCATCAGATTGGACCAGCATGCGATTATAATTCCTGTATCTTCAAAAGGAGATTTTTTGCTCCCTTCAATTACCGATCCGATCAGTTTGTGTCATCACTGGCAAGGTATATGCAAAATATTTGCACAATAAATCTCTTCATGGATTACAGAAACCAAAATCATTGGCCCAGAACAAATGGGATTTCAACATGGGAAATCTACTTTTAGATCATTGTTTTGATCCCTTAGGACTCTCGTCACAAAATACACCAATGAGGAGCAAATCATCCCTGTTCTGTGGCCTTTTTTTTGGTTTAAAGGGGGCATTTGACTCTGTCTCAAGAGATCTACTGTGGAAAAGGAAACTTTGTTAATCTAGGAATTGACAGAAGGCTACTTACACTATTAATGGCCTTACATCATGACACTACCTGTCAAGTCAAATGCTCTCCTGATGGTATACTTAGTCCATATATACCAATTAACAGGGGGGTGTCAAACAGGGGTGTGTTTTGGCCCCAATAGCCCAATCTTTTTTAAGTGATCTGGCTACCGCTTTTGATGGAGGAGTTCCTGCGCACTGCCTGCTTTGAATCATATGACCATACCTTTACTTTTGTATGCTGATGGCCCATATTACTCTCTCCCGACACAAAGCTGGCTTGAGAAAGCAGCTTACTAGCTGTGATATTTGAATGTGCTGTTAGTCATAATAGCCTGGCAACTTAATTTTGCAAAGTCAAAATAATGGTTTTACTTGTTCTTGGAGACCATTTAGTTGGCCAATAAATAATGAACGAAGCGAACAGGTCAAACCCATTTTAAATACCTGGGTCTCCCTTTGAGTATAACTCCCTCTTAGGTTACTTAAGGAAATTGGCCATTGAATCAAGCAAACTTAGTTTACCAAGGCCATTAGCAGCTATTACGCGCAAAGGTCATGAATTTGTTACCTGCTGCAGCCATTAAGGCATTTAATGCTAAAATCACCATACAATTACTATCTGGAATCCCACTGTGGATACAAACTGTGGAGCTGCGATATGGAAGAGTTCAGTCATGCTTTCTCTATAGTATACTGAAGCTTACCTCACTCAGTCCCATATGCTGCGGTCTGTTTGGAGGTGGGCCAACATCTACTCCATACAAGGCATGGTGCATGACCTTGCAATTCTGGATAGATTGTGCTTTAACAACTGTCACAAAAACTTTACTTACCAGGCTCTTTCTTTCATAGCCAAAACCGAGTGGTGGTCCTTTGTTGGCCGAAAATCCATGAAAATGGGTCTATCCTTGGATGCATTGGTTTTAATGAATGCCAATGAGCTTCGACTGACTATCAAAGAGAGATTGTATGATCGAGTATAGTCACCTGATGCAACAGGCTAATGGCGGCTACTCTCCCCTTGCACTTGGGTATACCATTTAAAACCCTATACGTGATGCTCCATTTGGTCTTAGGGCTATTAGGTAGAAGACCCTGACCCTTGCCAGGTGCAATATTGCTCCTTCGGCTACCACTCAGGACAGAATACAGAAAGTGCCTTTTAATGAAGATTTTGTCCCTGCAGTTCCAGCTTAAAGTCGTCGCTTACGATATTACACTGCCCGTTACGGTTTAGCCAGGAATAAATATCGACTACGTTGGTTATTTGTGATAATATTAATCTATCAATTGTGGTAACGATGTTGGATTATTGGTTCTGCAAGTGTATTAGGCTTGTGCTTTTGTGCTCTGTCATCAGCAAACGGTTATAACTGTACTGGAGATTGTATCATTACACTGAGGTCGCCATTTTTCTGGTATATTGTTGCTGTTTTAATTATGCCATTAAAGGTTTATATATATATATACTAGATAGCAAACGAATTCCCACTAAACATATTTTGTAACAGCAAATGCTTATCTATGCAAGTGCTCAATCTGGGTGTCTGTACAGTCTATCTGTGCCTGTGTATCTGTAGCTCCTCTTTTGCTGGAAGAAGAAGCAGAGAGATCTTTCCAGAAGCCCATGTGATTCCAAGCATGAGACTTCAGCAGTTAACTCTTGCTTGACTGAATGAAGCAGGCACTTGTAAAATCCTAACACACGCTCACCCTCGTGACCCTCGGCTGCCCCAGTCATCTTGCTTTACCTCGCACTTTGAGGCTCTGGGCTTTACCAAGTACCAAGGGAAATGGGGCATTTCCTTCCTAAACCAGTTTTGCTTGGGGTTGTTATTCCAGTAGATAAGCTACCACCAACAAAATATTCTCCCCTTTTTGTGCTTTGATCCTGGCTTTCTTGTACACTAGAGGATTGAGGGGAGTTGTGAGGTGAGCTGAAGGCTTTTGGGGCTCTTTTCCTTTCCCCACTTTCTATGCAGAATTGGTCAAAATTGGTCAATGTAAAATTCATTGATTTTTAGCATCATGGATATAATTTTACAAAGCAGCCAAATTATACCCAAAATCATGAACAAACTAAATCTTTTTTATCTATAAATACGAGAGCACAAATAATGGGAGTTGAGGGAAAACAGCAGGAAGAGAGTTACAGGTAGAAGTTAGGACCTGAATGCCAAACAGATGCTCAACCACTGAACCATAGATTCTCCCCCAAAGTGATCTATCCCAGCTCCTTTGACAGATTGGCCAAGTGATGAGATGAGCTCAGGGTACAATTTCATTCTTAGCTCTATTGATCACCATATTAACCTGATCTTCCCTTCCTGGGATGTAACTTTAGGATCTAATTGCCCCATTCCATAGTTAAGCCTCTGTTACTCTCAGGGCACCCTTTATACTTTCACAACAGCTTTCACACAGAACAAGTGAAAGAAATAATTTGCTGAGAAAATTAAGATACTGCCTTTCAAGAAACCTCCTCAAACTTCACAAAGTAAAAACAAGTACAGTAAAGTCTTTTTTGTTGTAAGTATTTGCCTTATCTATTCTGGCCCTCAATGAATGCCAGTGACTTAAAACATCTGGGCACAGGGCAGTGCTCTTCTCTAACCCACAATTTCCTAACTCATCATAGCAAGTTAATAGATAGATATATTTTCAGTATATGAAAATGAACAAACATTCTTAGGAACGTAATTTAGCTGTTACAGTGCTAGCTACTTGGAACTGTTTTTTCCTGAAACTAGAGAAGTCTTTCCTTTTCCAGTTCCTATTTCCATGGAGAATGAAATGCACTTTCCTACTGCTTTTGCAATCTGTCCTCAGATGTCCCCAAATGTAGAACTTCTACTGATAAACATGGACAGATGTTCATCAATCAAATAAATTCTTAAATGGGTAGAACAAATGGAACCTGGATGGTTGTTGGGTTTCAGTTTAAAGCTCCTTCTAATACAGCTGAAAGCTCCCGCTATCTGACACAATTGCAGCAAACATTGCTCACACAAAAGCACTGACTTTATAAAAAAGAGTCCAATTACTGAACTCTCTCCAACGAAAACAACCTTGCACTTTGGTCAGGTTTTGTTTTGCATTTTCCCCCAATGGCTTCCATTTACATTAAGAATAAGAAAACAAACATGCCTATTTCCAGCCCTAGGAGTCACTTTGTTTTCCTACTGCATATAGATAAATTCACTGCGGAATCATGCTTACATAGTGACAAGAAGAAGAAGGAGAAAAAAAACAGTTCTTTGAAGACTGGCAGAAGTAAGATAATTGGCCTCAAACCTACCAAGACTACAATTGGCAGAATGTTTCATCCAGAGCAGTTCTGATGTCTTCAGTAGGTTTGCTCTTGAGTAAGAGAACTGGAGATAGTGCTTGGAATCATTAAAAGACCTGTAATTATACTGCTCAGAATTAACCCAGAAGGCTGGTTTTAAAAGTCCATTTGAAAGTGAATTTATACTATTATAAGGCCTGTCGACTGTGAGCAATAAAAGTGGAGATGCTAAGTTAAGCTTTGTGTTATCCTGTTTGCTCAGATGGTGCTTATGGTGCTGTATCCCGTAGAAAAGCACTTTTCAATTTATTTTTATTGCTCTTCTCTAAAAGCGTTCCATTAAAGGAATATTACACTGTATGAAGTTTCGAACCACAGTCGGCAGTTTATTTGCTTGTTTTGCCAGAATGGAATAAACAGTTATTCATGTAACTGCTATTACTGCTTCGTGCTTGCAACAGTATAGTTAAGGGTCAATTGCTGTTTGTTTTTTGTGTTTAGACACCGCATCTTCATTTTCAGGAAATTTTAACTTGCCTCATTCACCAGTCAAATTGAGCTGGAAGCTGGTATAGAGCAGCAGTTTGCTGAGATGGAACAATGAACTTTGCTGAGACTTTAATTGGCATGGGCATCACTTATTCTTATAGCTGCTCAGTCCAGAAGGTAAAAAGTAAGGTTTTGCTGCCAAAATTAGGTGTAACATTGTCTGGAGTAAAAAGATCCAGGTTTCTCCCCATTGACATGGTTACAGAAGGCATTAGGGCATTATGGAAGTTTTCAGCTTTCTAATCTACATCCCATCACCCAAAAAGCTATTTAGACTTCTGGCACAGAATTGATAATAATGCTCTCAGTCTCCAAACCCAAGTCCTACATAAGCCAGCATCTAACTGATACGTGTCTCATGATGATATCACTCTTCAACTGAAGAGTTAGGTAGCCATGGCACAAGTGCCGAAAGTAGGAGAAGGGCTAAGGAAGGAACATTTTGTAAGTCCTTAGACTGGCCTTCTGGGACTAAAGAGCTAAGAAGCAGAATCCATCTTGTGTACCAGTTATTGTAAGCTCCCAACACATGGATACCTTTCAGTAACCTAATATGGAGCTTTGCAGGTGAAGTGTTGAATGAGAACTATCAATGCATCAACACTGACCTTCTCCCTTTTCTTCAATCTTGTTGTTATATCCACAATACCACTGTTAAGAATACTATTATTCTTCCAGTGGGTCTCATTATGTCTTGGTATTCACAGAACAGTGATATCGGTGGGTTTGCTAATGGATTAATAGAGGCTGAGGAATGGCATTTGGTAGGAAGCATAGTTCACACAGTGATATATTTTCCCCTGCTTGTCCTGTCAATTAGAAAAAGTTAGCAGTTTTAAAACAGGAATGCACTTCTATGTTTAATTAATTGCACAATTTCCGTACACTTTACATGCCACATCTCTGGAGTCTTCCATATTGAGTCATATGGAAGCAATGGGGACAAAACTCTTAAATGATGCAAATAAAAGGGAGATAAGCAGCGGTTGTTCCTCAAACCAGCAGGGACATTCAACTACATTCCACAAGCTATTCATGCACAAAACATTACAGGGTGCCAATTCTGCCATAAAACTTAAGTGCCAAGCAATGCAGAAAAAATAAAAGCAAAGCAAACCAATTAAACACTGAATGTACTGACATGCAAAGCGTGGATATCCAGGACCAGGAAACCCCTTGGATATTAAAATTATACAATACAGACACCATGTGGGGGATGAGTACAAAGAACATTTTATATATTTGTATAACAACACAAATGATGTGAGATAACCTCTCTTGCGCTGTTACACTTGTTCAGATCTTGTGCATTTGCAAGCGTATGAATTATTCTTGATCAAGAGTGAATATTTCCCAGGGTTCTGAAGCATCATCAAAAGCATCATTTTAACTGTCACATATAATGTAAAAAACAACATAGGCAGCTATAACTGGAATTACATTTTGCTTTTCAACTTCAAGTCAGGTGGCCAGCTGACACCAGCAGTTCTCTGACCCACATTTCTACCTACTACTTAACATTGCACTTAAAAAGAATGAACAAAATGATATATATCTGGTTTGGAACTTCAGAGAGTAATCATGCTCTTTATGAACACTTTTGCAATAGGAAAGCAGGCACAACTTTGTATTCCCTGCCTGCTATTATAAACAGCAAAATTCTAATATGTGTAGCAGCCAAATTATAACAGCTTAGAGTTGTATATTACTATAGAGTACTCATTTAGTACCCTCTGTGTACTTGGAACTTTATAAAAACAAGGAAGGAAGGAAGGAAGGAAGGAAGGAAGGAAGGAAGGAAGGAAGGAAGGAAGGAAGGAAGGAAGGAAGGAAGGAAGGAAGGAAGGAGAAATCAAATATTTTGCAGTGGAAAAAGTATCAACTGTATGTAGCTTAAATAATTCCATAACAGCTACATGTTCAGCAATAGCAGCAAGAAAACAAACAAACAAGGGGTTCTGTAGCAATTCCTTACTCCATCCCTATCTCCAAAGCCATATTACTATTCCTTTGGGCAGCCCCTAGCCCTGGGAATTATCTCTTCAGTTATTTTTTTAGTACAGAAAAACAAATAATTCTGTGCACAGAATGTTAGGGTACTGCTCTTTGTCTGAGGACAGAACTTGTGCTTCTGCTTGCAAGGGACATGGAGCTACTGTCCCAAATGGTAGTTCTGCATTGAATTTCTCCTCTATGGCTGCATCTCCATATCACTGGATATTGTGCTTATAGCAATCATTTGCAACTGGATTTTCCTGTGCGGACAAGACAATCCAGAAGGTGAGTGATGGTTACAGCATAACGTAATGAAAAATCCAATGATGTGTGAATTCAGCCTGGAAAATATTATTTCATCAGCAGATTATTTCATCAGCAGTGAGCAGCAGTGGCGTAGGAGGTTAAGAGCTCGTGTATCTAATCTGGAGGAACCGGGTTTGATTCCCAGCTCTGCCGCCTGAGCTGTGGAGGCTTATCTGGGGAATTCACATTAGCCTGTACACTCCCACACACGCCAGCTGGGTGACCTTGGGCTAGTCACAGCTTCTCAGAGCTCTCTCAGCCCCACCTACCTCACAGGGTGTTTGTTGTGAGGGGGGAAGGGCAAGGAGATTGTAAGCCCCTTTGAGTCTCCTACAGGAGAGAAAGGGGGGATATAAATCCAAACTCTTCTTCTTCATCATCATTACAATATGTATGTCCCTCCTTCTGCCTCTAGAAACTAATAATATGGAAATATGGAGGGAGGGTACATCATAATGACAGCAGGAAATACGTTAAGTTTAACTAGACATTAAATAAAATGAATTAGGGTCTCAAGAAAAGAATGCCATTTTTGGAACATCAGGTTTCACTCTGGAGTTGTTTTGCTGTTGTTCTGTCATCCACAGCAATTGGTCTGGTTACAGATTGACTGGTCTGTGTGGAAAACAAAATGAGAATCAAGTGCAAGAGGCCAAGATAGTTTGTTTATGACTAGTGAAATGTAGGATTGTCTTGAGGATTCTACCAGACGTAATGGTTACATATGCATTCAAAGGCATTCTGAGTAAAGGGGCAAGGACTGTCAGCATGGTAAATGGAATAGTGACAGGATACAAGGACAAGAGCATTTGACCTAAATTCTTGTGGTAGAGCCTCATATAATGAATTCTGTCTTATCCGTGTGGATAAGAAAATGATTTGCAGACATCAAGTTTTGTAATTCAGAGAATGCTGATCTAAACCTAAGAGAGCAGCACACACACATATACAAGAACCGTTGATGCAGAATAATATACTTGCACATGGTAAGCAGTAGACAAGCAACTGTATATCACAGAGAGCAATAATGTCAGGTTTGGGAATCAGATAAATTGCAAAATAACAATGGAGAAGACAAGCGGTCCTCTAGGAGTCAGCTGATAAAGAGAGATGAAGAGGATGTAACCCTTCCTTCCACTGTTTGGAGGGAGATTGTGACCAATGAGGTAAGGGTGAAGGAAAGGTGGTCTGTAAAGCTGTAAAGCAGGCATGATTATAAAATGCCTTAAATGGCGCAAAAGAAATGCAATAATAAAGAATATAAAATACAAGAACCTGCTGACAATAGAATAAACAATGTTTGATTAATCATCCCTGTATTGAAGACTGTGAAAAGTTCAGATGACCCATTTTTTTCCTTCCATGACTCTCATATTGCCTTTTACTTGTCTCCCTAAAGGACAAACTGAATTTGTAGTATCTCTGAAGAATATCTTTATCTATATAAAAGGCAAGGCATATTAGTGATGCCTCACTTTTTAAAGAGCTGTGCAGGCGCTCAAGTGGAGGGAGTAGTCCGCAGCAAGGTGAGCACATTGTATAATGAAAAGGAGGTGGGGCCCACCAACACTGTGATTTACAATTAAGGCAAGGCATATTGGCAACAACTCACTTTTTAAAGAGCTGTGCAGGTGCTTAAGCAGAAGGGAATCCTCTCTTGCCCTGGGAGGATTAGCATGGTGGAAACACTTCTACATGTTGAATTTTAATGTTTCAGGAACAATGACAGAAATGACAAGCAACAGTTTTACTGGTTGTTGTGAGTTTTCTGGGCTGTGTGGTCGTGGTCTGGTAGATCTTGTTCCAAACATTTCGCCTGCATCTGTGGATGACATCTTCAGAGGTGTATCACAGACAGAAGTCTGTTATACACTGTGTCCAGTGAGAAGGGAAAGTTTAGTGGGGTACATATTGTCCATGTCCCAGGGTGAGGAACCAATCAGTAAGTGTTTGGGTGGAACTTGCTATGCAAAGATGTGGTTGACTGCATTGCAATGCGAGTGGGGTTTTTCAGTCCAGGGAGTGATTTACATTTGCATTCCCTGCAGCAGCAACAGTCTTAGTGAATGCAAACCCTGTTTCTGGGTGGAGTCCATTGTTCATGAACCCAGTATGCCCTTGGCCTTTGAGTCTAGTATTTTTAAGTACTGGTAGCCAAGTTCTGTTAATTCTCAGAGTCTCTTCCTTCTTGTTGAAGTTTTCTTGGTGCTTGTGGATTTCAATGGCCTCCCTGTGTAGTTCCCGGGTTGTCCAGAATTTCAGTGTTTTGAAATAAAATATTATGTCCAGTTTTGTTTAGAGTATGTGCTGCTACTGCAGATTTTTCAGGATGGTTAAGCCAACAGTGTCTTTTGTGCTCCTTCATACGACTCTGAATGCTATGTTTTGTAGTTCCAATGTAGACCTTTCCACAGCTGCAGGGTATGCGATAGACTCCTGCTGAAGTGAGGGGGTGCTGAGTGTAGCATCTGCTGTATTTTTCTGGTAGGTTTGAAGATTGTTTGTAGGTTATGTTTTTTTATTAGTTTCCCTATTTGATCTGTGATTCCCTTGATATATGGTAGAAATATCTTTTTCTGTGGTGGGCTGTTTCTCCTCAGTCCTCTGTGTTTCTCTTGGTCTTAAAGCTCCTCTGATTTCTGCTGTGGTGTTGCCATTAGCCTGCAGAGCCCATTCTAGATGATTGATTTCAACAGTTCTACTATTGACTACTTTACTTTGAAATAAACAGGCTGAGTTTATGTCTGCGAAAATCAGTGGCTTGAAAGGAATCCAGAATTTATGAATTTGGAGTCACTGGGTCTGTACAATAGGCAAAATTGTGTGCCAAGCAATTGTGTGCCAAGCAAACATGTGTCAGTATATACTTTGTGGGAACTATGTACAGTTAATGAGCCAGACCCCACTTGTTTTTTTAGAATTGTTTTATATTGCCTGCCTGAGGTGGCTTACAAAAATAACATTTAAAAGTATTAATTTAGAAAAGCATTAAAATCCATCCTAGTATAAAAACATAGACCATGAAAATAGACTACTGACAGATTAAAACAGTAGTTTCCGGATGAAATCAGTGTGAAAGATCAACCTCTTAATTAAAAGTCTGAAACAATGAAAATGCCAGGTGAACCTTAAGGAGAGAACGGTGTTCCATAAGTAAAGTGTCTGTCTCCTGTTGCCACCTGCTTTACATCTGAAGGTGGGGTCATGGTCACACAGACCAGGGCTTGTGAGACAGATCTGAATTGGCAGACTGGATAGTATAGGAAGAGGTGCTTATGCTCTTTAGCTTAATAATGAAGAGTGCTCTGATGGACTATTTTCATATGCTGCATATTTGTATTGTGCCCCTCCTCTATGGGAGTCTGGCAGCAATGAGAGGCTGCAACTTGCCCCTAATGTTATGCATAGGCATGCTTTGCTGGAAGAGGCATCTGTCACTGCAGACAGGTATCAGCAGCTTGGCCCTAGCAGTCCTTCTCCAGTAGCCACAGAGAATCTACCACTTGTTCAAATTAGTTGGGAGACTAATTCTGGGTATGATGCACAAAATGTACATGCTCTAACATGATAAATACTGATGACTCTGTAGGTTCAAAAAGCATGCAATATAAACATATAACTTAAGGGATGCATTCAGCTATGCAGGCACAAAGCAGAGGGGATGAACTGTAAGACCTGACTGTGACCCCAGTTGATAATGTGCCTCTACTGCTGATGAAAAAAAATAGTTAGTGGACTCACTTCTAGGTGACAAAGCTCACTTGCTGAAAAAAACTCTTTTCTACATGACTATCAGAAACTATATCCCCTTTCACACCTGCTCACCCAGCCGTCACCCAAGAAGACAGGAAGAGTGTAGTAACAAGCATGGGTGTCAGAAAAGGATTAAAAAGTTTTCTTAAGTGTCCCAATCTATTTTTTTCTCCTTTGGAGAGTTTCATTTGACTTTCATGCTGTTTTTCCTCCTCCATTTGCAGACAAGCAATGCAGTTGGAGTCCAAAACGGCTGAATCAGCACAGAATCATTTACACAGGAATGATGAAAACTGTCATTTATTTCCCTGCTTGGTAATTTGCAGCAAAGGAAGCTGGAATTGGGAGAAGAGCCAACTGACAAGCCCTGTAGGCTTGAAATTGAATTGTTTCTGGACAGAGACCCCAATCTGAAAAATTACTCTCTAACTACTGTGTGTGTAGATATGAAATATACATATTCCTTTCCCCCAATAAAGCAAGGAGGAAAAGCAAGAAAGAGAACTGGGACATCAGAATGTGCTCTTGCAATTTGAACTAGCTTGAGCATGCTTGGATGAGAGAATTCACACTGGGCTAGTGAATCAATTATTTAACTCTGATGAGTGTGATGATTTCACGTTGCATAGTGGTGTGTGTCCAACTGAGTCCAAATAATTACATGCCCCTGGCACTGCCCAGAGCTGTGATGATAGATTTAAATACAGATTAGCCATCCATGCATGGTGTCCTGTTTCCTGCCCCCTCCCCTTCTGTGCCTGGTTATCATAATTGTTGGTGTGCACTTCTGTGCTTCCTTTGCCACAGCTTAGCCATTCTAGGAAGTGATATATTCTAAATAAAGAAATCAATCTTCTGGACATGTACAAAAATGACAGGCTGATCATAACACCAGAGTGCATAAAGGAACTCTTAGCAATCACTGAATCTCCTTTGTGGCTATGCGTGCTGTATGGGAATGAAAAATGTAACCAAAGCAGTTCAGGTGTAATAAGAAACCCCTGGCACAGCAAGATTCCTCCCACCCATTTCACTGCAAGATCAGAGGATGCAGTAAAGTTCAGAAACACCAGGAAAATGGTCAAACATCATAGATCTGTAGAATCACAGAACAGACATGAACCTCAAGAGCTCTCTTCACTGATGATGACTGACAAAGGAGGAGGTCTGGCTGTGACATCCATCACTGCATTGTTTGCTAGGGTTGATTCAGCTGATTTGGCTGGCTAGGTGGATGACGTCATCCTCCCTCACTGCTTCATGTGCATTTCTCCTGAAGCTGCATGCTTGGTGGAAGAATATGGCCATCCCAGACAGAAGGAGCATACTTTTCAGTCCTCTGTACATAGTATAATAAAGATTAACTATTTTGGGTGCCTATGTAGTCACCTTAAAATCATCCAATTTTTTTTAGTACTTCATTCTATTTTTCTCATAGTGTTCTGGTTCCATGCTTGTGTTTGCCTTACCCAGCCATGCACTATTCCTGGGACTCCTTTCTGCAGTGAGGAAGCCTTCCTCTGCAAGAGCAAATTCTGAGGCAAAAAAACCCAGCTTTTTTACTAAGTGGGATTTGCAGGAGCCAAGTCACTCCTTTTTGCTTCAGGAGGTGAAGAACACATTCTTGTACATGGATACAAAATTAAAAGAGCCACACAAATTACTGGGTAGGTTCAGTGCAAAAAAATCCCCAAGTCTTCAAGAAGAGGATTCCTTCTAAATATTTGAATGTGCATTCTAAAGAAGGTAATGTGGAATGGAGAAATGCCATCCATACTAGGATATTTATTTATTTATTTATTTATTTATTTATTTATTTATAATCAATTTTATATACCGCCCCTCCCCCGAAGGGCTCTGGGTGGTGAACATCATAAAACCAAACAATCACATTAAAACCCAGTTAAAACAGCGAATGAAACAAATTTACAGCGGCGTCCAGCATAAAACTTCATACAATATAATGAACCCACCCTGGAAGAAAAAAACCCAGAGAGCAAGGCAAACACAAGCATGGAACCAGAACACTATGAGAAAAATAGAATGAAGTACTAAAAAACCCAGAGACCATAAATTAAGGGCCCAGAATGTAAAAAAGGGGGGGGGGGGAAGGAGGGCGCACATCAGCGGCCGGCCCCTCCAAATGCTCGGTGGAACAATACGGTCTTGCAGGCCCTGTGGAACTCTCCAAGATCCCGCAGGGCCCGGATAGCTGGTGGTAAAGTGTTCCACCAGGCAGGGGCCAGGGCTGTAAAAGCCCTGGCCCGGGTAGAGGCCAGCCGCATCATCGAGGGGCTGGGGACCACCAGCAAGTTGGCCTCTGCCGAACGCAGAGGCCGTAAAGGGACATATGGGGTGAGACGGTCCCGAAGGTACAAAGGTCCCAGGCCACGTAAGGCCTTAAAGGTAAGTACCCATACCTTATGAATGATCCAGAACTCAACCGGGAGCCAATGCAAGTGACGTAACACAGGTTGAATGTGTTCTCTAAAGGCACCACTTGTGAGCACACGCGCCGCTGCATGTTGCACCAGTTTCAACTTCCGGATTAGACGTAAGGGAAGGCCCGCATAGAGCGAGTTACAATAGTCTAACCTAGGGTGACTGTTGCATGGATCACAGTGGCAAGGTCTGCCTGGGAGAGGAAGGGGGCCAACCACCGGGCCTGTCGAAGATGGAAGAACGCAACCCGGGTTACATGGGCCACCTGGGTCTCCATTGAAAGAGACGAATCCAGGTGGACCCCCAGGCTGCAGACAGAGGAGGCTGGTGCCAATATAGCCCCCTCCCACTCCGGCAGCTGAAAATCCCCCACCTCCCCCCGGCGGCCCAGCCAAAGGATCTCCGTCTTTGATGGATTCAGTTTTAACCTGCTCTCTTGCAACCAACCAGCAACCACCTCCAAACAATGCTGTAGAGCCGCAGGGGCAGCGACTGCTCCCCCCTCCATCGACAGAATGAGCTGAGTGTCATCAGCATACTGGTGACAGATCAGCCCAAAGCTCCGCACCAACTGAGCATATAGATATTAAATAATAGCGGGGAGAGCAATGCCCCCGGAGGCACACCGCAATGAAGCGGGCACCTCTGGGAGGCCTGGTCCCCACACCACACTTGCTGACTCTGGTCCCGAAGGAACGAGACAATCCACTGAAGGACAGTGCCCCGTACCCCGGAAGCGATCCGCCTTGGTCAAGTTGAATGTGGAGCGTGTCCGTGATGGCGACGAGAACAGTCTCCGTCCCATGCCCAGCATGGAAGCCGGATATACATTTCTGTAGTTTCTGTAGTCATGTTGATTTCTTTTGCTTGTTTGAGGTAGATGTCCAGGAAATTCTGGCACTAAAGGCGGCCACGGCAATCCTAGCTTCTATTCAAGATATGTAACCTGTGAAGAGGCAAAACACATTTCGTGTTTGTGTAAATAAATGTGTGCTAGCTAATCCCAGGTTTCAGACAGCAGCAAGCTACTCATCCGCTGTAGTCCTGCTTTCAGTCCTGCTTTCACCACAGTAATGCTGATATAGGCCTGCAGGCAATTTCATCATTGCAAGAGAGCACTATACTTACTGAAACCCATGCCAAAAATGACAGTGATATCTGGGACATATCATTTCAGGGACAAACAGCTTTCAGAGAATGACATTATTATTAGGTTGCTTTTAGGTACTTTAAGTATATTCCCACAAACAGACACTGTGAATGTGCAATTCTATGCATGTTGAGGAACTTTACCTATACCCCTAACTATAGACTTCATCATGTGTGTGTCAAAAATCAATCTTAGACCACTTTTGTATGTTGATGTGCATTTGTGGAAAACCTCCATGTGTGTGTGAAAGAGAAATTCAGGTGTGCCTATATCGAGACATTGTAAAAGAATAGACAAATACCTGTACAGCTGCTATTGCTATCAAAGACCATGGAGGGGAACAAGGACGATGTTTCTCCAAATGTTCATAAGATAAAGTGATTCATTTCATCTCAGCTGACCATAGTTCAGAAAGTTTCTTTCTTGCATCTAATACATGTAATGTGCATGTTATCAATCTTCCTTTCTGTGATTCTCCAAGCACAGAAGAGGCCTGAACAGAAGAGTGGCTTAAAAGAAATAAATTAAAAGAAATATCTATCTACTAGCAATAAAGCCCATTGTGTGAAAAAATATAACAAGTTCTAGAAAACTGTTGCTAGTCATTTCTGTCATTATTCATGAAACATTAAAATTCAACATGTAGAAATATTTGCAGGATGCTAATCCCTCCAGGGCAAGAGTTCTGGACCCCCTTCCGCTTGCGCACCTGTTCAGCTCCTTAAAAAGTGACTCATTGCCAATAGAAGATAGACTGATCTTAAAAAAAGATCTCTACATGGCAGAATGCCCTCTGGGGAACCATCAGATGAGTGACACCCCCCTCCTTCACCACCACATCCCAGTGGTGGGATTCAGCAGGTTCCTACCACTTTGGCAGAACCGTTTGTTAAAATGGTGCTTGTAAACAACCAGTTGTTACATTATTTGAATCCTATCACTGGAACTGGTTGTTAAATTATTTGAATCCCACCACTGCCACATCCCCAACTCCACCCTGTTCCTCATCTTGTTTTAGCAGTATACTACCACTGTGCAGTTCTGAGCAACAATGGCTCATTCTGCACAGCACAAATAAAATGTTGTGAGGCTGGTATATAAAGCATTTCCAGCTGGAATTCGGCACAGCATTTTCAAATATTCCCTGCTTGCTGTGCAGAAAGCAGGGAACATTTTATTTTTCCCATCTGACTTTTAGTGTTCTCACTGTTGTTTTCACCACATACATTTTGTGCTGCTGCAGAGATTTTCTGTTCAGCCAACCATTTGCTGAAGATTTCCCATGGAGATTTTCTCTGGCCGTTTCCACACGGCCCCCCAGGCACCCCCACGCCGGCAAGAATTCTGCTGGCGTGGGGGTGAATAACACTTTCATCGCTAAAGGCGTGCGTACGGCCCTCAGGTGAGGAACCGGCCGGGCGACAGGCTGACGCTCCATGGAGCCGCCTCTGCCCCCTTCCCTTTCCCACTCACCTTGTCCCCGTCATCGGCCTACTGGCCTCCGAAGCCCCGCCCACGCTGCCCTCCAACCTCCAGGGGTCGGAGGACAGTGAGGGAGAGGCTTCGGAGGCCAGCAGGCCGACGACGGGGACAAGGTGAGTGGGAAAGGGAAGGGAAACAGCGTGTTCCCGGCGGTGCCGTTTGCACCGCGCCGCTGGGAACACGCTGTTGGGGCAAAAACAACCCTTTAAAGGGTTGTTTTTTAGGGCGGCCTGACGCCGCCCTGGGGGAGGGGGAGCGTTGCAGCAGTGCCGCCTGTGCGAATGGCTCCCTGGGAATGGCGTTTTTGCCGTCCCCAGGGCACCATAAAAGGGCCATGCGGAAACGGCCTCTGCTAACACTCATCCTCTGGAGACTTACTCTCCAGAAGACTGGTCTACCTGAGATTGAAAGTAAGTGGTAGACCTGGCATCCATTGCTTCTTCATGGGATGCAGACCAGCCCTCCAAGCAGCTGCAATTCTCATATTGTATCATGAAGCAAAGAATCAGCCAATGGTAAAATGTATTAGCAAGATTCTGTCTGATACAGTGTAAGATTTAGGTAGCAGAATTGGGAGGAAATTACATGAAGGGATTCTTAAGTTTACTTAACTTGAAGAAAAAGAAAGGCATGATCATCTAGAGAATTTAGTGTTTAGTGATTTAATGTTAAAACTGCTTGTCAGAGGGATCTTTGACCGATCAGGTCCCTTCTCCGGAACCACATTTAGCCTCCAGACAATTAAAACAACTATTCATCCATAGATCCTACATGCTTTTGCAAATGTTCCATGTGCTACTTTGAACCAATGCCTGTCAGAAACCTTAGAACTGATTTGTATTAATTCTAGTCCAAAAAAGCAATAACTATGATCTCAGGATCTTGCCTAAATTTGCCCACTTGAAATGATCCTTGAAGTAGGTGTAAACTTTCATTTATTACACTTATTTATTATCCTTATATCCTGCCTTTTCTCCATGGAGCCCATGTCACACTCAGATTAGCAATATTGGATGTATTTGCATGCTTTTATGTTGTAACTGGTTCCCAAGCTACAAGAAGAGCACCAAATGCCCTTAATTAGCAGCAGGAAGTACCGCAGGACAAGTGGGAAATGACATCTTCATATATTCATCCCTGCTGCATTTGCTGCTATTACTGCCTTCATTTCCTGGTCCTCCCATTTTTCACTATCCAGTCTGCAGAAGAGTACAGATTCACCAGCAATCTTCATCCCCTCCTGCTAAAACACCATTTTTTCTTCCACCAGCTGTGGAAAGGGATGGGAGCTCTTTAAAGGGTTGAAAAGTGGTACAGGAAATGATGAACATTTAAAGGTAGCGCTTAGCTCCATTTCCACACACACACACTCCCAATGACAGCAGATGGAGCATCTACAGGGATTCTCTGCCTTCATCAACCCACAGTTTTTCTTTTGTGCCAGATTAAAGTAGGTGTACTTTTTAAAACCCAATTCAAAGAAGGAATATAGGGAACCAGACTAGGCATGCCCACATTGGGCACAACAGTGTTCTCAAATACTGGAGGGGATTCTTACTACTCAGAAAAGGGGAAAATATCTGCGTGGAAGTAGCCCTGATTTATTTGGTGCCCTTTTTGTGTCGACATCACTGATAAGGGGTCACTGCAGAAACAGTCCCAGAAATGATTAAAATGTGAATGTGTAACTGTATCTGAAGTGAGACATTTCAGTGGTGTTGAAACCACAAAACCCTCTTGTGTGTGCTGTAACTTCCTCTGCTTCCATATTTATTGACAGGTCAAATTATGTTTTTATCAGATCTCATCCCACAGTCTCAAAGGTAAGTAGTAACAATATATATAAATATAAAACTTGAAAAAGAGGGGGGAGTTCTCTACATTTGAGATGCAATCACTGAAGATACTTCTCTGCATACCCTTGCAGTTCTAACTGGCACACCAGTGGCAAACTTAAAAGGATGCTTCAGTCACTCTTACTACTCATGATGGAATATGAACAGATGGAGTCCTTCAGGTGCATTGGGAAAAGGTTGTTTCCATCTTTACAGGTTTATGTAGCCTTATGTCAAACAGGCTTAATACACAAAGGGCTCTGTCATCCTCATGCCTAACAATTTGCTCTTCTCTGTCTCTTTTTGATGAGTAAATGCCATAAAGAGTATCCCCATGATTTGTTATGTTATTATTGCCCTTTTTCTGCCTTCCCCTGAGGCACTTCTAGACTAATGTCAAAGCGCCAAACCTATTTGTGTTGAAACTGCATTGTAAAATAAAAGTGCTAGATTATGCCTTCAAGCATCAGAACTGCTTATTTTATCATTTGTCCAGGGATTTTGAATTTCAGTCTGCTCTTACCATCTTGAAAACCCTGTTGAAAGGGATTATTTTTGCTCTATTCCCTATTTGTAAGCATTTCCATTCTAATGCAATGTACTTGGGATCTTGAAGTGCACTTTGCAGAAATGGCAGGGGGAAACTGCACCAGTTGTGCCAGTAAGTACCTCTACATGGTAATTATTATGTGACTTCTTTTGAGCAGTTATT
This sequence comes from Sphaerodactylus townsendi, assembly GCF_021028975.2. Taxonomy (NCBI): domain Eukaryota; kingdom Metazoa; phylum Chordata; class Lepidosauria; order Squamata; family Sphaerodactylidae; genus Sphaerodactylus; species Sphaerodactylus townsendi. The sequence continues at coordinate 90,446,764 of NC_059429.1, read as the reverse complement.
TACTTTGGCTGAAGTTTGCTTTTTCTTCTTTCTTTTCTCTCTTTGGGGAAAGAGCAGAAGATCCAACATAGTATGGACGAGCAGATAATCAGTAATCACATTTTGCATGTCACAAAATACTTACTAGTCAAAAATGGGTGGTCAAGTGTGACAGGGACAGCTGGTAAGGAGACCCACTTATCTGAGGTCAGAAAGTATACCTCATGAGGAAAGCCCAGAGGTGCCAAGGGAAATGATAGGGTGGGAAACAGCTCTGGTAGATTCTGCATGGCCAAAAACAGCGGTGTGAAAATGGTGTAAAATGGTTTAAAACAGTGTAAAAGGGTTTACACCATTTTCACACCGCTGTTTTTGACCCAGCGGAATCCACGTCTGAGAGGCCAGGACAAAACCCAGGTGGAGACAGCATGAGCTACCACCCCTGGAGAAAGCCCCAGCCAGCATCCATTAGCAGCAGCTGGCAGATCGTTGGGCAGCAGGTCAGTTAAACCATGGTGCTCAATAGGGCAAAGCTTAAAAGTAGCAACCAGCTATTTGGTGAAGGGGTGGCTGATGGAGTGGCATTGAAAACGTATGAATCATACACAGGAAGGCTGCTGTTAATGCCTTCCTCACCCTATATGTATGAAGGTGTAAATAAACAGCTGATGTAACTGACTGGAAAGTATGGCATATTTGGGGGAACAGGACCATTGGAAGCTAATTAAAAAGTATATAATACTGTTAATTTATTAGTAAGCTCTGTCTTTACATAGTGTTATGATAAAATTATATAACTATATGAGTTGAGTGCACCAGGCTGTCACAATGCTACTGAAAAACTCACCATTTTTCCTCTGCTTTTTCTTGTAATCTGAAAATTATCATGCAAGGTGATTAACCCTTTAAGGTTCTAAATAGTCTGAGTCCAGGATAATCAAGGTCCAGCTAATTCCATATGAACATTTCTGAAGTTTGAGAACTCCTTGGAAGCTCTGTTGCATGTGCTTTTTCCTGTTTGAGGTATTTTCGGTAAACTTGCATCACAAGACCTCCTTGGAACAGCAATAACTCTAGAATCCCTAGAATCCTTTGTAGGCAGTCTATTTGGCCTCAGGGTAGGGGGGAGGGTTAAACCCACCCATTTGTCTGTTGGAGTTAATGGCACAGAGAAGCAGCTAACACACTGATTAAAAGGGTAAAAGGTAAATGTTTATTACAGAGGTTTATCAGGAGGAAATGGTGCCCAAGGACAACCCCTGCTCAAGGGTGGGGCTTGGGGTGGCATGGCTTGGATGGGCACTGCAGTGGCGGGCTGGTTCCTGAGCTGGCCTGCTGCCAGGTTGCTTGTTTGAGCCACCACCCCTGCCTCCCTGCAGGCCATCTCCTGCCCTCCCCAGGCCATGGGAAGGGCAGAAGCTGGCCTGCAGGAAGGTGGGGGCAGGATAGTGGGGGTAGCCCAGGAGGTGACTTGCTGCCATGGTGCCCATCCGAGCCACCTCCACCTCAGAGTTCTGCCCCCAAGGGCTTGGGGAGGAAACGAGCCAGCTCGGACGGGGACTGTCCATGTGTACTGCCCATGTGGACGGGGGGGGGTGTCAAATGACCCCCTGGTCAGCATGGTGGAGGAAAGTGTGTGTGGGTGATTTTGCGCCCCCTGTCAGTGCTCCCGGGGTCATTTGACTCCTGTCCCCATGGGCGGTATGCCCCTGGTTTATTAGGAACTACATTTAGGATAGGAATGAGGGACAGATAGCATGCTGGTATCTTGCTAGCTAAGAAGAGTCTCTGCAACTGACTTCTGAGAAGAAGCAGGATTTTAGACCTGAGAGTATCAGTGTAAGAACAGACCAGAGGTGACACAAAATGACAAAGGGGTCATTAACTTTACAGACCTCTCTAGCTGACCCATCCCCTGCTGGGTCTTCTTCTCAGTTGCTTTGCACATTAGACATTGCTGCATCCAATAGTGTCCTCTCTCCACAGCCTAGAAGAAAAAGCTTGGACAAATCCTCCTTGCCTTTGTGCTAATGACTTCTGAAGGAATAACTGGAGCCCCATCCATCCAGGATGTCCTTGAGAACTCCCACCAGAATGAGTATTCTCAGTAGACTTCAAATGATCATGTGGCTATAACTCTAGCTGGAGAATTCCCCCATCCATATTTCTGAACCTGCTAGTTATTAAGCTTAGCTCCTTAAAGGGGGGGGGGGGATGCCACTTTACTGGAATTTTGGTTTCTGTTGCTGTCCCAGGACTAGCTTGGCTTCTCCATGGTGTGCATTGGAATACAATCTGCCAATAGACCCACTGGGAAACAGGCACTTGCCCAACTATTTCCTGAACTCGGTAGGTACAGGGGCAGACTTTCCCATTTTGGATATATCTCAAAACTTTGAAAACTCTTACTGAGATGTGCCCATCTATGCCCTTCTTTCTTCTCCTTTTTTAATCCAGTTTAAATTCTTTATTAAGCATCACACACATCACATTGTAAATGTCATTCACAATATGTATCTAAAATGTATGATTAATTTAAGCTTTAAAAACTATTAAACACGTGTTGAATGATCTGTAAATGTTACTCCAGTGTTATTAATTTAAAGCTATTTCCCCAAAAATTGTGATAAATTCTATGTCTTTAGATTGTCTTATATTGACTAACATACTTGGTTCTTTTCAATAATTATTGGTTTGCTGAGAAGTCGATTTAAGTCAATTTTTATCTTAGGCACGATGATAAAAAGGGCCTTCTGTCTCATTGACTATACGTCCTGTGATGTCACAGAATCTTATTAATATTTTATTATATTTTACTGTAGAAAGAGAAATAAGTCTCCACACCAGTCAGTCATCAAAAATTCCTATCAATCACAAACACACACAGTTGTAGCATAGGTTTCAGACAACATTTTCATCCTCTTGTTTTCTATTGATTCCCCACCACACTCCCAGTTTTTATAGAAGCTGTTTGTTTTGTGATTCCCTGCTCTCCATTGACATGGTTTAAAGTGCAACTTCTTCAGATGGGATTTGAACTAATTGTCTGGATAGTTCTTTCTGTTAATTGAAATTCCTGCCTTGTTAGTTGTTATACACAAACTGTGACCACAGCAGCTGCAGTCACCTTTTCTTTTTAAAAAATATGGAACCAACGGGTGTAAAACTGTATTGGTAAATGCAATGCTGCAAAAGATAGTGCAACCATCTCCCAGTCAAAAATCTCTCCATAGTTCAATTTAATTTAAAAAGACGATATTAGAGACTCCTACCTTACTAACATTACTCAACCCAGCCTTGGAACAGGTTTTACACCACTCTGTTTTCAGACCATGCCATCAGCCTATTTAGTAGGATCCTTTACTCAAATGCCAATATTTTTGCACTGAAGTAGTTGTGGAGCTCACCACTGAGGATGTAATTCATTATATCTTTAGCCCCCTATACACAGAGCCTAGGGCCAAATTTTTGGACTAATTGCTCTTAGGCAGCGGTAGTCTCGAAGGTAAATTGATCATGCTTTTATCTGACAACAATCTCTTTATTAAATACCATGTCTCATTTTTTGCTCAAGCTACCAAAATGATGAGGTCCAAATTATTTATGAAGAGTGTAGCATGACTTTATTTTTGTTTGTTGGAAGATTGTAGCGCTATTTAAGATGTACTATATTATCTAATTTCTGTGTTTTTAATTTAATTTTACACTCTTGTGGGTAATTGTAACAGCCTATGGCCAGAAACAATAAATTTGACTTGACTTAAAATGGTACAATAACAGCATTAAGAAGTAAGAATTTCTCAGCATGAGATTTCCAAAGGAGACCATGGACTTTCCAGCAAGAATTAGCTGAAAATTGGATGCAGCCTTTGCTCTCATGAAGACAGAGCTGAACAGAAGCCAAAATCATGATTTAAACAATACAGCCTCTCAAGTGAACAAATTTTTTTTTAGAGATGAATGATTTCAATGTCATGATATTAACATATGACACATAATTGCTGGTGCTAATAATCTCTCACCAGGGCAGTTGCCGAATCCTCTCCCACGTACCTGGAATTTCCCCTGAATTCATAAGAATGCTTCTGCTTCTCTTTTTTATTCTAATACTCCTGAAGTATCTCTCCACCCACCATTTACTCTCAAGTTATATGGTGTCTGAGGACTCCTTTCTTTTACCTTTAACTATTTTATCTTTAGCCTTTGTTTCTGCTGGAGAAGAATAAAATATCAACCGTGTACAAATCTTGTAATTCACATTGCTTTCTTCCTTTTTTGTTACACAAAGTAGCCTATAAAAGGAGGGATGTCACAAATGTGGCAAACATGTTCGGTAGGTGAGTACACCGTATTTGCAGCCATTATCACCTGTGAGCTCAATGTCTGACCTATTTGCTTGTCTTCCATATGCCTTGAACAGCTGTTGAACAATGTATTGTCGAAGGCTTTCACGGCCAGATTCAACTGGTTCTGGTGGGTTTTCCAGGCTGTGTGGCAGTGGTCTGGTGGATCTTGTTCCTAACATTTCACCTGCATCTGTGGATGGCATCTTCAGAGGTGTATCACAGAGGGAAGTCCGTTACACACTGTGTTCAGATAGAAGGGAATGTTTGGGGTATATATTGTCCATGTCTCAGGGTGGGGAACCAATCAGTAAGTGTTTGGGTGGAACTTGTTATACAAAGATGTGGTTGATAGTATTGTATTGCAGGTGGGGCTTATCAGTCCAGGGAGTGATTCACATTTTCATGCCTTGCAGCAGCAGCAGTATTGGTGAATGCAAATCCTGTGTTTGGGTGGAGTCCATTGTTCATGAATTTAGGATGCTCTTGGGGTTTGCTTTTGGTGTTTTTAAGTACTGGTAGCCAAGCCCAATTATCTTATCAGCTTTGATGTTGTCTCACTGTTCACCAAAGTTCCAGTGAAAGACACACTTGCACTCATTGGCCAGATGTTTCCAGATGACATCACAGCTTTATTTCAACACTGCCTAACAACCAGCTACCTCTGAAGATGCCAGCCACAGATGCAGGCAAAACGTTAGGAACAAGATCCACCAGACCACGCCCACACAGCCTGGAAAACCCACCAGAACCAGCTGTTGAACAGCTTTACAACTACATAGCAGCTATGCCAAAAGAGGTTTGTTTCTTTGTGGTGGTGGAGTTTAAATTTCCTTCTCTCTTGTGGGAACTTTTCCACAGTAGGTGAAATGATTCTGCCCAAGGTCATGGATGATTGGGGGGAAAATAACATGTCTTATTCAGCTTTGCAAATGGGAACATTTGTTTTTTAAAAATCACAGCATTTATTTATAATCATTGACTAATTTGCTCACTGTTAATTTATATGATTGGCTGATAAGAAACATTCAATAACAGCTCACAATAACAACAAGGCAGGAAGAAAGTAGGACTCCCACTGGATTGGTTGAAAATGTCCAAGTGTAAAATACTGCTGATTATACATGGTTTAAGTTTTATACTGTCCCACAAATAATTATATCTAATACTTAGGAGAAGTTGTAAGCAGCTATACTTTTTTTCAAACTGTTGTATGTAAGTATGGTTGAATATGCTTGTTTTCATTTTGTTTCTGTGTTTTATCATGGTAGGTTTTGGTATTGATGATCTGCTCACTTTTTCCCCATCACTTATATATAGTGATATACAAATAACTCTAAAAAATGAATACATTTAACAGAAAAAAAAATAGCACAAGGCAACTGAAAATGTCACGGAATGACAATCAGAAAGATTGAATTCATACATGGAAGAAACAAGGCTGAAACAGGGATTTTCAAACTGAACTAACAATTATGAGAAATTTATTAGCATCTCTAATTGTGTGCTACATTTAATTACATTAATAAATGAAGTCACAAATGGTCTTGGTTGAGATTATTGAAAGGATGGTGTGAGTAATATGTTTTGAATTTCATTGGCCATGTTGAGCTCATTTTTCATTTGAAAAATAAACATTTGTAATGGTGATTTATGGAATATTTTTTCCACAGTTTGTTCTTACAACATTTATTCTTATATAGACACTGAGTGGCCTACGGCCGTGCAGAAGCTTCATAACTGTGTAGAAATTTGAACAAAATCTTCAAAGTCCAAGTCCGACATTGTATCCAATATTAGAAGACTGGAGAGATAAATATGGGGGGTGGTGGTGGTTTGAGAAGACCTTCAGTTGCAAGAAACGTGGCCCCAGACTGATACAGCCATCTACTCTGTCCACCAACATACATCATGTCTGAAACTGTTTGAAATCAGAGCTCTGAATTTCATAGTCATGATGAAGCTTTTGATTATTTTGATTATTAAAAAAATCAAAGTTTCACCCCCCAATTGCAGTGCCAACCCAGCTGTTAAAGGGGATACCTTCCTGGAGATGAAGGAAGTTTGGAAAAGAGAAATTTAATCTCTTAAACCCGTCCACCAGGAAACGAAAGGTCTTCTGAGAGCCCACAGCGGGAGCCCTTGTCTGCCTCCTGGGGAGAAGAGATGTCAGACTTACAAAGCAGCAACTTCAACAACCCAAACCCAGCAACCTCCCCCTAACATCAGAGGGGCTTAGCTCGAAAAAATCACAGGATGATACGAGGTGGGTGTGCTTTTTCTTTTTTGGCTTAACTTTTATGAACATTGCAAGAGCGTTTTAAAGGCACGACTGAGCTTTATAAAAGAGTAAAAGACTCCGGGGAGCCTTTGCACTAATATTATACTGCTTGAACCCAGCTTGTAGAAGGAGAAGACGAAACAGAGAGACAGACAATAATAACAATTATCCGGAAAGCCAGAAACAGAAATAAGTAGACTTAAATTCATACTGAAGGATATCCTGCAACAGCAAACTAATTTAAGAGGAGCTACAACTAGCACACAACAGTAGATACATTAAAGAATTAGATAAATAAACAAAAAATAATAAAAAAGAATATGTCTAAGAGCAGGAAAAGCAGAAACCCTGACAAGATTGAAAAATTGGAAATGGAAATAAAAATGGACCAAATGCTTGCAGCCATGGGAGATATGAAAAGAAAGACAGTGATGAAACTAAATGTCCTGGAGAACAAATGGTCAGCCTTTGAGCTAAATTTTAAGAAAATTGAGGATGACTTGAAAACCATGAAAGAAGATTTAACAAGATTGAAAGTAGTGGAACCTAAAATAGAAACATTAGAAGAAAGAATGAACCTGCAAGATAATCTGATTGGAAGGTTTGAAGGGAAAATCAATCTGTTAGAGGAGGAGGGGGAAAGATTAGCTAAACAAGCAATCCTACTCGAACAGAGGCAAAAATAAAACATTCTGTGTTCAGTTCTGGTCGCCACATCTCAAAAAGGATATAGAAGAGATAGAAAAAGTGCAGAGAAGGGCAACAAGGATGATTGAGGGAGTAGAGCGCCTTCCTTATGAGGATAGGCTGCAGCATTTGGGACTCTTTAGTTTAGAGAGGAGACGGCTGAGGGGGGATATGATTGAAGTCTATAAAATTATGCATGGGGTAGAAAATGTTGACAGAGAGAAAATTTTCTCTCTTTCTCACAATACTAGAACCAGGGGGCATACATTGAAAATGCTGGGGGGAAGAATTAGGACTAATAAAAGGAAACACTTCTTCACGCAACGTGTGATTGGTGTTTGGAATATGCTGCCACAGGAGGTGGTGATGGCCACTAACCTGGATAGCTTTAAAAGGGGCTTGGACAGATTTATGGAGGAGAAGTCGATTTATGGCTACCAATCTTGATCCTCTTTGATCTGAGATTGCAAATGCCTTAACAGTCCAGGTGCTCGGGAGCAACAGCCGCAGAAGGCCATTGCTTTCACATCCTTCAGGTGAGCTCCCAAAGGCACCTGGTGGGCCACTGCGAGTAGCAGAGAGCTGGACTAGATGGACTCTGGTCTGATCCAGCTGGCTTGTTCTTATGTTCTTATGTTCTTATTCTTAGATTTAGAAGAGTACCAGAAGAAAAAGACGAGAGAGTGGACAAACTAATAATTCAGAATTTAGCCAAATTTCTAGATCTGGATGAGGATATTCTAGAAGAAGACACATCGAGAATAATTATTAATTCAAGGAGCATGAGCAATTAGAATAAAGAAAGAGACATTCTGGTATTCTTCACAAGAAAACAAACAAGAGATGATGTATTAAAGAAGAACTCCAAGACAAAGATGAAAATTAACTCAAAGGACATAATTATACTGAAAGAGACCCCTTATTGGATTCTAAATAGAAGAATGAACTATTCCTTCCTAACCAACCTTCTGAGAGAAAAAGACATTACTTTCAAGTGTAAGGATTGGAAGTAGAAGGTGTGCAGCTAAAGTACAAAGCTAAGGTACACAGGCTATTGTCAATACCACAAGCCCAAAGTTTATTTGGAAAAAAATTAAGAAGGACTATGAACAAGGTGCTGGTGAGGGTTAACTTTAAGTAAGTTTTAAGACTCCTTATATATATTTACATATCTCTTTATATATCTTACTCTTACCATATATTTAGTACTTTTTTGCACAGAAGATATTGTTTTTTCTTTCTTCTTGGGTGGTATATAATTTATTGACTTGGAAGTTATGAATACCAACATAATTTCCTGGAATGTTAACAATCTAAATTCCCCAGAAAAAGGAAGGAAAATTAATTTTTATTTGAAGAAAAACTTATTTGACATTATTTGCCCCCAAGGCTAGGAGAATGTTTTGTTTCTGCATCAGTAAAGAAGAAAAAGGGAATGACCTTATATATAAAAGATGATTATAAACCAAAACTATTGCTTAATGACAAAGAGGGAAGGTTTATAGGAGTGGAAATAACATGGGAAGAACAGAAGATATTGGTCTTAGCCATGCACGGTCCAAATGAGAATAAGGGTATATTTTATTAATCCCTCCTGGAAAAGATAAAAGACCTCCCATACAATAGCATCTGTTTAATGGGGGATCTAAATGGAGTACCATCAATAGTTTTGGACAAATGTTCACAGGGGGGAAAAGAAAACTCAGGTAGCAAGTTACCTACCGTATATACTCGTGTATAAGTTGACCCACATATAAGTCGAGGCACCTAATTTTACCACAAAAAAACTGGTAAATTTCAAAAATAAAAATAAAAATAGATACCAATAAAATTACATTAATTGAGGCATCAGTAGGTTAAATGTTTTTGAATATTTACAGCTTCTCAGCTCCCATGAGCTGAAGCAATTGAGGCTGGATATGTTAAATGTTTCCCTCCCGAGAATGGTCTTAAAGCGATAATATCACAAAAAAAATCAAAGGAATTAATCCAACAGCCTCCAACACAAGATTATATCCTCGTCCAATAAATCTCCATGCGAAAGGGTTGGAATTCTGCTGTAGGAGTATGGCTATAAAAAACACTCACTCTCTTGAGGAAATTTATAAAACTACAAATCCAAGAAATGGGATAAGCTTGCCATGAGTTTACTTTACACATTAAGGAAAATCCCAATTAGCATGTAATTCACGGACTAACCAACCAAGAGGCAATTGATGGAGTTTGACCCTGAGATTCAATCAATGGGACAGAAGATTTACACGGAAAATAATGCACTGGTGAGGCTTAGAGAATAGTAGCCTTCCTTCCAGTATCTCAAGAGCAGCAATGGTATGAGTATTTTTTTGAGAAACAATGGGGGAGGGCCAAGATAACATTCCTCTCTGGCCCAAGTGTTACCCATTGAGTAGCCTATTTTAGTATCCCCATGAGATTGGGAAACTTATAAGTCAACGATATTGGTAAAGCTGCATTTTGTGCTCTTTTACTTAAGAGCTGTTTACATAGTATTCGGGGAATGAGTGGTCACCTATTTAACAATTGTTTAACACGGTTAACCTAACAGGTATAATCCCACTGTGTGGAATATTCAATTATCATCCTATCTATAGAAGGGGACCCTGCCAGTCCTCTTAATTATAGACCCGATCAGTCTACTCTCAGTTCTGGAGCAAGCTCTATGCCAAATACCTCCTTGGAAATTAACTGATTGGATTGTTGATAGAAATGTCATAGGGAGAGGAACAGATTGGATTCAAGGGGCGGTCAGCCCTTGACCACTGCCTGAGTGTTAGCTGCTTGATAACCAAATACAAGGAAAAAAAAGGCATGTATAGAAGCGCTATCGATCTCCAGTGCATTTGATTCTATTAATAGAGATTCTCTGGAAACTCAGCCAAGGTATAGAGTCAGGTTCTTGAATTAATCAAGATTCTGCACACAAATACTTACTGCCATGGGAGATGCATATAAAGGGATTGTTAACCCCACAAATTCCAGTTACTAAAAGGAGTGAAACAAGGCTGCGTGGCTCACTCTTTAAGCTCTTTATTAGCTTGATCTAGCTTCCTCCACTAAAGGTGAGAGGCCCAAGTACATAGTCCAACTCTGGGCTCAACTTCTATACCTGCTTCTGTTTGCGATGATGCAGTTGTACTCCACGATACAAGAGTTGGATTAAGGAGAGCCCTGAGGCGTTGCCGATACTGCACACTCAGCGATTTGCAACTCAGCCTAGATAAATCTAAAATTGTGGTATTTACCCATAAATGGAAAGCCACCATCTGGCGGGGTAGAGCCACAGTAGGTTTGAGCAGAGTGCAGTGGTATTATAAATACCTAGGAGCTCACTACCATCATAGGGCCTCCTGGACATCTCACTTAGGAATCGGGCCATTTCATGGCTAGATTAAGTACTTCAGCCATCATCGCTTCCTTTATGGAAGGCAGAGGATACATCCCTCGGCATTGAGAGTATTTAATGCCAAAGTAGTGCTCGTGCTATGGGATTCCCATCTGGATAGGGGCATGGAGCAGAGAGGTTGAAAGAATTCGTGCTGTACAAAATCCTTGGCTTGCCCCATTCTGTCCCATATCACGGTCACATGCTTAGAAGCAAGGTCCTTTCGACTGGAAACTCTGGCCATTAATGAACATTCAAGTTTTACTTGGGCCAGGATCTGTTTCAATGAGAATGAAGCGGGGACTACATGCAGGGGCGTACCATCCTCCACTGGCTTGTGGTGGGCTAAAATGAAGCCAAACTCTGGCCAGGCTGGGTATTTCCTTAGAGGACCTGCTGATGCTAACAGAGCAGGAGTCTATGGGGCTATCAAGAAGAGACTTTGATAGAGAGTTCCAACCAATTCTAGAGGAAACCAATAAAACCTGTTCCCGATCTCTCTGGGAATACCGGTGGATGGGATTAATTGCAGCCAGTACCTCTACTGCCTCTAGTTGAGCCGGTGGCGCCAGAGCAATCATAGCTAGGTGTAATGCTGCCTCTTCCTTGGGGCGTCATCTTAGTATTCCACACAAAGAAAATGCCCTGTGGCATGGGTTCTGTGGAAACAGTATCTCATATGCTGTTGAATTGTTCCCTTTATGAGAAAGATAGGAAGAAGCATATAATCCCCTCCCTGTACGGAAGTGAAGGCATAACAGATGATCAGAAGGTTATATATCTTTTAAATAGCCACAACCTTGATCTGTTGGAAGCGGTGGCTAAATTACTAGCGGTGTTATTTCAATGCGCTTGAAATTGTAAAACTTGTTTTAAATTTGTGATGTATATGCGGTTTATATGCCATTAAAGGTATTCGAAATCGAAATCGACAAAAAAAGAATATTTATTTCAAAGAAAAACAGTGAACTAGCTCTGTAAGTGGAAAAGGGAGTCAACAAAAACAATATGGTCTCAACAATAACTTTAAAAGTACAAAAGCCTTATCTCAACCAGCAACCAAGCTAAAACATAGTTAAAATCCTTCAAAACTATTTTTGGTCATGGGAGGAATGTTTATGTTAGCAGTATCAACATTTCAGAGTATCTTTAGGAGACCCTCCTGATGCTACCACCCAGGTTTGTTGAAGTTTGGTTCAGGGGGTCCAAAGTTATGGACCCTCAAAATGTAGCCCCATCTACTATTAGTTCCCATTGGAAACAATGGGGGATGGGGCACCCTCTTTGGGGGTCCATAAGTTTGGACCCCTTAAACCAAACTTTACCAGACTTGGATGGTATCATCAGGAGTGTCACCTGATGATATCCTGAAGTTTTGGTGCTGCTAGCCTAAAAACTGCGCCCCCCGGTGGCCAACAAAGTAAAAACCCTAAAAAAAAATTTTTTTAATACAGCTGACTCGTGTATAAGTCGACGGGGGCTTTTTCAGCACAAAAAAAGTGTGCTGAAAAACTCGACTTATACACGAGTATATACGGTAAGTCCTTTTTTGAGTTGAGTGAATTTTTGCAACTTAAGGATGTTTGGAGACTATTTAATTGTAATAGCAAAAATACTCATATCATTCTAAACAATTTAACTCTTTCCAGAACAGACATGATCTGGGCCACTAAAGATTTATGCCATAAGACAGAGAAAATACAACTAGAGGACAAAATCTTTTCCGATCATAAACCTATAGTCTGGATAGTAAGAAAACTAACCAAAAAAGGGATTTGGAAATTAAATAGTTACCTACTTAAAAAGGAAAAGATCTTAGAGAAAATTAAGAAAGAAACTAATGAATTTTTTGAAACAAATAAATCAGATGAGATCGGTATTAATGTAATATGGGACACCTATAAAGTCTTTGTAAGGGGTTTATTCATCAGAGAAAATATAAGATGGAAAAAGAAAAAATAGAAATAAAAAAGAAATAAAAAAGAAAACCTTTAAAACATGCAGAAAAGACCTGGTGAAATTTATCTGGGGTAAGGGAAGACCAAGGATCAGCTATAGAGTATTGTGCGATGAAATTAAAAGAGGAGGACTAGGCTTACCTAATCTAGAACTATATTACAAAGCAGCAGGACTGCTGTGGTTTAGAGACTGAATGGTATTAGAAGAAAAAGAATTGCTAAATTTGAAGGCATCTGACCTTTTCTTTGGATGACATTTTTACATATGGGCTGCACAGGGCAAAGAGTTTAAAACCTTTACGAATCATGTGATGAGAAAATCAATATTTAAGATCGAAAATTATAGAAGGAAAAATATCATTAAGACTCCGAGATGGCTATCCCCACAAGAAGCATCCACGATAAATCCATGTTATGAAGGTGAAATACTTAGATTTAGTGACCTACTAGTCAAAATTGGAGGAAACATAAAATTGAAGGAAAGACAGGATGTCTGGATTAACAACCAGATTTGTCACTGGTTCTTATATTGCCAAATCAAAGAAAAATTTGATAAGGACAAACTGATAGGTTTTGAAATGAAAGATTTGGCCTTTGGCAAAAATTTCAAAAATTACAAAACTATCAGTAAATTGTACCGAATTATCCTCCAAAATGAACTAATAGACGAACAGATAAAAAACTGCAGGGTCAAATGGTCTCAGGACCGTAACAGAGTCTAGATTCTTGTGTATTAGCACCCATGCTATTTAATCTTTTTCTGCATGATCTTGCCCCCACATTGAATAGTTTCAACTTTCATTGCCCCTATCTGAATGGTGTGCCTCTGTCTATTCTCCTTTATGCCGATGATGCAGTTTTATTATCAAGAACAAGATCTGGTCTCAGAAACATGCTGACTAAGTGTGGTGAATACTGTTCAAACAACAGGTTGGTCATTAACCCAATTAAGTCTAAAATTGTGGTCTTTTCCAAGGTTTTTAGACCTTCAAGATGGTCTATCCAAGGTGCTGACATCGAGCAAGTTAAATTGTTCAAATACCTTGGGATAACATTCCATCATAAGTCAACCTGGACCACACATAGAGATAACACCCTTAAAGCCTGCAAAAATTTATCCGCTGCAGTACTGAAGTTCTTTAATATCAATGGTGGTAGATTCATACCAGAAGCGTTGAAGGTGTTTAACGCTAAGGTGGCCCAGCACCTTTTGTATGGTATCCCCATCTGGATCCAAGCATGGCACCAGAAATTGGAAAGCATCCAATCCAATTTCCTTTATAAGATCTTTGGCACCCCGCATTGTGTCCCCTATGGTGTTCTTTGTTTGGACTCAGGGCAACATTTATTAGAAACAAGGGCATGGGTTGTAACTTTTAAGTTTTGGCTGCGTCTCTGTTTCTGCACTGACCCTAACAGTTTGTCCCAGTTAGAAATGAGAGAGCTTCAGCTTTCGAAATGGTGGCTACATATTGAAAAAAAGATCTTTTCCTTGGGCTTCTCTTGGGAGGCCCTACAAATGCTCACCGCTCCGGAGATTTACTACCTCTTAAAGACTAGATTATTTGATCAAGAGTACCAATTTCTCCTGAGCAAAGCGCAAAGCTCTTGCTCTCCAATATTCTTTGGGATTATCCCACAGAAAACTAGCCCTGCTATATACCTGCAACAACTTATTAATTACAATTACAGATGGGTCATGACTAGAGCAAGGTGTAACTCTTTTCCGTCAGCACATCTTCAAGGTTGATTCTCTGGTATTCCACAAAATGAGCATCGCTGTCAATTTTGTCCTGATACAACTGATACACTTTCTCATATTCTGCTCCATTGTTCAAAGTACAACAACATCAGAACCGATTTGAGAACTGTGTTACCAACAGGATTTATGCTCCTTTCTGATAAAATAAAAATGGCTAAGCTTCTAAATAGCTCTAGTGTTGAAATATCTGAAGCTGTTGCTATGTTTTTGCTCTGTGTACTGCAAGTAGAGCAATAATGATCTTTTTATTGTATTTGAAATTCTTGGCACTGGTTTTATGCCTAATAAAGGTTTTTTGGATTTGGATTTGAAGTCTAGATTCATGGGAGAGAGTCTGGACTACAAAACTGAATTTCACTAGAGCAATAAGACTCAAAGAAAATTATTTTAAAATGCTACATAGGTGGTACTTGTATCTAAGCAAACTGGCTAAAATTTCCAGCAACTGTTCCAACCATTGCTGGAAATGCAAATCTCAGAAAGGAACATTCATCCACATGTGGTGGAACTGTGAGTTTAGTCAGAAATATTGGTGTAATATTAATAAGATATTGAATATTAAACTACAACCTACACCCAAAATTTATCTTCTGAATATCATGACTTGCAATTAGAAAGAAAAACTGAAAGACTGCTCCTGTATATGATTGTGGCGGCACAAATTCAATATGCCAAGAAATGGAAGACATCATCAATACTGTCTATGGAAGAATGGCTTATCTAGTTATTAGAATATGTGTCATACGATATCTAATATACTAAAAACTATACTGTAGATTATTTTCTAGATATATGGCAACTCTTAGTCAATTATCTGCAATCAGAAAATGAGTATAAGAATTTCTTGGTATACTTGCAACGTTAATTAATGTGATGACAAGATTTGTTCTTAAAAATTGAAATTTAATGTTATTTCTATTAGAAAACTAAGAGGAAGTCTGTATTTTTATTTCTTCTCTTCTTTATCTCCTTTTCTTTTTTCTCTTCTTTCCTTTTTCTATTTCCTCCCTTTTTTCTTCCCCTCTCTTCTCTTCTCTTTTATTCTTCTCTTCTCTTATCTTTAGTTTTTTCTTTGATCTAAGGATATGTGTAATACAATTTATGAAATGAGAGAAATTTTTCTTTTTTGTATATACTAGTATGTATATATTATTATTTACGCTTCTTGGTTCTTTTTATGTCACTTCCTATGGGGTTTTTTCCTGTTGTGCAATATGGTGTATTCTATGAAATATAATAAAAACTTATTTAAAAAAAGAATAAAAATTTATTAGCACTCATGGTGAAATAAGACTCCTTTTTATTTTTACCTTGTTGCTTGTCACTTTGCATCTGAAGAAGAGAGCTCTAGTCCATGGCTTCTGCTGGGATAAAAAGTTTATTAGCACTCATGGTGAAACAAGACTCCTTTTTATTTTTGCTTTTTGAGGTGCTTGACTTCCTGATTCTTGACCAATTTGCCCTGCTTCTATCAACACTGACATTAGTCCTCAATCCTGAAAATTTTTCCTCAAGG
Organism: Sphaerodactylus townsendi; assembly: GCF_021028975.2. NCBI lineage: Eukaryota > Metazoa > Chordata > Lepidosauria > Squamata > Sphaerodactylidae > Sphaerodactylus > Sphaerodactylus townsendi. Next base: position 90,430,835 of record NC_059429.1, on the reverse strand, counting down.
TGAGATATCTCTGAACATGAGAGGATATTGCTGGGTCCAGACATACCTAACTGAGCACCCAACCTACATAGTTTCTCATGATGATTACTGTGCCTATATATATATACATAAAATTAGTCAGAATTTGAGGAATGAGTCAGTAGTTTAATTGAACTATTTTGATTATGAAATGCAGAAAACATGATCTGCATTCTTATGTTTTTACTCAGATTCTGAAGTTATTTGGATTCAGTGTTCACTTGACAATATAGCATTTGGCTGGAGATGGATTTCATCCCTAAATTGTCTCAAATGGTTTTTTTAAAAAATCTCTGCTTTTACCTTTATTTTATTTTTTCTTATTGGAATATTCCTTCATTAGATACTGCTTTGAGCCTACATAATATTTCACATGAATGTTATGTTTCAATTTTTTCCTCCAAACTGCAGTATATTGCAAGCAAGTAGAATGAGTCTTGGAAATGGAGGGTTTTTAAATAGTTCAGTGTAATTCTGGTGTTATTTTTTCCCAGATAGAGCTGTTTCTTAAATTGCTGTGTAAAAAAATAGCCATAAGAACATTTTGCTTGCAAAACAGAGTAGTAGATGTGATTTTTCATTTACCCACATTTAGGAAATGTTAAATGTACTGGAACGTAGCAATAACCATAGACTGCAACTGTATTGCAAGTTAAAATTGTTAAGGCAATCAGAGCTGAAAAAGTGACACAAGCTCTCTCCTCTTCATAAAGCCCCAAAGGCTGCTGATGTTTAATCCAAGTGAAGGACTTTGCTTTTAATTTGAAACTAATGCTCCTTGATAACAGTGTCCAACATGGACCAAGTCCAAACCACAACAACGGTATCTTGCTTTTTCACCCTGTGACACAACTGTCAGACTTCTTCTGATAAGGGAGTTTTGCTCCAAAATGAGAAAGTCTTCCTATGAATCACTGGAAACCTTGATGAATCTTTGAAGTGGGTCACTTATTTCAGGTGCTTGAAAGTTGGCAAAATAAATCTAGTTTCATATTACTCTTTTGATGTCCTTCTGCTGCTTTGGCTGTGAAAAGACATTAGCACTCTCTGCATGGAATTTTGTATGCCAAGATTCATCTTCTGGACTTATGCAGTACTGATTTTTTGTAGATTCCTATTTAAGTCATCCTAATGGAACTCCTTAGAAACTTTCACAATCAAGAGGACTGGGCAAAACTAACTAGTTCTGCTAAGAAAATTATAATATAGCTCAATTATCATTCCCTAGCCAATTATTTCTATAATTGTTCTTAGCTCAAGAAAATAGCTGTTTCCTGATCTCATCAAGGGGCTAAACAGTAATCCACCCAGCTTCCTGAGCATAATAAGGGCCCTGAATTCATGAGTTTTCTTAAGCTAAGCTCATGTGGTGGCAGGAAATTACCATCAAGTTGACTTATGGTGACCCCTTAAGATTTTCAAGACAAGAGATACTGAGAGGTGACTTGCCATTTCCTGCCTCTGTCTGGGCTGAGACAGTTCTGAGGGAACTACGACTGTCCCAAGGTCACCCAGCAGGCTTCATGTGGAGGTGTGGGGGGAAAAACCTGGTTCTCCAGATTAGAGTCAATCTCTTTTAATCACTATTCATTCATTCATTCATTCATTCATTCATTCATTCATTCATTCATTCATTCATTCATTCATTCATTCATTCATTCATTCATTCATTCATTCATTCATTCATTCATTCATTCATTCATTCATCCATTCATTCATTTATGGATTTCTAGGTTGCCCATTCTTGAAAGGGCTAAGGGTGGCATGATTAGGATCATAAAGCAGGAGGAGAGAAAAGGTATGTTAGTATGAATATTGAACAACAATTATAGAAGGGATCTTGGGGTCAGATGACATGTACAAACCAATCACATTATTGTGCCAATTAGAAACAAACCGTTTATTATTATCTCATTATAGATATCAGATGAAAATGGTTTCAAAGGGCTGGTGGAATGTGACCATTAGATCAATAGTTGCAACTGGGCCTCGCTGACCTTCAGCTAACAAGCTTAACTAGCTACAGCTTGAGAAGGCTAGAAGAAGCCAGAAAACAACATTTTATTTTGAGAACCAAAAACCTTTCAAAGATGGCTGCTCTTCAGCCAAGTTAAACACTTTCTTCACAGAAGAGGACAATCCAATTGAATTAACTTTGTGTACAGCCCCCTTCACCCAGTGACTCATATAATCATTCTGGGTCAAGTAGGTTAATAAACCAGAGCCCAGTCAAAAGACATTTACCTTAACCCAGATTTTCAAGGATGCTAACCATGGCCTGATAGTTAGATGACATTGTCCTGTTTCCATGAGAAAGACAGAATTTGTGACACATTTTGGTACTTTCAGGATCACCCTTATGAATTTTGTCTAAAATTCATCAAGTTCTGGAGAAGCAGTTGCAATTCCATCTTAATATTAAAAACTTACAAGGTGAAAGGCATATAATGACTCCTGGTTGTAGAATGGAAATGTGAAATAGAAAAAAGGCCTACATGATTTTAATCATCATGGTTTCAAAGAAAGGAAGAAAATCAGTGTTAACCACCTCAGTATGCAGACATGGTGGTCCATTCCAAACAACTAAATTGCCATCACCTTCAACTCCAAAGCTGGAATTTGATTGTAAGATTATCATCTTTATTGTGGATTGTTTATTTAATTGCACCTTTCCTCCAGGAAATTCAGGTGGAACACGTCACTTTTATCACCACCATCTCAGCCTCATAACAACCCTGAGTGGTAGGATAGGCTGAGCACTAGTAACTGAATCAAGGTCTCCCAGCAATCTTCGGGGTACAATGGGGTCTTGAACCCAGGTCTTTCACATCCTCATCTAACATTACGCACTACTATACTGTTTCTGTGCCTTTAACATCAGAAACAACAGGCAGAGATTCAACAGTAAAATGCTATCCATCATTGCATCTCTTTGCCAGGAAAAGTGATTTCTATTCCATCTCTGCCTATTATGCCACTCTTATATAAGAATCCCACATGAAGACAGTGGTACATTTTCTATGAATCCCATGACTGTTGAGTAATAGATGATGCAAACTATTCATTTCCTCTCGGGACTGTGGTATATGGATGGGGATGTTATTATTTAAATCAGTGCACACAAAGAACTTCATCCTATCTCATGCTATAATAATGTAGACCAGCCACAATGAACCAATTCTTGGGGTAGAATTAATGTGTGCTAGTAATGGTGATTAGGTAATTATCAAGTGCTGTAAGAATTTAACCTACTTTCTGACAGGCACATCTGGCATCACCTGAACTCACACAGACTCTCAAAAAAGAATTAACAGTTTTAAATTATGCCATTTAAGTTATTAATTGAGAAATTAAAAGGGAGCTCAAGAATAAAGCAGGTCATGCACACATTGTTCTCGTATTTGAGTATTTTGTCATAACTTAAATCAAAGCAGTTCCATTCAGTGGGGGTAATATAAAATTAAAATGGGATTGCAGATATCTGAAGTCAGGCTGACTGATTGGCATGCACTCTTTCTGGTTTGTCATACATTCTGTCTTGGTGGTAGGAACAGTTGCTGTCTGGGTGGAGGGCCGTAATCCCCATCCAGGGGTGCACATGCAGCATTTCTACATAAGGTGCACAGTTCTAGGCCAAACACATTGCTGGTACTCTTAGGTCTAATTAATTGGCTGAATAGCACTGTACCTGCTAAGGTTATAGTTGGGCGATGATGATGATGATGATGGTAGATTTCACAGCTGCCAGATCTTTAGCTGGTTGTTAGCCTTTCATTACAATTCGAGCCTCACTCAGAGGCCTAGGAAGTTGTAATGTATCAGCGTAGTATTCATGCAGATCCCAGCAGGGGATGATGATGATGATGATGATGATGATGATGATGATGATGATGATGATGATGATGGGAGTTAAATCCATGCACAGTTATTCACCCTTCTCTCAAACAGTAACTATCATCACTTTCAGAGGTGACGGTGTTGATCATCTGTTCAGCAAGGAAAGAATGGAAGATCCTTCCATAGCAGCATCTGGCAGAGAGTTTATCATGATTACCCCATGATAAACTCTCCAGCTTGAAGTTATGTTTCCCAGCTGATACCATGAATTCCACTGAAAAGATTAACCAAAAGGCACATTTATTTAAACTTTACTGTTTTAACACAACTCATCATATTATTGATAGTTATCTCTTTGATATGTTGTTTTGATAACTTGGGCTCAAATATATTCTTAGCTTAAAAAATAAAAGATTATTTGTTCAGTTACCCTGACCCACTCAAAGGAATGGATGTTACATGCCCGCAGCTGCAATGTTGGACAGACTTGGAGGGGAGTATGGTAAGCCCCCATCCTGTCTGAAAATAGACTTCACTATGCTTTCTGATATGAAGTGCTTGGCTTTCCTAGTGCACAGGGTCCCTCCAGGGCTCCCTGGCAATCCTGGTTACATGTCCCAGTCTTTTAAGGAGAAAAATCAAAGATCTTTGTTAAGTTACTCTGACAATCTTCCAAGATTTGATATACAACTGGCTTCCTGTTTCAAGTGGTCATAACAAAGGTATACTCCCTTTTTGCCACTTTCTATGCAAAGCTTTAATGATCATATGTTGTTTGTTTCACTTACTCTGCTGAAATTATTGGCAAAATAAGTGTTATGATGCAATTTGTGTTCCATATACTTGGAAAGAGCAGGAGGAGGGGGGGGGGTAGGATGAAATTGCAAGGATACGGCTTCAATAATCAATTATAAAAGCCTATGCACACTCAGATCAGGCATCTCTGAACCCAACAAACACCCTGTGAGGTAGGCGGGGCTTAGAGAGCTCCGAGAAGCTGTGACTAGCCCAAGGTCACCCAGCTGGTGTGTGTGGGAGTGTACAGGCTAATCTGAATTCCCCAGATAAGCCTCCACAGATCAGGCAGCAGAGCTGGGAATCAAACCCGAGTCCTCCAGATTAGATACATGAGCTCTTAACCTCCTATGCCACTGCTGCTAAATTAACCTTTAAAGCCCTATATCTTAGGGCCAGTTTATCTTACCACCTTCTCCCATATGAACAGGTGTCCACCCCAATCATCTTCAGAGGCCTTGGTCTGGCTGTCTTCATCATATGAGGCTATGACAGGCAACCTAAGAAAGCAAGGTATTCTGCTGGGATCCGTGACATGAATACTACTGCTTGATATTATTGGAATCCTCCCCTAGGGCCTCTGAGTGAGGCTCGAATTGTAATGAAAGACTAACAACCAGCTAAAGATCTGGCAGCTGTGAAATCTATCATCATCATCATCATCATCATCATCATCATCACCAAAACTGACTATATCGAATGTCACAATAGGCTAGCAGCACTGGTGTACTGGAACCTTTGCAAAAAGTACGGCCTGCCCTGTAGCAAGACCTGGTATGAGCACAAGCCAGAGAAGACCACAGAAAATGAAGAAGCAAAAATACACTGGGACTTTAGAATACAGAAAAACACCTGGCACATAACACCCCAGACGTAACAGTGTTATGTTTGGATCATAGATGTTGCAGTGCCAGTTGACAGCAGGGTAGAGGACAAAGAGCTGGAAAAGATCACGAAATACAAGGACCTACAAATTGAAGTTGTGGCGAAAAAGAACAGTAATCCCAACAGTAGTCAGTGCTCTAGGAGAAATCCCAAGAAACCTTGAAAAGCATCGGAAAAGCCTAAACTTGGACAGAACATCAGTCCACATGCTGCAGAAAGCAGCACTTCTAGGAACTGCACAAATTCTACGCAAATACCTTTAATATCCTAGATCCTTGGGAAGATGAATTCCAGAGATGAATTCCAAACACTTGTGCTCTGTTGTTATGTACATCATCATAATCGTCAACGTCATCATTATTATTGTGTTCTTTTAACACTGAAATTGTGAGGGGCTGTGATGCAAGCAGAGGAAATGTCTGATGGAACGTTCTGCAAATGGTGGACAGCATAGAAAATCCCGAACTGGCAGAAAATGGTGGGCACAAGCTGCTCAGAAAATGAAAGTGAGAGCTGTAACAGTCACTGGGGGGGGGGGGGGGAACAGAACCATTTCCCCTGAAATGCTTTTTTCCACCATGCTATGTGGACAAAAAAACCCCAAACTGGTTCTTTTTTAAATGTCTCCAAGATGTTTTATTTGTGTTGGGTGGAATGGGCCCTGATTACAGTTTGGGACTCCTTAACCATTTTTTCTCCTATTAAAAGCTTTTTTATTTAGATTATTTTACTGAGAAATAAGAAAACCCTCCATGTACAAAGCGAGTTTTGATATAGCCACTATGTCTATGGGCATGTGTTCAAGAGATCCAGGAATGAGAACAACCAAATCGTACTGATTTTGTAAAAAAAAGTGTCATGAAATGTTTGTCTATGTATGAAAGGGTACCTGTGCCTGCATATTTTGATGCAAGGTTTTGGGATGCTAGCTAGCTAGCTAGCTAACTAACTAACTAACTAACACACACACACCATAGATAATTCAGAATTGGTGGTTCACAGGATGTCAAAGATAGATACTTTGACAGACTTGCAGGAGTTGTCAATGATAAGACAGTAATTCATCACCACTAAATCATTGCTAAGGTGTGGTTGGAGTACAAGACTTTGGATTTATTGGCAATGACTCCAAGCTCATGACATGTGTGTAAGGACAATGATGGCTGATATAAGCAATATTGTTTCCAAGGATATAATAAGTCTGGCAAGAAGTCTACTTGGTTACTGGATGCTGAAAACAAACAACTATGGACTTACATAACCATCAAATTTCAACATCCTCCAGTAAAAAGCAAAAACTAAAAATAATCCTTTTGTAATTCAGCTTAATACTAATCAATTGTGACAGGACCTGGAGGCTATTTTCATGGTGCCAATTACTTAAAGGGCAAAGATGCCACAGCACTATTAAAGTAATAGCCAAGACAGCTCTCTAGGACATCATGAAATAGTGTACTAAATGTTGTTCAACTTGTTCGATGAAATAAAGGATTGGATCATTAACCTTACCAATGTCAATGTGTTGTCACTATCAAATTCAGCTAAATGAGCATCCGAGATAATAGTTAAGAGCACATTTCACACCAAGGAATGCATTAATATACTACCGGCTACTAATAAAGAGAAAAAAACAGACTCCCAATAGAGTGAGAAGAATACACAACTAATGTGAAAACTGTATTCCTAACAGGCTTGTACCAAACAGAAATAAATGCAGCAATACATATTTTACAGATGTAGGTAGAATTGTCATGCTCTTTGCCGTTAAGGTAACAAAATAGTTTTCAAGCTATTTTTAACTGTTTATAATTTTGCTAAAATAAAACCGTAGCTCAGAAATACCCAACAAAATATTCAGAACATGAAGAAATATTCTTTATTATGGTAGATTTCACAGCTGCCAGATCTTTAACTGGTTGTTGGCCTTCATTACAATTTGAGCCTCACCCAGAGGCCTAGGAAGTTGTAATGTATCAGCGTAGTATTTGTGCGGATCCCAGCAGGGCTGCCTTTTGAATTTGACAGATGTTAATTTTGTCAATTCGAAGATGTTTCAAGTGCTGCCCTAGTGTTTTTGGGATGGCGCCCAGCATGCCGATTACCACTGGGACGACCTCAGCTGGTTTGTGCCATAGATGCTGAAGCTCAAATTATGGTATCTAGTGACCTTCTCCTGTTCTTTTTCAATGACCCTGCTGTCACTGAGGACTGCTATGTTGATGATGGTCACTTTCTTGTTCTCGATCACAGTGATGTCTGGTGTATTGTGTTTCAACACTTTGTCCATTTGGATTCGAAAGTCCCACAGGATCTTGACCTTCTCATTTTCTATTACTTTCTCTGGACATTCGTCTCTGAATACTGAGTCCTTCCCTAGAGTATTAGAGGTATTTGCGTAGAATATGTGCAGTTCAGTGGTGGGATCCAAAAATTTTAGTAACAGGTTCCCCTGGTGGTGGGATTCAAACTGTGGTGTAGCACCAATGGGGCTGGGCGGGGCATGACGCGGGCGGGGGCGGGCATTCCTGGGTGAGGCTGTGGCAAGGATGCTGCTTCACCGGTCCTTGGGCGGGAAACGAATGAACGCAGGCGCAGGCTGCCATGCACACCGGTGCACCTCCTGCTAGACTGCTTCAAGTTCTGCGCGCTACTGCTGAGAGGAGGGGCGTAACTAAGGCAAAAATCACGTGGCAAAATCACCAATTAGTAACCCCCTCTCGGCACACACAAATAATTAGTAACCTACTCTCGGGAACCTGTGAGAACCTGCTGGATCCCACCTCTGGTGCAGTTCCTAGAAGTGCTGCTTTCTGCAGCATGTGGACTGGTGTTCTGTCCAAGTTTTGGCTTTTCAGATACTTTTCAAGGTTTCTTGGGATTCAAAAGATTTGCAAAACTACTTCCCTGTATCCAACAAAAGAAGACAGAGTTGTGTCTCTGGCTGGTGTGCCAGCTCTTCTTTTTCCTGGACCAGGATGACCTGGCCACAATTATCCATGCACCAGATTGGATTATTGTAATGCACTGTACGTGGGACTGCCTTTGAGGATGGTCCAGAAGCTTGAGCTGCTGCAGAATACACCAACTGATATGCTGACCAGTGTTTCACACTAGGATCACATCACCCCTATTCTGAGGAGTTGGCACTGGCTTCCGATCTGCTACTGGGCTCAATTTAAAGTGCTTGTGCTAACGTATAAAGTCCTATATCACTTCTGTCCTGGATATCTGAGAGGGTGCATCGCCCATGTATTTCTGCCCAGAAATCAGAGGAGGAGGCCTGCCTGGCTGTCCCACCCCCTTCAGAGGTAAACAGGATGGCCTGGATGGTCTTCTCTACAGTGGTCCCTACTCTGTGAAATGCCTTTCCTCCAGAGGTTCACCAGACGCCTACTCTCTTAAAGTTTCAGCATCATTTTTTAAATATTTATTTATACTTTCAGTTTATTTGTCATCCTCCCCCAAAGAGCTCAGGGTGGCACACAACACAATATACTATTAATAGTAATATTTAAAACCAATAACAATATAGCTACTAATAAAACCAGAATAAAAATACAAAAATAAAACTACAGAATAAAACTCAGATGGTGATTAAAAAAACCTCCCACCCCCCACCCGCAAGCCCACCGGAGGCCGGAATGATGTGAAGACAATCTTGTGATCTGGTTTCAGTTGAAACACTTGACCATTTGCTCTTTGTATGCCCTAAATATGATAAGATACGCATGAAATACATGAATTCCATTTTCTTGCAGTGTTCTCGGTGGCAAGAGTGTCACAAGATACCCAACCTCCTGAACAGCTCTGATGTGCTCTTTTGTGAGACTGTTGCAAATTTTATACTGGAAATTAGTAATTTTAACTGTGTTTTTAAATCTTGTTTACTTTGAAATTTTGTCCTGTTTTGTATGCCAATAAAGGCTTGTTGTTATGTGAAGACAGTCCTCTTCTCCCAGGTGTTTGGTTGACTTTTTCTGCTGGGAGGGGCCCCTGAAACGTCCGTACACCCCCTCCCTTTTTTGTGGATAGGGTGGATATGGAAATTTTAGGTTTTATGTTTGGGTTTTTGGTTCAGATTTTTTAATATTGGGTTTTATGGTGATTTTACTGTTGTTTTACAGTTGTGATTTTATTGTTGTATGGTTTTATGTAAGCTTCTCTGAGACTGTGATAAAGGATGGAAATAAATGTAAATAAAATAAATACTTTGATTATCTGCAGAGGGCTTGAATTATGATCTAAGGCTGATGTGCAACATCTGGACTCATACAGTTCATAGTCAGAACATTCTGTTTTGGTGACTGGATATTCATTTCCCTTCATAGAAGAGTCTTGCCTCTCTGGTTCTTAGCTAAAGCTTCTGAAACTCATGTGAATATCCCTTCTGCGATAGGACGGGATATAAATCCAAAGTAAATAAATATCAAAACAAGACCTGGGAGTGCATAAGCTACCATCAAGAAAAGTCTAACCTATGTTAGTATGGACAGTATGGACAAAAAGTATAATAGAAGAAAAGAGGCAATCTATGGGTGAAATCTCTTTTGGGGCAGGAAGCCAAGAACACAGCTCTGAAATGATGACATCTGGGGAAACGTGGCATTTGGTGGCACAGTGTTGGAATTCAGCCAAATCATTCATCAGGGGATATGGAAATGCGAACAGAATGGGGACAGGAGGACCAGAGAGAAAGATCTTGGTGCTGGTTGCTGTTTTGTCCTTCTACCACCTTCTCTTTTTCTTTTAAATTACCCATAATTGTGTAGCATCTGCTTCTTTCAAGCCTACATATGGTACTTTTTGTACATCTGCATGTGTCTGTCTAGGAAAAATAGAAAAGCACCAGAATACAAAAAGACTTTTGAAAAAATTATTTTTAAGCTCTCCAGTAAATCAAACAGGGAAGCTATGTCTGCAATTGCAAAAGCAGGGAACAGATGCTGGAATTGCAGACCTAGAGTACTAAGAGGTGGGGGAGGCTGCACAGAAGAGATGGCTTGTTTTGCAGCATGTGTGCCCGTTCCCCCAATTAGGCTGCCAAGAAGCAGGGAAGGCTCAATTGTCCAGCAGAGATTCTACAGTGCAAGTGCCCAGTTCCCCAGCTTAGGCTGCTAGGAGGTGGGAGAGGTTCAATTGCGTGGAAGAGATGGCTTTTTCAGCAGTGTGTGTACTCCATTCACTGATTAAGCTGGGTGTGATGGAGGAGACTGAATTGTACAGCTGAAAAGGCTTGTTTTGCAGGGCGTGTGCCCTGTTCCCCTGATTAGGCTGCTGTTAGGAGGTGGGGAAGACTGAACTGCCCAATATAGGTGGCTCATTGTGTAGCACACATGCCCTGTTCCCCAATTAGGCTGCTGCTAGGAAATGGGGGAGTCTCCATTAAATGGAAGAGATAGCTTGTTCTGTGGTGTGAGTGCCCTGTTCCCTGATTAGGCTGCTAGGAGATGAAAGGAGGAAGAAAGAGACCTTGGGCCTCAGAGGGGAGTTACAACCCTTGGTAGGGCAGAAGCAGCATCAGCAGAGGCGTAGCTTCAAGGGGACAGGCGCGGGGGGCGACGCACCAGGCGTGTGCCCCTGTGGGGGTGTGGTGAGGGCATGGCAGGGGTGGGGCAGGGGCATTCCAGTGTGGCAGGGCGGAGGATGCACCAGTGCACCAGGTGCTTTCCCCCCTTGCTATGCCTCTGAGCAGCAATGTGAGACTATGGCAAGTGAAGAGGAGGGGGACCTAAAGATTCCTAAGGAGATGTTTAAAGATAACAAGTTCTATGCAAATAACCTTCCTTGGCCTTATTAATATCCCTCCTTCCCCCAGCCAAGGCATCCTCTCCTCTTCCACTTGCAGGGCCTTCCAATTTCTTGTCTTCCCATGCACCCACTTCCTTTCAAGCACTGTGCATGGGCAGTGGATGTGGTAGGCTTGAGGGGAGCATGTTCAAGACTTGTGCAAGTCTTCTAGGAGGTGCATCTTAGGATATTCCTAGCTTTGCATATAAATGGTTCATGCCAAGTGTTTCATGTGCCATGCCAGAAATACTTAGCTCAGGGCAGTGTTGCGCTGGCATGCTAACTAGGGTTGTTAGCTGGTGATAGTTGGAGATCTTCCACTACTACAACTGAGATCAGTTGACCTAGAGAAAATGTCTGCTTTTGAAGGTGGGCTCTATGGCATTATACCCCACTGAAGTTCCTCCCCTCCCCTCCCCTCCCCAACCCCTGCCTCCATCTGGTGTCACCCCCAAAATCTCCAGGTATTTTCAAACTTTGACCTGATATCCTCTAATGCTGACATTGTAAACTAACAGTGCAATCAAGATGAGGGGAGGACAGAGACAGCAAGGGACAGCACACCAAAGGCAGTGCTGTGCCACCCCCACAGGGGATTTGGATGATGTAAAAAGGAGGAGAATTCAAAACTCTCCTGTTGCCCAAATTGTCTCATAGTCCAAACAGGTTTATACTGCACAAAAGTGCACTGTATGTCTGAGGGCTCTGTCTGCAGCATTCCTGGGCTGGAACACTGCCGAAAGCCAGCTACAATTGGCTCCACCCCTGGGAATGCCCCAGCCCACCCCCACCATTGGATGAGCATCCACTTGAACTGCCATTATTCTGTGGCAGTGGGCACTCTTTGGTTTTGCCATTGTGGGGCGCTTGATTGCTAGTGCCTTTGCCTTCTCCACTGATGAGGCTGCCCCTTGCACCAGCAGAGCAGGCAAACATGTAAGTTCGGTCCAGCGCCTGCCCAAAAGCCAATTTACCTCCCCTCCATATCTGGACTGGGCAGATAATAAACCAATTTAAGCAAGATGCTGGGAGTGCAAAGTCAGATATGTAATGTATTGTCAAAGGCTTTCCCAACCAGATTCAACTGGTTGTGGTGGGTTTTCTGGGCTCTGTGGCTGTGTTCTGGTAGATCTTGTTCCTAACGTTTCACCGGCTTCTGAGATATTTAAATCAAGTCTCTGCTGAAGAAGCTAAAGAAAGGATTTCATGCCTACACATAAGTAGCCTTAGGGCAACTCAGTAAAAATACTTGACCAAGGATGCTGCATGCCAGTCATACTTTTCTATTCTTTTCCTTCAGGTGAATACTGTTTCCCTATTTAATTAAGAAACCACACTCCTCAACACTCATCATTTGAACTCTCACAGAAGCCCAACCGTATCTACAAGCTTAGAACATTCCCATTGAGCACTGGGCAGAGAGACTCCTCAATGGTTGGAGCACTAACTGATTAAGGATTAAAATAAAACTGTATTGTGAGCTAACATACAACATTGGAAAAAAGAGAGGTATGGTACTCATTACATTGCCAGCCAGAGGAGTAGCTGAGCCAAACTGTGCCTGGTGCACATTTTATATTTTCCGCCCCCCCCCCCTGCATGGTGCCCCCCTTCCCCTCTTCTCGCACTTATCTTAGTTCTTTTCCCTTTTGAGAACTTTTTCAGGCTGCAAAAGGCCTGTTCTTGGTAAAAATGGCCTGATGGGAACTATACTTCCCAGAAGACCTTGTGAGCCCTAAGGTCTCCTGGGAATTGTAGTTCCTCAGGGCGTTTTTACTGCAAACAGGCCTTTTGCAGCCTGAAAAAGTTCTCAAAAAGGAAAGGAACTAAGGCAAGAGGGAAAGGGGGCGGCGCAGGGGGGACGCCACGGGGGAGACATGGGGGCGCCATGGGGGAGACATGGGGGGTGCTGCAGGGGGAGGGGGAAAGGGGGAGGGGTCTGGGGGTGATTTTCACGCCCCCCCAGGCATGTGCCCAGTGCACGGTGCACCCCCCACCACGCCCTTGTAGCTTCGCCACTGTTGCCAGCTAGAGACAGTTTAATGTGGCACTTCAGAGAAGAAGCAGGATATAGTCTGAGAGTGGCATCTTGGAGACACATAAGGAAATGCCTCTTAAAAGAAGAAAGTAAAGATCCCCACATTCCTATCTAACTCTCCCTTGTTATGCTGACCCCTGCAGGATCTTCTCTATTTTTTAAAAAACTGGACATTATCTATTCTGGCCAACTGAAGAGTCTATCTAGATGTGTTTTCAGTAGATGGGAGGGGTATGGGGGTAATATACATCCAGTTTCCATCTGTCACCAGTACTGTAAGATTTTGCCCAACCTCCATTGTCAAAACTGCAGAGATCAGGAAGATTGCTTGAGCATTGCCAACAACCCATTCATCCCCTCCCTATTCTCGACCTCTAGGCTAAGTACTGGCAAGCATGAAGGATCATCAGTGGGAGTTTTTCTATCAACAACAAGCAAATGGCAAATCTAGTTTTCAGTAACTGTTGATGCAAGGCTTCCAGTATCCCACAATAACTGACCTCAATAACCCAGCCTTGTGTGTGTGTCTTGATGAAGTTAGCTACATGATTAACAACAAATATATTATAGCATACCTATGGATTGATTGCATGAAGAAACCTGTGAGTTATTTTAGTGCCTTGACAACTAAACTAACTTATGACAGAGAAGAGTTCACACAGTTTTGACTGGCTCCCAGTCTTACACATGATATTGCATTTAGGTCACCTGCATCTGAGAGCAGCCTTTTGTTCCTTGAGAACTTGAAGTTTGGACTATTTTGCTCACATGACAGCCTGGCCACTTTCAGCCATGACAGGCTGTTGCATGATCTATGGTGTTATAATAGCAAAAGCTGTTCTTTATTGCTAAGAAATCCAAGCAATTCCATCTCCAATGCAACACAGTGGCTGAACATAAATCAATTATATATATATTGTTATCTCCAGTTGGTGCTCTGACAGTTCAGTCTCATTGCACTATATAGCTGTTCAGTCCAAACTCAAAAGAAGATTTACCTCTAGGTCTTAAAGTGATCCCAATTTACCAACATCAAGATACATTTGGGATATTTCCCCCCCTCCAGCTCAGCTGAGTTACTTTCTTTCCTGACCTTTCCTGAAGCAATACCTGCAAGTATATGAGCCATTCCTTTATTAGAAACATTCTCAATCTCCTTATCTGTATTCCATTCCTCACTTTTTTCAGCTACTCTTGCAATCTTTTTAGGCATGATAAGATAAAATTTTGGAGCTGCAGTTACCCAATTAAAGTTTGGGTCCACAATATTGTTGCCACTTTAGCCAAATCCAGCAATAATATGATAGCTAAGCCCAGCTCCTCTCCTCTCATTCCCTCCACACAAATGCATACATATATAACTTGCCTCCTAAAACTGACCTTTGCTTGCTGCTTACCAGAAACACTAGCCAAGGCTCTATCAGACAGACACACTATGAATCTTGACTGCCCTGCCTTTCCCTCTGAATTTAAACCAATTTGTATCCAATCCATCACAATTACGTAGAAGAAAGTAATCACTCTTGCAGTCTCCTCTAATCTGTCTGAATACTCCATCTTTCTTGATGTCATTTTCTATTCTGAAGTCACAATGGGCTTCTTTTGTGTCACATTCTTGGTCTTGTGTTGGCCTCTTTGGGGACATAGTCGTTGTGGTTAGAACTGGCACAGCTGCTCTGATTCCCATCTTCAGCTGTTCTGATGTCACAAATGGTTAATCTAACCTTGGCTCATGCTGTGGTTGGTTTACAGGAGGGTGGAGGGCTTAGAATTCAATCTACACAATTCATGAGTGCTATGAGAGAACTATTCTATGGCAATGTGCCATGGACTTTGAAATGCTGTCTTAACAGATCTGATGACAGTCCAAGATGTCTGTTGGACAGGGACAACATTTGCTGCTTATAAAGTTGATGGCCTGGGCCTTAGTATTTCAAGAAGCAGGTACTCCACTAGGACCCCTTCCTCAGGACATCAAAATCAGCTAAAGCAGTGCTGCATCATATTGTGGCCTCCAGACAAAGGATAACCTTTTCAAGCTTTTGGTTTCTTTTTTCCCCCATCCCTTCAGAATTCTGCCTGGCTCCATCTTTGCGTAAGTTTCCAAAGGGAATGTTTCATGTGAGCTTAAAGTGTTAAATCTAATTCCCCGATCTGGATTTTTTTGCTAGTTTGTTTGTTTTGGGAAGGCTTGTTATTCTGCTGTTGGTTCTCCTTTTTATTCATGTAAACAGTATTTTAATTATTTTAACCTTTTTATTATTGTTTTTACTGTAATTGTATTTCTTATGTTGAATGCTGTTTCACAATTCTATGAAAAGGAGCCTGTACATTTTGCAAAACAAATAAAATAAGCATTAGTCGTGTCAACCTGATTATAGCCCCATCATCAGCATTTCATTTAGGCCACCAGACAATCTGTGAATTTATCTGATTTTAACTTCAGAAGTATGTTTGCCCTCAGAGCCTCTGAAACACATTTGTGAGGTCTTGGCTCTGGTCATTGTATAAAATGCTTAGAGGAGCCCATATTTCATTTGATGTGACAGATAAAATCTTGGCAGGTAGATAGGACAGACTTTAATAATAGCCTTCTATATTGTATTGATTGTTTCCCACTATTTTCAGCAGTGAGCATCCTCTTCAAAAAGAGTTGAGTAACTGTAAGCAAATTGCTTTTAGGTTGAAACACTCATTAGGTACATTTCAATTCATGGATTTTTGGGAGAAATCTGGATTCAATACTTACATATTGGCGAAGCAGAGGTATTACATTGCTGAATAAGTGGATACCAATATGACAATACCCACTAATTATTGAACAAGATGTATTTTTGAATGCTGCAATATTATGTGTAATTATTACTCTCAGCTAGGAATAATAAATAGTAGAAGACCAGCCAGTTACAAGTTATTGTTTTCGCCCTGGTCATTAAGATGGCAGGAAGAAGGTGCAAAATTAAATCTGAGAGGCTAACCTTTCAGATACTTAAAAAAAATTATCTACTGAAATCAGCTTCATTAAGTGACATGCACATGTTCCTGTTATTAACATGCTTAGAGAATCACACATCAGTCCATTAAAATATGCAACATACTTTTGATAACCCATGAAGAGTGTAAGTATACTTAATGGTTGTGAGATGAGACCACAGGTAGGAGCCTATTTGTGAAACACAATTAACTGATGCAGCTTTACTCCTACACTTGTTTTAGGAAATACGACAGGAGGAGAGACTATGACATCAGTGCTAGGCCATTTTAGAAGCCTTTTGCTAAATAACTATTTATATGGCTCTCCAAAAGTTGGGAATAGATTTCCCCAAGCCACAATACTGTAGCATGTTATGCCTTCAAAGAGTCCTTCTCCTTTCCCATCTCTGTCCTCAGTGTGTGACTGACTGGAAAATGATAGAGTCTGAGTTGTATGCTGAACTTTAAAATGATTTCTAAGCTTGTGTAAAGACCAAAAATGGGTGGAACCCCTGGAACTGGGGGGGGGGGGGGCTTATCAACAAATTATGCTTTCATTTCAACTCAGTTTAAGTCAAACTAAGTCCATTCCTCATTCATAATTGCTGAGATGTCTTCATTAAAAAAACCATTCTAGATTAGGCAAAGTTAAGCAATGCAGCTTCATGCTTCCCTTGACAGTTCACCAATGAAGCTGCCATTGATCAAAGGAAGAAGCCTCTGCATGGTATATCATAGAGCCAATAAGCACAAGCCACAATGCACCCCAGATTATAAATTCCATTACACTATTCAGCCTGCAGCTACCATGCACATGGCCAGAATTTTTTGGGGAAACAAAATGAATATTGGCATGACCATGAAGGGTAAACCACATGAGAGATGGTGTGAGAGAATGATAATGACAAGTGTCAAACAGAGACATTGGAAATGGTTCTAAAAGACTAAAAGCAGTCATCACAGCCAACATCCACAGTTGGGAACACAATATTATGCCTCCTCTATTCTTTCCTTTTCCTAATCCACAGAGATGTAAAAGCCCCAGAAGAGAAGACGAAAGCAGTTTTGTCTGTGTGTAAAGAATACATACAATTAACATGCCCAGGAGGTCTCCTCAACAGACGGTTGTTAACCTAAACCAGGTGCCAAAGAGCTTCAAGAAAGCTCAGACTCATGAGCAGATAGGTCTGTAGTATAAAGGCGCGTTTGCCTGCAAGCTGTACTTAATAAAAGCCATTCCCCACCTCCACTCCTCCTTTGTTTTTGCTTTGTTTGTTTCCTTCTTCTGAGGTATTGGCAATCATCTCCTACTCTATTTTTTTAAGTATCCCTTATAAAAAGATACAGCATTATTGAATAGTCCCCTGCAGCAGCTTGTGACAGTTTTACGGCAATTTTTGTTATCTTGCAGGAGGACACAGCTGCATTTCTCAATTGAAATTCTAGTTGTTAAATGAGCAACACAAAGCAAAATATGTCTTTTCTGAAGATAAGGACTGTCCAATAATTGGGACAACAGCCTTGGGCTGAATTTGCACCAAGGTGAATAATGATTGGTATCACTAGAGGAGGTTGTGACCACAGGATGAGTGCAAAGGTTTGCACATGCACATGCATACATGTGAACGCGCACAAGTGCACACACACGCACACACACCAGCTTTTTTCTCTCTGCTAACCTATTTTGGCACTGAATTGAAGGGGCACTTCTGAACTTTGGGGTACAGCTTATTGGCAGTTATGCAAGGCTGTTTTTGGAAAGATGGAAGCTCCTCTACAAACTGGCCACATGCATATACATAAGCACACTAAATAAAGTTCTATGTGTTTTATTACAAATTAAAACTGCAATCCTAAACAGGGCTACTCTGCTTAGTGTCTGCTTTTTATACTGTGCATAAACACAAAAAAGTATGTTGACATGGCTGCTGCGTACCTTTTGCCATAATGATTGTTTGCTAATAGGTAGGAATGATGTTCCCTCAATAGGAGCTAACAACTCCTGATTGAGGTATTTACCTGCACGATTGATTTTGAGGTCCATGTTCTGCCAGTAGGGTGATGTAGCTTTAACAGCAGCAGTTTATAATTTGAAGCAGAGATGGAAGAACGTGAGGTTTTTTTAAAAAAAAACTGGGAAAAAGGAGACATTTTGGCAGTTGAGAAGGTGCTGAAGAATTTGTGGCTATGTGTGGTTTCTCCCAATGTGTGTTGCTGTTTTGGTGATAAACTATAAGGATAAACTATAAGGATAGCAGAAGTCTCCAGGGCTCTCTCAGCTAAAGGGAATTCAACTTGATAGTAATTCTTTTGAATGTCAATGCTTAATAATATATTGGCCAGTCTAAATAGAATAGTATTCACATACTTCATATTTGGATTCACTCAACTGTGTGAGGCTACCAAGTGTATCAAATATTAATTTTCCAAAGCATTTTCAGTTAATCTCTACCAATTTGTCTATTCCTCAAGGTCTCTGGAACTCATTCCCCCATTTACAAAATCCCATTCATTTCTGACTATATGATCTTGGTACTCTCGCCACAGGTTCTCCTTAGTAGCTCCTGCCTTGTACTTCCTGTAACAGCTTTTCATTTGCATTAGCTATACCCAGTCAGCCTTGCCCCAGCTATGAATACACAAAAGTCACATATGCTGATTCAGAGCCATCTAAAACAAATGAAATGATCTCACTGAAACATGTTTTATTCAAGCTTTTTTGCAACTGTTCTTCTCAGCTGTTATCTGGCCCTCCCCGTGGGCGTTTTCTCTCTACTCCTAAGTTGGGTCTTCCTGGAATAGGCAATGTCTCTTGCTTCCCTGCACAGCCATTATTATGTGGAAGGCAAGAGCTCAGCTCAGAACCTCTGTTCAGTGGCTCAAAGTGGGTTGAATTGTAGCTAGGGGCAGGGGAGGATAAATGTAGCATAAGATGCCCTTTCCCATAGCAAACTGCAAATTGCTTCAGCAGAACAGTCCACGAAAGGTTCCTGTGGAGCAAATTTATCTCCCATTGACATGCCAAACAGAGAAGCGGATAAGACGGGGCATTTTTTTTAAAGTCATATTCGATCTTGTTCAGCTTTGGAGTCTTCAGCACTTTAAAGGACTTTTCATGGGGAAAAGAACAAGAATGCAAGGCTGAGAATGCAATACTGATAAAGGGATTTACTTTTAACAGCAAACAGGGTTCATGACCATGTAAGTATTTCAGTATCTAAGCCATGCACTTTGGATAATACAGTTTGCCAATGTGAGCGTTATGTCATATAATGACCCACAGGGTAAAGGGGAGGCTGGTAGCAGTGGAAGAGGACTAAGATAAATTATCTCGAATGATGATCCCATTGTACCTTTAAATGGAAAAAAAGGCACAAGTTTACCTCTTTCTTTCAATGTCCATTGCTGAAGAACAATTCACATAACAGTCTTCAACAAATAATACTTTGCTCTTTCCCTGGCTCACACTGGAATGCTACAGTGTACATAATAGCTGTGCAACATGGTGTGACTTGCAATGATTTTTGTTCAAAAATCACCCAAAATCACAATTGCCAAAGATAATTAAATGGGAAGTTCTCAGGTAAATAAAAGGAACTGCTTTTGTATGTTTTATTAAAAACATCATAGCAAGTTACTAGATCAGCAGTCCCCAGTGTGATGCCTGTGGGCACCATGGCACCCATAGGCACCTTCCAACTGTTTTGAGGAAGTGAGTGGGGCAGTGGCGTAGCTACAAGGGGACAGGGGGCACATTGCAATGGATACGCACCTGGGGGCACGAAATTCACCCCTGACCCCTTCCTCCCTCGCCTTACCAGACCTGGCCCTGCCCTAAAAGCCTGGCCCGTTTTCAGCCAGCAGAAAGCTATTTTCTGCCCACAGGAAAAGGTAAGTGGGGGTTGCAGGGGGAGGGGTGGGGCCGTGGGGGTTGCAGGGGGAGGGGTGGGGCTGTGCGGGGTGTAGGGGGGCTGTGGGGGGCGGAAAACACAGTGTGCGCCCCGTGCACACTCCTATTCAGCCAAGCCTCTGGAGTGGGGCCAAGTCTTGCTCAGCAAGACTTCTGTTTGGAGATTTGATTGGCTGTGCAGATTTTTTAAATGCTGTATTTGCAGCAACTGCCACCACAGCACAAGAATCTACACTGTGTAACTGAACTTAAGCTGTGGTAATTATTTTGCAGCTGGCTTCTGCCTCTTGCAGCCATCATTTTGCGGCAGCTGTTGTTGTTATTGTTGTGCCCACCATAACTTGTCAGAATTTCAAGTGTGCCCTTAGACTCAAAACACTTGGGGACCTCTGTACTAGATGCTAGGAGAAACAGCACTGCAGCAATGGGAAGTAGACATGCAACACTGATATCTTCCATACAAACACACACACCCCAAGCCCTTAATTTTTTGAAGTTAAGGCAAGAAATGGTACTGCTGATTTAAACTTTAGCTGTACTGGTGGGGAAAAAACACTTCACTGCTAGGATATTTTTTCTTAGTGTACATTCACAATGAAGTCAGTTCTAATTGCAATCAGGCCAGGCAGTTGCGACTGAAGCAGAAACCTTTGCTCCTATCATAGAAACTATTCAAGTTCAGCTCAGACTATAAAAGGTGTTTTGGAAATTCATTTGTTTTGAATATATTGAAAGCAATCATGAGGCGCTTTGCCTGTCTGCAGACCCCCCCTTTACCTTCTTCAGAACTGAGTGGCTTTGTCCCTGACTTGCCTGTTGAAAATATTGCAATTTGGGCTGTAGCAAAGTACAGAGAACCTTCTGAACTGCTGCACCCAAAGGAGCCATGTCAAACCAGACTGGCCAATTTCACAAGTACCCTCAAAAAGAACTCTTCTACGCTATTTGTGATCGTTTTCCTACTTCCCATTTTTCAATCTGTAGTCCATAAAGTCCCTTAGGAGCCTCCCATTTAATACAACCACACAACCTAGGATATTTTATTTTAAGCTGCTCCAAAGAAGTGGCTTATTTGAGTATATTCTCATCTGCAATGACATGCAGGGCTATGTTTAGAGTGGAAATTAACAATAACTGTGGTTATCCCAAACCTTTTTCCTTCCACTTTTTTAACATTCAAACAACTTTCCTCATTGCCCTTCACTAAAAATGTTACCATACAGACATCCCACTTACTGAGTGGAGCCATTAAGAGGCTGGCAAATGCAAGTTTTCTTTTCACATTGACATTTTCGACATGGTGACATTTTTTATGCCAACTGATGGCTCAGATGAATAAATCTATTGAGAATATAACTCAATGGGGATATATTATTTTACATTAAAAATTGTGTATGCAAGAATCTCTGGTATAATGGGTTCACAAACATTAGGTATAGCTCTAAAGGTTTTGCTTTGAAATGGGCCAGAGACAAGAAGGAAAGGAAGGCTTAATATACATGTAATCCAAGCAAGCACTTTTGAAAAGATCAGGAACTTTTAGATATGATGAGTTCTAACACACCTTGCTCCAACAAATTATCCAGCTTAGTGTCAATCTTTGCCACAGTGCAAACAGCAAAATGACAAGATTTCATCCAAGCAGTTACCATTGTTCAATCTAGGGCCAATGAAACAGATGTACTCAGTCCCAGTCCATGAGCATATATGGTCCCCTGCAATAATATTAACAATATATTGTGGACAGATGTGTGGCCCTTCATGCTCAGTTAATCTTTCCACAATAAAAACCAAACACAATTATGAATGGATAAGAAAACTGACCATAGCCAAAGAATTTTATTAACAGAAAGCATAGGAAACTAGATGGTGCAGCGGGGGGGGGGGGATCCAAGCATCTGGGCAGCACAAAGCTGTCCCTCAGAGCAAACTGATTCCTCAGCCCAGCTGTTGAAGGAATGTACCAAAGTGAAAGATTGGAGTGAGACAAATTCCAGTCCAGCAAAGTGCCCATGACTGGAGGCCCCCTCCAACCTAGGCTAGGGGCACAAGCTTCTTAGCCCTCCACGGGGTGTTCCTACCATGAGCTTGCTCCACCCCCACCTCTTAAGGAGGTGTACTAAACAGGGGAGCTCCCCCAGCTCCCCTTTCCAGTGGATCATCCCCCATGAGCAACCTGCCAATGGCTATGACAAAAAAAACCATTTAAACAATCATAACATAATAGGGATTGGGTGGGCAGGAAAAGTCTCATCTTCCTGGCACTGAATGGTGCCTGTGCCACGAGGCAGGACCTTATAAAAGCCCTGCCCAGCCCTCATTCAAATGACATGTTCTCGCACCATGCTAGAGCACGTCTGCCAATTACCGCCCATCTTCCCCCAGCAGGCTCCGACCAAGCCAGCGTCGCCCGGCCCACTGCACACATGCAACCCAGCGCACATGCACAAGGCCAGGCACCGATGCCGCCACAGCTCCATGGCCGGACAAACGGGGCGACCCGTCGGGTCCCTCCTCACTTAAATGGTGGGTTGCGCCGGTAGGCAATGTTTCAACCCTTTATTTTAATAATAAAACATATCCTCACCCCTTCTCCTGTCTCATCCCCAGTCATTCACCAACCTTTTATCTAACTCCCATCTTTAACTATTTATTATTTTTTATTTATTTCATTTTTACCCCAACTTTCTCCACAGTGGGGACTAAAAAAGATTATATTATTTTCCTCTTTTTTATCTGCATAACAACACTATGAGGATGATTAGGGTAAACTTATGTGACTGGTCCAAAATCAACAGCGAGCTTCCATAGCAAGTTGGGGATTTGAACATAGGTCTTTCAGACCCCACTCTGAAGCTCTAACTACTACATTACACTGTCTTTCATAGGGTAGCTACTGATGAATAGTAGTTAGCATCCAGGCTTAGTTGAATAATGCAAGTCAGGTGGTATCAAATCGCTCAGAGGTTGATGCCAGGCCTAGGTTTGCCAACCTAGGCAATTACAATTGCACCCCAGTTCTGTTCACCTGGAAAAAATAGCTATATTGTATGGTGGACATTATATCCACCTGAGGTCTTTCCTTTCTTCAAGCCCTGCCCCCTCAGAATCCACCACAAAATCTACATGAATTTCTCAACCTGGAGTTGGGAAACCTAACCCTCAAAGGCTAAAATAGGCCTGGAAATGGCCCTGCCTCTCCCTCTGCCTTTCACTTACAGAATCAAGCCTAGAATCTGTGGTTGCCTAGCAATGGCCACTGAACCCTTAAAGTTATGGGAGCTTCTTACATCATTTGGGGGTTCTTTAACACCTCACCCCCGCGTTGTGGTTTTTTGGGGTTTTTTTAGATTTCACATTGTCTGTGAATCTGAAGCCCTTTTCAGGTTTGTAGAAAGCATATCTTGCCTGTTCACAGCTCCAATCACCATGTTTAAGTATCCTCAGAGTTGGCTGACTTGCCTGTTGGTATATAAATAAATGAAGTCCTGCAAGAAACTTGTGGGAGTACCTATCCTGTTTCCCCCAACTTTGCTTCCACTCCTTTCCCCCACACTTCTCTCAGTCTCTCACTTTTTCTCTCTCCTGCAACTTCTTTTCTTACTATCCCACTATGCTTGCTGCTTTTTCTCTCTTTCTTCCCCCACCCTATCACACACTCTTTCTTCCCCCCTTCATTCTCCTGGCCTCCCACCTGCTTCCTCCCCACTTCACACCAGCAGGAATGGTGGCGGCTACAGCTTTCTCAAAATCACCATGGATCTCTGAATTACGGAGATCAGTTCCCCTTAAGCTTGCCAGCTCCAAGATGTGAATTTCTGGAGATTTAGAGGTGAAGCCTTGAAAGGGTGAGTTTAGGAGGGTGGAGTGACCTCAGCAGGGTATAATGCCATAGACTCCAATTTCTCAAGCAGACATTTTCTAAGGAAGGACTGGTCTCTATTATCGAGAAATAAGTTGTAATTTTAGGGGATCTCCAGCTTGCCAACTTGGAGGTTGACAATGATAGTTCCCCCAGACGAAATGACTGTTTTGAGAGTGGTGTCTATGGCATGATAACATTCTGAGATCCCTCCCCTCCACAACACCCACTCTCCTCAGGCTCTACCCTTGAAATCTCCAGAATTTACCAATCTGGAATTGGCAACCCCATCTCCTTTCAACCCAACATCCAACCTGCCTTTATCTATACCTCTGTCTTAACCTTTCTGTTTCCTCTCCCTCAGCAGCCTCTACCTAAGAAAACTACTGTCCTCCTCCATTGTGGGGAATCAAAGCAGTTTATATTATTCTCCTCTCCTTTTTATCTGCACAACAATGCTGTGATGTAGGTTAGGCTGAAAGTACATGACTGCTCCATAATCACCCAGTGAGCTTCCATAGCAAGGTTGGGATTTGAACCTGGGTCTCATAGACCTTACTCCAAAAGTCTAACTACTACACTACACTGGCTTTCATAAAGTGACTGCTGTTGAACAGTAGCAGGCAGACTGGCCAAGTTGAGTCATAAAAGTAAGGTGGTATCAAATCATCCAGAGGTCCAAAGACAAAACAGGCCTGGAATGGGGCCTGTCTCTCCCCTGTGATTGCCTAGCAGTAGTCACTAAGGGAATCCATTGTTTAAAGCTACAGGTGCTTCTTTTATTATTTTTGAATTTTTAAAACTTTGCGATTTAAAAAAATTCACATTTTTCTGCAAATCTTTAGCCCTTTTCAGGTTTGTAGAAAGATCTGTTCACAGCTACAGTTACCAGATTTAAGTATCCACACGTTTGGTCAACTTTGCTGCTAGAATGTAAGATGGTACATTCTAGATCTTTGTACCACACAAGGGGGAAGAAAATCCACAACATTATATATGTATAAGGACATGTAAGCCAGTGAATCCTACTGAATTGGAATCAATGTCTGGCATAGGACAGGTAAAGTTGCTCCTTATCATTCAACTTCTAATTCAAAGACATGTCCACATGTGATTTCTGTTCTGCTATATTGCACTATATGTGGAAACAGTTGTTTATTTCTTTATTTAAAAACATATATTTATACCCTGCCTTTCTTCATACCCTGTTTCCCCGAAAATAAGACATCCCCTGAGAATAAGTAGTAGAGGTTTTGCTGAAGTGCTAAATATAAAGCATCCCCCGAAAGTAAGACATAGCAAAGTTTTTGTTTGGAAGAATGCCCGTCGAACAGAACACCAGAGCATGCAGCTGTGGAGCAGAAAAATAAGACATCCCCTGAAAATAAGACATAGCGCATCTTTGGGAGCAAAAATTAATATAAGACACTGTTTTGTTTACGGGGAAACACTGTAGTTACTAATCACAATTTACAATCCCAAATAACTTTTCCCCCCTTAAAATTGTAGCCATTAAAAGACCTAGCAAACAAAAAGCCTCCTAAAATTTCATAGAATCATAGAGTTGGAATCATAGAGTTGGATGGCCATCAAGTCCAATCACCTGCCATGCAGGAATACACAATCAAAGCACACATGACAGATGGCCATCCAACCTCTCTTTAAAAACCTCCAAAACCTCCAAAGGAGACTCCACCACACTTCAAGGTAGTGCATTCCACTGTCGAACAGTCCTTACTGTCAGGAAGTTTTTCCTGATGTTTAGGTGGAATCTCTTTTCCTTCACCTTAAACCCATTACTCCTGGCCCTAATCTCGGGAGCAGCAGAAAACAAGCTTACTTCCTCATCAACATGGCATCCCTTCAAATATCTAAACATGGCTATCATGCCACCTCTTAACCTTCTCTCCACCAAACGAAACATACCCAGCTCCCTAAGTCTCTCCTCATAGGGCATGGATTCCAGACCAAGAGGCTGAAACCCTTTTGTCTCTTCAGGAAGCTCATTCCATAAAGTAGGAGCTACAGTGGAAAAGACATGAGATCTGGTTAATGCCAGGTTGGCAAAGGGTGTCATGCCTCCAGGGAAGCTCTTACTATTTTTGTTATTAAGCATCAGTTGTCCCTATAGTTAGTATGGGTTTAGTTCCTTTTGTATAGTGTTCTAAGGGTGGGAACTTTAGTTAGACCAGGGGTAGGGAACCTGCGGCTAGAGAGCCGCATGCGGCTCTTCTGCCCTTGCACTGTGGCTCCACGAGCCAAGCCACCGGCCCCATCCTTGCCCACCCTGCAGGCAGCAGGGTGGGCGCACCAACTGCCCACGGTCGGCTAGGCTGCCCTGCGGGCTTCCCCTCTCGCCCGCCCCGCTCCAAGGAGTGGGGCGGGCTCTTTCCCAGCGGCTGGCGAGGCCAAGCCGCCGGCTTCATCCTTGCCCGCCCACACATCCATGCGCTTCTCAGAATGAGCGGAGTAAAAGGTAAAAAAACCCTATATATAAATATAGTGTTATCTTTATTTTAAATGTCAAAAATTATTTGCGGCTCCAAGTGTTTTCTTTTCCCATGGAAAACGGGTCCAAATGGCTCTTTGGATGTTAAAGGTTTCCTACCCCTGAGTTAGACCCTAGTCCTTTAAGAAGCCCCCTAGAGGCAACAGCCTTGCAGCCTTCCTTTTATTACCCAGTAGTGCTCCTGTTCAGTTTTAATTTAGTTTAAGGTGCCAGTGGAGCTGGAAGCCTGCAATATCTCTTTCATCTAAGGTGTATAAGGAGTATAAAAGTCTAAGGTGTATAATGAGCATTAAGTTAAGGTATTGTAGAACGTAGAGTCCAGATAGAGGACACTGAAGGAACCAAGAGAAAGTAGAGACAAAGTGGACTTCCTTGGAATCAAAGAATAAAAGTCTCAAGCTTCAAGTTGTTCTAGTCAAGCAAGAACTTTATTTTAGTCAGACCCTGGAAGGAGTTAGGATCTCAATTCTTCTATGCAATAAAACCTCTTTTTAAAAACTGTTACACCTTGCTTGTGAATCTCCCACTGTGTTCTGGCCAAGTACAGGGCACCTAAGATATTTTACTTGGGAAACAGAACAGATAGAGATTGGGAAAAACATCAGTGACACTCTGGCCCCTTCCGCACACGCAAAATAATGCATTTTCAAACCACTTTCACAACTGTTTGCAAGTGGATTTTGCCATTCCGCACAGCTTCAAAGAGCATTGAAAGCAGCTTGAAAGTGCATTATTCTGCATGTGCGGAATGAGCCTAAATAAATACTCCTAATCTCTTTGGTAAAAACTATAGAGATTAGGGGGATTCCTAGAGCATCATGGATTCTGCCCCCCCCCCCCACACAAATATTTCTCTCATACTGATCTGTTAAGCAAGAATTGGAGCTAGAACCCAGAATGGGAGGTTGCAGGCAACCTGCTAAGGCTACTTTAAAGTTTCTGAGTTGCCTTCCAAGACCACCAAGACTGCCCAACATAGAGCACATTACAGTACTCCAACCTTACAAAAAAAAATGGATCAGCATGGCTACGTCAGATGAATCTAAGAAAGGAAAGAGTTAGTGAATAAAATGAATAGAGGATACTTCAGGTCACTATAACAATCTGCTTTACAAACCATAAGGCTGGGTCCATGAGTGGACAAGAATTTAACTGACTGTAAATGCCAATTCTACTCCATCCACCTCAAGTGGTTCTACTTCCTCTAAAGCACTGGCCTTTTCAAACAGCATCACATCTGTCTTGCCTGGGCTTATATTCAGTTTGTTTTGCCTGAGCCATTTGGCCATGGCTTCAAAGTACTGCAAATATATTCCCTAAAGGGAAATACTTACAAGGAAATTCTCCACAGGTTACTGTTAGCATTCATACAGACTCCAAAGAATTCCGGTCCTAAGAATAGTCACAGGAACTCCAGCATGGCATCCTACCCTGAGCACAAAGTTATTGTGAAGATGTCAAGGAGCTACTGGCAAAAGTTAACAACTGAACAAATACAGCTCTGTAACTGCTGCATCTTGAGCTCTCTTCAACCAGTATTTTGTTTTCCTTCCAAATGCTCCAAATGTGAAAATGTTATGCAGGGGAAGATCCAAAATCCATCAACATTATTCTTATCTGGCCATTTTCCAGCACAAAACCCTGACAAAATACTCCAGCTAGATGAAATGTCAGTCCACTTTAGAATGGAGATATGTGCACTACACCCTAAGAAGGTGGTCAAGAAAACAACATCTAAGACAATTTCCTGCATGTATTCATTTTCTCTCAGGCTAGAGGAAAACAGATTGACCTTTTTACAATTCATAGTGATATTCCGGGGAAAGAGATACCCTAGTGTGCCGTGTTATTATAGTGGGAAATATATATGTGCACATTTATGTTCTTACATTTAGAAAGTAACATTTGAGTCAAAGAAGGCTTGCTCAGACATTGTAAAGTTTGTAAATGGCAGCACTCAAAACCTATGATCTGTGTCTTCTGCAAAATCTCTCAGTTCACCTTACTGAAAACAATTCAGATTTCTTTAACAACATTTGCCCTGGTCTTTGTATTTCACTGTCTTTCCTTCTGCACTACAGGGAATGGTATTCCTTAAATCATGTCGAAGAATAGGGGTATGAAACCTGCATCCATTAAGTCTTTTTTTAAGGAAAACCATTCCAGCTCTTTATAGTGTTACTCTAAAAAGACTTACACCCTTCCAAACCAAAGATCTTAGAAAGATGCAACTCTGTTTAGGATTGCACTGGCAGAATTAGAGGTGTGCAAAAATACAATTGGTATTTTTCAGATGTGGGTATATTGAAACTGACAAATATTGGTATTCTTGACATTTCCAAATGTCAATTCAGATATGGCATTTAAAGGGGGAGTTTCGAGGGGGGATCTGAATTTTGGGACCCATTATTTCCTATGGGGAAAGTTTTTTGTTAAATGAGGGGGTTGTTTTTGAAGATTCAGGCACAAAAATTGCAGTGAAGCTGCTGGTACCTGTCCTTTAAATAACCCCCAAATTTAAAGTAGATTGGACCACAGGGTCTAATTCTGTGGATTGCTGAACAAGGTGCTTCCAGCCATCCTACATTGTTTCCTATGGTTTAAAACCAGTGAAGTTGCCACCAGATTGATTTCCTAACATTTATGATATTAAAGTTTCTAATTCATGTATTCAAAAATTCATTTGTTACTCTGAATCTAACTTTATTAATTTCCAGAAGTTTTTGCCAAGAGAAGATATGCATGAAAAACCATGTCCATTCCGACATCTTTGCTGGCTAGCGTTTCATGTAAAAAATAAATGAAACTATCACTAACTCCATCAGCATTTTTATTGAATTGGTGCAGTCATTGCCACATCTTTCAACATTTATCTCTTCTATGGCTAATTGTTTAAAAGTCCTATATTGTTTAGCTTCCAGCATCTATAAATTGGAAAATTGCTTCCTGAATCCTGCACAATTAATAGCAAATTTTCTAACATCTGAACTGACAGAACATAAGTGAACAATTAGAGAAGAGCACGAGTAATTTTTGAGTCAAGACCTTAATGTTCCATGGATTGTAAAGTTTAACATGCCTGAAGCTCCTGACGTGAAAGCAATTACATACAATAAAATGAGGGCAGCTGTTCCATACTGATATTTCTACACAACATGTGAAATGCCCTATCCATCATTGGGCAGTAGTGTTGCATGTGCTGCTGGGACATGCAACAAGTGTGTGAAATATTTTGAACATTTTAATGCCATTACAATAACATTAATAACAACACTTGTTTATTATTGAAGGTCCCTTATGTTGTCAGTAACAAAATCTCAAAGAAGTGACAAGGAATCGTTAACACATTTATTCGGAAATCTAAGACACCCAAAGTTGAACTGTTGCTCGAGATAAAGGGTCTTCAGGCGGTTTTGATATCCCCAGTTTTAATGCTTGTCATCATCATGCCGCTAAACTAATTTGGACTTGCAGATGGTTGAATATAGACAACAGGTCATCAGAACTGGTGACTGAACAAACTGAGGTTGAAATGCTACTTAAAAATTTCCTTTGACCAAGAGACAAGGAGAAAAGTTTACATTAATTAGAATCTTATAATTAATAACCTTTCACTAGAAAGGGATAAATACAAAAGAAAGCTTTCCCTGGATATCTTTCCTCTGTCATCAGCAGCAAGAAGTTTAGACAAACATCAAAAGTTTTAATTTGCTATCTTGAGAAAATGAGAAAGATTTAATCTAGATTATTATGAAGAACTTGGTGTCTCAGAGGGATATAATTCAAAATGATCTTGTGAGGAACAGCAGCGATGGTTCAAGTACTTGCAGATGAAAACTTTTTTGGCACAATGGCTTACATCTGATACACCCTTAAGGCACAGTAATTAATTTGAAAACTTAATTTTGAAGCCTCAGAAACATTTTCTCTGGAAGTTGTATAATCTGATTATTAATATTGTACCTACTGCAATAAGTAATCTTACTCATAAGTGAACTCAGAGTTTAGTCTACGAAATTGAAGATGATGACTAAAAGCTTGCTTTGTCTAGACCAGCAGTCCCCAATCTATGAACCCACAGGCGGCACGTGGCCCCGAAGCTTTTTCTGTGTGGCTCTCCATCCTGCTTGTTTGCTGCTATCACTCTCAAGGCACCTTCCACCAGACCCACAATGGACTTCCTGCCTCATCTACTTCTGTTCTTCCTGTCCCTTTCTTACAAAAAACATAACAGCAATATTGTCTTTTCTGGTCTCCATCGTTCCTTTGGTCAGACCCTTCTAGGTCTTATCCTTCATAATTAGCATTTTGGCCAGTCTGGGTGCTTTGCCAGTCAGCAAAGCTCAGGTATCCTCACCAATCAGCTTTTTCACACACACCCTGCCCTACCATGTATTATCATGTTGAAGGCTACATGCATGTAAGGAAGATAAAGCAGTTGTGTGAATCGGTACAGGATATATTTTGACTGCTTTTGCAAAAGGGTGGAGACAGGTCAGTAAAAGGGTTGGTATTTTTTTCAAGAAAAGAATATTATTTTGCATACTGAACATTTCTACAGGTTCTACCCATCAATGCTCCTACAAGTGGACTCCAAAGTTACTGCTGCAGGCAAAATCATTTCTCCTTCCTCAACGAGAGCTGGTTGCTCTGACTTCTTGCTTTGCTTATGTAACCCCCATGCCCAGAATGGGTTGGCCCAGAATGGGTTGACCCAGTAAGGGGTGGAGACTCGGAGCAGCAGAGAGGCTGAAAGAGCTCTTTTGCAGAAGAACAAGGCTACCAGACTCGGACCTTGATTTCTATAAGCCCTTAACACCTTGTTAAGGGTTTCTTTTGTGGTTGTAATGGGTGAGAGTTCTCCTGGAGACCTTCATCATGTTGCAACCTGTTCATCAAGCCCTTGGAGTCTTCAGGAGCCAGCCAACTTGCAAAGAAGATTTGGACTTGGCAATATCAGTAGACTGTAAATAGAAGGACTTGAAATGCAACCTGAACAGGACCTTGAATTGTAACATTAAATGTTGATGTTTTAAAAGTGTTAATTGTAAAGAAAAGTAAACCATTTTGTTGTTTAAATTTGGTTCTTTGCAACTCATTCCAGGTTCTGCCCCACAGAACCCACAGAAGGAGGTTACACTTACTCTTGCCATCCCCCACCCTCCCCACTCCAGTTCGGAGTCTTCTCATGCATCTCTGATTGTAGGAGCCAGTGACTGGCTCCTTGGGTTAAAAGGGAAGGAATACCCTTAGTAGGGACACTTAGGGAATTCCCACATCTTCCTCCAGTCAAGTTTGCCTCCCCCCAGCTGCCTTTTTGCTTCTCATGATTGAGGCTTGGCTGGCAGCAAATGATGTGTATATGGACCCTGCATATAATTTGGAACTATTTTAATAGCATATTCTCAACTGCAGGAGGGAGACTGCCATTTCAGTCACTCTTTCACCTTAACTGCCTTTTTTTGAAGGGCCTCCAATTTTGAAGAATTAGCATGTGTAGAGTTAAAGCTCAAGGCAGTGTGCTGATTAAGAAATAAAGCTCACAGTATCCAATGTATTTAGGATTGCAACTCCACCATCTAGTACAGGGGTCAGCAACCAAAAAGCCATTTGGACGCATTTTTCATAGCCCTGAAGATCTACTGAGCCAGAGAGCGGAGCCGCCTCTGGTTCAGTCCCTCCACTCACCTTCCAGCACTGGGAGGCAGAGGTGCCGGGCAGGGAAACCCCCTCTGCCCAACAGAGCAGGCAGCTGTCTGCTCCGTGGGGGAGAGGGGGATGGTGGCTGCGAGGATGGCAGAGGGGGATGGTGGCTGCTCTGGAGGAACACACCCACGCTACCCTCCAACCTCCAGGGGTCAGAGGGCAGCGTGGGCATGTCCCTCTAGCCCTTCAGACCAGTGCTGAAAGGAGAGGTGAGTGGAGGGGACGCGAAAAGCGGCACCCTCATGCACGGAGCCGCCTCCAGTTCGGCCCCTCCACTCACCTTTCCTTCCAGCGCTGCTCTGGAGGGCTGGAGGGACATGCCCACGCTAACCTCCAACCTCCAGGCCACGCGGAGCCGCAATATAAGCCAGAGCCACAGGATGCAGACCCCTGATCTAGTAGGTAAGATTCATAATCCATTTCAGATAATCCATTTTAAATCATAAGGCACAATACTCCTTAGAGATAAGAAGGCAGGGATCTATTCTCTTTGCTATGGTTGAAAGGAAAATCCCTGCTAATGCTGACATTAGTCAACTTCCATCCCAGCTTTGCCTCCCAGGACACCAGTGCCCATACCTTGGACCTTTTGGGTGGTGTGAGCCCACTGAGCCCAATGAAAGGCTTTTTGGTGCTGTGGAAGGTTTTTGTTTTTTGTTTTTTTGCCTCCCCATGCCACTGAAAAGCCCTGTGGATGTGGCAGAGAGGTGCCTTCCTGTCTGACCCTGGCTACCCCAGGGCTCTGGATTGGGTTGCCTGGCCCCTAAAACTATACTTCTCATATTTTTAATTTTTCAAGGATAATATTGAAACTCTAACTACTGCTTTGCTAAAAATTCTGTAAGAAGATGTCTGCAAAAGAAGGGGCTGTTTCAAGGAAATAAAAACGTTCAAATAAATAATAATAAAAATGAGCACTGTGTCTTTAATGACAAATGGACTACTGAGAACTTCTTTGTTTTAAACAAGGATAAAGCAGTTTGACTGATATATATTGAACCAGTCTCAGTATTAATTGAGTACAGTATTAGAAGGGACTTTGAATCCTGGCACAAGAGCTACTCAAGGAGAGGTGAGAGTTAGCAAGATACAGTCTCTTAAAAATCAATGTTTTTGCAGCAAAATAGTTTTTAAAAGCATGTTAAGGAAAACCTGTCTACTGTGAGACAGGGACGTAGGTATAGATTTTTTTATGGGGGGGTCGGGAGGGCCACCCCCCACCCGCCCCTAGGGCATGGCCACGCCTCCCCAAGCCTCGCCCCTGGCCTAGCGCTTATAAAAGCAGCTCTCCGAGGTAGGGGATGGCAGACTCCCCTGCCCTGCCCTCCCCTGCCCCTCCCCTCTGGGCAGAGGCATAGAGGAAAAATGGAGCCTGGTGCAAAATCTGAGTTTTGGGGGGGGGCGGGCAGCCGCTGTGATGCTGGAATCCACCCCCAAACAGCATCACTTTCAATGGTGTTTAAACTAGAGAGCCCAAATTCTCCTTTTAAATCCACCTTAAAGGGAGAATCTGGGGTCCCTAGTTAGTCGAACATTGAAAGTGATGTTGTTTTAGGGTGGATTATCCCCCACCCCTGAAACAGCATCACTTTCAATGTGGCGTATGAGGGTTAAGAGCAGGTGCACTCTAATCTGGAGGAACGGGGCTTGACTCCCTGCTCTACACTTGAGCCGTGGAGGCTTATCTGGGGGACCCAGATTAGCCTGTACACTCCCACACACACCAGCTGGGTGACCTTGGGCTAGTCACAGCTTTTCGGAGCTCTCTCAACCCCACCCACCTCACAGGGTGTTTGTTGTGAGGGAGCAAGGGCAAGGAGATTGTAAGCCCCTTTGAGTCTCCTACAGGAGAGAAAGGGGGGATATAAATCCAAACTGTTCTTCTTCTTCTAAAACGAGGACCTCAGATTCTCCCTTTAAATCCATGCCGAAGGGGGTGGATTTAAAAGGAGAATCTCGGGAAATTTGGGGGGTGCCTGCTGTCAGTGGTGCAATTGTTAAGCTAGAAGCACCAAACTTTCAGGGTATCCTTAGGAGTCTCTCCTATTGATACCACCCAGGTTTGGTGAAGTTTGATTCAGGGGGTCCAAAGTTATGGAACCTCAGAGGTGTAGCCCTATCTCCTATTAGTTCCCATTGGAAACAATGGGGGATGGGGGCACCCTATTTGGGACTCCATAGCTTTGGACTCCCTAGACCAAACTTCACAAAACCTGGGTGGTATCAATAAGAGACTCTCCTGATAGTACATCCCAGGTTTGGTGAAGTTTGGTTCAGGATGTCCAAAGTTATGGACCCTCAAAGATTTTGCCTTCATCTTCTATTAGCTCCCATTGAAAACAATGGAGGATGGGGAGTCCATAGCTTTGGACCCCCTGGACCAAACTTCACAAAACCTGGGTGGTATCATTAAGAGACTCTCCTGATAATACATCCCAGGTTTGGTGAAGTTTGGTTTAGGGGATCCAAAGTTATGGACCCTCAAAAGTGTAGCCCCCATCTTCTATTAGCTCCCATTGGAAACAATGGAGGATGGGGGAACCCCCTTTGGGAGTCCATAACTTTGGACCCCCTGAACCAAACCTCACCAAACCTGGATAGTATAATCAGGAGAGTCTCCCAAACAATCCCTGAAAGTTTGGTGCTGCTAGCCCAAACTGTGCACCCCCTGCAGGCCAAAAACCAAAAAGCACTAAAATGTTTTAAAAACCCACGAACAGGAGGGCAGAGCTTCGGACATGAAGGGGGGGGTGTTCAAACCTGAGAACCCCCCCTTACCTACGTCCATGCTGTGAGAGCCAGCGATCATGTTCCTAATTGTGTTGCTAAGTAATAGACCATTCGCTGAAGGTGAATTTGTTAAGAAGTGCATAATTAAATTAACGAAAGAAATGTGCCTTGACATGGTATCATGTGTTAGTTGTGTCAGTTTATCTGCATCCACAATTACCAGGAATGTTGAACAACTAGGAGAAGAGCTGCACATGACATTGATTGCCAAGGAAAAAAGTTCTTGGGGTTTTTTCCCCTTTGGCAATAGAGGAGAGCAATGACAATATAGACACTGTTTAACTACTAATATTTATCAGGGAGATAAATTCCAACTTCAGAGTTGTAAAACAGTTGTTCAGAGTTTGAAAGGCATTATAATTGCAGTAAACATACTCTTGAAGATGTGTAAATCAGTAAAAAATCATGGTCTGAGTTGGGATAAATTGACAAGCATCACAAGTGATGATGCAAGAAATACAATGGGAAGTAAAACTGATATAGTTAACAAGAATCAATGAAGAGATGTTGAAATTAAAAGGTACACTTCCCATGCAATGACACTGCATCATTCATCAGCAAGCCTTGTGTAGTAAAATTCTTCAGTGGGAAAATATGATGCATGTTGTTGAATCCAACATTAATAACAATAGGCATCACTAACTTACTTATCGTCAGTTTCTAAATTTTATCTCAGGCCCTTTCCTCAAGACTGGCGTGATTAATATAGGCTCTGGGGACGGCAAAAACGCCATCCCCAGGCTCTTCACATTTCCGATAGGGGGCATGAGTTGCAACGAAAGTCACAAGCCACCCTCGCGCCACCCTACCTGTAGAAGTCATGCGTTCCCAAACCACGCTTCCCCATCGTGGTTTTTTGGGAACGCCGGCTTGGATATTGTGATAACTATGTTTTCAATACCATGTGAACGGCAGCTGCTCTGCTAATCTTCCCCCCCCTCATCGATTTGATTTCTATTAAAATCTTCCATCGCTCCTCCGGCTGCTGTCAAGCTGAGGCCTGGGGACAGACGACCCTTTGCCCCAAGCACCTGGGATGGCCACACAGAGCAGGGGGGCATACGTCCCCTGGTCTCAGTGACGTGCTTGAGGTCATGGATCAGGTAAGTCGCCTCGACGACGGCGCAAGAGTTTCAGCCGTCGTCCCAGCCGGTTCTGGGACCATCCATGCGGAAGGGGCCTCAGAGATAGATGCAGAATGTGGAGATGAATTGCACCATGCTGAAGTCTTAGCAGAGGCACAGTCCTCAAACATTTTTTCAGTCTTCACCATGAACTGGATGTTTTTCTCAAGGAGAAAGGAAAAGGTCAAGAAGTACTTTCTGATCCTGAATGTTTTTTTAATTGACTTTCTTAACTGATATCACAATAAATCTAAGCTTGAGGAAAAAGGAAAGATTATGTGTGACTAAACATTTTTGTGAAGCTAGTTATTGAAGGAAACTTTTAAAACTTCTCATGCTGCTGTGGACTAAAATTTGAGAAGGACAGGAATTCACAATGCAATGGTGAAAGACACACCAAAGCACTGAACCTATTTCAGGTAGTATTCTAAAACAAACTCACTGGTCACTATAAGCATTGAAAGGAAATAACAATGTTTCAGAATCCATTTGAAGTAGCACCAGAAGATATAAGTAACCTTTTTCAGATGGAACTTATTGATTTGCAAGCTAGTGATCATCTTAGAGATATTTATAAGAAAATAGTTGGTTGGATTTCTATTCTGGTGTACACAATATATTTATCTACCTATAGGAATTTGCTACAGGTATGTTCAGTCTTTGGCACCACATAATCTGTGAAGAAAGTTTTTCCAAGGTGAAAACTGTATAATGCAAGTGTAAGTCAAGACTTACAGATGAATTTTTATGTGATATTTTAAGGGAGTCAGTCACAAACCTTGACTTGGACATTAATACTTTGGATAACAGAAAACAGCAACAAAAATCATTGACTAGGTAAGCATGTGTGGCTAAAATGATTCCACTGTAAAATACTGTTCCAAAATAGAGTACATTCAAGTTAACCTCTCTTCACTGACCTCTGATCTAATAGTTGGTTAACAGTTTTATTACATTTGGATTTAAGATGTGGTCCTCTTTAGGCATTGGGCATTCTAACGTGACCCCCTATTTGGCAGAAGGTTGGGTGGCCCTGGTCTACTGGTTCTTCATTTTCTGTCTGTTTGAACTTCAAAGAAAACACTTTTAAAAATGTTTTATCAGTCATACCTTACACCAAAATTGATCACTAAGATTTATAATTCATGAGTTGGCTATTGTCAGTATTGTCAAGCCACATTGGCAGTCTTTTTGCACATATGTGGTTTTTCCCAAGAGCTGTTGATTATTATAGCTAACATCGTTGAATTGCTAAATTATGGAATAAACAAGAATATTCCAAAGATACCTGAAATTGTACTGCTTAATTATGTGACTTCATTTATGGGCAACCTATAAATTCTGTTGAATTTCCTTGAGTGTTGTTTGGTATGTTTTCAATACCATTGTCTTGTGCTTTCTGCTGGATTTCTGCTAGCTCTTGTGCACTAAAAACCTTGTTCCTTTTAATATATCTTCTTTGATCAGCAAGTCTTTGCTCAGTAATTTCTGTATTTGGGTGAATTTCTTTCATAACTTGGTACAATCATTTGAGGTATCCTCTTTTCAATGGGTTTGATTTGTAGTAGTAAGCCATAATTTCTCTATTCTCTGCACACGTGTTATTTTCAACGTTTGTTTGGTGCTTCCAGTAGCCCTGCAGTTTCCAGCCCTGGTTGCTCAGCTGAAGATCCTGAGTCCTGTAGCCCATTTTCTGTCAAGTGCCCAGATACTCCAGGACTAGACGTGGTCCTTGTTGCCCTGGGTGATGACCGATCTATTCTACCCCCGAAGGGCTCTGAGCGGTGTAGTAGAACAGGATAGGCCCAGGCCAAATCTTCTTCATTCTCGTTCCTCTTTTTTGTCATGTGATATAACCTTCCCATGCAGACAGTGCTTCCAATGCTGTGGTTCCAATTCTGTGGTTCTGTGTCTAAGATGTTCCAATCCTATGTCTGTAGTTCCAATTCTGTGGTTCTATGTCTAAGAGCACATCCAATTCTGTGGTTCTATGTCTAAGAGGTTCCAATTATATGTCTGTGGTTCCAATTCTGTAGTTCTATGTCTAAGAGCACATCAAAGTGCTTTTCCTTCCCTTCAGAGGAAAAAAAATCTTATTGGCCAAGCCAGGTGAAGATTTATTTAATTTTCTCATTCAGTGGGCCTTTTGCAAATTTGCCAGTGTGTTCATTCATAATACAATAAATCATCTGAAAAATGAAATATGACCCGGATATTTAAAATGTACATATTCAAGGCACAGTTCAGCATTCCAAGTTCATACACCATCTCTGAACCCATTTTCACAGCATGGAGGGCATTATAGAGCAATAAGGTTATCACAATTGAAAACTGAGACATCAGTACAAGAGCTGGTAGGTGCCTTCAGGACATCATCTTATGATTCTAGTTGTTCTCAATTATGGAAAGACGTAAAGCATACAGTAATGCAATGTCTGCCAGCCTTGAAGATAATCAGTATGAAAGGTGGAATATTTTCAAATTGCAGTCTATATTTAAGTTCAAATCAATATAAAGCACTCAAGAATGCCTTATCTCCCTGGAGCAATGGATATTATATTTTGTACTTAAGATATAATTTGAAGAGTGAATACCCATTCAACCCCTGTACTCATTTTAATGCAAGGTACAAAATAGATCATGATGCAGTTTTTGAAGAGAGGCCTCAGAATCATTGTACTTTGCTGTTAATGGGAGCTATTTTTGCACGCAGAGAAATCCCATAAGTAATACAGTTCCTGAATCCAACACAGTGTGCCATGGATCCCACATACTGCCTATTTAGCAGATGATCTGTCAACTCAGCAGGAACCTATCTATGTCTGTAATTATAGAGTTCTCTGGCTTGCAGACATTATCAGTGAATAAATTATAATAACTAACAGTTAGAATTCAATAATGAACTTAGCAAAAGATAATAAGATAGTCATTAGACTGACAGCTCTGCTGTCTGGTAAAGGAGAAAAGTGCACTATCAAAGCAGTGTCTTAAGTAAAGTGTGGCAACAAGTGCAACAAAACATATTTAAATTAGTCTCAAATACAAAAAGGAAATCACTTCCTCCTCTAACAGCAGTGGTGTAGTGGTTAAGAGCAGGTGTACTCTAATCTTGAGGAAACGGGTTTGATTCCCTGCTCTGCCACTTGAGCTGTGGAGGCTTATCTGGGGAATTCTGAACATTCCAACATATGCCAGCTGGGTGATCTTGGGCTTCTGAGCTCTCTCAGCTCCACCTACCACCTCCTCCTCCTCCTCCTCCTCCTCCTCCTCACCAGCACATAACTTAGCCCACAGTTTTACTTCTGCATTTGGTAAATTTGAAATATATTTGTGAAGGGACAAAAGGAGACTTGAAAGGATGAATGATAAGATTGATGTCTTTGATTTTGAAATCTTCATGGGACGAGAATAGGTGGAACAGGACAACCCTATACATTTTAAGTCCATTGAAGTAAATTGACTTTGAAAGATGTACTCTGCTTAGAACCACACTGTAAGTGTTCTTTCACATGTCATGCCTAGCAGCAATAATAAAGCCAAACTGGAAATGGGAGCTTTTTCCAAAATGGATGCAAATGGTTTTGGCTACCACCTCTCTTTAATGCAATGCTTACTTTGTTACTTACATCAATATTACTTGACCATATGATTAGCTGCAGTCAGCACATAGATTAAGCCCCATATAGACTGTGCACCATCAGATTTGAACTGAGTTAATTTGTCACTTATGACATTTTTATGGAAGTGCTTCATATCAACCCTCAGTTGTTTTCCTTTTCACCTTGCTCCCACATATGTTTGGTTTATTTTATTTCTTCTGGCTTTCCATGCTTCAGAAATGTTCTAGTCTGTCAAGGATAATTGACCCTTCAGATGAGCTGAAATTTTTGTGTCAAAAGGGAATTGAGAAATGAAGACAGCAGAATGCTTAGCCATCAGTAATCAACTCAAAATAGGAAAATAATTTTGTCAGAGAAAACTAATCCGAAGTATAGTGGGAAGACAGATTACATATGTCACCTGGCTAGATAAGAATCTGAATCAGTAGAAATCTCCCACTCTACCACATTAGCATTCATGATCTATAAAGAAATCTAGACCTGAATAAATGTACAGTTCCCCAAACATGCTAGTGTACAGTATAGCAAGATG
Organism: Sphaerodactylus townsendi; assembly: GCF_021028975.2. Taxonomy (NCBI): domain Eukaryota; kingdom Metazoa; phylum Chordata; class Lepidosauria; order Squamata; family Sphaerodactylidae; genus Sphaerodactylus; species Sphaerodactylus townsendi. The sequence goes on along the minus strand of NC_059429.1, from coordinate 90,390,449 downwards.
ATACTGATCTTAAAAGTGTTATTTGATGGAACAGGAGAAACCCCCATAAAATTCTATGGGATCTATGAAATTCTGCAGTATCAGGACCCTAAGTGATGCTTGAAAGATCTTGGTGTTCTAAATATTATTTGACACCATAGTTTTCCATTATTTTGTCTGTAACAGTGATTCAGGAAAATGAAGGCATTTGTATGTTAATTAAAATACGAAGTGGCACTTAGGTTCAAGAAAGGTGCTGAAATGAAGTATTGCTTTGGTACAATGCCATCTTAGGCATAGCAAATTAGTTCCACATCTATGGATGTTTACATTGCCTGCATTGTCTTCAGATACCAGGATGCAAGATTGTACTGAGGAGCCACTGTGATTGCCTTGCAATACAAGTCTCAGGCAGCACCTACTCTTCAGATAGGCAATCTTGTTAGCCACCATCTTAAAGCAACAACTTACAAGGATCAGTCTGTGAAGCTCTTTCAGCCATAAAGTTGACATTGTCCATTCCATTTCCAGGCCTTTCCTCCCATTATTTCTCACACTTGCTCATTTTTGGATCTGTCATTCAGTAACCATTACAAAACTTGCAATAATTACCCAAGAGGTAAGGATGGACATGGTTAGGTTCTAAGAAGGTCATGGAGCAATAGTAGCACTACCTGTCCACATATGAGAGAAACAAAACCACAACAGGGATTTTCAAGTCAAACCACTCACAAAGCTGCAAAACTTAGCTACCATGCCAGAGAGGGTCATGCAAACCATTCAGATCACCAAATAATAATGATGTAGAATTCAATATGAAATTGACCAAATATATTAAATTATTATTATTATTATTATTATTATTATTATTATTATTATTATTATTATTATTATTATTATTATTATTATTATTATTATTTATTTAATTTGTATACCGCCCGATCCCCGAAGGGCTCCGGGAGGTGAACAACATTCACTACAACATCAACAGGAGCGGTCGTACAAATATAAACACATAGGCTCCATCCCATAAAATAGCTTAAAACTCATAAAACAGCAAAAAACCATAATACATAATAAAAGGCCCGACCCTAATTTAAAACCTACCCCCATGGGATGGCAGGACCCTCAATATGAGGGGACTCCTGGATGCAACTTCGCCCTCAGGGCAGGGCAGTAAGGGGGTGACTATGTCAGCAGCTGGACACCCAGCGTCTCGGTGGAACAACACAGGCACCTTACAGGCCCCTGCGGAATCACCCAGGGAAACCCGCGAGGGCCTCGGACAGCTGGGAGAAGGGTGTTCCACCAGGCCGGGCCAGTGCCGAAAAGGTCCTGTTCAAGGCGTGGGAGGCCAGCCGTGATTACATAGAGTAGCCGGGGCCACTAGTAGCTGGCCTTTCGCAGAGCCGCAGGAGGCCAAGCTGGGGACATATGGGGTGATGCGTCCCTCAAGGCGTGCGAGGGTCCCAGGTCACGAAGCAGCCTTAGCTGTCAAAAAACCCACACCTTGGAAGATGACTCGAATTCAACCGGAGCCACTGCAGCTGTCGCGAACACAGGCTGAGTGTAGTTTCTGAATACGCCTCCTGTGAGCAGGTAAAGCGGTTGCCGCATGTTGGACCAGTTTTAACTTCCAAAATCAAACTAAGGGAAGGTCACGCGACAGCGAAGTTACAATAGTCCAGCCTGAGGTGACCGCTGCATGGATCACAGTGGCCAGATCCGGGCCTCGGGAGAGGAAGGGAGCCAACCCCGCCCGAGGACCTGGCGAAGATGCGGGAAAAATGCAGTCCGGGAGCAGGCGGGCCACCTGGAGTCTCCATTAGGAGAGAGACGGTAATCCAGGTGGGATTCCCCAGATGTGACCTGCGGAACAGAGGGAGTCGCGCCAACGAGACCCTCCCATTGACCGGCGGCCGGAACTCCCTTTAACCTCACCCCTCGCGGTCTAGCCAGGAGTGGATCTCCCGTCTCGGATGGATTCAGTTGCAACTCTGCTCTGCACTTTAAATCCAGCTACCGCCTTCCAAACAATGCTGGAGAGCCGCGAGGGGCGCAACCGCTTCCCCTCCATCAACAGAATGAGCTGAGTGGGTCATCATATTATGTGATGACAGATCAGTCCCTAAAGCTCTTAATTCAACTGAGCAAGTGAATTGCGATATAGATGTTAATAATAGCCGGGGATATGCTTGGCGCCCCGCGGTACTCCGCGACTGAAGCTGGCACCTCCGGGAGGCTTCATCCCCACACCACACTTCTGTTGACTCTCGGTCCCTAACTATCACGAAATAATTGGCGCCGGGCTAACGGAAGGCTAGCAGATCTAAGAGAGGAGGAGGAAGAGAAGTCCCTCTTCGCCTCCTTCAAGCAAGCACATCTCATAGGCCTTCATAAACGGGAAATGGGAAATGGGAAAAGAGTACTTACTTGCAATTAATAATTGAGTATCTGAATGCCAATTAAATGAGCAAATGTCAATACTTTGACAAAAGGAAAAGAACCCAAAAGGGATGCTTGAGAAATACTCGTTTCTATATCAGAAAGTGGCAACTGTTCCCTTGAGTTCTTTTGAAGGAATCCCTCCCCTGGTCTTCTAAGTATAGAATCTCAATTGAGATATCCTGTTTTAATAATGATAAGCACAATTAATTACAAGCAATTTATTAAATGTCTCAGTATCAATGAATGCATTAAATAGAACACATTAAATGTGATTCCGGGCAATTATGCATTTTACCCCCACCCTGATGAGTACCTAATGCATTAGCACCCACAGTGCATAGTATTTTGAACTAGACATTGTGTAGGGAATACCCACCATGCAGGATAGCACTGCAACTGAGACAGTTCTATGAAGCCAAAGGGAATGTATAAATGTATTAAAGACAAAGAAAAAGCCTCCATTATTGGATGAAATTAAATATATGTCTGTCAAGCAAGAAATGCTGAAGTCCGCGATTATCTGCTTTTAATATATGAAAGTACATAATAGAAAGGGGATGGTGCCTCTGAAAGCAAACCCAGATATGTTGAAGTGGCACATACAAAAAAAGAATCAATTAAAAAATCAGATTAAAATACACTGGCATTTAATCCAGCTGACATCATTCTATTCAGATGAAATGTATTCTGTTTCCCTGTTGGAAGAATAATTCATAGGGGCGATTTCTATTCCTATTGTTTTCTTAGCCATAAAGTCTTTAAAAGGCTTAGAAAAGGGTAATTATTTAGTCTGTTAGAGATCTGCCACCCAAGATTCTGCTGGTTATTTTAAATCAAATATATGAAAAATGCTCAAATGTGTTGGAGTTGCATAAGTGAGTAAGCACTACTATTTTTCTGCTCATGTTGCTTTTTCTTCTTCCCCATTTCTTTGGCCTCTCTTTCAGTTCTACTGTTTCAGTCTAGTGGTTTCTTCAACAACCACCCCACACTTATTTGGCTTTTTAAACCACCAAAAAGAATCTGCTGGATTAGTCTAGCCATATAATTAGTCTAGCATTGCTACCAAACATCTAGTGTTCAGAAGTATACTGCCTCTAAACACAGAGGTTCCATTTCACCATCATGGCTAATAACCCTGTCCCAAATTGCCTGGTCCTTCTGTGCTTTCTCACCCTTGCCCCACCACCTCATTCTTCCAAAGCACTCTGTTTTGCTAGTTTCAGCTTGTCTTCTTTTGTTCTCTGTCAAAGACCTGACCCAGCCTTTGGGATGGTAGTGACACTGAGCTTGGCTCTGAACCAAAACTCAAAAGACAAAATATATTTTAAAATGTTTATTAAAGGAAGTTAGTAAAACATAACAGTAAACACAAAATCAAGGTGATGCGGCCCTCTGTTTAGAACTGGGCCAAAATTCATTAGTTTATAGGGCTTGGTTGAGAGCTTTTAAATTTTGGCTTCGCCTGCATTTCTCGCATGATGAGCACTCGCTGATTCACCTACTTTTGTCTGATACTCAGGCTAATCCATGGTTCTCTCTGATCGAAAGAAAGATTGAATCACTTGGTATATCTCTCGACTCGCTTTTCCCGCTATCTAGTTCAGAATCCTACAACTTGTTAAAACAAAAATTGTTGGAAAGCGAATGGATTAATTTATTTAGGGCTGCTATGAAAACTTGTTCACCCTTACATCTTTCAATACCCCTATATCAAAACAGGATGGCTCCCTATTTGTATTTTTTGACTAATCCAATGCAGAGAAGAGCCCTCACACTTGCTCGCTTCAATGTTTTCCCCTCCGCTTTATTGCATGGTAGATTTAACAACTTGGAAATGAGCAAAAGGGTATGCTGTTGTGGTGAACAACAAATTGAAACATTGGCACATCAACTGCTTTGCTGCCCTAAATCTGCTAATATCAGATCAAAATATTCCAACATTCTTTCTAGGATACCTAGTGAAATGGAAGAATCAGGTAGACTTCCATTCCTTCTGGACAATTCTGACAATGAAACTTGTGAATTGGTTGCACAATTTTTACTGGAGGTGATGCACAATCAATAATTTATATTTTATCTTAAACCTTTGTATTTGTATACCTTTTATCTTAAACCTTTGTATTTGTATACCTTTTATCTCAGGTTTTTTATTGTGTTATGATTATTGTTATGCCAAATAAAGGCTTATTAAAAAAAAATCAAGGTGCAATACAGTCCCACAAGCAAAACAACCAAAGCTCAAGTCTACATACTCAAAGGAAATACTTGCAGGCAAAAGGTACTAGATAGCTTCAGTACCTATGCAAACCATTTCAGGCAGATTGGACAGCAAAGCATAGAACAAAGAGCACTGATAGAACTAATTTATGGTTTAGGCTGACCACAAGTAATCACTGATTAACCAATCAGGGTCTGCCTTGATCAGAAAGTTCTAGATGAAGAATGAAGCTCCCCCTCCCTTCTAAAATGAAATTTTTCGAATAGTCTCTAACTGTCCAGTTCCAGCTGGTTGGAATTAATGAAGATGACTCCACACCCTGTAACAAGCATTCAGCTTTGGAGAGAAAGTATATTTATTCCCAATTAAAAAAAAAACACCTGCTTTCTGAACACACTGAGCTCATGAAACGGGGGGGGGGGGGAAGGATTTTTACTAGGCCTTGTAGCAAACAAAATGGATTCTGTCTTGACACCCCCGTACTTCCTCCATAACTCTTTCTGATTCTGTGTATTTCCTTTATTTTTTTTCATTTCTTCCCTTTTCAGCTCCTTTATTTTATTCAGAAAATAATTATGCAGCCTCTCTAAGGAACGTCTGGGTTTTTTGTCTTTATTTCAAGCTCTTGCTTCTTCCCTTATTGTTAGGTCTCAGAATCTTAAGCCAATGAACAGACTCTGAAGTATCAACCAGCAGTGTTTATCGGAGCACCATTCTTGGTGAAAGCCAATGCTGGCGAAGCTGGCATTCCCAGTCCCCTTTATTCCCCACTGAAATTCTTCCTCCTGATTTCCCAAGAATTTGTGAAAACAGTCTTTGGAGCCGAGACAGCCCCAAGGTCGGCAGCAGATAGCGAGAAAGTCACCTGGCTTCTTGCCCTTATAAGATAATGGATATAATTCTTTTTTCATGGGGCAGAGGTGCCAAGGGAAGCCTAGTTTTCTACAAAGCATGTGGAGACATGAAGTAAAGATCAAGGAAAGAATGCACAGATGGCAGTGGTTACATATAGCAGGCTGGTTGCATATATCTCAGAGCAGCATTGCTTTAGTATTTCAATCAGTTACATAGAATTAGGAAAATGTCTTAATCATCCAGATAACATCCCCCTGACACTTATTCTCATGAACCCCACTTAGATATAATCCATTCCATTGGCCATGATTCCAGGAGAAAATTAATTTGCATAACTAAGATCAGCTTGGAAGAAAACACAGGGTATATCAGCCTCACCTGCCAAGTTATATAGTCTTTCATAATTCCCAAACTGGAGGATGCTTCCATAGTCTCTTTAACCATTATGGTTCTCTTTCAGATTGTAATGAGCTCCATCCATAACAAAGGATACTTTAGTTTAATTATTTGCACAAAGAAAGATCTCACCTTGGGGCCTGTGCCATGGTCTGATCCACACACTACAGGGGTATGGGAAGCAGTTAAAATGGTATTCCCATGGAGATTCATGGTTCTAAATGCCCTACAAGATTTTAGGATTTAAAACATCAGCTCTGTGGAGATTATGGGGGTGGATTGGTATGAGAAGTTCTTGGAAACTATTGACAGGGTTCCTCCCATTCCCCAACCACCCCCATTCCCCAACCACCCACCCTCTATTATTATTGTTCTTATTGTTGTTACCGCTGTTTTAATGGTTTTAGTTATTTATTTGTATTAATATTGTATTCATACTGTACACCGCCCAGAGCCCTTCGGGGATGGGGCGGTATAAAAGTTTAAACAATAAATAAATAAATAAATAAATTGACCTCAACATAGAATCAAGTGTCTCTATTTGCTGTGGAGCTAGGTGATCTGAAGAGGGTTGGGAGATGTCCAGAATGGTTTTGGCAGAAAATATGAATTGAATCTAACTGAGCAAACTATAGAGATCACTGAAAGACCAATGAGATGGTGGTCACAGAAGCAAAAAATCCTACTTCTCTGCTACCATTGCATCAGCTAGTTTGCACTCAGCTCAGTTGTTTATAGTACTCAGCATGTGTTAACTTTGAGGTCTGTCTTTAAATCCTCAGGAATCTATTATTAGCTGTGATGCTTCTGCAAAGGTTTTTTTTTTACTTAGAAAACCTTCTAAAATGGATTTGGATGCTGATTATGAAGACAACCCTTTGTACTCTGGACCATATTAATTGGAGAAATCATATAAGGATCCCACAAGTCCCTGATGTCCATGACAAATCAGTCATTGGCTCAGGTTGCCTTTCCTGAGTCACTAAAACAGGCTAAAACCTCCATCCATTGCTTTAAAAACCAGTACTAAATAGGCTTGGTAAATACCCTAAAATTCGGATTCGGATTTATTTGGGCATAAAATTATCTCTATGCCCGAATAAGAAAAATAACATATTTGAATATACCCAAATATTCGGGTATATCTGAAAAATCTGGGTCCGTTTGAATTTTTTGGTATTTTTGGTGGTTTTTTGTGTTTCAGCCTGCAGGGGATGCAATTTTAAAGCCAGCAGTACCAAAATTTCAGGGTATCTTCCAGAGACAGTCCTGATGATACCACTTGCGTTTGGTGACATTTGGCTCAGGGGGGCCAAATTTATGAACCCCCAAAGGAGGTGACCCCATTCCCCATTGTTTCCAATGGGAACTAATAGGAGATGGGGGCTACCCATTTGAGGGTCTATAACTTTGGCCCCCCGATTTGCCCAGATTCAGGACGAATCTGCTATTTGTTTCATTCGAATCTCCAAGCCTAGTACTAAATAAGAATCTGCCCTTTCTGGGTCAAATGATAGAGAGAAGCTGTAGAACAACTCCAGATCTTCCTGGATGATTTATCTGCTTTATACCCCTTTTAGTCAGGCTTCAGGCCCAGGCCTATGGGGAAGATATACTGCCTTTGTCTTTAGATGAGAATCCAAACAAAGACCATGCCACTTTTTTTGCTCTTATTGGGTTTATCTGCAGCTTTTGAGACTGTGGACCAGTCTCAACATCTCAACAAGATGGGGCTAGAAGTAAGAATGTTTGGGGCTAGAAGTAAGAATTAAAAGATGTGGTTTGGATTAGTTAAAGTCATTCCTCCTGGACAGGACTCACAGAGCTGCTATTGAAGGCCTGTTGTTATCAGTGTGGTGCTTATCCTGTGCAGTTTCACAGGGCTCAGTCTTATCCCCCATGGTATTTAATTTCTATATAAAGTTCTTAGAAGAAATCATTTGTAGACTTAAAGTAGGCTGACATCAATATGCTAATAAGACTCTTTCTTTATCCAAAGTCATCTGGTGTTTCTGTAGAGGTTGTGAACCACTGCCTGACTTAAATGACTAAAAGTGAACAAGTTGAAACAGAATCCTGACAAGACAGAGGTTATGCAGGTTGGGAAAGCTAAGGTCTTGCAAACCTTAGATTCCCTCATTTGATAACATGTCATACTATGATCTGGGAAATCCAGGTTCAGATCCTCACTCTGCCATGGAAACTTGCTGGGTAACCATGGGCCAGTCACACTTCCAGCTTTGACCCTGGCGAGTATTTAGATGAGAAACATCCAAGAAATATCAGAGGTGTGACATGAAGGCAGCCAATGGCAAACTATCCCAAATGTCTTTTGACCTGAGAACGCTATAGGGTCACGGTAAGTCAGTTATGACTTGACTGCAAAGTACACACTCACTGACTCAACTGAGAGCTTAAGAGTTATATAGGATCTAGCATTATGCAGCTTCAAAAAAATGCTGTCTTGCATCACCATTTAGCTCAGAAGATGGCTCCCTACTTTGATTCAGTCAGTATGGTTATGTGGATCAATGCCACTGTAGTCTCAATGCTGGACTATTAAAATGTGATCTACATCGGTAATGCACTCTAATGGGTCAACCCTTAAAAACAACTCGGAAACTCCAGTTGATACAGAACTCTACAGCTTGGTTGCTCTTGGGAGCTAGTCAGAGCATGCACATTATACTCATTCTCTATGCCTAATAATAATAATAATAATAACAACAACAACAATAACAACAACAATAATAATACCCATTTTACAGTCACTCAATTGGTTATTGATAAGTTACTGAGGTCAGTTCACCCTACAAAGCCCTTCGTAGCCCTTCGTAGCCTTATAAATAGCAGGACCGTCTTTCCTATTGTGCTCTACCACATGAGTTTCACTCACCTGAGCAAAGCCTTCTAAAGGTTTCATCTTGAAAATGGTGAGATCAACAGCAATTGTATGTATACTTTGTTGTCGCTCCCACTGTGGAATGGCCTGCCTCAGGAGATCACCTCCCCACCCCCCAATACTTTTACCATTTTGCAGAATATGCAAAGCAGAAATGTTCATGGATGCATTTTTTATAAAGGGATTTGAACCAGGGGATGGCATAACAGCTCAGGGGAACACATTTATAAGCAACGCAAGGTCTGAGCTCTATTTCAATATTTATTGTATTCAATATTTATTGAATCACCTTGCTTTTAATGCATTGTCTTCTACCTTTGTAATCTACTTTCTGCAATGCTATGCCTTGCACAGATTTTGTTTGTTTGTATTGTTTACTAATTCTGTAATTCTGTACCAATTGCATTCTAGGGGTGGGGGACTGGATGTCATGCTATCTGATTACATTGTTTACACAGTCTAATCTGCCTTGAATTGCAGGTAAAGAGATGGATTATAGATCAAGTAAATAAATGATGATGTATATGGAAACATTCATAACAAGTAATTAACCTACAGGACCTTCTGTCACACAGGACCTTCTCTTCCTTCCCATGTGACTAGGAGAAGAAGTGTGGTGATCTGGTAATAGAGCAACGAGATTTTGGATCTAGTAGTGGCTTATAGGCACTGCAATTTGAGTAAAACCAAGCTCTGTTGTTATAAAACTCTGTTGGATCTGTAAATAAATCACCTTTGAATCATGGTAGTGAAGCAAAGTTAGATTTAAAAACACACATACACACAAGGCGATGCTGTAAAAAATTAGTTTTCCTCAGGGAAAAAAATGAATGGGCTAAATTTCTTTGATACTTTTTTAAAGGCTCATTCAGAAGATATAAATGAGAAAAAACAAGCACCTGGCCAAACGATTGCTAGCCAAGATATTAAGGAAAAGAAAACAGTCAGAACAGCTGAAAATGAGGTCATTCTTGCTCAAGAAGTTGATGAAGGTGACGAAAGGGCTAGTATCAATGGTGTCTGCCTTTTCATTAATAGTAAAAGGAAAAGGGTAAGATGGCTGTGATGAATGTCAGCACTTAGCCTTATTTTCTGCAAGTGGGCTGCTGCCCACAAGGAGTTAAGTCAGGACTACTTGTGATTGGCTAGCTGTGAAAGGCAGTGTTCTAAAAGCAGTGTGAGTAGATTTTGAGAGAGTTCTGATCAGAGTGCCAGAGTGAATGGATGTGTGTTTGTAGTTCTGCTCTTTGGTGGTTTAGAATTGGTTTCAGAGTGAGCTTGTGTGTGCGAATTTGGCTCTGTTCTTAGTGGATTAAGCTACTCTGTTTGAGGGATTGAAGAGTCAGATTAAAAAGGGAATCTGTGCAAAATCCCTGGTCAGGGGTGGAGTGAGGGGGAACTGCGCCCAGGGCACACATGCACCGTGCGCCCTTGCCATGCCCCCTCCACACCCCGGCCACACCCCCACACCGGTGCATGCCCGGGGCATCACTCCCTTCTTTCCTATTGGCGCTACGCCACTGTCCCTGGTGTTAACAAAAACAATGACACAGGATAAACACATGGGTTGCTTGCAGTAGTGGGACTCAAATAATTTAACAATCAGTTCCAGTGGTGGGATTCAAATAATTTAACAACTGGTTGTTTTGAAGGCTTTGTTGTTTAGGAGTTGGGGACATGGAATATGCGGATGTTTAGGACTGCAGTTCCATCAGCCCCTACCAGCATAGCCAATTGTGGCAAAATGCCCCGGCAAGAGCTTGATAGAATTATGGACTCTATCTGGAAAAGGATTATTTCAGAACCTGTTTTCCAGAGCTGAATTATATTCCCATCGTTTTACCAGCATGGCCACTACACACAGAGGCTGATGGAATTTCTGTAGTCCCTGAACATCTGAGAGTCAAGAGGTTCCTTTTACCTCTGCACTATTCAGGGGTAGAGACATAAGCGGCTCTCCAGATGTTCGAGGTTACAATTCCCATCAGCCCCTACCAGCATGGCCAATTGGCCATGCTGACGAACTGATAGGAATTGTAGTTCCTAATTTATCTGTTTCCTGAGTCTATAGCCTAACAACCCGGTTCTGGCTCTCGAAGTGGTGCAAACCTGCTGAATCCCACCACTGGTTGCTTGGTTGTTTTTCTGAGGAAAACCCCTGCTCAGATACTAAACAGTGAACCTTATGAGAGTGGTGGATTTTTAATATAGAGATAGAGAGATGAATTGGCTTCCCAGGAGTTAGCTGGAATTCCTTCTCTGTTAAGCAATATGTGGGTTAGACATATCAAGTGGAGAGATTGTCTAAAAGTTAGTGTTTTAAAAAAACTGTTTTGAATTACTTTCCTAAGGGTAAAAGGAAGATCTTTCAAACAAATGGAAATACAAATGGAATATTATGTTATCTAAACTGGTGTGTGTATGTGTATTTCAGGGGTCTGCAACCTGCAGCTTTCCAGATGTTCATGAACTACAATTCCCATCAGCCCCTGCCAGTATGGCCAACTGACCATGCTGACAGGGGCTGATGGGAATTGTAGTTCATGAACATCTGGAGAGCCGCAGGTTGCAGACCCCTGGTCCATTTAAAATAAACTGAATGTAACATCTTGAAGGCACTTAGCTACTGACCTGAGGCAAACTTGTAACAACTTGTATATTGTAACCACTCAATACCAGCTTCTTTTATTCCTTTTCCAGAACCATTTTTGTTTCTTTGTTCCTGTAAATAAAAACTTCTTGTTTCATTGTTTAACTTTATAAAGCCTTTGGTGCCTGCTTTTTATTTTCTGACAGAAGGAAAAGGGATTATTTTGGGGTGTTCCCTCAGAGTGGTTTTTTCTGACAGAATGAGAGATGCCCAAGCTGAGCAACTGAAGAACATCTTTACTGTTTATTGTAGGAAAGTAGGAAAAGATAAAGTGCAAAGAAATAAAGTAAAATCACTACATTTAAACTACTGAATCACAATATTAAGAGATCAAAGGGCTGCTCAGGCAAAGCATACATGACTGTTGGAACTTTTGGAGGGAAAATCTCGTCAGGGGACTAGTGGCAAAGGTGGAGCTACCGAGGGGACGGGGAGTGTGCATCCCCATGGTGTCCCCCTCCCGCCCCCCATGCCCTGCCCCCTGCAGTGCCCCCCCACTCAAGATATGAATCTGAAAAAATGTGCAGTGCTAAAAAGCTTAGAGGAAGATTGCTTAAATGTTTGAATACTCAAGATGTATCTGCAAACAGGCACTTGGACCATTCTACCGTGTGACAATCTGGGACTGGAAATGGGCTGGTCACTGATTCGAAACTGACCAGATGGAGCAATAACTTGAGTGGGTGGATTAGCAATTCATGGGACTCATCTATGCTGGGGGGTGGTGGTGGAAATTATTGTAGCAGCTGTTATTAATAATTAGATATTTTTGTGCTGCATATGGCACTTCTCTTACTTTTATGACACCTGACACATAGTACATATGTTGGTCAACAAAAACATTATTGAAGGAGTCATTCATCATTTGCTGTGTGTGCAAGATTCCAATTAACCAACTTGAAATTGTAAAATATATTCCTCCATGAGCAATCAAGGGCGCCTAACTGCAGAATATTACCTTTGCAGCAATTCATATAAAAATGAAAGACAGACTACACTGCCTGCTCAATGCTGCATTGAAAATGCAGAACCCTCAGAATTTTTCAGTTATCTTTAATGTTGCAGGTTGTCATCATTTTGGCAGGGGTAAGTGGGTTATGATGATGCTATGATAAGGGCATGTTGTAAGTCAGACTCTTGCATCCTTCATGTTAATTAATTCAGACCACCCTTCTGCCTAACAAAATTGTAAACACAGATTGGATTCCAATCCACACATCAGGGTCTAATTTTTACCAAGCTTTATGACCTAGATTGTCAGCAAGACAGTGAGGTAGAGTGGTAAATATGCTGTATTAAACCATCTTACCTATGTTCTTGGATGTTCCTTAATAGTAAAATGCCCAGGCAAGAGGCAGATAACAATCAGAGACAGGGCTTGTTTAGTGGTGGAATCTTGCCTGTGTAATGTCCTTTCCCCTAGGATTTACCTGGTACCTACTTTACCCTTTAAGGTTCCAGGTCAAAAAGTTTCTTTTTAACATATTTTAAAACTTTATTCATTGTTTTTACAGTTGCCTGAAAACTGTTTTATGAGGATGGTTGTAGGATCCTAAATGTTTTGTGCTGTTTATATGTTCTGGCTGCATTTTTTAATAACTGGATTACTAATTGTAAATTATCATGATTTTATGCTGCTTTATAATTTTATCATATTGTATTTTGGGAGCCACCCTGGGCAGGTCTCTGAGGAGGCAGCATATACATTTTCTAAATAAATAACTAGTTTCTGCTATAAATTATGAAAATGAAGAAAAGGTTCTGCTTGCCTTGGTCAAGCAAGGTAGCTGCTGTTAAGATAAAGACTCTACCAAAATTTATCTTTCTACTTATGACTCTTCCCCTGCAGATACCACGAGAACTGATGAGGACAATTCAGTTAGCAACGGATACATTTATTTGGTGTGATAAGAAAGCAAGAGCTCCAAGACATTATGTTTGCACCAATTAATAAGGATAGGTAGACTGTCGATACCCTATAAAGCAGCGTGCCATCAGACTGCTTTATCAGCAGTGGTTACTAGTTGGTTTTGGGACAGTAGTAGCACAATCTGAGAATTAGAACAAGAAGATGTAGCAACGCCATTGAGAAGATGGGTGCAACAAGAGAGGAGACAAAGTGTTAGCTGTCTCAGTCCAGCTAGGGAGGTGTTGTTCAAAAACTGGGGTAACTGTATTTAAGAAGTTATAATTTAACACTCTGTTTTAAAACCATGAATTTTTGCCAAAGAATTTCAGGTTTTGTTCAAAATATGAAATTTTGACTGGTAGGTGTAAGTTGAGCTGCTAAGATTCATTGATTTGAAAGGGAAAGGGGGAGCTTTTTGCTCTTGGATGAATTGGGGAATAGAGTTTTAGGACAAATCTCTATTTTTCCACTGAGACTTGGTATGTTATTGGTATCGAAGACTAGGGATATTTTGGACCTGTGAATGGAATAGACAAGATATTGGTTGGGAAGTTATTCTAAAGGACTTTTGGCTAACATGTATGCATGTCTTTAGGAGGGTTGGAAGTTACACTGAAAATGCAAAACTAAGCAGGGAACAGATCTAGGTCTACCTGCTCAATAAAAGAATGGGAGAGAGCATTCTATATGGTTTCTAAATGTGGACAAAGAAAATGCTTGAAAATGTTGTATTGATGATATCAGATCCCTGCAAGACTGGTTAAAGTCTCAGGAGGATCCAACGTATGCTGAAAGTGCAGAAAGGAGAAGGGTTCCTCTTTTCCATTTATGACATCTTGCCCAGAGGTAGCAAAGTATTAGGACAATGTGCACAAAGAAACTGAAGTTATGCTGTAACATTCATTTAGCTGGTCTCTGAAGGTATACCTATTGAATGAATGCCCTATAACAGTGAGTAGGTAAGAAGCCTTTTTTTGAGACCAGGAAAGTGCCCAAACTGCAACCCAAAACCCACTTATTTATTGCAAAGTGCCAACACGGCAATTTAACCTGAATATACTGAGATTTTAGTTTAGAAAAAATGGTTGGCTCTGAGGCGTGTGTTACTTGGAAGTAAGCTTGGTGGTAGAAGGTGGCTTTGCTTTGAAGCAACCATGCAATTCTTTGAACGGGTGAATCATGACCCTAGAAGGGTTTACTCAGAAGCAAGCCACATTGCCAGCAACTGAGCTTACTCCCAGGTAAAGGATCACACTTTGGTTCTTTGCATGAAAATCAGTGGGGTTTAACAGCGCTTAACAGGGTTACCTATACTGCTTCCCCCAAACTAGGTCTTAGGTTTAATGCTAATGAGCCCAGTGGCCCAGGCCAGCCTAGATGTGTGTGTGTGGGGGGGGATGATTTCCCCCCACATGATGAACTCTGTTTGTGCGTGCCCACAAAGAGGGCTCTGAGTGCCATCTCTGGCACCCATACCATAAGTTCGCCATCACTGCCCTATAACTATTAACTTGTCTCTCAGAAGTGCCTATTATCTCAGTTGTATAGTGGCAAGAATGATGCTGGCACAGAAATGAACAGTTGATGTCATCTCTGGGATTATGGTTGAATAAAATACGGTGCACATGGACAATGAATAAGATTTCTTCATATAGAGATATGTGAACTCAGAAAGGATGGTTTGCTGCTAAATTTGCAGATACTTGGAAATAATTTGCATTGTATTGAAACAACTGTGATGGCTATTAAGTTGTACAGCAACAGATGTTGGAATTTGTCTGAAAGGTAGGTTGCTTTGGTCACTCAGAATATGTAAAAATATGGCAAAGTCAAATTGTGTAGTGGAGGGGCAAATTATATCAGCATGCCACCTCCAGAGGCTTTCAGACAGCACAAGGAGGAAGCAGAAACAAAAAACTGTCTCCAGCCACCTGAAAACCCTCCATAGAGGTAAATGGAGTTATGCCACCATTTGGGGTGATGTAAGTTCAAGGACTTGGCCATGGTGTTCCTAGCTTGAAAACCAATATGGAAGCTAACTACAGTCAGCTCCACCAACACCACCCACATACACACACTGGCATCTCCTTCAGCCCAACACAACTAATGTTGTTGAACTAGGCAGGCTATATAGTGAAGAGGGAGGTATTTACTACTGTCTGACCATTTATAAATACAGTCATTGCAAGTGGAGGCCTACAACAAATGTTGTAGAATGTTTTCCCAAGTCCTCAGAAACATTTGGTGCTGCCAGCAGGCAGAAGCATGTCCAGGTCTGACCCCACAGGGCAAAGCGGGCAGCAAACACAAGTAGGGTCAGGTCACAGTCCAATAGGTCAAGGCAGGCAGCAGGCAATGCATAGTCCAATCATAATCCAATAGGTCAAGTATAATAGAACAACAAAGAACCAGGCACACGGCAGTGATAGGTAACACACTTGTTGCACCCAGGCAGAAGAAAGTTCACAGCAAGGCTTATATAGAGAGCCTTGTTCAAGAGGCTGGGATTCTGCAAGGAGTTAATCCTCATTAGACGCAGAGATTTCTAATCTCCCATATCTTGCTGCCAAACAAGCACTCCTTCTTTGCTTCTGCAGTAGCAGCTTCTGCTTCTGCCTCCTATGCACAGCTGGCTCATCACTGGGTTCCCTGGGAGGATCTTCAGGCTCCTCCACCTGCATGTCATTAGGCAGGGAAGTGCTGGGAGTTGGCTCTGCTCCCTGGTCTTCCTCAGGAGCAGCCACCTTTAGCTGCACTGTGTCCTCAGGTTCTGCCTCCAAGTTCTCTGTGTCCTGGTAAGTACCCAGGGGCTGGCACATGACACATTCCAGTACAGAGTGCCAGTAAACCTTGGACAGGAGAGTTGCAGCCCTCTTGGGGCTTGAAAAGTGGGAATTTCAGAAGGAGCACAAGTAAACATGATACTTTTTATTTTCTACCAACCACACATCTCTCTCTGTCCTCTGCTATGTAATGATTAAGTGCTTAAATTAGGGTGGGGTAGCATGGCAAATTCAAACTTTCTTGCTGGATTTTCAGTAGAATGGTGAATGCAAACCAACCTGTTATGTTCTAGGTTTGAGGTGACTGGTTCAAGTCTTAGCTCTTTAGCATGGCATAGTCAAAGGTGGAGACTGTTGCTCAAAGAACAAAGAGGGGAAAGGCATCCTTTTTATTTTCCCCTTCATAAAGTTTTGCTCCAAGTTTGTAATATTGTGAAGACATGGGGAATATCCTGGGCTAGACCCCTGAGAGTTGTTCAAGGACAAACCTGCTACTTTGAAGATCTATGTCCAGCCTAAGGCAGAGTATTTCCCTCTCTATTCTTATGGCCATGGTGGAGCATTCCCCTTTCAGCTCCAGGCCACATTTGGAGATTGGCAACCCTAGTTGCATGCCTGGCAGGAAAAAATGTCCATCTAGTTTGTATAGGGTTGCCAGCTCCACTGGGAAATTCCTGGAAATTTTAGAGGGTGGCACTTGGGGGTGGCAGGACACATCAGTGGGGTATAATGTCAGAGTCCAGTCTGCAAATTAGCCCTTTTCTCCAAGGGAACTGGTCTCTCTCAACTGGAGGTCAGTTGTAATTCCAGGGGATCATTAGGGCCACCCTTGAGTTTGGCAACCCTAAATATATAACTGCCATCTTGCAGATTTTGCATCCACGTGGTTGGAGGACATCTATCGGACATGACTGTTTATTCCTTTCACAGATTCCCCTAACTTTCTCCTCCATCTTAGCTTGTGATTAGTGGCAAAAAAAATTACAGATGAGCAAAGGTAGACAGATGACAGATGACCCCCCCAAGGACAAATGACAGGTGCCGGTTACACACCCATGAAGGGTGTGTGAACATTTTAAAATGCCATTTTTAGACTGATGTGTTTTCTAAGAAAGGACTGTCACTCTGTTCTGCAACTCTAATAGATGCTGCTACCATCAGTTGGAATAATAAGAATTTGTGGCTCATGTTATCTATTCAATGCAAAATTCCTAGCTCCATAGATAAAGATTTAACAAATGATGAACAGATTTAATATGAACAGCGAGGTATACTGCAGTCTGTAAGCCCAGTTCTAAAACAAACTAGGGTCATTTGCTCTTACTGCAAATCACAAATGGTCATCAATTCCTTAACACTATAAAATACTGTAAAATATAAGAGAACAAGTGGGGAATCTGCAAGGATTTGCGAAGGGCATCTCATTTTCCCCTCCCTCACTATTAACTTCTTTCTTTTGCTAAAAGTCCACTTTGTTTCTTCCCTTTCTCCTGTTTTCTTCTCTCCTTCCTTCCTATCCATTGGCCAGCCTACTTTTATATAGAGTTCCAAAGAACTAAGTAGCCCAAGGTCACTCAGCAGGAATGCAGGAGTTCAGAAACAAATCTGGTTCATCAGATAAGCTCCACCACTCAGGTGGAGGAGTGGGGAATCAAACCTGGTTCTCCAGATTAGAATCCACCTACTCTTAACCACTACATCATGCTGGCTTTCCCTTTTCTTGCATAGTTAAGAGTGGCAGACTCTAACCTGGTGAACTTGGTGACCCTCCTCCTAGACATGAAACCTCCTAGGTAATCTTGGGCTACTTACAGAATTTTCTCAGTCCTATCTACCTCACAAAGTATCTGTTGCGGGGAGGGGAAGGGAAGGTGACTGTAAATCTCTTTGAGACTCCTTAAAAGTAGATAAATGGCAGAGCATAAAAACCATTCTTTCCTTTTTCCTTCCCTTTTCCTGGCAAATGCTTCCTGGGGAAATTCTGTGTGGTTCCAGCCACTGGAATGGTTCAGGCCCACGTGTGTGATGATGACCACCAGGCTGGACCCATTTACACAATGGGGAATCTGAAAAGAATTGTTAGGGAGCACCTTACATTCCCTATATCCCCCTTCTCACACTATGTCCTTTTTCCTTCCTACAAGCAACCTTCATATCATTACCTTTCCCTGTTTCTTTTTCTCCTTCTCATCCATCAGCTAATAACCTTTTATTAATCCCCAATTTCAGTTATATGGATTATTTATTCATTCATTGATGTCCTACCTTTCTCCACAATGGGAACCCAAAACCACTTAAATCATTCTCCTTGCCTCCAGTTTCTATCGGGTCTCACATATTCTAGTCTGAAACTCTAACCACTACTAGTCAGTAAACCCAAATCACTTCAAACCCCCCCCCCCCCAAAAAAAAAAATCTTAGTAAGGAAACAGTAGCCCATCCTTCAAACCCGTTGGAAAGCAGTGGTTAAGAACATAAGAACATAAGAAATGGTTCTTCGTGCCATTTCAAGCTTCCATTCCCCCTCCCTCCTCCCCCCTGTGTTTTCTGATAAGATTCCAGATGTCCAGCCTGGGAAGATTTTTACATCAAAGCTCACACATTCCAACAGCTAGTAAACAGCAAGTTAGCAATGTAATACAAAGCAGACTGAGACCCACTGGATGCCACAATCACCTGCCCCACCTGGAGACATGACAAGACCATCGAACTCATTAGATCTTGACAGGTTGCTTGTAAAGAGCATAGCTCTCTGTTCTCTACAAGTAACCCCCCCTCCCCAATTGCAGCTCTGTTGTCTCTCAGCCCCACTGCTGGTTCCCAAGTCCACATGGACTTGAGAAATGTGTGTGTGTGTGGGGGGGGGGACAAATTCTCCCCACTGTCTCTTTTCTAGTTATGAGGACATAATAGTTGTCAGCAGAGAGAAAATTTTTTCAACTTTTTAAACACTCCCACCCCCTGTATAAAGCTGAATGAAACTGATGGTTATTGACTTTATCTGGCTTTACCCACCCCAAAATTCCAGGTTTTAAAAACCAAAATCAGAAATGTACCAAAATGTACAATTGCTTGTGTTCAGCCCTAACTACAACAGCACAGACCTATGCTGGAGGCATAGGCAGCTTGTGTCTGACTAGACGGCTCAATGATCTCACTCAGTGTAAGGATGATTTGTGTGTCATTGTTTGTATTAAAGAATAAGGTCTCCATTTACTCTGTGGGCAGCCTTTAAAGGAAGATGTGAATAAAGAAACAGTGAACAAAACAAAACTTGACATTCCAAAAGAAAATTTGACCAGGCGAAAATTTAATTTGTGCTTTTAGACACCAATTTTTAGTTATTCCTAAAATAGCTTGCTTAAAATAGGAGCATAACAACAGCAATGGACAAATGAACTTTTTAATGTTTTCGTACAAATACATGATGTTCCATGAATTCAGACCAGTAAATGCCCTTGAGGATCAGAATAGTTGATTATGGTGGCAGAGCTATTAACAATGGGACACTCCAGGGAAGTACTTCTGAATAAAGTTCTCTGCTATAACCATCAGGAGCCATTCTGTCAAAAATGGACATAAAAATGGTATTAGACTCTGGCAGGCATTTTAGGCATGAAATGGGCATTTATGTTTCATTTGCCAATGGCTTGCTTTTTATAGCAGCATTCCTCAGGCTCCTTTGATTTCTGGGTCTGCAGATTTTTCTTTGCAGTCACAGATGCAGCTGAATTAGTATGGCGCAGCTATAAGGCAAATGCTTTCAACTATCCGGTTCTTTAAACAGCTCCAGGGAATTCTTTGCATCAACAATGGAATCCACCAAGATTAGCTCCTGTTTGGATAATATTCTACTAATTGAGCTGTTTTGTTGTCATTGTCATTTATATGAGCCAATCTCGGATTCCTTGTCAAGCAGAGCGTTTCCTTCTGACTTCACAATTTCTAACTGTTTATTCTTGAAGATGTTGAAAATGTTCATGTTCCAGCACAGGGCTTTCAGCTGCACATGCAGCCTCTTCTGTCATAATAGTGAAAAGGTGAAAGGATGGCAGTCCCCTAAGGGCAGAGATCAGTGAATCTAGGTTATAACAACAGGAGCTATATATGTGTAGTGCCTAGGCAGTTAAGAACTTAATGACTTAAATTAAAATCACCAGTAGAGGGAGATAAAATAGCAGCAACTGAGGCTGCTTTTGTTTCTCAAAAAGAAAATAGATTTGAAGAGATGAGATTAAAATATTCCTTCCTTCCTTTGTTTGTTTGTTATATTAATTCTGGCCTTTGTTTTGCTGCCACACATGTATCAAAAGACTTGTAGGGCAGTATAGAAAAACTCACTGGTAATGAGGAAATACATGTAAAGCTCAAAGCAAAGTGTTTGCTTTGGTATTAGCCTATAGTGACCATCCATAAAACCCTTAGGCCACACCGTTCCATTTCTACCACTTTCTCTCAAGGTCCGCACTTTTTGCCACTTAAAAGTCCCGACATTGCCCAATCTCTCCTCCTCCCTTGCCCTGCCAGGAGTCCCCAGACAAGGGCTTCGAGAAGCCCTCTGCCCGCCTGCGGGACGTTCTCCTTCTTAAGTGCTGCCGAGAATGCTGAGGAGAGCCGAAAGAGCACAGGGAACAGGAGACATCGCACTAGAGAGGCAGTGCGGCAGAACGAGAGGCCGCTCTTCGCACTGCTGCTTCTGGGGCGTTTCCCCTGTTTCCGCTGTACTCTTCTAACCTAGGCAGGGCAGCCCTCCCCGACTAACTTTGCACTAGAAGCAGGGGAGCATATAGGGCCGATGAGGACATCTGGGGACATGTCCGGCGGGACCCTGCCATGGCATAGTGAGGGGCGGAAAATCTCACCCCTCTCTTCTACTGCCTGTGTTGGTCTCGGTGAAAGCGCCTGCTCATGTCTGAGGTGGGTGTGTCCAGGTTGCTGCCCGAGGACGGGGGGGGGGAGGCAGAGGGGGGGCGGGCCTTCAGCAGATGCAGCCTGCAGCCCAGGAGAAGAGAAGTTGAAGACTGAAAGAGCCGAGAGCCTCTCCTGACCTGTAACGACTGAGAGAGACAGAGCAAAGCCTGCAGCCAGGGAGGAAGGAGGTTGGTGGCAGGCTGGCTGCCGGGCAGGCGGGCAGTGGTGGCAGACTTGGTTTCTCTCTCTCCTGTGGCTGCTCTCAGCATTTGAACCGCTCAGGACGGGGTCCAGGCTAAGCCAAGCAGCTTTTGTGCTCTCTTCTCCTCCGGCTGGTGGATAGGGGCAGAAATCAACTGGATCCTAAACCTGCCAAGTTGGAAGGGAATCTCCTTTGTACTCAGATTTACTCTCCCCATATTTAAGCGCCAGCTTTTTTCCAGAAACAAGGGAGCAGCTGCTGAGGAGGGTGGAATTGAGAGAGGATGCAGAGGCTTGCATTGTGTTGATTGATTTGACTAAAGACTTCCCACTCTTCCCGTCTTGTCTTTGCTAAGTATTGTCTTTTTTGATTGCACGTATGCTACTTGCAAAATGCCCATTTTGTGCCTGCAACTTCCAAAACATCAAGGATTACATTGGGCATACGTGTGCAGTAAAATTCCAGGGTTGCACCATGCTGTATGGCGAGGGCCCTCCCTCACTGGTAGATTTACATTATGTTTTTGCATTTTGTGCAGTTTTGCAGAAGGTTCCCGGGTTTACATTACAGGGTGCACATTCCAGAAAGACCCAGCTTTTTTTGCCTGGGGAAAAAACAGGGAAGGATGAGTGCAATGGACTTCTTTGCATTATTATGATGCAAAATGAAGCAAGACTTAATTCTGTGAACCGGTTGTTACCCTTGGCTCTCCTCCTTCGCCTTTTGCAATAGAAGTTATCCCTTTCTCAGCTGCCTGCCCCTCCAGCTCCTCCCTCCCCCCCTCTAGTGCCTCTGCATCGCTTGGATCCTTTTTTTGGGCAGAGACTGGAACTCCCATGAAACCTTAGGGGCAAAGGCAAAAGGCCAGGTGAGGGCAAAGGCTCTCAAAAAAAAGGCTTCACTTTTCTTCATTAAGTATGTGCGTAGGTTTGGCAATGTGCTCATTTGGAGCTGCTCAAGGGATCTGTGTATGAAGCTGCCAGATTCTACCAGATCTGGGTAACCTTTCGGGGCAGGGAAGCTCTCCCAGCTGACCCATTGGCTCCAGCAAAGTGGTTTCAAGAGTGGAGGATAGAGAAACAGCCACGGAGCTCGCCAACAGCCGCCCTGGGCAGACGGGAGCTCTCATTTTCTCCAACAGGCAAAGAACACCTAGTCCAACTGCATTGGGAGAGGGAGCAGGGAAAAACCTCTGCATCTGCCCAGCCTCCCTTACTCTTCCACGAGTAATCTCACTACTGGCAAAGTGCCTCCTGTGCTGATCTTGTGGAGCTGCTTGGGGAAGGTGATGAGGGACGAGATTCAAGAAACTACCATTTGGGCATGGGGTGTCTAGCAGTTGCCCCCCATCCCCCCCCATATCTTGGATATGTAAATCCTCCCAGGCTTTCTCAGGAGATCATTACAGGGATCCCTTATGTCTCCCCTGGAGGAGGAGAAATGCAAAGTGAGGGGGAAGCAGAGAGAGAGAGATCCAAGACTCCTCACTCAGCAACCTGGCAGAGCTTTTCTGGAGGTAGCAGTTATCCCACATCCCCTCCTCCCTTTATGCTTTCACTCTATCTCACCTGGGCAAAAGTTGATCAAGGATACTGTGGCCTGAGCTATCTCCATTATGCGGGATTGCTATTTCTTCTTCTGCAAAGAGTGTAATGCGGGGGGGGCGGAGTTGCATTTAGCCCATCCACCAGAATATTCCATATAGTGTGCCTGGGGTAGAAATAACGCTGTCCCTCGCTGTGTGCATGTTTTGAGTGTGTGGTGTGCGATGCTCTCCTCCCCTCTTTTCCCTTACTGTAAGTGAAAGTAGTAGTAAGTCCTGCCTTCCCTCCCTCATCCTTGCACACACAGCCATGGGAACCAGTAAAATGGCCTTTTTGAAAAGCCTTTTGTTCTCTTCCAAGCCTCCAAACCCAACTCTTGGAACAAACCATGCCTTGACTCTGACATGAGGGGATGAAAAGGTTTAGGTAACGTTAAGAACATAAGGAACAAGTTTCTGCTGAATCAGACCAGGAGTCCATCTTAGTCCAGCTCTCTGCTACTTCTGCAGTGGCCCACTCAGGTGCCTTTTGGAGCTCACATGCAAGATGTGAAAAGCAATGGCTCTGCTGTGCTGCTGCTGCTCCTGAGCACCTTGGTCTGCTAAGAGCATTTCGCGATCCTCAGCAGCAAGCGTCTCCTCCCAAACTAAAAAAAAAAGAGTCCCAAAGCGGCTGCAGCCACCATATTCTCATGCTGTCTTCCCTTCTCTGTCTCTCTTTCTCTGCTACCTACTCAATGATGATTACGATTATCAAAAGTGATAAACCTCAAGAATGATGTAATGTGGGATGATGGGGAGTGATAATGATGTGTTAAAAATGTGCCTAGTTTGGTTTTAAAAAAAGAAAATGGAAAAATATTTCTGTAGCATTGCATGGGTAAGTCACCTTCAGGCTTATGATGGGAAAGCATTTTTTAGCTGTTTTGGGAGGGTGATCTTTTAGAGGTGCATTTTGCATTTTAGTTTTTGTGAACCTCTTTTTTATTGTTCTTATTTAAATATTAACTTTATGAAATAATAAACTACTTTTCGGTATGTCATTTTTAATATTTAAATGGTCATTAGGGCAGCGAACCAGTTGTTATATTATTTGAATCCGACCACCAGAACTGGTTGTTAAATTATTTGAATCCCACCACTGCTGCCCGTTCTCTGTCTGGCAGCTGGGCTAGGAGAGTGGCTCTCTCTCAGAGACCAGAGAAGCGGGGGGCAGGGGGCGGCAGAGGTGGTGGCTGGCCTGGCTTCCTTGTTGCCCCCAGCTGCTCTGTTTGTTTTCTCTCTGCTCACCGTGCTGGCAGTGGATCCTGCCAGGTCCCCATCTGACTGCCTCTCAGCTCAGTAGGATGGGGGGGGGAGGTCCTCCTCCCTGCTGTTTCCAGTCTGTAACTCATCAAGAGATGGAGGAGGAGTTTCTGACTCCAGCTGTATCACTGGCAAACTCTTTTAAAAACTTTGCTTAGTAGGAAAACCTATTTTCAGCAAGACTGGGAAGGAAAGCACACTGTACATGTTCAGTTCCCTCCTCTGGATACTTCACCCCTTCCCACCGCCCCCCCCCCCACCTAAGCCACCCCTTCATCTCCCCACCCCTACCTATCCCTTGCCACCTTCTCCAATCCCTACCAACCTTATGCCTCCCTCTCCCCACCCCTAGGTGAGCTGGCATCAAGTATGAGGGGTGGTGATTTTGGGGGGTGACAGTAAAAAAAAATCATGAGGATTCATATTTTCCAAGCAGGTTTTTTGTGCCACTGTGGTGCCACAGAACATGGAATGCAGGATTATTGTGTTCAAACATGTGGCTAGGGAGTTTTCAGCTGTGATGTACTAGTGATTTTAAGACCAAGTGCAGAAATCATCAGGATCCATGAGGATCCATATTTTCCAAGCAGGTTTTGTGTTTGAATGCAGATAGTATTGTAATATATTTTTTTAAATTTCAACATAAGTACAATTTACAAATATAATACATTAAAATTATGTATAGTATTATTTTATTCTTTGGCATATTTCATTTGGAGGAATTTTTTTTAGTAGATTGCAGTCGCCGTTTAAAAGATAATGAAAATTTTCACAAGAATTTGTTAAATTATATTTCACACATAAAATGGCTTTCAAAGTCTCAACACTTAATTGTGATTTTTCTGATGTGCACACTTTATTTACCGTACATAATCCCACTGACTTCAACTATTTTTGCATTCTATTAAAATTTGTGTTGCTCCATATAGACCAAATTTTTAATCAAGACACCTCTGTCAATGGTGGTGTCCTCTACTACCAATGTTAAAATCTGGTCACCTTATATTAGCCCCAAATGAATGAGATTTCAGGATTTGGGGAGGGAGTGTGTGTTATTAGTAAACCACATTTAGCTCCTAGCATCTGTTCAAGCAAATCTGATAGCGATCGCTAATTTTAATAGAGTCATTTCAAATTTAATCCTATATTTTGTCAAAACAGAAATATATGTGACTGGAATAAAATCACTTGTATACATTTCCCACATAAGTATACTTTACAGTTGTGGAGAGAGGAAGGGGAGAGGAAGGGAAAGGAGCTTGTAAGTCACCTTGAGTCTCCTTACAGGAGAGAAAGGTGGGGTATAAATCCAAACTCTTCTTCTACTACTTGTATATGGCATGAACGTCATTGAATGTACATAACTTCCAGCTATAAACAATAGAACTGTATCAAGTGTAAGAAACTCCACCAAATGCAAATTTAACGTTCGTTCTCTCTCTCTCTCTCTCTCTATCAGAAATAATGCACACTGAGAATTTGATTTCAGTTGTGCTTTTGTTTTAAAGAAGCTGTTCTCATGTCTTAACCAGTTTAGCAAAGCCCTGCTGCCTTTGAACAGTGGACGACAATATCTTCATACAGTGTTTGGATTATCATATTTTTAATAACCTCTGTTTCTTCTATATTTTTCCTCATCACTTTTAAAAAGCAATTTGTTTTATCCATCTTTCTAGAATCAAATCACTTCTCATCAGAAAACAAAACAAACCAAAAACAAAATTTTACCACAGTATCATATATCACAGTCACTTCTTTTCAGCCAGCTTGGGAATGCTTATAATGGTGTTTAACTGACTGGAAACCAGTAGAACCTTTGAAGCAATATAAAGGTTATTTTTCAGGGACAAACTGAGCTAACATGTACCTTTCCTGAAACATAGACAAACTCCCAAAATTACAACAGAAATTAACTCAGTATAGAATACTGAACAGTTGTTGACACATCCAATTTTTGTATAAGCATCTAAGCCGTATCACATCAAGATCACCTATGTTCTAAAGAAGTGTGAAAACTACTACTGAATTTGCTTTCTATGCAACATTTACAGATGTTAGTTTAACAGAGTATCTTTTTCCAACGGAAGAAATTCAGGAGTTTGGCCATGAAAAGTCACAAACAACAGATGTTGCTGTAATGGACAATGTTTTGTAGCTCAAAATGTTTGTACTAAGCACTCCTATGCTACAGTTAAACAGATCTGAAGGCAGCTGTGTTCTAAAATTCACCTGTGCAAACTTAGCATAAGGATATCGTTTATAAAGTAGGAGACTGAGTCTGTGGTAAAGAAGGACATGGAAGTCCTCAGTGGGAGGACAATGTGAGTGGCATAGTCCACAGACAGAGTCAGGTGAAAATTTTGAACAAACCTGACCATAGTTTCTTATGGTGCAGCATACTGTAGTTGCTTACACTACAGTTTTCAAACCATTAACTCAGCATAGGGATTGCACTATAATTTGGCAATCCTGAACAGGTTCACTCAGAAGTAAATCCTATTTTATTCAAAGGAGCTTATTCCCAGTAAAGTGTTTTAGGCTTGCAACTAACTGCAATGCTATGCAGAGTTTTTTCTGCTTTAGTTAATGGAGTTGCACTAGAATAATTTTACATTGAAGTCCAATTCAATTATTGAAGTCCAATTCAGGAATGATGGAAGATCTTAAACAGGCATGCTCTCAGAGGAACATGAGTCAACAATAAAATGGTATTGGAAAGGAACAGAGAAGATGTGGTGGTAGAGTCTCAGTGTCATCAGACGAGGCTGTAGAGACCTGTGTAACATCACCACTAAGGCCTGAATTTCTTACAGTCTAATTGACTTCAGAGTGTTGTATGAGGATAAACGTATATGCTAATCTGAACTCTTTAAAGGAATAGTGAGATGAAAATGAGATGACAAAATAGATTAACAGAAATGTCATCATCTAAAAGGAAGTTTTTAATCTCAGTTTAGCAATGGATGAATGTTTTATAGAAATATTTTGGAAAGATATAGCCAAACAGGGTTTGCAAGACTGAAAAGAAAAGGAATCATGGAAAAAGAAGTGATTTTTGATTTTGCTGGGCAGTTCTATGGTTTAATTATTTGGTTTTATGGTTTTTGCCTTGTTTAAGTTGTTGTTTTGAGTTTCTTTGTGTCCCAGGAAGGAAGGAAGGAAGGAAGGAAGGAAGGAAGGAAGGAAGGAAGGAAGGAAGGAAGGAAGGAAGGAAGGAAGGAAGGAAGGAAGGAAGGAAGGAAGGAAGGAAGGAAGGAAGGAAGGAAACTAATAGCATTTTGAAACAACAAAAGCGACTGACAGAATTATCAGACTATGTCCCAAAACAGAGTGGATATATTCGGATATACTGAATGTGTCACTATGAAAAATAAAAGGTTGAGCTTATTTAAAATTGTGAAGTTTTAGAGAAAAATTGTGAAGCTTGAGTGACTTGAAACTTTTAAACACAAACTGCAGCTGCAATTATATGCACACTGCAACTTGAATGTAATTTTAATTCTTATTTTATTCAATTTTTATACCACATTCCCTGTATTATTGCCCCTTCTTACTAGGCCCTCTCTGTTTCTATGGAGGAGTGCCTGGGGAAATCCCCTCGACCCCAAAAGATCCGCTGCTGGCTCCTCGAGCAAGGGGCCAGGGCCTCAGCCCCTACCTGGGGTGGAACAGGCTCCCTAAGAAGACCTCAGGGACCCCATGGGACTCCACAGAGTTTTCTTGCAGGGCCTGCCAAGAACAGACCTTGTTCCACCAGGCTTTTGGCCATCCAGGGTGACCATCAGACCCTCATACCACCTAGGTCTCCCATGGGCGGGAGTGGGGTTGGGATACGTCACCATTAGTTGTCATAGGGAATTGCTGAACTGTGAATTTTAAATTGTTATTCAGCTGTTTTTACTGTATTTATTATTATCTGACATGGTTGTTTACCGCCCTGAGCCCTCCAGGGGAGGGCGGTCTAAAAATTTAAATAAATAAATAAGTGACGCTCACAGCGATGAACATCAATAATTTATACAGGGTAAAAACATATATACTTAAAAATTGCTGCAGTATAGAACCCTTCCCTCGTGTCCACGAGGGTAGGGCCAATAATAAAACATAAAAGAACAACAAAAAAGGAATATAAAAAGGGAACATAAAAAGAAGAGAGTCCAGTTTAGATGGACTACTGTTGCTATGCTCAACTGTAGGTCTAGAAGAACAACTCTCTCTTATAGGCCCCGTGGAGCTGGTTACATTGTTGAAAGGATTGCATTACAGAAAGCATTGACTTACTAAACTTGAATTGCGATAGGGGTTTTTTTGCTATTGTTATAAAGCACAACTATATGATAAGTGCCATTTTCTGTTTTCAGCAGCCTTGTCAGATCTTCTAAGTACAGCAGGTTAAGTGATTTCTCAACCTTCTATTTAATACAATAAATTTTGTCAGATGTTATTATTTTTTTGCTCTTAGCACTACTCAAAGTGTAGTAATTTGCATAAAATCCCCTTTGATTCCATAAGCAATTTAAATAAGATAGAAAGAAAGTGGAGCAGGAAAATAGAAGAAATTTGGCAAGGTAGCTTTTATTTAATCTAGGTAAAAACACCATGTAATGATTGACATTTAAAATGGCACTAAATTCAGTGGAAAATTGTTATTTGCACCTACAGTGTAAACTGGAGGGTACCAAGGGATTGCTGATCAAGCTCCCCACCACACCCCCCCCCCTACCTCAACTGGAAACTTGGAATGTGCAGTATAGCATCAGATTGAACCTTTAGAAATGGATCAAACTGTTTGATTCAGACCCTGATAACATTCCATACTCAGAGCTGCAGCTTCCCCATTTCCACAAGGTTAAAGAAACAGCCAACAAGAGCAATCACAACTTACCCCACGCCAGAGTTTGCAAGTAGGAGATGGTGAGGCAGGGAAGATGACTTGCCCAGCTGCTGCTGCATGGTGCCCTCAGGCCTGTCAGAGCAGGGTAGATCAGTGTTCCCTCAGCATGCCACATCAGGCTTGGGGCGAGTGCACAGGGGACAAAGACAGGAGCCACAGTGCTATTTAAGGCAGGTCCATGCACACCTCCCTCCATCCTTGCCTTTCTCAAGGAGACAAAAGCTTGCCTACATACCACCCCAATACAGTGTTCTTTAATTCTGCTTTGCCTTCTGTCACAGCTTGTGGGTTGAACATTGAGACAGATCCTTTTGAGGGGAGGCTGTGCCTGCATAAGAACATAAGAACATAAGAATTAGCCTGCTGGATCAGACCAGAGTCCATCTAGTCCAGCATTCTGCTACTCGCAGTGGCCCACCAGGTGCCTTTGGGAGCTCACATGCAGGATGTGAAAGCAATGGCCTTCTGCTGCTGCTGCTGCTCCTGAGCACCTCGTCTGCTAAGGCATTTGCAATCTGAGATCAAGGAGGATCAAGATTGGTAGCCATAGATTGACTTCTCCTCCATAAATCTGTCCAAGCCCTTTTTAAAGCTATCCAGGTTAGTGGCCATCACCACCTCCTGTGGCAGCATATTCCAAACACCAATCACACATTGCGTGAAGAAGTGTTTCCTTTTATTAGTCCTAATTCTTCCGCCCAGCATTTTCAATGAATGCCCCCTGGTTCTAGTATTGTGAGAAAGAGAGAAAAATTTCTCTCTGTCAACATTTTCTACCCCATGCATAATTTTATAGACTTCAATCATATCCCCTCAGACATCTCCCTCTCCAAACTAACCCCTCCCAAACGCTGCAGCCTCTCCTCACAACGAAGGTGCTCCAATCCTTCTTCAATCATCCTTGTTGCCCTTTCTCTGCACTTCTTTTTTTCTATCTCTTCGATATCCTTTTTGAGAGATGTGGCGACCAGAACTGAACACAGTACTCTGCGCGGTCGCATCTCACTGCTTTTATATAAGGGCATGACAATCCTTGCAGTTTTATTATCAACTCCTTTCCTAATTATCCCCAGCATAGAGTTTGCCTTTTTTCACAGCTGCCATGCATTGAGTTGACATTCCCATGGAACTATCAACTAAGATGCCCAAATCCCTTTCCTGGTCTGTGACTGATAGCACTGACCCCTGTAGCGTGTATGTGAAGTTTGGATTTTTTGCCCCTATGTGCATCACTTTACATTTTGCTACATTGAACTGCATTTGCCATTTCTTAGCCCACTCACCTAATTTATCAAGGTCCACTTGGAGCTCTTCGCAATCCTTTGTGGTTCTCACCACCCTACATAATTTGGTATCATCTGCAAACTTGGCCACCACACTACCCACCCCTACTTCCAGGTCATTTATGAATAAGTTAAAGAGCACTGGTCCCAATACGGATCCTTGGGGACACCACTCCCTACATCTCTCCATTGTGAGAACTTCCCATTTATACCCACCCTTTGTTTCCTGTTCCTCAACCAGTTTTTAATCCATAGGAGGACTTCCCCTCTTATTCCTTCATTGCTGAGTTTTCTCAGCAGTCTCTGATGAGGAACTTTGTCAAAAGCCTTTTGGAAATCCAAGTAGACAGTGTCCACTGGTTCCCCCTTATCCACATGTCTGTTTACACCCTCAAAGAACTCTAGTAAGTTTGTAAGACAGGACTTGCCTCTACAAAAGCCATGCTGACTCTTCCTCAGCAGGTCTTGCTTTTCTACATGTTTAATAATTTTATCTTTAATGATAGATTCTACTAATTTACCAGGAACAGATGTCAAACTGACTGGCCTGTAATTTCCTGGGTCCCCCCTAGACCCTTTCTTAAAGATTGGTGTGACATTGGCCATCTTCCAGTCTTCAGGGATGGAGCCTGATTTCAGGGATAAGTTGCATATTAATGTGAGAACATCAGCAATTTCATGCTTGAGCTCTTTAAGAACTCTTGGATGAATGCAATCTGGGCCAGGGATTTGGTAGCATTTAGTTTATCAATGGCTGCCAGAACTTCTTCCTTGTCTACCACTATCTTCGGCTAGTTCCTCTGATTCACCTCCTAAGAAGCTTGGTTCAGGTGCAGGAATGTTCCTCACCTCCTCTTGGGTGAAGACATATGCAAAGCATTCATCCAGCTTCTCTGCAATCTCCCTGTCATCTTGTAGCACCCCTTTTGTTCCTTCAGCACCTAACAGGCCTACCGCTTATCTAGAAGGCTTCCTGCTTTTGATGTACTTGAAGAACTGTTTGTTGCTAGTCTTGATGTTCGCGAGCCATGCCTCATAATCCTTTTTTGCCTCCCTTACAGCTAACTTGCTTCTCTTTTGCCACCATTTGTGTTCTCTGGTATTCTTTATCAGTTAAGTTGGACTTCCATTTTCTAAAAGACATCTTTTTTTTCCTAATAATTTCCTCAACCTCTCTTGTTAACCATGGTGGCTTTCTTTTGGACTGGGCGCTGCCTTTCCTAACCTGCGGAACACATTCCAGCTGAGCTTTTAAGACTGTGTTTTTTAAATAACCTCCAAGCACCTTGGACATTTTTGACTCTCTTAATTTTTCCCTTTCAGCTTCCTCATGACTATCCCCTCATCTTTGAGAAATTTCCCTTTCTGAAGGCAAATGTAACTACATTAGTAGTTGTCACTTGTTCGCATGCAGAGATACTGAATCTGACAGCATTGTGGTCGCTGTTCCCTATCGGCTCAACAACACTGACTTCCCACACCAGGTCCTGGGTCCCACATAGAATTAGATCTAGGATCACATCTCCCCTGGTTGGTTCTACAACCATCTGCTCTAAGCCACAGTCATTTAGCATATCCAGGAATGTTCTCTCCTTACTATGACCTGAACATGCATTTTTCCAGTTTATGTGGGGATAGTTAAAATCGCCCATTACCACGACATTTTTGCTTTTGTTGGCCTCTCTAATTTCTTTTTCCATCTCAGAATCCTCTTGTGCACTTTGGTCAGGGGGGGGGTAATATATTCCTAATGTTAAACTATGCTTCACCCCTGGTATTGATATCCACAGTGCTTCTGTAGAGGAATCAGCTCCCCCTGCATTGTCTATTTTATGTGACACTATGCTCTCTTTGATGTAGAGGGCCACCCCACCCCCAATACGCCCTGTCCTATCCTTCCTGTAGAGCCTGTAACCTGGGATAACAGCATCCCACTGGTTCTCCTCATTCCACCATGTCTCTGTGATGCCCACTATATCAATGTCCTTCTTCAAAACTCTGTACTCCAGCTCCCCCATTTTAGGTCGAATGCTTCTACTATTAGCATAGAGACACTTGTATACTCTGTCCCTAACCTGGGATTTATGTGTTTTGCCCTCTAGCCTTTTGTAGACACTATCACTTATCATCTTGCTATGCTCCACGCTTGTATGTGGTTGATTTAGAAAAACCTCCCTCTCTGTCTGCATCCCCATGGACTCTGTATTCCGAACCGAAGTCACCTCAGCTCCTGTCGGCTTTCCCCCAAGGATCAGTTTAAAAGCTGTTCTGCCACCTTTTTAATGTTGAGCACAGTTGCATGCCTGCCTCCCCATTATTGGGGGCAGGCATATGGCCTTAGGAGTGTGGAGGACCACTAAGTCACATGCCCAGACAGGGGCAGCTGGATGGCCTACAGGGTGCAATGGGACCATGTAAAGGACGGCATCCACTTGGTTCCCAATTACTTGCCATTCCATGTTGACCCTATCAGCAGACTTAAAGCGGAGCTACTTAGAGTAGCCTTCCCTTGCAGCTGATCCAAAAACTGAAGCTGGTCCAGCATGCGGTGGCTCGTCTCCTCGTGGGTGGCTTGGCTAGGGACCATAACTCCCCGTGTTGCGCCACTTGCATTGGCTCCCAGTGAAATTCTGGATTGTCTTCAAGGTGTTAGTGTTGACCTTTAAGGCCCTTTGTGGCCTGGAGCCCTCATACCTTCAACTTGCACTGTTACCTCTGTAGTTGATCCATCTGCTAAACTCACGTGAGAAACAGTTGCTGAAGTCTCATCATGGAGTAGACTTCTGTTGTTGGCACAGTGTGCTGTGCAAGCACTGTCCATTAACCAGGAACTCTGTTGCTCTTCAGAAGCCTTGGTCACCAGCATAGCAGATTCACACCAATCATTCTTCTTGTAGTTTGTAGATCTCTGCTTCTGTCCCTTCTGGCCTTTTATCGTCTGCTTTCTTCTGGCATCTGGACAATTCTTGGCTAGGTGATCTATGGACCCACAGGAGAACCACCTTCTCACTGCACAGGTTTTGACAGGCATTGTCTCTGGAGTTGCAGGAGGTTTCACATCAGGGTGATGTCTGTTACCAGGATTGGCTTCCACTGGTTTCCTTTCTGTGGCTCAACTTTCCTTTTGATAAATTCTCTTGAGTGCATCCCAGGAAGCCTTTGCACTGCCAGAGTCCCAAATATACTGGAATTGAGTATTCTCCACAGCCAGGACTATTGAGGCTTGAGCTTCCTCATCTGCTCGCTTACCAGCTACATCACCAGCTGCTGGAGTTGCCTCCACCACAGTCCATAAGTCTGCTCTTATTAAGTAGTTCTGCATCTTGCGAACCCAGGACATGTAGTTACTTCATTCAGTTGCTCGAAGGGCATACTTGCTGCTGCAAACACTATCTTCAGCTATGTTCCAAATTGCTGCACCACAGCTCACGATTTGGACTATGTCTTCTCTTTTACTCCCGAGTAGACCTGGAGTCTGGGCCCATAACATATCAGCAGACTTAAAGCAGAGCTACTTAGAGTAGAGAAGAAGGTCTAGTAGTCTTCCTGTACTCACTGCAGCCTCCCATTTCTTAGGAAAAGAAAACTGCCCACACAAGATGTTCTTTCCAATAGGAAGGTTTTACTTAGCAGTTGCAAGGTTACACAAGACTATACTAGATACTATAAGACTATACAAAACACTTCAGCAAGACTTTAACACTAGAACTAGAACAGACTTGAAGACTAGAATAGAATAGACAATGCACAGCTTTCTTTTTACATTCAAGCTAGGTACTTTTCCCGGCAACAGTCTCTCATTGGACCAGAGTCACAGTTGAATGCACAGTTGAATGCATATTAAAGGTCAACTGTAGCTGATTGCCCCCAGACTTCCCGGCTCCTGGCCCTTGTTGCTGGGCACTGTTCCTGGCCTGGGCCACACTCCTAAGGCCATATACCTGCCCCTTGTTGCTGGGCAAACCTTTTGCTGCCTAGAAGATGACCCTGTGAACCTTTGTTTTATATATCATGACAGACCCCAGCAGGTAGGCTGGGGGATGGTATTCATTGGGTTGCAGGAGGTCACCTGATTCCAGGATCTATCCCCATGCTGCACTTCTGCTTCCTTGCTTGTATTTAATTAATGAGCTGTGGCCAATCTTCTGCCAAAATAAGAACAGTGTTGGTGTCTTGTTGTCTACTATGCCTCCCCCCATTCCCTCCTTGAACCACAAAGATACATTATCTGCAGTGCAATGTTTGTTATCACAGTTGGGCTGTTGCAAATTGATGCAAATACCTAAGAAACATTTGGGAAAGGGGTGACATAATACATTCATGCTGCTTTTGAAATCAGACAGTAAAAAAACTCAGACAGGTTAGAAAGTACTTTGAGAAGGTATTAAAAGTAAAGCACATAGAAAACATCCAAATATTGTAACTACTGGGGAAACTGCAGAAATCAGATCTCTAGGGGCTGAATCTATGAGGTATGTACACAGATTCTTTTGTTCAAGATACCCTTCTCTTATCTACCTAAGCTATTATAAGATATGAATGAATCTGCTAGTTCATGTGCAGAAACAATCTAAATCCATGATATTAATTGAAAGGTATGATCTGATGTGCCCTATCATTCTCATATGCATGAACAAAAGGAAATTGGTTAGTGAGGGGTGGGAGCCATGGGAAGCCCAGCAACAATGCCATCTTTGACTGTACTCTAAGTATAGGAACTCTCTTTCATATATAGATATAGTCAACCGATTTGTCTGGGATCAGGAAGATACAGTTACTTGCAGAATCTTGAACTTATATATAGCAATTCCAAGGACCCCTGTTAATTTTATTGGTTTAGAATCTAGACAGTGAAGGAATCTTGAATTTTCTCAGAAAAATGTGTAAAAATGTATGTATAAGATCATTTTATTTTCAAACTGACATGCTATTTGCAAACTACTTTCAAAGTAAAAATATGCTTCAGCTTGAACATTCAACCATCTGTTTTGGACGCCAGTAGTTATTCAAATATTACATCTGCTCGGAGCCTCTGAGTTCTGTATTCTAGATATTTTGCATTTGTTTACACGCACATACATGCATATGTACAGAAAGGAATACAAGTATAACAGCTGGTTTGTTGTGCAGATCTGTCCAGCTCTTCCTGTTTATCTGTATTACAAATCAGGTGCCATAATATTCCAGAGATCTTCCCTGACACAAAATACCACCCCAGAGGCATTCAGCAGGTTGTGTAACCAAAGGAGCTATTTTAGACATTCTTGACTATTAACCTCTTACTCTTGAGGGAACACTCATTGATTGCTGTTAACTATGTGACCAGACCAAGCATGGAAGCAGCCTGTTATTGGTGAATATCTCCTCTGCTTGGATCAATTGTCCTGTTTCCTGCAAATGTTTTACGTAATGGTACCCATCGATACCTAAATTCTTCTCTGCTTCCTGTCATGCTGGGAGGGGGCAGGCAGGATCAATAGAGTTTCCAAGAAACTCTCTACCAAGCCAGTGCTGTGGGCAGGGTGTGGAGTATGTTTTCCAGAGGACAGTATGGCAATGAGCAGAAGTGCTGCATCATCAGCATTCTGACACCAGCATTTATAATCCGTGAAAGAACTCTTTGAAAACACATAAACCTTCTAAAAGTTGGTTGAATTATTGGAAACCATCTGCAAAGGCAGCAAGGGAGGTCAGAGTGATGCAATAGATAGGGCTGGATTTGAGTATTGTTGAAGGCTTTCATGGCCAGAATCAACTGGCCGTTGTGGATTTTCTAAGTTGTGTGTCTGTGATCTGATAGCTTTTGCTCCTAATGTTTTCACCACACCTATGAAACACATCTCACTGTGACATGACTCTGAAGGGATCAGCCATAGATGCAGGTGAAACTCTGGGAGAAAAAACAATCCCACAGCCAGCCTAGAAAACCCATAACAGCTAGTGCTGGATTTGCTTTGGAAAGATCTAGGTTGAGATTCCTGCTCAGCCACTGTAGCTCCTTGGATGAGCCATTTTCCTCTGCTTAAAATTAACTAGTTGGGTTGTCATGAAAATAAAACAGGATAGCTCATGTACTTGAATGAAGCCAGTCACATGCCAATGAAGAAGGATTTATGTATTCTTAGAAGAAACATTAACACAGACACATACAGAAAAAGGAAGCTGAAGTATCAATCTTGAAGGGGGGAAAATCCTTGACAAGATAAAATATCTATGATGTAATAATTAATGGCCAGGGAGTCAAGAATAGCTTGGAGGAAGAGGACAAGAATGATGAAGAGCACTTAAAGTCATAATGTATATTGTTCACTTTTCGGAAGAGGGTATCAAATAACAAGGGTCAAAGGCTGCATAATACTGCACCAAATATGATGGCTGGTACTGAACATGAAGGCCTTACTGAATGTTTGTTGTTGTTGTTCAGGTTTTTTTTAAAAAGTATTCCTTTCCATGCTCCACTCACATATTCAGTTAACGGCACTACATCAGTAAGAGCAAAGCAGAAATGAGGGCATTCTCTTAATGCCTGAACTGGAGAGAGAGGCTTCCATTAGAAAATTGTTGACAATCAGGCATTGCCCTATTTATACTGATAGCTCCACACAAGAGCAGCTGTTTTTGACTTCATGTATTGTGCACAATAGATGAAATGTTGCCCGAAGTGTTCAGCTGCTACAAACAAATAATGAATAAACCACCATTGCCCCTGAAATAATGCTAGCCAGTAAAATTCAATGGGACCAAATGGGAACTACAAAGAGGAAGGATTTATTCATGCTGTTCTTGAGCAAGAAAGAAATGTGTGGCATGGTCGAAGGATCTGGAAAGAGTTAACCTGTGTCATCCTGTTTTTCCAATGAACTGAATATATGAAAATACACTGCTACCTTTTACTGCTGGGGAGCGCCTTTTCAAGTTCCCAGCCTTGATACCAAGGCTCTTTTTGGTTCGTAATGCCACAGAGATGAGTTGAACCACTGAGCTATTCCCTACTATAGCTCATGATGAGTTTGCCACTATTGTCTTTATTTACTTAAATTTAGTTAAACATTTATACCATGCTTTTCCATACTGTAGCATCAAAGCACCTTACACACAAAGTATATAACAAAAACCCTCCTCACGTGTTTGATTTATTCCTTTTTTCCCCCAGTTGAGCCACAACCATTGGAATTGGTTTGGGCATAGTTTTTTTGCTGGTTTGCCCTTAGTTTGTCTTTTCACAGTTGTGGAGTCAATTTTTTTTCTTCTGGATGCGCCTTAAATAATCAGGATTTTCAAGAAAGGGTGCTGGCATCATTGGTGGCATCACATAAGAACAAGAAAAGCCCTGCTTGGTCCAACCTGTGGTCCATCTAGTCCAGCATCCTGTCTCACACAGTAACCAACTGGTTCCTCTGGAGGTGCAACTGCAGAGCATAGAGCCACAGGCCTTCTCCTGATGTTGCTTCCTGACAGTGGGATTCAGAGATTTATTGCCTTTGAATGTGGAGACCTCCCTTTGTTTTTTATTTGTGCTTATATTGATATATCAATAGCATGGCTAAAATTCCTGGTGTGGGAGTGGGCACCAACTGGCGGTTGAGGAAGTCAATGAAAGTTAGTGGTTCAGCTTATTTTCTTGGCATTACCATCCTCATTTTCTTTGCCTTTTATGTGCTGGATGGCAAGGTGTTAAGTGTTCTTCCACATTTGCAGCCATTTCAGAGAATGCTGATGTTTGGCTCCAAACATAGCCTTTTAATTTGATGAGACCCCACATGATAACCAAACATTCTTTTTGAATGGAAGAATAGTTTAGTGATTAGTTTTCTGCTTAGATAATGTCTTTGTGCCATCAGGTCATGGGTGATTTATGGTGACCCCACTGGATTTACAAGGCAAGAGACATTCAGAGGTAGTTTGCCATACCCTTTCCCCATGTTACCACGCTGATGTTCTTTGGAGGTCTCCCACCCAAACACTAACCAGGGCTGACCCTGCTTAGCCCCTGAGATTTGAAGAGATCAGACTAATCTGGAGCTATCCAGGTCAGGGCTGCTTAGATAGAATGTCTTAATTCATCTGGTGTAACAAAAGGTTGCTTTGGTGGTGGTGGGTTTTCCGGGCTGTATGGCTGTGGTCTGGTAGTTCTTGTTCCTAACATTTCACCTGCATCTGTGGCTGGCATCTTCAGAGGTGTATCATAGAGAGAAGTCTGTTACACACTGTGTCTAGTGAGATGGGAATGTTTAGTGGGGCATATATTGTCCAAGTCCCAGGGTGGAGAGCCAATCAGTAAGTGTTGGGTGGAACTTGCTATGCAAAGGTGCATTGTTTTGCATGTGGGGTTATCAGTCCATTTACATTGTTAGTCACATTTGCATTCCCTGCAGCAGCAGCAGTATTGGTGAATGCAAAGGCTGCTTTGCTTCAGGACTCCTTTTCCACCCTTATTGGCTAGAATCCTTAGCACAAGTCTACGGTGGAGATAATCCTGGCAATGCCTAGCATTTTCAGAAGATGGTCTACAAGAGACACTGGAAATATAACAGATTTGGTGATGCTTTCAAGCTTTTTGTAATCTACTCAAAATCTTATTGTAGGGGCACTAGAAAAATAGCTACTAAAGATAGCCATTTGGCTAGATGGGTGCATATGATAGGTAGGTGGCACTTAGGTATGTCAGCCTCAAGTTGCATAAAGCTCTGAAGTTTGATACCAGAACCTTGAATTAGGTCTGGAAGTAAATTGGAAGCCTCTGTAGATGGAATAAGACTGGAGTGATATTGTCCCCACAGCCCACTTCAGCGAGCATATTGGTTGCAGCATTCTGTACCAACTGTAGCTTCCAAACAGTATTCAAGGACAGCCCCACATGGAGCATATTGCAGCAATCTAATCTAGATGTTACCAGGGAATGCACCACAGTGGCAATGTCCTTCCTGCCCAAGGACAGATGCAGGTAGCATATCAGCCAAAGATGGTAAAAAGAGCTCCTGGCTTCTCCTGTCACCTGCTTTAGAGTCCAACAGGAGGCCGTGGATTTAACAGGACCTCCAAGCTATGAACATACACTTTAGGTAATCCCATCTAGAACATCAATTCCAGGGTTAGCCCTTCTCCCAACCAGCAGCACCTGCAGATTGTTGGGATTAAGTTTCAGTTTGTCAGCCTTTATTCATCCTCAAATTTCCTTCAGATACCTGTTCATGGTTTCCACAGTCTCCCCCAACCAAAGTCTTGTCTACCACATAATGCTTACTGTGCTAGAGTAGTATAGTGGTTAAAGTAATGGACTGCAATTTGGAAGACCCAGGTACAAATTTTCATATTTCCATGAAAGCTTGCTAGGTGAACCTGGGCCAGTCACATGCACAAGGTTGTTGCAAGGATAAAATGGAGGAGAGGATAATGATGATACAAGCTATGCTGGACCCCAATTGGGAAGAAAGGAGGTATAAATGAAGTAAACAAATAAAGAAAAGATAGTGACTAAGCTTAATTAGGCAACAGAATTTACTATTACTTTATCATCGCTTCTTGTGTTATTCTTTCTAGGCTAGGACTATAATTAAAATTTGAAGCTGGATTATTTTTTCTTAATGAAAATGATTGCTTATTTTTCAAACAAAGCTAATTTAGAAGTGAAGTCTTTTTCTTTTTTTAAAAAAACTATGCATGTTAGTTTCAGGAGAGTGAGGTTTTGGATGTAATCATCCACTTGTTTTATTAAATTCTGTAAGTATCACAATTATTCCTCTGTAGGCTGACAGCTGGCAACTCAAAGTTTCAGCTTGATTTGAAATGGCTGAGAGATGAATTCCAGGGGAAAAATAACCCCAGCTGTGTAATGGACATGCTGACAGAGTCTTTAACTAAAATGCTGCTCTCTACCTTAGCAAGCGGCCATTGTAATTATAAATCAGGAGGGAGAGCTGTGTTTCATGTGATTAGAGCCTGTTTGTATTCCCAAAACAAAATGAAGGAAGCTTGGGACATGTGAGGTTTTTAAAACCTAAAGCGTTTCCATTGGAATATATGTTTAATTTCTTGTTAAAACAATCTTCCAGTGGTGGAGTTACAGCCTCATCTGAAATGTATACTTACAGACCTTTAAGCACTTGAGTAATTTTGACGATAATATTCATTCGTAGTCACACAGGGATGAGCATCACAAGATACATCAGTATTTACAGATATGAATTGCCTCTACTAAAAATTGTTCTGCTTGAGTTTGGTAATATATAACCCTTTTCAGTATTTGAGTTGTGCTGGTTATTTCACATGGACATGCTTGATGCTGCAACAACTGAATAATGAATCTGTGAATTCAACCTGAGATTACTAGTGATGAAATTCATGTGGCTGTAATATCTAATGCTTACAAGCAGTGTAAAGAGGTGATCTCCCCCTCAACCACTCTGTGTTTTTCTTTATCTCTTGGATTACAGGACTTCAGTGATGCTTTTCCATATCAACTTGACTGCCAAGTAACCACAGTGTTTATGACCTGGAACCCTTCCACCATGTACTGTTCAAGGGCAAGAAGTGCCTGTCTCAGGTATGACCTAAGACTACAACATTATTAGAATTTAAACCACAGCATTGCCAACAGCCACTAAATCCCCCCTGATCAGCCAAGTACAATCTTCTATCCTAACAGAACCACATGGTTCCTTCACTGATCTGTCCTTTTACACCCATAGCCCATTTAGTGATCTGTCCTTTGATGCCCAGACACAACCCTTCCATCTAGAATCTGAGCTTCAAGAGACATGCCAACCAGATACAGAACTCATTTATCATGGCCCTCAACAG
This sequence comes from Sphaerodactylus townsendi, assembly GCF_021028975.2. Lineage (NCBI taxonomy): Eukaryota > Metazoa > Chordata > Lepidosauria > Squamata > Sphaerodactylidae > Sphaerodactylus > Sphaerodactylus townsendi. Next base: position 90,349,368 of record NC_059429.1, on the reverse strand, counting down.
GTTTGTTAAGCTTCACTGATGAATTGGAACTAAATATAATAACCAAGAACATTTGAAAAATACCCTAGGAGGCTTCAAATTTTGGGCAAGATCAGTAATGATAGGTACAATTGGTTATTTGCTGTTACTGATTTTTAATTAATATACCCCTCAAAATTCCAAGGAATCAGATGTTGCCTTCAGTCTAGGATTCTGGATTTCAGTTCTAAATCAAAGCCTAGATTCATTTCCTAATATAAGTGATGCTTGTATACATGCGCTGTTTTCATAGCTGTCCCTGCTGAGTGCAGACCCAGCAATAAAGATTGAAAACACATCTTGTGGGTTAGACAAGAATTGTATTAATAGCTTTGAATGATCTGCAACACACACACACACACACACACAAATATTCTTTTAGCTACTTGCCCAAAATATATTTATCCCTAAGGATAAACTTGGGCTGAGCAAATAGAAACACAGTTTTCTCACTTCACTCCCCAGGCTGAGTAACCTCTTTCAGGTTCCTCTTCTTGGCTCCTACAGCCACAAATCTCAGAATGAACTGAAGATGATCTGTCATAATTATCACTTTCTGTGAGCATTTTAGCTTTGGTAAAAGAGGCAGGAAAGCTCCAAGACAGCTCTTGTCCTCATTTCTCTATGAACTCAGTGGCCCCAAAACTCTGTTCTAGGAAAGCCCCCTGCAACTTCCAAGTTATGCCTCAGGGTATTCAGCATCATTCTCTACTTTATTCTCTATATCATGCTACCTTCACTAATCAGACAACTGTGGCATAATAACTTGTACAGTGTCATTAACTTCACATCTACTAAACATGCTAAAAGTAGACTGAACCCATAATCTGGTGCTGTAGGACAAGCATAACCCTATGACCTCATCCCTCTTACCAGTTTTGGGCATGGAGGGGTTCCTACTTAGCTCTAATTCCATTTCACATATTACCAAATATATAGATTGGGTCTGGGTTCCCCATCCTGTGTTTTAACTATCATCCTCAATTCCCTCTCATGTGGTGCCAAATTTGGATCAGAGTGCCTGTGGAAAGGGGGCTTTAGCCCCCTCCCCATGTTGTTTTTCTCCCATAAGCCAAAGGACACCCCTCAGGACCCTCTGGACTCCTCACTTTTTGTTAGGGTTGCCAACCCAAGGTTGGCATTTGGGGAAAGGCTTTCCAGTGATGCAGTGACATTGCCAGTGACACTGTGACATCATTTTGGCTATGTCTCAGAAGTGATGCAATCACATGGGATGGCATTCTAGTATTTGTCCTCCCACTTCAGAGCATCACCCAAAGTTATAACATCACTTCTGGATTGTGGTGGAAGTGGTATCATAGTGTCAGCATTATTTCATCCCCCCCTCCACCATTTCCCCAGCATTTTCCCACATGATGGTGAGCAGAGCCACTAGGGGCAGAAAGTCTCCCACCAAAGCAGGAGACCAGGCCTCCCTAACATTATATACTCCATAATGTGTAATTTGGCCCTTTAATTTTACAGTGGAATACACAGAATTATCAGTGGATGTAGGCTAGCCCAGTAATTGCTCTGAGGAAGTGGCCCCAAAGCCTTCATTTAAGTCCAACATCCACCTCCCATTCTCTACTTTACACGAGGCAAATCCAGCCTGCCAGTCATTTACCATCTGCCATTTTACCCCTCCCTACTGGTCATGTGCACAACCTGAAAAGCAGGGGAAGGAAGGAATAAGGCTCCAAACTTCTGACAACACTGAGGCATGTATAAGCCAAAAGCAGAGTATGCTGCAAGGGCTGGGAAGGAATTTTTTTAACCTTTACTGTCCTTGATTCTAATGTGTAATACACAGTCTTAAACAGACCCTGTTTTATTAACTGTGTTGTTTTAAACAAATACATTAATATGAGCTGCGCAGAACATGCCTTCTGCTCTGCTAAAATGACCACACATCTCTCTTGATATACACATAAATTAAGAGGTCAGCATGTCCTTCTCCATAAAAATTCAATAATGATCTCTACAACTGCCCATTAAAGTCTACAAATGGATAAATGAGGAACTGGGTTGTGGCACTTTTATGTTACTGTTCGAAAAAGGCAGCCTCATATACTTCCAGACATGGCTTCTTTGCAGCTGGCTGGCTCCTTGTGGTTCTGACCTGGCTCCCATCTCCCCACTTCCTGAGCAAACATTCCGGATGAATGATATTCATCCATAATATGGTAATAAAGAAAGAGATGAAATAAATAAGATGAGATTGCTTTTTGTGTCTGTGGAATATGTTCTGGTTAATCTCTCACTCCATGTTCTAGTTGGACTCTGGATTTTAACTCTTCCCCACTCTCACCCCAGCTTCCACATGCATCACCTTCCTGCTTTTCACACCACAGGAAGAAAGAGAAAGAGAGAAGGTAAGCAGTACATTGACTACACATCTCTTGAGGAGGGGCATTTTCGACCAGGGAAAGAATATGGGCAACCTCTTTGTCCTAAGCTTGCATTTGTCCTAAGACCACACTGCTTTTTCGTTCTTAAAACAGGAATTCCAATCATAGTCCAGTGTCATGTGCAATTTGACCCTTACAAATTGATGCAGCAGGATATATATTTGTCAAGTAAATAAAATAAGAAAGCATAACAACCACAGTGCCAGTGTGATATGGAACAAAAATTCTTGGCCTATAGAGAGGTCAGTTCACACTCTCTCTTTTCAGAATGAGCCCAGAATTGCATAGTTACCAAAGGAACATCTCTCATAGGTTCACTCTGTTTGCTTTGCTTCAAAAATATGAGGCAATACTGTGTGCAATACAGAAGCTTGTGAATGGGGGGAAAAGAATCTTCCTCAGTTTAAGAATGCTTGCAAGTAGCTACATATGTCTTAATATTGTTATTTCCGAATATTAGTTAGTTGTTCCTCCATGAAAGCTGATTTATTGAAACGTTATTACTTGAAACACCCTAATCTCTTTGTAATAATTCATATACTGGAGATTACAGTTTTGGAAGGAAGCCCAGCTCTGGCTGCAATCCTATTTATGGATTAAAGGATTTAAACAGCCTTGCAAGCTAGATCTCCAATAGCAAGGATAATGTAAACCCGGTTCCATATAAAGTGCTTTACCACTGCAATAAGTAACCCCTTTAAGGTAGATTGTTAGAGGACACCGGACAAGTGGACTTTCATTATAGCAGGAAGCAATATCTTGAGCCCCTGGAGAGCAGGATTTTTCTGAGCCCTTGTTAGGATCCCTTTAGCTTTCTTTTGTACTTTGTCATTTGCCTGAAAGGCCATGAAGACAACTAATTACAAAACCATTGCTACTGATTTAGAAAAACCCTTTGCAGGGCTTTTTCCATAAATAAATCCTATTTCTTTAGCTACCTTAATATGCAAAATCAGGCTGCATTTATTTGAAACATTTGCCAGGAGCATGTCATATAATTTGGAGATTTAAATGCTACAGTTAACTTCTGCACTAAAGCCTAATTTCTTCCAGGCTCAATTCAAGCTGCTGGTTTACATATATGAAATCATAAACCTTTGAGCTCTGCTGCATGCACAGAAGACCATCTCTTCCTCTATATTTCACTGCAATTAGGCTGAGAAAATTCTCATAACTGTTTCATCTATGGGGCATGTCTGGGAGGTGTTTTTGTTGCTACTCACTAACTGGAATTTCCTGTCTCCCCTACTCACTTCCGAATGTACTATGTATGTGTGTGTATAGTTGCAGTCAACTTATAGCAACTCCTGGTGGGGTTTTCAAGGTAAGTGGGCCCTTTCCACACAAACCTTTTAAAAAGTTTTGAGGCAAGAAATAAAATGTTTCCTCCATGGAGTTCTGCTTCAGTTTATTGTTCAGTCATCCAGCCCATAACTGCTTCCAAGCAATGGTGCAGCACACCAATGAAATAGTGACATAGAGCTGAGTGTCATCTGCATATTGGTGACACTCACTCCAAATCCCCAGATGACCTCTCCCAGAGGCTTCATATAGATATTAAATAGCATTGGAGACAGGACCAAGCCCTGAGGAGCCCCACAAGGGACCTTGCAGGACTGCAAGGACCTGTCTCCAAATGCTATCGTCTGAAACGGACCGTGGAGATAGAAGAATCACCACTGCAATACAGTACCCCCAACCTTATTCCCCAGAGTTGGTCCAGCAAGATTTCATGGTCCATGGTATCAAAAGCCACTGAGAGATCCAGGAGAACCAACAGGATGGCATTGTTTCTCTCCCAGTACAGTTCATTCATCAAGGTGACCAAGGACATTTCCATACAATGACCATACCTGAAACCAGATTGAGCCATGTTTATGTTTATGTATGCTAAAATAAAATTATATGTTATTCAGTGTTGACTGGTATTAGATACTTGTGTTTTGTGCTGGGGTGGGGGGAAAGTATACTGGAGTGACTTTAAAATGGTTACCAGAAGAGGAGTTCCACTTCCAAATGTTTGAGAACTTGTACTCTATAAGGTATGCAGAGCTGTCAGAGGTAGGACAAATCATTCGGCACTTCTTTGCATGACTGTAGAAGTACTTTGGATTCCAGTTCCCGCAGCTCTGTGTTATGGTATCAATATCTGCATTTATATGAAGCTCTCAGAGTGATGGGCAGCCCAATCCTTTTAGGTTGTGTAAATCCACTGGTCCCATTCTGGAGACAGGAAAGTTTTTTTTGCTGATTTCTCCCTTCCCATGCCTCTGGAAAGTCCTCTGAAGGCAGCAGGGTGATGCAGCAGCAGCGCTGTCCTCAGCTGCCTTCATGGTCTAAACTAAGTTGTCTGGTCTTTATTTGTTTGCTTGTCTGTTGTTTTACCACCAAGATGGCTAACAATTAAAATGTGCATAATAATTGCACATTTAAACCTATGAAAACCAACCAAACCCTCCCCAAGACATCATTAAAATGAATAAAACCAGAGCTAAAATAATACAAAAATATAAAAACAGCAATTAAAACATTGAGCAGAAATGAGGGATCACTGAGGGATGCCAAATGAAACAGAAACGTCTTCACACTCTGGTGGAAGAAAGCAACAGAAGGGGATAATAGAACTTAGGTTATGAACACGATTGTTGCATTGTGTGCTTTGTCAAATAATATTACCATAGGAAAAAGACTGAATTCTCTGCCTCTTGTTTTGGAGTCTATACCTGCAGCCTCTAATTTTGTAAACATTATTTATGGCTCAGAAAAGGATGTAGAGATATTCAGCTGAAAATACTAATCAGCCTCAATTGTACTGAGTGAATGTAGGACAGTTTTGACCAGATGGATTTGGGTGAAAGTATGAAAGCTTACTCTGACAGTAATAGATCACCGTGACTTACAAGCAGAACATCCATTGTTCTTTTTATTCCTCCTTTGTGTTTCAAACGCACCCAAACATCATTGCAGACAAAATTATTCCATTAATGCCCCCTAAATGCTACTGTAATAATTCATACAGTTTTTTGATGCACCCATGTTCTGGCTCAGAGCCCAAATGTTTGATGGGTTCCCTAATGGAGCTTTGATGGACATTTGTATGAGTTAGGATGCTTTTCCATATAAACAGAACCAGCATGCCATCTCTGCCTACACGCACTTACACGCTGATTAGGGGAAAATATCCTATTTCCATTTCCGCTTTAAGTAAGATGTACAAAGGGAGGGAGCTCATAAAGTCAGCAAAATGGCTTCTTGTTCCAGGCATCATCCTCTCTCTATCTAAGCATGGCAGCTGGAGAGTGTGGGAAGAAGCAACCTTTCCAAGACTTTGTGAACACTTATGTGCACAGCAGGGGATTCTCTAATCACATTTTTGCGTGGTTCTGCAAAAGGCAATTGATCTTGCTTGCAATTAGATGGCATTCAGAATATTGCATGTGCTTATTAGAATTACAAAGAACAAAAAGGGTGACATTTATTCCTGTGCAAAAGACAAAACGATTCATTCTAAACTGATGCCATGTCGATTGCTCCAGCTCACTGTACAAAACTCAATTCTGGGGGATCCCTTGTTCTTGCCCTACAGTCAAATGAACACTGCTTTGTAAATTGGGTGACAGAATGAGTGGCATTTAGTACTTCTGCAGGATTCCTAAGTAATTCTGTATTTCAGTTCTGAGGAGATTAACAGAAAATCTCTTATTGATTCTGGAAAAACTGGATTCTGGAAAAAAATTTTTTTATATAAACTCTGATTTCTGCACTGCAATTTGCAATAAACAAGCTGTCAGTTGAAGATGCTCCACATTTATTTTGGCCATTGTTTGCATAGGACAGCACCATTTTTGTCCTTGCTAGATCTCTCTCCCTATTTATGTGAGGACTTCTTAAAAAATAATTAGCACATGTGCATGTGTTTCAGTTTCCCTTCTGCCATATAGCCTGGAAATGTTGGTCACTCAGAGCCACTGTAATATTAAACATTGTACTAAACATTTTCAGTTTTTAAGAATTAGACACTAGAGAACAGAATACATTATAAATTACAAAAAAGAAATAAAAATAAACCTTATATCTTTTTACTCCGGGGTGGGGGGGGGTGGGGGAGGAGGAACCACTTGATATGTGGAAAAAAGTAATTTTGGAAAGACAAGTGACTGGCAGAGAAAGTGTGATCACTTGAATATTTGTTTCTTAGGCCCTTTCTGCACGGGTGGTTTATGGCGCCCTGGGGACGGCAAAAACGCCGTCCCCAGGGAGCCATTCACACAGGGGGTGCAGCTGCTGTGCAGCCGCGCCGCCCTCGCGCCGGTCGGCCACCGGCAAGCGAGGTTTACAGGAAACGGCGGCTTGGAGCCACTGCCGTGTGAATGGCAGCGGCTTCCAGGCGCCTTCCCCCCCCCCAACCGGGTGACTTACCAGTCCTGTGGCACTCCGGCATGTCACCGAGGCCTGGGGACACGCCCCCTTTGCCCTGTGACCCTGGAGCAGTTGCGCAGGGCAGGGGGCATGTCCCCTGGCCTCGGTGACGTGCTGAAGGGCCACAGGACCGGTAAGTCACTCTGGCGACGGCGCAGCTCGGCCGATTCTGGGACTGTCCATGCAAACGGTCCCAAAGTGGTTGGGTTGGTGTGGATTACGCCGATCTGACCCCTTCCGCCTCCATACGGAAACGGCCTTAGTGAGGGAGAAGCCTATTAGGAAATGGAATTCTTCTCCAAACCCCTTCAGGAGTTAATCTTTTGCTCAAACCACTGAAATGAAGCCTAGGCCTCTTGAGACAGTGGAGTAGCTGCCACAGGGACATCCAGGAACAAACACCCCAGGCGCCCCATGGGAGTCACATGGGAGCAGAAAAATCACCCCACACACACTTCCGAGAAGGAGGAGGGGCATGGGTGAGCCTTGGAACGACATACATGCTCCACCCAGGCGAGGCCCAGCCACACTCCTCCTCCTTGAATGACGCCAATATCCATCAGTTTTTTTCAGGTATTACTGAAAATGTTTGGGTAAAAAAAACCTCAACCTAAAATTTTTCAGTTCTCCCCCCACCCCCATTTCCCAAGACCTTGTGGGCTTGAAAAATGATTGGGGCGGCGGAGAGAACTGCCTCCGGTGGTGCATTCGGTAAGCATGTGCAGGGGACAGATTCTGCATGAAGAGCTGAGCTAGTTCAGGTTTGTATGCAGGATCTGGCCAGTCTATCCCCCTTTGATGTCTTTCAAGCCCCACAGGACTTGAAGAGCATCAGAGAGGGATCAATCCTGTACATCTATCTAATTTCCCCCTCCCATGCTTTGGAAGCCCAGTGCGGCTTGAACAACATTGGGGGAATTAGATCCTGCAAGCAGCATAATCTTTTGAATGGTGACAAATGGTCCCTCCTTTCCCTTTCACCTGCAGAAAAGCTAGTAGGATCCACACCTATGACCATAAATGAGGTGCATTAGAATTTGTTAACAAAGGAACCTCAATAATTAGACATTATTTTAAATACTCTGAATAAACAAGTAGTAGTTTGGGCATAGGAAAAATACAGTATATCTTCTTTGTTGCTTTGTTTTTTGTTTGAGTAGAACAGGGAGTGACTATATTCTGTCTCCTGAATATGTGAGTAGAGTGGTGTTCTACAGAGACGCTGTTTTGGCAGATTGGAAATCATAAAGCCATTCTTTGCAGTGTCTACAGAGGAATCACAGGCTGATCTTGATAAATAAAATGTGACATTCATAACAAATAAAACCACAAGAAAAGAGAGATAAAGAATAAGAGCTTTAGCATCATTGCTTTAAAAACTCTGGTGATAAATAAAGGATATTATAATGCAGAGTCACTTCTTGAGGGGGGTGGGGATATTATTGCCTATGAAGAAAGATGGATCATCTAAATAGTTTGCTTGACAGTAAAATAATGGTTATTGGATAAGATGTTTGGAGTATATAAAAATATCAGTGCTGGAAGAGAAGATAACATTCAGATAGTCCTAACACCCTAGGGCATATGTCTTATGTACAGTAAATAAAAACGGGTATGGGGAGAAGGGGGCAGAAGAACATGAGGAACAAAATCTCTGTTCTGACAACAAAGGTGTGTAGAGCAGGGCTAACCTGCTGACACAACCATGACTTTGCTCATTATCCAGGTCTTGCAGACTAATATGAAGTCTTAGACCTTGAATCTGTAAACAAACTCTGTATTGTTGACCAACAGTGTTTACTGGAAGACAACAAAGCACTCAGCTTGTTAAAGCCACTTCTGCCAAACCTGGCTTTTGCTATCCTCTTTATCCAGAAGTTAATCCTCCCATTTTCTCAAAGAATGTGAGAGTTATTTCGAAGCTTAAGTGCCCCAATGTGGGCATCAGATAGAGATAAAGTTGCCTGGCCTCTTGTCCACACAGGGCAATGGACACATCCAATTTCCCATGGGACCAGAAGTATCAGGGGTAAGGCTAATTATCTACTCAGTGTGTGAAGCCATAAAGCAAAGATCAGGGAAAGAATGTCCCATTACTGCAGTGGTAACATATAGCAGGATGGTTACATATATTTTGTAGCAGTTACATTGAGGTAGGAATGTATCTCAATCAACTAGATACAATCACCGCCAATATATTTTGTAACAACTACATTAAACTAGGAATGCATCTCAATCAATTAGGTACAATCCCTGACAATTAAGCAGATACAAGCTATGTATGCATAAGCTCTGTACATGCAATCTGAACCCTGTAATAATACAGGGTGCTGACTGCATGTATAGAAACTACACACATAGCATCTGTTCAAAAGATCCTCAACATGCATATTCTAGGGGTTAGGCAAGATCTCATTTCCCCCTGAACAGTCTCCCATCATGAGCAGAACTGGTTTCTTTCCTGCTTTCTTGCAACAGTTACCTATTGGTTGTGAAATGGCAATGTCTCTCAGTGTCCCTTATGGACAAAAAGCCACACAGCTTATTAACCATCCTTCTTCTATCAATAGATCTTGTGTTGGAGCTAAAGGATCCACTGATGGAAGACACCAAGACAAGCAATTTTGTTTTCCCCCCTCTCCTCATTTCAGTTGCTTGTGTTGATATGGGTCCTGAATTGATGTAAGTACTGTGTGCCTTAGCATCACCTTTTCAGGGTTCATAGGTGGTTGCTGAGAAAAAGAGAAGGTGAAAAAGATTTAACCCATAGCCATTAGTGTCTTCTGTTAGCACTGCACAGGATCCAGCCCATTGTTTCCATGCATATTAGTTGTCTGAAGCACTGAACAGGACAGTTCTGCTTTATAGCAAGCAATCTTGCACTAGGTATTTTCTTTTGTAAGAGTCACATAGTTATGGGCATCTTTGTTTAGTCTTCACTTTATTTAATTGATTAAAAAAAACTTGAAGGGCCGTATATTTTTGTACTTATATTATTGTAAGCTGCCTCGAGTCTGTTCTTTGGACAGGAAACTGTGGGATATAAATCCACTGGTTGTAAACTGGTTGTGAAACAGGTGGGGAGTGACCTGCTTGTGTAGCATCAGATACTAGCCAACAGGTGTCAACTACATTCTTTTGTGGAATAATCCCTCTGTTCATCTTTCTATGGACCAAATCAGATTTTCCCCAGGCACAGTGCAAAGAATGCCTACAAAATTAGTTTTACCATACATGATGTAAATCCTATACACAATTGGCTAAGGGATGGAATGTTTGACAACAAACCCCCAGGCAATGGCTGCGCAAGACTGTTAGGGCTCAGCCTGGTCTGAGTGGGAACCCCTGGGAGGAAGACTCAGATAGAGAAGAGGGAACAGTGTTGGTTCCAGATTCTCAGGCACTACCTGTAGATGCAGAGACCGAGCAGCCAGAAGTTCCTGCAAGACCAGGTCCCCAGGCTCAGGCAGAGCATTCAGGTTGGGATCCATAGCCAAGTTCATGCTCTGAGATTTTCCAGCAAGATCTTAGCACTGAGACTCTTCAACCCCTTGATACAGAGCCAGAGGGGTTCCTGACAGCTCCCTCACACACACACACACACCCTATTTCCAGAGCCCCAGGAGCCCCAGGAGCAGTGCAGGAGGAGACTATGTGCTAGCTTACAGCAAAGGACACGCAGCAGCAGGTTAGCAGCTATGGGGTGAGCTAGAGTAGAAGCAGAGTCTTTTCAGGAGCCAGACTAGAGTAACCCAGCTGAAAGAGGTTATTGCTTGGGGCAATGTTGCGGTTTAGTTTGCAGATTACTGGTTCTGTTTCTTGTCTTGTCTGGATTCCTTGCTCTGTGTGCATTAAACATTTGAGCCTGTTAAGACCTGTGTGTGGACTATCCTTGGTTCTGAGGGCCTGTCTATGACAAGGACTCGCTTCATGAGTTCTGCATGCCCATTGGTGGGGGACAATCCATCCTGCCCTTGCCTACCTTCCCCCAATCCAGGACCCTCTCCCTGCCCCAAACAACACATCAGCATGCCAGGCCATCGGCTGGTTGCCACCCGCTGTCCTGCCGAGCCCACCACCAACCAACCTCCCCCTGCACCCTCCCCCTGCCCCCAAAAGCACCCCAGGCTGCTGTAGCACCCCACCACCTGACCTGCCCCAAACAAACAGCAGGACCTCCCTGACAAGGACTACAAGCACCCGCCTTAGATAAGTCTACCTGGGGCTGGAGCAGAGTCTGGGCTGTGGCTGTTCTCCTAGGGAAAAGAGAAAGGAGGATGGGGTCCCTCTTTCCTCTCCCCTCCTTGAGGACATTTTATTTTAGTTTAAAATGGGCTTTAGTGCTAATAAATAAATAAAACCAATGTGAGGCAAATGCATTTATGTACAGCAGGCAGACAGGGTATTACCATATTGACTCCAAAGTTCTGAAAATGTCATAGCTGTAAATATGTAAATTCTGTGGAAAACAATTGAAATGGCAAAATGGTAGTTGCAATAGAGATTATTCCATCCCACCCCATCACTTCCAACATCTGGAAGGTTTGTTTCCCAGATTTTACTTCTAAGGAAAACTAAATAGTTCTGGAAAATGACAAGTTGCATTTGACCAACACAGTATGTATAGCTTAGTGGCAGTATAGAATAGGATTTCTCTGTTTGATCCATATAACAAAGTTGATCTCTAACTTGCGGCTGGATCTCTTTCTATGTACTACAGTTTGTATTCATTTCAGAGGCTGTAGAGCTGGGAGGGTATTGAAGGTCAAACGAGAATTGAGGGAGCCCATCTGGCAGTATGACTGAGACAATGTGGTGTTTGAAGCTGCTCAAAAATTTGATTGGCAGGCAGGGCTGTGGCCCCACCTGGTATAGTTGTGTAGTAGCAAAGTCATCTCAGGAATGTCGTTGCCTCTACCATTCTGAGTACTGGGAGACACAGAAATTCTATCTGTAAAGCTTCTGTGAAAACTGTTAATGGCCAAAGACAAAGCCAGTTTCTGACAACTTGGACTTCACTTACCAGTTGGTCCCTTTCATTATCAAACAAAAACCCACTCAACCATCAAAGTTATGCCAGCTGGGCACTAAGATTGGGGCAAAAAATAATGCTTCTTTCAACAAAGAACAAATCCCTAATCTGTCTGTGTGTGTGTGAGGGGGGGTGTTTCTCAGCTGCCTGCACAGTTGGCCTAACAAAAATCCATTTCTCATCAGCATGTGGATAGTTGATATGTATGTTGGTGAGGCCTTATCATGTGAAGAGGGCTGAAAAAATGAAGTTTCTGGTAATTCAATCAAGGATTGTTTTTGTAGTGTACGGCCATTGCTGATTCTACCAGCATTTCATTGAAACAAACAACAAAGAATGAACAGGAATTGCTGTCTGTTTGTTTTAATCTGCTTTATTAGACCAGATAGGACTGGAAAGGTTGACTGAGATTTAAAAAAAAATAGCTTACTAAACACGACCTTACTTGAAGCTGGCAATCCAGAGTGTTCCAGTTCTGTCTTTTTTTTTCTGGTCCTTCTGGATAGTATCTGGTATCTGTATATCCTTGGTCACCAAGTACAGTAGATCTGCTATAGTATTTATTTGATATATGTCACATGTTTTAAAATAGTTACCTGATGCTGTTTTAGATTTTTGTCTCAATTCCTGATTAGGGGGGGAATCTGAGGCAATAATGGTTGACTTAATTCAATCACAGATAGGGCTTCCACCTTATAGTCTTGCAACCCAATTCTTTGCATGTTTACTCAGAAACAAGCATTATTAAGTTTCATGGAGCTTGTCCTCAAGTAAAAATATATAATACTGCAGCTCCATCATCACATTTAATAATCCAAGGACTGGCCCTGTTATACTCATAAAAGGAGCAAAACCAGACCACACATAGGAGTTTTGCATAAGTGTGTGTGTGTGGGGGGGGGGGGGTTCCCTGTTTGTGCATGAAATTATAACTTTTTCAACCCAAATAAATTATGACTTTGTCAACCCAAATAAAAACCCAAATCATGTCCTGACTGATGCTGAATATGTTCCAGGTGTCACAGAATCTAGAGAGCAGTTCAAAATCAGTTTAAAAGAGGAAGGGAAGTAAAATTGGTCTGCTCACACTTCTTGAAAGTTTAAATGTTTAAAGTTAGAATTGTTTGCTGCCATGTGCATTACCAGGAAAGGGTTACAGCTCACTGGCAGAGCAACTGATTTGCATGCAGAAAATCTGGATTAGAATAAGGGTCCAGCTAGTCCAGCATCCTGTTTTATTTAATATCTAACTGGATGTCTCCAGGAAAACCATAAGCAATAATCCTTCTCCGTTCCTCCAGCAACTACTATTCAGAGCTATACTGTCTCTGAATATTAAGGTTCCATTTATCCCATATGTTCCCTAGAAATTTGCCTTCTGCTTTTTGCTAAAATATAAATAACTATTATAACTATTATATTATTACACACATTTATATCACATCTTTGGCTGATTCCACATGGGCCAAAAACAGTGGTGTGAAAACGGTGTGAAAACAGTTTGAACCCTTTTAAACCATTTTAAACCCTTTTACACCATTTTCACACCATTTTCACACTGCTGTTTTTGGCCCATGCGGAATCAGCCTTTGAAAATGTTAAAGGCACTCCACACCTCAGTCAATTATTGTTTTCATTCCCAAAAGTTTGTCTTCTGCATCTCTCGCATAATTACCAGGTCCATTTAGAAGAAGAAGAAGAAAAAGAGAAGGAGGAAAAGGAGAAGGAGGAATATTGTATCTGTGTTCTGTAAACATTTTAGCTTTTCCCTCTTCGAAGGGAAGAATGGGGGCAGCGTCAAGTATGGGAAAAAAAACAAATGGGCCTCTTTGAATTTGTTTTGGTCAAGGAAGATTTGGGTAGCATTTTTAAGAAGGGTTTGTGTCACTTTCAACTTTTTTCAGGCTAAGTGGTGTTTTAGGAAAGGCAGATCCTACGCAAGGGCTGGCTGTGTGTGTGTGTTTGCCCCCTAAAAACACAGCTGCTGCAGGTCCCAGGACAGTGTTACTCCTGAGAAGGAAAGGTCATACATTGCTCCGAAGCAATAATATTTCTCTATTAGGAGTGCCATTTGATGATATCATTGTTCCAGGTCTTTGAAAAATCCCAGAGCTGCACCCCTGCCCATCATTGTTTTACAGTACCAATGTAGGGCTCTGGTTTTCTGTTCCAACCAGATGAAGCAAAAAAACCCTGTCTGCTGGTCAGATTTTGCACCTAAGGGCTACTGAGCACACTGAATCAAGTAGATTAAACAATGCACAGCAGCCACAAGTAATCCATTGCTCCCTTTTTTGTCCAAAATCCAAGTCATTTTACCATCAAAATGTGAAGAAATCTAGGAGAGTCTTTAGGTACCCCCTCCATTTGTATGTTTTTATTGCATATTTAGTCCAGCTTCATGACTTTGCTGCCTGATTTGCTTATATGATTTATCCCTGTCATATAAAGCAATACATTTGCATCCTAGGATCTGTAATTCTGTATTTATGGCACATATACATGATTGAAAACAAATTTGTTTGGCTTTCATACTTACTCATCTCATAATGTCTGATTATTTTTATGATATTGATGATATCACTATCATTCATACATATCACATTTGCTGAATGGACACTAGTATTGTAAATTCTACTGCAAATTAAAATATTAACATGCAAGTTAGAGTTGCCAGGACTCTAAGTTATTGTTGTCAGTTTGTGTCGTTTGTTTTCAGCTGTTGAATGGGTAGTTGAGTAGGTAGCGCCTGAGCTCAGTCCCTCTGGCAGTTGCCTGGCTCACCTACTCCTCAATTGAATTCCAGTTCCAGCTTATTCCTAGGAAACTGTATTTAGCATTGCACTGCTAATCACTACAGTTACAATCCCAAGAATGTATGCCTGGAAATAAACTCTATTGAATAAAATAGGAGATATGTCTGAGTAGACCTATTTAAAATTGCTCCCTTTAACTGCTACAACCCTGTGACTAGTAATAATAACAGAATTTGTATAGAAGTGTTTTAAATTTTCAGTGTGTCATGTTCATGTTTGCACCAACTCTTACACTAATCCTATAAAGTATTCCATTATCATTACACTTCTATGATAAATGAGTAGGGGGTCTACCCTGAGAAATCAGTAGCGTGTCTAAGAGCACTTAGTTTTCTTTTCTTTTTTTTCAGAAGCCTTTATTGGCATAAAATAAACATACAAAATCAGCATACAAAATTTGCCCATTATTGCTCACAATTATAGACACTGGTACTAAAATACTAAATACTAAAATATATACATGGTCCTTCTGTAACTATAGGACTTTCCTTCAGCTAAGTTAACTCACTTAAACGTCATTGGATACTGACAGAAGCTAGCAAAATTACTGCTGGCTATATGTGGTCATAATACATAGACATTGAGCACTTAGTTCATGACTATGGTGAGATTTGTGCTAGGACTTCCCAATATACCATTTTAGCTACTAATTGAGTGAAGAACAATTACACAAAATATGATATTCTGAATCTGCCATAAAGATGACACCTAAATGGTCCAGGCTACAAGAACAGTTTTTATAAAAAGCTAGACATTATGGAGTCATGCTGCCACAAACACATGCACACAATTCCATAACGTTCTTGTGGAATCTCAAGCATGTGGAAGGGAGAAGAACAGTTCTTGGATCCATAAGTGCTTTTTCAATCAGTTTTCTTTTAGAGGCTAATTTTATTGGTCTCAACATATGTGAGAAAGGAACCAAAATACACTGAATATACAAGATGTGATATTTACAAAGAAAACCCAGCATACTACCAGTCCATATATGCTGCCTTTCTCCCTCCAGATCAGACAATTTTTTTGTTTACTACAATAAATCATAGTCCATTTAGGAATAAGGACCAACTGGGGGAAAAAAGAATATTCTGTGAAAAGGCAAAGGGTAGAGGGAGATTTAACACAAAATGCAAGCATATCTAACTAATAGATGTATACATTGAAATCCTATAGGTCAAAACAGACCCCAAATGACTTACAGAATTCCACTTGAAACACCACATTTAACTGAAAAACACCACACATTTAAAACTGGCTGACCCAGATCTCAAACAGACCAGATGCATATTACAAAGACTGCAATCCTAAATTCACTTCCCAGGGAGTATACCCTATTGAGATTGCCTTCCAATAAACTATCATAAACTGGGCTTCATGGTGAGATAAAAGTAGGTCAGTATTAGCTCACGAACCTTAAACCAATAAATGGACTCTGTAGTGTTGATCAGTAGTGTTTATTGATGAGGCAATGAAGCACCAAGGCTTGGCAAACCTGGCTTTTGCCATCGCATTGCCAGTCCCCCCTCCTGCTTTCCGAAGAGATTGTGAAAACCAGTCCCCGGAGCTGAGGTGCCCCAAAGTCGGTGGCAGATAGTAAGAGAAAGCCACCTGGTTTCCTGCCCCATGAGATAACTCCAGTTCCCACGGGACCAGGGTGTCAGGGGAAGCCTAGTTATCTACACATCTTGTGAAGCCATAAAGTAAAAATCAAGGAAGGAATGCTCCAGATGGCAGTGGTAACATATAGCAGGCTGGTTACCTATATCTTTTAGCAGCATTGATTTGTAGCTTTAAGCAGTTACATCAAGTTAGGAATGCATCTCAGTCACATAGATACAATTCCCCTGACAGTCAGACAGGTCAAATGCCTTCCAAAATAAGGAGTTCTTATCTGCCTTCTTAAAGGCAAGAAAAGAGTTGCCTGATACAGAATTATCTCAAAATGGGAGTTTCACAGACAGCATCACAGAAGAAGTTCTATGATGCTAAGAACACTCCTGGGAGTAAATCCCATTCAATAAAACTTGAGTAGGATTCTGACTAAGCTTGCTTAAGATTTCTCTCCAAGTTGTTCCAAGCCTGGAGGTCAAAGTAATAAACACACACACACACACACCCTTCCAGGGCTTCATCAAGTGATTTGAAACCTTTGAGAACATCTACCGGACACTTTTTTTTATTAAAGGGGGTTGTTTATTCTCAGCCACTTTTTAGTATTGGGCAAATGAAGCAGGGAAATATACCCTTTTCATATCGAAGCAATGTCTGGTATTATATCCATTGCTATGAGGGTAATGCTAGAACAAGCAGAGGAGATTCATAATTTATAGATGTGGACCATGTTCAGGTTACTAATGTCTCAAACTGACACTAACCTTCATAAATCATAGTACAAAATTTGTTCTCTAAGTTAGATCTGAACCCTCACATCTTAAGAACAACCAAACTAATATACTTTTCCAGAGCACAATCAAAAGCACATTGACAACTTGATCACCTTGTCACCTCTTGAAATTGGACAGTGCTGAGACATGTGTCAGTCTAATTCATCTTGGGTACTGCAAAAAGAGAGCTGACCATTTTTCCTCTAATTTCTTGGAGGTGCCACCTTGTCACTGACAGTACTGATGGACGTCTTGTTGGCATGCAAGCCCCATGGCAAGGCTAGGGGGGCAGTTTCTGAGATGTACCCTATCAGTCACTTCTCTATTAGTGTCACAGATAGTTCAGACTAAGATGGATGCCAAATTTTAATACTCAACTTTGATACTAATATGGGACTGGGGGGTTCTACTTGCCACATTCTTCTCCACCTCACTATGCATAGCAGCAAACAATGTCTTTCCAGAAGCCTCTGCCACTTCAATCTGGATAATAAAAGCCATAGTTTTGGGGAAAGCCACGCCTGTCCACAAAGGGTATGCAAGTGCTACTCTGCCTCACGCAATCAGCTTTCCTGATTCCTTTCTTCCCTAGCCAATCCAGTCATAACCTTTTCTGTCCTACTACTGGAGGATCATCAAACCCTATTTTCAGTTAGAATGTCCTGAGTTGTAAATTCATCAACTCTGCCTGAAACACAGTCAGAAATCTCCCCAGCTCTGACCTATTTGAATAATTTCCCACAGTGTTGTTATTACCATCCTGGCCTCTGATGGGTACGGAAGGAGGTGGGTCTTTGCCATCTGTTGCTGCTATTGCTGATTGTTTTTATTGTATTATCGTTATAGCTGTTTTTACTGTTTTATTGTTCACTGCCCTGAGCCCTGTGGGGGAGGGCAGGATATAAATTGAAACATAATGAATGAATGAATGAATGAATGAATGAATGAATGAATGAATGAATGAATGAATGAATGAATGAATGAATGAAATTATCTCTTGAGAACGGAATTCTGTTTTATTCAGGAAGTTTGCTTCTCTCAGCATCACTCAAGGACCAATGAGGGCACTAAGCTCCATAAACTAACCACCATACAATGTTGTTGTTTCTACATACCCTGCTATTGTTACATAAACCTTTGGAAAGTACATGAAAAATCTGCATCATCCTGCTGTGTAATGTAAATGTTTTTTGTAAAAATGTAAAAAGCATTAACACTGATGAGCATCTAGTAAAATAGCAGAGAACTTTGTACCTTTAAAAATTATGTCTTCCCTAGTTCATTTATATTTAATTTCAAATTAATTGAAAGAACATTTATCAAGACCATAGTAGCAAAGAAATTAAATATTTCATATTAATGGAAGTTTCCTACTTTACAAAGTTTGAAAAGCTTTAAAGAATAATTTGTGCTTAATAAATAATAAAACTACATTGGTCATTTAGGTGTACAATTAAATCCTCATTAAAAAGGTATACATTTATCATATTCTACCAATGAATTAAATAGACAATTCTCAGCTATAATTTTATGAAAGCTAAACAAATCTGTATTTAATGGCTGGAAGATGTGTAATCAGCATAATTGTCTTTTAAGCTCTAAGTGCAATCTTTATTGGTTTCATGTAATTTAGCAGTATGCCCTTTATTCTGTCTTCTAAACTCAGCAAAACTTTTCTGTTTGTTTCCTAGCTGCAGGCATTTCTTTCCATTGCATTAATAAAATATTGAGTCCCAGGGATGGTTGTACACAGGAGAGAAGTCACAGTACATGGCAAAAAGAGAGGTTTTTTTCGGCCATTACTCAGATATACTGAAAGCCCATGTACCCCAATCTTACACCCATTTATTTATAACTTCAGTGAACCTACATTCCAAGCAAGTATGCTTTTGTTATATTTGAGTCCAACTCCTTTTCCAACAAGCTCAGAGTGGCATTTTACCATTAAGAAGAAGAGTTGGATTTACATCCCCCCTTTGTTTCCTGTAAGGAGACTCAAAGGGGCTTACAATCTCCTTTCCCTTCCCCCCTCACAACAAACACCCTGTGAGGTGGGTGGGGCTGAGAGAGCTCTGAAGAACTGTGTCTAGCCCAAGGTCACCCAACTGGCATGTGTTGGAGTGCACAAGCTAATCTAGTTCACCAGATAAGCATCTTCAGCTCAAGTGGCAGAGCGAGGAATCAAACCCGGTTCTCCAGATTAGAGTGCACCTGCTCTTAACCACTACACCATGCTGGCTCTGTGCTGGAAGGTACTGTGCTGCACTTGTAAGACCTTTGCCTCACTAGACTTATGGCCAGTTTTCATTTTCAGCAGAGGATTTCTGTGCCTCGAAAGCAGTTTCTCAAAACTGCAACTGTCCTTGGCTGCCTTTTCTGCTTCCTTTTCCCACCTGACAACTCTTCAACCACAGACACATTGAACCAGTGGCGTACCACTAATGGAGACATGGGGTGGCTTGCAAGGGAAGGGGAGGGAGGGTGGCATGCAGCTCCCAAAAGCACCTGGTGGGCCACTGCGAGTAGCAGAGTGCTGGACTAGATGGACTCTGGTCTGATCCAGCAGGCTCTTTCTTATGTTCTTATGCAAAGAGCAGAGGGAGTGGGACAACAAGTTACACAACAACTTGTGAGGTATATAAACCAACACTGATTTGTCCAAAGTTGAAGGCTATGGTACCAACCTCAAGGGTTGGAGACACCCAAAATTCTATTGAGATTCTTGCTCCAAGATCAGCACAGCCTCATAAACTGGTCCCAGAGTTTCCACTAAGGAAGAACTGAGGTTCTGTCAATCTGGCTGTTATTCAAGATAAGATTATTGACCACACAGTATCAGTTGGCTACTCTGTGGAGTTTTATCGAAATAGTTCATGACAGGCAGTGTATCATTTCAGTCTTCTTCTTAAGCATGAATATTGTTCCACAGTTTTTTCAGCAAGATTTTACTTTAATTTTGGTTCTGCCATTTTGAAGTCATAACATTTCAAAATCCATGGAATCATAGTGTCCCACAGCACCTTATACTAAGTTCTACACAAGAAATATATAACAGCTAGCAAAATGACTACATTTCTCTAAATCACTTTCAGATCTAGAATGTGTGCAACTTTTACTGCATTAAACAGGCATTGTACTTACTGTTTGGCTGTCAGGTGTATTGCTCAGAGAACTCCATAAGCGCAAAGAAAGGCTCAAGAACTTTCCAAGTGACTGAATTTCATGCTGTAAAGCAGTAGACTTTGGAGCTAGCCAAGACAAATCCAAAATCTATATGCTATTGTGGGATCTCAGTTGTTTTCCTTTTGTACATAACCGATTCCTCTACAAGTACAGATATAATAATTGCTATTTCTTTTTGGTGTGCAAATGCAATTTGTCTGAATAGTAACACAAAATCCTTTTGGCACAGCATCATAAAACAATTTACCATGTGATTTTAATAACTTTTCCATCATATATAGATATAGATACATATTCCCTCTGAGCAGGAAGATTCTGAAATATCATATGTCAAAGACATGATCCAAAAGCCTCTTGGGGTATAGATGGCACTCTTTAGTAAGCTGTGAACACTACTTGCAATCCTGTGCTTAAACAGCTGTAACTAGAGATCACTGATTAAATATTCACTGATATTTGTTAAGTACCTTGAGAAATTCATTTTGGACTCTGAAAAGAGGCCATACACAAGAAATGGAAAAAGAAACCTGGGGGAAGAAGCATGGGGAAAGATCCATCTCTACAGACAGAAATCTTGTAGGATCCAACCTATTTTCCTAAATGGAAAAGTATCCAATATTATAATTTTGAACTGAGAAAAATATTAAGCTCATCTATTTACAAGGTATAAAAATAGCAAAACCAGGGACCATCAGAAGGTGTCCTGGTGAGATACAGTATTCTCTTGAAAATAATAATATGTCTGGCAGTTTGCCATTGGCATGACCTCAGTACAAAGCCCATAATAATAAGTATTGGTCATGAATGAGCATGGAATTGCCAAAGTCCAACTTTGTCTTTTCTTTAATGATCTTTACTTTTATGATTCTTCTCAAATGAATAGGTCTTAAGATGGATTACATTAAAGCACAATGGCCAAAATGTTTAATGTTAAATCCTTTAAAATAGACTCTCTCTCTCTCTCTCTCTCTCTCTCTCCATCTCCTTCTCAATTTTGCAATCTTTCCCATCTTGAATTTATTTGTTACTTTAAAATGTCAGGAAGGGTGAGTACCTTTTTTCCATTATCAAATGTCTGAATGGGGCCTGGCCACGAGGCAGGGCCTTATATAGGCCCCTGGCCCGGCCCCCATTCGATCGACGGACTCTCGTGTCTCGCGTCACGCATCACGTGAAAGTCCGATCGATACATCGACGGGCCGACCTGCCCTTCCCAGGGCAAGCCAGCGTCACCGGATCAGCTGCGCATGTGCCCGAACCGGCGCGCATGCGCAGAGAAACATCTGCAGCCGGCCACCCGGCCCGGCGAACGGCCTTGCTGCCGGGCCCCGCTTCCCGCAATGGCGGCCGCGGAAAGGCACAGCCGTGCTTTATCAAATGACCAAACCAGTTTCTGTCTATCAATCACAAATAATTATTTGAATCTAGAGGCGGGGCAAAGGGGAACTGCACCTGGGGCGTGTGCGCCCTGCGTCCTTGCCACAGCCCTGCCCAGGGAAAAGAATGTCAGCCCAATCTGGGATCCGGGGAGAGGTGAATTGGCTCTTGGAGCCTGCATGGAACTTACGCCAGAGGGGAGGGGAAACAGGGAGGTAGGCAGGTGCTGTGGAGCTCCATGGTGCTTAACCCAGAAGAGTCTACACCCCACAGAGCTGTGCTAGCTAGGGGCAGGATAGGGGCATTCTCAGTGGGGCTCAGGAGCTGACCTTAGTCAGCTTCCAGCAGGCTTTTGGCCTGGGAATGCCCATGGCACAAGAGTCAGAATCTATTTTGCCCTATGGAGAGCATTGTGACCAAGGGTTTCTAAATTTTTGCTACCTTCCTAAGCCTCTTGGAAGCCTCAGAGGGTTTCCAGGCAGCACAGTGGTGTGGCAGCAGCACCATTCCCAGCTGCTGCAGCCTCTGAATTAAGCCATATATGTTTTCAGAGCCACATTTTATAGCAAGAAGGGTTTTTCCCCATGTGGAGGCAATTTGCCATGTTAACATTGCTTCCAACATGAAGTTTGTATATTGCTTCTCTGCATCTTATTTTTGTGGTAGATAGAGGGCTACTGACTTAATTCCACAATATTATTAGACTAATGTCAGATGCTTGTTTATACTAAATGAAAAAAATAATTTTAAAATATCTAAAAAGCATATTATATGTATTTATTCCAAAGGAAAGAACACCCAAATACTGATATCAGCATACGGTAATTTCATTTTATTTTTCAAAAATTAGTTATTTTTATCCTCCCTGACTATTTTTAAACTTTTCAACTTTTTACTGAAGACAAACAAATCTTATAATTACAATTAGTACTCAATAAACATCAGTCAGTTCTTAAAATGTATGTTTTCTTGGAAGTAAGTCATACTATATTCAATGGGGCTTATAGACCCAAAGAAATTTGCATAAGATTGTAGCCTTAAAACCCATGGGACTCTCATACCTACTCAGTCTGTCTTTCTCTTTTGCCCTGTTTTCAAAGCCTTTGCTATTTAATCCTTACTGCCTGTCTTCTGAACTCTGGCGCTAGAACTATTAAAGCAGTATTAAAAGACTCACAAGTTTTCTAAAGTATCATTTGAACAAAGACTTAGACTATATTATGCTCATATCTAAGAAGTAAGGAGTATATTTGATGAACTATAGAAGCAGCTGGTGAGCAGCAACAATACACGTTGTTTGAGCTAAGTTGCACATCCCAATGTACAGAAATCTGATTTATTTGTTACATTATACTTGATGTTGCTGGAGAATAGCACCTTAAAAGGTAGTAGTCTGTTATGGCAAATTATGAAAGCTCAGATCACCAAAGAAGGAAAGAAAAAACAAAGCAAGAAAAAAGAATTCACAAAATTAGTTTGTGTATGTTTCTTTAGTCTCTTCCAGCAGAATGATTGTTGGTATTGTGGAAAGTTCATGGCAATTGCATTAGTTTAGCAAGATTGAACTGTTTAAAATTTCAGGGTTGTCCGCGAAAAAAATAATAATAGGAAGTTGTATGGAGAGGAATGTGCTGACAGCAGTAATGTTTCAGTAATAATTCATGTGTTGTAGATGATGCTCTGGAAAGAAGCCCAGCTGGCTAATGCAGATTGGTGATGCTCTCCTGCTGATCGTTGTTCAATTGATTGGCATTTCTGCTCCATCATGAAATCAGTTTGCAAATTAAATGGAGATAGTTGAAAGGGGGAGAGAGCAAAGATGGAAGCTCACTTGCCCAAATGTTTTGTGATGGGCAAGGTTCAGAGGCGCAAGTTCTTTTCAAAAGAAACAAGGTGAATTTGTCAGCTCAGTTTGATTTCAATAAAAGCTTCATCATCCAGTAAGAGAGAGATGTTTCCCATCTATCTACCCAATTTCTCCCAATAACAGACAACTGCTGTTAGAGAGCCACAAAGACAATAATAGTATCACAACATTGTCTAAAGAAAACATGTTCTCTTAAAGCTTATCTTAAGGCAGAAAACACCAAACACGACATGAATGAGGTAATGGAAGAAAACATCTTCTCTTAAAGCTTATCTTGAGGCAGAAAGCACCAAATATGACATGGATGAGGTAAAGCAAGGCAAAAACATATCCTTAATTTCATCCATAATCCCATGAACCTGTAATATATTTTAATTGTTAATTCAATTAAAAGATGCAGGGGAATGTGTTGATGTTGTTAATGTCATAGCAATACCAAAGTTCAATATGAAGCTAAACTTTATTACATGGAATGCACTGAACTTCTAAATAATGTATCACAATTAAAACCTTTATAGATAAAATTTTTTCAAATTTTGGCATCTTTCTAACAATATGTTAATTATTATAGATCAGTATGGCACAATAAACTATTTCTCGCAGTCCCACCTCAGACATCTGTTCTGTGAGTTTATGTTTGGTTTTTGAATGCACTAAAATGCCAACACCAAGGAGGGAAAGCTCAGATTTCACTTGTTTCTCAGCCATTAAATATATAGTCATAATGGGTTCGATCCCTTTCCCTTAATGAAGGATGTTCCACTCATGGAAAAAAATATCTCTTTCATTCATTGAAAACTCCTCCTGGGAATGGAATGAGTCTTCCTGTCACAAAATTTTCCAAGAACAGACGATTCCTCACTTAGCAAAAGGGAAGTGGTAAAAGAACTGCTTAGCATGTAGAAAGTCCCAAGTTCTGCCCCTGGAACTACCAATTAAAATGATCTGGTAGCAGGTGATGTGAAAAAACTCTATCAAAGATCCTGCAGATGTTGCCCTGCCCTTCATACCCCGCTTTACTGAAAATATGGTTTTTATATTATTTTCCCTGCAATATGTACTGGCAAATGCCAACCTTCATATTTGTGTGTGTGTGTAGCAGAGTGTTCACCTAAAAACAGGCAAAAGGCAAAAGGTCTGTTTGCAAGATTAGATCAGTGAATTAATTACTCCAGTCAACAGGGGTTTTTTTCTTTTTTTCGCTTCCTGTGCCACCTGAAACCCCATAGGAGATGGTATGGGTGTGCTGTTGCAGACGCTGCTCTATCATGCCCCCCCCTGCCCCCCCTGCCCCTGCCCCTGCCCCTGCCCCTGCCCCCGGATTGGGTTGTTAGTATTATCACAGGAACTGAACAACCAGCACTACGAAAATCTGGTTTGGCTCTAAAATAAGAACAGATTTTAGACTGAAACTGATCAGGATGAGAATAGTTTTCATGTGTCAGAATGTGGGCAACTGTGCTCCCATAGTGGGCATTCTGTTGAAATTATATATACTGTAAATAAACTAAAATATTACTAGGCAAAGCAGAGATTTAAAAAAAACAAGTTTATAGCAAGTCAGTTGCAGCACCAGATGCATTAAGCTAATTTGATTAAGTATTCTGTTTTAATTATTTACAGCAATGCTTGGTGCAATGTTGGTAACTGTCCTACTGTATATTACATAAAGGTGGTGACATCTAGACTAAAGCAAGAGATTATTCTTTCTTTTATTGCACCTTTATCTTTTAGTGAAAAGAAATATTACTTTATATTTCTGAGTGGTATGAATTTGTGAGGATTTTACTGTAAAACTCCAGAAGCTTCAAAAAGCCTTGTATAATTTACACTTCCATTAATTGTTTTCATGGCAAAAAAACATAATTTAATGAAGACATCAGCAAATAGGGCAAAGACATCAGCAAACAGGGAACAAGGTTGGAGAGAAAAGCCTTGCAGTTTTTGTATGTCATATGGTTGGTTTTATCTAATTGTTCTTCTATTTATACTCAGCAAGAAGTGCTTGCATTCTTTTCTTGTTGCCTTTGTTTCTTGTATTTGTTCCTCAGCTCTGATTTTGGGCTCAGGCAGTTCAATCAAAGCCCACCCCCATGCCCCCATCTCTCCTAATTAAAGGAATTATTCTAGGAGTTATGTGACTTCTGCTGCATCACAGGACTTTTCCCAGCCTATCACAGATGTCTTACTCATTCATGTCTCATTTGTACCATCCAAATGTGCTTGGATATTTCATGACAGCTACAGTAGTTAAGTAGATACTAGTTAGGTCTAAACAGGTTTTTTTTTTTTTTTGGCCAAAATGATTCCATTGAAAAAACTGGTTGCACTTCATCTGCAGATAAGCAGATGTTTCAATAACGGGCCAGCTCTATAGGCTTTGGTGATGGAAATGCACTATTTAAAGGCTCAGTTCCCTTTGTGTTATTGGCTGACTACCTGATTGGATGGTTGTGATTACATGGGTTGTCAGTTAGTGGGGCCTGGGGGGCGGGGACATGGGAATGGCTCTGCTACATAGGTGATTTTTAATTTATTATTCTCCTGCTAGCCTGGTCTTTGGAACCAACCAAGAGTAATTAGGTTGCTCTGGGTGGAAAATCATTGCCTGGAGGACAAGAGGGATGGTCTGATAAGACATTTGCAAGGTGTGGTAAGGATACTGCAGAATCCAGGGTGGTTCCAGTTCTTCCTCTCAAATTGTTTTGGGGGATAATGCATATCTGCGTACAAAAATATTTTCGAATCATTTTCTTTTAACAACTTTGGTTGTTTTAATTTCTATTTATTTAAAGTAATTGCTGCTATTAGATTTTAATGGGGTTAAGTTATATCTTTGTATTTATTTGCTGGCATTGGGAACAGCCATATTGTGAGCCGCCTCGAGCCCTTCGGGGGTGAGGCGGCCTATAAATTTAACAAATAAAAATTTAAAAAAATTATTAAAAAATTGATTCAGGTTTATCTGTGCTTTCTTTTTCTAGTAGCAAGATCTGTGTATTTTTGCTAACTGGAAAATTTCCCAATCAGTTATATATCTGCTGACTTTCTTTCTGGCTGTTGTGGGTTTTCCTAGTCCTTGTAGTTTTTGCTCCTAATGTTTCACCATCTATTGCTGGCATTTTCAGAGGCATGTCATGGACAGATGTGGTTCTCTCTGTAGCATAATTGTGTGATGGGGTATATGTTTTGTCCACATCAAAGGTAATGGGGGATGAGAAATATTTGCATGTGTCTGGTTGATATTCATTTGCAGTTGCATCTGCAGTTGCATTTGGACCTTGACTGAACCCTCAGCAATCCTAGTGTGAAGAAAAGTCATTGTAAAGAGGGGATGAAAACACACTGCTAAGCTACTGCTTCTCTAGAGAGGTAGATACTCTATAAATCAAGAAAAATAACAATGAACAAAGAAAGCCTGGAGAAACTGCCCTAGTAGGATGGGCCTCTAGGGGTCCCAGAATCTGGAGAAATCCTGACCTATGGTCATGGGCACTGGACCATTGTCAATAAGAACATAAGAACATAAGAAAGAGCCTGCTGGATCAGACCAGAATCCATCTAGTCCAGCACTCGGCTACTTGCAGTGGCCCACCAGGAGCTCACATGCAGGAGGTGAAAGCAATGGCCTTCTGCTGCTGCTGTTCCCGAGCACCTGGTCTGCTAAGGAATTTGCAATAGTCTTATCTGTTAAATGTATTTGCAATATTCACATTCTACCTAAATACTAGACCTCTCAGAAGACTTTTCAAGTAAAGGAAAAAGGAGCAGTAGATTTTGACCTCAGATAAATGAATCCAGTTATCCCAACTTTAAAAAAAAACTAGATTCTTGGTGATACCTAGACAAGAAGGGTTTTTAAAAGGCAGCTGTATTTGAAAATGATTTGCAGATTGCAGCTGCCTTTGTAGTTGCTTGCAGAAAGCAATATCAGCACCAAAATAAATAGACATGCAAATCCAAAAAATGGTCTTTTCCAAGAAATTGCTTGCAAGATAAACAAACAGAAACAGCCAGAGAGTTTAACTTCTTCCATTAATCACTGCATTATTATCAAACTAATCCAATTGGTGATGCTTGTAATGAATAATATATTTTGAATTCAAAAGGATTGTTGTCAGGATAAAAGAAGGTTGACAGGAAGTGGAGTTGAAACACTGACAAACTTTGCTGTCAGCATGTGAGCCAGTGTGATGAGTGGTTAAGAGCAGTTGACTCTAATCTGGAGAACTGGGTTTGATTCCCCACTTCTACACCCAAAGTCTGATGGATGACCTTGGGCTAGTCATAGTTCTCTCAGCCCTACCTACCTCACAAGGTGTCTCTATTGTGGGGAGAGGAAGGGAAAGGAGTTTGTAAGCCCCATTTAGTCTCCTTACAAGAGAGAAAGGGGGAGTATAAATTCAAACCCTTCTCTTCTAAATGAGCTATGGCAATTTATTATCTGAATATTTTTAACTAACAGGTTTTTTTATCATGTTGATCTATAGGCCATTTATCTGAATAGGAACATAAGAAAGAGCCTGCTGGATCAGACCAGAGTCCATCTAGTTTTGAATGGAGAATATATTCATCCAAAAATATTTCCACTCTTGTTTTTTGCAATCTCATATTTTCTTGTGTGGGATTCAATGAAATTGTTGATTTTGGAAATGAAGATTCAACTCTGTTTCCCTTTCCATTGCTCATACTTCGAAATCAACTGGTTGCAATTTAAGGAAATGTAAATACACAATCCACAGTTCAACTAGCAGATGTTAAAATTTTTAGAAGTATGTACTAGCTTAAGGATTTTCTTCACTAACATGTACCAAAAAAAAGAACTTAAAAAGTTCTGGAACATCAGTGGATACTTATTTATTTAAAATATTTGTAAGCCAATCTTTCTCCCTAATATAGGGATCAAAGGTAGATAACTACAAAAGTTAAAAAGCAAAACTAAACAATCTTGAAGCACAAACTGGAGTGTGCCAACTACCAACTCTTGATAGTGCACAACTGACATCTGCGTCAGCCATCAAGAGTCTCAGGGTGATACTGTATGCTTCATTAACTATGGAGGCTTAAGTCACTCATGTGACCTGTCAGGCTTTTTACCACTTTTACCAGGCGAGGTATGGGTGCTCTACCTATCCCAGCCTGACCTAGCTACAATTATCTATGCAAAGGTCACCTCCAGATTCGACTATTGGAACTCACTCTTCACAGAACTACCCTTGGGTCTTCTTTGAAAACTTGTGCAAAATGCAGTAGCACAGGTCCTTATAGGGACCCTGAGGCAAGCACAAATACAACTTGTGCTTTGCCAGATGCATTGGTTTCAAGTGGAATACTGAATCAGATTCAAGATTTTGGTGCTTACCTTTAAAGCCCTAAATGGTCTGGAGGCATGGTATCTACAGGACCTGATGCAGTTTCGCAGGGCCTGTAATACAGAGCTCTTCTACCAGACTTATTGCTTGAGGTAGTTATGGGGGTAACATCTAACTAGCCTCCCTCTTCTCTGTCCTTTCAGTGGAATTTTAGCAGGGTTAGAATAAGGCTTTTTATTGTAAAATAAAAATTGCAACATGGGGTTACTAGTTTATTAAATTGAAAATATTTTTTTATAAATTATGGTTCTAATTATGATTTTATACATTGCAAGCCACCCCTGAGCTCTCAAGGGAAAGGCTGGCCTAGAAATGTAATAAAATAAATAATAAATAAATAAATAAAGCTCAGTGCTTGCAATAAAAACAGTATCTAAACATTAAAAACATTCAAGAAATTCCATATTCCTCTTTAAGAAGCTTGGTTTTGCAGCCTTGTGTAAATGCTAGAAGGGAAAAAACCTTTCTTACATTTTCAGGGAAGATTCTGTGAGGTTTCAACTGCTGAAAAAAATTTCAGTAATGTGTTGGCATTGTCTGAACTTGCTTGCAGTCAGGTACCGAAACAACAAACTGTTCAGAAGATGGTGCATGGGTCCATGTAGGGACCATAATACTTGGAAACACTGAGCAGCAGTGGCGTAGGAGGTTAAGAGCTCATGTATCTAATCTGGAGGAACCAGGTTTGATTCCCCGCTCTGCCACCTGAGCTGTGGAGGCTTATCTGGGGAATTCAGATTAGCCTGTGCACTCCCACACATGCCAGCATAAGAACATAAGAACAAGCCAGCTGGATCAGACCAAAGTCCATCTAGTCCAGCTCTCTGCTACTCACAGTGGCCCACCAGGTGCCTTTGGGAGCTCACATGTAGGATGTGAATGCAATGGCCTTCTGCGGCTGTTGCTCCCGATCACCTGGACTGTTAAGGCATTTGCAATCTCAGATCAAGGAGGATCAAGATTGGTAGCCATAAATCGACTTCTCCTCCATAAATTTGTCCAAGCCCCTTTTAAAGCTATCCAGGTTAGTGGCCATCACCACCTCCTGTGGCAGCATATTCCAAACACCAATCACACGTTGCGTGAAGAAGTGTTTCCTTTTATTAGTTCTAATTCTTCCCCCCAGCATTTTCAATGTATGCCCCCTGGTTCTAGTATTGTGAGAAAGAGAGAAAAAATTCTCTCTGTCAACATTTTCTACCCCATGCATAATTTTGTAGACTTCAATCATATCCCCCCTCAGCCGCCTCCTCTCCAAACTAAAGAGTCCCAAACGCTGCAGCCTCTCCTCATAGGGAAGGTGCTCCAGTCCTTCAATCATCCTCGTTGCCCTTCTCTGCACTTTTTCTATCTCTTCGATATCCTTTTTGAGGTGTGGCGACCAGAACTGGACACAGTACTCCAAGTGCGGTCGCACCACTGCTTTATATAAGGGCATGACAATCTTTGCAATTTTATTATCAATTCCTTTTCTAATGATCCCCAGCATAGAGTTTGCCTTTTTTTACAGCTGCCATGCATTGAGTTGACATTCCCATGGAACTATCAACTAAGACGCCTAAATCCCTTTCCTGGTCTGTGACTGATAGCACTGACCCCTGTAGCGTGTATGTGAAGTTTGGATTTTTTGCCCCTATGTGCATCACTTTACATTTTGCTACATTGAACTGCATTTGCCATTTCTTAGCCCACTCACCTAATTTATCAAGGTCCGCTTGGAGCTCTTTTGCAATCCTTTGTGGTTCTCACCACCCTACATAATTTGGTATCATCTGCAAACTTGGCCACCACGCTACCCACCCCTACTTCCAGGTCATTTATGAATAGGTTAAAGAGCACTGGTCCCAATACGGATCCTTGGGGACACCACTCCCTACATCTCTCCATTGTGAGAACTTCCCATTTACACCCACTCTTAGTTTCCTGTTTCTCAACCAGTATTTAATCCATAGGAGGACTTCCCCTCTTATTCCTTCATTGCTGAGTTTTCTCAACAGTCTCTGGTGAGGAACTTTGTCAAAAGCCTTTTGGAAATCCAAGTAGACAATGTCCACCGGTTCACCCCTGTCCACATGCCTGTTTACACCCTCAAAGAACTCTAGTAAGTTTGTAAGACAGGATTTGCCTCTCCAAAAGCCATGCTGACTCTTCCTCAGCAGGTCTTGCTTTTCTACATGTTTTATAATTTTATCTTTAATGATAGATTCTACTAATTTACCAGGAACAGATGTCAAACTGACTGGCCTGTAATTTCCCGGGTCCCCCCTTGATCCTTTCTTAAAGATTGTTGTGACATTGGCCATCTTCCAGTCTTCAGGGATGGAGCCTGATTTCAGGGATAAGTTGCATATTAAAGTGAGAAGATCAGCAATTTCATGCTTGAGCTCTTTAAGAACTCTTGGGTGAATGCAATCTGGGCCAGGGGATTTGGTAGCATTTAGTTTATCAATGGCTGCCAGAACTTCTTCCTTGTCTACCACTATCTTCGCTAGTTCCTGATCTCGCCTCCTAAGAAGCTAGTTCAGGTGCAGGAATGTTCCTCACCTCCTCTTGGGTGAAGACAGATGCAAAGAATTCATTCAGCTTCTCTGCAATCTCCCTGCCATCTTTAGCACACCCTTTGTTCCTTTGTCATCTAACGGGCCTACCGCTTCCCTAGCTGGCTTCCTGCTTTTGATGTACTTGAAGAACTGTTTGTTGCTGGTCTTGATGTTCGCAGCCATGCGTTCCTCATATCCTTTTTTGCCTCCCTTACAGCTAACTTGCTTCTCTTTTGCCACCATTTGTGTTCCCTCTCATATTCTTCATCAGTCAAACTGGACTTCCATTTTCTAAAAGACATTTTCTTTGTTCTGATAATTTCCTCAACCTCTCTTGTTAACCATGGTGGCTTTCTTTTGGACTGGGTGCTGCCTTTCCTAACCTGCAGAACACATTCCAGCTGAGCTTTTATTACTGTGTTTTTAAATAACCTCCAAGCATCCTGGACAGTTTTGACTCTCTTGATTTTCCCTTTCAGCTTCCTGCGCACTATCCCCCTCATCTTTGAGAAATTTCCCTTTCTGAAGGCAAATGTAACTACATTGGTAGTTGCCACTTGTTCGCATGCTGAGATACTGAATCTGACAGCATTGTGGTCGCTGTTCCCTATCGGCTCAACAACACTGACTTCCTGCACCAGGTCCTGGGTCCCACATAGAATTAGATCTAGGATCACCTCTCCCCTGGTTGGTTCCACAACCATCTGCTCTAAGCCACTGTCATTTAGCATATCCAGGAATGCTCTCTCCTTACTATGACCTGAACGTGCATTTTTCCAGTTTATATGGGGATAGTTAAAATCACCCATTACCACTACATTTTTGTTTTTGTTGGCCTCTCTAATTTCTTTTTCCATCTCAGAATCCTCTTGTGCACTTTGGTCAGGGGGACGATAATATATTCCTAATATTAAACTGTCCTTCACACCTGGTATTGATATCCACAGTGATTCTGTAGGGGAACCAGCTCCCCTTGCATTTTATGTGATACTATGCTCTCTTTGATGTAAAGGGCAACTCCACCCCCAATGCGCCCTGTCCTATCCTTCCTATAGAGCCCGTAGCCTGATATAACAGCATCCACTGGTTCTCCTCATTCCACCATGTCTCTGTAATGCCCACTATATCAAAGTCCTCCTTTAAAACTCTGTACTCCAGCTCCCCCATTTTCGGTCGAATGCTTCTACTATTAGCATAGAGACACCTGTATACCCTGTCTCTGTCCTTAACCTGGGATTTATGTGCTTTACCCTCAAGTCTTTTGTAGACACTATCCCTTGTCACATGCACATTGCTATGTTCCTCGCTTGTATGTGGTTGATTTAGAAAAACCTCCCTCTCTGTCTGCATCCCCATAGATACTGTATTCCGAACCGAAGTCACCTCAGCTCCTGTCTGCTTTCCCCCAGTGATCAGTTTAAATGCTGTTCTGCCACCTTTTTAATGTTGAGCGCCAGCAGCCTGGTTCCTCTTTGGTTAAGCAGGGTGACCTTGGGCTAGTCACAGCTTTTCGGAGCTCTCTCAGTTCCACCTACCTCACAGGGTGTTTGTTGTGGGAGGGGGAAGGGCAAGGAGATTGTAAGCCCCTTTGAGTGTCCTCCAAACTCCTCCTCCTCCTCCTCCTTCTCCTCCTCCTCCTCCTCCTCCTCCTCCTCTTCTTCTTCTTCTTCTTCTTCTTCCTCCTCCTCCTTTGCAGTTTCATGTCAGAATAGTAGTTTAGGGTAGAGCAAGTGGTGATGATTGACCAAATCTAACCCCTTATCATGATACTGCTACTCCTCTAGTTATCATCCCAGAGATTATAAAATAGTGGAGAAAGCAGAACATTTGGCTGTTGGATTTGACAGCAAATCATTTTGGATGATGGAAAGTGTGGCCTTGGTCTACCTGGGCCTCTCATTTTTCAAAGCATTTTTTTTACAAATGTTGCTAAGCAGAATAGGCTTTTTCTGTGATGATGCTTGTTTCAGACAGATAATAGAAAATCTGTAATAGGTATATGCATTTATTTAATTCTGGAGTGTCTTGAAAACTCATCAATGGGTTTATATCAAGGCTATTAGA
Source organism: Sphaerodactylus townsendi (assembly GCF_021028975.2). Classification (NCBI taxonomy): domain Eukaryota; kingdom Metazoa; phylum Chordata; class Lepidosauria; order Squamata; family Sphaerodactylidae; genus Sphaerodactylus; species Sphaerodactylus townsendi. The sequence continues at coordinate 90,315,885 of NC_059429.1, read as the reverse complement.
AACTTTCAGGAAAGCTTAGCTGTCCATTTCCTCATGGAGTGCACCGACCTGTTATACTTGCCTCATTTGTTTTTGCTGCTATTCCTCTGTGTCTGTAAAAGAGTCACAATGACAATTTAAATAACACATCTGGAGAAGTCACATAACACATAATCTTCTTGCAGAGAGCACTTCATTAGGACCTTTAAGTAGATAAATGCCTACTTGGTCCAGCCAAGAAGTTATAGGGACTGAAGCAAAAAATCCAATTGCACACATGAACACTCTCACTAATGGGCTTAGATTAGAGTAACTCTGCCTAGGATTTTACTGTTAATCCTTGAAATGAATTGGAATTGTACAAGGACACTTACAGAGCTTTTCTATAGTTCCAATCAAACTCACTGGGGCTCATGTGAGAAAATTTTCTGATGGAGTCTATCTGCCCCCATGGGTCACACCTGTCTGATTAACTTACTGATGCATAAAACCAGCCACTTGAGGCAGCTGCCTTACCTTGTCTTGTGGCCATGTGGTAAGATCACCACTGATGCTAGCTGAATCCTTTGACAAAATGTGCCCAGGAAGTAGGCACAATCTGACTAGAACTGGAGGCCTGTTTCAGTCTGGATTAGTTTTTATCTTTCTTTAGAATCTAGATTCTGCTGCTTGGTCTCAGCAATTTGGATTGACCTGGGGTGAAAACACAGCCTTCCATGCAAAAAGTTGCAGTGGATTTCAAGGTCAGCAAAACTTCAAGGATAGGTTCTCCATCCTACTTGAAACATTTCACCAAAGCTCACATGAACTATTCCTGCATCCTTGTTTTGATTATGTATTCAATACATGAATAGATAAATCATTGGACTATTTATTTTCCTTCCCACTTTAAAATTAAATGAAACACTTGAAAATATTACAGATTTAGCCCTGGAGTCTTTAAGCCATCCAAGTATACTTGGCCTTGATTTGAAACTAAAATCAATTTTAATTTTATATGTTTGATTTTTTTCAGACCTAGTGAATTATGTAAAACTCTAGAGTGGTTGAAAAATGCTTAAGGTTTCCTTGTGTGATCTTTGCATATCTACTTCTGTCTGATAAAATGTCCTTTCAGGTCTTTCTTCTGTCCATTTATTTTAATATATAATTTCAGCCCTGCTTTATAGAAACTAAAATATGGAGCTGCTATTGTCAGGGTTCTCAGATGACATACGTATTTCTTTCTTGTTTGAACTAACCAGGTTTTCAACTGGTGAAAAAGAGAGGAGAGGATCCTCTTTGACAATCAAAACGTTCAGGGATACAAACAAAATCCATGTAGGATGGAGGCTGTAACAAGAAAGAGAATCGGAGAAAACTGAGTAAAAAAGTTGGCCCATGGGCTGCTCAGGAATTTTCCTTCTGGTTCCCCAGCCAGGTTATTTAAAAGGATTTTGCTGCACCATCGGGTTCAGTCAGTTTCATGGTTATCAGTATAGCATGAGCTCTCAGCTGAGGAAAATGTCTGGACTTTAGGACACACTAAGAGCGGAGAGAGCAGCAACTGACAGTGGTGGCAGCAGAAGTGACTTTTTCCAGATTGCCACTCAGTGAAGTTGTGAGAATGATGGTGGTATGGGAGGTAATGTGGAGCATCAGAAAATGCAGAGTGGCTTGGTTCTGTGAGTGCCCAAGGATAGAAGAACACTGGAGCCAGACTGTTTCCTCGGAAGTTGTCATTGGTCTTATGAGGAGCTTGGGGGAAGTGCCAGGTTTTTTTTCTGAAAAGAGCTGTTCTCTTAACTCAGTTCACCATTGCCACTGCCACCAATCTATCCCCTTTGCCGTTCTTGGGGGAGGGGGCTAGCAGAAGCCTGAGCCTGGCATTTTCTGCCCTGTTCCTTCAGGGAGCCTGTTTGGCAGCTATCACAGAGCCAACAGCAGCTAAGCATTCCTGCCTGTAACATCACATGGCATAACCTTTCAAATCAGGTACACTTCCTGTCCCTGAAAGGACACCATTAGTTTGCACTGGATCAGTGTCAATGACAACAGCCACTCTCCATTAACCTCCCCCCTGCCCCTATTCAAAGGGAATACTGGGGTCCCCTGCCAACAATGCTTAATTTTTCCAACCTCGGTAAAAAAAACAGAAGAGAACAACAGCCCTGCAAAAGTTCAAGCCATGGTAGATTGGCAAGCCCCACAGACACGCAGACAATTGCAATCCTTCCTAGGGTTTGCAAACTTTTACAGGGATTTCATCCCCGACTTTGCCGAAAAGGCTCTCCCTCTCATAGACCTGCTGCACACGAAAGGGGCAGGCCTGGGAGGGGGAAACCTGGAGCCCTGTTGTCCTGGAATAAAACTTATCAGGAGGCTTTCCAAAACCTCAAAAAGGCCTTTATCTCCTACCCCATTTTATGGTATGCTGACCCCAAAAAGCCCTTCATGGTCCACGTGGATGCCTCAGATGTCTCTTTGGGCACCGCCCTCCTCCAGATGGGAGAGGACGGGAGACTCCATGCATGCGCATTTTTATCCAAGAAATTTTCTGGATCTGAGTTAAATTGGACCGTGAGTGAAAAGGAAACAGGAGCGATAAAGAAAACAATTTCCGATTGGGGCAGCCAATTTGTGTCTCAGTTTTGGAGGCAGTTTATGAAACTCTTGGGCATTGAATCAGGCTTGTCTTCAGCCTGCCACGTGGCCACAGACGGCCAGATCGAATGCACCAATGGGGTGCTAGAGCATCACATCTATGGTTTTGCGGAGTTCGCCTACAACCAGCACAGGGAAAAACCCCTTCCATGTGGTCTACGGACAGGAAAGTAAGCCTTTTCTGCTAGCAGGAGTTCTTCTGCTCGAACTGGGAGATCACCAGGAATGGGTGGCAACCATCCAAAACTCTTGGAAAAAAGCCAAAGCTCTTTAAAAAGCCAAAAAGGACTACAAAAGCGGGCCAATGAACAAGGATTTCCAGTTCCTAGCCTCTTTAACAACTGTTAAACCAAATCTCATTGAAATCAACAACTTCAATTTTAACTGTTTAATTATTTTTGCATGGACTAACCTGATCAGCTGCTATTGGCACAATACATATGAAATGTAATTAGAGGACTTCTTTGATTTCTGGCATGTTCCACCTATGCTGGCTGACATATCTGGCATATAATTGTGGTAAAATTGTTGGATCTTCCATATCTCTATATGTTGGTGTCTAGCTCTCATTTTAACAGTAATATAGTCTATATAACATTTTTAACATTTCTGTATGATTCAGCCATTTTTATTGATAAATACACCCAAGCAATAACCTTCCTTTTTATAGTACCAGCCATGAAAACATTGATTTTATGCTTTTTTGCGAGCTAGAATACTTTCCGCAGAAAGAAGAATCTCAATTCAGAAGGTCATGTTTGAAAGAAGGATGTTGGTAGAGACTAGTGCACCAAGAGAACTGATGTGAACTCTTGCAAAAAGATGCCATTTAGAAAAGCTTCTGCCAATCCTGTTTTATCTACTTAACCTTTTCCTCTTTCAAATGCAGTTGTTATTTTAGACAAGCTAAATTGATTTCACTACTCATTTTGCCATGACATTCTCTAGCGTTATTTTGGTGAATGGATCTGAGTTCTCTCCCCACAATTCCATTTCTTTGACCTCTGTGCTTTCAGGGTTGTTCACCTTGAAGCAGGAAAGCTCTTTTCCACTTAACCAATTAAATATACATACAGCAGTGTTCTCAGAAAGATCAGTAAAGGGTGTACCAGGAAGAGAAAGCATTTTAAGATGAATTATTGATCAGAATTTCAATTTAAAAAAAAACCTGTCACCATGTCCGGTTGGACCAAACAACTGTATCATCATGTAGCATTTGCTAGGTTAAGAAAGATAGCCACTCTACCTCATAGACTATTCTGGAGCAGACAAGTGATTGTTGCACCTCTGAGAATCATAATCCTGAGTCAGCAAGTTTATAGCTAATCATTGCTGCAAAGCAGAACAGGCATTCCACTTGGTTGTTTTCATGGTATTTGAGAGGTGAATGACATTTGGTATGTTAAATTTTAGTAGATCAAGATAATGGCCAAATATATTGTCAATTGACCAATATTTTCTACCTCAACATACAATAATATCAATAGCAAACCTGCATAATTTGTTTTTTTTCCTGAGATTTTTACTCCATTTTCCATCCATAATTCTTGAAGTGGCTAACAAGTTTGGTAACAAATGTGTGGCCCACAAATGTGAGAATGCAAGGTATATTTGCAGACATGTACCTCTCTATATTCCCAAATAGTATTCCCAAATAGATAGGGAAACCTATGTCAAGGTCTGCCTTCTTCCAAATGAGCCTATGAAAGGTCCATGAAGTACAGGGAATTATTATTTCAGACTGGAGTCTTGGACTGGGGAAATCTCATTTAACCCCACAAATCTCACTAATTAAGCTCAGGTCAATCAAATTATGTACCTCTCAGCATTGTTATGAGGATAAAATGGACAATAGCATGACCATGTTTATCACCCTGACTTCTTTCAAGAAGAGTGGAATAAAAAATGTGATGGCTAGCCTACTCTGCCAGTGAGAAAATATTTGTTCCCCACCAACTGCATTGTACTGAGGTGATACATGATAGGACCTTCATAGCAACACCCCCAAAGTTATAAAATGTATTTCCCAGAGTAGTTCCTGCTACCAATATCTTTTGGCCTTCTGACATCAGACAAGGCCATTTTATTCTGGACAGCATTTGCCTCTTGTTTTTGATGTATATTCATTGCTGTTTTGAATTATATCACTTAAGGGGTTTTTTAACCATTCCAATCTTTACCTATATTAATTATATTTTAAAGTTTTTAACTTCTGCCACATATTTTATATAGTTTGGAACTGCCTGAAAGAGTGTTTTGCAACAACCAACCAACAAGGTATCTATATTTTAATTAATGGAATCAAAGAAATGGCCAACTTGAATCTCTGTGAAACATTGGTGGATTCTGCAAAGACCAAACATAACGCATGTAGGATGTTATCTAAACCATTTCGGGGGGTGGGGGATAGAGAGGGACTTCACACAGGTCTTGTTCCCAAACTGAGGCCATTTCCACATGGCCACACTCAGGGGGTGCGTCGGTATATATGACGCCGACGCACCCCCTGAACGGTCCCGGTGGGGAAGATGGCGCAGCCTGCGCAGAGGCTGCACCATCGTTGACAGCCTGAATGTCCCACCATCCTCCAACCCTCGGGCGCTGCTACTTCCGGCTGGCCATGGGATTAATGCCCCCCCGCCTGGCTGAGTGAGCCCCTGGAGTCTCTGAGGGCAGGCGCAGGCGTGTCCCTGGCCCGGGCTACGACACGCCTGCAGTCTTGGGAGGGATGGTAAGGTATTCGGGAAAGGCAGGGGGAATGGCACCTTCCAGCCACTGCCATTCACAGTGGTTGGAAGCTGCTGTTTGCTCGAAAAAACTCCTCGCTTCAGGGGAGCGAGGGTTTGAAACAGCGTCTCAAGGCTGCTTGGGGGTAGTGATGCAGCAGCGGCGGCCATGCGAACGCCTCCCCAGCAACGCTGTTTTTAGAGTCACTGGAACGCTGTATTCCGCCCATGCGGAAACAGCATGAGATAAGCCTGGTTCTGGTGGGTTTTCTGGGCTGTGTGGCCCTGGTCTGGTGGATCTTGTTCCTAACATTTCGCCTGCATCTGTGCCTGGCATCTTCAGAGGTGTATCACAGAGGAAAGTCTGGTACACACTGTGCCCAGAGAGAAGGAAATGTTTCGGGTATATATTGTCCATGCCCCAGGATGGGGCAGGCTCGGGGGGGAGGGCAACTAGTGCTAGTGTTCTAGTGGAGCCACCAAAAGAGATATGCTATTTTTATGGCATATCACTATTCTGCCTTATGGAAGAGTTCCCACAAACAAGCAACCTTCATATGGTGCTTCATATGGTGCTGAATGATAAGGATTTTTGTCCATAAAATAGATTACAAAATTTGTCATGATCAACATGTAGCAATACTTCCTCTAGGTAGTGACAGTCAAGATCAACCAGTTCTGTTCACTGGAATCTCTTCATTGCATGGAAACAGACCATGGCTCAATGGCAGAACATCTGACTGGCAAACAGAAGATTCCATTTTCAATTGCCAGCATCTCCAGTAAAAAGGATCAGTTAGTATTTGATGTGAAAAACTGCCTCCTAAGCCCCAGGAGAAATGCTGCCAATCAGAGGAGATGATACTGACCTTGACAGACCACTGATTTCATTCAGTGTAAGGAAGCTATATGTGTTTAGCAGAGAAGACAGTGATTTCCCCTTCACCAAGAAGAAAGCATTTAGATGAGTTGCTTTATTTTTCAGTATGACACATATATGTTTCCTATCATTGTGCATTCCCATTGGATTTGTGAACCATTAAATATAAACTTAATAATTAACAACATAACTGTTGGATGGATTAATTTCTGCTGAAAGTGCTGGAAACTTTCCTGATCAACTTGAACAGGAATGGATTTCAATTGAGGTCCCTGAACTGGAAAGATAATACATTAATCTAACTCATTACATGAGTGAGAAATGAAATCTCTCTCATACGCATGCACTCTCACTCTCACCTCTTTATGATGAAGTATCTTGCTATCTGCCAGAAATGTGAGTTACAAAAATAGTGATGCATGATACACAACTGGATGTCTGCTCAAGATTAACAGGGAAGGTGAATAGCTTCTGTAATTATAGTTTGTCAAGATGACCATGATCAACCTCTTTGCCCATAAATTAGATCAGATCAAATGTAGACTACTATAATGTATTTGCATCTATGCATATTTTTACACACACGTATGAATAAAGCCTTTTCCAGTCAATAATAAAAATGTCTATGACCTTGCTAAGATTCCATCAAGATCATAGCAATTCTCACTGCATATAGATGTACAATACCACATTCTCAATAATGCTTTTCTCCTTATTTTAAGATGTTTGTCTTTCATATCTTATACACAAAATTTGGATTGCTTGAACTGTTTCAGAAATGCTAAAAGACTAAACCAAATAAGAGATATATATTTTTAAAAACTTAAATAGATTTATAGACACCATAATTCCGGCAACGTTTTTATTAGGCATATTTACATACCTCTTGTGTGGAGAGCTTTCAACAGCAACGAAAATGACAAAATGGTGACTATTTCCACGGATATAAATGTATGAAAGAGAAGGTGGTTTGTGCTCTGACTCTGCCCCTTTACTCAACAAAAGGTTACTACAAGGTGTAAGTGTACAGTTTATGCTGTGGTCACACTGGACAGGGCTAAAGAAAATCAGATGGGTAAAAAAGAGGGCCAGGGCAAACATACTTGCTTCACTGTGGCTTAATGTGTCAGAAGTTTTCCCCACCTATTTTTTCATGGTTCCAGTTCACTCACACAACAGCAGATTGAAATCTCTCCTTGACATTCTGATATAACTCTGGTGTTTATTCTGTTTTGTTGTTTTTTTAAAAAAAACTGAACCAGATTGTTTTTGAACAATCTGTACCACATCCTGTATAAAAATGCTAATGGACACCATAAATTCAACATTTCTACTCACAGGAGTATGGCTATGTAATGGTTTTTGAGTGGGGAGGTGAGACTGGAACATGCTGGATATGACACCTTGAAATTGAAACCTTTAGGGAAGGACTTTGCAGTGAAAGTCCATAGCTTTAGTTCAGCAGGGTTCCCCCTACTATAACAGACTGTAATTTGCATATGACAGAAATGTCCACTAGACTAGACACTAATTGGATTCTTCCACACACACAGGATTCCACCCAAACCAGCCTGCCCCTTCCCAAGACTCAGACCAAATGGTACAAACTCTGCTCATCACCAGAGCCAAAAACTCTATAGTCTCCTAAAGGTAGAACTAAACCCCTCTGCTATGCTATCAGTGCTATCAATTGGAGCTACCCTTCCAACTGCTCTTTTGTGGAGGCAGACCAAATTAAATCACTGGACTCTTCCTGATGCAGACCTAAATTAACTCCTGCTGCACTTCCTGCCAACATTCCATTCCCTCTCCTCTGAAAGCTGTTTGGATGCTGGTACAACACTCCCATAGGCTCAGGGATGAAACAGCTGAGTGGCTGTTTTTTTCTTTCAAAGGCAGGACAGTCTCCTCTCTGTCACACTCAGCAATAGGTTCAGGGGCTGGAATTGTGCTAATCATCTCTCAGCGCTGGTACCCCTCACCTATGAAATATGAGTATTAATTGGTTATATCTGACCAGGTCTTGGTACAATTTACCAGGGGGGGGGGAATTTAATCTTTATGAGTTAGTGTGGTACAGTGGTTACACTACTGGACCAGAGAAGCCTGGGTTCATATCCTTGCTCCACTAAAAATGTACTTAGACCCTGGTCTAAACCACCTTCACAGAGTTCTTAGGACTATAAAGGGGAACATTTATGTCCCCCTCAACTCCTTGGAGAAGAAGTAGGAGAAAAAATGGAATACATTTTTAAAACTTATCAACTATGACGTGTGTGCCACATGCCATCAAGTCTCTTCCGATTTATGGCAATCCTATCATTTACAGCCTTGCTCAGGCCATGGCTTCCTTTATTCTGTTAATCCATTTCATGTAGGGTCTTCCTGATTTCCTACTGCCTTCAACTTTTTCTTACATTACTGTCTTTTCCAGTGAGTTCTGTCTTAACTACAATAATAACCTGCAATCTTGCTTTTGTTTCCAGTACACTTGCCATAGGAGGTTGGATCACATAACTTTCTGAAAGTGTATCAGTATTTACAGGTGTAAACTGGGAGGAATAACCAACTAGGAATGTAAGCAAAATGAGTGTAACCTTAGCAGAGCACAGAAGCTCTAATCTATTTTTGTCCAGTTGTCATGGGATTGTGAATATTGTGCATATGAAAGTCCATCTTTCATCCTTTCTTCCCTTCAAGCTGTAATGAGAGATTCTTCTCTGCAAGAGTCCACAGAGGTCAAGTCAAAAGATTAGAGGAAATTACTACAGTTATCTGCTCATTCAGTGTTTTTGTGAATGAAAATTAAACAACTTCTAGATAATTTTTGAAACAGAGATAAGCAAGATAAAGAGGAAGTACACTGTAATCAAGCAGAGGCAATAAAATTAAATACATGTTTTAAAATATGTGGTGGCCTGTTTTCTTTCATGTTCTTTACTTTCTAAACATAGATCATGATGTTCAATAAAACCTTAACATCTGAGATTTTAAGATACCCTCATAGCTCATGGGCCATTCACTGGATTAGGGTTTTTAGAACCAAAATAGCAAAACAGGAGATGCAATTTAGCACAACATCTAAATCCCATGATGACTACTTCCCACCTGGAGGATCAGAAAGTTTGCACCATAGGGATAAACATAACCTGGGTTCACAGAAAAATCTGAGTACTAGAGGGAGAAAAAAACTATACAATGGCAGCCAGCAGTCCCTTCTCTCTCCCCTCCAGGCAGAGGGGTAGCCAGGGAAAATGGAGCCTCAGTGCAAAATGAGGTTTACACACACACACCTCATGGGTGACTGCACAGATGCTGGAATCCAACTCTCCAAAAAACAGCATCACTTCTCAATGGTGTTTAAATAGATTCCAGATTCTCCTTTAAATCCACCTTAAAGGGTTGAGAATCTGAGGTCCCCAGTGTTGTTAATATTGAAAATGATGCTGTTTTTAGTGGGATTATCCCCACCCTGAAACAGCATCACTTTCAATGCTTAAAATTTAGGGGACTCCTCAAGATTCTCCCTTTAAATCCATGCCAAAGGGGGTGGATTTAAAAAGAGAATCTGGTAAAATGTGGGGGGGGTGCCTGCTGTCAGGGATATAATTGTTAAGCTAGCAGCACCAAACTTTCAGGATATCTTTGGGAGACTCTCCTAATGATACCACCCAGATTTGGTGAAGTTTGGTTTAGGGGTCCGTAATTCTCATGGACTCCTCAAAGGTGTAGACTCCATCTCCTATTAGCTTCCATTGGAAACAACGGGGGATGGAGGCATCCACTTTGGGGAGTTCAGTTAACTTTGTAATTTCTGGACCAACTCTTCACCAAACCGGGGTGGTATCAGCAGCGGACTGATCCTGACAATACTACCTAGAGTTTAGTGAGGAAGTTTGATTCAGGGGATCCAAAGATATATGGACTCTCAAAATGGGTAGACCGCATCTACTATTAGCTCTCCTATTGGAAACAATGGGGATGGGGTTCCCTTTGGGGGGGGGGGTCCATAACTTTGGAACCCCTGAACCAAAACTTCCACTCAAACTCTGGCTGGTATCATCAGGGAGTGCTACTTGGACGATAGTCTGAAAATTCCTTAAGGCTGCTACCCTAAAAACTATGCCCCCTGAAGGCCACAAACTGAAGAAACACTTGAAAAATACAAAAACCCACAAACGGGGGAGCAGAGCTTCGGACATGCAATGTGGGGGGGTCTGGACCCGAGAACCCCTCCCCTTACCTATGTCCTTGGCTCATGGTAATTAAAGGAAAATTGTTTTGTGCCTCCTTGCTTCCTCTGACTGATTATATACCAGGTGTCTGGTGCATGATGGGGCAAATGTCCATTGTGGCATGATTTCTTGTAGAGACACAATTCCTCCAGCCCTGCTTCACTTTCTATTCTTTCTGCGACCACTTCTAGTGTGATTTTTAATTTGTTTCACTGTCAAAGCAGGCAGATTTGCCAGTGAGTACAGCTTTGCCCATATTCCCTCTGTCTATGGCCAGACTACTTAGCCTTCCCACTCGCGCACACTGCCATCCATGCCTTCTCCCTCATCCCCCTTCCAAATTGCTGGCTCCTTCCTGCCTCTCTAAATGCTCATATCAAGATATCTCAATATAACAACAACAGAGGTGTCTTTTCCAAGGAACAATACAAGCAGGGTCTCTTTTTGGTTCCACCCAACTCCCCCCACTCTACATCTGCCCTCCCCGATGAATAGGAGGACTTTTAAAAACTTTATTTCAATTATGTTTTTATTTTTTTTAAAGTCTGTCCTCCTCCTACAACAGCAAGGAGCAGCAGGAAGTGTATGCATGTGGAGGGGAGGAAAGGGGAGGGGGAGGGGAGAGAATATCAGCTGTACACATGATCCACTTCTTTAGCAGTGTGTGGTCCAGGGAACTGCTTTGCCTCTTTCATTTAGGGGGGGAGATTATTTTTGGAAAGGGCCACAATATTTACTTGCCATCCTTGCACCCCCAAGCAGCACAAAGGTGCTGCTTTCAAACCCTGCTCAGGAAGCGAGGTTTTTTGCAGCAGTGTCTCTGCCAGCTGCCAGCTGGAAAGTGCAATTGTGCACTGGCAGGAAGATCGCCAGTTCTCCTCTGTCCTCAATTTCATTTTTTTTGAGTAGACAGCCTGGAGGGTTGGAAGGACACACTCCACGCTGTCCCCTCTCTCGGACCCCTGGAGATCAGAGAGTAGCATGGGCGTATCCCTCCAGCCCTCCAGAGCAACGCTGCCAGAAGAGGTGAGTGGAGGGGACCGAAGGAGAGATGGCTCCATGTGGAGCTGGCTCTCCTACTGGGGAGGAAATTGGGGCTGCTCATGTAACCTCAGCTTGTGGCCCTGTGTCTGTGGGCAGCAATACTTGGAAGGCAGTTGCAAAGAACCAAATTTTAAACAAAACAATTTACTTTTACTTTAACAACAACACTTTTAAAACATTTAACATTCTTAACGCTACAACTCAAGCATATCCCAAGTTCAGGTTGCATTTCAAGTCCTTCTCTATTTACAGTCTACTGATATTGCCAAGTCCAAATCTTCTGCAAGTTGGCTTCGGTCTCTGAAGATCCCAAGGGCTTGATTTGAACAGGTTGCAACATGATGAAGGTCTCCAGGAGAACTCTTCACTCCATTACTAAACCACAAAAGAAACCCTGAAAACATTAAACTCCAACATTTACAAATATTAGCAAAACAAACAAACAACTACCTTCCCAGTAGTTCCCTAACACAGTTGGAAATTACTTCCTATCAAGGTGTTCAAGGGCTTATAGAAATCAAGGTCCCAGTCTGGTAGCCTTGTTCTTCTGCAAAGAGCTCTTGCAGCCTCTGCTGTCTGAAGTCTCCACTTCTTTACTGGGTCAACCCATTCTGGGCCAACCCATTCTGGGCATGGGGGTTACACTCTCCCCCACTAACATTCTGTCGTCCCTACAGTCATTGTAATGCAACTTTTGAAATCATTGCACGATGATTTCCCCAGAGAGTCCTGTGCTTGGAGGTACCACATTTCGGGCATCTGAATGCAGAACATTGTCTTTTCCCTTGCAAGGATTTCCAACTGTTCCAACTTAGCTGCACTGGAAGTTTGTAAAACTTTCCAGCAAATGTTAAGTATTCAGCCAATTAGTTTGCAGAGAAGGGATGGGGCGGTAACTGGAATCCCCTCCTTCATGCAACTGCCAAACAGAATCATGTGCTCAAATTCACATAGCAACATCTCTTGAACTTACATCAAATAACAAAACAGTTATATGGGGATCAAACCCCAACTTGCTGCACATTTCCATTGCAAGCAATTTATATTTGCAATCTCACTTCCAAGCCCCACGCTGGTTGGGCGCCATTTGTAACCTCCTTCTGTGGGTTCTGTGGGGCAGTACTTGGAAGGAGTTGCAAAGAACCAAATTTAAACAAAACAGTTTACTTTACTTAACAAATAACACTTTTAAAACATTTAACATTTAACGTTACAATTCAAGGTCCTGTTCAGGTTGCATTTCAAGTCCTTCTATTTACAGTCTGCTGATATTGCCAAGTCCAAATCTTCTTTGCAAGTTGGCTGGCTCCTGAAGACTCCAAGGGCTTGATGAACAGGTTGCAACATGATGAAGGTCTCCAGGAGAACTCTCACCCATTACAACCACAAAAGAAAACCCTGAAACAATAAACTCCAACATTTACAACATAGCAAAACAAACAAACAACTACCTTCCCAGTAGTTCCCAACAATATTGAAATTACCTTAACAAGGTGTTAAGGGCTTATAGAAATCAAGGTCCGAGTCTGGTAGCCTTGTTCTTCTGCAAAAGAGCTCTTGCAGCCTCTCTGCTGCTCCGAGTCTCCACCCCCTTACTGGGTCAACCCATTCTGGGCCAACCCATTCTGGGCATGGGGGTTACACTCACACGCTACGGTGTGAACAGCCCACAAGCCTATAAATTATGCCAGTGGAGGTTTGTTTCCACCCGTGTGCGGAAAGGGCCTTAGTTTTATTCAAGGGCTTCTTTGATAAAGGAGTAGAGTTTAATAGGAAATTCCTATGAACATAGACTCAATGTAGTTTAAATTGCCTTTAAATTGGCAGTAGTGAGCCAAATTTAGTCCAGTCATTGGTACTGTAGACTGCAGAAAATAACAGTCTTGTTGCACCTGAAAGACTTATTGTGGCATAAACTTTCCTGAGTCAGAGCCAATTTCATCAGTTGTGTGAATACATTACATATTTTTATTTGCTTCCCTGTGAGAGGAGAAGTAAAAATGCAGTCAAGGATACAGGCAAAGTGAACCGGTTAGCTCTCCACAATGATTTGAAGTCTTAAGTCAATAAGTGAATGGCTACCATTTTGTGTACAACAACACCATGAAGAGGATGAGGTCCCATTTTGCATGACTGTATGAATTACAGTTACAGTGCGTCAACCCCACCTTCTTTTTAACAAAAAGGGGTTTGCCCCAGTTTCTTCCCAAATATGTCAGTGGTGTTTATCAGTCAAGCAGTATTTATGTTTGCTCCTTCTTCTTCTTCTTCTTCTTCTTCTTCTTCTTCTTCTTCTTCTTCTTCTTCTTCTTCTTCTTCTTCTTCTTCTTCTTCTTCTTCTTCTTCTTCTTCTTCTTCTTCTCCTTCTCCTTCTCCTTCTCCTTCTCCTTCTCCTCCTCCTCCTCCTCCTCCTCCTCCTCCTCCTCCTCCTCCAACTTGCAACTAAAATTCCAACAAAGTTCATGAACAGCACAGTTCCCTCAGAAGTCAAACACAACAAGCTTCAATCTGTGCAAAAAGAAGAGTGCAGATGGCCTGCTGGGATGGCAGCCTCCAAAATTCCCATATTGCTTGCTCCTCTCAATCATGCTGATTCCTAAATTTGTGACTTTAACCAGGCTCCATGCCTGGGAGCCTGATCTGGGTGTGGCAGATAGCCAAACAGGCAAACCAGGAATAGCATGGCTGTTTATATAAACAGTTCCAATGGGGCAGAGCAACTAGCATCTGTCTCGGTATCAAGGATCTGACAGCTATCTTCTTTGCTTGAGCCAAACAGTCTCCAGAGCTTGTTGTTTTTAAACCTCTAATTCTAACTTTTTTCCATGGTTAATCATGAGTGCAAAATTTCCAACACATCAAATGCTTTATTAGCTTTGCCTTCACCTTTAAAGTAAATTATTGGGCTGCAGCAGCAAGGCCAACACTTGTCTAATATTTCATTTTGTTTCACTTTGGTATCAGTATTATTAATCTTTATTTCCCAAACAGGCTTCTGCCTCCTAGAATTTTTGCAGTAAAGTTTTAAAAGTTTTAATGTATGCTAAAAGTGCTTTGTATACTGAAGTGCAGTTATATATCTAAACATAATATTCCAATTTGGATAGTACTTCAATGTATGGGGCAGATCCCCATACCATTCTCATTCAGATCAATACCAGGATGGCTCTATTCTATTCAAATGTAATACAGTTGCCAGTATTTGTGTGCATGGTTATAATTGTAGTTCAGGCATTATCATCATTCTACTAGTATTGGTTTTTTCCCCCGTACTGGTCCCTGCTTTTCCTAGGAGTCAATGGCGGAATTGTATGTTAGGGCATTATCTACAAACAAGCTGTTCTGGCATCAACTGCATGCAGACACACTACAAAGAATCCACACATCAGGGAAATGTGGCACTATTGAGATCATTTACCTCCTGTGTTTTCCTGTCTAAACAAGGAGTTCTTTTCAGTCCATGGCTATGAATCTGCTTCCTCCTCACATTGGTGAAGCTTTACCAATACAATTTCATCCACATTTGAGCTAGTCAGTGTTATTATATCATAATACCAGGTAGAGAACCTCATGGTAGAAAACGGTGCCAATTCACAAGGGTATATTAGCACTGATATCCATTTTCTTTTAAAATGGCATCCGACAGTGGCGTTGCTAGTGAAAACTGAGCCCAGGGCAGACTCCGCATTCTCTGCCCCCCCCCCATGAGCCACTGCCCCCCTATGCTCCACTTACCTGGTGGGGTGGAGAGGTCACTCATGGGGCTGCACACCAAGCCAGCCCCGCTCCTCCAGGAGAGGGACGCACAAAGCGGGGCTGGCCTGGCACGCCAAGGAGGAGGCTGGGGCTGCATGTCCCTCTCTTGGCACGCCAGGCCTGCCCTGCTCCTCCTGAAGAGGGACGGGCTGAGCCTGCTTGGAGAGGGAAGTGGCCCAGCTGCAGCTGAGCTTCAGCTGCCGCCACACAGCTTCCCTCTCTTAGCAGGCAGCTCAGCCTCCAGATGGCACCTGTTCAGAGCACCCTGCTCTGAGAATGCACCAGCCAGAGGCTGAGCAGTTTGCTCAAAGAGGGAAGTGGAGCCCGAGAAGGCTGAACAGCCTGCTCAGAGAAGGAAACGGCACAGCCTCTAGCACCCTCCTCCAAAAAAGCGCCAGCTGAGGCTGAGCAATCTGCTCAGAGAGGGAAGCAGTGCAGGGGCAGCTGAGCTCCAGCCATGGCCGCACCACTTCCTAGAGACCGAGCAGCCTGCTTGGAGAGGGAAGTGGCTCGGCAGCAGCTCAGCCGTGGCCGTGCCACTTTCTGGAGCACAAGCAGGCTGCTCAGCCTCTGGTTAGCACCTTCTTGAAGCACCCAGCTCCAAGTAGGCACCAGCCAGAGGCCAAGTAGCCTGCTCAGAGAGGGAAGAGGCGCAGCTGCAGCTGAGGTCCTGCCACATTGGTTCCTGGAGCCTGAGCAGCCTGCTCAGGGTGGGAAGTGGTGCAGCCACAGCTGGAGCACTCCAGCCGTGGCTGCACTGCTCCCTGCTCCCAGGCTGCTCATGTGGGGGGCATTTTCCATCTCCCCCAGGTGACTAATTGGTGTGTGCCTGGGGCACATGTCTCCACATGTCCCCATGGCAGCTACACCACTGGCATCCAGAGATTTTGCCTCTCTTCCACACAATTTTTGAAAAACCAATACATATCAGCTGCTAGGAAAACAGGACTGCAATGGCAAAAGAAGAACAGAACCATTAAGTATCTTAAATGGTTAAAACTGTGTAAAAATAATGGTAATTGCAATGCATTTGACTAGTATAGTGCCACTTTTTTTTTTGCAGAAGTGCAGTCTTTGTGATGTGTTAAGTATCTTTGCATGACTATTCCATCCTTTATTCAGGATGTGTGTTTTCACTTGTGTGGTTTAGAAATGCGACAAAAAAGCTTGATTGCCAACCTTGATTGCCATCCTTCAGTGGATGCCATCACTTTAAAGAAATGTTTTGAAATTGGTGTCATTACAGTCCTAATAAGTGATATTCCTGTATTATGTCTTGTATGGAGAAGAAAGTGTGTCCTTCTGGCATATGGAGACTCTGGATTTCCTTGACATTTGGAATATTCGGAACAACTCAAAAGTCATCACCATATAAGGACCACAGTGGAATGATATTACAAGACCAAAGCACTGCATTTGGAATCCAGTTGAAAATGCATACTCAAAAGTTGCAGAAGGTCTGCAGAACCCATGACAATGCCATGTAGTTTCTAAAAGTGGAGCAAATAGGGGCAGAAGATAGGCAGTCATGATATAATTACACTAACTGGCTCATAGTAGGAAAAAAAATCAGAGAAATTCTTCTACCAATATCAGTGAACAGAGAGAAATGGATATGTGATGATAATATAATTAAGCTCCCTGTGTGGCTGAAAAAAAGATGCATGGTGAATGTTTTCAGCTTTGCAATAGCTGCCAATGAATGGCTTCTCCATTATAATCCTGCATTCAACTAAGGTCAGAACAGCAATTACTTATTTGTGGAGCATACCCCAGTATGGAATCACCTTAAGTGATTCCCAACATCAGTTTCCTGCAATCTAAAGGACATTTATTTTTCTTTGGACAGGGTTTAGTGTCTCTCACCAGTACTCGGGCAAACATCTCTGATTTCCATTTATTAAATTATAAAGGAGTAAACAGACTTTTTTTCACTTGCAGCGGCTGTCCCCCTGTGCAAGGCACGTTATCTCTTTCATTAAGTTGCAAGAATATAAAGCCACTGAAGTCAGATTGCAGTAATGCCAACTGTAATGGCAAAAGGGGGCTTACTCATTTTGTTCCATTAGAAATAATAATTTGCACAAAGCCTCAAAGGCAATTTCTAATGTTCTTGTTTTGTTTTGTTTCATATTTAAAGAAAAATCCTTCTGGAGATTTCCCTGTTGAGAATGCAAATGTATTACAGAACAATCCCAACAAGTGCAGCCCATGCAGATCCTGTTTTTTTTAAAAAAAAAAATACTCCACAGCCTGTTTTTCAACAGTATCAAAGAGGAATTGGGACTAGGACATACACAGTCTCTTGCAAGCACTAGTTCTGTTTTCTGAATTTGGATATACATATAACCAAGTATGTGACATCTATGACTGATGACCAAGGAAATTTATCCAAATGTTGACATATAAGTAGACAGAATTAAAACCAAATATTTCCTTCATCAGGTTGCACTATATTTAATATAAAAAAGCTCCTGCTGCAAAAAGCTCTTGCTGCAAATAGCACCTTAGTCTCACTGAATGGGTGCTGGTATTTATACAGTTTAAAAATCCTTACCAGGGCACTGGTATTTCAAAAAGTTCTGGTCTAGAGGCAGTCAATGGCAAAAGGTAGGCAACAGCAAGCCACCTTTGTCTCTTGTCTTGAAAAAGCTACTGGGTCTCCATATGTCAGCCATAGTTTCCATCACCAGTGGGGCTTTAACTTCTTTGGACCAAATGTGAATGCTGTTTCCTGCCTAATCTTGATATTTTGCAGCAGGAATATTTCCATGGAGATGAAGACGTTTCTGGTTTAACATAAATCAGTGGATTATGCTCCTTTTAAAGTTTGGAAAGACACTTGCCATCATAACTGTTTCTCCATTATAAAACTACATAACTACATCTGTAGTTATGAAAACTTTTGAAAGGCTAGTGATGCACCATTTGAAAACCATCACGGATCCACTGTTGGACCCCTTGCAATTTGCATACCGAGCAAATAGATCGACAGATGATGCTGTTAATATGGCTTTGCACTATATCCTACAGCATCTTGAATCGCCAAAGACCTATGCAAGGGTCCTCTTTGTTGACTTTAGTTCAGCATTCAATACTATCATACAGGACATTCTTCTAACCAAACTAAATCAGCTAGCAGTACCTGAGCATATTTGTAAGTGGATCACAAGCTTCCTAACAGATAGGAAACAGCAGGTGAAGCTAGAAAAAATTACATCAGACACCTGTAAATGAGCACAGGGCCCCTAAGGCTGTGTACTTCACCACTTCTCTCTCCTCTGTATACCAATGACTGCATCTCAAACGATCCATCTGTTAAAATACTGAAATTTGCAGATAGCACAGTGATTGGTCCCATTCGAGACAACGATGAAAACCAAGATACAGACGCGGGAGGTAAGAATAACTAGCCTCGTGGGTGCCACTGGAACAATCTAGAACTGAACACACTTTGTAACCAGTAGAAATGGTGGTAGATTTCAGGAGAAACCCTCCCATCCTACTCCTCTCACAATACTAGACAACAGAGTATCAACAGTAGAGACCTTTAATTTCTAGGCTCCATCATATCTCATCGACCTAAAATGGTCACCTAACATCAAAATGTCATCAAAAAAAGCACAACAAAGAATGTTCTTTCTGCACCAACTCAGGAAGCTCAAACTGCCCAAGGAGCTGCTGCTGATACAGTTCTACAGAGGAATCATTGAGTCTGTCATCTGCACCTCTATAACTGTGTGGTTTGGTTCTGCAACCCAACAAGATCGACACAGACTTCAGAGAATAATCAGAACCGCAGAAAAAACAATTGCTGCTAACCTGCCTTCTATTGAGGACCTGTATACTGCACGGGTCAAAAAAGGGCTGTGAAAATATTTACTGACCCTCGCCATCCTGGACATAAACTGTTTCAACTCTTACCCTCTAAACGTCGCTACAGTGCACTGCACACCAAGACAACTAGACATAAGAACAGTTTTTTCCCGAATGCCATCACTCTGCTAAACAAATAATTCCCTCTGGATAATGTCAAACTATTTATTATATATTTATTATATAATTACTGCACTACTTTTTCATCATTCTATTACCCATCTCCTTCCAATTTATGACCGTATGACTATAGCCTGTGCTGACATTTCATTTCATTTATTTTATGATTTTACATTTTATGTGTTTTCATTACTATTGATTGTTTCCTGATTGCTTACTAGACCTATATGACAATCATTAAGTGTTGTACCTTATGATTCTTGACAAATGTATTTTTCTTTTATGTACACTGAGAGCATATGCACCGGAGACAAATTCCTTGTGTGTCCAATCACACTTGGCCAATAAAGATTCTATTCTATTCTATTCTATTCTAGATCAGTATCGATGTACTTATATTTATTGCCATTTATCTAACCACCCACACACCCAATGCTGACTTTTCCAGCATTCCACTCAATTTCTGCTGTTTCTTCCAACATCCAAAAAGATCAGTTCTGAGTTCATGGAACCCACACACAGAAATAACTGTCTGGGTTGGTAGAACTGGATTGAGAAGGAAGAAGAGGATGAAATAGCTCTTTTTCCCTCTTCCAAAAGTGCAGGTTTGCTGATGAAAAAGGGCAGTTCTATTCTCCCGTCCCTCCTCATTCTAGTTCTTTGACACACATGACTATATTCCTCCATGTGGGTTTTGCGGTTCCAGGAATGATCTTTCCAGATGTCGGAAGGGGCTGCACAAACTTTGAGGAATGTGGGGAAAATACATGCATGGGCGGTTGGATACATGCCAATATGTTTTAAATGACAGATTGTCTTTCTTTATTGATATAAGTTGCTTAAGGATATGATTGCTAAATTTAACAAACAAATAAATAAATGTATGCAATCTTTCATTTTGTCATCTAAATATGGTATACTGATATATAATTGCAATCTGTTCAGATAGCCAAATCTGTATAGCCAATTGAATC
The DNA here is from genome assembly GCF_021028975.2 of Sphaerodactylus townsendi. NCBI lineage: Eukaryota > Metazoa > Chordata > Lepidosauria > Squamata > Sphaerodactylidae > Sphaerodactylus > Sphaerodactylus townsendi. The sequence continues at coordinate 90,295,652 of NC_059429.1, read as the reverse complement.
AAGATTTCTCTTCAAGTTTCTTCAAATTTGAAAGAACCAGCCCAGTTTTGTTGAAAATATTCTAAACATTCCCAGAGTTTAGGCTGAATTATGGGCTGCCAAAGCAGCATCCCATGGCACACAAAAATGGCAATGTCCAGGACATGGAGGAAGAAGAGGAAGAATAAGCAGTGCCCTACAAGAAATGGGGGCTAGAAACAGGGAGGCAATATGAAGCTGACAGCAGAGGATGAAAATCAATATCAAGAAAGAAAGAAAATGAGATTTCCTATCCATGATGAGTCCTCAAATTGATGTGATAATATATGGACATTTGTATTAAGTTTGTGAATAAAAAAGAACACACATAAGCTAATCACCATGACTCAGCAAAAAGGGGGGGGGGCAAAAATATAGTTGTATGAGAGGAAGAAGAGAATACTCAAAATAAATCTGAGAGTTCTGAGGATATTTTCAAGCAGTTCCAGGTGATAGTAACCCAAATTAAAGTCAGAAAAAACCACAAGAGAAGAGCTAAGAAAAGAAAGTACAAAATATAAGACAAGAGATTTCAACAATCAGTACAAAACAGAAGAGCTAAGAAAAGAAATCCAAAAATATAAAACAACAGATCGCAGCGGGATTAGCAGGAGTCAAGAAAAGTATGCAAGAAAACAAACAAGAAATTGTGAAAATTATAGGCCAAGCTCAAGACGGCGGGATGACGGCCTGGAGACGTAAAACGCCGCCTCCAGGCTGCCATTCACATCGGGCTGCAGTTGCAGTACAGCCGCCTGCCGCCGCTGGTTAAGCAGCCGGCGATTCTCGAGAATTAAGCTGCCGCTCTTTCGAATACGCCGTGAAGCCGCTGCCGAATAACGGCAGCGCTTCACGCGCCCTCGCATTCGCACTACTTCATCCTCGCTCGGCTGAGGCCTGGGGATTTCCGCCCTGCGCCGCTGGAGAAGGCCAGGGGGGGCGTGGTCCCCAGGCCTCGGCAACACACCGAGGCCCAGGGACAAGCCAGTCGCGGCGGGCGCCGGCGCCCGCTGAGCCAAGCCGTTCTTCCCGGACCGCTCAGGCGGACGGTCCTATCTTCGGGTTGGTATCCAGCCATTTCCCCGCCGTATGAAACGCCATAGAGAAGCAGCAAGAAATTGACTTACATCTCAAGGATCAAGAAAGGCAATTTCAGAGAACAGAGGAAATAACTGAAGTCTTAGAAGTTCAAGAAAGAGGTAATAATTTATGTTTTAGAGGTTCCAAAAGAATTTGGCAAATCTGAATTAGAAGAGGAATTCCGTAAGTTAATGCAAGACTACCTTGAAATTGATGAAGACTTCCTAGATACGAACAAATATATCAGATAAATTCAAGATTTGCATTTGAACACAAAGTGCCCATAGTCAGATTTGCCCACAAGAAAACCCATGACTCCATTTTAAGGAATCAACATGAAGATCCTCTGGTAACTGCTGAAACTGAGGTAAAAATCTTTCAAGATTAACCCAACATGTTATTGAGAAAAAGAGGTGTGATTTTAACGTTCTTAGATTTTGTTAAGGAAATAAATAAATATTATTGGAGAATCCCATTTACTTTAGAGGTCATTCTACCCATAGGAATAAAAGTTATTAAGACAATAAATCAAGCAAAGCAGTAATTCAACTGGAGAGGAAACTTTTAAAGATTGTAGGAGTGGTGTGGATAAAGGGCATCTCACAAACTCAAAAGAAAGCTCTTCTCTGAAGATCAAGCAAATCTTTCTCTGAAGGAGTACAGTAAAAGAGCAACCAACTTCTAATTATTTTAAATTAAAATGCAAATGATGTCACTGGGAGGAGATATTTATTTATTTAATTTCTAAACCGCCCTCGCCCTCTGGGCTCAGGGCGGTGAACAACAATGATAAAAACAGCTTAAAACGTAACATAAAATTGATTAGCAGCAATAAAACCTGGAACCGTACAGCGTCAGATGGCGTTCCACCCTCCACCCTCCCTACCATTATGCCCAAGGGAGGCCAGATGAAATGGCACTGATGTATTTAACCAGGCTGGCCAAATGCCTGGTAGAACAGGTCTGTCTTACAGGCCCTGCAGAATCTCTGCAGGTCTCGCAGGGCCCTGATCTCCCTTGGAAGCCTGTTCCACCAGGTAGGGGCCAGGGCTGTAAAGGCCCTGGCCTTTGTAGAGCCCAGCCTGATAGCTTTAGGGCCAGGGATCACCAGGAGGTCCTCCTCCGATGAACGGAGGGGCCTAACGGGGCGATATGGGGACTGTCACTCTTGGCTTGCAATGGCATAGTCACTATTGTGTGTGTGCTAATGACACATGATCATTTGTCACTATTGTGTGTGTGCTAATGACCCTTGTACATTACAGTTACATTCATAAGGGATATATTAGTAGGGATGGGAATCATATCTTTAAAACTAAGATTTTCTACTGTTCCATGTTCATTAACAAGCTGCCACTTTTTGTACACAGGCCAGGATTTCCATGCATACAGATGACACTGGACAGCTAGAGGCAACAAGGGCCTGTCCATCCTCAATGTAGTAGTACAATAAGATTCTGACAAGATCTCACAAAGCTTCAAAGAACAGACACTCTGCATATGTCAGAATTAGCACACTGAGCTCCTGGCATTTACTGGTGCTGCTGTCATAGAGGCAGCAATGCTAAGATATTGTTTAGCAAAGGCATGAAGCTTTATTTTTCAACTGGTCTCAGAAGTTTCTCAGCAACAGCTTGACTAATTGTTCAGTGCAACTATTAAGCCCTTTCGAGATAAATTAGTTGTTCATCTCATGTGAGCTTGCAGTACATTCATCAAGATTTTCCTGTAAGTACAAGCACTATAATGCCCTTATCCAAGTGAAAAGCCACACAAATCTTTTGAAACACATCAATTCCTTGGACAGGGATTCACACCTGAAGGATTTACATCAGATATTCTCAGAATTATTATACCCATTCAACAAAGTGAAGAAACAGATTGACAAGGCCAGACTGGCTGCAAGAGATAATAGAACACTACAGGCTGTCACCTGCACCTTCCAGCGAATACTAGCCACAAACATCTATGGACCTTAAGCCCATCTTTGGCTTATGAAGTGCATCCCTTGCCTAAGCAGCATCAACCAATCCCTTAGCATGTGTTGGGAGGGAGATAAGAATTAAAATCTGTTGGCACAGTTCAGAGCTGGGGGTAGTTGCTCTCACACTGTTAGTACCTGTTAGAGGCCACCTGATGTGAGTAACCAGCACTGAAAGTAAATGATTGCTATTAAGTCAAACCAGCAGAACACATATAATCAGCAATCACATCAATTTGATAAGCATTACAGCTTGTCACACAGTTCAGTTTGCTATAGTTCTTCACAATTCAAATAGCTTGAAAACTGGAACAAATCAATGCCTGCTTACAAAACTTCATGGCTATCATTCTACTGCAGGTGTTGCTTCTCAGAAACTCACCTGGCATATCCTAACATATAATGGTCTAAGGGTTTGGAATGTCTGACAATGAACCCTCAGTGAATCACTTCATAGGACTCATTTGCAGCCAAATCCTTTGAGTTCTGAATAGTGATTGGCCAAGTCTCCTGCATTGGCATAACACCCCCTCTCACCACCCAACATCTTCAAAACCTACCCTCCCGTCCCGTCTCCCCCCCCCCCCAAACACCAAGTCACACCTCTGGGGCAGTGGCACCTTGGCTCCCATTGCTCCTCTGGGCCCATCCCCAGCCACCCAATTTCCCCATCACATGCCCTCCCACCACCCCAGAAAGCCAAACTGGGCCACTGGGGCAGTGAAGTCTTCGCACCCACTGCTCCACCAGGCCCATCAACAACCTCCTGGTTCCCCCTTCCCACCGCTCTCAAAAGCCGCCTCGGCCTGCTGGAACATAAGTGCCTTGGTGACCACTGCTCCCCCAGGGCCACAAACAGCCTCCAGATTCCTCCTCCTACCACCCTCAAAAGTCACCCTGGCCTGCTAGGACAGCAGCACCTTGGTGCCCATTGCTCCACCAACCCTACCAGCCCTGGATCCTGATAATGGGAATGCTACCGTACTGGCATCTTCCTGGAAGATGCCCACCAGACACAATGAGAATTCCTCTCCTTCCAAAATTATCATTACAAGGAATGTTTATATCATTTTTCAAGCCCTAAGCCTTCCTATAGTCTACTCACAGGGTATTTGTATGGATCAACTGACTAAATGGCTAAGTAATGTGATACTCATTTAGGTAAAATAGTCTTCAGACTAGCCCTGACTTGATAGCCCAGGCGAGCTTGATTAAATCATATCTCAGAAGCTAAGTAGGGTCAACCTTGGGAATTATTTGGATGGAAGACCACTAAGGAATACCAAGGTTGCTACGCAGAGGCAGGCAATGACAAACCACCACTGAACATCTCTCACCTTGAAGACACCAGGAGTTTCCATAAGGCAGATGTGACTTGGTAGCAAAATAAAAAACAAACAAAAACTCTTGAGACCTGGAAAAATGCTTTCACCAAAATAGTTTGCTCAGACATACAAGAAAATATAGGTAAGATGCTACATAGATGGTATATAATGCCTTTGAAAATATCTAAAATGAATAGCAAATACTTTGCTGGTGCCATGAGGAAAGTTACAATGGCATCCTTTTTCTCCCATTCATGGTGAAGTGCAGTGTTAAAAGTACACAAGGATCTTTCTGGAAAAAATACACAAAAAAAATACAAATTATTTCTGAAAACTAACTTTGAAAATATTATTATCAGAAATTCTATTTTACTGGGATTGCGATAAAAGATAAAAATCTTACCATCTGCCATTCCTAGAAACTGTTGACCTATCTAGCTTCAGCAGCTTGTATTGAACCAGCGGCAAAGCCACCAGGGGGCCAGGGGTGCGCAACACACCGGGCGCACCAATTCTGGTCACATGGGGGTGGAAAAATCCCCCCGTGGTGCTAGATAGGGGCTCCTGGGAAATGTAGTTCCCACCAGGCCCAGGCAACGCAGGCAGGCTTCTTCAGCCTGCTCCTTTCCTAAAAGTAAGTGGAATGGGGTTCCATGGGGGGGGCTGCTGCGGGGGGGGGGTGCCGGGTATTTTTCCGCCCCCACGTGACCAGAATTGGTGTGCGCGGTGCATTAATTATTATACTATGATAACCCCTTCTCTAGGGGATTGTAGTATATATATTATCTCTTATTTTATATGTATTTTGCTAATTTTAAATGTTTAAAACACTCAATTTTCTGTAATTTTGAAAATGAAAGTAAACTTTTCTTTATTAAACAACAACAACAACTCTTGAGACCAAGTTGCATGATAAGCCTGGAGGTCAGCTCCAATTCAAAGCCAGCATGGCCAGTACAAAGCCAGCATGGTTAAAGTGTCGTACTAGTATCTGGGAAATCCAGATTCAAATCCCTGCTTTGCTATAGAAGTGCACTAGGTGACTGTGGTCCAGTTACTCACTGTACCTGACAGGACTGTTGTCTTGCCTTGAAAACCATACAGAGTCACCCTAACTCGCCTGAGATGATAGCACTTTCCACCCCCAATATACATGGAAAACATTAAATGTTAACTTGAAATCAATATGGAATTTGAACCAAAGTTCTATGATTAATTTCTGTTGAATTCTAGCCTCCTCATGGATATTTCCAGAAAAGTCAAGTTGAACTACAGTATATACTCCTTAGTGAGAATCATTTGACAATTCTCTCTTGTAAGAGAGGCACATTAGAATCTATTCTTTTCTTGAAAAGAAGAATCAGTTTTCACATTATTTCCTAGCAAGAAGCATTATAGACAGATACTTTTCATGGCAGCCCAGGTATGTCAGTCCTTTAACTGTGGTTGCCTCGATAAATGCATTTAAGTGGAAAGAGAAAATCTTGCCACACTAGGAAATATATGACAGATTTGAACTGTGGAAAGGAGAAGATTGGCAGTTAAGACCACCAGTAAAAGTCCTGGGTGGGGGCTGCTGACCTACGGCTCCACACCACTGGAGTACTGTCCCCCACTGGGTCCACCTTGGCCTCACTCTTTTATCAGTGGTGGGGGATTTAGCAGGACTTAGCACTAATTCTCAGCAGAACCGGTTGTTAAAATGGTGCTTGTAAACAACCAGTTGTTAAATTATTTGAATACCACCACTGGAACTGGTTGTTAAATTATTTGAATCCCACCACTGCCTTATATTTGGTGGGTGAGAACTTCCAATATATAAGGGGCGGAAATTATTTGAGATCATTGAAACTCGAGTTAATATATAGTCTAAGATTTAGGTGCTGGAAAGCCTGGTTTAAGGAAACAGCTGGCCGTGTTCTAGTATATTTTCTCCTGACTGGCAATGCAGCCAGGCTTACATCTTCAGAGGCTGGCATCTTCAGAGGATCTGAAGATGCCAGCCACAGACGCAGGAGAAACGTCAGGAGAGAATGCTGCTAGAACACGGCCATACAGCCCGGAAACCACACAGCACCCAAGTGATTCCGGCCGTGAAAGCCTTTGACAATAAACTAAGATTTGTTTATTTATAGGTTGGTTTTAAAGGAACAAACCAGCAGCACAAGTCTCTAGGTAGGCAAAGTAGAAACTTGGCTGAGGCACAAAGACTTTCAACTAGTTATGACTTCAGAGAGAAGTTAGACTTTTCTACAATGCTTTCAGGAGCATACAAGGTAGCTTGACTAGCCTCTCTCACACGAAGGATTCCACCTACACCAGCCTGTCCTTTCTCAGAGTCAGACTCTGCTCATCTCCAGAGGCAGGCCTAACAATCAAGCATACTCTTCTCTCCCCTAGATAGAGCTAAACTTCTCTGCGACACTACCAGGCAGAGCTACCCTTCACTCTGTCTGCTCTTTTTCCTGAGCTAGACCTAAGCTGTCACTGCTCTCTCCCCGAGGCAGAACTCAACTATCTCTGCTGTGTATGACATTTTATCCCCCTTCTCGAAGGTGATTGGATCCTGGAGCAGCACTCCTGTGGGCTCATATGAATGGCGGATTTTCCCTTCAGGGGCAGAACAGCCTCCTGTCCATCACAGCAGTATCTGAATGTCATTTAATGAATGCTGGGCTTAGGAAGAATTACAGACTGAACCTTTTGAATCCTGTTAGCAGAGGGGAAAATATTAAAGAAAAACAGCTTTGTAACACGCATCTCTAGGTTAAGTTTACCAGATAAATCTTGTATCAGATGCTGCAGCATGCATAGTTCATGGGAAGCTATAAGTTTTATGAGAATCTGGACTAAGAGCTCACATAATTGCCATGAAAAGACTGGAGAAATGAGTAGTTTTCAACTTGCAACATGATCTCTCCCTAACAGTAGCCTTGGTACTGGGGTCTTTCCAATAATTCTTACATTCCTCATCTCCCCAGACTTCATCCGTAAAAGGGTACAGAGTGGCATGAGTATAGGACAGAATTCAACATGCCGTGGAAAGAACTTTCTCTACTAAATTGTTTCTTCACTTGTATGTAAAACCAAATTTATTTAAAAAGGGAGTTCAACTTTTAAGTTGCCTACATTAAAGATGCGTTTTCAAAATGTTTCATTATGAGAGCAGAAGACTCAATTTTCAAAACAACTAGGTTTTCAGACTCAATTTTCAAAACCACTAGGGTTGTCAAATAGCTCCTGGAAACTGATATGGGGTGGGGGAACTCACTGGCAGCAAACTTAGGCCAAGGCCTCTGGAGTTCACAACAGGAAACATCATTTCCAGTATGCTCCAAACCTGATGTCATTCTGTTGCCACTGACCATGGTAATGCTCTGGTATTTGAGCAAAACTCTATGGTAGAATCCATATATACCAGAGAGTTTTGCCCAAATAGTAGAGCATCTCCAGTGGCAATGCAATGACATCACTTCTGGTGTACACCATACTGTGGATGCCAGAGGCCTCAGACTGTTTACTGCCAGTTAAGTTTCCCTGTTGGCTGGTAAAACATCACTAGGGGTGGGGCTCTATAGTGGGAGGGTCTCCTGCTACCAGTGAGGGTCTGGCAACCCTAAAAACAACACAGAGCCCAGATACTGTGACACATTCCAAAGAAAAAATTTAGGACAGGTATCTCTACAAACAAATTCAAAATTTAACATGTATCTATAGACAACCACAAAATTTGACCCTGGTGCTCCATTACAAACTGTACCAAAACTTGTAATCCTATCTAAGGACTTTGTGACCACTCATTATATTTGAAAGATACATACTTGATTGTAAGAAATATACCTTGCATGAAATCTACGGAGAAAAAAGAACAAGGTAGAACAGTTTATTTGACCTTTTAAATTCCAGAGCATTTCTCTATAAGCTTTTTCAGGGGATCTCATAAAACAAAGTTAAAACAGACACAATTACATCTATATTACATCTTTTAGAATAAACATACAAAACAATTGATTTTTTAGAGAAAAGAAATTATTTTAAAAATTAATTTAAGACATAATCTAAGGCTGATTCAGCATGGGCCAAAAACAGTGGTGTGAAAATGGTGTGAAAACAGTGGGCCTTTCCCCACTTACCGTAAGCCCCGCGCTACTTGAGGAGAGTAGCGCGGGGTTCCTCCTCCCTCCCCACGGCAGGGGCGGCCAATGCGCAGCCGCCCCGACGCTGCCGCTGTCGCGCCCCCTTAGCGTGTGGCATCCCAGGCTCTCTTCCGAACGGCGCCTTTTGACGACCCCGCACAGAGCACGGGGTCGTGGGGACGCCTGGGCGCATGCCTGAGAGCAGCGCGCGGCATAGGGGGGATGGAAGGGAGTGGGGAAAGGCCCAGTATAAACCCCTTTACACTATTTCAAACCCTTTTACACCATTTTCACACCATTTTCACACTGCTGTTTTTGGCCCATGCGGAATCAGCCTAAGCATGGTATAGAAAACCTAACATAGGCGGATTCCGCATGGGCCAAAAACAGCAGTGTGAAAACAGTGTGAAAATGGTGTGAAAATGGCGTAAACCCTTTTACACTGTTTTAAACCATTTTACATAGTTTTCACACAGCTGTTTTTGGCCCATGAAGAATCCACCATAGGCTCTAACATGATACTAAAAATAGACAATTTATAACCTGAAACCTTCTAATATAAACTAAAAAAGACAGAAGAACTCAATGTAAACATTAATACAGGGTCTGTAAGAGAAAAATAGACAATATGGCATATACCAAGCAGAACTTCTCTGACGTCCACCTTGGACAAATATATAGGTTGGGTAAAACTCAGTATCATTTATAACCAGATATGATTCAAGGAATCCAGATACCATTTAACACTTAAAGGATTGATGCTCTCAAGGATGCTTTTAACACTGTGACCTGACAAGTATAAAAACTCCAGATTCTCATTCAACCCATAATTTGAGAAGATCTCAAATCAAGGATCCACTATGTCTCCCTGCTCATTAACAGCTTGTCATTTTGGCTTGGTACTTTTTGGATAACCCAAAAACTATGTCTTGTATATCTTAGTTTGTCATGTCTATAGGTAATAGATGTTAGATATAGGAGGATTGTCATTTTTCTTACTCTGTTAATCATTGTATGGACATGTATCAAATAGTTTTGTACACATTGTTGATTGTTAAATGTTGCACGATTGTTAAATTAATAAAACTCTTTTAACCAGAGTTACTATTTGTAAAATTCCTTACTTCATAGTGTTTTCCATCAGTAGGATTTGTGAATACTTGATACTGCATGTAAATTTGCACTTTGAACCATTTGCACATTTAAAATAACTATGCATGGGTTTATTCCTGGTAAAAGTTGCATATCGTTTGCTACAAAAGTATCACTTGATCTTGGAAATTGATCTTGGAAACTAAAAGTTATTTTAAATCAAATGGTCCTTTTTATCCAGAGATACTACCTAATATATTCAAACAACATTTAATGCTGTTAGAGAAACTAACCATTATAGATTTAAACAATATGCTTCAGAACAACCTGTCAAGATCAGCTTTTCCACTGTTTTGGAAAGTTGAATTATAATTGTAAATGTAGTTTTTAATTGTTCAAATGTTCACAGCCTTGGGGACCTGACTGAATGGAAAGGCAGCATGAAAATGTTTTAAATCAATAACACAACATAAACCTTTGCAAAATTTTGTGGAACAGATGGAGGAAAACCTGAATCTCACCAAGGATAGACAGAAAAAAATATTTTACCTCCTAAAAATGATCAGCTAACTCTGCATTGCAAAAGCTGTGATAAATGGTAGCTGCAGAACTGCTGATACATAAACACTGGAGAAGTCTGCCCAAACTCTTTCCATTCCTCCTGAAGTCTGAACTCATCCAAGACTGGTGTGACTGGTGACTAGTGTCTGCCACTCACTTCCTTTCCCTGTGGATGAGTGCAATGCCAGCTCTACCCACCCATTTCAAAGAACAGAAGGAGCAAACTGTTCATAGAGATTTCTTTCTTCCCACTTTTTAGAATTCCATGGGTAAGACTGAAAGGACGATGTTTGCAAAATGGATCCATGTTATTGTTGGGCATATCACAAATATATTAGCAAGAGTTGCAATCTTTGATTACCTCATCTGTTATATTAATTGATTAAAACATCTTTTGATTAATTAGAAAAGTCCGCTGATTAATTGGATAACAAATATTTTAAGCATGAGTTATTTCTAAGGCAGTATTTACAAAAAGTGCAAATGGCCAGCCCCACCTTAGAAGATGCATCTCCGCACTACTCCCACTCTCATACTCATCTTCTTTTATAGTGTATGTCACGACAAAAAACTAAAGTTTGTTTTCTTTCTTTACAATATGTTTTATTCATATGCCAATTACACAGATTAAAATCCTGTGATTCATCTATATAAACTCATATAAGGTTTCTTTAATCAGACGACAGCCCCAATATTAGTCTCTATGGTAAATGTATATTCTGCATTTGAAGACACAGTTGTATAGACAGGTTTGTATAGACAGTTGTATAGACGGGTTTGTTGTACCATGAGTATACAGATCTGAATCACTGTTGTTCACAATTATCTTATTTACATTGCAATAAAAACATTCACCTGATAGATCTGGAATATACCCAGAATAGAGAATTTGTTGTTTAAGTTTTTTACTTAAACAACAGAAAATTATTTATAGCACCTCTAACAGCACCATCAAATTTGAGTTAAGATTTTAGGAACAGCTGAAAGTTCCTTAACGCAAATGGGTGAGATTGAGAGAAGCCTACACAATCATTTCAAAAAAGACTTACAAATACTTTCTGTGCACTTGTTTTTAAACTGCCACTTGGGTACTGAGGATCAAATTACATGTAATCTGTGCTTTATTTCTCAGGTAACTGTGCAGTGCAATGATTCCAATCATGTACCAATGGCAGCTATCAGGAAGCTGTCTTGAGCAATGATGAAGAATGTCTTTGATTGTACATATGCAAATGCAGCACATGAACTCAAAATACAACTCATTTTTAAATTCTGTGTGACATTAATTTGGGGCATTCACAACTTTGCTATCAGTTCAGTAGATTTTAAGGATGCATCAACTATGGCTACAAGCCAGCTGTTCAGGATAGTGATATATACCACCAACTGTGCAAATGTTAGAGAGCAACCCAAAAGCTACCCTTCTGATAGCTCTCTGAGTCAGCACCACCACTAGTAAAGCACCTGTATGGGGCTCATCTTTTAAGACTTTGAACAGTTCTGGAATCTCACTTTCCAACCTGAGGAGAAATTAAAATATATATGAAGGCCTCACTTGGCTCATAGAACAATTTTGTTGAGTACATATAGATAAATTGGCTCATAAGTCTAAGTTTTGCCTGTTATCTGGACTGTGGACTGTTTCTGATCTGTTGTATTGAGCATGCTTGCCAAAGAGATTTTATTAACTAAAAGTCTCATCTCTTTATTTGGCAGCGGTGCAACAACGTTCTTCAAAACAGGGAATCCCACTATCATCTCTCTCTCTTTCTCTCACGTACATACAATTCATATTTAGAAAGTAATCAAAATATTTTAATCTCAGTGCAAAATAAGAAAGCGAGCAACATGACATAAATTACAATATTTCCCAGCTTTGCCCGAAAAGGGCAGGTTATAACAATAAAATAATACAAAATATAACCAGGAAGGCAAACTCCCAAAATTCTAACTCCCAAAATTCTGTTGTTACACAGCTACAAGTATCTTCATATATCCCAAGAAATGGATGAACACCACCACTGAAAGAGCTCACAACCATGTGACAAAAACAATAAAAACCACTAGCAACTTCATATAGTGGTCCCAAAAGTTAGAAGCAGCAAGTTTCTGTCTCTGTAATGCAACTTGGCTTCAAAAGTATTTTCAGTAACAGTCCCCTTGTCGTGCAAGCTGAAATGCTTTCAGAGCCATAAGCAGAATGAAGAGACTTGAGACTCCTTAGAGCAATTAGATTTTGTAAGATCAACAGTGTGCACTTCATTAAGAAAATAGATTCATCAACCTTGGCAGTATCACAGGAATACTTCATCAGAGTAGGAAAATGCACATGTTGACAAACTGAGCCATTTGAAATAGCTTTACAAACAGCTGTGGCATCACAGTCTCACCCCCAAAATTCCAGGGGTGCTTTTAGCTGAGATAGACCAAGAAAAGGAGACTTCTCTTCACCCAGTTTCTCCACTCTGCTCAACTCTTTACCTATTTCGAGCTGCTTTCGAATGGGTCTGAAAGTGCCTGGCTGCTTCTGACCATTCCCGTTAAATGCTTCCTCAAGGGAGGGCCAACCCTGGTCTCAGCCAATTCTCCCTCCCCAATCCTAGGGAGTGACAAGCACCTGGGCCAATTGATATTTGCCTTGGAATGGTGAGCTCATTCACCCTTCCCCCTGAACTTCTTTAGATGGCTGGCTGCCCTCCCCAATCTATATATATATAAAGCTAACTGTGCATTTGTTCCTCACGCCCTAACGCGGAAACGCCGGGACTGAATGCTACCAAATTTTCCCACGACATCCCTCCCCGTTGCGGGCAGGTAATCGGACCTTCAAATCGCTGAGAGTCCATACCTGAACCCAGTAAACTGCACGTTTCTGCAAAACCTGTGGCAGACCAATAAGGGGCCGCCGTGCCAGGGGGGCATGGCTTGCCCGCCTTCGCTGCATGGACTCGCCCGCACAGGAAGAGGAAGGAGGAGCATTCCCAGGCACCTGGTAAGAAACAGTCGTAACGCCTCTCCCCTTCCTTTTCCCTTTCCCTCCGCGTGGCCGGGCCCGCTAGTCTCTTATAAGAAATTCAGTAGACTGCCACAACTTGACAAACACCTTTACTTGCTGTGGGGCTTGCAGTCTCCTTGGATAAGGACAGAGGCTTCATTCTCAGACATGCTGTTTTCGGTATTCTAGCTTCGTTACTATTTGAATGCCTTTTTCTTCCTGTTTGAATATAGCATTTGGTATAGTTGGTTGTCGTTTCCAGTTAATTTGCACCTATATGAGATGTTTTGGCCATCAATATAATATATTAATATAATATATACCACATTTATTTATCAGTAGATGATCACTGAATATAATGTACAGAGTTGAATGTCTAGCATAGATCAGTATTTTACTGGAAAAATGGGGACATGCAGGTAGCTTTATGTGCAAGGGTTCTTACGTCTTACCAACCTTCTATTGAGATTCAGTAGTAAGCAGAGGACATAGCAGTAGTGTGCAGTGTAGGACAATCCAGAACCAAGACTTTTCCTGAAGATATCAAACAACTGGATTCTTTCTGCAATAGTGACCCTTCAAAATGACTGTGGCTTAGATCTGTGATAGGTGCAAGTCTCATTGAATGAAGTATGATATAGGAGATTTTGCTTTCTGCCCCAGTATAGCAAAATCTAATTGGACAGTCTGTCCCACATTGGTTTCTATTGTGGCCTTTGACAGTTAATTGACTGAATAACGGTGCAGTCCTCAGCAGAGTTCAGTGGCTTTAGGGTTGCATTCTCTAGGCAGTTTCCTTGTATCAGTTTTAATTTTTCCTTTTATTTTTATTTAGCTTCTATACTCTCCGGGCAGCTTACAACAACCATACATACGTTAAAACCAATAAGCATTAAAATGAGCTAAGTAAATATTAATTCTGACAGCATCTTGATTTTATTTAACTCGACTCTGGGGATATACCATCTCAGCACCCCCAACCAGACATTCATATATCATTCAAAGAGAGAAGGGAGAAGAAAGAAAAATATGGGAAAATGGGAGAGGGGATGGAAAAGTGAGGAAAGATGGGAAAGGTAAGGGGGAGGGGGGAAAGGGAGCCCAGCTAATTGGTAAATGGTTGCAGCCCTCAGATGTAAGCTTGCTGGATAGCTCTGTCTTACAGCTCCTGTGAAATTGCAGTAAGTCCGGCAGAGCCAAAGGCGTTTTCTGCACAGTCCAAAAATCCTGGGGTGGGGCAGTGACTTATCCCGGTTTGTGCAAGATTTTCACACAGTTCCTGGTCCTAATTTGGGGGCGGCCTGCGGCATTTCCCTTATCCAAGGGTCTTCAAAAATTGCCAAATTGGCGGTTCTTTTCACATATCCAGCACTGATCCCACTGCCATGCAAACACCGTGGGAGCTGGGCTGGTTTATAGCAGTTACCTTATTTTTCTTTCCTCTCTGCCTGCTCTCCCTGCCCCTGCGCCTGCCTCCTTGGTCTCCCCTTCTGACATCACAGTCCTCTCCTTGCGCACCAGAATCTTGATGTAAAGTATATTGCTGCAGATGGTGAGACCTTTCTTCGCTCAATAATCACACAACAACGACAGGCTGGAAAAGGAATGGGCCGCAGCCCAGTTTATTAAATATATAATAACACAATCAAAACAGAACTATGTACATAGAGCCAGCAGGCGGGTCGCACATTCATCATCCCAATATCCCTCATGGGACGGCGGGAAGGGAAGCCCCAGAGATAGCACTCTGGTTTCACCCTTCCGCCCATGCTGGTGAAGACGGGCACGGCTAAGCCCATGGCATCCTGACAGCCAGGCCCAACCCCACTCCCTGGGGTGTCGGGCAGCGGCCCGGCCTGCCGGCCTGCCAGCCTGCCCGCCCCAGCCCTGGCCCTACCACAGGGCACAAGCCTGGGAGACCCAGCCGGAAGGCTCGTTTTCCCCCCAGATGTGCAAACCCGTTTGCAAACCACGCCCAGGACTCGCGACAGTAAAGGACCACAACCCCAACCCCTAACCACAGGGGGCGGGGCTGAAGATTACGCCTTACTGGGTCTTACGCTAGCGGGGAAGAGCGCGGACTGAGCGAAGCGTCCTTATATACCTGGCTCCTCCAGCAGCACTAGCGGCTGGGAGCCAATCGTGCACCGGTTCTGCAACTGCATGCAGCCAAAACCATGCATGCCCTGACCCCATCCGTTGCTCACCCGGCAGCGTAATGGCTGCCCCCGATGATTGACCGGGTGCATCTGGTATTTAGCATGCGGAAGTGCCGTGAGACATGTTCTTAAACTCGCTAATCACACAACAACAACAGGCTGGAAAAGGAATGGGCCGCGGCCCAGTTTATTAAATATATAATAACACAATCAAAACAGAACTATGTACATTAGAGCTGGAAGCGACAAGCGGGTCGCAGCATCACATCCCAATATCCATGGGACTGGCGGAAAGGAAAGCCCCAGAGATAGCACTCCGGCTTCACCCTTCCCACCCATGCTGAGGGCGGGCACCGGCTAAGCGATGGCAGCCCTGACAGCCCGGCCTCCTCCCGTGCTTAACACTGGGGTGTGAGGCACCACGCGGCTAAGCCCATGGCCGCCTGTCGGCCCTACCCAACCCCACTCTCCTGGGGCAGCCGGGCAGCGGCCCGGCCTGCCAACCTGCCACCCCCAGCCCTACCACCAGGGCTGGCCTGGGAGACCCAGCTGGAAGAGCTGCGTTTCCCCAGATGTCGCGAACCTGTTGCAAACCCGCCTGAGCTGCCCCCGCAGCTCCCCGCCCAAACTCCTCAAGCCTGGGCGCTGTCTAGCAGACCCAACAGTTAAGATTATTGCGGACCCGATTGAATCCCGGAGTCCATGCCCCACCGGGACAGGTGGGCGCCATCCGGCGCCAAACAGTTTTTTGTTGTCCCGAATTGATTTCAGCGTGGTCATACGCTCCCCCGAGGAAGAGCACCACCTTGGCGGCAGCCTTGTTACTTTCCTGCAAGCCCTGTCCCGCGGTGGTGGGATTACCGCTCCCCTCCAGTGGACCAGCTGGAAGCAGCTCGGACCAAACCAAAGGGTCATGCCGGGCCGATGCCTGGCGAGGAGCTCCGAAGCATAGTAGCCCTACCCGCGCGCCCCAATGACGGAGCTCCAAGCCCGAACCTAGCCGAGAGATCCTCCTCCCCAGGTGGATGACCAGGAGATCCGGTGTAGCCAACTTTGGAAAATGTACTTTCGATGAGCTTGGGCTCCCGCTCATGCCAAAGCATGTGCCCCGCTTGCCCCAACCATGTGATTCTTACGTGATCCCCAAGTCCGAGATGCTGGCCCCAGTCGGATAGAGCGAGGCGTAGTCCCCGACTCCGATTAGCCGAGGCTGTGCCCCGCATGACCCACACCTGTGAAAAAACAGTCCTGCGGCATCCCTGGAGGCACTGTGAAGAAGAATCAACAAGTCAGATGGGGCGATATGTAAGCCCGAAAGGACCGACCGCCTCCCCAAGGTCGCCGGATGTCCTCCTGGGCCCACTGCCCTCCTGCTCCAGCGGGGCGTGCGGCCCCAATTGAAGGAGCGCAGCCTGATAATGCGGCGGCTGGCAGCCCGGCCCGAGGCAGGCATGCCCTGAACACCGGCAGCATCTGGAACCTGGTAAAGGGAAGGGAGCGTCCTGCGTGTATCAGGAGCATGCCACCCGCAGCGAAGGCCTGTGCAGGAGCCAAGCGAGGAGGGGAGGCGAGGGGGCAGGTGGCGTGCGCCCGGCTGCAGAAGGATCAGCATGGTGACCCAGGCACGGCCTTCCTGGTCGGTTTTGAGAATGGAGCGAAGCCCGCGCGCCAAACCATGTCCCGGACAGGACTAAGTGCTCCCTTTGAAGCTGGCGGTGCTGCTGGACAGCCGGTCCCTGGTGGGGGCAACCTAGCTCCCCGGGCACCTGAAAGCCCCATGGTGCGCCAGGTGAAGCGGCTGCGAAAAGTAACCGCTCATAGCATAAAGCGCCACACCTGCCGCCAGCTCTCCGGTGACCGCCCTTAACACCTCCCTGGTGACTGGGCGAGGAGGTCCACTCTGACTGGGGCCCACCCGCCCCCAGCCCGCCACCAGCCTGACGAACAACGAGCATGGTCCACATCTGGGAAGCCCGAAACCCTGCAGTAAAAGGCGATGCCGTAATTGCACCCCCATGTAGGCGTGGGTGCATCCCGCCCATGGAGTTGTACTGCAAATACTCAAAAGTAAGAAGGCCTGTGTCCACCCACACTGGCACTGACAGGGCGCCCCGCGGGCGCTGCATAGTTTGGATGCCGTACGCGGCTCACCAATAGTAGTACTGCCTACTGGCGTGGCCGGCGCCAACAAGTTCAAAACACCTGTGATGGCGGCTCACTGCCAAGGTTCCCACAGGGGCATCAGCGCACTGTCACCAGGAACAGCTCCGCCCGAGGGGCCAGGCGCCGGAATCGATCCACCTGCTGGCGAGATAAAAGAAGCATCCAGCGATCTCATTTTGCAAACCTGGAACAAAAGCAGCTTTGAAAGAAATGTTATAGGTGAGGCAGGTAAGAACAAAGATTAGAACCAAGCGCGCATGACCCGATGCAGATTTGCTTTCGACTATATGCCTGTTCACCACGTGCACCACCGCCTGGTTGTCACGCAGAAAAGCACCCTTTTGTTGAGCCAGAGATCGTGCCAAATGTGCACCGCCACCAGGATAGGGAAAAGTTCTAGGGGAGAAGTGAGGTCCCTGGTGATGCCCTGCGTTGTGCTGCGTTGGAGGCCAGAGGCCCTGTGCCCACTGACCCTGAAAATGCACACCAAACCGTGAGCCCCGGAGGCATCAGAGTGTTATACCTGCAACTCCAAGCCAGGCTCCAGGAGGTGTCTGCCACAAGGAGATGCCGTTGAAGCCTTGAGAGGAAGGAACAGCCAGACCTGCGGAAGGTGGAGTCTTTTAGGCCCCAGGAGACCCTGATGATGTGGTGGTCAGGGGACTTGCAGCCGAACAACGATCTTGCCAGCCGGGAACAGAAGAGCCCTGCCGGTGTAGCAACCACCCTTCAGGCGAAATTGAGGTGGCCCAGTAAAGGACTGCACCAGGCGCGCACTCTGCATTTGCGCGAAGGGGAGAGCGGACTGAAGCAGGTTAGTTAAGGCCAGGGTTAGTTTATCGCCAGGGGTGATGGCTACGATGCCTGAGTACCGTATCCCAGGTGGATGCCCAAGTAGCTGGCGCGGCGGAGGGGCCCTCCCGTCTGTTGTTAGGGGGCCAGGGGGACTAGCTTCGGCAGCCATGGTCTGGAAAGCCTGCAGGGGCGACCTCGCACTCCCTGGTGCCCTGCCTGCCCGATGAACAAGAAATCATCTAAAGTAATGGGTCACCAGCCCGGAGGGCACCCGCTACCCTGAAGGCCCATTACCGAAGGAAAGTACTGAAAGCCTCAAAAAAGTGGCACAGGCAAAGGAGCAACCCATGGGCATGGCGCTTGTCCACGCATTCACCACATGCCCTGGAAGTGGATGCCCAACAAGCTTCGAAATCCAGCGGGGAGATGGGCAGGAGCGGAGAAGAAGCCCGACTGGATGTCACATTTTGCCAAAAAAGGAGGCACCCGTGCCGGCCTGTCTGATGAGGCAGACAGCCTGCGTCAGGGTGGCGTACCGGACTGTGCAAAGCTCAGGGTCAATGTAATGTCGTTCACTGAATAAGCCCGGGGGTAGGAGAGGTGTTGAATTAAACGAAATTCCCCTGGGGCCTTCTTAGGCACCATGCCGATGGGGGAGACCCGAAGGTTAGGGAGAGGAGGGTGGCTGAAGGGGCCGGCGATGCGACCGGCCTTGATTTCTTTTGCAAGCTTGTCAGCCACCACGCCCGGGTGATGTGACTAGATTTTAAGTTGCTTTGCGCCTGGTAGGCCTTCCTGAGGGGCAGCGATAAAGGAAAGGATCCTGAAACACCAATGGCAGAAAAAACCATCACCCAGCATGCTGGCGCTGCGCGCCTGGCCGAGGATTAATATACGCCCAGCCAGTAATCAGCAGCACCTACCCGGATGGGTGTACTGGGGGGCAAAGAGCTTCACAGTAGGGCGAAGGAGTTCAGTGCTTCCTGGGCGTGGCGGCGCTGCCCTTGCCTACCGCGCATCTTTTTAGGAGGGCCCGGCGCCAGGGGACTGGAGCCTGCGAAGGAGGGCGATAGCCAGCTGTCTTAAGGGCAGCCAGCCCGGCTGTGATTTCAAGAACAATAGTTGGAGCAAAGCGTGCTCAAACCTGCATTTGAAAGGCCGCTGGCAAAGCGCCTCTATTAAATTCCCAACGAAATTTAGAGCCCTTGGCCCCCGCCACGCCCTGGGTAAGCCCTGGCGGACTTGTCCGGGAAGAGGGGGTTCCGCCCGGCCCCTTTCATTGCGGCAGGCTGGACCGACCATCCATGTTTGAGTAGGTGAATATGAGATCGCCAGCGAGCTTGGCTCTTATGGGAAGCGTTAACTTACGTATCGCCTGCGTTAAGTGAGGCTATAGCAGCGGGTTAAGCGCCGGCCAGCGCCCGAGACCTTTTGCAGCACATATGGGCCATATGGGCCGCCAAGTGCTGCTTAAGCCCTCAGGGGGTAAGTGGCCCCGATGAAAGGACCTAGGTATTCGGTGAGAAACCCTGCAGCCAGTTGTTGAGGAAATTCCGGCTCGGCCGCCGCCCGGGTCCCTCCGTTTTTTGTCGGCCTTCCCGCCTGACAAGCCATGTTCCTCCTCCCGCCGAGGAAACTTGAAAATATCCACGTAGTACCCGTCAAGGGCCCGCTCCCGGAGTTTCCTGGGGAGATGGGACCCGGGAGGATTGCCGTTAATGTCGTCCAGGGGGGGGGGCGGGCCGCGGGCGGCGCCCGCATCACCTCCCCAATGGTCTAAACGCTTACCGCCAGAAAGCTTCAAGGGGCGGGGCACCTTCTCCCCTTGGAACCAAAACTCCCGCTAGCCTGCAAGTCATAGGTCCTCGGTAGACTCACCCGGCGTGATGAAGAGCTGGAAAGACCATCTGGAGAGCGGGAGCGCCGTGATGACAGCACTTCTTCCTCCCGGACCTCCTTTCCGGAGGGACCCGACGGACGGCGTCCACCCGATGTGTGAATCTCGCGCTGACTGGTGGGGAAAGCTGGAGGTCCTCCGTTTGTTCCACTTTCGTGGTGCCGCCCGTTGCAGCGGCCGGCCGCCGTCGGCGCTTGGTAAGCGAGTTCAGATTTCCCCCCCCCTGCGCCACAGGGGGTCCCCGAATCCCCCGCCGCTCCGCCGAGGGCTTGAGAAAGGTGCAGCAGCATGTCCGCCAGGTTCCGGACCAGGGCGGTATCGGGGCCCGGCTCGCGGGCAGGCCCAGGGCGGGGGACCGCTCCGGCGCCGTCGGAAGTCGAAGAGAGAGCCTCCCCAGCCGGGGAGGACTGCGCCCCCCATCCCACTGGTCTGCCCCTGCCGGTCGGGGACAGGCCCAAAACCGCGGCGGTGGCCGCCCGCGCGGCCGCTCCGATGCGACCCACCACGGGGCCCTCGTCCAAAGTCCCTGGGCCGGTCTGGGCCCGGACCCTGTTGAAGGGGGCTCA
Organism: Sphaerodactylus townsendi; assembly: GCF_021028975.2. NCBI lineage: Eukaryota > Metazoa > Chordata > Lepidosauria > Squamata > Sphaerodactylidae > Sphaerodactylus > Sphaerodactylus townsendi. The sequence goes on along the minus strand of NC_059429.1, from coordinate 90,274,884 downwards.
GGCTCTGCCCGAAGGTGCCGCCCCCCCCCGCGGGGAGCTCCTTGCTCTTGGCCCGCTTTGGCCCCATTCCGACTTCGAGACCGGCTGTCGACCAAAGGAAAGGAAAGAAAAGGAGAGGAAAACAAGGAAGGTGAGTAAGAATGGAAGCGAGAGAGAAAAGAGTGAGCAAAGGCCGCAACCAGTCTCCTTCCGAGACCTTGCGAGGACACCAACCAAAACTACTGCATGCCTTTGCTTGGGTCTGCGCCGCCGGGAAGAGGCGCGGACTGAAGCCACGGCGATCCTTATATACCCTGGCTCCTCCCGCCTTTACGGCTGGGAGCCAATCATTGCACCCGGTTCTGCAGCATGCCGCCAAAACCATGCATGCCCATATTTCGCTCCGTTGCTCACCCCGGCAGCAATGGCTGCCCCCGGTTATTCGGGTGCATCTAATTTCTTCAAAATACACAGTATATTCTTCAAAATATATATTCTTCAAAATACACAGACTGTTTCTTTGCTTTTACAACATTGCCTCCTTGGCCTCCACTTCTGACGTCACATTCTTCTGTCCCGCCGATCGTTGCAGCCCACACTTCCTGACACATCCCCCCAAGCACATTTCCCACTCATGGCAGCAGCCCATTGACATTCCTCTTCAGTTAATGGGGAGTGTGGGTCTGAAATTTCCTCATTACCCTCTTTGTGCATATTGTGTGCTCGAGAGGCTGTACTTGGGAACCATGCTCGTGTGAAAGAAATGTGAGTATTTCATCCCGGTCTTAACTCAATTCCTACATGGAAACATGCAGCCGTGCAAATGGAGGAGCCGGGATAACATTGACCCATAATTTATGATCCCAGTTGTACCCTGGTGTAATTATGTTGTGCAGATAATGCCTAAGTCTCATTTAACAGAACATTCCACCAGCAACTGGCCCATTCATATCCTTCAAAAAACTATATGATGAGGGGAATGCAGAACTCTGGCATCCTTTTTTCTGAGCAGTTAATGCAAAATGTATATCTCAAGAAAGTATTCTCCCATCTGTTTTCTTGTGCCCAATATGGTCTCCAGGTTGGCCCACCTGGTATTGACCAGAGTTTGAACATTTTCCATCACACCACATATTCTATGGAATGGGGTGTCTGAAGAATAGAGAGGAGCTCCTTCATGGGAGGTATTGATTGTTCACCAAGAGGGAAAGAGGTATCTGGAATTCTTAATTTTATTTGGTTGTAGTTTTTAATGTTTTAATTACTATTTGCTAGCTTACCTTGTGAAGAGAAAAGGTGGAACATAAGTGTTAAAATTAATAAATAAAAATAAATCCATATATACATATGCTTCATATAATTGTATTTTATTCTTATTTAAAACAATTATATTTCCATCCAAGGCTTCTCAACGGCTGTAGCTGAAAACACCTTGTTTAAAAGAGTGTGATCTACTGAGACCCAGAAATAACAACACTGATAGAGAAAATATTTAGCTTCACTTCTCAAGGAAGCAGAACTCAAGAAAGGTTCTCAACTAAATGTGTTAAATAAGAACTGATTGAAATACTGTCTGGTATCTCAGTTTCCTGGATAAGTTTATTCTAGCTCCTCTGAGTGACCTTGCAAAAATCAGGAACTCTCTGTATGGCTCCTATTTATCAGGGAAATTATTGCTTTTCAGACAGGTGAAGGTACTGTTTTCAAATGCTTCAGGATCCTTGAATGAAAGGTTCTAGCAAAATCTTGAGCATTGCTGATGCAGCTTTCTCCAAAGTTTTCAGTCTCTCTCTGGTATGATTGGCCTGTCTGTAGATGACTGCCTCATTTTTTCTCTTTGGCTAGACAACATGTAGAAAGTTCCCTGAGTTATTTCCACTTGACTACAGCAGCATCTGTCAACAATGATAAAACTACAGCTAGAGTTGACTGTGGAAGGGCAGTTTTAATCTGCGCATTACCCTCTTCATGTGCTCTGCTGTTTGGTGTTTTAGGATTAGAAACATATTCTAAACCCCTTTAGGTTCAGAAACATATTCTAAAGATTAACTCTTCCCTACCCCATCTTTCCATTTCTCCTGGTAAGAGCATGGATCCTAGAGCCACAGAGCACTAAGATTTATATAATTAGGAAAGAGATGTAAGTCCAGAGCCATCTTTGTGGGGTATGTTTTCTTTGGGATGCAACCCTAGACAGATACAGATTCTTCGTTTTCCTTATAAATGTGCATAGATTATTGGAAATTGTCAGAAAACAAACATAGGTAATGCAATGTAATATAATAGCTACAGCTTCAGACTACGATTTGGGGGACCTAGGACTCAATCCTGACTCTGCCATGGAAGCCTGCTGGGTAACTTTGAGCCAGTCATTCTCTCAGCCAAAACTACCTCAAAGGGTTGTTATAAAGGTAAAATGGTGGAGCGAAGACTGAGGTTACTGTTTTAAGTTCCCATGGAGTTACCAACCTCCAAGTGATAGCCAGATATCTCCCACTATTACAACTCATCTCCAAGCTATAGAGATCATTTCAGCTGGAGAAAAAAGCTACTTTGGGAGGGGAGCTCTATAATATTATACCCCATTGAAAACCCTTTTCTCTCTAAACCCTGACCTCCTCAGGCTCCTGCCCCCAAATCTCCAGATGTTTCTTACCCTGGAGCTGGCAACTCTAGTCCCCATTGGGGCAAAACATGGGATATAAATAAATAAATCGATAGATCGATAGATCGATAGATCGATAGATCGATCTGAGGGCCCAGACTTAGTGGGCTATAAGGTACTGTCCTGCAAGCACAGCAGCAGTTTCCTTCAACAGAACGGCTTTCCCCTTCTTCTGCAGACTCCCAATTTGCGGTCCACATTGTTCTTTCAGGTTCATTGACAAGAATGCTACAATTAGCAGTGGGGGGCAAAGAAAGTTGCAATGGGAGAGGAATGCAGCAAAATTGCCTTCCTCTGTCGCAATGCCACTTGTGTTGTTTAGGATCAATGCCTATGAGACTGGAACAAATAGAAACAATGTTTTCTGCCTGAAGCGACTAGAAATATGCAATCCTAATGGCTGGGCTTTTAGGACAAAACTAGGCTTTAAGGACTCCTGGCTGCAGCTAATATTTCAGTTAAAATGGCCTTTACCTAACAGCAGCCTTGCTGTGCTCTATAAAGCAGGTAGCAACCACATACCATGCATGGCATACCATAGCTTGACTGTTATCATAAACATAGTGTTATCAGGTCCCTTCTGGCAACCAGTGGAAGCTTTGGGAAGATGGGACCAGGGCAGTGGTCTGCACTCCAGCATGATGATATCACTTCTGGTACAATGCAGAAGTGCTGGCATAGCACCGGGGGGGATGCCCTAGCATTTGCCAAAAAGGAGAGTGATAAAATATCCCCCTAATGCAATGGTGGTGCTTCAGCAGAGCGTTGGAAGTGACATCATCACAAGGGGACATAGACTGTTCCCTCCTTTCTGCCAGCCTACTTTTTGACCACCCACCAGCTGACTGTTGCTGGGCCACAGCACTTCCAAACCACTTCCAAATATCTCTTGCCATATCGGGTAACCATAAGTCAGCTGTGACTTCATGGGGGAAAATAGTAGTAAATCAGCTAACCCATAGCTAGAGGTTGCAAACATCTACGTTTTGTAGATAGTTCACAGGTTGCAGAATAGTTCACATAGTTCACAGGTTGCAGAATAGCCCATCAGAGAATCTGCAGGTTTCTAGTTTAACTTCATCCAAATGGCTTCACTGGCACTGCTATTTTAGCAAAAACGAATACAAACTCTACTGTTTCAAATATACAGAGATAGAAAGATGAAGCCATTCACCATGTAGCAGATGTCCTCTAATAGGGAGTTTAAGTGATGTATCCTCAAAATGAAATATGCGTGGGTTTCATATTATGCAAGTTTTAAAAGCAAACCACAAAGCTATTCAGTCTTTCATGTAGGAGACAGACTGCTAAATTAATACACTAAAATCTAGTTTTTCCTGATGATTTTGATTAATCTATAAATACCGGTAAACCTCTCTGTGGAAAAAGAAATAATTTCAAACCTTTTGTCTTTCCTTCCTTTTCCATTTAATTTTCTAGGTTTCTCATGGTCATTTTTTTTTTTTGCTTTTCTCACTGTTAAGAGTGCCGTGATGTATTCTCTAAATAAAAAGTCACTTTCAGACGATGGGTTTTGGTATATTTTTGTTAATTCTGATTTCTTTTCTTTGATACTTTTTAACCATTGCAGAGAATGGATCCTTATTATTTTGAGATTTAATAAATAACACCTAAAAATATTATTTTCCAAATACTACAGTGCAATCCTGAGCAGAGTTACACCAATCTAAACCCATTGGTTTCAATGGACTTAGAAAAGTATAACTATGTTCAGGACATCACACTTAAGGGACTATCTTTAATAGTCCAAATCCCACTACATTCAAAGGGGTTTAGTCTCAGAATAAGAGTGCCCAACACTACAGCTTCATATTGCAATCCTATGCATAGTTACTCCAGTCAAAGTCCATTGAAATCAATGGATTTTGAATAGAGGAATTCTGCATTGGATTGTACTGTTAGTAAATGATTTAAACAAAACCATTAAATCTGCTGTGGTTACACAGGAGTTTGTATACAGGCTTGTGCTGAGCATGTCAAAGTGTCTGTAGGAACTGAACAGCACAGGATAGAAGGAAATCATTACTTTCCTCTAACCTTTTTTCCCTCTTGCCTTTGTTCCCCTCTACTTCTGCCTGCCTTTCCAATGCATTTTAAGTAGAGTCACTTTCAGGCATGTTATTTGGCCAGGGCATTATTGGTGCTTATGATGATGCATTAATTTCTGCCTTGGATACTGTTGCTAGGTGGGAACACAAAGGATATGTCACTATGTTCCTTTGGCAGCACAATTACATCGCATGTGTGGGAGAAGCCAACTGTCTTGCTTCCAGTGTTTTTGTGTATGTGCACTTAAAAAAAAGTTATACACATTTTACTCATTCACAGCTTTGCTTGAGTCATCTCCTCTGGCATTCTCAGTTTCTATACATTCAGCTGTGTTCCTATAGCCTTCCCTTTGGAAATGCTGTATGATTTGCAATAAGTAAAATAACACAGCCTGTGGAACAAATGAATGCCATGGTGTTTAATAATAATACTTAGCATTTACATAACACTTTCAGTAAGCAGAGCACTTGACACTTTTGCAATCCTTGTATTAAAAGAGGCCAGAGTAGTTATCTACAGATGGAAGTGGAGCAGGTAATAAGGAAGGCTCAGAATGTGTGACATGCCTAAAACAACCTAATAAGTAGTCTGGGAGAAGCAAGTTTTGAACCAGGGAATCTCCAGGGTAACAGCTCATGTTTTAAGCCACTATGCTGCTCCTTGGTTTAGGTGGAGAGAAGCTGTCCCAGGTGAGGATCTCACATGCATATATCCCTCATGCTGTCCTGAAGCAGATGCAGAAGTAGGCTTGTGCCCATATGATATGGAAGAGTTTTATTGGCTGAGAAACAATTGAGAGGAATTTGCTGCCTATAACATGGAACACTATTAGTCTAGCTCTAGCTACCTGCAGCTTCCCTTCAATAGTTTCATCTAGGCTAGAGGAAAAAAGAATTTGGTAAAATTGGAATTTAGACTTTTTAGACTTCCAAATTATTTGGAAACCCAAAAACTCAAATATATGGTTTGGGAAACCCAGAAATATTTGGGTTTCCTAAAAAAACACCAGAAAAATTCAGGTCCGTTTAATCCTAGAAGGTATTTTGGGGCAATTTTGTGGTTTTCTCACCTGTAGGGTGTGCATTTTTCAAGCTAGCAGCACCAAATCTGCAGGGTGGCTTTGGGAGACTTTTCTGATGAGGCCACCCAAGTTTGTTGAAGTTTTGTTCTGGAGGTCCAATTTTATGGGCCCTTAAAGGGGTGCCTCCATCTCCCATTGTTTCCAATGGTTTATAGTGGGAGATGGGTCATCCCCTTTGATGACCTGTAGCACAGGCCCACATAAACCAAAATTCATTAAACTTAGATGCTGTTATTAGGAGGGTCTCCCAAAGCCGCGTTGAAAAGTCTAGTGCCTCTAGTTTGAAATGTGTATGCCCTACAAGACAGAGATGTAGCTAGGGAAAATGGAGCTGGGGTGAGATCTTAGTTTTTTGCCCCCCATGGACCCCCATCCCCCCTGAGTGCTTCACTTACCTCTGAGGTGGTGTGCTGCCTTCCCTCCTCCTGGGCCCATCCCTCTGTGGCCCAGGGACTAGTCAGGGAGATTTTGGGAATGCGGACGCAGCCCAGCCAGCTCCCAGACTGGGGAAAAGCTCATGGCCCCATCCCTGGGACCATCTGAGGAGCTTTGGGGTGCAGGGCCACAGCCCAGCCAGCCCTCAGATCGGTGGAATGCCCCTGGCCCCACCCCTTGGTCCAACTGGGGATATTTTAGGGGCGGGGCTGAATTCCTAAAATCTATCTATTCACATTCATGTAAGGGAAGGGAGGGAGGAACTACAAAAATAAATGAGGGAAAGGAGAAAAGAAACAAAAAAAAGAGGAAGGGAAAGGGAAAGGGAAAGGGAAAGGGAAAGGGAAAGGGAAAGGGAGGGAAGGGAGGGAGAGACCAGGCAGATGAAAGGCCTCTACTGCTCTAGCCATAAATTTGGCAGAACATTTCTGTTCTCAAGCCCCTTTGTAACATTATCTTATTCTGCAGGGCCCTAATTTCAGTTCGTAAAGAATTCCACCAAACTGGGGGCAAGGCTGAAAAAGCCCTGGCCCTCATTGAGATCAGCCAGATATTTATTTTATTCAATGTTTTATTTTATTCAATTTCTATACTACACCCCCCCTTCTGGGCTTGGGGATTTCATCTGGGCAAGGGGTTTCCAAGAGATTAATATCAGAGGAACAAAGAGCCCTCTAGAGATGATACAGGAATATGGAGGACCAAGACCTTCCATCTTCAATATGGCAGGTCGTCCTGAGAGGAAAAACCATCTTGACTACAGAACCAGTTCGGAATGCCCATGAAAAAAAACAACCTGATCCCATTCGACCAAAGACTGAAAACAGTCCTCTTGGGTATGCAAACACTTCTTCAATAAGAGTTTAAATTATTAAACTGGAAGTCTGTAGAATTTTTTTATGGTTTTGTTTAATGCATTTTATTTGTTCTATTGGCTTTTTTGTATATGAAAAATGAATAGGCTGCTTGGTGCTGTGTTTCTTATTTATTGTTCTGCATATTTTTATTTATTTAAATTTAATGTAAGCCAGCCTGGACATCCATTTCAGGATGGAAGTGCAAGAATAAGTTCTTAATTCCACACCACCCCCAAAAGGTGCCATGCTTTGTGGGAGTTTGCTCAGCATTATCTCTATATATATTTTACATGCTGGCCATGGATATGCTAAGTCAGCTGAAAGGGAAAAGCACAGAAATTTGTCTAGTCATGTAATTCACTCATTAAATGTATAACTTCGGCCAAGCCTTCCAGATATCTTGCAACAATCAAAGAAAGCATTATCAAAACATTCTAATCAATAGCCTCTCAAAAATTTAGTGGATGGTATCTGACTTGTCTCCTATTATCTGATCAGTCATGCATCACGTGTATTGGTACTGTCATGCCCCTAGAGATGCCCTCACTATTTTCTTTGTTTAGCTCTCAGTTATATCCTTAGGTAGAATGGGCTTAATTGTTTTTGTATAGTATTACTTGGGAGGGAATTTTAGTTAGACCCTGTCCCTTTAAGAAGCCCAGTAGAGGTAAGAGCACTACAGGATTTTTATTAGCTAGTGGTACCTTTTTTTTAGTTTGTTTTACTCTCAAATGTCTGTAGAAGGCTGAAGAAAGCAATATCCAAGACATATAATATGTCAGAGACCCACAGCATTTTGAGTAATCAAGTTCTAACAGATTGCAAGAAAACACAGTCCAGATAGAGGACACCAGGGAGAATGCAGAAGAGGCACAAGCAGAGCAGACTTTCTTAGAAGCAATCAAGAAAGAATTGATGCCTGCAAGCTCTTCAGGTAGTTTCAGTTTCCAGTTGTTTCCAGCAATGCAAGTATTCCCTATTAGTCAACTTCCTGGGAGGAGTTAGAGTCCTAAACTTTCAATACTATTAAACCCTTTTTTGACCTGTTGCTCATTTGTCTACAGATCTTACATTTTATTCTGGCCAAGTGCAATGTACCTGATATTAGT